>NC_045785.1:55123913-56360311 GCF_009873245.2 Balaenoptera musculus | reverse complement strand
CAATGCTGCTAGTACCCAGTAGGACAACAGACTATTTAAATACCACTAATGCCATTGCCAACAAAAAGAAATTTATATGTAATGGACATCAAACTTTTAAATCCTCATGGAGAAATAATTTGCAGCTTATAAAGTTACAACTGCTAATTGAAGAACTATTACGTACAACAAGCTAATAAGGTAGAATTATTTTATTTTGATCCTTAAAATATCTCTGAGAATAAATCCTTTTAAAGCCTGAATATCCAAATGAAAATTACTAGGGTATATGTGAGGAGGCAGCTGGGTTAATGAAAGAAGCATAATACAGTACACTGTGATGGTTCTTTTATGTGTCAACTTGGCAAGGCTACAGTTCCCAGTTATGCAGTCAAACTCTAATCTAGGTGTTGCTACGAAGATATTTTGCAGATGTGTTTAAAGTCCATAATCAGTTGACTTTAAGTAAGACAGGTTATCCTAGATAATCAAGATGGGCCTGGTTCAGTCAGTTGAAAGGCCATAAAAGCAGAGCTGAGGCTTCCCTTTTGAAGAAAAAATTCCACCTGTGGACAGAAGCTTCAGACCATGACCAAGAGTTCTAGCTTGCTGTTCCCGGCAGTCTGCTCTATGGATTCTGGACTTGCCTAGCCAGGCCCTGCAATCACATGAGCTTTGCAATAAATATCTTACTATGTATCTTCTACTGGTTCTGCTTCTCTAGCTGAACCCTAACAAATTTTGGTAACTGGAAGCAGTGTGCTGCTATTAAGAAGACTGAAAATGTAGACATGGCTTTGGAATTGGGCAATGGGCAGAAACTGGAGGAATTTCAAGGAATATGATGGAAAAAACCTATCTTGCCTTAAACAAGCTGTTAGTAGAAACATGAATGTTAACAACTCTGCTAGTGATGACTCAAAAGGAAGAGAGGAAAATGGCAGAAAAAAACATATATCACCTTAGAGAGTAGCTAAATCATCACCTACAGACTGTTGGTAGAAATATGGACGTTAAAGTGGCTGCTGGTGAAGACTAAGAAGGAAGTGAGGAACATGCAATTGGAAATTTGAAGAAGGGGGATCCTTTTTATACAGTGGCTGAAAGCTTAGCAGAATTGTGTCCTGCAGTTATGTGGAAAATAGAACTTGTATACAATGAAATTGGACATACAGCTGAGGAGCTTTCCAAGCAAAGTGTTGAATATGCATCCTGGCTTTTTCTTACTGCCTATAGTAAATTGCAGAAAGAAAGAGATGAATTGAGAAAAGAACTCTTTTTTTATTTTATTGAAGTATAGTTGATTTATAATGTTGTGTTAATTGCTGCTGTACAGCAAAGTGATTCAGTTATACATTTATATACATTCTTTTTTTAATATTCTTTTCCATTATGGTTTATCATAGGATAGTGAATATAGTTCTCTATGCTATAAAGTAGGACCTTGTTGTTTATCCATTCCATATATAACAGCTTACATCTACTAACGCCAACCTCCCACTTCATCTCCCCCAATCCCCTCCCCATTGGCAACCACAAGGATGCTCTCTGTGTCCGTGAGTCTGTTTCTGTTTTGTAAATAGGTTCATTTGTGTCATATTTTGGGTTCCACATATAAATGATATCACATGGTATGTGTCTTTCTCTTTCTGACTTACTTCACTTAGTATGATAATCTCTAGCTGCATCCATGTTGCTGCAAATGCATTACTTTGTTCTTTTTTATGGCTGAGTAGTATTCCATTGTATATATGTACCACATCTTCTTTATCCATTCATCTGTCGATGGACATTAACATTGTTTCCATGTCTTGGCTATTGTGAATAATGTTGCTATGAACATAGGGGTGCATGTATCTTTTTGGATTACAGTTTTGTCTGTATATATGCCCAGGAGTGGGATTGCTGGATCATATGATAGTTCTATTTTTTGGTTTCTGAGGAACCTCCTTACTGTTTTCCATAATGGCTGCACCAACTTACATTCCCACCAACAGTGTAGGAGTTTCCCCTTTTCTCCACATCCTCTCCAGCATTTGCTATTTGTAGAGTTTTTAATGATGGCCATTCTGATCGGTGTGAGGTGGTTTTGATCTGCATTTCTCTAATAATTAGTGATGTTGAGCATCTTTTCATGTGCCTATTGGCCATTTGTGTTTCTTCTTTGTAGAAATGTCTATTTAGGCCTTCTTCCCATTTTTTGATTGGGTTGTTTGTTTTCCTTTTTGTTGTTGAGTCGTATGAGCTGTTTGTATATTTTGGAAATTAGGCCCTTGTCAGTCACATCGCTTACAAGTATTTTCTCCCAGCCTGTAGGTTGTCTTTTCATTTTGTTTATGGTTTCCTTTGCTGTGCAAAAGCTTTTAAGTTTGATTAGGTCCGTTTGTTTATTTTTGTTTTTATTTCTATTGCCTTGGGAGGCTGACCTAAGAAATCATTGGTACAATTTATGCCAGAGAATGTTTTGCCTGTGATCTCTTCTAGGAGTTTTATGGTGTCATGTCTTACGTTTAAGTCTTTAAGCCATTTTGAGTTTATTTTTGTGTATGGTGTGAGAGTGTGTTCTGGCTTCATCGATTTACATGTGGCTGTCCAACTTGAGGAAAGAACTCAAACAAAAAGGAACCAGGGCTTGATTTGAGAAGTTCTCAGCTTATCCAGTTTCAAACAAAACACAAAAATTAAGAGATTCACTACCAGGAAAGCATTCTGCAGAGAAAAAGCCAAGAATGTGGCTGGTCAAACTTTGGCTAATACTTCAGAAAGATTAATAAGTCAGAGTATTCAGTCCCACAAATCTCTCTGGCGAGATTGACTCATAGTTCCCCTCAAAGCTCTAATATAGAGATGGGATTATCTGGGGAACATCTATAGACAAGCCTCTGTTCTTCTGGAGTGAATTCCTTTAACATATGCAGGAGACCTCATAGATTCTTGACAATTTTATACCAGTAGAAACACTGCCAGCTTGGAATTAAAGAGACAGCATACAAAATGGAAGAAAGCTGTTGGACCTCCAAATTACTACATACAGGAAACAGGCTGATAAAACTACTCAGTTGCAAACACAGCTCATACAAAAATCCTGGAGCCCACCACAGACCTAATGAATAAAAGTGTCCGGAGATGGGGAAACAGAACTGTGTATTTTTTTAAAAATATCTATTTATTTATTTTTGGCTATGTCGGGTCTTAGTTGCGGCACGTGGGCTCTTCACTGCGGCTCAGGCCTCTCTCTAGTTGTGGCACATGGGCTTAGTTGCCCCGCAGCATGTGGGATCTTAGCTCCCCGACCAGGGATCGACCCGCATCCCCTGCGTTGGAAGGCAGATTCTTAACACTGGACCACTAGGGAAGTCCCCAGAACTCTGTATTTTAATAGGCACGCCAAATGAAACTAGAGAAAATTTGCTTTTGGAAGCAAGCAAGAATTACAGTTTACCTCAAACACTGGAAACACAATCATCAAAAGATGTGGTAGATTTTTCAGTATATAGCTCCTGTAAACCAAACTAAAATCAGTGAATAGAAAGCATAGGTAGCTAGATTTAAATCAAATCAAAGAAATAACTTTCTAGCTCTCATAGCCATTAGAAGTGAAATGGGCTTCCTGGTGAGTCCAGGCCAACAAACTGATCCAGAATCAAAGCTTGAGTATCAGGGTCCGGCCTTCTTTCTGTCTTCAACAAGAGGTACTGTTTGATCACATCTCAAGAAAGATCAACTTCAAGAATGGATGGGAAATGTGGTTTATTATGTTTATCTCTAGGCTGATTTTCCTAGTGATTTGTGAAGCTCTTTATAGAAGATGAGAAACTAAGGAGACTTCTGTCCAGGTTTCATAGCTATTTGTCTTAAGAATTTATTTTAGCTTATCAATTTCATGATATTTATTTCTGAAAACATTATGACTGCAAATTTAGGGATTAAGAGGCAATGTTCCATGAGTGCTGTGATCTAAATATGCATGATTGGCCTGAAAATAGAGTTGTACTTATGTTGACTATTATTCCTACATGGAACAATTGTCATATGAATACTGAGAAATCACATTTTTCTTATGTGAGATACAGGTACACACGTATTCTGTAGATAATGCTCAGTAAGTTAACTGCATAATATATATTTATCTTTCTCTTTTTAGTTGTAAACTGAGCTTAACAGGATGATAATGAAAGGAATGATAAAAACATCAAGCATTCAAAAAAAATTTTTTTCCACCATTCAGCTTTATTTTAGTGCTGGTTTTTGGTTCCCCATGAACTGCGTGAGTGATAGTCTTGGCCACCTGACTGGAGCCCCTTGAGGACTGGGCACTGTGGGCAGGATGCCTCTGAAAAGAGCTGAAGATAAAGGAATCATGCTTATCTTTAACACCACTGGGGAAGGCCCAGGCTGAGGGCAAGGAGAGGTTCCAGTACCACCTGGGGAGAAAATAAGAGAGGCTTGGGCACCAACTCCTAGTGGCCCCTCAACCTGGTGAGACATTAAGCCCTTCATCACTAGATATTTTTAAATAGAGACTAAAAGACTGTCCATCAGAAATATTGTAAGACAACATTGGGTGGGAAAGAGGTTAGACTAGAGTGATGGTAATTAAGGCCCCCAGCACACCAAATAATCTATGATTTGGAGCTGCAACTTCAGAGTATATATATGTAGAAGTTTTTGTGTATAAATGATGTTACATATTTTAAATGTTACCTACCACCCACAGTACAGTTGAATCACAAAGCATGAACAATTTTTTCCCTCTAAAGGTGACGATTGCTTTACTTACTTTGCCAGCATCTGTTCTTCATTGTATCTAGGTCTATCTATCTATCTATCTGTCTTATTTTCCATCCAGTTGGGGTAAATCAGTAAACCTAAAACAAGAAAATTAATTGATGCAGATTGTTTAAACATACATACACAGGCTTTGACTTTAACCAGTTCAGTTAAGCATTCAAAGAACCACTAAGTAATTTGACAGCTTATGATGTGTATGCATCATAGGTGGTTAACAAGCAATGAAAGAAAACACTTTAAAAATTTAGAAAGGAAATTAAAGAACAAATAAGAGAAATCTAAATTTCCAAATATTTAATAACCAGGATAATTAGTATCAACTAATAAGGTTTGGTTATCTCAAGTGCTAGCATTTTCCTTAAATGAATGATATTCAAAATTCCCCTTACTAAAATGCTATCTTCAGGCCCAGAATTTATCCCAAATTATCCAGGGCACATAGTTCCTGTAATACTCATTATGTAACACAGTATTCTATTCATATAGTTGTCCATAAATGCTTTTTGAGTGAATGAAGCATTTCATGAAAGAGAGACAAAGGGAATAAATATATACAGAAAAAATGAACACTTCATTGCTAAGTTGCAAATTAAAAAAACAAATACTAATGACAAGGAAGTTTAGACATTAAAATATTTTAGGCAATTCTTATGCTCTTTTAAGTAGTTCTAAAAAGGTTTTTTGGGGTATAGAAAGAAAAAACATATCAATTTATAATAAAAAATTAAAAAGGTATTTAGAAAACCACTATACAAACACCAACCTACACACAAATGACATATCATACCTTCTAGGAATTTTATGTCCCATGTAATATTCTTAAGGTATAGCCCTGATCATTTTATGCCCCTTTTCAAAAGTATCTGTGGTTCTACACTGCCTACAGAAGAAACATACATATAAAATCATTCTGACATTCAAATTTGTTTTTAGTGTATCGTCTGAGATTTACTTTACCAGTGTTTTCTTCTACTACAGAGGTCAACTCATTTTTTTTCACTTCTTGCTTTTGTTCATGCTATTCCATCCTGAATGTGTTTCCTTCATTCCACATCACCCTTCCTTCAACCATTACCCATCACCACCATCTGTGGGTTGAAATCCTAGCCATATACCAAGACCCAACTCAACTGACCCATCTTTGTAATCTCCCAAAC
Source organism: Balaenoptera musculus (assembly GCF_009873245.2). NCBI lineage: Eukaryota > Metazoa > Chordata > Mammalia > Artiodactyla > Balaenopteridae > Balaenoptera > Balaenoptera musculus. The sequence goes on along the minus strand of NC_045785.1, from coordinate 56,354,384 downwards.
TGGAGCTCTTCTATCTATGGCCTATGATCATTTGGAAATTTATTTAGTGTCTATTTTATAAAGAAACACTCTCTGATTCATCTAATGGTTAGTTGTGCATATATCTATATAAAATGCATTGAGGGCAAAAGTTGTGTCTTATAAATGTTTTGTTCTGTTTTTAATCTCCCAAAGTGTTTTTCACATTATATTGGATGTAGAATTTGCTCAATTAATATGCATTGGACTGAAGTATAAGAAGCAAATCTTGTAGTTTTTCATTTGCATAATTAAAAGGAACAAAAACAAAAATGTTTTTTTATAAGTACTTTACAATGATTACTGACCTATTGCACTGTTTAAAAGTCACATACCAAAGGGAGATTTTTATTCTAAATTTCCAAAGCATATATATTATAGGAATTATATATGTAACATAATCCCAATGGATTTTAAATTATATACGCATAGGAAAAAAGACAAGAAATACACCGAAATGTTTCCAGTGGCTATCTTTAGATTACCTAATTTAGGAGATTGTTTTCTTAGTTATTTGTACCTTTCCAAGTTATCTAAAAGGATAATATGATCAGAGGAAATGTAAGATCATGTGTTCTTTGAAAACTATTCCTGAGAACTAGAGCCATTCAGATGACCCTTAAGGCCTGGGATAGCCCAGTTCCTGTCAGGTGCTGTTCACTGGCTAGCAGACCCAATCTGTAACTCCTTTAGGCTCCTAATCTATTGGAACATCTTTTTGTTTTTTTTGTTTTTTTTTGCTCTTTAAAATGCTACCAGCATAAATAAGGGAGAATTTTATTACCCCCGACTACCTAAAAAGCTATATAACACCAATAAAACTCACAGCAGCTATTTATTTTTATTTTTTAAATTTTTATACAGTTTTTAAAGTTTACTCTACATTTACAGTTATTACAAAATATTGGCTATATTCCTTGTGCTGTACAATACATCCTTGCACCTATCTAAACACCCAATAGTTTCACAGCAGCTATTTCAACTGTGACCTAAAAGCTATTATGAGTTGAAAGGCAAATCAATTGGAGTATTTGTTTACAATTTACTACCAAGAATAAAACTTATTTCACGCCAAGCTTTAAATTAGTACCAGAACCTGGACTAAAATATGACTTTTCCTCAAGGAATTTATCTTTTACATTTTTTCAGTATTTCATGCTATATCTTCATATTTATTATCTATTTATCTCTTTACCAGAAGTGGGCATCAGGGTGTAAGAGAAATTACAAAATTCTCCAAATTTTATGCTTAAGCCAAAGTAATTATTTCCTTGCATCTGAAAGAATACAATAAAAAGTAAAGTTAAGAGAATAAACGTGGAGAAATTACTCCTCGACAGTTGCCCGAGGGAGACTGCTATGAATGAACAGTTGGCTGGAATCATTTCAGAATCACGCAGCTAAATGACGTTTTCATAGAATTGTGTTTCAGTTTAAGTCCCTATGGACCTTAAAGGAAAGTGATCAATATATCTGGTAATCCTGATGATTGGTACTCACATTCTATAGGCCAATTTTCACATAGCACAAAGCACTTTGTCCTCTGCAGGAGTATAATGGGAGTTAAGAGCAAACGGTACCTGGGTATTCGCTGGCCTATAAACCAAGTCTCATAGTTAAGCTGTTGCAAAGTTTACACATTTACAATGAAAAAGACTAAGTGTTGTGGGGTTTTTTGTTTGTTTTTTTCAGAGCCCAGATTCTAGTTCTGAGCTACTAGGTTGTAAAAGACATAGTATCCTGTTCATTATTTTAGTTACTTGCCTTGATTGTATCAATATAACAGTAAGGAAATCTTTATTAGCCTGGTCCTACCAGAGAGATACCCAATACAAACAGATTATAGAGGACACTTACTATTTTATCAGCAAGCTCCCCTTCTCTTCTTCTGGTCAACGTATTTCCTTTTGGCAGAGGAACTGCTCTTCTCCGACTCCAGGCACGTGCATCTAGTTGGGGCTGCCAGTTATAGCATCCTGGCTTCAGAGGCTATGTAGCACGTCATCCGAGCTGGATCTATCATAGACTCTTACACGCCTGGCTCTGTAGTTGGTCAGTGGGGTGGGAACATGACTAGAGAAAGGCCAGTCAAGGTTGTTCTCTAAGGCTTTGCCAACAGGAGCTGGGCTGGGGGTTCCAGGGGGGTGGGAGTCAAAGGGGTGCTCGAGAGCTTTTTCCCCTCAGATGGTGAATCTGTGTGGTTGTGAGCTGCAGCTGGGAGCAGCCAGGCTCTCTGCCACATGAATGAACAGAGTCTACAGTAGAAGACAGAATTTGAATTTGAAGCCACATAAGCAGGTGTTGAGAAAGTGTGTCAATTATTTTTATGCCAGTGAGCTTAATTTCTTCAGTGAAGTCCTGTTTTACCAACTAATAGAAGCTAAACCCCAATAAATTCCGGGTCCTATTTCCTTTTCTTAACTTCTAAGCAGGGGACAATTGGAGGGGAAGGAAAACAGGACCCAGGATAAGCAAAGGTCCTGATCTTTGTCATCTGTTGAATTTGGCATCTGTTGAATCGTCATCCTGTCTGTTTTTCAGGTGTTGATCTACATGGGTCCATGCCAAAGGTCACTTCAGGATCAATGACTCTCCTTGCTTGCCCCTGAAGCCTTTCTGAAGTACACTAAGAGGTGTTCACCAAATACCACTCTGGGCTATAGGCACCTTGGTGAGGCTTTACAAGGCCCAGAACCATTATCTATGCTACTCTCAGGAATTATTCTACTGTTCCTATACCTTAAGTGAGTCAAGCTGGAACTCTATGAGGCTGCTTTAGATTTGACTGCCTTCATCACACAGCGCTTCCTACGTACTACCCCATGCTGCCCCAAGTTGCCAAGAGCCCTACGGCTTTCTCTCCACCCCTAGCTCTATCTAGGTTAAAGGGCAATGGCTCTTCCTACTCTGTGATTCCTCCGTTCTTGGAGTCCCCCTAGATTCATTGGGAGTGTCTGTTACTGCTCTCCCTTAGGGTTCAATCCTCTGATATAAACTTCATAGGTTACTTCAAAATTTTTGTTTCAATTATAGATTGGCCATACTTGATAGGATGAAACATATTTGATCTAAAATACCAATAAACACAAATTGTCATTGTGTGTTGCTTAGTGATGGAGTCATCTATGGGGTGCAGGGCCTCTTTCTCAGGGGTACACCGACTTAGCTCTCCCTGCTTCCCTCTTAGTGTTCTTCTTTTCCCCCTAACTTGGGAAAGCTCTCTTAGTGTTCAGAGCTTGAATTGGCTCTTGGCCGGTGTTTCTGAGACTCAAACACAGCCTGCTATAACATCTCCTTCTGCGGCAATGGACACAAAAATGCCCATGAATGGAAGAGGGCTAAGGGGTAAATACCTGGGAAAAAACATGGCAGGTAATATATCAAACTACTCCTCCACAGAGGCCACATGAGGGAAAAGTGAGTCTTGATGGTACCTAACTCCTGGCCCTAGGCACTGGGTCCCCGCCATGAGTGCCAGCTCCTGTCTTCTTGAAGCCTCGCTGATCAACTTTTCTTTTAATTCTGTGAACTTCCTCAGGATCTTTCCTTAAGTCTCTCTTTTTACTTACACTAATTCAATCTAAATTAGCTAATCCAACATAATAGCTTAGCCAAGAAGGGGAATTTTTATTTCATGGAATCAGGTAGAATCGAACAGTCAAATAATAGAAAGAGCAGACACGTAGCTGGTTTTCAAGAACCCTAAAACCACCAGTAATTTCTCCATGTCTTATCTCTGCTTCCCAACAGGGGTGGGCTTCATTCCCTCTTACTGACTAAATCTCTCTACAAGGTAGGAAACATAGTTACTGACATTCCCAGGCTTTGCATCTATTGGTCTTTGCCACCAGATAAAGGAGGAAATATATCAAGGTTTAAAGTTTCTATTCATTTATTTCAGTGGTAGAAATGTAAAGAGAAAGAAAATCCTTGAATTTACGAATTCTTCTTTCATGTTATGTGAACAATAGATTGTGTTTGGATTTTAACTGTGTGGAAAAAAAAAAATTCTTCTCTATGACAAAGCCCTTCTAAAGCTCCCTTTTAAAAGTATATAAAGCAGTGGGAAGCAGCCGGAAGCAGGGAGATCAGCTCGATGCTTTGCAAAGACCTAGAGGGGTGGGATAGGGAGGGTGGGAGCGAGGCTCAAGAGGGAGGGGATATGGGGACATATGTATGCATATGGCTGATTCGCTTTGTTGTACAGCAGAAAGTAACACAGCACTGTGAAGCAATTATACTCCAATAAAGATGTATTTTTAAAAAAAGTATATAAAGCAAAGAATGAATTTTAAAAGTTGCTTTGTGTCTTTTCTTATGTTAAATGATAAAAAGAGAAAGTAATGAGAATAAAAACAAAAGAATGTTTTAAATGGGTGAAAACAAACAAGCAAACAAAACCCCAATCACATGTTAATGCCTTCGCAGTCCAAATTAAATGTGATAAAATACAACAAAGAAGGATATCACATTCCCAACATAGAATAATTTTAAAGTCAAGGAGACTGAACTGTGATAAATATGTACCCTATGTTCCTCTACCTAGCCCAAGCACAGGGCACTTCAAAGATTGTGTTTCAGTTGTATACTGGCTGTACTTGACATCATGAAACATACTCCATTTGAAACACCAATAAACACAAATGTCCAATGCGTGTTGCTTAGTGATGGAGTCGTTTATAAATGAGCCTCTGTAACTATTTATAATAAAACAAATACAAATATTTCTGGAACTGTGAAGATAGAAGTTCTAAGTCACTATCACCAAAACTCCACAATTGATGGAAGAGTATTTTCAACTTCTTGCAAAAACTTCCAGATGCACCCATATCTTCTTCCTCTATCCCTTCCCCAATCAGATATCCAATGACATGCGATACTGAAAGATGCAGAAGATAACCACTTCAATTTTTATAGTTCCTTCTATTTTCCCCTGATACTGTTTCCCTCTTTATCAGGAGTGGGACAATCAGTTATGCAAACAACAGAACCCCAGTAACTTGAGTGCCTGCCATGACAACTTTCACATTGGCAACTTTCACTAGATTTGTAGATTCTTGTGGTAAGATGAGTTACAGCTGAATTCCCTGAATGTTTCAAAGTCAAATACTCATTTAGATCAATGGTTCCCAGACTCTGGATTTCAAAAGTGAAATTTCAAAAATGTGTGGTGAACCAGCATAGGTTTGCCAACTTTTTCTTTGCCAAGTAAAGATTTAGGGAAAATAATATTCTCTCCTACTCGCATCCCTTCACAAAATAAAGGACATTTTAAGGCCAAAGTAGTATGCAGGACATTATACCAACTTTTTTAAAAAAAGGGGCAGTGGTCATCATTTCCAAGTACAAAGAGTAGACAGCTATGCACTGTTTCCATCATAATTCTGACAGGGAACAGATGGCACCTTCTAAGGGTTAAACTAAAAATATTTCAGTGAAGAGACTATTTACTGAGGTGCAGGCAAAAATTTTTAAAAAGCCAACAAAAGATGATGAGTTACCCAGAGACTAGCCACAGCAGGAAGCCATTACTTCCTTGGGGCCTGAAGGGCTGAAGAAAGAGGACAGTGTCTCCGGAGCCAAGTGAGAGCTGGAGATGACAGAAACTGGACTTAGGACAAACGCAGCCACTGCCAGAACCATGATGAGGAAGGGAAAGAGTGGGGCTCACGATAACCTTTCCGTCTCCTCCATCCTGCATGAACCCAACTGGAAATCAGAGGGCAAGGGGCCCTGCATATTGCAACTGATAGAGTCAGCCTCAGGGAGCACAGAACAAGTCAAAAAAGGGTGGGAAATGGGTCCACTAGAACATAATGATATACTCTGGTGAGGGGGAATGGGACCAGACAGAGGAAAGGGTATACATGTGAATTTCTTTTTTCACTTCAGTTGCAGGAAAATTACAAGAGAAATTTTATTTTAAGATATAATATTGTTTGTAATTATATGCTTGATACATTTGTCAATTAGTGGCTCCATAGTCAATAGTGTGACATCAAGTGGTGCTCAAATGGGCAACTTGTTCCAGTACATTATTTTTACCACACTCATTATTAAAAATTCAATTTCACGTAGGTATAAAATAGAAGCAACACTCAACACTTTTATTTAGTTTGGAACATTTTAAGCAAATTAAGGAATGCCAAAATACAGCCTCTATGCCTCAGAGACTTCTACCCCAGAGGTTCCCAAACTATGCTACACGTTGTTATCACTTGGGATCTTAAAAAATAAAATACTGATGCCTAGTTCACACCCCAGACATTCTGATTTAACACTATGGGGTGAAACTTGGAATAGGAATTTTTAAATAAATGTTCTATTTCAGTTTTAGATTTTAAAGAAAAGTTGTAAAGATAGTAGAGTTCCCATATACCTCATACCCAGACTTCCCTGTTATTCACATCTTACATTAGTATGATGCATTTGTCACAATCAATGAACGAATATTGATAGACAATTTTAACTAAAGTCCATACTTCATTCAGATTTCATTAGTATTTAATTCATGTTTTTCTTTTGTTCCAGGATTCCACCCAGGGTACGACATTACAATTAGTCACCACATCTCTGTAAACTCCTCTTGGCTGAGATGAATTCTCAAAATTTTCTTGTTTTTGATGGCCTTGACAGTACTGAGGAATACTTGTCAGTTATTTTGTACAATATCCCTCTGTTTAATGTTTTTCTCATGCTTAGATCTGTCTAATGTTTTTCTCATGCTTAGACCATGGTTATAGGTTACGTGGGAAGATCACAGGTAAAGGGCTATTCTCATCACATCATATCAGGAGTACATACTACCAACATGACATTACCATCCTGAGCACCTGGTTGACATAGTGTTGATCAGCTTTCTCCACTATAAAGTTTCTCTTTTTCCCCCTTTCCATACTGCATTTTTAGGGAGGAAGTCAATATGCATAACCCACACTTAAGAACTTTGTTCTTAAGGGAGCTTTGTTCCACCTCCTTAAGGACAGAGGATCTATACAAATTATTTGGAATTCTGCATGGGAGATTTATCTATTCTCTCACAATTATTTAGTTAATCATTTATTTATATTAGCATGGACTCGTGGATATTTATTTAATATTCTGGATTATGATCCAATACTACTTAATTTATTTTATTACTCAAATCGTTCCAACTTTGGCCATTAGGAATTCCTTCCATTGGCTCTTGTCTCCCTTGATATGCCCCATTAATATTGGTATATTTTTTGTTGGTATGTCTACACATTCTGGCACTCTAAGATGCTCCTGGCTCATCTTGTATATTTCCTTATAATCAGCCATTTCTCCAAGGATTCCTCGTTCCTTTTATTGGAGAATAGTATTAGAATCAAATATATGGGTGATACATGTGACCTTGCTTCTAGGCCCTTTCAGCTGACAGAACAAAAAAATAAAATATATGTGCATATAGCTAATCCATATATATAAAATCCCCACATGTATATGTAAACATCTGTATCTATGGTAAGGTAACCATGAATTCATACTTATGTCTCCAAATCTAAGCCATATTCACAGGGATCATTCCTTTCTCCTCCCCTTGCTTGCCTATAAACTCTCACTCCAACAGTAAGAAACCTGGCTCCTACTAGCTGACATCCATTTACTTAATTTTTAAATTCCATTATACAACCATAGTAGTTTCAGAATTGTCAACCCATTCCCCCATGGAAGACTTTATCAACTGGAGTACAGTGCTTATGCACAATTGTTTTTTTTACTCCACTCTTTTCCAAAGTTTTTTAGGTCAGCCAACTTTTCCCCTAACCCCCTTACACTGAGGTTTTATTCATACTTTTATAACATAGTTAGATTATTTTGTCATGGTCTGTATTCCATCCTGAGATCCCTCGACCTCCTAAATATTTTTTTAAATTTGCATACATTAAGGCTCACTCTTTGTGCTGTAGAGCTCTATGAGTTTTGACAAATGCATTGTGTCAGGTACCGCAATTACAGTATCATACAGAATGATTTCACCACCATTATGCTCTGTACTTCACCTATTCAACCTTCCCTCCTCCCAAAACTCCAGTAATAACTGATCTATTTATTGTCTATATATAATTTTGCCTTTCCAGAATATAAAGCCATGGAGTATGTAACCCTTTCAGACTGGTTTCTTTCACCTAGAAATATACAGTTACCATTCATCCATATCTTGTGTGACTTGATAGCTCATTCTTTTTATTGCCAAATAGTACCTCATTGTATGTACATACCAGTTGGTTTATCCATTTACCTATTGGAGGACATCTTGGTTATTTCCAGGTTTTGATGATTATGAGTAGAACTGCTGTAAACTTTCACAGGCACGTTTTTGTGTGGACATAAATTTTCAAATTAGCTGGGTAAATCCCTAGGAATCAATTTCTGGATCATATGGTAGTACTATATTTAGCTGTGTAAGAAACTTACCCCAATCTATCTTATAGCTCATGTTGCAAATTTTGGATTATTCAGAAAACTTATTACATTTTTCAATTTTGCACAGCCCCTTCTAGAAAGGGAAGAATATTGTGAAAACATGCCAATTCTCTTTGGGAAACATACTGTATTCTTGGATTGCAGTTGGTTTGCTGTATACCCCCCCAGCCCCCGCCATTTATCCTATCTCCTAAAATACAGTGTTTCACTATCATAAACATTTAATAGCTTTCCTTTTCCCACTGGTACCAGAGAGCATCAGGTGCATATTGACATAGCAAAGGAAAGTACCTTTTTGAACTATCTATCAAGTGCAGCTACTCAATGCACATTGGTTTTCCTTTTAAACTAGAATCACTTAGTGTTTCTCTGTCACACACTCACTGATGACCATTTAACCTTGAGACATACATGAATGAATCAGACAATTTTCTAATGATGTTGAATTGGAAAGAAAAAGGTACCTTGATTCCTGCTTGTAAGTTTATTGTATCAAAATAAAGATACAAACTTTTAAAGAGGGCACTCTTCTGTGCTTGACAACATAGGACACAAGCTATTCTTTGATGAGCTTTTAAAGAAATCCTTATTTATTTTTAATAGTAAAATATTAAAGTCAAGTGTATACCCGCACATCTTGGGCATTTAAGGAAATGATCAATGTCATTGCAAGGTAACTGGCTGCCATCTTTTGAGAATCTAAACTAAACCAAAAACCGGAGAACCACAGGATTAGGAAAGAAAAGCATAGGGACCAAATAATTGCCTTTCCTCCTTCTGTTTATATAATAAATGCACTTATTGTTGCCATGGCAAAGGAGCCAGTCTGTTTCCCATTCCTCTGTCTCTACCCTTTCCAACACCAGAAAATGTCATATTTCATCATCACCTTTCTTGGACCATTATGTTTACCCATCTGCTTTGCACTTACTACTCTCCCCACAGTTTCTTTTCATAATTAATACTTAATGAAGAAGTGATTTCAGGTGAAGGAAGTGGTTTCAGACAGAGGAATCAGGAAGCAAAGAATGACGGGAAGGAGGTAAGGGGAAATATCTCAGCAGTTTATTTAGCCAGAAGAGCATTCCTAATCTTGGAAAGCCCCCTCAGATCCAAAAGGAAAAAACTCTAAAAATGCCCTTTAAAGCAAATTTCACCTTGTTGATTAGCTAAATCAACTTTGTAGAGGTCTGTTAGGGCTTTCTAAACAAGTTATTCTCTTTTGTCATTATTAGGCTGAGCTCATCACAGCATAAAGTCTAAATTAGGGGAATTAATAATACCACTACTTTAAAATAATCATGCAACACATTGGAGTATTCTGCCCAATTCATGATGCCACATTTTTTCACGGCCATAAGACACTAACATGTTTTAGAAAGATGGTAACAAAGGCCTACGACTACATTTATTCCCCTATTCATTAATTCATTTGTGTATTCAAAAAATATTTATTAATAGCATATTATGTGCTAAGTGCACTGATCTAACTTGAAATTTAAAATATAAATATGAGTAAGACTTTATCCCTTCTCTCAAAAAGTTTCCATTCCAATCCTGCTATACAAGAGGTAGTTAAATAAACAGGGTGTTCTTAGTTTAGAAAAGAGAAGACTGAACTCGAACAACTGTCCCTGAAAAGATAGTAAATTTAGGAAATGCACAATCTGTAGGAACAATCAGTACGGGTGAGATAGGGTGAGATAAGTGGTTTCATCCTGTTTATATGCCCTGAAGCTTGAGTGTATAAACAATCAGCTCAAATGTTCTTTCTTGTTCATTGCATTCCGCCAATCTTGAAGGCAAAGGGATGAGGTAGCCTGCCTTTCCTTTCATAAATGCTTCAGTTACAGACTGATAGTCTTGTTAAAACAATCCTGCAGGACAAAGGTACTATGGGAAAGCTCAGGACAGGAAGGGTTCCAGCCTTCACAATCTGAGAAGAGTCCAGCCCAAGAACAATTTGGATTCTGCCTTCAAATATTTGAACAGCTGTCATGTGGAATAAGGAATAGACTGAATTTATATAAAGTTAAGAGAAACTAACTTGAGACTAATGAGTGGAGACTATAAAGAATAAACTTTCAGATCGATATTATAAACAAAAACTCTGGGGCAATACTTTTCAAATTTTAATGTGCAGATGAATCACCAGGTGATCCTGTTAAATGCAGATTCTGACTCAGGCCTGGTGTAGGGCCCAAGATTCTTCATTTCTAATGAGATCCCAGGTTGTGCTGGTGCTGCTGGTCCTAGGACCACATCTCGTGTATCACTGCTCTAGAATTCTCTGACAGTGGAGCTCATTAGGGCAGACTGGGTTGCCAGTCACTGGAACAATGTATTAAGTAGAAGCTGAATAACTTTGTCAGGAATACAACAGAAAGTATTTCTGCACCACATGTGAGAGTGGGCTACATGTTCCCTTTCAAATCTAAATGGTTTGATTCAAGGCTTTTTATAAAAGAATTGATTTTACAGGTGGTTGTTTCTTTTAAATATTAAAATGCTGCACATAGATAATGAAGAAAGTAAAATGAGTCTTTCCTTCCCACTCCAATAGATGTGGAAACAGAAGATCTTAGACATTAAATGACTTGCCCAAAATTCACTGTGCTACAATGAATTTATTGAGCACTTACTCATAGCCAAGGTCTGGCACAGGGCTGGACAACCAGCAATGAACAAAACAGACATGATTCCTGCTCTCCGAAGGTTACAGTCGAGCTGAATAGTACACAACACACCCATGTGATAAATCTCATTTTCTATTAGCCCATTGAGTTATCAGACAAAGACTCTATGATCAGGAGAAACTGATGACAATGACAGTGAAATTGAAAAGGTGGGGAAAACTATCCATCATTTGAAGTGTCAAGTGCCAGAGAAGAGCACTGCTGAATTTTCCAAGGAGTTTTGGCTCTATTAGGATGGATAGCATGACCCTGACACTTTGACAGGCCATCTTTTCACCCCACTCCAAGAAAGTATGATATTAGCAAGGATTAAATCACCCCAATGTCTACAAACAAAACAGAAACTCTCAAAACACCACCTACTCACTACCCGACCAGCTGACCTACCCTTTCCACACACACCCCCACTTGGTAAGATGGGACAGAGACTTCCCATTTGACCCTTTAGAATCCTTCATACAGCAAAAATAGGCAGACAGTCCTCAGAGGAAGACACTGCAGGCTGATATCACTTGTGTGTTCAGTCTTGGTGTAAAGTTAACCCAGAAATTTCTTTCTTTAACAATCTGGTCTGTACAGCACCTCACTATTACTCTCTTTCAATCCCTTCAATAATTCCCTTGATGATCTCCATCATATTTTATCTGTTTTTCTAGATTCAGTACCGTTAGGCCCATTTTTGATTAATATCCTCTTATTTTGTCTCATTCTTACCACAGGTTCCAATACTTTGGTCATTTCCCTATATCATCTTTATTTTCTATCCTTCAACCCACCATTCCTACCATCTGAGATTTAAGCTCATTCATGAAAGAAAAGATTAAGATAAGCTGAAATATCTTTATATATTCTCAGGTCCCCTCGTTGTGTGTCAAAGATTGGGTTTCCTGGGAAACAGACCCAGAGATGGAGATTGATATGCAGGTGATTTACTGGGGAGTGATCCACAGAACACTGCCTGCAAAGGAATGAGGGAAACAGGATTGGACAGCTGGGAAAGCAGAAGCGCAACTCAGCTGCCACAGATGCCTGAGACAACTTCACAAGGAGCTCTGAAGCTGGGGTGACCCATATGAGATGTCTCTCACAGAGGAGAGGGGAAAGGGCTTTATACTGTCTACGTTGATCAGCCATGGGATGCGGGTTGCTCCTGAGGTGGAGGTGTAACCTTGGGTGGGTTGGCTTTCTCTCTCCAATGGCTAGTCTTAGGGTTGGACTCAGCTGTGTGATGTCAGCACCCCTGGCAGCTGGAGAGATGAGAGTCTCATTTCTCAGGGTATAATCTGCACAACATAACACAGCATCTGCTACAATCCACATCTTGTGCCGCTTGAATCCATTTGCTTCATGTAATAAATTTCCCTCACCTGGGAAGAGCTCTTCCAGAATTCTGGTTAGTCTTTTCTCTTGGAAAAACTTTCAAGATGAAGGGTTGTGGGACAGACTATAGCTTCCACTACTGCAGGTGGTCTCTGGACCACAGTTGATTCTTATCATTACGCTCCTCTACTTCTCATTCTAAATTCCCTCTACTCAGCTAGCATCTCTGTTAGTCTAGGTAGCTTAACTTGTGGCTGACCCAGACTTGCATTCTTAATATGTCTGAGCCACTGATTACCATGACCTCCTTCTCAGGCCATGGCTATTTCACTTGTACATTTACTATCAACTTAGGCAAGAGAGTATCAAGAGGAAACCTAGTGGTTTATCTGGATGCTAAATTTATTTTTCCCTGATGTCACCATTAACAGTCCTACCACTTCCAGGAGTTAATCGTCCCTACCAGGATGGTGTCTCTTTTTTGTTGCTTGTCTCCTGGTATAAGAAGCCTAAAGTGGCCAGAGTTAACTGAAGCGTAACATTTAAAGGGACTTGCTGAGAAATTGTTCCCTGTGTGACATCCAGGAACTCTAGCCCTGTAAAAGCATAAATTTACCAAATGGATTACTGGGAGTGATGGTAAACAGGGAAATTCCTACTTCTACCCCTTGCTTCTCACGTATTCTACTGACTGAGAGTACAGCACTATATAATAATAATTAGCGCAGGGTGTGTATCTGTGAACTTTGGAGGATATCCAGGATATCCTGGAGGATAACACTTCATCTTTGCAAGGCATCGTCTCTAAGCTGTCACCACAGCTGCCGCTTCAAAGGTCATTGCAACACTCCATCAGGCCAGCAGCTTCTGAATGGTACAGAATGTGAAAGAGCCAATGGCCCCATGGTCATGTGCCCATTGCCACCTTTTCTTTGCTGTAAAGTGCGCGCATTAATCCAATGCAGTATTTTATTGACTGCTATTTCAGTGTATTAAACACTCCCTAAGCCCTCATGGAGTGGTGCTGGCTGACACACTATAGGTAGGAAAGACAAAACAATACCTGGACTATGTGTCAATTACAGTAAATATGTAATTGCTCTCCTTCCAGGATGAAAGAAGTACAATATAATCAACTTGCCTTCAAGTCTATGGTTGGTCTCCAAGAGGCATGGCTGAACAACACACTCTTTATGAGAAGCAGCAGTTAGGGAAGCCCTAAATCAAGTGTGGAGACAAAAACCAGAATACTAGAGGAATTCGAAGCTTCTGGTACATGTTGCTATGGCAAATATTAAAAACAGCCCTAATCTTAGCCAGGTTAATATAAATCCTCACACTGAAGACCTATTTATTTCAGTTCCTATTGCCCAATATAACATGTCCAGCTTTCAACAAAAAATTACAAGACATGACAAATAGCAAGAAAAACACAGTCTAAAGAGAGAAAACAATTATCAGGAACAGACTCAAATATGACACAAATGTTAAAATTATCAGACCAGAAATTTAAAACAACTATGAACAATATATTAAGAGCTATAATGGGAAAAATAAAAGCAGACAACATGCAAGGGTCGGTAATATAAGTAGGGAGATGGAAACTCTAAGAAAGAATTTTTTAAAGGCTAGAAATCAAAAACACTGTAATAGAAATGAAGAATGCCTTCAAAGGGCATATCAACAGACTTAACACAGCCAGGAAAAGAATGAGCTTGAATACAGGTCAATAGAAACTCCCTAAACTGAAATTCAAAGAGGCAAAAGAACGAAAAACCAGAACAGAACATTTGAGACATATGGGACAATTTCAAAAGGGTAATATTTGTGAAATTGTAATGGCAGAGAGAGAAGAAAGAGATAATGGAACCAAAGAAATTACTAAAGGATAAAAATTTTCCAAAAATAATGAAAGTCATCAGACCAAAACATAGGAAGCTCAGAGTGCATCAAGCAGAAAACATTTTTTTAAAAAATAAGCATATCATATTCAAACTACAGACAAGCAAAGACAAAGACAAAATCTTTAAAAAGCCAAAAGAGAAAAAACAATGCACCTATATAGAGAAACAAGGTTAAGAATTACAAAGGGCTTCTCATCAGAAATCATGCAACCAAGAAAAAAGTGGAATGAAATATTTCAGTGTTGAAAGAAAAAAACCAAAAACCTAGAATTCTATATCCAGTGGCATTATACTTCAAAAGTGAAGGAGAAATAAAGACTTCAAATGGACAAAACTGAATGAATTCATCTCCAGCAGAACTAGAGATGCAAGAAATATTATAACAAGTTCTTCAGGGGAAAAGGGAAATGATACAAGTACACTCATTCAATGGAATACTACTCAACAGTAAAAAGAAATGAGCCATCAAGTCATGAAGAAAACATAGATTAATGTCAAATGTATATTGCTCAGTAAAAAAAGTCAGTCTGAAAATTTTATATACTATATACCAATTATATGATATCTCGAAAAGGCAAAAGCATAAAATGGTAAAAAATCAGTGGTTCCTAGGGTTCAGAGGCAGGGGACAAGAAATGGATAGGTGAAGCACAAGGACCTTTTTAGGACATTAAAATTATCCTTTACGATAATACTCATGGATATCATTTGGATTATGCATTTGTCAAAACCCATGGAACTTTAAGCATGATGAATGAACTTTTATGTGTGCAAGTTTTAGAAAATTATTTAGGGGATCTCAGAAAGGAATTCAGAATGTGAAAAAACAATCTAACTATATTACAAATATATGAAACAACCTCACTGAAGGGAGTTAGGGAGAAAGGTGCAGCCTTAAGTATCTTTGGAAGTGAGAGGAGGCTTAATACTAAAGGCAAAAGAAATTGAACATAAACATTGCACTCTAGCTAATAAAGTTGCATTCCATGGGGGAACAGGTTAACAATTCTGAAACTACTATACATGAACAATTAAGTAAATGTACAGCAGATGGCAAGAGCCAGGTTTCTCACCGTCAGAGTGGGAAGAGAAGACTAGAATGATCCGTGTGGTAATGGATTAGAGCTGGAGACATCAGTATGAACTCAGGTTTAGCTTAATACAGATATAGGTTGATACAAACATAAATATTTATAGATATAAGTATACACAAGTATTAGTATACACACATATATTTCCTTGCTCTGTCAGCTGAAAGGGCCTAGAAGCCATGACAACCCAGTAGCAATGAACACACCTAGCATCTAGATCTAGGTTTCTAATACCATTATCCAATAAAAGGAACTAAGAATCCTTGGAGAAATGAATGATTCTGTAGCTGGAGCAGGAAATGTACAAGATGTACCAGAACATCTCATAATACCAGAAAGTAAGGAAGTCCTAAAACAAATAAAAAACCAAAAACCCCACAATGATAGGAGCATGTCAAAGAGAACCAGGAGCCCAGGAGCCAATGGAAAATCTCCCAATGGCTAAAAATGGAACAATTTAAGCAACAAAATAAGTAAAGTAGCATTGGATTATAACCCAGAGCATAAAATAAATATCCATGAGTCCAAATGATATAAATAAATGATTGAATAAATAAATTAATGAGGGAGAAGAGACAAATCTACCATGCAGAAGGACTCTAAATAATTTATGTAGAGGTGGGGCATAATTCCCCACTTCTTAAGTGTAGGCTACACATAGTGACTTCCTTCCAAAGAGTACAATATGAAAAGGGGGGGAAAAGAGTACATTTACTGTGGAGAAACCCGATAAACACTACCTCAGCCAAGTGATCAAGGTCAACATCCACATTGATAAGTCACGTTGATGAAAATCACGCTTTACCTTTGTGGTCTTCCCCCAAAAAACACATAACTCCAGTGTAATCATGAGGAAAAACATCACACAATCTCAGTTGAGGGACATTCTACAAAATACTTGACCAGTACTTCTCAGAACTGGCAAGGTCATCAAAAATGAAGTTTTAGAAACTATCATAGCTGAGAAGAGTCTAAGTACACATGACAATTAAATGTAACGTGGTATCCTGGATAGCATACTGGAACAGAAAGGGGATATTAGGAAAATATTAAGGAAATCTGAATAAAGTATGTACTTAAGTTATAATCATGTATCAATAGCAGCACATCGATTGTGACAAAGGAACCATATTAATGTAAGATCTTAATAATAAGGGAAACTGGGTGCAAGGTACATGGAAACTCTCTGTACTATCTTTGCAATTTTTCTTTAGGTCTAAAACTGTTCTAAAACAAAAGTTTTTTAAAAACTAAATTCCTTTCAAGAAGATAATTATCTTTTTAGTAAAAACAAACAAAAAATATTTGCCATTATAATTATAGAATGATAGTCCCAGGGCATGATAGATAGAAATTTGGGCAAGATAAACAGAGGACAAAATTTGGAGGGAGTGATATTCCAAGAACCAACTTGCAGAAGGAGATTAGGGGCCCAGAGGTGAGCAAAAAAGGAAGTGGAAAGAAATCAGTGATATTTCAAGAGACCCTGGAAATTGAAGAGTGAAGTCAGTCCCCAAAATATTTCCAGTGGTAAAAGTGGTTAAGGAATTTTAAATTTTAAAGGAATTAAAGGAATTAATTTAAATTTTATTAAATTAATTTAAATTTTATTTCCAGTGGTAAAAGTGGTTAAGGAATTAATTAAATTTTAAAGGAATTTTTAAGGAATTTTATATTTTAATTTTAGTGTGCCTAAAATCTGATTTTAAAATGTTTTGCACCATTATTATGTAAGGTAACCTCCACCTCTGTGCTACCTCTTTCTCCATTTAAATACCTCTTCTAGACAGCTGCCTGGTATTTTTGAGAAATCAAGGAAAATGGGATGTTTTGGGGCATATTTTGGGTAGAGGAAAGAGAACAAAGCCACAAGAGACAAAATGCAGACAAGAAAAAGAATTCCAGGGACTCCCCTGGTGGCACAGTGGTTGAGAATCCACCTGACAATGCAGGGGACACGGGTTCGAGCCCTGGTCCGGGAAGATCCCACATGCCGCGGAGCAACTAAGACCGGGTGCCACAACTACTGAGCCTGCACTCTAGAGCCCACGAGCCACAACTACTGAGCTCGTGTGCCACAACTACTGAAGCCTGTGCGCCTAGAGCCCAAGCTCTGCAACAAGAGAAGGCAAAGCAATGAGAAGTCCGCACCCTGCAACAAAGAGTAGCCCCTGCTCACCGCAACTAGAGAAAGCCCTCACGCAGCAATGAAGACCCAACAACGAAGACCCAATGTAACCAAAAATATATAAATAAATTTATTAAAAAAAAAAAAGAATTCCAGAAGCAGGAATACGGAACTAGAGGTGACTATATGAGACATAAGCCCTCTGAGTACCTTCAAAGATATGGACAGGGAGCAGGGAGATAATGGGTTTCCCCTAAGTCTGGAGAACAGGGGTGACGTGTACAGTATAATTCTGTGAGGCTGTTATGTAAAGAAACACATTACTAGTAGAGTGTAAATTTAGAGGCTTTTTTAAAAAACAGGAATCATGAAAGTATTCGTCACTTGGCAACTTCACGAGTGTAAAATATTAAACTCCAGTTCACATCAACCACTTCAAACAAAAGGAAGTTTCAATTTATTTGTAACCATCTTAGTTACAATAATAATATGTCAGCACAGAAACTTCCTTTCAATTATGTGTTCCTGGCTTTCTGCCTTCTTAAAATAAATAAAACAGCTTTCCCATCTCCCAGAACAAACACAACAGCGCCATGTAACAGTTAAGCCAAAAAGCAAAACCTCCTAAGCAGAGGCAATACCGCTTAGGCCAACTTCTAACTCTGTTGACGTTCATCTCCCTTTCTTACATAAGTGGAAATGTTTTCAAGATGCACTCTATTTCACTGATGGCAGAATCTAGGTCTGTTAGCAAAGCAACGTTCCTGTGGAGAGCACATTAGATGAGAACACAGGGGAAGCTTGGGTCAATTCAACTTTATGAAGCAGTTATTCATTGATTATAACAGGCAGTTTGATAAGGGATACAAAAGTCAGTAACACAGCCTTGTCCTCAAGAAATGTCCAGTCTAATAAGCGAGGTAAAGCAAGCAAATAAATAGCTGTTTAAAAATACAAAGAAAGTTTGCAAGATGAAAAGAGTTCTGGACATTGGTTGCACAACAATACTTAACACTGCTGAACTGTACACTTAAAAATGATAAAGATGGTAAATTTTATGTTACATGTATTTTCCCACAATTAATTTTTTTGATTTTAAAAAAGGGAAAACAATTTAAAAAATTAAAAATTAAAAAGGGAAAAGAGTGTGAGAAAAAGATAATTGATTGACCACCTCCCCACCTTGGGGGAATAGAGAGGGGAAGGTTAGCATTGGTTTGGCTCCAAGGAAGATTGGAATTTGAAGAGACTAGAATACAAGCAGGATCTTACCCAAGAATATCCACTTTAAGAAAAAAATGGCACACAAACTAGTTCAAAATCCAGTATGGGGAATCAACTATCAAATGCCAAGAGAACAAGTAGAAATACCTAAAAAACCAGGTTTGGTGTGGAGGTGCAGAGAAAAGAGGACAGAGATGGGCAAAGAACTGGCAGAGTCCGAGGAGAACTGGCAGAGAACAAGAGTGTTCCAGAAATAAGAGAAAAACTGCTGGGACAGTTGCTGACAACTGCTTAGGGCAAGTTTAGCTTCCTTTCTAGGTTGTTAGGTAAGCAATTCAGAATGTGTCGGGACAGAGTTTAGATAGCTAGATAATAAAAACCAATGCTGGAGAACAAATCCCAAGGATCTGCCAAAGAGGAAGGAGGAGGGAGATCAGGAAAATCTTCCTGAAGAAAGTGATCATTAAAGTGAACTTTGAAAGTGGATGGATTTTGTCATATGGGTTGCGGGAGGGGAAATCCATATGAAAAGAACAACATAACCGCTGAAACCAGGAAAGGCCACGGATCATGGTGGCATACCTAGCAGATGAATTTACCCAAAATGTAGGAAAATTAAGAGAATAATGTGAGATAACCCTGGAGAGAAGACTAGGGCCACACACTCTTGGTCCTGCAAGCCAGAATGAAGCATCACACAAAATTAAACTGGCAGTAGTGTTTTTAATGTAATGTAGGGAGAGAGACTACATAAAAGACCTATCTGAAGGATTTTGCAGTGACTCAGTTAAGAAGATTGTACCTGATATGAGGTTTCACCTTGATTATTGCTGGTATTTCCAGCTGCTAATCCCTAGTACATAGTATGTAAATAATAAATACTTGTTGAATGAATAAATTAATGCAGAGTACACATTTAATGAATGAAGTAAGCGGGCTTGGGCTAAGATAATGACAATAGTAATGGAAAGTGGGGAACAAATAGAAAAAAATATTGACAAAATCAATATAATTTAATATTAGATTAGAAGTGGAGAAAGAATATATGATTTTGAAATTAGGAGCCTGGGGACTTCCCGGGTGGTGCAGTGGTTAAGAATCTGCCTGCCAATGCAGGCAACATGGGTTTGAGCCCTGGTCCAGGAAGATCCCACATGCCGCAGAGCAACTAAGCCCGTGTACCACAACTAGTGAGCCTGCGCTCTAGAGCCCGCAAGCCACAACTACTGAGTCCACATGCCACAACTACTGAAGCCCGTGCGCCTAGGGTTCGTGCTCCGCAACAAGAGAAGCCACCGCAATGAGAAGACAGAGCACTACAACAAAGAGTAGCCCCCGCTCGCCGCAACTAAAGAAAGCTCACACGCAGCAACGAAGACCCAAGGCAGCCAAAAATAAATAAATAAATAAATAAATAAATAATTAGGAGCTTCGATGCTTTGAGAAGGAAGGGAGAAGATGCTGTCTTCCATCCCCACCTGTGGGTAGAAAAGATTTTTTACCTCCAATCTTTCTCATTAGAGGTAGAAACTCTGGTTGAGCTTGGTAAATACCTACAGCACAGAAAGAAGCATAAAAGTAGATTATAATTGACATGAAATTGAATTTACAAATTGTCTAGCTACACTTTTTAGAGTGCCCATAAACAGTGTTCCTAGCTGACCTAAGAACCTAACCTTTTAACCTAAAAGGATTCTAAGCAACCTGGATGCTTCAATAGATAGCTTAGGTCCCACTCCATTTTTCTCAGCAGAAAATACAAAAAGAAAAAAAGCTAATTAAATAGAAATGCTGCCCTATAGCTCATCTCACAATTTTAGAAGCAATCCATTTTACTTTAACTACTGCTAACAGATACCTTCTAAAAGGCAAGAATACCGGTAAAAACGAAACTCAACGTTCCCAGCTCACAATGTTTCCATCTCTGCCCTGATGGATGACAAAGTAAGCAAGACGATCTACATACTCACTACCGTCATATCTGGCTATTTGCTAAAAAGGATGTTTGCTCTTTATACCAGAGATTCCCCTAGGCAGTCAATCAGAGGAGAATGGGGCTCTCTCCTAGCAGAGAAAATGTTAGAGAATGAATCACAATGATAAATCTGAGGACACTTCTCTTTGAAGTCTTAAACTAAAGGACAGGTAAAGGTTATCTTAAGAGTCTGTTATTTAGCAAAAGAGAGTTACTTAATGAGATATTCACCAAGAAATCACATTTCTTGCTTCAGAGTAACATGAGAAATTTGAGGTTTTTCTGAAGTTTTACAATCTAAGCGCAAACAGACACAGATCTGTTAGCTGGATATGGGACCTCTTCTGAAGTTCTTTGATCTCCTTGATACATTCTGGGTATATAGGAAATTAATTCCCTGTACCATTTACCATGACGAGATTTTAAGTGCGTAACAAATATTAACCACTTCACATCTGAACTAACAGCAGCAAATTTTGATGAGCAGGCTGATCTCCCTGCCAGCAGCAAGGACTTGTTTGGAGTAAGGGAACAGAAGCACATGATACACCCATATATATGACTGTATATTGCTCAACCAGCAGTTTTTATCTTGGAGTGGTAACTTTGTGGTCATCTGGTCTACCCAATCCCATGCTTTGCAAATAGTGTTCCATCCTATTATTTGAAGTCGAGGGACATCCAGATTCCTCAGCCTCCCCTACAAGTTTGGTCCAATATTCCAAGAACTTGATCAATTATTTACACTTCTGAAATCAACTACATCATCACAGTCCTTTCTGATTCTTAGTTCAAGTCTGAGGAAACTCACTCCGTCAGGAGGTTGGAAGATACTTCCACAAGTCATCCAAGAGGGTGCAAACCTAAATACAAGCACCTCAGCCTTGAAATGCACAGCAATTAGCTGGTAAGAACTTTTTCTTAGATCCAAGGATTAAAAATACACAGGATAGGCCATTTTCTGCAAAATGTCTTAGAAGGGATGAAAGATTAGTAGAAAATGATGTGGGGTCTTAAGACAGTGTTCATGGTAAGGAACTGCTATGTCTCCTCTTTCCTCTAAATACCATTCTTGCCACAGCGCAGACTGAAACTACTAAGACTGAAAAGAGAAACATTGAGAAAACCCATGGTGCATTAGGGAAAACAGACTCTCTACCAAAAAACAGAAATTTAAGAAGCACAAGGGAATTTGTTCTCACAGAAGAAGAATCCTGGGATAGTCCTCGTAAGAGAATTCATATTATCCCTAGGACGGGCCTCTAAATAAATTGTATTACCACCAACAAATTTTTAAGATTTTCTAAACTAACATCAGGACTATCAGAAAATGTACTATCCTCTTATAAAATTCTTCTCTTAGTCCTCTACCTCACATGGTGTTTTCTATATTTATCTTTGGGGGCACTGACAGCAGACTCTCATCATCTATTGAACACTTGCTAGTGCCAGGCAGTATGTTAAGTGTTTTATAAACGTTAAGTCTTTTAACCCTCATAGCAATTCCTATAAGTTGGTAGTGTTAACCTCATTTTAGATATAAAGAAACTGAAGTGCGAAGAAATTAAGAGAACTGCAGAAAGGTTGTATGGCTACGAGGTAGCAGAGCTAGGATTCAGATCTCTTATCCCAGCACGGTACTGTTTTCATTGCTATGAAAATGAAGGATGGACCAAGTACAAGCTTGACTACTGCACTGCCATTTGGGCTACAAAAAAAAAAGCCTTCTTCCTCATGTCCCTCTCACCCCTAAAACTGAACCTACAAGTGATGGGGGCCAGGAGGGTCCCATACAAATTGGAATTGCTGAAAAGCAGCTTGGAAATGGGTGTTTCAGTGTTAGTTAATTCGGCTGAAGTAAAGAATGGTATGGAGGGCCAAGTTTAATCTTCAGTTTTATTCAAGATGCATAATCAAAGAGGAAAAGTCCCAAGTACATCTGCTGGTCCATAAATGTAACCAATTTAATTTATTTAAATGTGATTGAAGCTTCCTCACTGTTGGATTCTGGTAGAAACCTTACTCAGTTTTTCCCTAACTATGTGTATGTATTTAGGTAGAAATTTATATGAAATATGTGTGTATATATATGTATGTATAAAATCTCACATAACACCCCAGTTATCCACTATTTACTTACTACACTTTCAACAATCCAAAATCCAGAAGGAAAACAGGAAGTAGGCAAAATGTTCTCTTTGCACCCAAAATAAATAGAGTAAACATCAGGTACTTTGAGCACTGTGTCATCCCTGCACGTGTCCACACTAAGAGCTCTTATCCTACTTGTTACTGCTCACGACCTCGGTATTTGGTAACCTGTTTGTTTTTCCACTGCCGATAAGAAGTTAATAGAAAGGGAAGATTATTAGAGGCAACGGTCCTTGTCAGTGGCAAAAAGTGACAATTGACAGGCAAATAGCTAAACTATAAAGAGTGCATTCACATATAGTAAATAGTAGCTTAATATACTATTGCTGAAAGAATGGGTGAATGAGCAAACTTTCCAAAAAAATCAAATACACAATCATTTTAGCAGCAATTCATGTGAAAAAACCTGGGCCTTTTAGTTACCTGTGTGCAGAATATGAGTCAAGAATTAGTGTTGTACAAACTTACGGTTACCAGGGGGGAAAAGGAAGGAGAAAGATAAATTGGGAGATTGGGATTGACATGTACACACTACTATGTGTAAAATAGATAACTAATAAGGACCTACTGTATAGCACAGGGAACTCTACTCAATACTCTGCAGTGGCCTATATGGGAAAAGAATCTAAAAAAGAGTGGACATATGTATATGTATAACTGATTCACTTTGCTGTACACCTGAAACTAATACAACATTGTAAATCAACTATACTCCAGTAAAAATTTTTTAAAAAAAGAATTCATGTTATATTAGGTTGAATAAACTGTTCCATGCTAGTTGGGAAGGAATAGAACTAACCTGAGCAACCTTTAATAAATGCATGTTTGTGTGTGTGTGTGTGTGTGTGTGTGTGTGTGTGTGTGTGTGTCCCTCTGTCAGAGTGAGACAGTGATTACTGTAAGGATTCAGAGATCTCACAGAGTGGAGAGAGCTGACCCTCATGGAAACTGGAGCCAGGCACTGGGGAGCCACATGGTCTGTAGGCAGCCACGTGGTCTGTGGCCTTTTCTCAATAGGGCTGTGTCTCTCCTGTGTTTCTCCCTGTCAAACTGCACTGTTGCTCTTGCTCTGCTCCATGAGGCTGTAACTAGTCATGTCTCTGCTTCAGCCTCAATGCTAGACCTTTCAGGTCCTCTCCTTAGAGATAGGTCTTTATTCCAAATTCCCAGGAAAGGAATCTAATTGGCCCAAACAAAATTAGATATTTACCATTAACCCAACCAGTTGTGGCCAAGCATGGCAGGGTCAAAAGTTATCTAATAAATGCCTAGAGCAGCCCTTAAGCATTTATTCATTCAACCACTCTTTCACCTGTTCCCTCACCACATAGAGCTCACATTTAAGAAGAGTTAATGGTCTTATTTCATGTTTCACATTCAAAGAAATAGATATCAAGAAAGTAGACCATGTTCATAGATGAATCACTAAGTCCATGAGAAATTTAGAAGCCATATCTCATGAAGAATTGTTCAAGACTCTGAGGCTGTTAGTGTAGAAAAGAGAAAACTCATTCAGTCATTCATCAAGAAATTTCATGAGTACCTACCTACTTTATTTCCCACACTGTTCTAGTTGCTGTGGTTATAATGGAGCACAAAATGAGACCCAACTTTCTCACATAGGAAACCTGTCTCACGATCAAAACCTGATTGCTGTCTTCAAATTTTAAAGATTTGTCATGTATAAAATACATATTTATTCTATGCTGCTTTAGAAGGCAAAACTCATCAGAGAGTGAAAGTTATAGAAATGAAGATAGAAGAATGAACTATCTAACCATCAGTGGAGTCCAGAAATGAAATGAAAAATCCCATGAGATTGCACCTCCCTCCCCAGCTACCACAAGTGGTGATAACTGTCAGGAATATTGTCAAAGTGACTCTGGCAGAGGAGAAAAGTTGAACTAAGATACTTGCTAAAGTCCCTTATAACTCTAAAATTCCAAAATGGAGCATCAGGGAACGGAGTTCAGAATCATAATACCCACATCTGAACCTCCAGTTTACCTCGGAGAGAGGGCTTCCCAACAGGCTTAATTACTTTATTCCCCATCCTCGTTCCTCTCAGATGTACTCTCTGTACAGACGGCATTGCAGATATGCTCAAAGAGACCCACAGTGGCTCCAAAACAACATTTTTATGAGTAATGTTGTAGGCTGACTGTACAAATTGGTAATAGAAGCACTATAGGATCTATTGTCAGTAATCTGTTTTTAGAACAATACTGAAAAATGACACAACTTCTAACCAGAAAGGGAAATAGGCTGTGTGTGTGTGTGCGAGCGTGCATGTGATGGTAATAAAGGATTTACGTAAGCAACCTTGGAGATCATCTGTAACCCCTAAGATGCAATGCTCTCTATGGCAACAGTGGAAGGCACAAAAAGCCAAGATTTTTACACGCAGATTTCGGAGCCACCAGATGTGGGTTTGAGTCCTGGCTCCCTCTTCTCTGCTCTATGCCTGTTTCCTCATCTGTAGAATGGATATAATTACATCACAGATGACTAAAAGAGAATAATACATCTGTGGCACTTAGCCCAGTGCAGTGCCTGGTCCATAGCAAGCACTCAACATACTCTAGTTACAAAATTTACATAATAGTGAACATGCAGTGAGTGTTCTTTTTATGTGTAGGGCAATGTGCTGACTGCTTTGCCTACATTTTCTTATTGTTCTATTCTATTTTATAGATAAGAAAATTGAGACTTAGAGGTGTTCAGTAAATTGTTCAAAGTCAGACGGGGAGTGACAGAACTGGAATTTCAACCCAAGAAGTTTTAAACCAGGAGTTTAAAGTCGACTCGTTTCTAACTACTGAATACAGCTCCACATCAAGCGTGTTCTCTCTGCCTGGCATCTTTAACACCAGGCTTCTGCTTGAAATAGTATCTTATTGTGGTTTTAATTTGCATTCCCAAGATTACTAATGAGTTTGAGTACATTTTCATGGTTTTGTCTTTCTCTCATTGATCTGTAGAAACACAGAATACTAATTATGTAATTGATTGCCTGATACACACACACAAATACATGTGATATATATGTATGAACTATATATGTGTGTGTGTTTGAACTATACATACATATCTAGCACAGTTACACATTACCATAACATAACATGTATATGTATGAACTATATATATGTGTGTGTATGAACTATTTACATACATATCTAGCATAGTTACACATTACCATAACATAACATATATATGTATGAACTATATATATGTGTGTGTATGAACTATATACATACATACCATGCAGTTACACATTACTATAACATAACATATAACACACAACATTTGCCACAACAGTGTGTGAGTGTGATTTTTTGAAGCCCAGGTCATTTTATGACACAAATAATCTTGTATCAATTCTTTCATATTATGAAAGGAAATAAATGTTGTAAGCATTTAGTTGTTTAAAATAAAGTTCCCAGGCATATGTTTGTGTGTAAAATTGCTATTGCAAATAGAATCGTACCTTTTAATTTCAACTCCTTTTCTAAGTTTTTGTTGCTATTGTACAGAAATACAACAGATTTTTGTATATTAATTTTTATCCAACAACTTATCTAAACTTGTAGTCAATTTTAGTAACGAATTTGTATTCTGTACCAATTATCATAAATTCCTCATAATTAAAATTTCCCTCTTTCCTGCTAATTCTTACATTCCCCTTTTTCTTGTTAGTTTACTTCCTTCTGTTTGTTTGTTTATTTTGTAACAGTAAATACCTGAAAGATGTGTCTAAAGTTATTATACTTTATTATACTTACATTTGTCAGGTTGCACATTACATCCCTAGTACTTGTTTATCTTATAAATGGAAGTTTGTACCTTATTATTTTGAGCTTTATTTTCATCTCTGCGCCTTAATATTCTCATTTGTAAAATTATAGTGTTGGGATACATAATCTTCAAAATCCTGCCTACTCTGACATACTGAGATTCTGTGGAAGCTATAGCAACGCTTAGTTTCATGCATCCTCTGGGAACGGAGATCCTTTATAAGAAGTCTGTATTCAACAAACATGTCTTTAAATCCCACGAAGAAGAACTGGGCCTGGGACAAGTACTTGAATACAAAGTTCTATTTGTCTTCAAGTGACCCTGATCAAACATATGATGCTTTTGCAGTACGTCTTTCTTTTTCAACTTCTTCCTTATCTCCTCTCTAAGGTTCTTTCCCTCTGTCTTAGTCAGCTTGGGGCACTATAACAAGATAGCATAAACTGGGTGGCTTTTAAACAGCAGAAATTTATTTCTCACAATTCTGGAGGCTGGAAGTATGAGATCAGGTGGCAGCACAGTCAGGTTCTGGTTAAGTGCCCTCTTCTGGGTGACAGACTGCCAACTTCTCCTTGTATCCTTACATGGAGGAGAGCAGAGAGGGGAATCAAGCTCTCTCCTGACTCTTATAAGGACACTGAACCCATTCATGAGGTTTCCACCCTCGTGATCTCAGCAAATCCTAATTACCTACCTAGGCCCCGCCCCCATAATACCATCACACTGGAGGCATAGGGTTTCAACTTATGAATTTCAGGGGCACATAAACATTTACTCCATAGCACCTTCCATTTCAAATTCCTGGGTCCTTCTCCTTATCAACTCACTACTCTTTCTTCTCCAAATTGAGCTAGTTCCTGTACCAATTAATTCATTGACTAATTATATTTTAGTATATAGTATGAATATTTTAGTCATACTATGAAATCAAATTTTTCTTATTCCCTATACTATCTAGAGCTTTGTTTTCCTGGTAAAGGAATCTCAGGCATCATTAAATATGTGTGAAAGAAATTTGGGAATGGAAAGAGGTCAAAATAATCTTACAGTTTACACATATATAATTTCTCCTACCAAGATGAGGCTTTATCCTCCAAATTACCTAAGTCAGGACCTAACCCTATGATGGCAGAGTATTTTTTACTAGGTTTGTGCAGAACCTATCATGAGAACACTGGTCTAACCTACCAGAGCTCACTTCTTTTTTTTTTTTCATTGCCTTAGCACAGGTTACACAGCCATCTTCACTTCCCAGAATCAAAACTCAATTCTACTCCCTCACCTTGCCTTTAAAATTGCTTTGCTGAAAGCATTCGGGGATTTTTGAGCACAAGCCACCCATTCTCCTTGCATAACCCTGCAATAAACCTTTCTCTGCTCCAAAACAAAAACAAAAAAAAACCCCTCAACTCTACTACAACCTACTATCTACTGCAAGAATTCCAGATACTTGAAATAATTTCAGAGCCAGGAGTCAAAGGAAGGTCTAGTTGATCCAAAGCTAGCTTACTTGATAATTGTTTAATTGCATACTTGGGAAAAGCATTTCCCAAAGTGATTCAGCAAACATCTAGTCCATGAAATATAAATGGGCTTCGTGAAGTACAGGTGAAAGATACTATGGTCACAAAAATTTGGGAAGCACTATGCAAAGCAAAGGCAAACAAGTTTATTTAGACCAGGAGTCCTCAGAACCTTAATATGCCATCGTATACTGGGAATATTTAAGAAATTCCCAAGCTCTTTTAAACATGCTCCCATTTTTTTTTCCAAAGGACATCTGTGAAAGTTTGGATTAATATTTAGCAAGCAGTCACTTCCTCTGCATCTACTGTAGCTAAAGTATACTTTCCAAACCCATTGATGTTGGGCTTGGAAATGTGACTTGCTTTGGTCCATGCAATGTTAGGGATATGATTAGAACAGAGACCTTAGATGGTTCTTGCATAGATCAGTTTCCCTCTTGCACTTCTCCCTTTGCCCTGAGAACCTGTCCTGGTTAGCCACTTGTCCAGAATGATGACAGATACACACAGAAGATCAGAACCCAACCAGTCAGTAGCTTGGAATGAAGCCTTGGTGACCGGAACTCTGAAGTAGAGCCACCCGATGGAGCCTGGTCTAGATCAGCCTAACTGTTGTTGAACTGCCAACCGTAAGCATGAAAATAAACGTGCATGGAGGATAAGCCACTGTGATATTGAGGCTGGCAGTCAGCAAAAGCTGACTGAGCACATCTCACTAGAGTAGTGTGCCATGCAAAGTAGTTTGAGAAAATGAACTCTAACACCCTTCAAAATTCCTCTTTCTACCATCCTACCATCATTCTCCAGTGTTTAAGAAAATTTGCACAGCCTTTCAGATGTAATATAATTTTACAGTTTTCATTGTGTTTCACATGTATAAATATGTGGATGGGGAACTATAAAGTTCCCCACAACAAAGCTCACGAGTTAGGACGAGCAGCCCCATTTCCCAACCAAATGGGGGGACTTGCAGGTCTAATAATGGGCAGAGATGCCTGTGGAACTCAGATCTCCTGAGTCCTAGCCCTGCTGCTTTTCCACTAAACTCTGCTACCCCTCTTAATTTTTATAAAAAGCCCTTCATGATTTTCTGTGTAATTAGTTCCAAATTTCTATTTTCAGATATAGGTCCTGATTTGGAAATTCTGTAATTAAAGAATGCCTTCAAAACAACCTCCAGTTGAATAATATGAGTATGGGTTGCATGTTTTGAACATTACTAATACCAAGAAGCCTTCCATTTATTTAGTTGCACAAAAATAGTCATCCAATGTACTCTACTGAAATGGCCCAAGTGACTTTAAAAGCTATTCTAAAGGGACAGAGAGCGGTGGGAAATGACTAAATAGCACAGAAAGCAGTGCTCTACTTGTCAAAGTTCAAAAATTAGTCAATCTGGGTGGTAGAAAGAAGTGAACTAAAGGAACCAGGACATAGTCCTGAGCAAGTCCCAAAATTTATAATGTGGACAAGTTATGTTCTCAAATGCTGAAACCAGTAACTGGCTGGGCATGTTTTTAAAAATATTCCTATTGAACTCGTTTGAGGGCGGGTGATCTTCGGCATGGCATTCCCCCGTATGTGGCCCCTGCTGTTGGCCAAGCGGCCCCGGGCACCGCCCGCTGCTTTAGGACTGCAGGGCTCCTGGCTTCTGATGCCCTCCACAGAGATCCTAGGAAGCATTCAAGCAAGGCCTCAGAGTCCTACCGAGCAAAACTATTTCTCTAACGTGGACACTGCCTTACACTTCTTGTAGGAGTGGAAATAGTGCAGCATTTCTGAAGAACAATTTGGCAATTTCATTCATCCATTTATCCATCATTCAACAAAGACATATTAAGCCCCCTTTCCATGCCAGGCACTCTTCTAGAGGCTGTAGATACTGCAATGAACAAAGTGGACATAAACTCTCTGCCCTTTTGGAGCTGACATTCTAGTGGCAAGGGTGGAAAGGGCAGGAGGAAATAAGATACTCTGGGGGAGAAAAATAAATGAATTAAAATGTCATTAATAAGTAACAGGTAAGAAATTCTATGAAAAAAACTTAAGCATAATGGGGAAGGGAATGGAAGTAGGTTATAGTTTTAAATAAGGTGCTCAGGGAAGATCTCAAGGATAAGGTAACATTTACCCCAAAGTTATGTTTAAAAGTTTATAGCTACAAAAAACAAAGACCTAATGGAAACATACCAAGTGCTCTTTGTGATTCTTAAGAAGATGGGATTTGGGGTAATTTTTTGTGTGCTGTATTCTATGTCTGTGTGCTTGTGTGTTTTTAATTAATGGGAATTTTTGAGAATGTCAGGCATCTCTATTTTTTAAAAGGTCCCCCAAGGCAATTCTGATGGCACAGTCAGATATAAAACTGTTTCCTTCCCACCCTATATTTTAGATTCTAGGTAATTCTAAATAAAGATCTCAATAATTCTGAGCATACTGAATTCAATATTTTATTTTTTGTCCACATCTTTATTGGAGTATAATTGCTTTACATTGTTGTGTTAGTTTCTGCTGTACAACAAAGTGAATCAGCTATATGTATACATATATCCCCATATCCCCTCCCTCTTGCGTCTCCCTCCCACTCTCCCTATCCCATCCCTCTAGGTTGTCACAAAGCATCGAGTTAGATATTTTAAATCTTCCTAATATTCCCATCAATTAGTTTTCTAAAGAGTCATACATAAATACCTCATAATGCATTGTGACAAATAAATGATATAATTCAAGTGAAGAGGTTGGCATCCTGCTCAATAAATGTTTAGCTATTGTCACTGTTGTTATTAGTGTATGAGGCTTAATGGAGAATAAGCTATTTGACCCAGACCTTGAAAAAAGAATGGGATAAGGATGGGTAAAAGATGTGGTTAAAGGTCAGATATTGGATTTTCTAGGCAGGAGAAATGCAAGGCCAAAGACATGGGCAATGAGCTGATCATGAGCAAAGGCTTTCATTCCATATACACTGCTGGGCTATTAGACCAGAAGCTTCCACAAGTGCTGAGACTGCGTCCACCTTGTTCACTGCTTTATCCCGGAACTTAGCACAGCACACAAAAGAGATACAGATATTTGTTGAGTGC
This sequence comes from Balaenoptera musculus, assembly GCF_009873245.2. NCBI lineage: Eukaryota > Metazoa > Chordata > Mammalia > Artiodactyla > Balaenopteridae > Balaenoptera > Balaenoptera musculus. The sequence continues at coordinate 56,323,025 of NC_045785.1, read as the reverse complement.
TCAAAGTATTTTGACCACAACAAAAAGGTGTCCATTTTAGATGTGTTCTAAAGTCATTCTATGACATCAGTCATCATTTAAATAAGGTGCTAACCAGAGCCACGCCGAGAAAAGGTGTTAACCAAGATACACTCAAGCTATAAAAATAAAATGTAATCATTTGTTGGATTTGTATGCAATAACAATTCATTTATCTGACATGGTTAGGAAATTAATAAATTCTTTAGAATGGAAATATCTCTTTAATGCCAAAATGTTTAAATTTTAACAAAGTTGGATGGAAATATTTAAAATTTTTATTACAAGTACTGTGGCATACAGAACAAAATTGAGCCTTTCCTTTAATGAATCTGAGTCGATCACAGATCACAAATTGTGAACAGCCAAAAAATACCTTTGGCTACCTTAAGCAAGCAAAGTATTTTATTGGGATGTTTTAGAGTAGTACCCCAAGTTAAAGGAAAACTGGACGACCAACCTTGAAGAGGTCAGGGGCCATGCAGGAAGCTGTGGTCTAAGTGGAAGGGAAGAATGAAGCATTTCTTTAGGGTACCACCACCAGGATAAAGCAGCTCCACTAGCTTTGAGTCACTCTGCTCAATACCCATATTCCTGCAAGAAAACAGCTCAACTGACCTGGCTTGGGTGATATGCTCGACCTTATCCAGGAGAGGAGAGGACACCTTAAGTGATGGTTCCACTGGAACTGAGTACAACTTGGGAAGGGTAGCTTTCCAAAGGAAACTCACAGTGCTGCTTCCAAAAGAGAGCAGAATGAAAGCTGGACATCTGAAAACACAGAGGTCCAACACAAGAATTAGTGATCATTTTGAACATCAATTATAGTACGAGTTTATAATCCAGTGATGTTCTTGGAACCTAGTCATCTGTTCAAGGCTACTTTCTGCCTTCACTTAATGGTCTCAGACTTCTGTACTTCTGGGGGTTTAATTTTTATAATTCTTTTATCTCTCCTTTTCTTTTAAAATGATTTTTTCTTTTTCGCTACTTTCAATTTGCCTGCTTTGGGTACTTTCAATTTACCTACTTCACTACTTTTAATTTACTTGCCTCCTTTACTTGGCTATGGACTAGGAAATGAAAGAAACAAGCTTATTAGATGTATGTGTATAATGAGGCTATAAGTGAGTATAGGTCTATGAGTAAAATTCAGGTGATAAACACAGACTTGGTATCATCTACATTGCTGCTCAGATACTTATCTTGCTAATGTTTACTTGTTTAGCTGATTTGATAGCCACTAGATGAGGAATTTCTCTGTAAATGGTATGCTCCCATTTTTTTAAAGGACACGATGTTCTTTTACCATTTTTTTATTTCTTCTTCATCATAGCACTGAAACAAAGGAAAGGGCAAATATTTTCTCAGTTTGACAAGCATACAAATGGAGCTACAGAGAGTTTGAAGTACATGGATGAGAAGGGGCTAGTGCTAGGCCCCAAGTGTCCCAGTCTCCATTCTAGTTAATAGATTCAGCTATGTCAATATCAGGAGATCTACAGCATCATAGGTCAGAGGCAGCTTAAAACTCAGGGATCACTAAGGGATAGAACAAGTAAGTGTATAGTACAGACAGAAAAGCACAGAGAAAATTTCCTATGTAGCTGTAGAACAAGCACAAAATCCTGAGACCAGTGTATTGATAAGTAAATGGGAACAAATATAGAACAGCTTAAGTTAACTAAATGGAAACAAACATAGATTTCACTGTGCAATCACTCTTAACAACAACTTGGAGGAAATACTGAAAATATGTTTGCCAATTTTCAGGTGACACAAAACTGGGAAGTATTACTAATATGTCAAATGACAGGAAAAAGATTCTAGGTGGAACTATTGGCTAGATGAAAGTTAACATGAATTTATAAAATTATATATGTGTGTCTATAATTTAAATTTACAGTCATGGTACAGGGGAAGCCTGGCTTGACAACAGTCATAGGGATTTTGGTTTACTGCAAATAAAGAAATAATAATACTAATATTTACTGAACATAGTAATAGGCATCATACTAAGTTCTTTACATGTATTATGTCAATTCTCACAACAATTCTACAAAAAGTGGGCACTATCATCAGCCGCATCATTATCATAATCTCCATGTTACAGGTGAGAAAACTAATAATTTGGGAAATAAAATTTCCAGAGTCCAACAGCTTATCAGTGTCGAAACCAGGAGTTAAACATACCTAAATCCATGCCTTAACTAATATGCTACTGTTATTGTTGAAAAATAAATTCCATTAATAAAAGACTCGAAGAAGTCTCTTTGCAATGCTCACATTTCTATTGGAGTACTGTGTGCATTTTTCTGGGGATCAATAACTTTTTTGATCTATATATACCTTTTATAAAGATTCAGTCACAGTTTATCCTGAGAGCATCGGAAAGCATGCATATAAGATATGAATGAGGAAACTAAGAAAAAGAGTTTGAGATGCCTTAAAACACACAAATATGAAACAGAATTACGCATGGTGTTGAGGAAGGAGCCTAGGTGTTGGAGTTAGCCAGACTGGATCCACCCCTCTTGGCTGGGTGACCTTGCACCAGTTTCCCCACCTGTAAAATGTGTGTGATGATCCCTTCCTGACACTATTGTTGGGAGCACTGGAAGCAATGCACGTGAAGCTCCTTGGTTCAGTTCTCCTACATAGAAGTGCTCAAGAGATAGTATTATTATTACTCTTTGTGGAAGTTAAAGGAAAATGGACTTTATCTTGATATTAGGAAGAACCTTTAAAGATGACAGCTGTCAGAAAGGGAATTAGCTGCCTCATGAAATAGTGAACTGCCATTCTGGGCTGGAATAGGGGGGAGGTGGGGAATGACACTTAGTCAATTTATACATACACTTTAGGAGAATACGGCACTGCATTAGATAAGGATTTGGATTAGGTGTTCTCTGAGGTCCCTTTTTTTTTTTTTTTTTTTTTTTTTTTTTTTAAAGATTTTTTTTTTTTTTTTTAATTTTTATTTATTTATTTATTTATTTATGGCTGTGCTGGGTCTTCGGTTCGCGCGAGGGCTTTCTCCAGTTGCGGCAAGCGGGGGCCACTCTTCATCGCGGTGCGGGGACCGCTCTTCATCGCGGCGCGCGGGCCTCTCACCATCGCGGCCCCTCCCGCCGCGGGGCACAGGCTCCAGACGCGCAGGCTCAGCAGCCGTGGCTCACGGGCCCAGCCGCTCCGCGGCACGCGGGATCTTCCCAGACCAGGGCTCGAACCCGTGCCCCCCGCATTAGCAGGCAGACTCTCAACCACTGCGCCACCAGGGAAGCCCTGAGGTCCCTTTTAAAGCTGAGATTCTGAATAAGAACAGGTGAGCTTTCTTCCATCTCCAGAAACGTGCTGACTAACCAGCAGTGTGACCCACTATTTGAGATGCAGCAGAGGGGTGAGGTGAGTACCTGCAGACACTGTCACCATCTTACCCACTCCCCACGGGCTCAAGGACACACCCTTTCCATAAGTCTGGCAAAGTAAAGGACTATTTATAATCCCAGGTTAGCAAGAAGTCTTTGTATTGTTAAGCAGGTGACTTTGGCATCAATCATGGGTGTATATATACATATATATAATTTATAGCCACAGCTAAATAACCCAGAGGGATAAAGTTAGTTAAATAGGGCAAAAATGGAAAAGGAAAGGACAGACAGCATGACTGCTTGTTAATTTCTTTGGCCACTGTACCCTTCACCCTTCTCCCAGATGACAGCCCTGTTTGTGAATTATAGCATCTGGTCTGAGTTGCTTCATTTTACTACCTCACACTAGCATGCCATTGGTGAATTGATTTTATTCCTTTTGTTTTTAATGACTGTTTGGGAGTAACTCATATTTACATGATGTTTTGAAGACCTGAGTTGCCCTTTGCTTTATCTTTTGAGCCAGATTTCGTAGTGGTGTCTCTATTTACAAAGGCAGAAAAAAAGTTTTACTAGGTTACTAAAGTCTGGGAATTCATCTGGGATGATGAAAAAGAGTAATTACAAACTGACCTCAAGTGCTGGGGAAGTGTTCTGAGCATTTTGTTTACCAGCCAGAGAGATGAAATCTACCTCTTTGAAGTTTTCTGCCTGACACATTTCTGGCCAGTCTAAAGTAAAGTTATGAGATTTTCTCATGTCACGGGATGCTGAATTTCTATTTTGGACTTTGGATTTTTCACAATATGAAATTTATTAAAGTCAAAATATACTCTGTCCCATGCTGCTTGTCCTGCCTGGAAATCTCTTCCCCTCAGTCTTTTTTACCAGACCATTTTTTACTCATCCTTCAGGTCTCTGCTTAAAGATACTACTTCCTCATAGAGCCTTCCCTCTCTACCCTGCCTTAGGTCTCTGTGTTCCATGCTTTCTTAGCACTCTTCCATTTTTCTTCTCTATCTCCTCAACATTTGTAGTTACGTATTAAAGAATAAGATACCAGTGTTTGGCACTTATGGTAAGTGCTCAGTAAATACATGTTGAATGAATGAGTGCATTCTAACTTTTCATGACATTAAATCAAAGAAAAGTAACTCAATGTTAAGTTTCTAATAGGGTAAGTCTCCTCTAAAAGTTAAAAGTTCAACTCAGCCCCTCACTACTGCTTTTTGTTTGCTCAACTTTGGTCCACATGTCTTACTTTAAAAGTATGACAATATAGAATTTTATTTGTAAGTAGTTCCTTCTTGAAAACATGATTCTCTGTTTGTCCATCAAAGATTCGGACAAAGGTCTTTCAGAAAAACAGTTCAACCACATCATTTTTTGAATGGCCACGTGGGCAGAAGCATTCATGCACAAAGGTCATAAGCAAGGCAAACATTACAAAGGCACAAGATCTGTCACAGTTTCATTACTGTTTTCCCTAACACTTCCTGGGACTATATTGTTGTCAAGATAATGTTTTGGGGGAAAGTGAAAATTTAACTCAAAATATGGGCGTATTTAACCAATAGCAGTGGTTTCCAGTTTGCCTCAAAGATTTGCTTTTTGGTTTTTCCATACCCTGACCTCATAACCCCACTCTTATTATAGATTCTTTTTTCTTTTTAATTATTTTTTAAATTTATTTACTTTTGGCTGCATTGGGTCTTCGTTGCTGTGCACAGGATTTCTATAGTTGCGGCGAGCGGGGGCTACTCTTGGTTGAGGTGCGCGGGCTTCTCATTGCAGTGGCTTCTCTTGTTGCGGAGCATGGGCTCTAGGTGCGCGGGCTTCAATAGTTGTGGTGCGAGGCTCAGTAGTTGTGGCGCACAGGCTTAGTTGCTCCACGGCATGCGGGATCTTCCTGGACCAGGGCTCGAAGCCGTGTCCCCTGCATTGGCAAGTGTATTCTTAACCACTGTGCCACCAGGGAAGTCCTTACTATAGATTCTTGAGGTCAGAGACAAAGTCCACAGTATTCTTCATCTTACTCTTAGTGCCTGGCACAAAGAAGTTGCTCAATAAGCAATCATTGAGTAAATGAGTGGATCCTATCATAAGTATGGTTCTCCTTGCACAGAAGCAAATTAAGGTGTAATCAAAACAATAAGTGATCCAGAAATTCCACTCCTGGGTATGTATCTGAAGAAAAACAAAAACATTAATTTGAAAAGATACATGTACCCCAATGTTCATAGCAGCATTACTTACAATAGCCAGGTTATGGAAGCAACCTGAGTGTCCGTAAACAGATGAATGGACAAAGAAGATGTGGTACATATATTTACAGTGGAATGCTATTCAGACATAAAAAGGAATGAAATTTTGCCATTTGCAACAACATGAATGGGCTTGCATGGTATTATGCTAAGCAAAAAAAGTCAGAGAGAGAAAGACAAATACTGTATATTATCACTTATATGTGGAATCTAGTTAATATTACAAAAAAAGAAACAAACTCTCAGATATAGAAAACAAACTAGTGGTTACCAGTGGGGAGAGGGAAGCGGGGAGGGACAAGATAAGGGTAGGGGATTAAGAAGTACAAACTACTACGTATATAACATCTTATGGAAAAACCCGAACGAACTTTTTGGCCAACCCAATAAAAAAATTACAAGGATATTTTGTACAGCACTGGGAATATAGCCAATAGTTTATAATAACTATAAATTGAATATAATCTTTAAAATTTGTGAATCATTATGTTGAACAACTGAAACTTAAGTAACATTGTAAATTAACTATACCTCAAAAAAATAATGCTACAAAAACAATAAATAAATAGAAATCTTTATATCAGCAGGGGAAGTTTGATTATAAAATAGGTAGCTCTTTAATCCAACATTACTTGATTACCATTCATCACAATATTGTCTTTCTTTACCACCACTTTCAAAGAACGCCTTTGGAGTTCCTCTTTGTGAATTGCCTTCAGGAGCTGTTTTTAAACCTCATGAAAAAAGACTGTCTTGATTATTACTTGTACCCTGTTAACTGTCCCCAGATGATTATCAGATGTCTCAATTATCCACTTTAGTCATCATAGTTGACTTCAAATAGTCCTTGATAAGTGTTTCTTATTTCTAGGTTTCCTATTCTATTCCATTGATCCTTGTGTACCTCTCTGTCAGTACCACACTATCTTGATTAATAAAGCTGTATAGTAAACATTAACATCAGGAAAGGTGATTCTTCCCACACAGTTTTTTTTAATGTAATACATTTTATGTTTGAAAATCTTTTATTGCCACTCTATTGTATTTTTCCGCAACAAAAAATTATCTATAAATTGAAAATAAATTTCTCTTTACTTCCTGTAATAAAAGACTTCGTGTTAAAACAAAACCAAAAAACCACAATTATTTAATTATTACAAAATATTTTGGACATTTTTGAAATAAGGGTAGGACCCTCCCTCATGCTATCACTTGCATATAGAAAACACTCATTTCAATATCAAGAATGTTCATCATTTAAGGTTTCACATGAAGTTTAATTCCTATTACGTATACATAAAAGAGTTTTCATTATAAATCTTAATGGCAAAGTCATAAGCAACTTTGGGTTATCAGTGGTAAATCATCATGACTAAAATCAGAATTTCTTTTTTTTCACACACACACACTGTATTTTATTTTTACAAGAGATAAATAAACTGACACCAAGCATTGTAAATGGATGACCACAACAAAAGCAACAATGATTGCAAGTACCAAACATGAAACACACTCATACTATATCATAATATTGACATTCAGTCCAGTAATCCTCCACTGTAACAGCTCCTTTACTTTGCAGTGAAAATTGATTTGTATATTTTTTGCCTCTGAGTCCTTATGGGATTTTTTTTTTTATTCAAACAGAAAGTCACAAAAATTATAATCATCCTTATCAGTTCACTCAGTCCCATGTAATTAATTTTTTTTTCATCTTGATCTTTTGTTAGCACTTTTATGAATTCATCAGTTTTCCATTAGAGTTCTGAAAATGCTTATTCATTCAGTTCAGCAGTATAGTCAGTTACCAGAAACCTGTACTTGTCATAGTCTTTTCCATGAATTCCTTGAAGATGAAACCCTTTTATAGGAACATTTTTGCAAAAGCATCAGAGTACACCCAGAACTGTCTGTAAATGACAAAAGACTTAAAAATGACCGCAGTTAAAGATTTGATGAAAGTTCATAATAATGCAATTGACAAGGAAATTTCATTATTTCTGAGATATACATTTTAAAGTAATAACTAGGATTATGATTTATAACATTATACCAGAACATATAAGATTTTTAGAAATTTCATGTAATGTCTGAAACATATTAACATATTTCCATACAAATAACCCAAAGAAAGTTTAGTATTAGTTGTTTTTTTTGTTTGTTTGTTTGTTTGTTTTATACTGCAGGTTCTTATTAGTCATCAATTTTATACACATCATTGTATACATGTCAATCCCAATCGCCCAATTCAGCACACCACCATCCCCACCCCACCACAGTTTTCCCCCCTTGGTGTCCATACGTTTGTTCTCTACATCTGTGTCTCAACTTCTGCCCTGCAAACCGGCTCATCTGTACCATAAAATCAGAAATTTTTCTCTGTGTGCTTGTTTGGTAAGGAAGCAAGGGATTAGGCAGAGCCCCACTAGGGATTTACACTATTTCTTCAGAACTTTATGAAGGTTGCTAATAGTTGCTGTTATTAATTCATGTTCTTTCATAGGAGGGAAATGAAATTAGAGCTGCTCTGATTTGTTTCACTGGACAGAACTAGAACCAATGAGTGGAAGTAACAAAACACCTACTTTAATTCATTGTTAGAAAGGACCAGCCCACCATTCGCAAAATTCTACTGAAAATATGTAGCTGCTAGTTTCTTGGCCTCTGGTTTTGTGCTTTCATCACAATGGAAGGAGCTTATCATAAATCCTAGAAATGATATTTGATCTCCTCGATGATGGTGGTGAGGTAAGGGTAGTTATTTCAGCCTCTTGTGGGTTAGTAAAAGTCCAGCATTAGAACAATAAGAGTTTGAAATATAATCCTATTGTTTAGGGAGGAATGTGCTCATCTAATGGCCCAGTAGAATTTGAAGAGTTTCAGATAAAAATTATGGACTAGAATTTAGGGGAAGAGATGCCTGAGGGAGGGTGAGAAGGGACAGCCAGGCGGAGAGGGAAACGTTTCCCCCCCAGATAAACTTTTTTCATTTTGTTGGCTGTATGCTGTACTTAAGAAGGCTCCCTGGCTGAGTCTGCCCTAATCTCACATCAAATATCACGGCTGTGTGCTGTGTGCACAGGTCAGGCATGGGTTTCTCCCTTTTTGGCAGCTCTGGGTCAGTGCAATAATCCTTGAAGGGGTTCATGAGGCACCAAGAGAGGAGTGAGAACGGGAATGAATTTATGGTTTGCTTATCGTTATAAAGCTAGAGTGCCCGCGGAAGCTGATCTGACTGGGCCCACATAGGCCAGCCTAGCCCAGTTAGAAAGGTTATGTATGTATCAAGTACCTACAGAAGGACACACACACACACACACACACACACACACACACACACACACACACTCTTTGGCTAATTGTTATTAATGGGCACTCTCACCTGAACCCAATTACTCTAACTGGACTCAGTATATTAGTTTACTCTGTCTTTCTCTTTCTGTCTAGAAATTCCAGGTGTTAATGTCAAATTTCCCAGTATAGCGCCTGATTTCTGCCCTGTGCTTTTTCGAGACGACCTAGAGATAGTCATTGGTTGCCAACAGCTTAAAGTCCAAATGCCCAGACCCAGCATAATCTAACTCCAACCTAACTTTCTAGCCCAGTATCTTCTCTTGATGAATCTTCTCCAATCATCCAATCCCCTAAACACACCCTATGATGCTGTAACTCTTGACGTTGGCTCATGCTACTTGCCATCAATGCCTTCCAGCTGTTCTCTATATTGTCCAAAACTTTCAAGAAGATTAGGCATTGGTTCCCACAGATTGATCTTGTCATAGCCCAGGACACAGACTAACTCCACGCTTTGTACACAGACAAAGCTCTGGCTCCCCCAGATTGGCCCGCCTGGCTCAGCAGAGCCCAGTTTTATAGAGAGTAGTTGCAAACTGGCAGTGTGACGACCATGTTTACAGAAGTATTTCCTTTGGCACAATTTGAGTATGCATGACATTTAACAAAAACTTTCTGAATTAGTTGCCAATGTTTAAAAAGTAGACCATTCCACATTATTTTTTTTAAAGCTGGATTTCCAGCTTCTTTCGAAATATCAGGAAATATGCATCTGAGTTTACCTTCCTGAATAGCAAAAATCAGGCAGCACTGACGGAGTAGGAGCTGTCCTTTCATTTGAGGCTCGTCTCTTTTATTTGCTACAGTTCCCAGTGCTCCCACATTTCTTATAACCAACTTGCTTTACTCATTTAGTCCACCTAACTAGATGCCGTGGGTATTTGAGTTTGTACATCACCACCCCTTGCACCAAGGAATTGTTAAATTTTAGCCTCCAGAACATATGGTTCTATAGAGCTATAGCCTTTCCCAAGAAGAGCCACGAGACAGCAAAGCAAAACAAGCTGGACACCCTAATTTTGTTCAGTCCTTCTCCCAACAAATGTCATCTCCTCCCTCCCACACCAGAGAGGAATATATGTCCTAGTCTGCTGTGAACTGTGTTCCAACTCTCTTTTTTCCAAGGTTGTGAGACAAAACTGTTCCTCCTGCTCTGCCGTCCATTATTATAGTAAGCTTTCTATTTTAGAAGAGTTTTAGATTCAAAGAAAATTTGCTACCATAATACAGGTTGTTTCCTTATACTATCCCAGACCAAGTTTTCTCTGTTACTAACATCTTACATTAGTATGGTTTGTTTGTGACAACTGTAAACAAAAATTAATACATAATTATTAGCTGAAGTCCATACTTGATTCAGATTTCCCTAGTTTTTAACCCAATGCCCTTTTTCTGTTCTCAAGATTCTTTCCACATGACATTTAGACATCATGTCTTCTTAATCCCCTGTTGGCTCTAAGAATTTCTCAGACTTTCCTTGTTTTCTATGACTTTGACAGATTTGAGAAGTACTGGTCAGGGACATTATAGAATGCCCCTGACTTAGGAGGTGACTGAGATTTTTCATCATGATTAGACTGAGGTTGTGGTTTCAATAAAGATGACCACCGAGATAAAATGCCATTATCATCACGTCATATCCAGAATATAAACTATTGATGAATATAAACTTTGATCACTAGGCCGAGGTTGTATTTGTCAGATTTCTGCACTGTGAAATTTCTCTTTTTTCCCCTTTCCATACTGTACTTTTTGGAAGAAAGTCACTATGTACAGCCCATGCATCAGGAGTGGGGAGTTACGCTCTGCTTCCTTGAAGACAGAGGACCTACATAAATAATTTGGAATTCTGTATGGGAGATTTGTCTATTCTCCCTTTCTTTCTTTGTTTGTTTGTCTATTAAATCAATTATTTATATCAGTATGGACTCAAGGATATTTATTTTATCCTTTGGATTATAGTCCAATGCTACTTTATTTTATCACTCAAAATCTGTCATTGGGAACTCTTACCCTTAGCTCCTGCTTCACTTTAACACATCCCCATTATTGTGGGATTTTTCTTTTTTTGAGCACTTCCTTACTTTCTGACACTTCAGGCACATCTTCAGGTATAGCAGGCTTATCTTTTATTTCCTTCCATGATGCTAAAATTGACCATTTGTCCTAGAAGACCTAATTCTTTTTATTGGAGAATGGCATTAGAAAACAAGATTTGGTTGCCTATCATCCATTTTATATATTTTTTATTTATTGACAATTCATTGTACTGGTGAGGATGCAGAACTGGGACTCATAACATACGTTGCTGATGAGGACGCAAAATGGTACAGCCACTTTGGAAAACAAAATGGCAGTTTATTACAAAATCAAACACACACTATTCAATGCAGAAAATGCCCTCTTAAGTATTTAACCAAGTAAAAAGACTCAGGGGTGTCTCAGACAAGAATACAGCCAGCAGCTCAGCTAACATGTCTGGTCATTATGCAATCTCATTTGGCTAAATATTATCTCCCCAAATTACTTGAGATAACATAAATTTTTTCTTAGTTGCAAAACAACTTTATCCTCAGATTTTTAAATTAAGCATTGAAATGTTGAAGAGAATCAGCTCCATAATATTAACATTTTTGTATTAAGTCTTCATGTTGGATATTTTATGTACTTAAAGTGTTGAGTTTCACTTGTTAGAGTTAGGAGGTTAATATAAAACCTGTCATTAAGCAGTTGATTTAGTCTTCTATTTTCAGTTGACATTTTCTTGTTTATTTGTAGAAACGGAACATGTTTTTTAAAAAATAAGTTCAACATCTTTACAGGTTAGAGCCCACTAACCTTAAAATTGCTAATATAGTGAAAAATATGCAGTTAAAGAAAATTCTCTATTAGGTTAATGTAATCACTATAAGCACCACAGGAAAACAAGTATTGACTGTTCCTGGTAATGAGTTTACCCACAGATCTACTCATTATCTTCACATTATAAAAGACTTCAAGAAAGAAGATAAAATTCTTCTTTTTAATTCCTTTTTTAATGCCATTCGGGGTTAGGAGGACAACAGAGAGAATGATACTCAGCAGCAACTTGGCCCTACATGCAGCATGTAAACCTCTCTAAGCAAGTGGCATTTCTTCTACAAAAAAGCAAATTTCAATTCTTAGTAAACCTTTATTAAATTATTTATTATTGGCTTTGCTCAAAAACGCAGTAAACATAGCCAGGGGCAGCATTTAGAATCTCTGTAGCTTGATAAAGGGCTTCTGACCTGTGCTGCCTATAAAGAGGGTTAATTTATACTTCGTTTTTGTCCATAGTTAGAGTTACTGTTTCTCAGATATACCTCAGACCGTCTCAGTTTACACCTGTTTCCAAGCATAATGAATGGTACCTATTTCCACTGTCAAAAGTGTCCCAGTTAGGATGGCAATCTATAACCCACACTTCTAGCTTGCTGTCCATATAGGTTGGCATTCGTAGAGTGCAAAATCACTACCCTTGAAGTTAGAAAACTTGGGTCCAAGTAATAGCTAGGTTCTTATCTAAGGCTGGAGAGCCCAGAGGTTTTCCAAGGATGTTGCTGCTTTTTTCACAGTGTTATATGGACTACATGAAAGCATGGAAATGCAACAGCTTTGTAAACCATAAAGGACTAAACAAGTACAGTATTACAACAATGAAGCAAGTGGGTGGTAGCAAAAGTGAAAACTATAATGGAATACAAGAATTTAAAATGTTTAATAATTTTTTGACCCAATGCCACACCTCTCACTTAAAGTGGTTCATCCTTTCCTCCTCTCCCCTCCTTCCTTTGTTTTCTTCCTTTCAATATTTTTGAGTCCCTACTATGTGCCAGATACTATTCTAGGTGCTATATGAAGAAAGGATACCAAAACAAAAGACTAAGATGCAGCCCATCCCCCACATTAATTAACCCATTCAATCATTTATTCATTGAAATTCATTGAAAACTTCCTATTCTATCCCTAATACTCAAACATAGTATATCTTTTTATTCATTTAGAGATTATATGTCCAGCAATGAAAGTTTGAAGTTTTTCCCCAAGTATGTATTACACATTTTTTGTAAGATTCATTTTCCTAAGTATAGACTATATATATATATATATATATACACATATATATAGATTCTATTGAAAATTGAAAAATTTGGAAAATTGTATTTCTAATTAGATTTTACTGGTATATAGGAAAGCAGTTGCTTTTCATACTGATATTGCATCCAGTAAGCTTGATAAATATGGTTTTTTTCTAATAATTTATAGATTCTCTTGGATTTTCTAAGTAAATAATGACATAGACTGCAAATAATGACTTGTTTATTCCTTTTTGGTCTTTCTACCACTTATATCTCTACTCCGACAGTGAGCAAGTGGTAACATAAGCAGCCGTGTTGCCAGAACCGAACTGTTTGACAACAGCGTGTGTTAGTTTTGCCTGTTTTTGTGCTATCTTTAATTTGATACGTACCCATTTGGATCTGGTTTTTTTCACTCCACATTATATTTGTGAGATTCATTCAGATCTTTGTTGTGGTTATGGATCATTTATTCTTATTGCTGTGAAGCATTCTATCATATAAAAATTCTGCAATTTACTTATCAATTCTACTGTTGATGAATAGTGGGATTATTTCCAAATTTGAGCTCTTATAAATAGTGCTGCTAAGAATGTCATTAAATTTGAAGCCATATTTTTCACATAATTTCTTTCAAGTCAGAGTCCCAAACCCTTGAAGGTAGCACACACCCATATAACCAAAGGAAAACTACCTCTGTGTTCCCAAGTCCCCCATTATTTGGGGAATTATGTTTTCATCTTATAGTTACAGAACAAAACTAGCTTGAGCCTCAACCACATCAACAAAAAATTAATCAGTCAATCTAAGATAGAAATGGAAAATTTTATTCGAGCCACATTTGAGGATTATAACCCGGGAAGAGCATCTCAGAAAGCTCTGAAAACTGTTCTTCCTGTTAGAAGTCAAGACACAGTTACATAAGGTTTTTGAGACAGAGGGCTGTACATTGGATGACATATTATTGACAGTTTACATAATCCAGATCTAAGCTCCTTGTGACCCCTTATCAAGAAGGAATGTTATCTTTAAGGAGTTGTCTTATTGATGCTAGAAGAATATTGCTCTTTATGGCTGAGCAGGTATTTCTGCCAATGGGGAGGTCTGGTCGATGCATGATGCAGGTACACAATGCACAATAGGCAGGAGAGAGGAGGCCAGAGGGCAGAGAAAATTTTTTATGTTTAAAATTTTCTTGTCTTGCCATAAAATATGAATTCTACTTCACAACCACATATAGCAGAGTTTCTTCCACTGGCCTCATTGTCCATTTTACTCTGAATTCTTTATCTTCACCCCGTGACTCACAACAGCTATCTCTCTCTCTCTCTCTCTCTCTCTCTCTTTCTCTCTCTCTCTCTCTCTCAGCCCACATTAACCCCAACGGGCAATCATTCTCCTCTTCTTCAATCCCCCACTCCCTAGATGTACCAGAACACCAGAGTCAACGCACTAGGGTGTATCGTAAGTTTGCGTGAGAGTCTGGCCAAGGGAGGGAGAGGCAGTGGGGAAGCCAGAGCGTTTCACCTCTGCTGGGCAAACGACTGAAATGTTATTAGATATCTTTGTCCTCAAAATCCTTGAGCTGTCCTCTTCAAAGGAATGTCTCACTGGCACTGTGTTAGCCTCAAGCCCCAGTCCTTCCAGCCACGATTTCTCTCTTCTTCTTCCCCGGACTCCTTCTCCTCTGGTGTATTCCCCTCCCCTCAGCCACACCTCTCTCATCTTTCTTCCGCGAAGCCCAATTTTCTCTCGCTTTATTATGCCAGACCCTTCCTCTGTTCTGGGTCCCAGCCCTTGACACTCAAATGGCTCCTCTGAGTTTAAATAAACAAAAAACCATTTTCTCCTCAGAAAAATTATGCTGCCAGTCAAAATAGAAACTTTCCGTCTACTCATTAAGTGAATTAAATAAATGCAATCCAAGGACTAATACTAAGAATTCATTTTTCTTTTACTGACAGTTGGAATTTAACCAAGTGTGAGCCCTGACTGCAAATATGCCCAAATCACACGGAAGTTAACTTATGTCAATAGAATCGCCACCAGGGGGCGGTAACACCAAAGCATTTGTATATTTCAGGACTATCTCCTACCCTCACCCACCACAGTATCCCTGCCCCTTCTGCTAAACAAATGTTAACATCCTCAGTCTTCCTGCCTCAGGCACAGACAACTCAAGTGGTCGCTGCTGGGGATGTGGACAGCCAAATGCAACATTATTAGGACGTGGTTTGGGTTATTTGGGTTTTACACAGTAGTCTTTGTCAACTTTATTGAAAACATGTTTTCATGAGAACCTATCTCATTCCACCTACTGCTGGCTAAATTTATCCCCACGGAGTTTAACAACATGGAGTGATTAATTAGGGACCAAACCATTTCCTGAGTACTTTGGACATAACCGATTCTGTGACTGTGATTCACCCTCATTGCTTCAGCCCTTTGTCCCTGAATAAAATGCATTTATTTATGCTTTCCGTGGTTTGTTTACCTCTTTTTTCCTTCTTTCAGATTTGGAAAAGCAAAGTTGCTTATTCCTCTCTTTCTTTAAAAAATAGTTTTAATTAAAACACAATTAAAGCAATCCCATTAAGAGCTAAGTAATACATGTTAAGTTCTGCTCAAATTCCTCTAGTGGCTTCTCACCTCTAAGCAAAAGTCAAATCCTAACAATGACCCAAAAAGCCCATAGGATCTGTCTAGCCTCTGTACACACTATCTTATCTCTTTCCACTCTCCCCCTGAGTGCTCCTTGCTAGCCAACAGGCATGCTGTACCTCAGGACTTTGCACCTGCTGGTTCCTCTTCTTGGATCATCTTTCCCCACTGCCACCCCCATAACTGCATAAGTCTTCTTTCACTTCCTCCAAATATCATCTTCTAAGTAAGCCTTTCCTGGCCACTGCACCTTAAATGAAAACCATCATCACTCACCCATACCTATGTGCACACTCACTCTCTCTATCCCCTTCCTTTCTTTATTTTTTTGCCTTAGCATTTCCATTAACATCCCATGCCTTTTACTTATTTATGTAGTTTATTCCTTGTTTCTCTACAAAAAAGTAAGCTGCCTGGGTGTAGGCTTTTTAAATATATTTTATTCACTGCTCTATCTCCAACAGCTAGAATAATATCTGGCACATAGTAGGAGCTCAACAAAAATGTATTGAAAGGATGACTAAACAAAACAAATAGACCAAAAAAAAAAACCAGAATTGCATGCTAAAAATAGTTCCATCACGTTTGTTCCTTCTCATTATTCACATCTCTGCTCAATAATCATCTCTATCCACGTTATTTCAGTAGCCTTTCCTAAAAGTCATTCTCTATGTCTTTATCCTGATTTACTTCTTCATAGCATTCACCACTGCCAAATTTAATTACTCAAATATTTGTTTACTTTGAATAAATAAATTATTTGTCTTGCCCAGTTGAATGTAAACCCCATGAGGGCAAAAAAAAAAAAAAAAAAAAAAAATTGTCCTGTTCACTGCTGTATCTCCTCAGCTTAGAATTCTTTTTAATCAAAGATCTTTGACCATGTATGTGTGGTCTATTTCTGAACCCTTGATACTGTTTCATTGATCTATATGTGTGTCCTCTCTCTAATTTCACATTGTTGTAACTAATGTATAATTTTATAATAAGTCTAGAAATCAGGTAGTATGTTAATTTCTCCCCAAAATCTTGCTGGGATTTTGATTGGGATTGTACTGAATCTATATATCATTTTGGAGAGAATTGACATCTTAACAATTTGAATCCAATCCATTCAGGGATATATGTTTGAGGATCCCATAAGCAGAGATGACTCATGCCCTATTCCTTGAAAGAGCTCTAGGAAAGTGGCAACACCCAAAAGGAAAGGAGTTGATGGTTTTAAGCTTCATCAGAGATGACCTTGTACCATTGGTGGCCCCAAAGGTGCAGAAACGTCTGGCCCTAAAGAGATCAAGTAATCAGAAGCGATGAGTATCTCAGCAGTGACTCATGATGGATAAATGATCAGGGAGGTAGAAAACTTGCTCCTCGCCTTAAGGTCTGGGCTCTATATGCTGCCCTAGGTTTCAACTCCAAGAAAACTGGAGTTGAATTTCCCATCAGTCCAATTTGATGGGAAGCACAGAGTTGAAGTTAAGGCAATATAAGGAAAATGAGAAAATTAGATGTATTCATCTAGATTCTCCAGAGAAACAGAACCAATAGGATAGATATACATATACATATATAAATATATATGATTTATTATAAGGAATTGGCTCACATAAATATAGAGGCTGGAAAGTCCCAAAATTTGTAGCTGGCAACCTAGAGATGCAGGAAGAGCCAAAAGTCTAAGAATCAGGAAAACTGATGGAGTTTCAATCCAAGTCCAAGTCTCAGAGCAGAAAACTAATATCCCACCTCAAAGACAGAGAGAGTGATTTTTCCTTTACTCAGCCCTTTTTGTTCTTTTCAGGCCTCCAGTGATTTGGATGAGGCTCAAGCACACTGGGCAGGGCAATCTGCCTTACTGGGTGTACTGGCTCTAATGTTAATCTCATCTAAAAACACCCTCACGAACACACCAATAATAATGTTTGACCAAATATCTGGGTATCTTGCGGCCAGTCAAGTTGACACATATAATTAACCATCACATGAGATCATTGTTGTACCCTAATTTCTGGACTGAAATTCATACTTGTGACATTAGAATCACTTTTCTGACTTACTGTTTAAGACATAGATCCATTGGCTAACCTGAATAGAAAAGTGGAGAGGAGAAGGAAAAAAATTGCAGAAGTTTTTTCACCATTTATCAAAAATGAAGGTACAGCTTCAAGATGGTGGAAGAGTAAGACGTGGAGATCACCTTCCTCCCCACAAATACATCAGAAATACATCTACATTTGGAACAACCCCTACAGAACACCTACTGAACGCTGGAAGAAGACCTCAGACCTCCCAAAAAGCAAGAAACTCCCCACGTACCAGGGTAGGGCAAAAGAAAAAAGAAAAAACAGAGACAAAAGAATAGGGACGGGACCTGCACCAGTGGGAGGGAGCTGTGAAGGAGGAAAGGTTTCCACACACTAGGAAGCCCCTTCGCGGGTGGAGACTGCAGGTGGCAGAGGGGGGAAGCTTTGGAGCCACGGAGGAGAGCGCAGCCACAGGGGTGCGGAGGGCAAAGCGGAGAGATTCCCGCACGGAGGAGCGGTGCCGACCAGCACTCACCAGCCCGAGAGGCTTGTCTGCTCCCCCGCCGTGGCGGGCGGGGCTGGGAGCTGAGGCTCGGGCTTCGGTCGATCGCAGGGAGAGGACTGGGGTTGGCTGCGTGAACACAGCCTGAAGGGGTTAGCGCGCCACAGCTAGCCGGGAGGGAGTCCGGGAAAAGGTCTGGAGCTGCCGAAGAGGCAAGAGACTTTTTCTTGCCTCTTTGTTTCCTGGTGCGCGAGGAGAGGGGATTCAGAGCGCCGCTTAAAGGAGCTCCAGAGATGGGCGCGAGCAGCGGCTATCAGCGCGGACCCCAGAGACGGGCATGAGACGCCAAGGCTGCTGCTGCCGCCTCCAAAAAGCCTGTGTGCGAGCACAGGTCACTCTCCACACCGCCCCTCCCGGGAGCCGGTGCAGCCCGCCACTGCCAGGGTCCCATGATCCAGGGACAACTTCCCCGGGAGAACACACTGCGCGCCTCAGGCTGGTGCAACGTCACGCCGGCCTCTGCCGCCGCAGGCTCGCCCCGCCTCCTCTGTACCCCTCCCTCCCCCCGGCCTGAGTGAGCCAGAGCCCCCGAAGCAGCTGCTTCTTTAACCCCGTCCTGTCTGGGCGGGAACAGACGCCCTCAGGCGACCTACACGCAGAGGCGGGTCCAAATCCAAAGCTGAACCCCGGGAGCTGTGCGAACAAAGAAGAGAAAGGGAAATCTCTCCCAGCAGCCTCAGGAGCAGGATTAAATCTCCACAATCAACTTGATGTACCCTGCATCTGTGGAATACCTGAATAGACAACCAATCATCTCGAACTGAGGCAGTGGACTTTGGGAGCAATGATATATATATATTTTTTCCTTTTTCTCTCTTTGTGAGTGTGTATGTGTATGATTCTGTGTGTGATTTTGTCTGTATAGCTTTGCTTTTACCATTTGTCCTAGGGTTCTGTCTGCCCGTTTTTTTTCGTGTTTTTTTTTTTTTTTTAGTATAGTTTTTAGCGCTTGTTATCATTGGTGGATTTGTTTCTTGGTTTGGTTGCCCTCTTCTTTCTTTCTTATTTTTAAATATTTTTGATGATTATTTTTTATTTTAATAACTTTATTTTTTCTTTCTTTCTTTCTTTTTTTCTCCCTTTTACTCTGAGCCGTGTAGATTACAGGGTCTTCATGATCCAGCCAGGCATCAGGCCTGTGCCTCTGAGGTGGCAGAGCCGAGTTCAGGACATTGGTCCACCAGAGACCTCCCAGCTCCAGGTAATATCAAACAGCGAAAGCTCTCCCAGAGATCTCCATCTCAACTCCAAGACCTAGCTCCACTCAACGACCAGCAAGCTACAGTGCTGGACACCCTATGCCAAACAACTAGCAAGACAGGAACACAACCCCACCCATTAGCAGAGAGGCTGCCTAAAATCATAATAAGGTCACAGACACCCCAAAACACACCACTGGATGCAGACCTGCCCACCAGAAAGACAAGATCCAGCCTCATCCACCAGAACACAGGCACCAGTCCCCTCCAACAGGAAGCCTACACAACCCATTGAACCAACCTTAGCCACTGGGAGCAGACACCAAAAACAACAGGAACTATGAACCTGCGGCCTGTAAAAAGGAGACCCCAAACACAGTAAGTTAAGCAAAATGAGAAGACAGAGAAACACACAGCAGATGAAGGAGCAAGGTAAAAACCCACCAGACCAAACAAATGAAGAGGAAATAGGCAGTCTACCTGAAAAAGAATTCACAATAATGATAGTAAAGATGATCCAAAATCTTGGAAATAGAATGGAGAAAATACAAGAAACATTTAACAAGAACCTAGAAGAACTAAAGAGCAAACAAACAATGATGAACAATACAATAAATGAAATTAAAAATTCTCTAGAAGGAATCAATAGAAGAATAACTGAGGCAGAAGAACAGATAACTGACCTGGAAGATAAAATAGTGGAAATAACTACTGCAGAGCAGAATAAAGAAAAAAGAATGAAAAGAATTGAGGACAGTCTCAGAGACCTCTGGGACAACATTAAACTCACCAGCATTCGAATTATAGGGGTCCCAGAAGATGAAGAGAGAAAGAAAGGGACTGAGAAAATATTTGAAGAGATTATAGTTGAAAACTTCCCTAATATGGGAAAGGAAATAGTCAAACAAGTCCAGGAAGCACAGAGTCCCATACAGGATAAATCCAAGGAGAAACACAGCAAGACACACTTTAATCAAACTATCAAAAATTAAATACAAAGAAAAAATATTAAAAGCAGCAAGGGAAAAACAACAAATAACACATAAGGGAATCCCCAGAAGGTTAAGAGCTGATCTTTCAGCAGAAACTCTGCAAGCCAGAAGGGAGTGGCAGGTCATATTTAAAGTGATGAAAGGGAAAAACCTACAACCAAGATTTTGCTACCCAGCAAGAATCTCATTCAGATCTGATGGAGAAATTAAAACATTTACAGACAAGCAAAAGCTAAGAGAGTTCAACACAACCAAACCAGCTTTACAACAAATGCTAAAGGAACTTCTCTAGGCAGGAAACACAAGAGAAGGAAAAGACGTACAGTAACAAACCCAAAACAATTAAGAAAATGGTAATAGGAACATATGTATTGATAACTACCTTAAATGTAAAGAGATTAAATGCTCCAACCAAAAGACATAGACTGGCTGAATGGATACAAAAACAATACCTGTATATATGCTGTCTACAAGAGACCCACTGCAGACGTACGGACACATACAGACTGAAAGTGAGGGAATGGAAAAAGATATTCCATGCAAATGGAAATCAAAAGAAAGCTGCAGTAGCAATTCTCATATCAGACAAAATAGACTTTAAAACAAAGACTATTACAAGAGACAAAGAAGGACACTACATAATGATCAAGGGATCAATCCAAGAAGAAGATATAACAATTGTAAATATTTATGTACCCAACGTAGGAGGACTTCAATACATAAGGCAAGTGCTAAGAGCTATAAAAGGAGAAATTGACAGTAACACAATAATAGTGAGGGACTTTGACACCTCACTTACACCAATGGACAGATCATCCAAAATGAAAATAAATAAGGAAACACAAGCTTTAAATGATACATTAAACAAGATGGACTTAATTGATACTTATAGGACATTCCATCCAAAAACAACAGAATACACTTTCTTCTCAAGTGCTCATGGAACATTCTCCCGGATAGATCATATCTTGGGTCACAAATCAAGCCTTGGTAAATTCAAGAAAATTGAAACTGTATCAAGTATCTTTTCCGACAACACTATAAGATTAAATATCAATTACAGGAAAAAAATCTGTAGAAAATACAAACACATAGAGGCTAAACTCTACACTACTAAATAACCAAGAGATCACTGAGGAAATCAGAAAATACCTAGAAACAAATGACAATGAAAACACGACAATCCAAAACCTATGGGATGCAGCAAAAGCAGTTTTAACAGGGAAGTTTATAGCAATACAATCCGACCTTAAGAAAAAAGAAACATCTCAAATAAACAACTTAACCTTACACCTAAAGCAATTAGAGAAAGAAGAACAAAAAGACGCCCAAAGTTAGCAGAAGGAAAGAAATCATAAAGATCAGATCAGAAATAAATGAAAAAGAAATGAAGGAAACAATAGCAAAGATCAATAAAACTAAAAGCTGCTTCTTTGACAAGATAAACAAAATTGATAACCCATTAGTGAGACTCATCAAGATAAAAAGGGAGAAGACTCAAATCAATAGAATTAGAAATAAAAAAGGAGAACTAACAACTGACACGGCAGAAATACAAAGGATCATGAGAGATTACTACAAGCAACTATACGCCAATAAAATGGACAGCCTGGAAGAAATGGACAAATTCTTAGAAAAGCACAACCTTCCGAGACTGAATCAGGAAGAAATAGAAAATACAATCAGACCAATCACAAGCACTGAAATTGAAACTGAGATTAAAAATCTTCCAACAAACAAAAACCTGTGACCAGATGGCTTCACAGGCAAATTCTATTGAACATTTAGAGAAGAGCTAAGCATCAATCCTTCTCAAACTCTTCCAAAATATAGCAGCGGAAGGAACACTCCCAAACTCATTCTATGAGGCCACGATAACCCTGATACCAAAACCAGACAAGGATGTCACAAAGAAAGAAAACTACAGGGCAATATCACTGATGAACATAGATGCAAAAATCCTCAACAGAATACTAGCAAACAGAATCCAACAGCACATTAAAAGGATCATACAACATGATCAAGTGGGGTTTATCCCAGAAATGAAAGGATTCTTCAATATATGCAAATCAATCAATGTGATAAACCGTATTAACAAATTGAAGGAGAAAAACCATATGATCATCTCAATAGATGCAGGAAAAGCTTTCAACAAAATTCAACACCCATTTATGATAAAAACCCTCCAGAAAGTAGGCATAGAGGGAGCTTACCTCAACATAATAAAGGTCATATATGACAAACCCACAGCCAACATCGTTCTCAATGATGAAAAACTGAAAGCATTTCCTCTAAGATAAGGAACAAGACAAGGTTGCCCACTTTCACCACTATTATTCAACATAGTTTTGGAAGTTTTAGCCACAGCAATCAGAGAAGAAAAAGAAATAAAAGGGATCCAAATCGGAAAGGAAGATGGAAAGCTGTCACTGTTTGCAGATGACATGATACTATACATAGAGAATCCTAAAGATGCTACCAGAAAACTACTAGAGCTAATCAACGTATTTGGTAAAGTAGCAGGATACAAAATTAATGCACAGAAATCTCTTGCATTCCTATACACTAATGATGAAAAATCTGAAAGAGAAATTAAGGAAACACTCCCATTTACCACTGCAACAAAAAGAATAAAATACCTAGGAATAAACCTACCTAAGGAGGCAAAAGACCTGTATGCAGAAAACTATAAGACACTGATGAAAGAAATTAAAGATGATACAAACAGATGGAGAGATATACCATGTTCTTGGATTGGAAGAATCAGCATTGTGAAAATGACTATACTACCCAAAGCAATCTACAGATTCAACGCAATCCCTATCAAACTACCAATGGCATTTTTCACAGAAATAGAACAAAAAATTGCACAATTTGTATGGAAACACAAAAGACCTTGAAGAGCCAAAGCAATCTTGAGAAAGAAAAATGGAGCTGGAGGAATCAGGCTCTCTGACTTCAGACTATACTACAAAGCTACAGTAATCAAGAGAGTATGCTACTGGCACAAAAACAGAACTCTAGATGGATGGAACAGGAGAGAAAGCCCAGAGATAAACCCACACACACGGTCACCTTATTTTTGATAAAGGAGGCAAGAATATACAATGGAGAAAAGACAGCTTCTTCAATCAGTGGTGCTGAGAAAACTGGAGAGCCTAGATGTAAAAGAATGAAATTAGAACACTCCCTAACAGCATACACAAAAATAAACTCAAAATGGATTAAAGACCTAAATGTAAGGTCAGACACTATCAAACTCTTAGAGGAAAACATAGGCAGAACACTCTATGACATAAATCACAGCAAGATCCTTTTTGACCCACCTCCTAGAGAAATGGAAATAAAAACAAAAATAAACAAATGGGACCTAATGAAACTTAAAAGCTTTTGCACAGCAAAGGAAACCATAAACAAGACGAAAAGACAACCCTCAGAATGGGAGAAAATATTTGCAAATGAATCAACGGACAAAGGATTAACCTCCAAAATTTACAAGCAGCTCATGCAACTCCATATCAAAAAAACAAACAACCCAATCCAAAAATGGGCAGAACACCTAAATAGACATTTCTCCAAAGAAGATATACAGATAGCCAAAGAACACATGAAAGAATGCTCAGCATCACTAATCATGAGAGAAATGCAAATCAAAAGTACAATGAGGTATCACCTCACACCAGTCAGAATGGCCATCATCAAAAAATCTACAAACAATAAATGCTGGAGAGGGTGTAGAGAAAAGGGAACCCTTTTGCACTGTTGGTGGGAATGTAAATTGATACAGCCACTATGGAGAACAGTATGGAGTTTCCTTAAAAACCTGAAAATAGAACTACCATATGACCCAGCAATCCCACTACTGGGCATATACCCTGAGAAAACCTTAATTCAAAAAAAGTCATGTACCACAATGTTCATTGCAATTCTATTTACAATAGCCAGGACATGGAAGCAACCTAAGTGTCCATCGACAGATGAATGGATAAAGAAGATGTGGCACATATATACAACGGAATATTACTCAGCCATAAAAAGAAACGAAATTGAGTTATTTGTAGTGAGGAGGATGGACCTAGAGTCTGTCATACAGAGTGAAGTAAGTCAGAAAGAGAAAAACAAATACCATATGCTGACACATATATATGGAATCCAAAAAAAAAAAAGGTTCTAAAGAACCTAGGGGCAGGACAGGAGTAAAGACACAGATGTAGAGAATGGACTTGAGGACAAGGGGAGGGGGAAGGGTAAGCTGGGGTGAAGTGAGAGAGTGGTATGGACATATATACACTACCAAATGTAAAATAGATAGCTAGTGGGAAGCAACCGCATAGCACAAGGTGATCAGCTCGGTGCTTTGTGACCAAATAGAGGTGTGGGATAGGGAGGGTGGGAGGGAGACGCAAGAGGGAGGAGATATGGGGATATATGTATATGTATAGCTGATTCACTTTGTTATAAAGCAGAAACTAACACACCATTGTAAAGCAATTATACTCCAATAAAGATGTTTAAAAAAAAAAAAAGGAAGAAAAATTAGTGTGAACTTATTCTACCAAATTTAAAAGTGTTCTTGTTATAAAGCTACACATTTTTTTAATGTAGTACCAGTTCAGGAATAGATAAGTCAAAAAGAAGAGAAAAACTAGAAAGAAACTAGGTGGATATAAACTTTTACTATATGTTAAAGTTGATATTTGAAATTAAATTATTTATCTAACTTACTAGCCAGCTGAGCTACCTGGCTAAAAACACCAAGGGAAATACTCTTGCCTGATATCATTTACGAAAGTAAATTCTAAGCAAATGAAAGATAAATGTTCTGTCAACGAATCCATAACAGATCTAGGAGAAAATATTTTTCTTCTCTTAGAGTAGAGAAGACATTTCTAGGAATACATACAAATTCAGATTTTTAGGAAAAATTAATATATTTGCTAAACAAAACTCAGAAAATTCTGCAGGTAGGAAAATCACATTACTACCTTTTGCTAGTCTGTTATCTAATATTATCTGATTAAAATATATATATTTGTAAAATAAAAGAAAGTGTTTATAATCTTAATATGTAAAGAACTCTTACAAATCAATAAAAAGATAAATGTCCTAAAAGGTATGTAGGCAATTCATAAAAGAGAGCAAATGGTTTTAGGAAAAGGTATGAAAAAGAATTCAATATCACCAGCTTTCAAACATGCATTCAATTAAAAATAACAATGAGGTTGGAGTGATTTTTTTCTGAACAAATTAGCAATTCTTTTAAAATATGAAAACATGTTTTTTCGTCGGGGAAAGAGTATTCTCAAGAACTGCTGAGCAGGAAGATGATTTGGCACCATGAAAAATGTGTTCACTCTTCTATCCAACTTTGCTCTTCTAGAAAAGCATCTTAAAGAGCTAATTAAGGATGTGCACAAAGATGGACTTGGGCCTCACATCCACACAGCTCTGTCTTCTCATCTCTTTTGGGTCTGAACTCAAATGCTTTTTTTCACAGTGAAGCCTATGCCACCCAATCTAAAATTGTAAGGACCCACATACTACTTATTCCCCTTCCCTTCTATATTTTCCCCCGTGGCACCTGTCATATCATGTATTTTATTTTCTTATCTAGTTTTTATTTTTCTTTTCCCACTGAAATATGAGTTCTCTATGGCAAGTATTTTTGTCTGTTTGAACACTGCTATGGCCAGGGACAGTCCTACATTTTATGGATCCTGACACACAATTCAGGGGTTCTCCTTAAAAAAGAAGTGTTTTACCCCAAAACTTTCAAATTTCAAATTTTAAAAACTTGATAAATAAAATAAATATTATTAAATCTAGAAAAATGACAGTGCTGGTAAATTAAAGCTCAAAATTTGAATTATTTTGGTATTGGCTGGATTTCAAAAGGTATTCCTAAAGGTAAGCCTGGGAATAACTGATACACTTTTACTTTTTTTGTAGTTCAAAGAGTTCATTCACGCATTCATTATGTTTTGCAGATTTATTGAAATGCAATTCACATACCATAATACTCACCCATTTAAAGTGTGCAGTTCAGTAGTTTTTAGCATAGTCAGAGTTGTGCAAACATTATCACAATCAATCTAGAACATTTTTATCACCTAAGATAAGTTTGTACCACACTTTTCAGTTGATAGACATTCAGGTTGTTTCCTCTTTTTGTTTGTTTGACTTTTTGTTTTTTGTGTTTTTTTTATTAAGATGAAATATACCTACTACACAATTCACCTTTTTAAAGTGTACAGCCCAATGACTTGTAGTATATTCAAAAGCTGTGCAATCATCACCGCTAATTCCAAATCATTTTCATCACCGCAAAAAGAAACCCATACCCATGAGCAGTCATTCTTCATTACCCCTTCCCGCAGCCCCTGGCAACTACATAACTACACTCTTTCTGTTTATTCTGGACATTTCATATAAATAGAATTATATAATATATGGGCTTTTGTGACTGTTTTTTTCCCACTTAATATGATGTTTTCAAGGTTCATACATGTTGTAGCATTTATCAACACTTCATCTCTTTTTATGGCTGAAAAATATTCCATTGTATGGATAGACCACATTATCCATTCATCAGTTGATAGACATTTGGATTGTTTCTACTTTCCAATTTGGGCTATTATGAATAATGCTGCTATGAACATTTGTATTCAAGTTTTTGTGTGATATATGTTGTCATCTCTCTTGGGTATGTGCCTAGGAATGGATTTGCTGGCTTGTATGGTAACTCAATGTTTAACATCTTGAAGAACTTCCAAAATTTTCTATAGTGGCTACACCATTTTATATTCCCACCAGCAATTTACAAGGGCTCTGACTTTATCCTATCCTTGCTAACACTTGTTATTGCCTGTCTTTTTGATTCGTGCTATTCTAGTGGATGTGAAGCTCATACTGGTTTGGACTTCCATTTCCCTGATGTCTAATGATGTTGAGCATCTTTTCATGTGCTTATTGGCCATTTGCACATCTTTGGAGAAATACCTATTCAGAATCTGTGTCTATTTTTCAACTGGGTTGTCATCTTACTATTGAAGTGGGATGAGATGTCAGTGGAGCAGAGGGGTGACATGATCTGATTTACATTTTACAGGCTCACTCATGCTGCTCCGTTGAAACTAGCCTTAAGTGGGAAAAGGGCAAAAGCAGGGAATCAGTTAGGAGGTTGGTGCAATAACCCAAGTAAGACCATACTGTCTTGAACCACTGGTAGCAGCAAAGGTATGAGAAGTGTTTTGATTCCAGATACATTTTGAAGCTAGAAGCAACACAATTTCCTGATGGAGTGCCTGGGGGATGTGCAGTAATGAGATGTTCTAAAACACTCCAGGTCTTTTGTTCTGGAGAACCGGGAATAATAGGAAGTGTCAGGAGTTTTGATTTTGGACATGCTAAGTTTGAGATGCCTATTAGGCATCCGAGTGGAGAGATGATGTAGGCAAGTATTTTTTTTTTAAAATCTCAAGACAGAAGATGCTATGTTTAAATAACAGGTACATAATTTCTCCAGACACATCCATTCTCAGCCCCAGACAATGTCTCTCGATGCATCCAGCGTGCTTTTTCTAAATGAAAATTCATATATACAAGCCCTTGGACCAGAGAAGCTTCCTTGAGAACTATTTTTTCTTATGGGCATTTTACAGTGATGTTGGTATAACCAAATTTCTACTAAGAATTTAACTTTACGCTTAGTTGGGCAATACAACGAAATATCTAGCTCAGTTTCTTTATAATCTAACTAACTGCCTCAATCCACCTGTAAAACATCAGATCTTCCCCAAATGCTCTGTGTATGAGGGGGACACATTACTCCTTAAGCAGTACTTTACATGTGTGCATTCTTCACTGTAGTGCACAAAATGACTCTTCAGAATATGTACAGCACTTTTTTAAAGTGTTGACTTTTTCTCTCTTTTCCAAAACAGCAAATCCTTGACTAACCATGTCCCACACAACCACCTTCAACCCTGGGATGTTAGCAAAGCTGTAACTAGGGACTCGATTCCTCCCGGTTACACACATTCTTGGACTACTTCTATCAACCACAATAAATATGGGCTTAAAACTAGACAAATTCCCCAAGTTTAATTAAGATTATCCAAACAAAAACACTGGGGAAAGAAATCTGCTGGTCTCCTTTCCAAATATAATGCATCCCAAAGTAAAATATAAAAGTTTTAGTTTAATAATGTACATAAAAGTCTTTGTTCAAGTATAAATGACAAGCTTGATTTTAAAGGAAATCACCTTCTGGTGGCCCAGCTGGAGGAAGAAAAAAAAAGAAAGAAAATCATCCCCATCATATGTATATAATTGCATTCTAAAGCAATCTTGGGGACCTTGCACACCGTGTTTGGGGCCACATGTCACTGCTCTACTCCAGGAACATGGTCACATGAAAGCAGATTGTAACTCATGAGTTATTATACACTGGAATTTTTGCAAATAAGGTACTTCATGAGGCAGAATGGCGAAAAGGACATTTAAATGCAGAACTTATATTCATCTACAGGAATAATATTTCCCAGTTGTGAACTAATTACTATGCTTGGAAAATGCTAGCATCCTCATAAATATTTTGGTTAAATTATGGTGCAAAACCTGAATTTTGCAAACTTCGAAAAGGCACATTTTTGTGACATCTCCTAAGCATTTCTCTGAGAGCCTAAGGAATGCTATTAACTTCATGAAACATTTCACTCTCTAGAAGAGTCTTCATCAAGAAGATGCCTCAGAGGTAAAGACTTCCTGAGGACTGTAAGAAAAATCTGTGGGTTCATTAAGTGAAGGCAAAGAAACAACTATGAAATGTAGGACCAGCTGAGAACTCACCGTGAGGAAGGGATGAAGTGTGATAGGCTTGCTCCTGGCCCAAAATATTACTATCCTTCTATAAACTGCTGGAATGCTTTTTTCACTTTACTGTGGAACATTGCCATTTCTGCGAATGGGTTCCAAGGCATGCCCTTGTAAAAATGCAGCTGCAGCCCAGCGTGGTAACTGCACGAGGCAGGTATGGATGCGTTCCAGATGTGGGGAAGATGATCACAGTCATTCATTCTTTCTGGGAAAGAGTATGAACCGACTGCTTTCTCCTTAAACATCACAAGATATCAGCTCTACTAAGAAAACTGATTGGTAAGAGTAGCAAGGTGGGTGATTTGGGAATATGAAGAACCCCGGGAGGTGGGGCAGGCTAAGAGGAGGCCTCTGAGTCAGGAGAGGAGACCAGCAAACATCACAGGTTTAATGGACCCCAAGGGCATTAGGGGATAGAGAGGGCTGCAAAAATTGAAGTAAGAAAGACCTTGTTCTTAGGGAAGGAGGTGGAAATTTACACTTTCCTTCCTTCAAACTGTTCACACTACCCTGTTGCCAAGATCCAAAACTCAGGCAGGTACCTTGAGTATTAAAGGTCAGCTATGTTAGGGTTTAGGCTTCCTCAGAAGGCTTGGCCTGGTAACCCATGGTAGCATGATATTGTTTCTGTGGGAAAAGTGTTTCAAAGTGTAAGCCAGTTGTTTGGAACACGATAGAGAATCTCTTCATAAGATTACTCACTTCTGGGCAATTCTTTATGTGCATTCTCAGTTTTAGAATGTAATCAATGTGTTTTGAATCTCCAAAATATATTCTGTGGTATATAGAAAACAAATGAACCTTTTATAAGGAATTTTAAAATGCCCAACATTTGTGTTACCGAGATGAAACTTTTGTACCGTACATTCATATACAGCAATACTCCCTACTGACATTTATTACTTAAATGATATAGGTGCTGCAGAATAAATGTCTCTGTTTCATACATATAGCAAATCCAATAATCTATCACTTCGATAAACCATTCCATTAGTAGGGAATAACTACAAATATTCTATACGCAAGTACTTTATATCATTCTGGAAATACAATCAAGAGGCAATGCTTTAGGGCTACACATTAAGGCTACCTTGGTTATTTAAAATGTGTATAAGCAACAAGGGCACTTTTGCAAAAGGTAGTATAAATTAAACAGTATCTCCATCTTAGGAAAAGAAAAGCTATTACAAGCCAACTACACATCCAAAATGGTATCTTACAACTTCCTGCTATTATTCTAATGCAGGACAGATTATTGCTCATAACTGCACATTTCAGAACACAAAGAAATTTTCATATTTTTGTTACCTTTTAAGCAAGGTGACATCAGAATAAAAACTTTTAAAATTAAGCTTTTTTTTCTGTTAAAGTAAAATTTATTACAATACAGTAAGTGCAAGTGTTATTAAAAATGCTGGTTAAAATTATAAAGTGTCTATATAATTTTTCTAATATAAATATTGGAAATAACAACTTTAACAGTTCTATACGTACATAGTACACTGAAAACATAAAATCATGCACAAGGCTAAAATATCACTTTGCATATTATCCTTTTAGGTATCACTCTTGTCTTCTCCTGATCCCAGCATCATTCCAGAATATGAAGGGGTTACAAACTTCAAGGTTTCAGTGTTTTGAATGTATGTCTGTTATCACACATTAACAATGCTTTAAAATCATTCCTTATATTCTAATCACGTGGTTCTAGTTCCCAAATTTCCCTTTCTCGATAGGCCTTGGACAAAAAGTTGAGCTAGGAAACCTGTGATTACAGGACCCAGTATGACATGAATTTTCAATGATTCATTTAAAAGTGGCATAAAGTGTTTCATATATATATATATATATTTTAAAAGTCCTACAGGACATGAAAGACAAGTACATCACATGTAAATAAAATTAAGCAGCTCACCCTCTGCTTGCTTACTTGGCTCCACATCTCTATAGAAAGGAGAAGTCGAGCCATGAAGAAGACAGGGCAAATCAGAACTGCTGGGAGTGTGTGTGTTTGGGGGTGCTGGTGAAGGTGGGTGGGCAGCAGCCCAGGGAAGGAACTGGGGAGAAATGTCAGATTATGAAGGGAAATCAAACGGCATTACTTATCCATTCTTCCCCACCCTGCTACAGCAGGGGCCGGTTCCAGCCCAGCCTCCCTCCCCTGCCTCCCAGTGGGGGATCTGTCCCCCCAGCACTGTGAAGGCAGCCACTGCCTTCCAGACAATGTGAAGTCATAGGTGTTCCCTACTGAGAACACTTCACAAATGTGAGGAACAGCCTATAAAGTATAGGTTTGGACATTTCACAAATTCCAAGGACAGTCTGAAGTAGGCCTCAACACGGGGGGCAGGGGAAACAGTTTTTACAAGCAGCTAACGCCCAGAGAGGCTAAGGGGTTCAGCCAAGGGGAAGGCAATGCTTCTTCCTTCATGACAGCGCTTCTCAGACTTTAATGTGCCTGCGATTCACTTGGGGTCTCATCAAAATGTATTAGGTTGAGGATGGGGCCTCAGACTCTGCATCTGTGATAAGCTCCTATGCACCACGCTTCGAGATGCTGATGCTCTTGGTCTATGGACCACACTTGGAGAAGCAAGAGTCCACAACATAAAGAGGGAGCCGCCTCTGTCTCTCTGGGCCACAGGTGTATCTTGGAAGTCCTGGGCAGAGCTGAGACAGCCCCAGCGCTATGTGCCCACTCAAGCACATCCCCGGGCCAAAGGTGGAGATGCAGCACACTGAGTGAGCAACTGCCTACAAGACTGTGTTAACATGTTTTCTGAGAGCACCATGACTATATGAAAAGCTAAACAAATAACATAATTCAACTGGAGTAAATGGAGAGGTCTACTGGCTAGGAGTAAAACTAACCTTTTCCCCATGTAGTCCTCCTTAAAGTGAACATGATTACAAAGGTATAAAGAAACAGTATATTAAATTTCATGGTAAAAGGCCACATGTGCACACATATACATACAGTATGAATTCTAAGAAGTTAAATGCATTTTATCAGAATAAAGCACGTGCTACCACTGCTCCCAGCTAAAATCATCTCCTCTTCCAAATACAAGGAAAAAACCTTGAATTGTAAGGAAAATCACTGCATTGCCTGCCAGCACCAGGCCACAGGCTCCCCACTTGATCTGAAACACAAAAAAAGAGGATTAAATCTTTACTTTCTTTATACTGTACTCTTTGCAAATCTGTTATTTTCTGCTTTAGAAACATCCAATTAAATATTACATAAAACTGCTAAAAGGCTTAATAATCTAATAGACAGGAGAGAGGGAACTGTTCAGTAATTAGTCTAATTACTTCGTGATGCTTATTAATTAAGTCTGGTATCATCCTTAACGTTTTCCCCATTAGACATATTTCCCTACTTGTTTTCAGTAGACAATGACTGCCTTAAGTAAAATACATGAAGCAAGATTACAAAGGGTCCAATTACAATATTGGGTACTGAAAGTTCTTTATGTATTGCCTTCTTTCATGAAAATAGGAATTGGAGAGTTATGGATTGATTTGTTTCTTTTCTGGCAAGAAAAGGTTTTAAATAATACTCTGCATGCAATAAAAAGAGCTTTCCAGCAGGGCAGATAGTTTTCCAGAGGCACAGCTGGGGATGAGAGTACCCTCTAGTGGGCATTTTTTGTTTTAATTTAACAAATAGAAAACAACAATGAAAGTTTCCTCATAAAACGTGATGCAGTATTTGAAAGGTAAAAATAGAAATCTTTAGGGCAAAATTTAAGAAGTACTAGTCTAAGGCACAAGAAGAATAAGATCATGAAAATATGACATCTAAAACCTTCCACGCGAACTTCCCTGATGGCGCAGTGGTTAAGAATCTGCCTGCCAACGCAGGGACGGGTTCGATCCCTGGTGCAGGAAGATACCACATGCCGCAGAGCAACTGAACCTGCACACCGCAACTACTGAAGCCCATGTGCTGCAACTACTGAGCCCGCGTGCTGCAACTACTGAAGCCCGCGCTCCTAGAGCCTGTGCTCCGCAACAAGAGAAGCCACTGCAATGAGAAGCCCACGCACTGCAATGAAGAGCGGCCCCCGCTCGCCACAACTAGAGAAAAGCCCACGCGCAGCAACGAAGACCCAACACAGCCAAAAATAAATTTTTAAAAAACAAAAAACAAAAAACTTCCACGCTTCTGTTATCTAGACAGAGTTCAAACTGGCCTGGCATTCCAGACCCTTCCCAGCCAGGCTTCCCCGGCCTTTCTGTCCTCAATCTCAACCACTCCCTTTTTGCTCCATCATATTGGACTGCTCTTTATTCCACATACTGCATTTTTGCACTTGGGTGCCATTCCATACAATAGCCTTCCCTACTTTACTCAAAACATTATTTATCCTTAGAGGCCACATCAAGTGCCAGTTGTAATTTCTCTCTTCTCGGTGCTCTTATGGCATTCTGATCACGTTTTAATGACCACACCTGGTATATTTATAGCACACTTGCCCATCAGGCTAGTTTCTGTGCTCTTTGAGAACAGAGACAGTATCTGGTTCTTATTCCTAGTGTCCTACAAATAGCATATGCTCCAAAGATGTTCACTGTATGAATAAATAACACTTGTGCAGATCTGATATTCAATGCCCCAAGTAAGAGTTTCATGAAGTTGAAACAGTATGTCATTGCGGGAAATAAAAGCAAATAGTATGAAAGACAGTGAATGCCAAAGAACTGAAAAAATTATACCCATAATGTGTATTTCAGAGACAAAAAGAAAAATTTTATATTGGCTATCGATGAAATAAAGTGCATATTTTATGTCAAGACAAGAAAAAATTAAACATAAAATTTTTCTCTGCCTGTTTGGGCCTCCTCCCTCCCCTTCAGTGTGTACTGTGCATCTGCATTAACCAGACTTCCTTCGGAGATAACTTTCCTTTTTAATCTCATAAAGGGTCACAAGTGCTTAGGAGATAACCTTCCTTCTTAATCCTGTAAGGGGCCACGCTTACCCATGACCCACTACTTACTTCATACATGCCAATCTGGATTGCGTAAACTGTCAATAGTATGACATTTGACATATAACCATTTGTCTCTAAAACTTATGTAACTGTGATTTGATCTCTAACATGTGGAACAGTCGTCTTCCAGGTTATGATCCTCAGGTCGGCTCAAATAAAATTTTCCATTTCTTTTTTAGGTCGATGATTGATTAATTTTTTTCTTCAACAATATGAAGATGTAATCTTATTCACTGTATCTTCTAGTAGCTGTATAGTTGTCCCTCAGTATATGCCTATTGTGTTGAGGATTGGGTCTATGATCCTATTTGCAGGAGAAGAATTTGATATGTTGTGATTTATAATAAGAATTTGGTCTTTGTCCCCATTTCTTGCACAGAGCTTCTAAAACCCTTGGAATTTCCTAAGTGATGAGAGTGGTAAAGGTGACTTTTTTTATGTGAATGAGGTAACTTTGGAAAGCCCCTAAGGATAGAAGCCGGTTGCAGGAGGAGACAACCATGTGACTAGACAGTTAGAACTTTCAGTTCCTTCCCCCAACCTCCAGGGAGAGGGGGCTAGGGGGCTGGAGGTTGACTCGATCTCCAGTGGCCAATGGTTTGATCCATCATGCCTGTGTAACGAAGCCTTCATAAAAACTCAAAAGGATGGGATTCGGAGAACTTCCAGGTTGATGATTTGCTGATTTGGGGAAAGTGGTACCCTCAGAGAGGTCATGGGAGCTCCATGGTCTTTCCCCACACCTTGCCCTATGCATCTCTACCATCTGGCTGCTTCTCAGTTATATCCTTTTACAACAAACTGGGAATCCAGTGAGTAGATGGGTTCCCTGAGTTCTAACAAATTAATCGAACCCAAGGAGGGGGCCATGGGAACCCCTGATTTATAGCCAGTCAGTTAGAAGCACAGGTAACAAGCTGGACCTGTGACTGGCATCTGAAGAGGGAGGCAGTCTTGCGGGACTGAGCCCTGAACCAGTGGAATCTGCTGCTATCTCCAGGCAGACAGAGTCAGAATTGAGCACACCTGTAGGACACCCAGCTGGTGTGGAAGAATTGCTCCTCAGTGGTGTGGGGAACACCCCCCCCCAACCCACACACATACACACACACACACACACACATACACACATTGGAATTAGGTGATCAGGACCCCTTTTGATGTTGACTTTGAAACTAGAAGAGTATTGCTATAGTAGTCTCTGGATGGCCCTACAATAAAAGGTAAGGATTTCAGAACAAGTCTAGAAAATAGCTTACAGTAGAAAAAGCAAGAAATCACTTGGTCTGGCTAAAAGTTGTAAGAGAAACAAAGAAAGCATTTTGCAAACATGGGCAAGATACTGACAGGTAGCTCTAAATTGGGGGAATAGAGAAACTAAAAATATGCCTGGCCTTGAGGATTAAGTCGAAGCAGGGGAAATGAAATTTGTGGTTCCAGACGCAGGCCTGTGGAGTAAACTCAGCAATAACTGGGCAAAACAATAGATAACAGAACTTACCACGGCCACACGAGCAAGAATAACAGGAAATCCAAAGGCAGAAACAACAATTCCGGTAGTGAAAAAATAAGCCAGTTCCCGACAGGCACTACTTGTTGCATCGGAGTCATATGTTGCTCGTTTGGCAATGAAATAGGGGATGGGAGAGATGGCATGGAATATCAGGACAAACAAGGGCCAGTAAACACTGTTGGTTGCACCCAGAAGAAACCCAAAAGGAAAAGTTACAGTTACATCATAATTAAAGATATAGTACTGTTTCAAAGTTAATATTACTTTAAATGTCTAGGTCAACGATTATTTTCAGTTGTCACTATTAATACATGAGATGATTTCTACCAGGAACAGCTAAGAAGTAGCGATCATTAAAAATTACTAGTCCATTTATCTGCAGATAACTTATATTGTGTTAAGAAACAACTACACAATGTAAAATCTAGAATCTTTATTGTTTTCTGTATTATTGAGCTGTAATTTCTCTAGGGACAGAATCTTAACTTAGTCATCTTTGCTTTCCCTATAGAACATAGCACAGTGCCTTGCACATGCTAATTCCATAGAGATCTTTGGAGTGCATGCAGGTGGAAACTTTCACTTGCTTGGAATAAAACCCAGATTCCTTGCCCTGGCCTACAAAGCCTCACACAATTTAGCCAATTTCTTCCATTCATTCTGTGCCATCTTCCCTTCGTTCGCTCAATCTGTAGCCACACCAGCCTTTCTGTTCCTTAAATACTCCCTCTGCCTGAATGCCCTCCCCTGCCTCATCAAGCCTGATAAGCTTATTTATCCACCAAGTCTCAGCTTAAAGACAACCTCTTCTATGCAGCCCTCCCTGACTCTCCCAGGGAAACTCAGATTTACTTTCTCAAAGCTCTCACTGTACCTTGTACACATCTCTACTAGAGCTGTCAGCTTACTGACTGGACTGTTTTCCTGTCTCTCACTCATAACTAGAATTGTAAGCTCCTTGAGGACAGGATTGTGTCTCTTCATTCTTGTGTCACCAGCTGGTCCAGAGGAGGTTTTCAATAAATGCTCATTAAATGAATACATCAATTTTAAGAAGAGCTTTTGTCTGCACAAATACAAGTGACCCAGGGTGGGACTGGGTTCATAATTTGGACTTCATTAACTCATTGGTTAGAGCTTGGTGGTAAACTGACCAAACTCCCTCATACCCATACTAACAGTGACAAAGACACAAAAACAATAGTTCTTTTGGAAATGATAACTTACCCATAATCCTCTAAGGCACATCCCAGCATAAGAAAAGTCAGCCCAATAGCCCCACTGAAGGATAATGCCACAAGAGCTGTGAAAAATAAAACCAAGAGTTACAGGTCCCAGTGGTTGTCAGGGACTGGGGGCCGGGGGGAGAGGAATGGGGAGGGACTCTTTTGGGGTTGATGAAATGTCCTGGAATTAGAAAGTAGTCATGGTTGCACAACCTCGTGAATATACTAAAACCCACAGAATTTTACACTTTAAAAAGGT
This sequence comes from Balaenoptera musculus, assembly GCF_009873245.2. Taxonomy (NCBI): domain Eukaryota; kingdom Metazoa; phylum Chordata; class Mammalia; order Artiodactyla; family Balaenopteridae; genus Balaenoptera; species Balaenoptera musculus. The sequence continues at coordinate 56,285,605 of NC_045785.1, read as the reverse complement.
TAATTTTATGACATGTGAATTATATCTCGATTTTAAATGTTTTAATAAAAAAAAAGAATGCAGTGATTTACTTATTTCATTGGTTGATGTTACATTTGACTAGCAAATGACCACCTATGTGCATCATTTTTAAATCATCAGGTGGCGGAAGAGCTCAAGCCTTTCCAGTACTCAACCCCAATCTAACGTATGAATTCCCTCTATATTTGTCCCAAGAGCCAGCCAGCCAGTCGATACAACTCCACTGAAGGGAAACTCACTACCACCTGAGGCAGGTCATTTCATTCTGATAGTTTTTAAATGCTGAAAACACTTTTTCCTTAAATTGAACCCCAAACTGCCTCCTAGCAATATATACCCTTTGATCATTGTGCCCCCCAAACCACAGTGCTTCAAGTATTTGAAGATTGGTGCTTCCCAATTAGTGTCCCCTGAATATTTATTCCCTGCATCTGTTACACTGATCTTTGAGGAGGCAGGAACATACTTGTTTTGTCCACTGCTAAGTGGGAGACGGAATTTGAGTTGTTAAAAAATCTTGAGCTCTGAGTCACCAACATGGGTTCAAATCTTAACTCTGTCACTGACTGGTTGTGCGACCTTGGGTAGAAGGTGAACCTCTTTAAATCCAATTTTTCACCTGTAAAATGCGAATAATGGTGCCACCTTATTAGGGAGTTTATGGGAATCAAATGAGATAATCTATGTAAAGTGCTTGGATGTGCTTTGATAAAGGCAGCAATCAAAAGCACAGGACACTGAATTATCCAAATATTCCTCTGAAAAAAAACCATAATACTCAAAATTTGTCACTGACTAAACTAATTAACATTTTGATTGCTTCCTTTTACTTTAAAGGCAATTTGGGGAGACTTCTATAGGAAGATACCAAGGTGATTTTAAAACATCTGGGAGTACAAAGATGTTAGGGGACAAGGAAGCACCGTCAGTTTTATATATTTTTCCATTTAGCACATGTCACTTTTGGAAAAAAAAAATGTACAAAAGTAACTTGTCCCGTATTGTTTCATTACAGAGGATCTTTTCCTCACTGGCTTTGTCCCCTGCCTGTGCCTGATCACCTGCACGACTCTCTCCTCCGGGAGACCATGCAAAGCTAGGAATCATAGATCTCTTCCTTCTGTTCTGGGACACCAGTCACACAGAGGTCACAACTCTATCGCCAGTTGATGCTCTTTACCCCCCTTTTTCTTTTTCAGGAATTGCATCCTCGGCCATCTCTTAAACTTGGAGCTAACCAGGAATAGAATTTCATCTCTCTTGTCGCTTCACACTCTTGCTGGGACATTGCATTCAACCCAAAGCTCCCTGGTACCACAAGGACCCAGGTACATCTGATGCTGCAGCCCAGAGTAGGTCCTAAGAGCTCGGCCTGCACCTCCAACTCCAATCTGGACTTCTGTGGGTAGCCAACAAGGACCTCAACTTCAACATGTGTAAAACTGAAACATCCCCACCTTCTCCTCCCAATCACACACTTCTTCCCTTTGAAGGTTCTATCTTCAAAGACCGATACCAACCCTACACTCCGTTTTCTAGAAAATCAGTAAGTCAAGGTGACTCAGTCTCCCAGACCTCACTCAAACACACTGCTAAAGACTGAGTGATTGGGCTTCCATGGTGGTGCAGTAGTTAAGAATCCATCTGCCAATGCAGGGGACATGAGTTCGAGCCCTGGGCCAGGAAGATCCCACATGCCACAGAACAACTAAGCCCGTGCGCCACAACTACTGAGCCTGTACTCTAGAGCCTGCGAGCCACAACTACTGAAGCCTGCGGGCCTAGAGCCGGCGCTCTGCAACAAGAGAAGCCACTGCAATGAGAAGACTGCACACTGTAACAAAGAGTAGCCCCCGCTCACCGCAACTAGAGAAAGCCCATGCACAGCAACAAAGACCCAACTCAGCCAAAAATAAATAAATAAATAAAATTTTTTAAAAAAGTGACTGAGTGATTTTGTCCCTCCCCCCAAATTCATACATTAAATCCTAAAGTCCAATGAGATGGTGTTAGGAGGTGATTAGGTCATGAAGGTGGAGCCCTCATGAATGGGATTAGTACCCTTCTAAAAGGGACTCCATAGAGCTTCCTTGCCCCTTCTGCCATGTGAGGACACAGCAAAAAGATGGCTGGCTAGGAACCAGGAAGCAAGTCTTCACCAGACAACAAATCTGCTGGCACCTTGATCTTGGAGATTCCAGCCCCTAGAACTAAGAAATAAACGTTGTTTAAGCCACCCAGCTTATGGTATTTTTGTCCTAGCAGTCCTAAAGGACTAAGACAACCACCTCTTCTCTTGTGCCCTCAGCTACTGTCCCCGTGTAGACCCTTTTCATCTCATGCCTGCCTTCATCTCATGACTCTGCCAATCCATCCTCCGCACAGCAGACAATGATGTCTCAAATACATAAAGCTGGTGTCACCCCTTCACAGTTGCTTTCACAGCCTATGAGTTGTTCTAGCAATGGAGGCACACCTCTGCCATTGTTCTAGCACTGGAAGTGCACCTCTGCCATTGTTCTAGCACTGGAGGCACACCTCTGCCATTGTTCTAGCACTGGAAGTGCACCTCTGCCCCGCGTCACATGTTCTCTCCACTTGGAATAAACTCTGCCCTCACCCGATCCTTTGCCAGGTGAAGCCTTACTGATCTTTTTAGATTCAGATCAAGAATTGCCTCTTTTGCGAAAGTGGTCCCCTGCCTCCCTGGAGCAGGGTTCAGTAATCCCATCTGTATTAATTTCCTAGGGCTGCTATTAATAATGTACCACAAACTGGGTGGCTTAGAAGAACAGAAATTTATTCTCTGACAGTTCTAGGGGCTTGACACCTGCTCCCTCTGAAGGCTCTAAAGGAAGATTCCTTCCTTGCCTCTTCCTAACTCCTGGTAGTTGCCTGCAATCTTTGGTCCTCCCTGGCTTGCAGTTGCATCGTTGCAATTTCTGCCTCTGTCTTCATATGGTATTCTTCCTATATGTCTCCATGTCCAAATTTCCCTTTTCTTATAAGGACACTGGTCCTTGGGTTAGAGTCCAACTAATCCAAAATCATCCTAACTTGGTTACATCTGCAAAGACCCTATTTCCAAATAAGGTCAAATTCACAGATACTGGGGAGTTAGAACTTGAACATATTTGTTTGGGGGACACATTCAACCTACAACGCCATCTTTGTGCTCCCATTGTATCTGAGCACACCTTAGACATTTAAACAGTAACAATTATTTCCAGCTCTGTCAAACAACAATAACTTCTCATTTATCTATTTATTCCAAGCCTCAGGCATACAGTAGTCCCTCTTTAAAAGTTGAATAATCTTCAAAAAGCTTCCTTTCCTTAGTCCTTTTCCATTTCATAGCCTATCTTCCTTGTTACTATATCACAATTTCTAACACATTCACACATAAACATTATTATGTGATAGTTTCCGGGCATGACTAAACACAGTGTAGTGCTGATACTTGTCATCTGCTTTCTGCATTGGCTTCAAATGGATATATTTCACAATGGACACTGTCCAAGTAAATCATGTTTACTAAATTAATGCCGAATATAAAAGTCAGCCAGAAATAATTTTAAAATGTGTCTGCTACTAACAGTTTCACAGTCAGCTAAATTCCATAGTGAACACACACATGTGTACAAAGACACCCATACGCATGTTTACAGCACATATTGATTAACTGGAGAGGGAAGATCTTTGGGTACAAATATCAAGGATAGGAACTCCCACGTGGAAAGAGTTATGCTACTCTATTCAAAAGAATAGAAATCTAAGGGTGTCCTACCAAACCAACAGGAAGCCTTCCAATAACCTCTCCTACAACTGCCATTCCCCATTCCTCTGAAGGCAAATAGATGAGGGAACTGGTGTTCTTGGTACCCCTTTTTAAATCAACTGCCCCATTCAAAAACACGTACTGCACAAAGACCTACTGTATAGCACAGGGAACTATAGTTAATATTTTGTAATAACCTATAAGGGAAGAGAATCTGAAGAATATATAATATACATATATATACATATATATATATCTGAACAGCTGTGCTGTAGACCTGAAACTAACGATACTGTAAATCAACTACACTTGAATTTTAAAAAAAGTCCTGCACAGACACTACCTTCTTGTCTGTCCATAAATGAATAAACGCTGATGAAAGCAGCGATAAAATTCCACCTAATCTACTCTCCACAATTAAGACAAATACAGCATTTCAGGGCGCTTTCCGCTGACACCCGCCTGCAGCCAACTCTGCCCAATTGGAAGAATCATCGGGAACAACAGATTTAAGTGCCCCAATGCCGAGACAATGGCTCCTCTGGAAGAAACGGGAAACTCAGCGAAGCGGCAGGAAAAGGGAGGAGAGGCATTAGGGTGGACATGTCAGGAAGTGAAAGCCCAGTTTAAAACTCGGCAGAGGAGGGGGTGGGGGAACGCTCCCAGGAACTGGGAAGGAACCGGGGAGGTGATGCCCCCCGGGGCTAGCCGGGGTCTCCCAGGGAGGGACTGCTCCCGGCGAGGGCTCCGCCTGCAGCGACCCGGACACTCCGGGCAAAAGCGTGAAGGCTAGTATCCTTGCAGAAAAAGGGGTGAGGTTCCCCAAAACACGTCTCCACCCGTACCCCAAGGGGCGAAGGGAGCAGGCGAGCTGCTTCCCACCGGGAAAGGAGGGAAGGGTGGCAGGTCTGGGGGAGGCCGTTCCCCACCCACGCGCTGAAAGCGCAGCTCCAGGCTCAGCCCGGAGCCGAGGCGGCGATCCCACGGCAGGACCAGCGAGCCGGGGACCTCGGATGTACCTTTAACGCCCGCCATGTCTCCCGAGCTGGGGCCGCGGCTGTTTCCGGCTTCTTGCCACGGCCCCTGCCCCCGCCCAGGCCCGGTCCACGGCCGTACCTAGGGTGCCGAGCCCGCCCCGCCACGCAGAGCTCCGCCCCTGCCGAGCCAGATCTCCCCCGTCCCCGCCACTCAAAACCCCGCCCCTGCCGGTTCCGATAGATCATCCCCACGGCTCAGCCACTCTGAGCCCCGCCCCTGCTGGTCTCCACCCCCGCCACACAGAACCCGCCCCTGCCGGTCTCGATCGACAGTCCCCCAGGCCCAGCCACTCAGAGCCCCGCCCCTGAGGGTCCCGATCTCCGCCTCCCACCCCCCCGGCCCAGTCACTCAGAGCCCCGCCCCTGCCGGTCCCCGCCCCCGCCACGCAGAGCCCCACCCCTGCCCGTCCCATTCTCCCCCCGGCCCAGTCACTCAGAGCCCCGCCCCTGCCGGTCCCCGCCCCCGCTACGCAGAGCCCCACCCCTGCCCGTCCCATTCTCCCCCTGCCCGGCCACCCAGAGCCCCGCCCCTGCCGGTCCGAGCCCGCCCCTGCCACTCAGAACCCGCCCTGCCCCGCAGAACCCCGCCCCTACCCCGATCACGCTGATAGGCTTGCCACGCAAACCCGCTCTCTCTCCGTAGCCGCGACTTTGCTCCACTAGCTCTCCTGCTAGGTCCTAAGCATCTGCCTAATCCCGGAACTGGCCCCACGCTCCTCTCTTCCATCTGTGGCTGGGACCCTCGCTCCGCCGAACCGCTAGGTACGCGGGCCCAGACGCTCCCCCGCAGCCCACTCGCGACGCGTCCAGCACGGCGCGGAAGGAATCTCTGCGTGAGGGTGGAGAAGATGGAGAGGGGACTCGGAAAGTTACAGTCGGTAGAGGAGGAAGGAATACCCTCTTACTCTGGCATTACATTCTCGAACCCTAGCGTGCGTGTGCCTGTCTGCGTTTACGTAGCTGTGGCTATGGCGGAGGTAGGGATGGGGACACCAGAGAAGAGGCCCCGAAGATCCTGTTGTTGGTCTGGCCTTGCCTTGCTTCATACAAACTTGAGCACTTTTCGAACACTAGCGTTTTCTTCGTTACAGCCTGGTTTATCTATAGAGACAAAAACCAATAAGCTGTTTTGAGTCTGAGGCTTTCATGAACCTTTAAATAAATAGCTATTATTTTTATCCTTGGGGCCTCAAGGTCTGTAGGTAACCAAGGCCAAGTTAGACTTCACAGGGCCATTTCGTACTTTTCTCACAGAAACGGAGCGTTGTCTTGGTGGATACAATCTGCAAGAGACGTTAAATACCATCTGGTCGAAGCGCTTCATTTTACCTTTACGGAAAGAGGCTCAGAAGGGATAGGACTTGCCTGCTTCACACAGCTCTTTGGAGAAGGTTGGATTATGGGCCACTTATCTCTTATTCTAGCTGAGAAGCCCTCCACCTTATGGTGCTGCTCCGCTTCTATTGCTTTTTCTTAATTTTAATTTTGAAAGATAAAGGGGTTCGTGGGAATCCAGGTTCCCCTGACTGTATAAGTACAAATTCTCACCACCATCGCCTTTCAGGATCCCTGCTCGGTTCCCTTCCCTTTTTCAAAACTGTACACTGAGCATATTATTGTCTCAACACAACGTTTAATTACTTGTGAGTTTATTTTTCTAACTCCTCCCATTTCTCCTCATAGATGGAAAGTACACTTATTAAAAACTGTGTTGCTCTGATGGTTGCCAGAGGAGAGGGGCGTGTGAAGTGGGGAAAACAGGTGAAGGGGATTAAGAGGTACAGATTTCCAGTTAGAAAATAGGTTAAGTCATGGGGATGTAGTATACAGCATAGGGAATATAGTCAATAACACTGTACTTTGTATAGTGACAGATAGTAGCTAGACTTATGGTGATCATTACTATGTTGTACACCTGAAATTAATACAATATTGTAAGTCAATTATACTTCAATTTAAAAAATTTAAAAAAAACCTTTATCACACACCCATGTATATACCACCAAGACTTAGAAATACAATATTACATATATAGTTGAAGACTCCTGTCATCCCCTCTCAATTCTGTTCCACTCCCACCCTCTAAAGAGGTAATTATTCTTAATTTATTTATAATTCCCATACTTCTATCCTTTTATAATATAAATGTATAAAAAATTGTCTTGCACATGATTACATTTTGTATAGATGGCATCATACATGCTTCTATAATTTGTTTTTTCCCTCAACACTGTTTCTGAGATATATTGATAGTGATACAGAAAACTCTAGTTAATTCATTTAAGTGCTGTGTAACATTCCATTAAATGACTATACCAGAAAAAAAAAAAACAAACAAAACTGTGTTGCTAATCCCTGGCTCACTGCAGAGCTTGCAGATCCAGAATTACACTGCATTCTTTACTTTGTAGCCTGCAATCTATTCAGGGTCATTGAGAACTTCTCTTTCCCTATGTTGAGGTAAAGCACTCAGGGGAAAGTGCCTACCACCCAAACCCTGGAAGCCTGGGTTTTTGCTCCCATACTGAAGTGCAAAGCTGCACTCATGAGGAAGACTCTCCTTAATTGATGATTTTCCATGGGGTCAAATCTCCCATTTCCCCTTCCATTCCCAATCACCCAGAAGGTGTCTAGAAAACCATATGTAAGGGTTTGCCGAAGCCTTCCATGTCAGCCTGAGGCCAGTCCCATGGAAGGGAAATGAGTTTGGAGAAAAGTGACATTACTTCAGAGGCACAGCTTGGTTTGAGTACTGCCTTGGACTTATTAGTAAGAAACTGGAAGATAGTGAGACGCAAAAAGGTAAGGAGTTTGTCCCAGGGTAATGTCTGGAATCAGAAAAATGCAGAGACGTTATTTGTCTCCAACAACTTTTCTGCCCATACCAGCTGTCCTTTCCAGTTTACAAAGCACTTAAAAGAGAAAGCCGTCTTGCCAGAGGCTTTAACCATCTCCTGAGAAAATCTGCTTTCCTCTTGCCAAGTGTTCACTGAAAAACTGTTCATCTACTTACCCATTCTATGTTTCCTCAACAATAAAAGAGGGGCCTTTATAGAGGGGGATTGGTTCGAGATGGCGGAATAGAAGGATGTGCGCTCTCTCCCTCTTGCGAGAGCGCACATTCCTCCTCTTGGGAGGAGGAATTCCAAGAGAATCAGACTTCGAAGGCCAGCGGGATTTGATTGCAGGACTTCGACAGGACTGAGAGAAAAAGAGACTCCACTCTTGGAGGGCACACACAAAGCAGTGTGCGCATCAGGACTCAGGGAAGGAGCAGTGATCCCATAGGAGACTGAACCAGACCCACTTGCTAGTGTTCGAGGGTCTCCTGCAGAGGTGGGGGGCAGCTGTGGCTCACTGCGGGGACACAGACACTGGCAGCAGAAGTTCTGGGACATACTCCTTGGTGTGAGCCCTCCCGGAGTCCGCCATAAACCCCATCAAAGAGCCTTAGTCTCCAGTGCTGGCTTGCCTCAAGCCAAACAAAGGGAGAGAACTCAGCCCCACCCATCAGCAGACAAGCAGATTAAAGTTTTACTGAGCTCTGCCCACCAGACCAACACCCAGCTCTACCCACCACCAGTCCTTCCCATCAGGAAGCTTGCAAGAGCCTCTTAGATAGCCTCAGAGGGCAGATAGCAGAAGCAACAACTACAATCCTGCAGCCTATGGAACAAAAACCACATTCACAGAAAGATAGACAAAATGAAAAGGCAGAGGACTATGAACCAGATGAAGGAACAAGATAAAACCCCAGAAAAACAACTAAATGAAGTGGAGTTAGGCAACGTTCCAGAAAAAAGAATTCAGAAAAACGATAGTGAAGATGATCCAGGACGTCGGAAAAATAATGGAGGCAAAGATTGAGAAGATGCAAGAAATGTTTAACAATGACCTAGAAGAATTAAAGAACAAACAGAGATGAACAATACAATAACTGAAATGAAAAATACACTAGAAGGAATCAATAGCAGAATAACTGAGGCACAAGAACAGATAAGTGACCTGGAAGACAGAATGGTGGAAATCACTGCTGCAGAACAGAATAAAGAAAAGAAATGAAGACAGCCTAAGAGACCTCTGGGACAATATTAAATGCACCGACATTCACATTATAGGGGTCCCAGAAGGAGAATAGAGAGAGAAAGGACCCAAGAAAGTATTTGAAAAGATTATAGTCAAAAACTTCCCTAACACGGGAAAGGAAATAGCCACCCAAGTCCAGGAAGCGCAGACTGCCAAGCAGGATAAACCCAAGGAGAAACACGCTGAGACACATAGTAATCAAACTGACAAAAATTAAAGACAAAGAAAAATTATTAAAAGCAACAAGGGAAAAATGACAAATAATATATAAGGGAACTCCCATAAGGTTAACAGCTGATTTCTCAGCAGAAAATCTACAAGCCAGAAGGGTGTGGCATGATATACTTAAAGTGATGAAAGGGAAGAACCTACAACAAAGATTACCCAGCAAGGATCTCATTCAGATTCAACAGAGAAATCCAAAGTTTTACAGACAAGCAAAAGCTAAGAGAATTCAGCACCACCAAACCAGCTCTACAACAAATGCTAAAGGAACTTCTCAGTGGGAACACAAGAGAAGAAAAGGACCTACAAAAACAAACCCAAAACAATTAAGAAAATGGTAATAGGAACATACATATTGATAATTATCTTAAATGTGAATGGATTAAATGCTCCAACCAAAAGACACAGGCTCACTGAATGGATACAAAAACAAGACCCATATATATGCTGTCTACAAGAGACCCACTTCAGACCAAGGGACACACACAGACTGAAAGTGAGGGGATGGAAAAAGATATTCCATGCATATGGACATCAAAAGAAAGCTGGAGTAGCAATACTCAGATAAAATAGACTTTAAAATAAGGAATGTTACAAGAGACAAGAAAGGACACTACATAATAATCAAGGGATCAATCCAAGAAGAAGATATAACAATTATAAATATATATACACCCAACATAGGAGCACCTCAATACATAAGGCTACTGCTAACAGCTATAAAAGAGGAAATCGACAGTAACACAATAATAGTGGGGGACTTTAACACCTCACTTACACCATGGCCAGATCATCCACACAGAAAATTAATAAGGAACCACAAGCTTTAAATGACACCACAGACCAGATTTAATTGATATTTATAGGACATTCCATCCAAAAACAGCAGATTACACTTTCTTCTCAAGTGCGCACAGAATATTCTCCAGGATAGATCACATCGTGGGTCACTAACCAAGCCTTGGTAAATATAAGAAAATTGAAATCATATCAAGCATGTTTTCCAACCACAACACTATAGAGATTAGAAATCAATTACAGGGAAAAAAACGTAAAAAAAACAAACACATGGAGGCTAAACAATATGTTACTAAATAACCAAGAGATCACTGAAGAAGTCAAAGGAAATTAAAAAATACCTAGAGACAAAAGACAATGAAAAGACAACAATCCAAAACCTATGGGATGCAGCAAAAGCAACTCTAAGAGGGAAGTTTATAGCAATACAATCCTAACTCAAGAAACAAGAAAAATCTCAAATAAACAATCTAACCTTACACCTAAAGGAACTAGAGAAAGAAGAACAAACAAAACCCAAAGTTAGTAGAAGGAAAGAAATCATAAAGATCAGAGCAGAAATAAATGAAATAGAAACAAAGAAAACAATAGCAAAGATCAATAAAATTAAAGCTGGTTCTTTGAGAAGATAAACAAAATTGATAACCCTTTAGCCAGACTCATCAAGAATAAGAGGGAGAACACTCAAATCAATAAAATTAGAAATGAAAAAGGAGAAGTTACAACAGACACTGCAGAAATACAAAGCATCCTAAGAGACTAGTACAAGCAACTCTATGCCAATAAAATGGACAACCTGGAAGAAATGGACTAATTCTTAGAAAGGTATAACCTTCCAAGACTGAACCAGGAAGAAACAGAAAATATGAACAGACCAATCACAAGTAATGAAATTGAAACTGTGATTAAAAATCTTCCAGCAAACAAAAGTCCAGGACTAGATGGCTTCACAGGTGAATTCTATCAAACATTTAGAGAAGAGCTAACACCCATCCTTCTCAAACTCTTCCAAAAAATTGCAGAGGAAGGAACACTCCCAAACTCATTCTATGAGGCCACCATCACCCTGATACCAAAACCAGACAAAGATACTACAAAAAAAGAAAAACTACAGACCAATATCACTGATGAATAGAGATGCAAAAATCCTCACTACTAGTGAACAGAATCCAACAACACATTAAAAGGATCATACACCACGATCAAGTAGGATTTATCCCAAGGATGCAAGGATTCTTCAATATACGCAAATCAATCAATGTGATACACCATATTAACAAACTGAAGGAGAAAAACCTTATGATCATCTCAATAGATGCAGAAAAAGCTTTTGACAAAATTCAACATCCGTTTATGATAAAAACTCTCCAGAAAGTGGGCATAGAGGGAACCTACCTCAACACAATAAAGGCCACATATGGAAAACCCACAGCAAACATCATTCTCAATGGGGAAGAACTGAAAGCATTTCCTCTAAGATCAGGAACAAGACAAGGATGTCCACTCTCGCCACTGTTATTCAATATAGTTTGGGAAGTCCTAGCCATGGCAATCAGAGAAGAAAAAGAAATAAAAGGAATACAAATTGGAAAAGAAGTAAAACTCTCACTGTTTGCAGATGACATGATACTATACATAGAGGATCCTAAAGATGCCACCAGAAAACCACTAGAGCTAATCAGTGAATTTGCTAAAGGTGCAGGATACAAAATCTCTTGCATTCCTATACACTAACAACAAAAGATCAGCAAGAGAAATTAAGGAAACAATCCCATTCACCATTGCAACAAAAAGAATAAAATACCTAGGAATAAACCTACCTAAGGAGGTAAATGACCTGTACTCAGCAAACTATAAGACACTGATGAAAGAAATCAAAGATGACACAAACGGGGTTCCCTGGTGGCGCAGTGGTTGAGAATCCACCTGCCAGTTCAGGGAACACGGGTTCGATCCCTGGTCCAGGAAGATCCCACATGCCGTGGAGCAACTAAGCCCGTGTGCAACAACTACTGAGCCTGTGTGCTCTAGAACCCGTGAGCCACAACTACTGAGCCCACATGCTGCAACTACTGAAGCACACGCGCCTAGAGCCCGTGCTCTGCAGCAAGAGAAGCCACCGCAATGAGAAGCCCGCGCACTGCAATGAAGGATAACCCCCACTTGCCGCAATTAGAGAAAGCCTGCGCGCAGCAACAAAGACCCAACACAGCCAAAATAAATAAATAAAATAAATAAATTAATTTTTAAAAAAAGATGACACAAACAGATGGAAAGATATACAGTGTTCTTGGATTGGAAGAATCAATACTGTGAAAATGACTAAACTACCCAAAGCAATCTACAGATTCAATGCAATCCCTATCAAATTACCAATGGCATTTTTTACAGAACTAGAACAAAAAATCTTAAAATCTGTATGGAGACACAAAAGACGCCGAATAGCCAAAGCAATCTTGAGGGAAAAAAACGGAGCTGGGGGAATCAGGCTCCCTGACTTCAGACTATACTACAAAAAGCTACAGTAATCAAGACAATACGGTACTGGCACAAAAACAGAAATATAGATCATGGAACAGGACAGAGAGCCCAGACATAAACCCATGCACACATGGTCAACTAATCTATGACAAAGGAGGCAAGGATATACAATGGAGAAAAGACAGTCTCTTCAATAAGTGGTGCTGGGAAAACTGGACAGCTACATGTAAAAGAATGAAATTAGAACACTCCCTAACACCATACACAAAAATAAACTCAAAATGGATTAGAGACCTAAATGTAAGACCAGGCACTATAAAACTCCTAGAGGAAAACAGAGGAAGAACACTCTTTGACATAATCACAGCAAGATCTTTTTTGACCCACCTCCTAGAGTAATGGAAATAAAAACATAAATAAAGCAAATGGGACCTAATGAAACTTAAAAGCTTTTGCACAGCAAAGGAAACTATAAACAAGATGAAAAGACAACCCTCAGAATGGGAGAAAATATTTGCAAATGAATCAACGGACAAAGGATTAATCTCCAAAATATATAAACAGCTCATGCAGCTCAATATTAAAAAAACAAACAACCCAATCCAAAAATGGGCAGAAGACCTAAATAGACATCTCTCCAAAGAAGACATACAGATGGCCAAGAAGCACATGAAAAGCTGCTCAACATCACTAATTATTAGAGAAATGCAAATCAAAACTACAATGAGGTTATCACCTCACACTAGTTGGAATGGCCATTATCAGAAAATCTACAAACAACAAACGCTGGAGAAGGTGTGGAGAAAAGGGAACCCTCTTGCACTGTTGGTGGGAATGTAAATTGATACAGCCACTATGGAGAACAGTATGGAAGTTCCTTAAAAAACTAAAAATAGAATTACCATATGACCCAGCCATCCCACTACTGGACATATACCCAGAGAAAACCATAATTCAAAAAGACACATGCACCCCAGTGTTCATTACAACACTACTTACAATAGCCAGGTCATGGAAGCAACCTAAATGCCCATCGACACACGGATGGATAAAGAAGACATGGTACATATATACAATGGAATATTACTTAGCCATAAAAAGGAACGAAATTGGGTCATTTGTAGAGAAGTGGATGGACCTAGAGACTGTCATACAGAGTGAAGTCAGAAAGAGGAAAACAAATATCATATATTAACACATATATGTGGAATCTAGAAAAATGGTACAGATGAACTGGTTTGTAAGGCAGAAATAGAGACACAGATATAGAGAACAGATGTATGGACACAAAGGGGGTAAGTGGGGTGGGGGGTGGGATGAATTGGGAGATTGGGATTGACATATATACATTAATATGTATAAAATAGAAAACTAAAAAGAACCTGCTGTATAAAAATAATTAAAATTCAAAAAATAAATAAATAAATAAAGTAACTTTCACGTACACAAAAAAAAACCCCAGAAAGTAAGACTTTAGAAGCTGAACCCTATCCCCAACTTGCCATCAGTTGTGTTACTTAGAAGTATATCCATGTCCTCTGTCACACTGTCCAGGACTACACAGGACTTCTTGGATAAATTTTTATATTCTCTCCTTGCATTCAATTCTCTCACACTATGAACTAGGTTTTATTTATCTCCACTTTACAGATGGGAAAACTAAAGCTCAGATAGTAACTAGTTGAGATCAAGCCCTAAACAGTTTAAATATGAAGTCAGACAGTCAGCACTTGAACTGTTCTCCATAGTAGATCTTATGCACTAAGAAGGCAGGAACTGCCATAGTAATTACAAATAACATCCCTTAATGTTTAACAGGGCAATCAAATTCATGTATTAGTTTGATCTTCCCTTACACATCTACTAGTATCTTGCATACAGTATACACAAAATATTGGTTGAATTCACAAATATTAATAAAGTTTACCATATATAGTATCATCTTTCCCTATCCTACAGAAAAGATCTAACCTCAACCTCGGCTCTGGGTAAACCTCTCTGTGCTTCCATTTCCTGAGCTAGGATTTACAAAACATGCCTCTCAGAACTTTTTGCAAATTAAATGAGAAAATGAATATATATAACAGCACCTAGGGTAGTGCATTCAAGATAGAGGCAGTGGCACCCTATCTGCACTGGGGTGGCTCTCAAGTCAGTGCTTAAGTTAAACGCAAGTTCGATGCAGCACTAGTGTAATCAGTCAGTGTTAATTTTCCTTCCTCAATCTTAACCACCACTTTTTTACACATAGCCACTCCCTTTACAGAACCTACAATGTAAGTCTGCCATTTTATGCAGACAGATCTCTGTCAGCCCAGGGAGATAGAAAAAAGGGCTAAGGCACATTTTACTTCTGGTTGCCTTTTCCCACGCATGTTATCCCCTCCCTACCACCTGAGGTTTCAGTGTAATTCCAGCCCCAGTACCGACCTGCAGTGATACTTTGTTTTATCGACTATCAGTAACAATAACAATAGCTACTATTTAGTGAGTACCTACCCACTTGATTACAGACAGTTTATATACACAATCCCTAATTCCTCCATTGCAGGGTTGCTAGAATTGTCTCTGTTTTACAAGCAATAAAATTAAGATTTAGCGAGTTTAAGCAATTTGCCCAATATAACAGTCCTTAAGTGGAAAAACCAGGATTCAAACCCAGTCTTTTGGTCTCAAACCAACACTGTACCATTATGCTGAAACACCATGGTTTATGTATAGAACAACCAAAACCTGTCTACTTGACCTAAATTCCCCAATAGATGTTTCCAGCAGGGAAACTGTACTGTTGCTGCGATAACTGGTTCTGGAATTCAACTTGCATGTTCATTCCTTATACAATAAGTGTTTCATCAGCATCATTAGGGTCTAACTTGAACGTTCTTCCAGACAGAGACACAACACTGATAGTTCAAATGCTTTTGATTTGCAACATCTGCTTCCAAATGAACATGCTGCTTCTCTTCTTAAACACTTTAAACGATCTGTTTTCTATGACAAAGTCTCAGACTCCCAGGATCAATCCCTTTGCCTCAGGACACAAATGCATTAATATCCTAGCTAGAACACCAGGATTTCTATGCTGATTCTTTTTGAAACATAGCATTCATGCAGCATGATAAAAAGTGTGTCTGTGTATGGGGGCAAGGGTGGCAACGGGGGTGGTTAAAGTATAAACCAAGAAATCCTGTCAGATCATGTTTTGGTGCAAATGTATTATATGCTTTTCATATTCTTTCTCCATAACTTTTCTTAAAAGTGAATCAGAAGGTATAATTCAAGCTTGTCATCATATTCCCATGAGCGCAAAAATAACTTATATTTCTAAAAATATTTTTGAGCCTTTTAATATACATTACAAATATTTTAGACCAATCACATTTTGTTGGTGTAACATATTTACAAAACAAAAAATATATTACAATAAATATGAACGAAACAGTGAATCTGATCAACAACGAGCTCTGTCACAACCAGATATTTAAAAGGAATGCGAAAACCTGTTGGTCTGCATATGTTAAGAGTTTTGAGATGAATAGGGGTCCAGAACTATAATGTATCCGGAAAAGAGACAGGGAACATCCCAAATTTAAGTTAGGTAAGATTCTTTCTCATTGCTAATTACATAATGTTTAATGATGTTTTAAACTGTGAATATTGATGAATTATCCAAACATGATACAAAGCTAATATAGTTCTATCATTTCAAAATGTATGTGACATTCACATAATATCCTTTTAATTATTATCATTATATACTGTAGTTCACACAATATCTACAAATGTGAATGAGAAAAAAGTCACAGCAACATGTCTCACATTCCAGTTTTAAATAAGACAAGCACATACTGCATCAAACATTATTTTATAATATGTTAATAAATAACACCTAGTTTTTTATGGTTACTTTGAACAGTTTACAGCTGTATATTTAAAAAGAGAACATTTTAGGTGAGTTTCACATTGTCAGCAAAAGGTAAAATAAATAATGAATCTTTATAACAAAAAAAGAAAGAAAGAAAGGAAAGGAAAGGAAGAAAGAGAGAAAAAAAGGAAGGAAGGGAGGGAGGAAGGAAGGAAGAAAAGGAGAAAGAGAGAAGAGAAAGAACGAGAGAGTTGTATACAGAACATAAAGTATTTTTGACATGCTGCTTTTCTGGTACAGTCTGCCACAAGAAAATGAAAATAGAAACAAAAAAATGATTGTCTTTTAAAAACAAGTTTTGAAAGCTTTTTACCATACTGAGCACGAACCTTTTAAGACTAGCATGGAGATCTTTTTTGCCATCTGCTTTGCATATATATCCTCTGCACACTGTGTGTGTGCACACCCAAAGAGATCTACTAAAGTCACAGGATAATAACAACTGCTTGCCCCTTAAAATGAGAAACAGCCAAAACACTGAACTGAAATCCAACCGGTCTGAAGTCTGCAAAGGTTTCAGTCTTGCTTTACTTTCACAGATGTCCCCGTGTGACTGTTGTTCCTGTGGACCCCCAGCAACTTTTCAAACAGTAAACCCCACTGTAATAATCCAAGGGGTCCAATTTCATCAGGTGGGAAAAGGAACCTGGTTCCTCAAAAAGCCAGTCCTGACAAGCCATCGGACTCAGTCTGAAGGGAGCTCGGCTCTCTCGCTGCAACTGCCCCTGTCTGGTTACTAGTGGTTAGTGTTGTCGTCTATTCTCTTCCCACAGCTACTCACAAACCCGGAGGACAAGGGGGTCCATACTACACATGCTTCCCGATCGACTGTGAATGCGCCAAACTGCTTCCCAACCTGCTCCCAGCAAAGAGCATTTTCTCTGCTAAGCAAAAGGAAGAGCATTAAGCCTAATGGCAAAATTAGAAGTTTCTTTCCAATCAGGTTGTTGTTATGGTATTAAGACTTTTTCTTCAAGCATCCAGTTTTCTAAAGGGAAAAGAAGGTAGCAGCCCAACTTTCTGACCAGGAATACAGATTTCTACACTCTCAGAGTCCCTATTTTTCTTTAGCCAGCATTTTCACGAAATTTTAGCTTATCCAGGAAGCGTTGGTAGTAATCACTGGATTATAATATAATCACTTCCCACGTAATTCAGGTTCTTTTACATCTGTTAGTCCTCTTGACCAAAAGAAGTATACAGTATTACGCTAGAGACCATAGTAAATTTCCACTGAAAAAGATACTTAGTGCTTGTGTTCCTGGAGTCTATGCAAAGCCATTGCTCAAATTATATCTTTCCAAGAAAATATGAAAACCATTTAAGTCCACCAGGTAATCTTATTATTATAACTTTTGCTCATCATCCTATCCTCGGACACTGAGATGGGTGCTATGCCTTTGGTGGCCTCTATTTTCCATTCCCCCACAAAACGCTGAGTAGGCTCCCCAAAGGGCAGGCTGGAATGCTGTAAAACTCTGCAAGCCCATTTGACTAAAAGTTCCTCTCCTGCTTTGGACCTTTTATGGTGGGGATCTGAGGAAACAAACATCCACATTCCTTATCAATGAGGAATTAATTTACGAGTAACTTAACAGTTAAGTACTGGATACACGTTGCTGGAGTTTTTTGGTTCACCTGTGAAAACCTCAGAACTGTGACACATACTAAGCATTAGCACAGGTCTGCAGCAGAGATGGAAAAGCTCATAAATTAATACAAGGGCTTTTGGCCTTGATTTTCAAATTCAGACCAGGCATCATTGAGCTCCATGAAAATCATCTTTGCGTATTGTTCATAAGGTTGCCCAGTAGCCTATAGAAAAAAAAAAAAAACAACACACACATTAGATACCACAGACCACAGTTTTATTTCTACTAAAGTTTTCACTGCTAATATGTGGGCTCTAAGGAATTGAAATGTTTTTCTATTAGGCCATTTCTCTTTTTACAGCCCCATCTACATGCCCCTAATTACTATGACCTCCCCAGAAAGCCCTCCCCCTAGGGATTCACATATGGTAGTAGTGATCAGTCACTGAGTAGGTAATAGAGAAGTTACTGGGCAGCACAAAATGTATCTCCATTCTCCAGAATTATCTACCGAATGACAAAGGTTCATGACTGCCTATCTCCAATTGATTGGCTGTATTTTGAAAAACCCATTTCCCCATTTCTTTTTTTTTAAAATAAATTTATTTATTTATTTATTTATTTTTGGCTGCGTTGGGTCTTTGTTGCTGTGCGTGGGCTTTCTCTAGTTGCGGCGAATGGGGGCTACTCTTCCTTGAGGTGCTCAGGCTTCTCATTGCAGTGGCTTCTCTTGTTGTGGTTGTGGAGCACGGGCTCTAGGTGCACGGGCTTCAGTAGTTGCGGCACATGGGCTCAGTAGTTGTGGCTCACGGGCTCTAGAGCGCAGGCTCAGTAGCTGTGGCTCACGGGCTTAGTTGCTCCACGGCATATGGGATCTTCCCGGATCAGGGATCGAACCCGTGTCCCCTGCATTGGCAGGTGGATTCTTAACCACTGCACCACCAGAGAAGTCCCCATTTTCCCATTTCTAAAAAAAGTTCTTGGAGACCCATAACATAGGCATACAGTTTGTGAATTTTTCTGGGCTGTTTCCCTTTCTCTTTGATTCATTGAAACACATTATTTCTTTACTACTATTCAGATTAGTCACAAAAAGTGTGGAGAGATGAAAATCAAATACATCAAATTCAAGTATGTGTTCCCAAGCAGGACTTCAGTCACAGCCTCACATCATAGGACTGGTATAGTCAGTCCATAAGACAGCAAGGGACCCAATTCTGTCAGGGAGGTTTCTGTGTATTATGTTGATCTCAACTGGGCCATCCAGTAGTTGAAGTTTCTGACAACGTGCAGCACGTATATGTGTATGTACTTCAATGAAAATATAAACTGGCATAATCAATATAGTGAAGTGTTTAGTTCCATTTTGAATATTTTGTTAATTCTCACCAAGTTTGCCAACTACGTTCTAAAGCTTTTTCACTGTATAATCCTGGCTATATATTCTGCTGTATCTCTACAGGAGAACATTTTCCTGTCCAGCTCTTAGCCCACCCGTAAGTCAAGACACAGTTTGTATCTGTTCCCTGAAAATTAGTCAGTGGTCAACCTCACACCTAAGGAAAGCCCCCATTCCATTATTTGTAATATATTATTTGATTCCTTTTCTTCTGTTTCATAAAGTATAACTATTTGTTTAAATACCTTTTTTGAGCCCATGGGATTTATTTTATCATATAAATGGTCTAAGCAACAAGTTGAAAGTATGATGCTTTGACACATACTTGTAAACTAACGACGGGAGGACCAGACAAGCGGTGGGGGAGAGCAAGTTGTACTCACTTTATCTGGGTGCACCACCAGCACAGCCTTCCTGTACACCTTCTTCACCTGCTCTGGTGTGACCAGGTCTGCCATGCCAACTGGTTTCCACTTAGTCTCCCCAGCCCATAGCATGGTGTGCATCGTGGACAGAAGTGCTCTGATATTTCTCTCTTTGCCTTCAATCCATTCCAGAATCTGTAAACACAGGGGCAGGTTAAGAGATTCAAATGCTTTCGAGTCCAGAGGGTCTCCACTGTGACTCTGGAAACCCCTCCTGCTCCAGCAACATCGAGTACCTGCATACTCCAACCCTCCCTCTACCTGCTTTTCTTCCTCCACTCTCTACCTCGTCTTTCTGGTTAACTCTTCATCGTCCTTCAACAGCCTGCTCAGGAATTTCATACTGCTCTGCCTTTGAGAGTCTGAATACCTTCCTTCTTCTCTGGCTCCCCCTGAGTTAATTACTCACTCCTAAAGCATAAACTCCATGAGTGCACACACCATGTCTGTCTGGGTCCCTGCTATCTGCTCCGTCTAGTATAGTGACACAGAGACACTAAAAAAAAAAAAATCCCTTGGAAAAAAGAACAAATTTCTCCAGGCTAACTTTTAAACATGCTTCTATCATAATATGTGGGACGCTTTATTGTCATCATGTGTTTGTCTTTCCCTGCCATTAGGCAGACCTGTTTGAGGAAAGGTAGTGTTTTTTACATATCACTGTAACTCAGAAATCAAATAGTATGCCTGGCATGGAATAGAGCTCAAAAAGGTTTGTTAAATGAATACATTTAGTCATTCATTCAAACTATGAGCATTCATAGTTTGAATCTTCATAGTTCGAACACATGAGATGATTAAATTGAAGGGTTTGTAACAACGCATCAGCATTTAGCACGTAACAGAAGCTCAGTCAAGGCACATGATGGTTACTCTCCCAAACCATTTAATACCCCATACCAACTAAATAACCAAGCATGGTTTAAAAGACACAAATAACTTTCTTTTATAGAAAACTGTCCGAGTTTACCTAATGAACAAAGGTTCTTGAGATGGAGCACAAAGTTTTTGGAAGGTATATAAAACCTTTTGGATGTTGTATGAAGTGCAAAGCAAATACAAACAAAGGATCCTATATTGTACTCCAAATAGTATCTGTACATCTTCAACAAACGTTCAGATCTGTAGGGAAATTATGGCGAAGAACAGTGGTATATTTTTTCAAAATGTGTAACACTGACTAGCTGTACCACTCCTGATTTTGGAGTAACAGATTAGACCCTCATCTTCCAGGCTGTTACAGGGTCAGTATATCTCGCCATGTGGACATTCAGCCTCTCTGTCTGTGAAGAGCCGTCCACTTGCCTTGATCTTCACAAACTCTTTCACTATCTCACACCATTCATCAATATAACCACCCTTTTGTTCCCAAATTAACCATCATCCACGATAACATCCTCAGCTATAAAGTAATGTCTCCGTTTCCTCATCTATGAAATAAGGGCGTCACTGGTTTGCAAACTTTAAAAGAAAAGAAAATAATAGGGAAACATTGTCTTTCCCCAAATAAAATCTTACCTAGACTTCCAAGAATCAAAAACAGATAAAAGCAGAAATGCTCTGGTTAAAAGTGAAGGGAAGCAGTGGGGAAGCCCAGGACCTCACCTCCCTCAGCCCTCCTCCCTGCCACCTTCCCAAACCTCCAGGTCTAACGTTACAGGAGTGAGTAATTCCCAGGTACATCAATATTTCCCTCTCTGTCAACAAAGAAGAGATCCTGAGGGCTTCAGTTGATCTGGTCTAATATAAAGCTCTCAAAGCAGAAATAGAGAACATAAATAATGCATTCTTCTTACCTCCAAATCATAATGACTTACCTACAGATCGGAATGCCATCTGAACAATAAGATCACCTCCTAAAGAGTGCCATTGCTTATTTGAAAATGTAAACAAAGAAAATCTATACTACCATACCATGGAATAAAGTGCATTTTATTAAAGAAACGAAACAGCATACATACACAGTACTCCCCGAAAGCACTTTGCTATTAAAGGACACAGCTGTACTCAAATCACAGCTATAGGAACCAAATGAAATAAAGTGGATGCTAGAAACCTAACATGGCACCTTCTATAGGTTAGTCCCACACTGACAGCTCCACACACATAATAATCACCCTGGGTCAGAGGCTCACTCACCTTTAATTTCTCAGGATCCATCTCCTTAGCCATTTCCTCCTTTCTCATCTCAGCTATTGTTCGAGGGCCCTTTTTGTCTTTGTGAGCATTAAAACCTTGACCAGAGAGTAGGTCTTCAAAGTCAGCTGCTTTTTGTTTCCCTTCTGCAACATAATATTTTTTAAATTATTATGGTTTTTACTCTGAAACACAATATCATATCATTATGTCACAGCACTTGGTCTTCAAGGTGCTTTCACATGCACGGAGCCCTCAATTACCTCAATTACCTCTCAATTACCCTGTCATGTCCATTTTACAGATGAGGAAAGTGAAGTCTGGAGAACTTAAGAGATCGTTCAGAATCATATACCATGTCCATGGCAAAGCTTGGACTCGGGGCGGGATTGCTAGACTAAATCTAATTCCATATCCACTGTTCCACCTTTTTATAGATGAGGATATTCATGATTCTACCCCCTGCTCCCTCCCCCACGCCCCCCAGACCCCAGTCACACAACTAGTTAGTATCAGTGATGGGACCGAGACCTGGGTTTTGGTACTTGAAACCCATGCATGCCACTGCTTTCCTGCCCACACTCAGCTGACACTTTTAGTCCATCACAGTGCTCTTTTTCCCTAAGTCTGGTTTTAGCCTCACAATCTTTATCAGTCTGTTTGGTAAAGCAGCCTAGCATAGCAGCAAAGAGCAAAGACCCTGGAGACAAACTCTCCAGGTTTGAATTCCAGCTCTGCCCTTATTAGCAACGTGACCTTGGGGCAAGTTCCTTGCCATCTCCATGCCTCAATTTCCTCATCTGTCAACCAGGCATGGTGTGCTTAGAACAGTGCCTGGCTATGTAAATGTTTGTTGTTAAAACAGAACAGAACCAAAACACAGGAGTACATGCAGTCCATGCCCTTCAACCAAAGCTGGTGTTGGAATTGAAACCCACTTGCCAGCTCTATACTGTAAGGCATTCTGAACGTACACTGTCATACGCACACACTAAAACGTGAGTGCTCTGAGACTAGGGATTTTGTCTGTCTTGTTCGCTGTGTATCCCCAATGTTTTCTACACTGAAGACGCTCCATAAATATTTGCTGATTGAAGACACTCACCCCACATCTACTGAAAATGAAAATGGAGGGGAAGCCAGGTGACTCTATGGAATTATCCAGGAATATCCACTGCTAACTAAGAACAAACATAATGTTGTATTCCCAATAAGAGAGTCCCTGTCATGTTAGTATTGTGAAAAGTCACCTGTGTCATATCCAGTAGAGTGTGGCGGTGAAGAGCAGGGGCTCTAGGGGCCCCACTGTCCTGGTTCAGATCTTGGCTCTGTCACTTACGAGCTGTATGGACTTAGGAAATTACTGACCTCTGTCTACAACGTGGGGTTGGTTTGGGAAGATTATATTAAATAATATGTGAAAACTGCATAGAATAGCACCTGACATATAATAAGCACTCAATAAATGTCAGCTACAGCTACTAGAAAAAGTAGAAGAATTTCATTTTCCATGTTCCATAGGAAGGCCTGTTTCCTTATCATGTCCCTATACGTTTCATTCTTAGGTATAATCAAATCAACTGAAATGTAAAATATATCATAACAGGCCTTTTAGCAAACTCAAGTTTAACCATCCCTGCTATGCAAAATATATTATTTTTCACTCGCTATCAAGAATCCCATTTGAAAAAGGAAGAATCCCATCCAGAGTATCCTCCAGCCTTAGCTGTTGGGCCATTTTGTGTTCTTGTAACTTTCTTCTCAGAAAAGAGGAAAAAACCATCACAGGAAACCCAGTGATCTCAGGAACATCCCCCAACCAGAGGATAATCAAGACCAAACGTCCAAGATACGTCCACTCCTCTAAATGGGGTCCAAGAGCAAATGTGAACACAGTGCTCGAAAGGTTCCCAACCTTCCTCTTCTACCCTCTCTTCCAAAGGAGTGACAGCTTCAAGATGCAACCACCCCTCCACTCACATCCATTCAATACCCATTTAGTGCCTACTACATGCCAGGCACTCTGCTAGGTGCTAATGATAATGAGGCATTGGTCTCAGTGTGGAGAGAGACAGACAGGTGAGCCAGCACTCACAAAGCGATCTGTGTTAGGAGCCTGGTAAAAGCTGGAGCTCCAGGCACCACGCTGGTGTAGGGATCATGCTCTGTCTCTACAATTAAAAGATTGCGTCAGAAACTACCGGAATTGTTTTCTATCTCCTTCTTCAGACATACATACATTTGGGTACCCTGGCTATAGGGTCCATACCGTCATCCTTACCCAAGTTAGCTGCTCCTTTCCCACGTTCGTTCTGGCCCCCAGGCACGGATGAGAAGCTCACGTTGTAGTTGGGTCGGTTCTGGGGAGAGGAGTGGGGCATGCTGGACTGTGGCTTAGACTGTGTCTGCTGCCAGCTGAAGCCACCTCCCTGCTGCCACCCTCCACCCATGGGCTGGGGAGATGCTTTCTGTGGCGAGCTGAGAGGTGGAAATCCTCCACCCAATCCAGTTGGTGTGGAGGGTTTGCTGGCAAATGATGAACCACCTACAGAACAAATAAAAAAACAACAAAAAAAAGAGAGGGCGAGAAAGAAGGTAATGCTATTTGAGTAGCCTCTAACTCCTGTGTCTCAAGTTACTGTTTACAGTGACTTCATCGGAACTTCCCTTGACTGGTGGCACAATTAGCCTTCCTAATAGTTAAATAAATTGCAGTCATATATTTCCTTTAATCCCCACAATGACATTTTTAGGTATGTATTAATAGCCCCATTTTTTCTTTGGATGAACAAACTATAGCTCAGAGTAGTTAAGTGACTTTCTCAAAGTCACACAGCCAGAAAGTGGCAGAACTGGGACTTCAGTCCAAGTCTTTAACGCCAAGCCAGAAGGGCCCTGGCTCTTCCACTATGCCATCCCAGCCCTCCTTCCCACCCTCTCAGCAGATTCTACTTCTTCACTGGAGTTAAAACTATCAAATGACAAGAACAGAGAATAAAACAAAATACATTCACTCATGAAGGTGCTACTTAAACTTCAATGAGCAGGATTATTCATGGTCTGTTATAAATACAAGCATGGTTAGTCCCATGAGTAAACCAAGAGGTTTTGAAATTTCATAAATAGGTTTCAATTTCACACTACTTGCATTTCAGTGCAGGAGAGTAAACACAGCTAACACTGTGACAGCCTTGAATAGGGCAAAGAATCTTATTCGAGCTTTAAGAAATGATATTACTTTGTGCTGGGAATTTAAGTAGAATCCTGATTCTGTAACTCCTAACTTTTAAGTACTCACTGCATATATGCTGGGCTTTTTCTAAAATATGAAGACCAGTTGTAGCTCATGTTTAAAGAGGTAAAATGAGAAGCTGAAATGTGGTGATCTCCAGGGACCCTTTCAGGCACCAATTCCAAAGCAACAGTGATAATAAAGTAACATTTGTATAGCTCTTCAAATTATAAAACATGTTTCTAAATATTACTGCCTTCAATCTACACAACACCCTTCGGAAGTAGGTAGTATTACTAGCCCCACTTTATTTATTTATTTTTCTTTCTTTGTCAAAATTACCATTTAAAATTTTTTTTTAAGTTTTATACAATTTTTAAAGGTTACTTTCCATTTAGTTATTATAAAATATTGGCTCTATTCCCTGTGTTGTACAATACGTCCTTGAGCCTATCTTACACCCAGTAGTTCGTACCTCCCACTTCCCCACCCCTATATTGCCCTTCCCCCACTCCCCAGCACTGGCAACACCTAGTTTATTCTCTATATCTGTGAATCTGCTTCTTTTCTGTCATATTCACTAGTTCATTGTATTTTTTAGGTTCCACGTATAAGTGATATCATACAGTATTTGTCTTTCTCTGTCTGACTTATTTCGCTTAGCATAATGCCCTCCGAGTCCATCCATGTTGCTACAAATGGCAAAACTTTGTTCTTTTTTATGGCTGAGTAGTATTCCATGATATATATATGCCACATCTTCTTTATCCATTCATCTGTTGATGGACACTTGGTTGCTTCCATATCTTGGCAATTGCAAATAATGCTGCTATGAACATTGGGGTGCATATATATTTTCAAGTTAGTGTTTTTGTTTTTTTCAGATATATACCCAGAAGTGGAATTGCTGGGTAATATGGTAGTTCCATTTTCAGTTTTTTGAGAAATGTCCATACTGTTTTCCACAGTCTGGCCCCACTTTAAAGATGAGGAAAGCAAGGCTCAGGGAGGTATACTGATATGCTCATGATCACACAGCTAGTTAATGGAGCTGGGACTTGACTATGGGCTTCCTATCTCCACATGTTATGTTCATTTCCTGCAGCCATAATCCCTAATCCCTCCCTAAACCTCTGAGTCTTTCACTACAACTCATCCCTTACTTACTGTGTCTTCTTTATATAGATACTGTTCCTCTGTTCTGATCTGGGCTCCTCTTTCCTTTCCCACTAGGAATGTTGTGTTATGACCATCGGACCCAGAGTCAATCTGAGTTTGAGTCTCTGCTCTGTTGTTCACTCGTGCATTCATTCTTGCATGCACTTATTCATTCATTCATTCATAGAGTCATTCATCAGTATCTGTTGAGCATTACTAAGTACCAGATACTGTGCACTGGGAATATAGCTGAAAACCATCTACAGAGAATCCTTGCTCTTCTGAAGTTCAGTGAAAAACTTATCTCCTTGACCTCAATTTTGTCAGCTGTGAAATCAGAACGATGTCTACGTCACAGGTATATCATGAAGGCACAATGGCTATGTGAAAGTTCTTCACAATCCCTGAGTTAAGCGAATAAGAGACGTTATTTTAAAATAATGCAATTTCATATGCCCAGCATGCACCAGGACACCATAAGGGCTCAATAAATACTTGGTAATAGGAAAAAGTAATGACAGGGTTATATTCTGATGGTTGGCATTGCTCCCTGTCAGTGTCTAACTCAGAACATGAAGCCCCTCTTTGTAAGCCCCTGGGCCCTTCTGCCAACAGTGCGTCAACATATACCTTAGGCTGGGTTTGCATTCTGCACTGGGAGTTCATTTTATATTTTAAGGATGCTTACTATCTTCTTTCTGAATATGTATATGTTTATTATTTAAAAATTCAGTAACATAGAAAGACCTGAAGAACGTAAAACATACTTCCATATTCCCACCACACTGTCATTTATTTGTTCATTTATAAAACACTATTGAGCATCTTCTCCATGCCAGGCTGCAGATACAGTGGTGAAAAGGCACTTGCTGACTCTGATCTCAAGCTGTTCATCAACATTGTAGGACTTTCTGATGTCTACCCTTCCAGAATATTTTCTACCCAGGTTTAGCAATTCTAATTTTCAACGCCACTGAAGCGGAGAACTGACAGAAATACAAAGCAGTAGCTAAACCCAGAGGCCACTGCAATCCTCATTAAAAGCAAAAGCAGTGGTCATCAAACTTGGCTGTGCATTAGACTCACTTGGGGAGCTTTAAAAACTCTTTATAACCAAGCCACAGCCAAATCAATTAAATCAGAATATCTATGGGAAGAACTACAGTGTTTGTATCAGAACTGTTCAATGTGAAAATACCTAAAGGTATTTTCTACCTTTTCTCCTTTCTACCTAAAGGAGAAGGATACTACCTTTTTTAAAAAATTGCAGCTATATAATTTGGAAGTTTAATTTTTACTCTAAAGCAATTACCTAGGAGTCAAAAATTCTAATGTGTAGCGCTTGCTCATATACCTGTTCACTGTGTAGCTTCAGAAAGTCACTTACCTTTCCTAAGTTGTGTGAGTTGAAAAATGGGGAAATTTAGGAAACTAGTTTCCCCAGCAGTTTTTAAGAATTACTGCATTTTAAAAACAACAAAGAACTCTTGAACTCCTCCTAGTAGGTAGGCTGTTGCAGTGATATGGATGCAGCTATTCTGAAACTATTTTTGTTGTCTATTAATGTTGAGATCCAAGGAAATGGAAGATACACATATGGAATAGGGGAAGGTAAGGAAGAACCCTGTGGTAGTGGATGGAATTATATACTGATATATGTATTTATATCCACTCATCATCTATCTCCATCTCCTGAAAGGCAGAGCAATGACACCCACCCTCATACCAAAAAAACATACTTAGAACACAGATTCTGGTTTCTAAATACCACACCCCACAAAAAGGAATGAGGATTCTTGGAAATGCCTGATTCCAGGACTGGGGCGTAAAAAGTTCAAGACAAGCCTAGAACATCTTGTTGTGCCGTAAAGAAAGAAAGTTCTCAAAAATGATGGAATCAAGTGAAAAAGATATAGAAGCCAGAAAAAAGGAGCTTTCACAAACTAAATGTGGGACAATGTGAACATTAAATAATGACAATAATAGATGATAACCAACTGAGTCCAAAAGGAATCCACTAGTCTGTTATGATGTGAGAGAGGGAGGGAGTCAGAAAGGAAGGGGGGAGGGGATGGAGAGAGAGGAGATTCTGCCTTAGAGTGAAATGCTAATTAATATATAGAGAAAGAAGGACAGAATCAGACAATCACAATTCTGCAGATATCATGGTAATGCCTGCTTTAGGCAAGAATCACTAATGAATGCTAAAACCACTGGGTAAAAGTCAGATGGAGAACAGGATATTCTCAAATAGAACAATCTCCAATTACCTCCCCAGATTACTCATTAATTACTATAGGGAAAAATGGTAACTTTATGGTGAAGAAACCTGGCAGACATCACCTTAACCAAGTGATCAAAGTTAACAAATCGAGACGTTCTCAACTGGCCTGTACCCTTCAAGTATCGATGTCACGAAAGGCTGAGGAATGATTCCAGGTTAAAGTTGTCTAAAAGGACACGACAACTAGATGCAAGACACGATGCTGGAGTTTTTAAAAGAACTTCCTATAAAGGTCACCTCTTCAGAGAGGCCTTCCCTAACCACTTGATATCTAAAATAACACCCCAGCCCATCCCCTACTCGCCATCACTTTCTGCCTTATTTTTTTCACAGCACTCTGCACAGGGGTTATAGTGCAAACTCCAGACCTAGACTTCATGGTGTTGAAACCTTGTGATTTGGGCAAGTTACTTAAACTTTTGTGTCCATGTTTCTTCATATGAAAATGAGGACTATAACAGTTCCTACTTCAAAAGATTATTGGGAAGATTAAATGAAATGATACAGGGCTTCCCTGGTGGCGCAGTGGTTGAGAATCTGCCTGCCAATGCAGGGGACACGGGTTCGAGCCCTGGTCTGGGAAGATCCCACATGCCGTGGAGCAATTGGGCCCGTGAGCCACAATTACTGAGCCTGCGCATCTGGAGCCTGTGCTCCGCAACAAGAGAGGCCACGATAGTGAGAGGCCTGCGCACCGTGATGAAGAGTGGTCCCCACTTGCCACAACTAGAGAAAACCCTCGCACAGAAACGAAGACCCAACACAGCCATAAATAAATTAATTAATTAATTTTTTTTAAAAAATGAAATGATACATGTAAAGCACTTAAAATAGAGCCTGGCACATAGTAAAACCTCCAAATAAACATTAATTGTTTTTATTACTTGACATTATATTATATATTTATTCATTCAGTATTTGTTTTCCCTTCTAGAATATAAGCTTTATGAAGGCAGGAATTTTGTTTTGGTTTTGTTAGTTTGGTTGGTTGGTTTTTACTAAAAGAGTGTTAGCATGTAGAAGGCACTTAGTAAATAGTTGTGGGATAAATAAATGGGTAAAAAATGAACAGTGAATAAGATTTTATTTGAAGTAGAACTTTGCCTGTTATACATGATGTTATTATTCTAAAATGTGAAGTTTATTTTAAGATATAAAAAAGAGAAATAATTTTGAGAGTTCTTAAAAGGAAAAAAGGTCTAAAGGGTATAAAAGAAAAGGTCAAGATTCTGACATAACTACTGGCAAAAAATAAAAAGGTAGTCACGTTCTCATTCCCTGCAGACAATTCGGCTCTAAATGCCTCAGGAGGGCTTTCGGAGAAACTAAACTATCAACGTGGCTCATTTAATCCTTTGTGTGAGGGCTGCCCCACCCTTATTTTTTTTTTTTTTAATTAATTAATTTATTTTTATTTTTGGCTGCATTGGGTCTTTGTTGCTGCGTGCAGGCTTTCTCTAGTTGCGGCGAGCGGGGGCTACTCTCTGTTGCAGTGCGTGGGCTCTAGGTGCGTGGGCTTCAGTAGTTGTGGCTTACAGGCTCAGTAATTGTGGCGCACGGACTTAGTTGCTCTGTGGCATGTGGGATCTTCCCGGACCAGGGATCGAACCCATGTCCCCTGCATTGGCAGGTGGATTCTTTTTTTTTTTTTCTTTTTTTTTTAACATCTTTATTGGAGTATAATTGCTTTACAATGGTGTGTTAGTTTCTGCTTTATAACAAAGTGAGTCAGTTATACATATACATATGTTCCCATATCTCTTCCCTCTTGCATCTCCCTCCCTCCCACCCTCCCTATCCCACCCCTCTATGTGGTCACAAAGCACCGAGCTGATCTCCCTGTGCTATGCGGTTGCTTCCCACTAGCTATCTATTTTACATTTGGTAGTGTATATATGTCCATGCCACTCTCTCACTTTGCCCCACCCTTATTTAACAACTCTGTACTGCCCAGAGAAGGAAGGAAAAGGAGGAAGAAAAGGTTTCAGAACACACTAGTCCAATGAACTACTCCTTGAAGAAAGGTTCCTTGGTGAAATAGTTTGAGAACCCTGCACACTGTAATCCCCTATTGGGGAGCATCACCACGAGCACTGATTCCCAGAAGTTTCTGCAGTGACCCAAATCCACCGAACCCCGTGTTTCCAAAATTACTTCCTCATGAAACACTTATAACAATAATTAACATATGATGAAAACCAGTTTGGATATACTATGAAGAGAGTCTATCTTCTGTATGGAATTTTAGAAACTGACCCGAGAGCACTGTCACCAATGGAGAGAAGAGGGGTACAGTATGAGGATCTCACCAGCAACTTCACAGTAAAGCCTATGCACAGCTGGCCCTACATGGCACAAATCTATCTGACCAGCCTCATGTCTCAGTGCTTCTCTACACATTCATTACTTTGCTGCAGCCAAACTCTATTGTCAGATGCTCCTGAAAGTTCTAACTTTATTTATGCTACTACTTCAAAATTAGTCATTAGAGAAACGGATTAATAGGGGTTAGTTCCAACCCAATATTTGAAGCCTGTTTCCTTTTTTTAAAAGTCAAGCTCGGGTTTTAGAGTATAGCTTAAAAATACACATGATTTTAGGTCCTAGGTAACAATACCAGCTTATTTTAACACCAAAGATTTAGATTTGAGGCTTGGTAGCCATAAGTAAATGTTATTTATATCTTAACCTGCTACATTTATACCTAACGTCCCAAGGTCGGCAAAAGGATCCAGAGTCTGGGGCTTGTTTTGATGGGTGGGAGTACCATGCAACGAGCCTGTTGGGCTGGTGGCAGCTGACTTGCTTCCCATTCCAAAACCTCCTGAAAAAAATAATAAGGTCATTGAAAATGAGTTAGTTGTCCAAGGCTGAATTCTGAAATTCAGAAATCCAGAGCTACTGCTCACCTTGTCTCTAAAGGCAAATTAGGACAGGGTTTGCAAATGTGTTAGGAGTTGCTAGACTTATTTCCCTGACTTAAGTGAGTAGCGGCCTGGAGCAGAAACAGGGAACAGAGAAAGCATACGTCATTTCCTGGCCATCCCTGCAAACTATTATGTCTAGCGTTTATCTCACATGTCACCTGACTTCATTCTTACCTATGGGATTTTGAGTCAGGCCTGAATTCTGGTTCTGTCACTTCCTAGCTGAGTGACCTTTGGCATGTTGCTTAACTTCAATATTTTCTCATTGGTTAGATAAAGAAACAGCAACTGCTTTAGAAGGTTCTGTGATAAACATATAGTGTGTGTGTGCATGTGTAACTTGCACAGCATCAGGAACACAATCACGCAAGACAGCTCTCAAGAAATACGATACTAGCCATCAGAAAGAGAATTTATTTATTACAGACAAATCCAGCCCGAAAACAAGTCCTTTGTGAAGAAAGAAAACCATTCAGATTATGCAACACCTACTCTATGCCAGAAAATCTCACATAAGTTATTTCACTTAACTGTGTGGAACAAGAATTAGGAACCTCATTTTACAGATAAGAAAACTGAAGTTAAGACTTGTAAAAAATCCAAGAGCTTCTAAACGGTTGAGTTAGATATAAACCCAGATTTGTCTAACTCAACTTATTGTCAAGGCATTTAGCAAATGAGACTTAGACAAGTTAAATACCATATAACATGCAGCACAACCATGCCATCAAGGGCAATGTGAAAAGCTCCGCCAGACTGTGAGCCTTTAGGAACTTTCATAGGTGGGCTTAACACTCGGTGTAAGTACTCACTTCATCTTGGGTAAAGGATTATGCTTTAGCAACCAGTTAAATGTGCACAAAATTAATCTGCTGACCATTACCTGGTTTAGTATTCCAGTCCCAACCTCCTGAAACATCTGGCTGAATGTTCACAGCAGGTGTACTAGAAGCTGCAAATGAGGAGGAGAAAAAGAATCAGGACAACATAGCTCAGAATCCACACAGGAAAATGCTCTTCCTCTCACGAGGCCTCATGACCTGTCCGGGTCCCAGGTGATTCAACTCCCCCTCTGAGCTCTCCCCACATTCTGCAACATTGCTATTTTGTGCCTTCATCTATGGTTACTTACATGAGCACCGGTAGAGGCCGTATACTGTTTGTCTCTGTTCCTCCTTTGGCTCACTTTTATTTTACCTCATAACTACGCTTTGAATTATAACTGTGCATATGTCTGTCTCCAATAAACTGTGAGTTTCTTGAAGGCAGAAAATGATCTTATTCATCTTTGTGTGTCCCATCTCTACACTTAACACAAAGTCAGCTGGCAATTAAAAATAGTGAAATGAAACTTAAACTCAATTTGCCTTGAATTGGCATTAACAAGTGTACGAGAGGCACGGGCAACTTAGAACTGAAATTTTGTTTTCTCCTCTGCTGTGACATGAATGGAGAATGATGAGTCAATCAGAACATGTACTGGGGACTGACTAGATACCATCCACCATGCTGGTGTCAGGTATGTGTATACTGTCACTCAAAACAAACTCACTGCAGCTTCAAAATAGATCATTCTGACCCCTCTCGAAGCTCCAAATGTAGAATTTAAAAGAAATGTTCAGCTAAAGAGAATAGGATATATTAGAGGAGTACACACTGGTAGAGTAAGTTTTTTTCTACATCTATAAAATTCAAATAAGAAATAGGATGCCATAAGACAGAATTTCTAAGACTCTTCTAGGTTCTGTTCATTAAATCAGTGAGTACAACACAAATACTAAAATAACTTTGCAAGTAGGATTTAAGATACAACACACACTCCACCACCACCACCAAAAGGATCATCAAAGGACCAAGATCAGCCTTACCAAGCCTTACATTTACCTGTTTTGTTTGCTTAGTACGAACCAAGACATTGTGTACCTTCCCATCATTGAGTTAAATAGAACATGCCATTATCAAAAATAACAGTTCTTCCCTTTTAGTTCTCCCTTCCCTTTTTCCATAGTAATCCATGAAAACTGAGGTGGAAATTAGACAATTTTACTAACATTTGCTCTTTGATTTCCTGTAAACTCTGACCTTAGTCTTACATCTAACTAGGATGCAGAACTAGGAATTAGTACTTCAGTCTTATTACTAATCAAACCCTCAAATCCTTACCACCTACCACACGTAAGGCACCACACTAGAGAACAGAGAGCTTAAGGACACAGTACCTCTCCTTAAGAAACTTAAAATCTGTTGGAGAGAAAGGAATAAATAAATGAAACAGTAATTACCCAATATTTTAAACTTCTATTTTGCCTTTTATTATGGTTACTTGTTTAGGTTTTCTTCTCAAATTGTGCCCCAAATGATTATTCTCTTCAGAGTAGATATTCAATAAATATTTGTAAAACTCAAAGGCAATACTTCTTGATTTTCAGAAGAGACTGATGGTGCCTTGTAGAAATCCAAGGTGGGCAATCTGACCTCCCAACATGACATCTGAGTCTCACCTGTATATGAAGAGGATGCAACTGACCCACTAACAGTGGAGTAATTCCCTTCTCATCAAGGATAGTGGAAAATTCTTTCACTCACTAGCATGGCAGAGATCAAAATAAGAAGTGTAGCCACAAAATGAAGGAGTGCTAACTGTCTGAAACTGAGTTATAAACATCTTCTAACATGCTCACAAGAGAGAACTGAGTCCACTACTGCCATGCCAAAGTATGAACATCCATACCCATGGGACATAAAAGGTAGTACTCATATGAAAACAGTAAATTCAAAGTATTAAAGTCAGGAAAATGTATAACCTTATTAACATTATCATTATGCATCAAAGAGACTTAGATAGGAAAAAGTTACAACTCATTTTATATTTATATATTATATGGAAAGACAGATACATAAAACCTACCGTGTGCCAATAACTCTTCTAGGCACTACAGAAACATTCATAAACAAAACAAACAAAAACCCCTGTCTTTGTGAGCTCATGTTCTAGTGGGGAGAGAAAGACAACAAAAATAAACAACACATAAGTAAATTATTGAGTATATTAAAGTTGGCAAGTACAATGGAAAGGAAAATGCAGAGTAGGAGCAGGAGAATGGGTTTTAATGTGAAATGGGGCAGGCAGAGTAAACCCCATCGAGAAGGTGACAGCTGAGTAAAGATCAAAGAGGTGAAGGAATTAGCTATGCCGATGTCTGGGGAAGAGGGGACACCCAGTGCAACAACAGAGAGGCCAGTGTGGCTGGAATGGAGTGAGCAAGAGGGAGAGAATGGGAAAGGAGGTCACAGCCCTGGGTGCTAGAGCACAAAGGGCCTACATAGGCCATTTCAAGGACTTTGGCTTCCATGCTGATTGAGACAGAGAGATTTTGAGCAATGACGTAACCTACACTTTAAATAAGTGAACAAAAACAACAGCTTTAACCTATCTGCCTGCGCCTTTCCTCTCAGGGTAGCCAACTTCCAATCAGGAGATTCTTTTAAGTGGGCACTACTCAAAGGTCAGAGGTGAATTTCTGGTATGTTGTCCTGTGGACCCACTTCAAATAGTTTGAGATTTAAGACCAACAGGAAATCACCCATAAAGGTTGTTCTTGGACTGCTTTCTCCTTTTCGGTCATTACAGTTTGACCAGTGTTGCACAACTCATCTTCCTTTTGCATTTGCGTGGCTTCCATGAAGTCAAGCTGATGACTGGACTGCATTCTTCAAGGGGACTCAGGGTGCCTTCAACAACAAATACATCGTCCTCTAGGTTGAGGCCAATGATGTTCAATATCCTTCAACATCAGGAATGAGCTTCAGTTTTCCAGCTCAAAGTCATCTGTCCTTCACTGAAGAGCTTTGGTTTTAATCAGTGTTACCTAAGTGATACCTTTTCGCTCTTACAAATGGATGTGATTACGATTCTTTCTATAAAACCTAAGTCTCTAACATAGAAATATAATGTGGGCCATGTGTAATTTAAAACTTTTCTAGTAGTGACATTAAGAAAGGTAAAAAGACACTGGTAAAATTAATTTTAACAAAATATTTTATTTAACCCAATATATTCAAAAAATTATATCAAGTGACCAATATAAAAATATTAATAAGATATTCTACTTTTTTTTGTACTGAGTTTTGAAATGTGGTATGCACTTTACACTTAGAGTGCACTTTAAATCAGACTGGCCACATCTCAAGTGCTCAACAGCCATGTGTGGTTAGTGGCTTCATATTAGAACTAGTCTAATATACCAGGATATTGTATTCTAAACTGTTCTGTGGAATACTAATTTTATGAAATGCTCATCATATCACATTTTATTAACCTAGGACTCATTTCTTCACATTTCAAAGACTTCAACTAGTATGCATCTTCCAATCAACTAAAAGTGGCAGTGGTTTTTTTTTCTTTCTTAATAGTACATAAAATAAAGATATGTGCTACAATTAATGGTGCCCTATAATTCTGTGCATGTAGCTCTAATGTAAAAAAAAAAAAAAAAAATTCCAAATTAAATTTTAGGAAAGCTGAGTAAAACAAAGTTAAGTAGACTTCTTTACTGTAAAATATCTCAGAGCTTTTAATATGTTAATGTGAATTGTTAATTTTCAAAAGAGAGATGCATTATGTAGCTTTCCAAAAGAACCCCACCTACAGGGTGCTTTTATATCTGAGCACCTCCTGCTATCTGTGGAAAACCATGCTCCACTGAACACAATGTAAAATACTTCCTCACCATGCACTGTAGGTGAAGGACTTCTCGTAGGCTGAAGAAAGGGGTCACTGGAAGCACTGGCTGTGTTCAGAAAAGAGCCCAGCAAATCTTGACCTGATGGTTTAGAAGGTGCTCCGAATGGGTCAAAGGTGGCACCTAGAAAACAACAGGAGAAAGGCATTTCTTTGTCCTATGAGTTCACCCATTCAACAACTACTGAAGAGCCGTCACTCTTACAAGGCTGTAGGCCAAATACTTGAAAAATCAGGATGCTGCCTGCCTCACAGGCTGTTCCACAGACCCATCCTATCCTTATCACTTCCTCCAGGGTTAACAATGGATCCCAAGGATTTCTGACCACACATGAATAATCCCTTCTTTGTGGACAAAGGAGAACTCTGGATTTACCTGTTGGATGAACCATCAACCCTATAAGCAAGGGCCCCTTGGGCCTTCGGGCGTCTTAATAACATAAAATAAGTCAGCCAAGCTTACAGACTAATAGATGAGTGGTGAAACAATGCCTGGACCATAGGAGATACCCAATGAATGAACTGTGCTCATATTCAGTGAATTCGCGGACCAAAACCAGGCAGGGGTCCCTGCTATTAAGGTGAACAATAGAAAACCTCATTGACCAGCTTTTGTTTAGTTTTGTTTGTGTTCTTAGTGGTCTCTGGCTCACTGAGAGTTAAAAAGGGAAGAAAATGAGCGTGACAAAAACTGAACTCTTATCATACCTTGTCCTATGAAGCTAAAATATTTCTGAAACATTGCCTGTCAACAACTTGCCAGAAACTAGATGCAGATGTAGTGAAATGAGAAAAAGTTTGTGAATGAACCAAGGGTACTAGAACAAAGTGGCAGCTGAGGTTTCTAGCAAAAATGCAATAATATTAATATTGTATCATTTCTTCAGGGTTTACCGTTGTCTTTCATAAAGAATATCTCAGCTGATCCTTAATATCTCCCTGTCAGATAGAAGCGATATTATCTTCATTCCACAGACAACAAAACTGAGGTTCAGAGAGCCAAGTTTCTTGCCCAATGTCAAGCAAATGATAAAGCTGGACTCATGTTCAAGTTTTCTGACTCCAAATTCCAGGAATTTCCCAAAGCCATCTCACATTCCTCACAGGTGTGAAGTGAATGTGATGAAAACCACGCAGAGCGGCATGTATATAATTGGGCTTTAATTTCTCATTATTGGTCAAGGGACAAAATTCCCTTTAGCTCCCTGTAGTAAGATGTCACTTCCTAATTTGTAAGTATCAAGCTAATGGGCTCTCGGTTTCCTGGAGTGAGAGTGACCTATTCTAGGAAAAGACAACTAGAATCAAACAAGTTAACGAATAAATTCCACTCTGAAAACCCAGGTAGGATATATGATTTAATATGTGTTCAGCTATGACTTCATTGGCATAATGCTCTCCTAATATCTGCTGGGCAGCAGATGAGCCTTGTGTAGCAGCAATGAATCAACGATATGTCAGGCACTCTGTTACATGATGTATATCCCTTACCTCATTTAATACTTACAAAACTTTATCCCTTCTATAAAATGAGAATACTGAGATTTATAGAGTAACTGTAAGAGGACATTGGGTTAATTCTTCTACACCTAAGTTTGAAGTCAACCAGTAGAGTGATGCTAAAATCTTCTCACTATTACTTGGCATACTTTTAATATCAACTTATGTTAAATTAGCAACATTCTCTAATAACTAAAAGTGAACTTCCCAACACAAGACAAGAGCTAAAATTTAGTCTGTACAACAATGCTGATAGGTAAGTATTTCCCCATTTTACAGCTAAGAAGATTAAGGTTTTTTAATAAGCCTACACAAATAGGTAAGTGTCAGTCCAGACATTCAAATCCAAGCCTTTAACTCTGGACTCAGTGTTCTTTCTACTTCCTCTTGGAGGACAGAATACCTGAGTTCCAGATCTGGATTGGCACTAGTCAGCTGTGTATCCTTTGACAAGTCAATTAATACAGCTGGCCTCAATTTCACTGTCTATAACCTGAGGCACAGATTTAACTAATGTCTGAAAGGCCCCCTCTAGATCTGACTCTGGAACATAACTATCTGCCTGGGACTATGATGAATTAAATCACTGAAAGTCACATAAGGCACATGGTCTTAAAAACGTGACCATTGAGTACTATGCTATCTTGGATCCTGGGGACTTCTTTTCCTGACAGAGCTTTTGTTCAGTTTGGTGAGTAAGAACTGCTGAAGGATAGAGGAAATAGCCTGGGATTCAGGGCACCTGGCTTCACACTGTGGCTCCATCAATAACTAATGTAGGAACTTGAGCCTCAGCATCTACAGTCCATGATTCTGAAACTCACTCATGTAAAGAATGCCTCCAGTTGAACCACCATAAATCAAGACCAACCCAAAGCCTTCTGAGAAGTGAAGGATGATCCTGGGAAAGAAAGTTCCTAAAGGTTACCGCATGCCTGGAGAGTTGAGACATTCCTCTTTACTCTTCCTAATGTGATGTCATCTTGGTTAATGGGTGATGATAACAAGGGCAGCGAGTTCTTTAGAAGCTATAATGGACCTCTGCTTACCCAACTCTACTGTCTTGTGAATGTTAAAGAATTGTGGATGACCAGTCACAGAAAGGGTTGAGTCTGTGGCAATGAGCAGAGTGAAGCTGACTGAGCCTCATGGGGCACCAAATGCTCTGCTCCACCAGCTGTGCTGCTGGTAGCAGCCCCTTAAATATATCTTGAAGTAAGCAAGTACTTCTCTGCACAGCCGAAGTGTATTCAGAAAACTACAGTTCCAGGAAGGCATTACGGGAAAGCTCTGGAGTCAAATGGCCTGGTTTTGGACCCTAGGACTAGCTGTATAAAAGTATGCTACTAATTTGACACTAAGCCTCTATTTCCTCAACTATAAAATGGAGATAATAGCACCTATGTACTGTGTTTTTATAAAGATTGAATTCATGGTTAGTGTCAAATTCCATGTTTGGCAAATAGTAAGTAGCCCACAAACAGTACCTGTTATTATTAACAACAATTCATCAATCTACATCTCCGAGCAGAAATAACTAAAGCAGCTCAGGGACTGAAGCCCTGAAAAAAAAAAATTAAAGTAACGGTGACAAGCTCAAATATTCATTCTTAGACTGTCCTACCAAAATGGACAATATTTCTATTTCCTCTTGTGGTCCCCATTGAGATGAAGATATAGACCTTTTGGGGACTACTAGGGAGATCAGAGAAGTCTAGGTTATTAGGAAAGTTCGATTCCACCTGCTTGGCCCAAAAGTTATAACTCAACACTGAGAGGTACAGCGCAACATGAAAAAAAAATTACCTTCTCCTACTCTCAGTGTTGGAGACGCGGAGGTGGAGGTGGTGGACCGGCGCGGTGTTGACTGGGTAGATGTAGGTCCGCTCGGATGAAACACGTCGTCCACCCCTGACTGTCCAGCCCGCGCAGGGCCGGCTGCACCTCCACCCCCAAACAGGTCACTCAGAAGTTCGGAATTGGTGGGAGGGGCCGCCGGTGAAGAGAAGTTCTTACTCACTGCAGACCCTTCTAGACCCAGAAGGTCCACGTCCTCAGGGGGTGGAGGGGCAGCTGGCTCCTGCTGCTTTTTGCTGGGCTTCCTGGCTCCGTGAGGTTTGTCGCCATTGGCATTGCCATGTGGGCTGGAAAGGGTCAGAAGTTCATCATCCGACTGCTCGCTTTCCTGATTCACCAGGGCAGCGTGGTCTTCCTCACAGAATGATTTCTCCGATTTCTGATCTAAGGAAGGCCGTTATGCCAGGAAACAGTTACTTACCAGCCGCAGCATTATTGCTTTTTGTTAGGGTCTATGTACATAACTTCAGAAAGAGAAAGAGAAGCCTGAAAAAACACAATGCTTTTAGACCCTTACCAATGGAAAACTTGGACGTATTTCACATTACATTCAATTACTACTTGTTGAGCATCTGAGAGGCAGTATAGCATAGGAGTGAAGAGCAAGAACTCTAGAATCAGCCTGAGTCTGAATCTCATCTCTGCTGTTTACTGGCTCTGTGACACTGAGAAAGTGACTTTACTTCTCTGTGCCTTGGTTTTCTCCTCAGCAAAATGGGAGTAATAAGTAGAACCTAGCTCACATTGACTATTGTGAAAATTACATGAGATGATATATGGAAAGTGCTCAGATCAATAGTAAGTAGTATTTAAGTGTTTTTTATTATTTTTTTAAATTACTACTATCATCACCATCTTCTTCTTTTTCCCAGCACTATGCTAGGTGCTTTGAAAAAACATTATCTCCTAGTCCTTTGCTGCCTCCTCTCACTGTCTTTTTCTTCTCCATGTGGCCTGCAGCCAAAAGCAAGGTCTTTCTCCCACAGTCTGGAGCAGAAGTGAAGCCCACACCTAATAAGTGAATAGAGGGAACAGCTCTGCTTAGGATGGTCCTTACACCAACCTAGGAGGAGATACTTTCAGCATAAAATGGGGCCTCTTCTGGGGAAGGAATGGAGAGGCTGGTGAGTGACTTTCCAGGCCCTCCTTGAAACAGATCCCTCTTTCGAACTTTGTTACTTACTGTCAGATGGATCCACGTTCCAAATCAAGTACAGATCCACACCCCTCATCCCCAATTCTGAAATGCGAAAAGCTATGAAAAAGGAAAGCTTTCCCTAAATTGGTGGAAAAATCTGACTGGGACTGACATGAAAGTTATTTATAGTCTTCACTGATTTCACTCAGGGTTATGAGTTATGTTTCACTACAGACATGTTAACGTGTTTGATAACACGTTGTCTGAGATGCCACTGGGGGTGCTAAGCAATATGCAGTTTATGTACCGTATCACCTTTCTAACTTGCAAAAAATTCTGCATTCCTAAACCCATCTGGCTCTGCGGGGTTCAGATAAAAGATTGTGCATGTGTGCTTAACCTATTTTATAGCCTGATAAGAATGATTTCTAAATTACTTACTAAAATAGCAGTGGAGAGTAAAAGTAAAGTTTTCTTAAAAGCCCTTATGTGAGGAAGAAAGATACAGGTGAAACTAAGAGGGGGCTGGGAAATCTACCTGTTACCTAGATTTCACTGGGTTTTCCAATTTTTTAAATGTTATTGGTCCCATTTCTCAGTAGAAAATTCTGAAAGCAAGCCTTCGATTCAAAGGAATGCTATGAATAATTTTTTTATCAAACATGGAAAACTCTGTATAGGCAATGGGAATACTGTCTTATGTTTACATGGCAAAGGAAAGTCAATCAAGAGGATTTTAAGTACATTATCACCAAAGCCAGTTTCCTACCCTTTTCTTAAGAAAGTCCTTACTATGGAATTCTAGATTGAACTTGGCAGTTAACCTCAGCAAACTCTAAAACAAGGATGGCGAATGGGTATAGATCAGAATGCCAATGCTAGTCTACTAATGGTAGCAGTCTGAAGTGTCACATCGGGAAGGATTCTAAACACATCTCCAGGTTTGGCAAAAAAGGATACTGTGATCGAGCCCAATTTCTGCCAAGGTTGTTAAAGCAAGTAGCAGAGATATGTAGGCAAAGTGTTTGCCTTCCCTGTACCAGGGGAAGCTCACCTCTGCCCTGCTAGTGGTTACAGCCCTGGGTGGGGTGGGTGGAGCGGTGTGCCAGATTTTATATTTTTAAGGGCAGGAGATAGAGTCCTTTCTTAATTTCTTTGTGTGTCAGCAGTGTAAAGGGACATCCTAGAAAATATCATGATTATTCATAAATCCAGGAAAGATGTGATCCAAAACACTGCATAGACAGAAAAGATAAAGTTCAGCTTAAAATGGCCTTTTGCATCAATCTAAGAGCATCCATGGAGTTCAAAGTAGGGAAGCTCCTGATTTGGAAAAGGAATGAGCAGGAAGAATGTGAAACAAGGAAGACCCTGGATGGATGACTTCTAAATGCTGCTTTACTTCAGGCTGCTTTGAGGACTAATCCTCTTTATATATAGAAGAACCACGTAACTTAACCACCTAACCATGTAACTTGGAAGAAATGCTTGGAAGTACCTTGCCAACAGAGAGTGGAAAAGAAGCCACCTTGCCCAAAATGTCTGGGGTTGTCTGGAGGGATGTCTATTGGAGCCTGTCCTATAAGACAAAAGACATCAAGGAAACACAGGAAATAAGTCAATGTGATGAATCACACAGAGGCTTTGTCCTGAAAACAAAACCACCAGGTGACTCATACCTCCTAAGACCAGAGTATCTTGATGCTCCTGGTGAGAAGAGAAGAGGATGCTGGGGTTGACATCTTTTGTGCAGTAATGTTCCCATGGGGGGGTTAAATCTATCACTTTGTCGTGGGGCTGTAGTTCTACATCCAGAGTCACCTGAAATAGCTGAGGATATTTTTCTGGTACATCACATGCATCCAACTCAGGCCTAAATAGGGATTTAAAAGAATAAGATCAATGAAAAACAATGCTACATGCCACATGCTACAGCCCTGAAGCACAGGATTTGGGGGGAAGCTGCAGCATGGCACTAATGAGCCTTTAGCACTTGACTCCCAGCATTTCACAGCTGCTTGGATTGAAAAGGGATTTTGGCCCAAGTAGCACTCACTTGGTGAACTTTAAAACTGTTGTGTCCAGTGGAATGAATCCAGTATGAAACTGGAGCTGGAATATCTGAGTGTTGGTCACCTAAAAATACGAGAGAAGCACATTACAATCAGTGAAAAGGGAATCAAATCAAAAGATTATGTTTGGGGGAGTCATACACCATCAACTGTTTCTGTATCTGCGTCTTTGTTTTCTAGGAATATTAAACAACCTCCTCATTTGGAGCTGACCCAGCTTCATTTCTAGCCTCTCCTCTCCACGAACTCTGCCTTGGCAAGCCATTCCTTTATCTGCTAATGCCCTATGTTCTTACACCTTGCCATACTTTGACTCATCCCATTCCTTCTGCCCAGGATGCCCCTGATCCAACCTGATGAACTCATCCTTCAAGGACCACCTTGAAGGGTCACGTCCTCTGTAGGCTTTCTGAACCACCACT
Source organism: Balaenoptera musculus (assembly GCF_009873245.2). Lineage (NCBI taxonomy): Eukaryota > Metazoa > Chordata > Mammalia > Artiodactyla > Balaenopteridae > Balaenoptera > Balaenoptera musculus. The sequence continues at coordinate 56,242,371 of NC_045785.1, read as the reverse complement.
GGATAAAACAAACTGCTCCCATTATGACATCTCATCCTACCTCTACAATGGTAGTGGATATTTGTACGTGTGTGAATTTCCCCTGAGCTCCTTAAAGGCAGAGATACAGTTTGACTCTCGTCAATCCTAAACCCCTAGGCAAAGACTGGTACAGAGCATGTACTTAGCAAATATTTAATGAATTAAAATACAATTACTTGCTATGAACATTAGGGTGCATATACTTTTTCGAATTAGTGTTTTCATTTTCTTCAGATAGATACCCAGGAGTGAAATTGCAGGATCATGTGGTATTTCTACTTTTAATTTGGGCGAGGGGGCGGGGGGGACTCCATACTGTTTTCCATATTGGTGTAGCAATTTACATCCCTCCCAACAGTGTACTAGGGTGCCCTTTTCTCCACACCTTTGCCATAATAACACTTGTTATTTCTTGTCTTTTTGACAATAGCCATTCTGATGGGTGTGAGGTGATAACTCATTGTGGTTTTGATTTGCATTTCCCTGATGATTAGTGATGTTGAGCATCTTTGCATGTGTCTGTTGGCCATCTGTATGTCTTCTTTGGGAAAAAAGGCCTATTTAGGTCTTCTGCCCATTTTTAAATTGTGGGGTTTGTTGTTTTTTTTTTAACATTGAGTTCATAGCAGCATTATTCACAACAGCCAAGATATGGAAGCAACCTAAGGGCCCACTGACAGATGAATGGATAAAGAAGATGTAATATATGGTTATTACTCAGCCATAAAAAAGAACGAAATCTTGCCACTTGCAACACCATGCATAGACCTGGAGGGTGTTATACTTAGTGAAGTAAGTCAGACAGAGGTAAATACTGTATGCTTTATTTATATGTGGACTCTGAAAACAAAACAAATGAACAAACATAACAATACAGAAACAGACTCACAGACACATGGAACAAACTAGTGGTTGTCACAGGGGAGAAGGGTGAAATAGGTGAAGGGGATTAAGAGGCACAAATTGCCAGTTATAAAATAAATGTCACCCGTCCATTTTTTAATTGGGTTGTCTGTTTTTTTGATATTGAGCTACCCGAGCTGTTTGTATATTTTGGAGATTTATCCTTTATCCACTGCTTCGTTTGCAAATATTTTCTCCCACTCTGAGGGTTGTCTTTTCATCTTGTTTATGGTTTCCTTTGCTGTGCAAAAGCTTTTAAATTTCATTAGGTCCCATTTGTTCATTTTTGTTTTTATTTTCATTACTCTAGGATGTGGGTCAAAAAAGATCTTGCTGTGGTTTATGTCAAAGAGCGTTTTTCTTACATTTTCCTCTAAGAGTTTTATAGTGTCCAGTCTTACATTTAGGTCTTTAATCCATTTGGAGTTTATTTTTGTGTATGGTGTTAGGGAGTGTTCTAATTTCATTCTTTTACGTGTAGCTGTCCAGTTTTCCCAGCACCACTTATTGAAGAGGTTGTCTTTTCTCCATTGTATATTCTGGCCTCCTTTGTCATAAATTAGGTGACTATATGTCCGTGGATTTGTCCCTGGGCTTTCTATCCTGTACCATTGAACTATATTTCTGTTTTTGAACCTATTTGTAGGGCAGGAATAGAGACGTAGATGTAGTGAACGGACATGTGGACATGGGGGGGAAGGGGAGGGTGAGATGAATTGGGAGACTGGGTTTAACATAAATACACTACATGTGTAAAATAGACAGCTAGTGGGAACCTGCTATATAGCACAGGGAGCTCAGCTCGGTGCTCTGTGATGACCTAGATGGGTGGGATGGTGGGGGTGGGAGGGAGGTCCAAGAGGGAGGGGATGAAACTAACACAACACTGTAAAGCAATTTTACTCCAATAAAAAATAAATAAGTCACAAGGATGTAATGTATAGTACAGGGAATACAGTCAATATTTTATAATAACTCTGTATGGTGTGCAATCTATAAAAATAATGAATCACTATGTTGTACACTTGAAACTAATGTAACATTTTAAGTCAACTGTACTTTAATAAATAAAAATTTTTTTAAATGCAATTACTTGTAGCGTTATTTGTGATATCCAAACAGTGGCAATAACGTAAATGTTCATCAAATGATGAAGAGATTAATAAAAGCTATATAACCATACAATGGAATATTATCTGGGTATATAAAGAAGTACTGATATATGCGACAACATGGATGAACCTTGAAAACATTAGGCTAAGTGAAAGAAGCCAGTCACAAAAGACCACACATTGTATGATGCCATTTATATGAAATGTCCAAAATAGGCAAATCCACAGAAACAGAAAGTAGATTCCTGGTTGCCTAGGGAACGGAGGAGGAGGAATGGACAGTGGCTAAGAGGTGTAGAGTTTCTTTTGTGGGTGTTGAAAATGTTTGGCAATTAGTGGTGCTGCACAACTCTTTGAAAATACTAAAAATAACTGTACTGTACACTTCAAAAGGGTGAATTTTATGTTATGTAAATTTTATCTCAATTTAAAAATTGAAAAAGTATAATTACTTAATCCCACATCCTCAATAGAAATATCTCCTCACCCCGATCCAAATAGGGCACTATAAAAAAGGCACAAGTTTCTAAAGAGCAAGGTTTGCTCTTTAGTTCTTGGGCTTCCACGTTCTGGCAAAACCATCTGGGCAAGTCAAAACCTCTGAGGCTTAGTTTCTTCCCCTGTAAAATGAAGGCAATGAGCATAAGTAATCTTTTTTTTTTTTTTTGCAGTTTTCTTTTTTTTATTGAAGTATAGTTGATTTACAATGTTGTGTCAGTTTCTGCTGCACAGCAAAGTGATTCAGTTATACATCTATATACATTCTTTTTTATATTCTTTTCCATTATGGTTTATCACAGGATATTGAACATAGTTCCCTGTGCTATACAGTAGGACCTTGTTGTTTATCCATTCTATATATAATAGTTTGCTTCTGCTAATCCCAAACTCCCAATCCATCCCTCCCCCACCCCCCTCCCCCTTGGCAACCACAAGTCTGTTTGCTATGTCTGTGAGTCTATTTCTGTTTCGTAGATAAGTTCATTTGTGTCATATTTTAGATTCCATATATAAGTAATATCATATGGTATTTGTCTTTCTCTTCCTGGCTTACTTCATTTAGTATGATCATCTCTAAGTTCATCCATGTTGCTGCAAATGGCATTATTTCATTCTTTTTTATGGCTGAGTAGTATTCCATTTTATATATATATATATATAAAATCGAATTTTTATATATATATTTATATATACATATATACACCACATTTTCTTTTCCTTTTTCTTTTTTTTTTTTTTCTCTCTGCATTGGGTCTTCGTTGCTGTGCACGGGCTTTCTCTAGTTGCAGCAAGAGTGGGGGCTACTCTTCGTTGCAGTGCGCGGGCTTCTCATTTGCAGTGGCTTCTCTTGTTGCGGAGCACAGGCTCTAGGTGTGCAGGCTTCAGTAGCCGTGGCACGCGGGCTCAGTAGTTGTGGCATGTGGGCCCTAGAGCGCAGGCTCAGTAGTTGTAGTGCACAGGCTTAGTTGCTCTGCAGCATGTGGGATCTTCCCAGACCAGGGATCGAACCCATGTCCCCTGCATTGGCAGGGGGAGTCTTAACCACTGTGCCACCAGGGAAGTCCCTATACCACATTTTCTTTATCCATATCTGTCAATGGACACTTAGGTTGTTTCCAAAGGTAATCTTTAAATGTTTTTTCTGATTCTAAAACCAGAAGTCACTCAAGCCCAAAGTGATGTACACTCCTATTAAAGGATCAGCTGAGCTTATGTCATAATTCTTTCTGAAACCATACCTTAGCCTGTAGCCGGCTTCCAATGGTTGACCTCAAGTGATACATGGAAACAACCACATCTCCTTGCACAGTGATGCTCAAGGGAATGAAGATTTTTCCATCTTGGACACGGTATTCTCTTTAAACAGAGACAAAAGCATACACTGAAAGAGAGTCTAATTTGGCAAAATAACACAGGTAGACAGGCACAGTCTTCTGTGGCTCTGGCCAAGGGTTTGCCCAGGCCTGAACCCAGGAACCATTTCTTATGTTAAGCAAAGTCAGGAGCACAGCCAGTGCCAACTGGATGCAAATTGGTTCTGCCACAGGATGCCGCTGGTCTTATGCCAGATCTGCTCTCTCCATCCCATCCTGATTTCTAGATAAATCAATTGCCCATTAGCAGAAATCGTTTTCCCCAAAAACATGTAGCCCTGATGTATTTACCTTTCCCTAACTGTAAATTTATGATAAAAACAGAGAGAGAACAAATAAGTCCAACTGAGATCAATATAGAAACAGCAGTGAGATGCTCTGTGAGTATCTCGTATACCAATTTTGAAATTCAATCTATTTCAAATTAATTTCATTTTCTGTTATCATCCAGTCCCTTCTTCCATATCTCCCACCACCTCCCACTGGCACTTGCTCTTTACTATAGATTCTATAACTTTTTAATTATATAACCATCTACCTAGTTGCTCACCTAGAAACCTCATTCATTCCTGATTCTTCCATTACCATCACCAATTCTTATCAAAGTCATCTCCTTCTTAAATGTCCAGGTCTTCTGCGCTACACCACTGTCTTAACCCTCATTATAGCTCATGTTAGTCTCTTAGTTTGTATCACCATTTGAAGGGGGGCTATGGCATCCCTTGATTTAATTGTGCTTTTCTATGATTACCACCTATACTGAACATTTTTTAAAATATCAGCCATTTCATAATGTAGTCCTCAAAGGAAGAACAGGATCCAACTTACACAGGAATGGAGCAGTTCACAAGAAGAAATGAAGAAAAGTATCATGACTTACTTCATTCGTTCGAAATCTGCACAAGTTGTATATATTTTGGTTTCTCCAATCAGTACATCACAGTAAGGGCGACATCCATTTCTCTGTTTGTTGAAAAAAGGAACTGGACTGACAGTGATCGACTTAATGGTGAGAGGCTTGAAGTGAGGGCGGTAGGGTTTGTCTGCTAGGAGGTCACACATGTAGCCCAGGTACCTAAAACACAAGACAGACATTCTGTTGGTGCCGACCACAGCAGAAGAAATAAGCAATTTGCTATAAAGTTTGTTCTTATAAATTATTAACCTACAATAAAAATTTACTGTGTTAATTCTTTAAACATTAACTGGCAAGAGAGAATGCTGCCAATAATTTAGGAAAGCTTTTATCTAGTGACACTGCTGTACTTCCCCCCGAAGAGCTGATAAAGGGGTATTTATTAAATGAAAAAGCTTATGGGCGTTTTACACTAGCTCAATATTTGATCTAGCAGATTAAATTTATCAGTTAAGGGCTAGCTTTAGGAAAAAAAAAAATCAGAATTTATCATCAGATGCAGTTTAAATAAGAGAAAGAAGAAACTGTGCCCAAAGAGAAGACAATACATCAATTATCTAAAAAGGTTTTTTCCCTTTTTTTGGGGACATGATACAAATTTGACCATGTCTGCGCCAACCCTGCATCTAGCTGACTTTACCTCCTGTGGGATGGCGAAAGTCCGATTCCTGGTCGCTTTGCGTAGAGTAACCGAACGGCTGGGCCAGGAGTAGAGTAGAGATTACAGAAAATGAACATAGCGCCAACCAGGATTGATGATGCGGCCCGTCCATCCTAGCAAAGAAAACGTATAAACCTGTCATAAACATGGATCGGTCAGGCACCCAACACTGAGAGCGGCTGTACTTGCAATTAAAAGAAAGAGGCTAAGCGTGGGGAGTCTGGGCGTCGGGTGTGGCGGAGAGAAATCTTAACTAGAGGTGCCTGTCAGTTCAAAATTGTTCACTTGAAAACCCAGATCTGTCCCAGCTATTTAAATCACAAAGCAGCAAGGGAAGACTGATTCTTAGGATACAATTGACTCTCTGCTAACCTAAGAAACCCAGCAATATAAATTTGATTTGTACATATTTACTGAAAAATAATCTAGTCTTCAAAGTAACGTTGGGCTTGTAGGATCAGAACTAACAGTTGAGGTCTCTCAGTTTAGGCTGAAGGTAAAGAGTTCTCAGGTTAGGCAAATACTGCTTTTTGGAATATGCGATGTGTGTATTTTACCCAAAGTTATGTTCCTAGATTGATATAAAATAAAGAAGCTTCACCTGATTCAACCGCACTCAGTAAAGGAATGCAAGCGATAACATTCCTGACAGATGGTGAGCAGCTTCTTCTAGAATACTTTAAGTGACAAGGAGCATCCTGCTTCTGGACGAACTGCACAAAGTTCTTCCTTATACTGAATATGCTGAGCTGCAGTCTCTTCCACTCAACAATCCCCATTCTTCCTTCTCTCAGGACAAAGTGTAAACCTACTCCTTTCTCCCTGGGACAACCCTTCACGTATCTGAAATACTCTCCCTTTCCATCAGCTTTTCTATTTTACAGGTTGAAAACACACCCAATCTGTGATAATTTTATGTCTCAACTCGATTGGACTAAGAGATGCCCAAAGAGCTGGTAAAACATTATTTCTGGGTGTGTCTGTGAGGGCGTTTCTGGAAGAGATCAGCATTTGAATCAGTAGACTGAGTAGAGATTCACTCTCACCAAAGTGGGCTGGCATCATCCAACCTGTTGAGGGTCCAAATAGAACAAAAAGGCAAGGAAGGGAGAATTCTCTTTGTCTTCTTGAGCTGGGACCTCCATCTTCTCCCTGTTCTTGGACATCGGAGCTCTTGGTTTTCAGACCTACATCAGCGGCCCCCTTGGTTCTCAGGGCTTCAAACATGGACTAAATGTTACCACTGGCTTTCCTGGTTCTCCATCTTGCAGGAGGCAGACTGTGGGACTTCTAGGCCTCCAGAATCACTTGAGCCAATTCCTATAATAAATCTCCTCTTACATATGTATCTCTACACATATCCTGTCAGTTCTGCTTCTCTGGAGAACCCTGACTACTACCCAATCCCTTCAATTCTTCCTCATTTGATGTTCCATTTTAAGAGACATCATCATTCAGTGGACTTCCTCTTAACAGACTCCAGTTTTAAAACAACAGCCTTAAATGTGCTGCCCAGATGTGAAATGCAAGATATAAGATGTGCTCTGACCAAACTAGAGAGGAAATATCATCTTCCTTAGTGTGGTAAGAACACTATGCTTTTATTAACATAACCCCAGGCTAAACTAGTTTAAATGTAAGCTAAATCACACCATAAGCTCTTATTGATCTTTCTAGCCACTAAAACTGTTAGTTCTTTTTCAAATGATGTGTTAATAGACAAATACACTTAATCTTTTAGAACCAGAATTCAGGACTTTACATTTATCCTGTGTTTAATTTCACATTGGTAGTTTCTATTAAATGACCAATCTGAGAAAACTGATAAGCTTGCCTCCACATTTTCAAAGCTGTCAATAAAAGGGCAACCAAATGCAACCTTCTCCTGGGAGGATGCTGATCTGTTAGTCACCTATCTTTGGAAGCAATATTCAGCCAACATTTGTCCAAATGTATAAAAATTTAGCCCAAATTTCTCCATCTTGAATATAAGAAATGGGGAAATATCTCGCAGGAATCCAATAAACTATCTCTACTAATCTATTAGTCTTGTTCCGAAAGTTCAGTTGGTTTGATATGTGTGTTCATAATGAATCGATGTGGACTCCTTTTTTCTATGAGTTTAAAATCATCTGTGCACAAATTGTGTTAGAATTTCACCTTGAATTGCCATCAGGATCACCAGCCTGTAACTTTCCAGGATCAACCTCTTCCATCTTTTGGAAAAAAATCTCCTCTCCTTGCTTGACTGGCACTCTTCTTCCTGTTTCCTCATATTGCATAAGGAACCCAAAATTGCTTTTCCAAGTGCTTTTAGCATTCTGTCACATAATTTAAGTCTAGAGAGTGGATTATTTTTAAGTACTGTGACGCTCTTTTACTATCTCCCTACCTCTCAGCTTTGTCTTAATTATCAGTGTTACTCCCTTTCTAGCTTGACATCTGTTCCCCCGATGAAGGAAGAGAATAAAGGACTTAAGATTATACCGTGTGCCTCAAGCATTTGTTGTTGTCCTTATTCCAAGGACAGTTTTTTTTAAAAAGACATTTTTCTCAATCTTAATTCTTTTTAGAATTTAGTCTTCCTGACACTCTTTTAACAGGCTCATGGCTCTTAGATATGTGTTCCATCCTTTTATCGGCCATGCAGGTCTTTTTTAAAGTTTTCTTAGTTTTTTTAATTAAAAGATGAATATATGCTTATTTTTAATAAAACAGCAGTATATATAGGATAAAAATAAATGCTCCCACCTCCAGCTGCAATTCCACTTCCAAAGACTTGGTGCAGACTTCCAACTCATGCATGTCCTTTTTCAGTAAGCCTAGAGAGCAGGCTATAGGGTCTTCACTCTTTGTATGTCTCTTCTTTTTTCTTCTTCATTGGGTTTTTATTTGTTATGATTGTATCATTAGAACTGGGAGCCTCTGGTCTCTCTCGAGCCATCTTCTCTTACAAAGCTGCCAGACCTAGGCTCGCTGAACTTTTAGAAAGTTCTCGAGTGAAGAAAAAAATCACCAAAGTACCTAAAGGCTGCTTAGTCTCTAAAAATAATCTGTCCTTTATACAATCTGTTCTGTCTCTGAAAGGAAAACCCTTTGGCCTTTCACATTAAACTCCTATGAAACACCAAGTGTTTTTCTTTTATTACCAAGAATTTGGGGATGTGAAATGGAAAGAAGAAAAAATCTCAGCTTTCATCCCTCTTTTAGCCAACTGGTTCTCAAGAAAGAGGGGGAAAATCATCAACTAAGATTATAGCAAAAAATACACCTTGAAGTTTATAGAAGCAATGAGTAGTTCTAGTATTTATGCTCAGATTTCATTTGTGTGCTCATTTCTTCATATATCCAATCGCTTATTCAAATCTTTCATACCTGGGATTCCAAAGTAAAAAAGGCACAGTTCTTGCCCACAGGTTGCTCACAGTCTAGTGGGGAAACAGGTGGGCCACCAGATTATGATGATGCAGTATATTAAATGCTTAAATCCAAAGACGTTTAGATATACAGGTCGAATGTCCACATTGTCAAAAAAGATTTTACCTAAAGTTGAGTTTTAAACAATAGGCAAGAGCCCTCCAGAGGAAGAGTTGGGGAAAGGGACTCTGGGAAGTCAGTGGTCAGAAAAATCATCAGTCCCACTGGGAATTGCTATAAAATAGTCAATTTATGTGACTACTCATAAGGGCATAGATGGCTTTTTATTTCATTTTTATTCAAACATAAAGGTAAGAAAAGAATATTCCAGTGTGCTTATGTCAGTTCTATTCACCCAAAACTCAATGGCATTTTTGCCTATGCACCCACAGCTCTTGTTTCTATCTCTTTTATAATAGTTAGCACATTCCAGAGGCCCTGTATTATGTGGGTTGTATACATATCTGCCTCACCCACTGGTATTCGAGCTTTAAGGCAAAAATAATAAGTTTTCCCCTCATTTTATATCCCTCACATCACCTAATTCCTAAGTGGGTTCTTAAGAAATGCTTATTCAACTTAAGCATTACCTGTTCACCAGTCTGTGTAAGGTCATTTGTATTTGACCAAACCAAACCAGCACAAATGATAGCCACAACAGCAACAAGAAAAGGTTACTCACCAAGCAATGGACAACACAGACGTTTTTGGGGTTCTGTAGTAGCCAGTTATACATATTCCGACACACAGCAAAGAGGTTGTGCAGACTGGGGGCCTGCCTGATGGGCCAACTGCATTCTGAGACCTAAAGGAACACAGCGGAAGGAAATGAATTCGCCAAGCGACTTCCTCTCCATGGGCAGGGAGCACACCAAACGACTTCTGGAAGTGATACTACATTCTCTTTTAATACAGCAGAAAGAGTTGGGAACAGGGTCCAAACACCGAAAGAAGAGTTTAATCCTGCAACTTTTTTTAATTTAAAAATTCTGTTTCGGTAAACATATTTTGAAATATTGGGTTGGCCAAAAAGTTCGTCCGGTTTTTTTTAATATTGGGTTGGCCAAAAAGTTCCTTCGTGTTTTTGTGAGTGCTTACGGAAAAACCCGAACGAACTTTTTGGCCAACCCAAAACATTTTAAATTAAACTAGATGATTTAACATACATATTTCGATTTTTAAAGGTTCCAATATTTGGATTTCAAAGGTTCAATGTTCCACTGAATTTAATTTCTATTTAGTATAAAATGTTTTGACTTGCCTACTAGATGCTTAATTATAGGATTACATTATAAATCCTGCACTATCTCTAATTTTATCCAAGATGATAAAAGTGAAAACACGAAAAAGTGCTGCTGAATAAGCCAAAGACAGGTTTTTTCAAGGGTCTTATTTCTTCCTCTTTTAATGAGGGAACCCACAACTTCATGGGGGCAACCTCTAGCATTTTCATTCATCTAACACACGTTCATTTTAACACATTATAGGATATCAGCTATGTTCCCAGAATTCTGCTTGGCTCTGATCTGTACAACAGTCATATAAGACAGGTACTAATATGATCTCTATTTTGCAGATAAGAAAACTGACTCTCAGAGGTTGTCTTGTCTAACGCCACACTGCTGGTCAGTACCAGCATTGCAACCCAGGTCTTCTGAGTATAAGTCACTTTGCTACAACAGTATACTGGCTGAGAGTATCATTTGCCTCAAAATTCTAGGCATGAGCCTCAATCGATTAGGTATTTATTAATTTAACAGTAAGGAAAAACTTAGGCAAACTTCATGACCTCTCTAAGCCTTTCTCCATAAAATGTCATGAATGATACCTACCTACCTGCCTCATAGGGTTGTGGCTACTACATGAGAATGTATTTCAAGGGCTTAGCTCAGTATCTGACATACACAAAGTGATCAATTAATACTGGCTATCATTACTATTATTATTATTATTATTTTATCAGGTAACTGTCAGTGCAAAGCCCTAAGGTCAGATAGAGCTAGCTATGTTTGGAAAAAATGAATGAAACCCTATATGGCAAAATCATAGACTGAAGGGTCAGATCATACCAGGCCTTGTTAAGAACTGAGAGAAGTATTTAAGAAGGGGAGTGACTCTCAGATCTGCATTTTCCAAAGACCTCTCAAGGTCCAGTATGGAGAACAGATATAGATGACACAAGACAAAAGTCAGAGAGAACAGTCAGGTGGCTATATTAGGAATCTAAGTAAGAAATGATGGTGGCTTAGGCTAGATGAGTGGCAGTGGGACACACAAAGACTTGAGGGATTCAAAGAATAGGGAGGAAGTGGAATGCCTGTACAAGACTCAGGGATTGATCACAGGGTGGCAGTGCATGAGTGTGGAGGGGTAAGTGGAGGGGGAGGAGTCAAGGATGACTGCTAGGTTTTCAGCCTGAATGGCTGGATAAAAGGATAAAAGGATTGCAGGTGCCACTGGCTGATACAGGGAATTCTGGAGAAAACAACAGGCTTTTATACAGATGGTGTCATCAGGAAGTGCTCTGCAACACTAACACCACTGGTCTAAGAAAATCCAAACGTCCCAAATTCTTTACATTTAGGAGTGGGGAGAGAGAAGCAGGAATAATCTGTTTGGTTTATGCTTTTCTAGCAACTAGATAATAACTAGTCAAAATATAAGTGGGAAATTATCTGTGGTCTCTAGAGCTGACACCTGAAAGCAAACACATGGAGTTTCTCTCTGTGGCTGCCAAAAACCCCCTTCTTTTTGGTTAATTTGTAATTTTTTTCCTACAAAATGATTGTGGGTAGTGTCAGGGGACCTTCCAGGATATTAATTTTCCTAGACCTTTGAGAATGACAGGTATAGTTTATTAAACAAAGTGGATGAAATGCCTAACAAAGCTACCAAACAATCCAGGGTGACCCAGTATTGGGCCTCTGTCGATTTAAACTCCATAACAGGGCTTCCCTGGTGACGCAGTGGTTGAGAGTCCGCCTGCCAATGCAGGGGACACGGGTTCGAGCCCTGGTCCAGGAGGATCTCACATGCCGCGGAGCAACTAAGCCTGTCTGCCACAACTACTGAGCCTGTGCTCTAGACCCCGTGAGCCACAAGTACTAAGCCCGCATGCCGCAACTACTGAAGCCCATGCACCTAGAGCCCATGCTCCAGAACGGGAGAGGCCACTGCAATGAGAAGCCCACGCACCACAACAAAGAGTAGCCCCCACTCGCCACAACTAGAGAAAGCCCACGCACAGCAACAAAGACCCAACACAGCCAAAAATAAATAAATAAAATAAATAAATTAAAAAATAAAAAATAAAAAAAAATAAACTCCATAACAGATTGCCCCTTTCACCCAACATGATTTGGGTCTATTTCTGGCCCATTCTTTATCCTCAAATAGATTCCCCATTGACAAGTTCTCAAGGAATGGAAATAATACATTGATTAAAAACAGAATAGTTGGGAAGAAAAATTTTGCCATCAGAGGAATTACAAAATGTACATTTATATAAGCTGCTTCCTGCCTGTGATGTTTTTCCTTCCCTTGGTAAATTTCTATTCATACTCCAAAGCCGAAGTTCAAGTGTTCTCTTGTCTCTGACAGTTTCTCTAACACCCACAGGCAGAAGTGCTTAGTCATCTTAGTCATCTTTGTCCATTTTCATCTGTTATAGCTTTCACCAGTAGAGCAAAATGGTGAAGCCACAGTTGGGTTTTCACCTTAGCTTTACCACTGACTACCTGATTCACCTTAGACAAGTTGCTAACCTCTCCAAGCCTCAATTCTCTTGTATGTAAAATAAAAATGGTGGTGAGAATTAAGGAGCACAATGTAAACACAGTAAGTGCCAGCTTATTGTATTCAAATTAACTGTTTATGTCTGTCTCCCCCTCTAGACACTAAGCTCCATGAGAAGAGAGACCATTTTTCATTTTTGTAACCCAAGTCCAGAGTCCGCGTGCTGGTCCAATGGCAGGCAGTCAGTAGGTATTTGCTGAGTGAATCAATGAGTGAAAGAACGAAGGAATGAACCCTATTTGGCAATCTCTTCTTATAATAAGATTTGTCTTTGTCTACATGTAAAATATCTTGAGGAAGGAACTGATTTTGTTGTTTTTTTAGATTGTGACCGTGTAAAAGTGTAGGAAATTTGTTTTCTCAGGCAGTGTTTTTAAACCTTTTAGAAACTGTATGTCACTCCTACAAACACTAAATGTCAATATCTATGAGTCTCAGCTGAAAGCTGGCTAAATTGTTCTTAGCACAATAGGCTAATTGTTCAGAATCATTAAACCAATCAAGTAAATAATATTAATTTAAAGTACTGCATAATTACATATTTACTTGATATATAATTATACTCCATTAAGCAAACATACAATTAGAATTTTTTAAAAGCATGTGCTCTGTCTAAAGGGGAAGAACATTTAAGGCATAAACAAAATCAAAAAAATTTTTTAAACGAATTCAATCCCTGCAAGCGATTTTTGTAGCTCTGTGAGGTTCACAGCTTCATGCAATAAGCACGATCCTTGGGCAGGTGACACTTCACGATGCTGCCTCCGGTCTCTCTGAAGCCCTCTCGGAGCTGTAGAGCATCAGAAAACGCCATATGGGTTACAGGCTGCCATGATACCGCCCAGTGGGAAAGGAGGGCAGAACAGCACCAGGGCTGGATGCCATTTGGTTTTCATCTTTCCGTCTCCCCAAGCACGAGAGGAGACGACAGAAGCATCCCATTTGCTGAGCGTAAGAGCAAAAGGGGCTATGGAGAATCAGACTGAAGAGCCATATCCAGTGTCTTAAGAATCTGACACCATTTTTGGAGGACAGGAGTACTTCAGGCAATAATTTATTTGGCATTTTATTATTGTGAATGGTAATTATAGCTTCCACTTACTGAACGCTTACTCTAAGCCAGACATTGCTATCAAATGAATTCCTTACAGCAAACATACAGAAACATTTTCTGTTTGTGAGATAGGAATCCTTATTGTCATCTCCATTTTATACGGGAGAAAACTGAGTTTTAGATGAGGTGAAGTAACTTAACCCAAGAAGAGGAACAGCTGAGATGCGAATCTAGGATAATTTTTAAAATTCAAAATTTGTGCATATTATATGAACTTCACCTCAATAAAAAATAATAATAAAAATTTGTATACTGTCTGATGATTATTAACTACAATTCCATCTTACATTTGTGAGATAGTTATGGGATCAAGTGATGGCTATTTTTTTACCACAGTTAATAAGACATTCAATTCACTGAAGGCTGCAGAACTAGAATGTGGGGCTTCCTGGTCCTCTGGCTCCCAGGCCAGGGATTTTTTTTCTGCCCCATTATTTCCTGTCCCTACACTGATGCACAGTGGCAGAGGACAGATGAATATAATCTATAAAGTCACTCCGCTATGGTCAACTCCCTTCACCAACCAGCAAACCAGAGCAGGAACAACTGGGAGCTACGGTGACCTGTTTGATGAATTCTGGAAGGAAAAAGGAAAAAAAAAATGTGACCTTCAAACAATCCTTTAAGAAACCCAAGTTGATCATATATTTTCCTAAAATTAAGTTCTTTGCAAAGAGGAAGAAATTCTACAAGATTATGCAGTTTAGAAATAGTCGAAATAAAAGAAGATTCTAAAAGAACCAGCTGGGTTTACCTTTTCAATGCTACTAACTGGCCTCCTTCAGCATACCCCTTCCTGGTTAGACAGAGGAAGGAGGCTCAAGTGGCACTGGAAGAGCATTTTCAGAATGTAAGAACTTTAGGGCAGGCTAGACTTGGTGGCCATTCATCCGCTTTTCCATTTATTGTCAACAGCAACACCAAGAAATGTGTAAAGCAGTAGTTCCTGACATTCTAGGGCAGAGCTATAAAACCTTCTGTGCAGAAATGGAACCAGTGCACACACACATACACACAGAGTAAATGGCTATAGTGTTTATTTGGGGGATGATGAACAAGGTTTGGGTATAGATACTGGTGATGGTTACAGAATACTGTGAGTGAATTTAATGCTGCTGAATTGTACACTTACAAATGCTTAAAATGGTATGTTTATGTTATGTGTATTTTACCACAATAAAGAAAAAATAGGAGTGAAAACAGATGGTTAAACTCTCTGAAGCCCATGCATGGATCGAAATATACAGTGGATCCATGTCTTTTAAACTCAGATTAGAACATCTGGCTTAGATGATGCATCTCATTGGTCTACAGGACTTCACTGTCAACATCAGGACGTTTATTTCCTCAAGGTGGATACTGGCTAAGAAGAGTCAAAACACTGACATTCAATATCTCCTCTGCAGTCCTGAATACGTATTCTAGCACTCTGAATGAAGGGCTATCTGCCATGTTTTGTTTTGAGTCAAATCCTCTGCTAAAATTGAAACTAAACACAGAGTCCTATTTTAACATTCTGCTACATATGCAAATACTAAGAAATTGCTATTTAATTATTTCATATGATTCCCGTCAACCCATGTGGTTTCTAAGCCTAAAAGTGAATCAAAATACTGAATGATGCCCCTCAGCAAAGTAAAATCTTCCTGGAAACAGCCTGTCTCTGTCACCACCATCTTTATCTCCAAACACACGTCACATAATAAAAAGGTAAAATGACTGAGTTCAGGGTTCAAGGCATAGACACAGTTGGACTCCTGTGAGTCTATAAATAAAACCAGTCTTGTGTTTGGTCTTTTCCAACAGTGGTATTTATAGAAGCCTTGGCCATCTACATTTATTAAAATAAGATTTAACTGCAGACCTAGCACTCCACTGGTCTGGAAGGAGGAGAAAATGATTTCGGGCCTCCAGGACTGGAAGATGAGAACCAAGAACACTTTTCTAAGTCACGCAACAGTGGGATGCAAATAAATTTGCTGTGTTAGTGCTGGGAAGAGAAAGGACTCAGAACTTGAAAAGAGATGTAGCCACATCAAAAACAGAGCTAAGATGAAAATACTAAGGCTGTGGGACTGTCCTTCTAAGATGCAACTGAGGGTTGAGGGAGCTAGGTCAGAGGGTCCTCTTCCAGTCCGCAGAGTTCTGGGACTATCTATAAAGGACTAAAGGTGCAGTGCAATCCTGCATTTTAGGGGAAAGAACTGGAAAAGCCTTGTGGCATGTGGAAATCCTCCCCTTAGCGAAATTTGGCAAACAAAGAAGGGGTGGGGGTGTGGCATGCGTGGCCTTTCAGGGAGTGGGAGCAGCTCATGCAAAGAGACGGTGCGTCTCCCCTGGTGGGAGCATGGTTCTCAGGCAGTGAAGAACCGTGAAAGATGAGCTAGAGAGGCACAGAGGCCAGAGCATGCAGAGCCTGGTAAGACACAGACTACAATCTGCATGGAGAAGAAATAACCCCACCGCCTTCACCTAGACAAGACTCATGCGTCAAGGTCCAGCTCTCACTGTTGTCTCCCTTCACTAAACTCCCTCAGTAGGTACTGTAAATATTATTGTCTTTAGAACATCCTGACTTCTCTCTCCAACTAGGCTTTAGTGCCTTGAGAATAAGAATCAAATTTTTTTAGTTAATTAATTAATTAATTTTATTTTTGGCTGCATTGGGTCTTTGTTGCTGTGCACGGGCTTTCTCTAGTTGTGGCGAGCAGGGGCTACTCTTTGTTGCGGTGCGCAGGTTTCTCATTGCGGTGGCTTCTCTTGTTGCAGAGCATAGGCTCTAGGCGTGCGGGCTTCAGTAGATGCAGCACACGGGCTTCAGCAGTTGCGGAATGTGGGCTCAGTAGTTGCGGCACATGGGCTCTAGGGCGCGCGGGCTTCAGTAGCTGTGGCGCGCGGGCTCAGTAGTTGTGGCTTGCGGGCTATAGAGCGCAGCCTCAGTAGTTGCGATATACGGGCTTAGTTGTTCCATGGCAATATACGGGCTTAGTTGTTCCACGGCATGTGGGATCTTCCCAGACCAGGGATCGAACCCATGTTCCCTGCACTGGCAGGGGGATTCGTAACCACTGTACCACCAGGGAAGTTCCAAGAATCAAATTTTTATTTGATATCTATGTGTTCAACAATTCTTGGCACATTCATTCTTCTGAGAGACATTTCTTAGCCATGCCAGGCACCGTTCCAGGTAGCAAATAAAATAAACGTGTTCCCTGCTCTTCTAGGGCAAGTGAGAGCAGTCTGGGGCAGATGTTCCATATGCAATTCCTGGTTTCTTTGGTAAGACTGTTAAGTCTGGTCACAAAATATGTAGTTACACTAATTGATGCCTTTCTTTAAATATCTTTATAAAAGAGCTTGCTTTTATAAATCATACATACATATAAGAGATACCTTTATATGCATGAATGCTTCTATAATGATATTATATCTTTATTTACTTCCAGAGGGAAAATTTTTCAGATTATCACAAATATTTCAAGATTAAGTAAAATTTCTATGAAATATTATACAGGATGTTCCATGGTCCTTCAGTTATGAAAATGATGGCACTATGTGTATCACTCAGTCACTTTGCTGTAGAGCAGAGATTGGCACAGCACTGTAAATCAACTATGCTTCAGTGAAAAACAAATCAGAAAAAAAGAAAGACAGAAAGAGAATGATGGCACTGAGTCTCCAAACAAGAAAAAATCAATTCAAAATAGTTGCATCTGAATTAGAAATAAAATAGCTACCCACATTTTTGTTGGATGCTAATTCACTTGTTCTGAATTAGGTAATAGATGGAATAAGAGGTGGAAGGGCAGTTAACTACAGGGAAGATTAAAGAGCTGCATTTAAAATCTCCGTTACAGAATGGGAATTTGGACGAAACCACTTGAGAATGGTTTTATCAGTGCTTCTCAGAGAGTGGCTCCCAGGGCAACAGTAGAAGTAGCACCCAGGAAGTTGTTAGCAATGCAGATTCTCACCACACCCCTCTGCTGAACCAGAAGTGCCAGGCCCAGGTGTTTAACAAGCCCTCTAGGACATTCTGATGTACACTGAAGTTTGAGAACCACTGGGTTACCTCTTGCCTATTTTGGAAACACTCTGGGAAAAGAGAATCCTTCACAGAATTCTCCCTTATCTTACGGAACATTAGGGCAGGAAGTGGTCTAAGAGAGCATACAGACTCTCTTCTAGTTTTTACTGATCAGGAAACTGACACCCAGAGATTATTAATAGCAACTAAAATTTGGAGCAAAATGTGTTCTGGCATCAAAGCTGAGATCCTCGATACAGAGTACACACAACCAGCTATCATTTTGCATATTTGAAATCAAGTTTCACTTTTAAAGGGTCCAATGTGTAAAACCCCTTTCTATTTATTAATAAATCCAGATGTAGCTGAAGAACCAATCATATCTAAAGGCTAAGTCAAGATTTTTGAAAATGTTCCTGAGAGAGAAAAAGCCTGATTTTAGTGAGTAAATCAAGAATTCAGTGGCCAGAAATATCAGGCTTAACATCAGATTCAAACCAAAGCCAGCTCTCACAGCTCCTTAACTAGCCTGAAACTAGAACTATTTCTCTGCCTAGTTCTAAAAGCTCCTTAAGAGGATAATCCAGGTTTCCAGGTAATACTGTCAGCCCAGAGTAATGGCTAAGAACACATGCCTGTAGTCTTGGGCAAGTTACCTTATCTCTCTGTGCCTCAGTTTCTCCATCTGCTTCAGAGGACCGTTGAGAGAATTAATGAGATATTGCATGTAAAGTTCCTGGCACACTGTAAATGCTCTAAAAATGTTGCTACTGCTCTCACTGCTATAAATATTAGCAATAGTATCACCAAACCTACAGTGTGGACTGTTTATGTGCTATACCTCACTTATGAAACACATACCTTTACCAAATGTCAGAAAGCTATTTCCATTAATATTGGTGTGCTTCTACTGGTTTAGCCACACTGCCTCATCGTGATGCCAAAGCAGCAATAAGGAAGGGTGAAAGGCATCATCAGTGCTCCAGCATAAGGGTCTCCAACTGCCCTACGCAGCAGTCAATCTCCACTGAGCCTCATAGCAACGTGCCCTAACAACTGAGCAACCAGCCACAGCTGATTTGAGGCCCTCAATTAGATGGTACCTTATTGACAGAGAAACTTTCCTACAAATATCCTCACCCAAGGAAAAGCTTCAGAATATCTCGTAACAGCCTAATAAAAATTATGTGGATAGAGAAGTGTACAGAGTATATAGTTTTTCTGCTCCATGTGCTTAAAGGCAAAGGCTTTGAGGATAGTTCTTAAGGGGGAAAATACCGTTATGTCTTCAACCTTGTGATCAGGGCTAAAATTCCTTACCCTGCTATGAAACTTGGCAGTTCGATAAGACTTGGGCGACAGATTGTACACCGTGTAGTGGTCAAGATGTCTGGAATCCAAAAAGCTTCGAATGTCATCAACCTGATTTCTGAATCCTATGTCAACACTGTCCAGAGGAAAGGACATCACTGGAAGAAGGGTCACACAGAAAAAAAATAGGTTAAACAGGTCCGCTGTCATGATGGGCAGCCATTGAAAGCTGAGCTATTGGGCAGTTAATAAACATGAGAAACTTACCAATAATTCTGGAGGTAACATAAGTGAAGTCTAAATCTCCCTTCGTGTAGCTAAAAGCAAGACAGGAAAGGGCACTCATTAAAATGATCCAAATATCCCACGATTTCTCTCTCTCAATCACTTGCACATCATGACCTGGGACATTTCCATCCAGTAGCTATATTCTGACTTCCCTTCAGGCCTTCCCCCTAACAAGGAAGCACTGTTGACAGAAGACAGCCCACACTCTCAGGAGCACACATCTACCACTCCAAACAGGGCATGCAGCTAGGGGTAGAAGGAAGTGATGGAGAAAGAACAAAGGACCCTTTTTTTGCCTACCAGGTGCTAGTTGGGGATTGAAGGTAAAGGATACAATTACTGTTGAAAAAAATTAAAATGTTGATTAATATGTTGGACTTCACATTTGAATTTCTGATTTAAATAAAACCACATATTTTAACTTAAAGTGACCCTAGAACTTTCTAATTCCTAAGAATAAAAAAAGAATTCATATGGCCTGCTTATAAAAGTTTCATACAGTAGAAGGGTAGAAACTTCTCCCAGTAAATAAATTTTAAAGGGCTATTAAGATACGAAAACAAAATTCTGTTTTGATTACAATCCATAAGTATTGCTTATTTGGATTGCATGTGCATTATTGTCTCATTTAATTCTCAAACCACCTAAAGACATAAATCTTACCAGGGTATCAAAGTAAAGCTCAGAGAGGTTAATTAATTTGCCTTAGGTTAACAAGGGCAGATACTGCATTAGAATTCAGGATGCTGGATTTGAAAGCCAGGGATGGCAACCACTGTCCTCTAATGTACCAAGGAGCCGAGTCCTCCCAGCCTATGCCTGTAGCTTCCGAAGGACTCAACTTTGCGGCTTCAATGGCGTTCCTAGTCAATCAGATCCCATGCAGTTGCATCACAAAATTGATAGTCTTTGAGCCAGACAAGCAGTTGGCAGGTAAGCAGATCCTTTGGGGGCACGGAGTCCATTAACTTAATGGGGAAGGACGCACATACCTGGTAACAGATTGTATAACTCTGGAAGACGTGTCTTTGAGGGTGTCTTTCAAGTTGTCCTTTAGGTTACTAAAGAGCCTCCCTGCACCTCCTTTCACCATGTCAAAGAGACCTCCCCCATAGCTGGGCTCCATGTCTGGAGACGAGGCACCTGCCAGTGAAAATCAGAAAAAGAGGTAATAGCACAGACTACACAGGAAACCAATCCCTCTTTGTTCCTGAAACATACGCAGACCGTCTTTGGGAGTCTGGGACAGATATTCCTGCAAGCTATGTCATGCTTCCAGAACTTACTGACTCTGGGTTATAGACAGCAGTACTGCTGGTCCTCAGAGGAGACCAAGGAAAGCCCCTCACCAAGTTCCAGAACAGAAACCTCCAGAGCTGCACATTCAATACTGTAACCACATGTGCCAACTGAGCGCTGGAAATGTGGTTAGTCTGAATTGAGACGTGCTGTGAGTATCAAAGTGTCAAAGTGCAAAAAAATGTAAAATATCTCATACACTATTTTTTATAATGATTACATTTAAAATGATAATATTCTGGATATACTGAATTAAATAGATTATACTATTAAATTAATTTCACCTGTTCTTTTTTACTTTTTTAATGTGGAGACTAGAAAATTTTAAATTGTATATGTGGCCTGCATTGTACTTCTTTCAGGCAGTGCTGAGGGAGAGCAGCAGTCAGCTGAGAAGTGAGTCCAGGGGCCTCCTCTGGCCTTCGATGGAGTTAACTGTGTTAGAAGACTCCTTCTATGGCTATCTCGCAAAGTAATAGTTCACTTCCATCCTGGGAAAGTATTTTCTGAAGGGCCTTTATAACAGCTTTTAAGCTTGAGTATGCATAGCGGTTACTGGTGTTATTTGTCAAGTATGTCAGGTTCTCCTCCCTGACAGTTTCATAAAATTGTACTTTCTGGCTCTTTGTGACTGGCTCTAGTCCAGAGCCTCTCAACCTTGGCACTATTGACCTTGGGGCCAAATACTTCTTTGCTGTATGTGTGTTGTGGTGGCTGGCGGGGGGAGGGGGTGGATTGTCCTGTGCATTGTAGGGCGTTTAGCAGCATCTATGACCTCTGGTGACTAGGTAGCACCCCCCCCTTCTCCAGCTATGACAGCCAAAATGTCCCTAGACGTTGGCAAAATTAGCCCTGTTTGAAAACCAGCGCTCTCGTTTATAATATGTGAGTGGAAATGTTGTATGTCTCTCTCAGTCTGGAGCATTTAACTGTTAGGGTGAGATTATCCATAGTTCTCATTCCCATATATTCTCTCTCTCTCTCTCTCTCTCTCCATAGCAACCCGCAAGGTCTGAGATTGTGGCTAGTCTGTCCAGGACTCCTGGCGCCCAGAGTAAAGAGCTTGTGGCAGAGCTCTCAGCTGACCCTTGATGAATATGTACCATGAATGAGGAATAACCCTTTATTATTAGAAGCTACCCCATTCCCATTTTAGGACTGTTCATTACCATAACATAACTTAGCTTATAAAGATTGATACAGGAAGGAAGTAGGAATCTGTGTAGAGGAAGCTAATGTAAACAACAGCCAGGGAGGCTGTACAGACTGGCAGTCAAGAGCATAAGTCACTCTTACCTGGGTTCTGGCAGGAAGAAAGATTCCTGACTGTAAAACAGGGATCAAAAATAATGCCTACTTCATAGGGAAACATAAAATGAGTGTATCTTAAGCACAGTACCTACTACATTTAGGTGTTAATAGATTGCAGCTATACTATTATTATGCCACACCCTGAAATTCCTATGTTGATGATATTTTTTAATCTTTGTTCACTTTTCAACTCTTTGATGACAAAGGGCAAGAATGACATCTCTTCTTTTTAGAAAATTGCAGTATTTGTTCTATACTTCAAAATATGTTAGGAGGATAGATCCCTGGATCTCAGGTACAGTAGAACACAGGAACCTATTTAGCTTACAAGAGCAAACCTCTATAACTTTGACTCTGTTGCTGAATAAGCTTCCTTCTGTGCTTTCCTCAGGACAAGGGGGGTGCATATCTATGTTCCAACCAGATCAGTTATTTTAAGTGACAGGTAGATGCATGCATGTGGACAATGGCTAAATGTGTTTGTGGAAAGTCTGGAGAGAAAATTTAAAAGCAAACAAACTAAAGAAGATGGATCTCACGTTAAGTGTTCTTACAAAACAAAACCAGAAAAAAAACCCAAAAAACAAGCCACACAAAAGAACACAAGAAACTTTTTGGACATTGTGATAGTATGATGAGTATATGCATATGTCTAAACTCATCAAGATGTATACATTAAATGTGTGTGATTTTTATATACCAGTTATACCTCAATAAAGCTAAAAAATTAATTGCAGAAAAAGGAAAGCTGGAGGAGGAATTTGTAGATTAAAATGTCTTAAAAGATAAATCAATAAAGTATAATGCATGGAACTTAATCCAAAGAAACTATAAAAAGTTAATGACATGGGCAATTGGAATTTGAACAATTAACTGGGTATTTGATGTTAAGGATTTATTGTTAATTTTAGGTGTACTAATTATACTGTAGTTATGTTACATATAGTCTTTATCTTTTAGAATACTGAAACATTTATACATTTTAAAAAACTGCAATGTTTAACATTTAAAAAAATAAACAGAGAATAATAAAAAATACTCATGTAATTAGAACCTGAATTGCTAACGCTTATATAGCACTTACTATTTGCTAGGTATTATTCTAAACATTTTACCTATGCTCACTCATTTCACCCTCACAGCATACCTATGAGGTAGATAATATTATTTTTCCATTTTATACATCAAAAAACTGAGGCACAGAGGTTAAGCAACTTGTCTAAGGGTATACAGCTGGTAAGTCAAGGGCAGAGTTGGGATCTGGGCCCTACGCAACCTTTACAACCATATCCCTCTTTCTTCTCCTAATACTATCTTGAATTTAATATTTATCATTCCAAATAATTTCTTTAAACTTTTATTTCATATGTAGGTATCCACAGGCAATACATTAATATTGTTTTTCACACTTTCAAACTATATATAAATGGCTTTCTGTTTGCAACTTTATTTTTTTCACGCATCATTATTTAAAATACTTCTATGCTGATACCACATGTACCTTTAGCTCACTTAAAGTATGCATCCATTACCCCATTGATGGATACTAAGATTATTTCCCATAACAAACAATGTGGTGATGAACACATTGGCTTGATTACATGTGAGAGATCTCTCTAGGTTATGCCTAGGAGTGCAAATCTGCTTGGAGATGGGATACACACATCTTCAAATTTCTAGATATTAACACATCATTTTCCAAAGTAGCTGTATCAGCTTAAACTCCCACTAGTAGTGCACATGAGCTCCGTCACTCTACATTCTCCTTAACACTTGGTATTGTCAGACTTTAACATTTTTACCAATCTGGTGAACAAGACAACACCTCCTCTTGGTCTTATTTGTGGTTTCCCCCAATTATTAGTAAGGTGAAGTATTTTTTATTGTGCTTACTGGCCAGGCAGCTGTTCTTTAAATCATACTTCACGTATCTACTAAACTTCTATGAGCCGTTTAGATGTTCATACATATACCTATAAATACATGTTGACTGTTATGTACTTACACCCTGATCACAAGAGCTTTTGATGCCTAAGTCACCATTAGGCGTCTATTTGAAAACAAGGTTCTATTAGAAATTACAAAGAACAATCAATGCAGGTGAATAAACAAATGAATAGACACACGGACAAACACTGATAATGTCTACCACTTACTGAGCTCTCCCATGCACCAGAAACCCCACTTGGACTTTTATGTTAGTACAATTTCACATTCTGGGAAATAAGGAGGGTGTTTATTATCCCCATTTTATAGGTGAAGAAATGGAGGCTCAAAGAAGGGAAGCAACTCACCTAAGATCTCAGCTAACAAGCGGTAGAGCCAGGGATTCAAACTCAGGTCTGTACAATTCCCAAGCCTACACTGCGTCTCCATTTCACGCTATTCCACAGCTCCATATTAGCCCACAATTCTCACAGCTGTAATCAGGACAATCCTTACCTGCCTTACACACAACCGCCCCTCTCCTATCCCTTGCTCTCCTCCAGCTCCCACACGTATGCCATTCATCTGGGGCTCTCTGCAGCAGGTGTCCTCCCAACAAGCACTCTCATAAATCACTGCATCTGTCAGACCAACCAAACCAATCTCATTACGCAGGCAGCCAAGCCTCTGTCGCCCACACTGCTTCGCAGCCCTAAATAATTGCCAGGAGCTTGTCTGAAGAGCAGCTCTACAGACCAGGGCTACAGCTACAGATTTGAGAATGTTCTCTTGTGTTCTGTTTCCCTATGACATAGGGCATATTATTTCCCTTTAAACACATCCACGTATAAAAATCTGTATCGTGTTTTCATTTTAAATACAGCAAGGATAGAGCAACATATGCTTATAACTCCTCATTTCCATCCCGAGCCTGAACACCCTTCTGATACATTACTGTTCTAAGAGATGACACCAAACTGATTATCCAGACCTCTCTCTGACTCTCAATTTCATGCTGGAACAGCACTCCAAGGCACCAACCTATTTAAAGATATAAATATCCTTGATTATCTAAAAATCAGACTCTCACCATCACTCAGGCTGCATGCTCTATTCATTAGAGCCTTGGAACCCTGCAGAAACCAGAGCCATTTGCCAGGGTTACAAAGTCTGCAACCTCCCTATACCCAAATTATATGTCAAACTAGCCAGGACACAAAAAAGAGAAGAGGGGCGCTATCTGATTTTGCCCTAATGGTTCTTTTAGGTGGGTGTTCTGACTCTCCTTAATGAGCTACATGAATGTCAAAAGCACAGATTCTCAAAAGGATATTGGAGCCTCAGCTTGCTGAGAGAAAGGGCAGAAAGACTTCAAAAAAATGACACAACAAAGAGGGAAACGGTGCAGTCAGAGAGTGATATGCAGAAGAAAAACAATGACTAGTAGATCAGGGGTCGACAAACTACAGCCCATGGGCCAAATCCAGTCTGCTGCCTATTTTTATATAGTCTGTGAAATAAGAATGGCTTTCACGTTTTTAAATGATTGAAAAAAGTCAACAGAAGAATAATGTTTAACAAAGTGAAAACTACATGAAGGTCAAATTTCAACGTCTATAAGTAAAGTTTTACTAGAATACAGCTACACTCATTCATTTACATATTGTCTATGGCTTCTTTCATGCTACCATGGCCGAGCTGAATAGTTGTGACAGAGACCTTATGGTCCACAAAGTCTAAAGTACTTACTATCTGGCCCTTTACAGAAGAACTTTTCTAATCCTTGCACTAGATGCTTGAAAGATTTTGCATTCTTAGGAATCCAAATCTTGCCAGCTCTGACACTTTTCTAAATGCTTCGGCTAAAATGGCACCAAGTGCTAAGAACATACCCTGTACTTATAAAGGGTCTTTGGGGATTTGAAGGTCTAAGAAGGTGGGAGTTGGGGAGGTCAGAGTTGAGACAGCCTTAGAATGCCACCCAAGGAGAAAGCGTCCAGGTCTGTGCCGCTAAGGCTCCAGGTAGAAGCTTGTTCTGTGACGTCTTGTCATTTTAAAATCTAAGCCCACCGAAGATAAGCACCAGAGAACTGCACTCTGCCCCCTGTGTCATTTCTAAGGATGTAATCAACAAGTTTTTCTTGGAATTCCTAATGTTTAGGAAACTAGAAATAGCATCCTATCTCTCCCAAGTCATGGGAACTCACCATGGATATGACTTGACCTGTTCTCACTCACAGAGTCACATAAAATTTGTATCTCCTGGGAGAGAATCTGTTTCCCACTGGACTGTTAGCTGTTTGCTCATTTACTTATATTAAGCTTCAGTCCAAAAAATATTTGAAATGATTCGATTGTTGTTTGGAATAAAAAAATATATTTTTAAGAAGACCAGCAAAATGTTAAGGATGGTCTTAACTGCCTTAATGTAACTAGAAATATAGGAAAAGTACATGTGACTACTTTTCATAAACATCTTATTGATTTGTTAGCTGTGGACAAAACACCATGAGAAGCATTGTGAAAGAAGAAGGAAGATATTGACAAAAGCCTTGCCTTGGAAAGTCCATAACGCACCGGGGTCATTCCCCACATATGCTCCCACTGCTTATACAATATATAGGCTCATGGCATCCTAGGCTGCATATAATTTCACTTGGTAACCTCTAAGAAAGGATGCTCCCCCATAAAGTACTGTCATCAAAAGAAAAAGAAGGTATGTAAATATTTATCCAAAAAGATGTTCCTTGAGGTACTGCTTACAATGGCAAGAGACAATAAAGGATGTATAATTGATTACCTCTAACAATGTAATTAGCCATTAGCTATTAAATTAGCTATTAAAATCACTTTGTAGAAGAATACAGATGCTCACAACAAAAAGCTAAGTGAAAGATAAAGAGCATACAAACATGTACAGTACAATCTAACTTTTGCAAAAGAAAAATATTTGAGTTTAGAGAAAGAATTCAGATGATTTAATAAACACAAAATAAAAATAACAGCAATTCAAACTTACTGAATGCCGGCCATGTATCAGGTACCAATCTCAATTCTTTCTAGGTAGCATTTAATCTTCACAACCACCCTGTGAAGGAGATACCATTGCTCTCTCCATTTTCCACATGCCGAAACTGAAGCAAAGACACATCAGTGACTCGCCCCAGGTCCCACAGTTACTAAGTCAGGATTTGTACCCAGGCAGGCTGACTGCTCCAGAGTCCAGGCTCTTAACTGGCACATTTTCAAAATAATTACAGCAATAATATCTAAGTGGGAGAATGATAAGTGATTTTGTGTTGTTGGATTGTAATTTCTAAACTTTCTGTAATTTACATTCATTAGGTTTGTAATTAAAAGTATGTTATGTAAAATAAAGACAACAGCCAAGTGATATACCATTAAAATTCAATTTGTCCTTCCTCAATAGATGTAGAGACCTCCCTTCTCTGTACATAAGTCATCATAGTTCACAGTCACAACGGTTTCTCAGCCCAGCCTATGAGATGTAGGTAGATGTTGCCCATAAGCCCTTAAGTAGCTCTGTGTGGATCTTTAACTCCAAGCAGGCTGGGAACTTGCCAGGAATATCTTTTCAGTACTTGACTTTTTCTAAGACCTGAGACCCTGCTTCATCGTGGTAGTAACTGCCTCAGCTCTGGTAAAATAATCCAGTACATTAAGAACAGGGAAAAGGGGACAAAGGACTCTTGGCAACAATTAAAGCTCTTGGGACATCAGCCCACCTCAGTGGGTCCTCTGGGTCTCCACAAAGACATCTCCACAGAGCGTCAGCTTTCCCATTCCTGGAAAGTCTCTGTCATTCAGTTCTAGTAATTATGAGTTATTATTCCATAGTGTTCAGGATCAGCCTGTATGGGGGATAACTGATAATCTGAATTTTGGCATCACGATCTCTTCATATTCATGTTCTTTTTCACCAGTAAGGCATTTTCCTCTGCAGTTATTTAAGTGTCATAAAGCTACAAATGTCCATTCCTGGATTCTACCAAGTTGGCAATTGCAGAAGAGAAATTCCCAAAACTAAAGGGACCTTGCAGAGATGTACCGTTTGCCCCTATACTAGGAAAATACTATTTCTTCTCCACAACACTTGGCAGGGGACAAAGAACCAGTGTCATCGCCACTGAAGGCTTCATCATCCTTGTTTATAGCAGATTTTCCAGCTCTTGGCTTCCCGCAATTCAAGAAATGGTTAACATGGGGATAACAACTAGATATATCGTGGAAAAGCCCACCACCTTGGCTTCTAAAATCAAAGACTGCTTACACCTCATTCCCAGTTCATCCCAGTTCAGGGAAGCTTAGAGAAAAGAGGATGGACTTTGGGGAGACAGGCCTTAGACTGGAGACTTAGTTTTTTCACTTAAAATCTGTGTGAACCTAAGCATGGTATATAACTCCTTTAAGGCTGCTTCCCCCTTTATAAATTGGAACAAGTTAAGAAAAAAAAACTTTTCTACATGTCAAGAGGTGTTAAAAGGATCAAATGAGATCATGTATGTCAACGTGATTTTTAAGTAGTAAGATTTTCTAAAACAGTCAGGAATTTTTATTTTAATTCTTAGAAATTCAGCTCTCATGTAAATGAGTCGTTGTATTATATTAAAGATAACAATTTCATAGAAAAAAAAAATTTAAGTGAAAAAATTGACACTCCCTATGCCAAACAAGAGGTTAGGCATGGGACAAAGCCTCCACGGTCAAATTACGGGGTTTAAGTCAAAATATGGGGTTCAGATTCAACTTCTGCTACCAGCTGGAGATATAGCCTAGCAAAGTTAAGTAACTGATCAAGGTCTTGATATCCTTATCTTTAAATTGGAAGCTTCAATAGAATCTCACATAGGATTGCAGTGAGGATTATATAAGACAAAGTTCTATAAACTCAGCACAGTGCCTGGTGTGTTGTGCACACTTAATAAATGATAGCTACAAGGTGGCTCTGGGGAATGAAAAGAATAAAGCCATGAAAATGCTGTCTCCAGCAGAGTTAGGCAGCCTCAGCAAAAAAAAAAAAAAAAAAAAAAAAAAAAAAGGCCATGCTGTTCGGTTTCAGAGTTGATAGTTCAGAATCACGAGTGTTTAACAGAGGTGAACCTCTTTATAGCTTTGGGGTTTCCTCTTCCCATCTTGAAGCGATCTGGTACCTAATATGGGGAACGATTATGTGCTCTTTGCGCGACTAATATTCAGGTTCACACAGATTCACGGATACTGGCTTTTGAAATACTGAACTAGTTCTGTACTATTTGGCACATAATATGAGCTACAAAAACTACAAGTCACTTGATGACATTGCATAGCAGTGGCCCAAGACATGGACCAGTCTGGCAGTTGCTCAACAGACCCCGGGGGCAGAGGCCTGGGTGTGTGCTGCGTCCACCAGCAGCTCCAAAGGCACTCAGCGCTGGCAGGTACAGACCACAAAGCAGGTGGTGCCAATGGTTCTGGCTTTGAGGGTCCAAACCGCGAAGGACCCTCAAAGTGTATCAGAGCCCTGACAAGTCAATAACACACTCAGTCCTTCTTGAGCTGGAATAAGGTACCGGGGCCTCTGAGAGAGTCAACTTCACAGGGATGTTGCTGGAAGGATCTGACGCCATTCCCTACATCAAACCATCACTTGGAAATGGGGATCATTTAGCTAGTGACAAGGATACTCTAGAGAATGTCCCAACTCAACAAAAAAAGAGGGACATTAGCATGATAAATAATGTGTGCTATAAATATTACCACAGAGTAAACAATTATATGTGCATGTGTGTATCTGCTTGCTTAGAGAATAAAAGGGACTACACTTTATATTTTATATATATTTATACATTAAATTGTATTATTAGGACAGTTTTTAAATATTTTATTATCACTCTTGATACCATCAAATTAGTATGTACAGTATTTCTTTACCCACTTTTAGGACTTTGATGGGAGGAGCAACCCCAGCTCCTTCCTGAGCAATGTGGCCATAACAGAATCACAGACTCAGGGTCTCAAAGAAGGTAGAAACAGGGGAATGAATTTAGATGATTCCCTAAGTCCCTTCCAGTTCTAAAATTCTTTGAGACTGTATCATCATTGTAAAAAGGTCATCTGTTAAGCACATACTCTAGGCACTCTGCTAAGTAGTTTCCACACGCTACTAAATTAGACCCTCACACTAAGCACAGTGGCCCTTGGGTGTCCCACTGAGGAAACGGAGGCTTTGGTAAAGTTTAGTGACAGTCATGGCAGAATGAGAGTGAATCTACGTTTGGCTGGATCCAAAGCCTCTGCTCTTACTCACCTCCCCATCCTGAAGTCTTTCATAAGAACTTTGTCTCTCCTGTCCCCATTCTCTCACCTCACTTTGCACCTCCATCCTAGGATGTGGAGCAGTCTGACAGACACAGAATTATTTGTGAATGGGTCTGACCCACCCACCTTAATCCCAGCAACTCTGCGTCTTCAATAACAGGAACAATGTTTCATGCTTCCTCATACCTTCCTAAAAGGTATTGTGCCATACCTTAGCACAATACCTGGCACACAGTAAACACTCAATAAATGCACATGAAACTGGGCTGCTGCAGAATATAAGAATCAGAGAGAAGATGGCAGAGGCGGCAAGGAAGACCAAACAGATCAACCTTGGGAGAGACTTGGTCTTGGCCTAACTGTAGGCAGCAAATATAACCAGATGCTTTCACTGTCTCCTCACATTTCTCTGAATTTCTGATTGTAGCACTGTATCATCCAGCACCCACTGAGCATGCTTGCCTAAGAGATGGAGATTTCATGAAACTCAACAAGAGCTGGTTATATTTGCTGCCTACAGTTTTTATACCCAGACAGATAAGAGGAGCTAATTAAGTAACCATCTCTAGCTCCTCTTTTCCGAAAGGATCCAAGATATTTAAAAAGAACGATAAGAGTAGAAAGAATGAGAAATAAGAGTCAAAGTGAAGGCCAAACTGAGACCAAAATTGACTTTGGTAGAATAAAGGCAAGGCACAGTGGTCACGAACAGGCTGGTAGTGCTAGGGAAACTCCAGCTAAATGGATGTAACACATTTTGTTCCTTCACGGATCACTGAAGTCAGGCTACAGTTGTCAATCCAAATTCTACACAGTAAATTCTCATATAAAACAATACATGGATATTGCTTACTTTGATTCAATAAATATCTTAAGTACTCATGATGTGCCAGGGAAACAGATCTGTCTAGGAGATCTTTACTCTCCAACACTTGGGCCAAATAAAGAGGTTCCCCCTTATGAAATAATAATGATCAAATCTAACGAGATCAGAACTCAGTGGAATTCTGAAGAAACAGAAAAGTTTCTGCCTACCACATGGCCTCTCAACTCCAGGAAGTGAGGGACCATCACATTTTTTTCCTCTTTTCTTTAACCAAAAGGTCAGGGCTTAAATTGCATTAAATGGACTATGACATTTCCCTCTAATGACTAGTCTTGTGGCCTGGAACAGAGAAAACGCCCTCAGTGTTATCTGACCCTGTCCGTCAGAGGACAGAGATAGCAAAGAACTGAAGCCCTGCTGAGAGAATACTACCAAGAAAAAATCAAGCAAAAATCTTCTTTGCACCATTTTGGTTCTATTTAATGGGGAGAGGGGAGGCAACAGAGGCTTCAAAAGGTGACTGAGAACTCTAACAGTCCTCCCAAACAACTCCCAGATACGCGAGAATCTTAGGAAAGCACTGTTTGTTATGCAAATGAAGTTCTACCAGGAGTCTCTCACCCTCCCTCCTTCCAATAAGATTGTTCTCTCTTAGCGACTCCTAGATGGAAATTCTAGAGCTGCCACTGTAGCAGACTTCTGAGAGAAAGATCCCACCACTGCTCTCCAAAGGAGCAGCAACTGTCATGGATGGATATTGTTTGTTGTTTACCAGCTCAGAGTAGATGTATGTATACTATATACACACACACATATGCTGCACATACGCCATTATGCCAGAGGAGCCTTACTACATGCTAAGCATCATGCTAGGAACATACAATACCCCACACAGTAAAACTGACAGATATTTTTGCTCTTATTTTTCAGATAAGGCAAGTGGGCCTCAAAGAGGCAGGTTCATTCACACAAGGTTTCTTAGCTAGGATATACAAATGCCTATATGATGCCAAGACCCGTGCTTTTTTCATTTTGTCAGTCACAGTCGGGTACCTTCAACCACAGAGGTGAAAGTTCTGCTTGAATCTTGAGAGGAAGCAACCCAGGCTCATAACACTTCAAAACTCAACGGGGTATTAGTAACATATTCTCATGCCTCACACGGATACACTACAAAGACCAAATCATTCTCCACAAAGCATTAATATGATTAACTTATCTAAAAAACAGCTCTACTGACATATATAAAATTGACATGTAATAAACTACACATATTTAAAATGTAAACCTTCAATAAGTATTCACATATATATGTACGGGTGTACACATACACACACACACACAAAGCACTAACTCCAAAGCCTGAGTCCCTCTTGCCATACTCACCAATAGAGTCCAGAGTGGGGGAAGACAAGACAAATGCAGGATTCACCATGAATTACCATCCATGCTCCCATAAGGCTGTCCCCATTGCCACAGCCATTCTCTCCTAAAGCTCTGTGCTGTGCTAAGAACTAGGAACCTGGCTCAATTACTTGAGACAATTCAGAGAAAACGTTATGTATAGCCATGTATCACAGAGCTCAAGACAGGCATCAACCAATAGATATAATAAAGAATTCTAGAATTTTAGATCTGAGGGTACAACTGGTCAAGATATCTTCATTTGTGTGTGTGTGTGTAACTGTGAAGTTGAGAGAGGGAAGGAAAGGGGGAAAGGAAGTACTAAACAAATGTGCATTCCAGTTTCTACTGTAAAAAAGATTTTCTTTCAGATTAAAATACAGTATATATATATTATATACGTGTATATGTTATATATATTATTTTATATCATATTTTATTATATAACATTATATAATATGTATTTTATTATAGAATAATATATATACTGCAGAGGTCATTCATATTTAATATGGAAAATCTGGGCACATCTAAGGACACCCATCAAGAACATTAGGAAGAAAGCAAACAGAAAAGAGGAAAGGATGGGGGATGAAAGGAGAAAAAAAGAAAATCTAGGGTAAAACCAGAGAGGGGCCTGTGCAACGTAAAGACTGCAAAGCAGTATGACTAAGTCACTTCTCTGCACCTGAGGTCCACTAAAACCAAAGAAAATGGAATTAAAACAGAGAAGAAAATAAAACAAGAAAGAAACAAGGGTGACCACTGTTAACATTTTGGAGAAATGCACATCCTCGCATTTTTAGTTCTGTGTTTTTGTGGACATGCACGCATATATATTATGTGTTCTATGCACAGGTACACAAAAATAAGATCATACTATATATAGTTTGGACCTGCCATTTTTCCCACTTAACAGTGAAAAGCAGTCTTCTGAGTCATGAATATTTTTTCTCTAAATCTCTCACAGAGCTGCACCATAATTGTTAACTGCTTTTCTCTTGCTCAGACTTGCCAAGTATTATTATATATATACGTGCATATAAAGTGAACAGGAGTTCAGAAGAGCTTATTTCCAGCTTTAGGAGAGGGATGCAGGTTGCTGGAAGTAGGAAAGAGGAAGGCTTTATGGAAGAGGTGGTATTTGAATTGCAGTTTGGGTAGAAATAGGCTGAAGGACATATCAGGCTGAGGGAAGAGAGAAAGCACAGACCAAGAGACCAACAAGTCAAGGACATACATAAGAAGGAAAAGAACCATACCTGAGCACCAGTTACAACTGTTCTGGGGACCAGGCTAAGAAAACTGAGAGATGGGTTTTACAGTGTCCACTAAATGGAGAGGGAGGAGAGGGACACTGAGATGGTAAATAATTTGTCCAAGAGACCGACTATAGTGCATACTGCAACCAGGATATCATGCTGTTTCTTCAGGGAATTGGGAGGATGCAGAGGGTGTGTTAGAGAAAGGAGGGAAGTGAGCCTGGGAAGTTGAGTAGTCCTCGGATCCCAGAAAGTCTGAAGGTCAAGCAAAAGAGTAAGAACTCTTGCCTGCTCTCTGTATAACTGCCTGTGGGATTTGGTCCTCACACTGACATAACAAATGACAAAAAACGGTTATCAGCAGATTTCTAAGAAGCCCTTCACAGAGCAGATTAATGCTGCCTCAGACAAGTGGAATTCCCCAGGGATAGCGCGCACGCGCACATACACACACACACACACACACACACACACACACACACACACACACTTCAGGACACATTTCAAAAGCCAGAATTCCATCCGAGGACACCTGAAGGGAATTTCAAGGCAGTACCTTCGGCATCTAATCATCAGATAAATGTATTAGTAGCAATCTCTGATGGGCCGTCTCTGGAGTAAGTCGTGCGGAGCATAAAACTGCTCAGTGCGGATCAGTGAACTCCGAGTGAGGATACACCTAAATGCTAACTAAACAGGGGATGTGGAAATACTCTGAAAGTGAATCCTGAGACAAAAAACAACCACGAAACAAAACCAAACCCCACAGCAAGCAATCGGAGGAAAACCTGCTACCAAAGTGCAGAAAGAACCCTCAGCTCCTCATTTCACTGGTCTCAGGACAAAGATTCTGGCATGGACTTGTCTGGGAGACATTCTCATAAAGGCCTCACCAGTACCCTCTCACATGGAAAAACCAAACACCGAGCAAATTTAATCAAAGGCAATGATGGGAGACACCTGGGTCTGGCCTAGGCACATAGCAGATGTGAGCTAAAGCTCAAGGGCATACCTTTACTTGCTAGGTAGTAGGTTGGTTTCTAGCCTCTCTTCAGACCCCCTCCACTCAAAAAATGCCCCTCCACGTGTTACTTGTCCCAAAGAGTCTCAACTCAACAATAAGCACTGCTGGAAAACCAGAGAAAAGAGAAGAAGCATTTGGTACCAGCATGATGTAATTGAAAGGACCTAGGCTTTGCAAATAAGCAGACCTGGATTAATGACACTGACCTTCCTTCCTTCCTACCTGCATATCAATGGGCAGGCTAATTAATCTAAGCCTCAGTTTCCTCAACTGTAAAATGGGGGCAGATAGTATCTTCCTTCCATGTACGCGGTAGGGTTTAAACAAGATAATGACAGATAAACATCTGTCACCTGGAAGGCAATCATAAAGAGTATTTTCCTATACATGCCTATATTCTTACTCTCCTTTGGGAAAGTGGAGGAGATCATCCTGAGCAGAACAACCACAAGAAAGGGAAGGAAACAGGCACTTGGGAATGGTCTGCATCTAGGAACTGCCAAATTCTTCCATCCATTCAGTGGAAAGGCCACTTACTATCTGTATAACCCCATGCAAAGAGAAAGCCTATGATACCTTCCTCACAGAATCATCACAAAGATTAAATCCACCATCTGTAAAAAGCACACTGTTACATTTACCACTTAGTAAATGGTAACTTGACGTGGAGGTGTATGTGGTGGCACTGAATTAACTAGAACATTGTACACAATGGATCACCAACTGGGACTCTGAAATCCTTTCCTTGTCTGGAGTTTTTTTTATCGTATGGGGATTTGAATTGCACAGAGATCAGACATGCAGGAAATGGTCCTCAGATGAAAATCCTCACGTGCGGCCCCATGCCGCCTGAGGCAGGCTTACCAAGCAAAGGAAGGGGGTCCTTCCCTGGCTCCACGTTAACTCGCTGGTCTGGCTGTCTTTCTGGCTTAATTATGCTCCAATAATCCTGACACGACTGGCTGGGCTGCACTGTAAATCATGACAGTGGAAACCCTAAAATGAAAGCAAGATTAATGATATGACCTCAATCTTGGCCTGAAGGCCCATTAATTGGAAATCATGGACTTCACTGAATTCTGGGCATAGAACGGCCAGCTGGATTAAATTTTCTGAGACCTGTTTCTTCACCCACATGAAGATAACTGGAACGCACCAATGACAACAAAGCCAAACATTGGGTGTTGCTGAGGAGACAGACTTTGTTTCCCTGGCATACTAGCTCCCCAACCATCAGTCATGCTTTGGAGGGGCCACCACCACCATTTCAGCCACCTTCCTTTCTTCTACATGCTCAAGGGTGCCATGTAACCTCTTAGAGGCTCAGTTTTGAGATTACTGTTAACTAAAAATATATATATATATATATTTACACACACACATACACAAGTGCTCAATAAGAAGTAGCCATTATCATCATCCCATATTTGCCATCATCTACTATTATAAGGAGCTTGGAGGGGAGGAGGGGAACAGGAAAGAGCTGTGTGGCTTCTCTTCTGCAAGCTGCAGAAATGGCACCACAAACGGCACAGACAAATCACTGTGCACCCAGGGCCTCCCTGCGTTCAAGGCAGCTTCTGCCTCTCCTTGCCATTTGACAGATGCAGATTCCAGTATGTCTCTTCTCTTTCCTTCGGTCTAGTCTGTGTGAGGCTACCCGCTCTCTGTGAACCAAGATTCACAGGCGTGAATCCTCACCCAACACTGAATGGGTATCACACTCTTCACTATAGAGAAGGAAGGATGGTGTGCAACGTGTCTAAGGCATTGATTATAGAACATACTGGAACCAGGATATCATGCTGTTTCCTCAAGGAATTGGGAGGATGTAGAGAGTGTTAGAGAGGGTGGGAGACAAAATTAGGAAGGTGAGTCGTCCTCAAATCCCAAAAGGCTTGAGGGCCAAACTAACCTTCAACAGAACAGAGTTATTTAGAATTATTGGGAGGGGTGTGGGAATGCTTTTGTTGGAAGCTTCAAATAGACAAATTAATGTGCAAGAAAAGCTTAGTGAGAACAGAGACAGTGCTTAATTTATGCCTGTACCAAGCACCCAGCAGGTTGCCTACCAAGGTATAAACAGTCCAAAACAGGACACTGAATCAAATGGAATTAAATCTGCCAAGAAACCAAGAGCACCACTTCACTCTTAAACCAACTGCAATTGCTTTGAAGTGCTGCCTGGTAATAATGGCAGTGGTTATCATTCATTACTCGCCTTCTGATTGCTGGGAACTGGGACTCCAGGCTTTAAATCCATTGTCTCATTTGATCCTCACAATCATGTTGCCAAGTAAGCTCTATCATCCCCCATTTACAGATGAGCAAACTGAGGACCCAAGACACAGATACAGTCACACAGCCAGGGCTCTTCCCCAGATCTGCCTCCCTCCCTCCAAAGCCTGTGATCTTCTCATGACATTTTACATATTAGTTAAAAGCTTAAAACATAAAGGGAAACAATCAAACCAGCAAGCACTGCCAGAATAGAGAAGCCAGGTCCCGTGATGTCTGCTCTGTATATGATGTAAGGATATTTTTAAGACCAGATCCTAAGAAGGGGAAACCTCTAAACATCACTTGCTGGGAAGGCACAAATGAATGAAAACTACATGCTGAGTCTTTAGCAGGCAGGAGAGGAAAGCCGAGGCCCAGCTCCACTCATGGTCCCTTGTGCAAACTAGGTGGTCACGCACCGGGATGGGGGCAGCGCCTTCAGAGGCTCTTTATATGTAGAATCTAAAAAAGGCAGACTTGTAAAAACAGAGTGAAATGGTGATTACCAGGGTCTGGAGGGTGGGGGGATAGGACTGAGGTTTAAAGGTACGAACTTGCAATGAGCGGTAAATAAGTCCTAGTGATCTAATGCACAGTGTAGCGAACACAGACAACATTATTGTATTATAACCATCAAACCCGCTAAGAGACTAGATCTTCATTATTTCAACCACAAAAAAGAAATGATAATTATGTGACGTGATAGAGGTGCTAAGTAATGCTATAAAGGTGATCATATTACAACATATAAACATATCTAATCAACATGTTGTACACCTTACATTTATATACTGTTATATGTCAAATAAATTTCAGTTAAAAAAAACAAAAGATGCTCTTTCCTAAATTTGTCTCTTCTTGCTGCCCAGTCCCACCCACCCGACAGGCACAGGCCCTCTTTAGGGTCAGCAGCTGCTCAGATTTTGACCCTCCTGTTCACCAGTCATGTGTACAAGCATCCCAGCGATGGCAGCAGAGGTCACGTATCTGACGAACAGCAGGGTGAGACACAAAGCAGGTTTGCCTGGCCCTAAATCCCATGCCCTCCCACCATCCTATTCTTCATTTCCCCGTTAGAGAGAAGAGCAGAGGTCTCAGTGCAACTGCCAAAGCGCATGGGTGGCTGTACCCCTGAAAGAGCCCCAAGATGACCTTGCCCAATATAAATGAGACGCAAGAAATGCCTACGTGGGCTTCCCTGGTGGCGCAGTGGTGGAGAATCTGCCTGCCAATGCAGGGATCATGGGTTCGAGCCCTGGTCTGGGAAGATCCCACATGCCGCGGAGCAACTAGGCCCGTGAGCCACAATTGCTGAGCCTGCGCGTCTGGAGCCTGTGCTCCGTAACAAGAGAGCCTGCGACAATGAAAGGCCCGTGCACCGCGATGAAGAGTGGCCCCCGCACCGCGATGAAGAGTGGCCCCCACACTGCGATGAAGAGTGGCCTCTGCTTGCCGCAACTAGAGGAAGCCCTCGCACGAAACGAAGACCCAACACAGCCAAAAATAAATAAATAAATAAATAAATAAAAAATCCTTCCCTCTAAAAAAAAAAAAAAAACAGAAATGCCTACATCCGAGACACCCAATTCTTCCCTCAGCAGCCACTGTCACAAGTGTAGAAGCCTGGACTCGTCCAGGATGGTGGGGGGCAGCACGTGAGTAGAGTCAACGTCTCTTCTCCCCACACACCTACACACTTGAGTCCACTCCCTCCCAGGCATGAGTCCAGGCATTTGGGAATCTATATTATCCGACTCATGAGAGTAACCAAAGGAGTTCAGTTCCAAATTCCAGTGTACCCTGAAGCAGACGGCTTTCCCCCTCTGGGCAAAGCCTCTTCCTCTGTAAAATGAGGAGGTAGAATTAGCTGCTCCCTAAGGTCCCATAACACCGGAGACTCCATGATTCACAGACTCGCTAAAACGTGATTATTAAATTGTGGTTTGTGCTACAGGGCAAGGCACTGGTAGGACCCCACCAAATTGGACGTGGAGCTGAAGTTTAAACTGCCACTTAAAGGGTGGCACTGGTCAAACAAAAAGCATCCCAATCTCCATCATGGCTTCTGTTTTCTATTTCTGTCCAGGAAGACCTGGTGAGGGCTGTTATGTAATAGGCTGGCCAGCTGCAAGCTCCTTCTGTCCTCTTTCTCTGTACTTGGCATTAATCTCAAAAGGACTCATCTCTCCCTGGCTGCCCTTTTTTGTAACCTTTAAACATCTGCATCTTGCCTTTATAACTGTAAGCTCCTTGAAGGCAAGCTGGGTGGGTTAGACAAGACTGCATACACAGTGCAGAGCACAGAGCTGTGGACACAGTGGTAGTAAGAGTACTCTAGTATTCTGCTACTAAAAATGACAAACAGTAACTAAAATAGCCTCATATTTGAGAGCCTACTCTGTACCAGGCATTGTTCTAAATGCTTTATAACTCTATGAGGTACGTATTACTGCTATCTTATATTTTGTAGGTGTGGAAACAAATATAGAGAGGCCATCTTACTTGCTGAGGTCACACAGTTAATAAAGGCAAAATGTGGACAGTCTCCCACAACCATTTGTTGAATGAAATTACCTAGACAACAGTTGGGACTGTGTTCTTTTGGCATCGGAGAGACCTGGGTCCAAACTCTAGCTCAGCAATTTACTAGCTGTTTCTTTAGATAAA
This sequence comes from Balaenoptera musculus, assembly GCF_009873245.2. Lineage (NCBI taxonomy): Eukaryota > Metazoa > Chordata > Mammalia > Artiodactyla > Balaenopteridae > Balaenoptera > Balaenoptera musculus. Next base: position 56,202,615 of record NC_045785.1, on the reverse strand, counting down.
GCCGCCTAAACCTTTCTGAACCTCAGTTTCTTCATCTGTAAAATGGGATAACAGTATCTACCTTATGGGGTTATTCTGAAGATCAGAGATGAATGCCTGTAAAAGAACCTAGTGTGGTCCCGGCCTAGTCTTTTATTCATGTATTTACTAAGCTCCTACTGTGTAAAAGGCTCTGTGGCAGGTGGTGGGAAAACAGAAGAAACCATGTCCCTGCCCTCAAGCTGCTCAGGCAAACATACACAAAAAACTATATACCATGAGGAAAGGACAATGTTATGCACTGGGTATCACTGGGACCCAGCGGAGAGCACCTGAGGGCAAGGACAGCTGAACAGAGTCTGCGAGGATGAGTAAGGCTAGCCAGGCCCACCTGGACAGATGATTCCATTCCCAGCTGATGAGGCCATACCCCAGGGTACTGACCATGACCCTGTTCTCACATCTCACATTCAATCTCTCAGATAACACTGTCTGTGCTGCCTTCAAATTTTGTCCAGAATCCAAAATGTGTGTAGAGCTTCCACTTCTCTTTTTTTTAAGAGAAAATGGAGGAGACATGGGGGGTGGGGATATATTTTTATATACACACCACTCACACACTTATATTTACAAAGTGAAAAGATAAACCCAAAACTACCTATGAGGCAGGAAACAGGGTATAGGGGACAGGGATAGAAGCCAAAATTCTTTGAATACAACTTGTTTTATAGATTTGAATTTGGAACTACATAAATATTCTACATAATTAGAAACATAAAAGTAACCCATAAAAAGTGAAAGCAAAATGAAGCAAATTAACCCAACTAAGCACCAAATTGATGATATAAACATATAGTGAGAAATTATCTCAAGTGACCTTAAAATACAAATTAATTGTCTTAAAGTGACATCTATCCAAACCCTTCCCCACTCCCCAAAGTTTTAAAAACCCAACAACTTTACAACCTTATACTGTTTTGGTGGTAGTGTTGGTATTATTATTCTGTGATTACTTATTATGGCTTAAAGCAAATAAGAAATTATATTGGTGTAGTTGAGAACCAGGGTTTTGGGCATGGGAGAAAAGGAGATACAGATGTAAGAGGTAATGATATAAAAAAATTAATGAAATTAAGTGAAAACCCCATGTTCCTGAATCTGAGTTGAAATTATCATTATAAATCTATGATATATTTTATTTTTTAAAAATTGTTTCTAGCTCTGTCCACTGAAAAGGGCTAGACACAGAGACCAACCCAGTAGCAGAAAGCACCTGTCACACCAAGATTATGGTCTTGAAACCACACTGCCCTCTTAAAACAACTAGGGCCCTTTGAAAAATGGCGATTCTAAGATTGGGGGCAGAAAATGTACAAGATAAGCCTGGTTTGTGATAACAGAAACCAAGGAAACAGGAAAATGACTATTGCAGTGTGTGAAACGGACTCAGATACCAACTTAAGAGGCTCCCACTAGCCAAAGATGGTCCTTTGAACATCAGTAAGAATACTAACTGCAATGGATTGAAACATAAAATATATATTACAAACATGAGTCATAATAATAAGAAAATGAGGAAAAGAGAGAGAGAGAACTTCATTAGACACCTTTGGAGAGAAGGCTGGGGAACCAATCTTTTATCTTTGAAAACTAATAGATGAAAGGAAGAATCAAGCCTTTTCCTGCCTTTGTTATATGAACTGTACTTCAGGGTAAACTAAATATTTGATAAGGAGATTTTTTTCTTCATGGAAGAATTTCCAGCTAACAAAGAGAGAACGATAAAATTCAGCATTTGCAACTCCTGATAAAATAATGGAACTAGGTAGTGATCACAAAAACAGAAACAACCATGCATAATGTTACTCCCATGGAAATACAAAACACACTCAATGAGACAGTTTTGCAAAAATCGAATCTGAATCTAAATCTATCCAGCCTCTAGAGCTAACTACCAGGGAACACAGGGGACAGGGAATAGATTAAGTGCCACTACAGGGATGCAGTCAGGAAAATCCAGACTTTGGGGAAAAACCTACACTGCAAAATTACCTGATTTATGTCAACAAAAGATATGCAGGGGGACAAAAAAAAAGGAAAGAAAATTTGGAAAATAAAGAGGATTATGAGACATGTTCAACCAACCTCAATGCATGAACATTATTTGGATCCTTGTTCAAACAATTGTAGAAAGGAAAAAATAAGACTCTCACTTTAAAACTGGGAAATTGGAACAGACTGGATATTGATGATATTAAGGAATTACTATTAATATTCTAGATAAAATGAGGTATTGTGATAATGTTTTTAAAACGAAGCCCTTCTATTTAGAGAACCATTGGATGAGTTGATATTATGCTGAGATTTTACTTCACAATAATACCAGAGGGGGGCGGGGGATAACATATAGAGAAGAGATGAGATTGGTCACGGGTAGATAATTGTTGAAGCTAGGTAATAGGGATATGGGTTTCCACTTTCTACTTATGTTGTTTCCCGTTCCTACTTTTATACATATTTGAAATTAGATGGGGCTTCCCTGGTGGCGCAGTGGTTAAGAATCCGCCTGCCAATTCAGGGGACACAGGTTCAAGCCCTGGTCCAGGAAGATCCCACACACAGCAGAGCAACTAAGCCCGTGTGCCACAACTACTGAGCCTGCGCTCTAGAGCCTGCGAGCCACAACTACTGAGCCCGTGTGCCACAACTACTGAAGCCTGCGTGCCTAGAGCCCGTGCTCTGCAGTAAGCCCGCACACCGCAACGAAGAGTAGCCCCCACTCGCCATAATTAGAGAAAGCCCGCACACCGCAACGAAGAGTAGCCCCCGCTCGCCGTAATTAGAGAAAGCCCGCACACAGCAATGAAGACCCAACGCAGCCAAAGATAAATAAATAATAAAATAAATAATTTTAAAAAAGAAATCAGAAAATTGTACATATATTTATATATTATACACATTATATGCCATAATACATATGTATATATTTTTATATACACACATATAGATATAATCCACCTTTTCTCATTACCTATAGTGCTACCAACCACAGATCTAAGTCATCATCATTTCTCACCTGAATTATCGCTACAGCCTCTTAACTGGTGTCTTTGCTTCCACCCTTGCCTCCCTGAACTCTGGTAAATAAAGAGCAACAAAAGTGTTCTTTCAAGAAATAAGGCAAGTCATGTTACCCTTCTGCTTAAAATCTTCCAATGGATTCCCATCCCACTTAGAGTAAAAAGCAAAGTCCTCACTATGGCCTAAAGGCTCTATAGGAGTTGATCTCTGCATACCTCTCCAGCCTTATTTCATCCCTCTCTTTCCCTGTCTCTTTGCTGTAGCCAAACTATTCCTTTATTTAACATACACCTGCCTCACCGCCTTGGCATTTACTATCCCACTGTTTCCCCGATATCCACATGGCTTGCTTCTTTACTTCCTACAGGTCTCTGCTTAAATGCTTCTTTTTCAGAGTTTTCCAGATCACCCTATATAAAGTAGCACCCCCAATCTTCTTATTTAATGTTTATTTTTCTTCATGGTACTTTTTATCTTGATTTTTTTCCTACTAGAAAAGAAGCTCTATAAAAGAATACATATTTTTTGTGTTGGGCACTGTTATTTCCCAAAGTGTCTGGCTCAACACATACTGTTGATTTTGACCTTAAATTCTGAGCTATAAACTAGCCCGCGATACTGCACAGGGCGTGCTGAGCAAGGGGTGGTGGAGTAGGTAGGAACCACAGTATGGAAGGCTGTGTGTCCCTTAAAGACACTGAATTTTATCTTGTAGGTGATGGGGAGTCTCAAACTATATACAACAGGCCTTCAAATTTTAGTTACAGTCATTCTTGCCACCGTCATTATTATATGAAAGGAAACACATGTGTTTTGGTGTTTATATGGTATATACACTACAAGGTTTATCAGCTTCTAACTAAAGAAGCTGAATCACCATACTTCTGGTTAGCCACTTAAAACAATTGTTTCGGGCTTCCCTGGTGGCGCAGTGGTTGGGAGTCCGCCTGCCGATGCAGGCGACATGGCTTCTAGCCCTGGTCCGGGAAGATCCCGCGTGCTGCGGAGCAGCGAAGCCCGTGCGCCACAACTGCTGAGCATGTGCTCTAGAGCCCGTGTGCCGCGACTACTGAGGCCTGTGTGCCTGGAGCTCGTGCTCCACAGCGGGAGAGGCCACCGCGATGAGAGGCCCGCGCACTGCAGCGAGGAGTGGCCCCTGCTGGCCGCAACTAGAGAAGGCCCACAATGGCGATGAAGACCCAATACAGCCCAAAATAAATAAATTAAATAAATAAATTTTTAAAAAAACCAAACAATTGTTTCCTCCTGAATTCGAATTAAAGGTCCCTGAGTAAAGAGATATGGGCATATACAAAAAAGGTAATCATTTGCCTGTAAGATTCTTTGAATAAAAAAGCCCCAAGGACATTAGCAACTTGGGGTGAGAGTGGTTATTAGGAAAGAATCTGTTCAAGAATCAACAAATCTCTCTTATTTATTGGCCGCAAAAGCACTAATGCCCACAATGATTTTATGGCATAGAAAGTTATGGGGTAAGAATGGGTGGATACAAAGAAATCTGAGAATCCACTTGTCTCCTCCTCTCCCCCCATTCCGGTTCCCATAGGCAAGCACCAAATCTATCCCTCCTTTCTAGGAACACACTACTAGCTAGTACCTTAGTTCAGGCCACTTTCATCTCAATCAGGACAATCTCTCCTGATTGTCCAGCTAGCTGATCTTCCTACCACCAGCCTTGGACCTCTTCGATCCTCTCCAAAGGCATGTTGTTAAAATGCAGATTTGATCTCATCACTCTCTTCTAAGAAACATTTAGGTGCTCCAAGTAACAGGGTTTACAAGCCTCGAATGATGAGGAGCTGCTTGCCTCTACAGTCTCACCTCCCGGATTCCTCCCGGATCCTCCGGCTCTCTGTTCCAGTCCCAGGGAACCACCTGCAGCTCTTCCAACAGCCCATGCTCTCACTTTCTGGAACTTTGTACATGCTTTCCTAGGTATCCTTTGCTGTCTCGAGTGTATTTTTGCTGTCTCCTCTCCAGGAACAATCCTGCATGTGTTATATGTATTACATTTTGTGCTCTATCCCGAGAAAAGCTACTCTAAAAAACCTCATATTATTTACCACCTTGCCAGAGGCTGTCAGGCTTAAGGGTTTTGTAGTCTATGTCCTCCTAATTCTTGTGTCAAACATGATTACATCTTATACTTGCAGCTTTCCTGTCAGCCTAGAAAATTTTGCAAGTATAATCTCATCTGGGAGTCCTCTTTTTCTTTTGCTATTAAGTTTTGTTATTGCCCTCTCCTAAAGCAGGGATAGTTAAATTAACCTAACAAAATTGCTACCTTTCTCTCTCTCTTCTATCTAGTCCAAGGGACTCAAAATATATCTTCAAAAGAATTTCTTATAATGAGTGAATCAGATATGAACAGGACTAAAGCGTTGGTTACTTTGCAAAATAATTTTATTTCTATTCATATCTATGCTTCTTTTTTTTAAAAAATGGTCATTTAAACAACCTACAAATCCTTAATAATGATTCTCCAGACTCTGCTTTCAACGTGATATAATTAAACACAAGGTGATATTAAAGACTGAAGCTGGGGAAAAATCAAATAGTCCTGAGGAATTCTGGACTCAGGGATGTTACAGAACGCATTATAAGGGTTAGTATAGAACAGAATTTGCAGTTACTTCCTTAAAATGTTTAAAATAATATTCATGGAGGAAAAAAATCCCTAAGTCATTATCCTAATGATGGCACTGATGCTTTTCAAGATTTTAAAGCTACTATGTTTTTCAGAATTATGACTATAAGTGCAACATCTGGGTTGCAGTCCTGATTGTGTCACCTGCCAGCTATGTTGTGACCTTGGGCAAGTCACTTACCCCTTTTGAGTCTCAGGCTCCTCAGCCATAAATGAAGATAATTATACTCAGCTCAAAGGCAGTTGTAAAATGTAGTAAAATGATGTCCGTGGAAGTGCTTTGTAAACTAAAAACAAGGCACTGATGTTGTGTACTTATGGCCAATGCCAAAGAGCAATGTGATGAAAGATAAAGCTCTTCCCAGAACCTCAGTTCCCGACCTGAGTCTGCTTATTTCTCCAGGCTGTTATTTTTATTGTTATTGGAAGTACATCAAAAGGATCTCTGCTGATCCTGGGCAAATACCAAACAAGTCCAGAATGTACTATTAAGTTCCCACAATTAATTACTAGGCTTGTGTTCTTTTTGCTTTTTTAAAATAACCTCTTAGTATGTTACAAAGCTTAATATGAATAGCTGAATTAGCATTAGATGAAGAACCCAAGTGCCCAAACTGGAACCATATGCAAATCTGCTAGTGATGGATGGACTGCTGCTAGTGGATGCACATCTGTGAGGCTCTAGTCGCTGTAAAAAAAGGATCTGCCACTGTTTTCAGAGCAGCTCAGCCCCTCTGCCAACAGAACACCCTCTGAGTACCCTCCAATTTTCTATAAATTCCAGGTTTGAGATTCTAATGCAATCATCTGATTTCTAACCGTTTAAGTGCTTGAATGGATTTTAAGAGTAAAGGGTGATCTAAATATTTTTATAAATCATTGCTAATATCAAAAACATCACTGCTTTCTTATATTCAAAGCCCCTGGGAGATCTCAAAAGATTTCTGAAGGAACGCTGTCCATGTAACCACTTCTAAACGTGAGTTTAATGAAGCCAAAGGACAACACTTCATCAAGGAAGTTGTTGATCACTCTTCCAAAGATACCTAGGCAAAGTAGGATTTGACAAGCATGAAGGCATTTGCCCCAGCATCACTGAAGCTTGTCCAGAAATAGCCATTGATTCTCCATGATGGGGTGGGATGGGCAGTGTTGACAGTGAGCTTGACTCCCCTTCTATAGCAAACTCTAAAATATGTACGGCTCAAACATGTTAGTTTATTTCTTGCCTCTTTTCCATTTCCCCACTCAAGGCATTTGTCTTTGCTATTCCTTCTACTAGGAAGTTCTTCCTGGCTCTTTGCATGATTGATTCCTTCTCATTCTCCAGGAGATCCTACTATAAATGCTACCCATTCAGAAAGGTGTCCTCTCTCACCAGCTCTAAAGTAGCCCCCATCACTACCTCGTAATTCACCAAATATTTGTTATTCTGAAATATCCAGGTTTCAAGTGCCCCCCTTGTTGTCTATATATGCTGATTTGGGGTAGGAAAAGAGGCTTGACTATAGAGACATGGTTTCCTCATGGAGTGCCCCATTGTTAATATTTGTATGTATAACTCATTTGCCATACCCATAAGAGAAAAAAAACCAAGCAAATGATAAAAAGCAAGACTAGCCACAAATGAGGGCCTAGAAATGTCTGTGGTAAATCAGGGCCTACAATCTCTAACCAAGCACAGCAAAGCTAGCAACCTAAGGCTTGGCACAGGTGCTAGGGTACACTGAGAGACTCCAGAACATGAGGAAGCAGGGTTCAGGCCCATCAGAGTAATGAACGTGAGGCAGCGGGCGAGTTAAGATTTCCAGCTTGGCATCAGATCCGCACGGAGCCACATCCCAATTCTACCACATGTCACAAGCCCTACGATATCTCTGTGCACCTGTTTCCTCAGGCAAACGAAAATACCCCAAGGAACACCGCTGATGGCAAGATGGAACACAAGGACAATGGCTTTTGCCAATGTGGTGACCAAATATTTCTTTCTGACCTGAGCTCACACTCAGCCAACAAGATGTAAAACCCGTCCTTTCAACTCGGGGCTCATAACCTACTTAAAACAACACTTCCTGCTCAGGTTATAATTAGGAGTGTCTGACTATTATGAGGAACATGAGACAGCTTTATGAAGTGTTAATGAGCATCCTTAATTTGTCTGGCATCAGAGTGAAGAGGACAATGACCACAGGCCACCAGCGCACTAAGATAAACAGGCGGCAGTTTTATTACGTATTTGCTATGTGACCTTGGGGAAGTTACTTCATCTCTCTGGAAAATTTGATCTGTAATTTGGGGATTAATAATAGTACTTGCCTCCTAGGAATCTTCTCAGAACTAAATAAGATGATTAATGTTAAATATTTAACACATGCACGGCAGATAAATAGTAAGTCCTAAACAAATGACAGCTATTTTTTACCAGTGTGACTTCCTCATCAAAGATTCTGAATTTCAGTCTTTCATGAAATTCTGGAATTTCTCTTGACTACTCTAGGGGGTCCTGCTTTGCCATCTTTCCTAGAAATGGAATTTCATAAGCCTGGAAGGCCAGTGGCTATAGAGTACCAACCTCAGGCCTATTTTCTTGGAATTGAAACACAAGGAGGGATGTGGCAGAGACTGCTATTTGTCACACTAATATCCATTATCCCCTTGTTTTTCCCTGGGAATATTTTTTATCTGGTAACATGACCTCCCAGAATAAAAGACTACATTTCCCAGGCTTCCCTTCAGTGATATGTGACCATGTGATTAAGTTCTGACCAGTGAGATGTGAGTGGCAGAGTGCAACTTCCAGAGTGTTTCTGAGAGAGAAGAGGTATGCTGGAAAACAAGAGTGTTACTTGGCCATCTCAGACAACAAGGAAGAGGGCAACACCCTAAGGAGCATAAAGCAACCAGATAGAAGGAGCCTGGGACCCTAGCTATCCCATAGAGTTAAGCTGCCATTGCAGATCAGGCTTTTATATGAGCAAGAAGTAAGCTTCCATCTGTTTAAGCCATAGATATCATGGCCTTTGTTACCTGCAGCCAAGGCTATAATCTCACATATATTGTAGAGGATGTGGAGAAAAGCAGAAGAAAGGCAGAATGTGATGGAAGGTTACAACATATCCCTGGCACATAGTAGGTTCTCATATTTACTTGCAGAATTAAACATCCTCTTTAGAACTCCAGGCAATCAAACCAAATTTGGAATATTGAGGTCAGCTCCAAAAACAAGAGGGAGAGTGGCCAGCTGGAGTGTTCATAGCAGAATGACTAGGGCAATGGAAGCTTGAAAAAACCCATCTCGTGAGGAAAGACTATAAGAGCTAGAAGGAGAAAGGTAAACCAAAGCATCAGGATTAGGCTTCAAGTAACTCAAGGGTAGTAAGTTGAACAGGGCTCCTCTCTTTGTACTCCGGTGTCCTCATCTGTAATAGATAAGACCAGAAAATTATTAAAATCCTTCTAGCTATACCATGAGGAATCTATAGATTCAGAGGAATTTATGTTGCACAAAAGAACAGAACCACAACCTGCCTAGATACAGCACTGAGAGAGTGATGGACAGATTTCCACTGAAAAAGACAAAAGACAACTTCCAGGTGATGATTCCTCTCCAGCAGGAGAATAGCTGCCTTCCACAGTGCAGAGTTATCTGATGGGAAGAGTTCAGTCAGGGGCTAGACAGGCTCCTAGAGGAAGTGCTGAGATTTGGAGGACCATGGAATTAAAACAGCTTCTTCCTACAGACTGTTCAGAAAAGTGGGCTTTATAGTAGACAGTCCTGGATTTCAATCCAGTTCTGCCACTCACTTGGCTACATGATCCTGAACAAGTGATTCACCTTTTTTTCAGTCTCAGTTTCCTCATTTTAAAAACGGGGGAAGTAAAACATAACTTGAAGTACATTGTGTTAAAAGAGGCTAATACATATCAAGCACGTAGCACAGTGCTAGGCTCACAGCTGCTTATAGAGGTCATCAACATCATATTAACTTTAGAAACGGAGAAGGAAAAGAGAAAAATGTGAGGAGCTCAGAAGATTGAGTTGTTCATCCTGGTGGCAGCTTCGGCAGGTAGAAGACTGGAATTTGTGGACTGGGCAAGTAGTTGCACAGCCAAAATAAACTTAGGGCTTGCCATATAAATGCTGTGAAGTACAGGCAGCATCAAAAGCCTCTCAAAGAGTAGGAGAAGAAGAAGAGCTGGAAGTTGGAGTCTCATCAGAAACTGAGGAAGAACTCTTATCCAGACATTATCCACCCATCCAACATTTATTGATTATCTATGAGCAATAAGATGAGAAAACACCACAATGAGGAAAATACAGAGTATAATCAGGGCACAGAGGAGAAGCATCTGACCCAGTTAGAAGGTCAGATGAGGGTTTCCAGAGAAAATGAGAGTTAACTTAAGACCTGCATTACTGAGGCAAAGGTGTTTAAAGTGAAGGGTAGGGAGAGACCTCAAGTTGGTAACGTGTTTGAAGGAGACCACAGAATCATAACCTCTTCACTACCCCTCTAAAATTCCCGTATTCTGAGTGACCAATCAGACGGCTAAGTCCGTTCCAACACCAAGGTTCTACAGTTATGCTTTGGACGAAAAAGCAAAATTAATTAAATGCACTACACATTAGAGTTGACAGCATTTTTAAAAGAAGAGTGGTGGGTATGGATATGGCTATAAAAGGGCAATATGAGGGCTCCTGGTGGTATGCTGTGACTGTTCAGTATCTTGACGGTGGTGGTTGATTCAGAACCCACACAAGTGACAAATAGTATGGAACTTACACACACACACACACACACACACACTAATACAAATAAAACCAGGGAAATATGTCAATATCTTAGCTGTGATATTACACTATAGTTTTCCAAAGTGTTACCACTGAGGAAAATAGGCAAATTTTACAAGGATCTCTCTCTATTGTTTCTTACAACTGCATGTGAATCTTTAACTATTTAAATAAAAAGTTTAGCTACAAAAGTAGATACAGAAAAAGAATACGGTTATATACAATTACAGGTATGAAATGTAAATTCATTGTTGAAACTGTAGCAAAACACATAAAAATAGCATGTTAAAATTACTGGTACCTACTATCCAAATATCCTTTTATAATATTTTGATCTAGTTCCTTCATTTTTAGACTATTACATATCCTTACAATGATTTTCTTGGGTATATATACAAATATATGTGTGTGTGTCTTTACATAGGTTAATTTAGCATGTAGTTTATCTTATTTCATGAATTTTATATTTTAAGGCTCTTCCCATCATATTAAAAATTCCTTGAACAATTTTTAAAATTTTATTGAAGTATAGTTAATTCACAATGTGTTAATTTCTGCTGTACAGCAAAGTGATTCAGATATATATATATATATATATATATATATATACACACACACACACACACACACACACTTATTCTTTTCCATTATGGTTTATCACAGGATATTGAATATAGTTCCCTGTGCTATACAGTAGGACCTTGTTGTTTATCCATCTGAACAATTATTTTTTAATGGCTATTTAGTAATACCATATAGGCATATCATAATTATCTGAACCAATCTCCTATTTTGGAACATTTTAGGTAGCTTTAAATTTTTTTCTATTATAAGCAATTCTACAATAAATTAAATCTAACCGGTTGCCAACATTACTGAGATGAAAGAGAGCCAAGTCCCTGAATACTGAAATGTTAGAAGAGATCTTAGAAATCACCTGCCCAAACAATTCCCCTAAAACAAACATACACCCACACAAAAATCATTTCATAGTTATGGAAATTATGTATGTATTCCCACTTTAGGAAGTTAGGACAATGCACAATTTCAACAGCTATTTAAAAAAAATAAAAAGCATGAGCCACCACCCTTGCTCTACGTCATTTCTGACCTTGTAGAATCAAGTAGAAAAAGCAGAAATGTCGATGGACACTTAGGTTGCTTCCATATCCTGGCTATTGTAAATAGTGCTGCAATGAACACTGTGGTATGTGTCTCTTTTTGAATTATGGTCTTCTCAGTGTATATGCCTAGTAGTGGGATTGCTGGGTCATATGGTAGTTCTATTTTTAGCTTTTTAAGGAACCTCCATACTCTTCTCCATAGTGGCTGTATCAATTTACACTCCCACCAACAGTGCAAGAGGGTTACCTTTTCTCTACATCCTCTCCAGCATTTATTGTTTGTAGATTTTTTGATGATGGCCATTCTGACTGGTGTGAGGTGATACCTCATCGTGGTGTCCACTGACAGATGAATGGATAAAGACGATGTGGCACATATATACAACGGAATATTACTCAGCCATAAAAAGAAACGAAATTGAGTTATTTGTAGTGAGGTGGATGGACCTAGAGTCTGTCATACAGAGTGAAGTAAGTCAGAAAGAGAAAAACAAATACCATATGCTAACACATATATATGGAATCTAAAAAAAATGGTTCTGATGAACCTAGGGGCAGGACAGGAATAAAGATACACACATAGAGAATGGACTTGAGGACATGGGGTGGGGAGCGGGAAGGGGAAGTTGGGACAAAGTGAGAGAGTAGCAGTGACAATATATACACTCCCAAATGTAAAACAGATAGCTAGTGGGAAGCAGCTGTATAGCACAGGGAGATCAGCTCAGCGCTTAGTGACCACGAAGAGGGGTGGGATAGGGAGGGTGGGAGCTCCCTATAATTGTAAAGCAATTATACTCCAATAAAGATGTTAAAAATAAGAAAAAGCATAAAAGAAGAAACTATAGAGAAAAAAATTTTAAGACTAAAACGTTCTAGATATGGTTCATATTCTCATTCTCTATGACACTGGAGAAGCAATTTAACTATTTTAATTTTGTTTCTTCATCCATTAACATACCCTCCTTCTAGGAAGTCTTCAATAAATATTTGTTGTCTGAGTGAATGACTGAACTTTCTGACACATATAGGTACTCACAGGTACTCAACGCTCACTATAACACAAACATTCCATGTTCTTCCAGCTTTCCAGTCAGCTCCTACGTGTAACGTCTCCCTCAGCTCCTTCTTGCCGACACTTCAGAGCCAGCACTACTGTCCATCCTCAGAGAAGCCTTCATCAACCCACTAACTTACTTCTTGCCCAGATTCTTTACCTCATACTTTGTTATAGATACACAGACGCCTGTCTCCACTGATGGTAAAGGAGCAACTTGCAGGTCAAGCTGTTTCATTTTCAAGTTTGAGTGCAGCTTTGCCAGCAATGTTAACACGACAAGACAGGTTCCTCACATCTCCCACCCCGGCTGCAGCTACTGGATGAGAGGTACACATGCAACACCTATTAAGCCAATTGGATTCTCTCCTGAAATTTAGAGTTTGGGATCCAGAGACAGATGATCAGTGAAGACTGAATGCTTGAATTAGTGACATGTAAACTGGGAATTTTGGAGAAGCTATCTACAAAGAGAAGACCAGAAAGCTGGTCTACAGAGAGAGAATGAAGGATAAAGCAAATGCATAGGAAGAAGCAAAACAAGAACCATGAAGCACTAGAGAGAGGGGCTGCCGTGAGGCTCTTAGCTCTGGAGTTCCAGGCACAAATGAGGCAGGGCTCCACTCTCTGACCCTGGGACTCAGAAGGTAGCCTGTGACTTTATAACAACTCCCTTCCTTTGGTTTTCCATTAACATGTTTTGAAATGGCTTTTATTACTTGCAACCAAAGATAATTTACTAAGACATGGAGCCTTCACTAAAGACTCTAAATGATTTTTCCTCCATCCCTTTATCACCTTTTTCTTCCTCTGAAAATATTCTTTCCTACTTTATCTGAAATGTTCAAATTCTACTCATCCTTCAAGACCAGTCCTAAATAAACCTAAGCACGGAGAAGTCTGTCTCTGTCTTCTCTCAACTCCCTCCCAGCGCATGTTGCTGTGCTTGGCACATGCACAGCAGAGTGATTTGTGTACTTGCCTTATCCCCCCTTTAAGCCACTTCCTCTCTCCAGGCCTCAGTTTCCTCACTCTCAAAATGAGTAGACTAGGTGAGCTCAGCGGTTGTCAAGCTGGATGCTACTCAGCCCCAGGTTCTGCAATTACACACAAGAAACCACTGCTGGGGCAGGAGAGGCAAGTGGTCCCAAGAGAGCAGTATCCCAGCCTCCCATCCTTATTTTAACCAGAGTTGGTCTGTTTTCATGTATTGCATACAGTAAGAGTCTGGGTAAGGCTTTATTGAAAAAGGAATCTAGTGCTAATCAAAATGAAAACCCTAAACTAGATAATCCATAGGGCTCCAAGATTCCAGGAACAGCAGTGAATTAAAAATAACAAGAAAATTTTATTGAGATAGACACTGTTCTAAACATCCTATGTTTGTCAACATTTTGATCATTACAACAATCACGTGAGGTAGATGTTCTTAACCTCATCCTAAAATGACAACCTGAATCACATAAATTACAAGTGGCAGAGGCAGGATTTGAGCCCAGGATACAATCCAGATCCAGATCTGAGGTCTTAACCACAATACCGTCTTCGATGCTCCTCTAGGGCAGATACTGTGACTTTTGTTTCTTTCTCTTTTTGATTTCACAGCACAGTTATTTGGCTGGTAGTCATTTAATAGTGTTTGCTGAATGAATAAATGCTTGAATGAACAAAGGAAGTCCATCTTGGATTCCACAGAGACTGAGACACAAACTTGAACTTTCTAGGACTTCGGCTGCCTCCAGGTAATAATCCTAGCTGAACAGAACCATTTTATAACTTAGGCCTTTCCCACACCATCTTTCTGAAAAGCAAAGGACCTTCTTGCAGCCAGGAAGAAATTCCTTTTAGGTATGGTTTAATTTGTAGCCTAGCACTGACCAGTACCATTAGTTTGATGGGTCCATGAATGCATACTTCACCACGCTCACTATCTTTAACTCGTAATCAATATACTCATTCCATTAACATCAGAGTTTCTTAACCTTAAAACTATTGACATTTTGGGCCAGATAATTCTTTACTGTGTGGAGCTGTCTGGTGCACTGTAGGATGTTTAGCAGTACCCTGGCTTCTATCCACTAGATGCCAGGAACAACCCCTCCCCCACACTGTGACAACCAAAATTGTCTCCAGACATTTTGGAGAACCACTGCTTTACGTGAACTAGCTTCTGTAGCAATACTGGGGAAAAAAATAAAGAAAAAAATATAAGCAATGACTAATCACGCTTAGAACATAAACAGTAGATTCCTTTCATCCTTGGAAAGTTCCCGGGTTTCATCCTCCACCCTGAAAATTCTCCTTCAACGGGGCTGTCCTGAGGACCTTATAATGTATCAAGCCTGTTGACCGCCTCGTCCAAGAGTTCTGCTGATAACAACCCTACACATTTATGAGGACTACATGGTAACCACACATTGTCTTAAAGCTTATGAACAATCCCAGAATGAATATAACAAAGAAAATGCTCAGAACCTTGTAAAATGAAAAAAGTAAAATAATCCACTTTGAAGAAAACTCAGGATAATAAAATATTCCCAACATGGGCTCACTTAGCTTCAACCACTTGATGCAGCAAACACTTATCAAGCATCTACTCTAGGGCAGGAAATACACTAGGCACTTTTCTATACCTTATCCCATTTGATTTTCCTAACAATCTGATGAGAAAGGCACTGCCCAAGGTCACAAAGCTAATCAGTGATTTCAAAACTTGAATCTAGAACAATCACTAGCTCCAACTCCAGTGCTCTCTCCACTGATATACTGCAGCATTCTACAAGAAGACTAGTAGCCACAATTAATGGAGAGCCAATAAGGTAACAGAAAATCTGTTCATTCATATTTTTACACGTAGATAAAAGACAAAAGGATCAATCCCAAAATGTTAATAATGGTCATCCATGGAAAACAAGTTTATCAGTTATTGTGTGTGTGTGTGTGTGTGTGTGTGTGTGTGTGTGTGTGTGTGTGCTTTTCTGCATTTTCTAAATTGTTTTTCCCTAGATATATATTACCTATGTAATAAAAAGTAATCAAACCCCATTTCCAAAAACCAAAGTAACTCATGGAAGTATCAACATGTAATGCCAGTTTTAAGCAAAGCATTATCACTATTTCTCATTTATGAGACTGCCAAAAATTAAGAAGTTTGATAATACTCAGCCTTGACAAGGATGTGGGGGAAAAAAGTAATCCCATACACTGTTAGTAGAAATCTAAGTTGGTACAAGGTTCTTAGAAAGCAATGCAGCAAGATCTATCATAATGTGAAATGAATAGGCTCTTTCTCCTAGCAATGCCATTTCTAAGAATTTATCCCAGAGGTATACCACATATACAATATACAAAAATTTATGTTCAAAGATATTTACTGCCTATCAATAGAGGAACTTGGACAGTGGAATTCAAAGCAGTCATTAGAGAAAATGAGTTACATCTCTAGGTACTAATGTAGAAGGTTATCCAAGACATAGTATTAAGTAAAAATCAAGTTATATAACAGCATGTATAAGATTCCAGGATATACAAGTATACATTATATATGAATGCGTGTATATGTATATGGGTGTGCAGGAATCTGCATGTGTCTATGCAGTTGTATATAAGCTTGCATATGCTTGCATATTCTCTAAGTATATGCAAGAAATCATTAATATTAAGTATATCTGGAGAGTAAGACTAAAAGCTGAGAGAAAAGAAGTGGACTTTTATTTTCATTTTTATACCACTCTCTGAATCGTTTTAAATTTTCTTTTCATAAAGAGGTACCACTGCTATAAACAAAAACAGGGGCTTTTGTTTTGGTTTGGTTTTGGTTTTTAAGAGACAAGAAGCCCGGCTCTCACGCAAAGGCTTGAAAACAAAGCAACATATGAAATAGAACTGTATTCTGTTAGAACTGCAAATGCTCACAAAACAAGACAGCGTGAAAGCCTGCCAGGCTGTGTGTGCCAGTGAGAGGCATAATGGAGACAGTTCTCTCCTGGCACATGAGAAACAAAGCCAGCCTCCTACCCTGGGAGGGGGTTTAACGGCTGGGTGTTAAGACGAATAATTAAAGCGAAATCCTGCTATACTTTTTTGAGGCACCTAATAAGCCAATTTCCCTAACAGCTAAAACCCAATTTTTCCTGTTCTATCCCTCCAGCTTGTCTTCTCCTAAAGTAGCTGATACATCTTGGCCATTGGGTGCCCAAGATCTCAGGCCTCCTCCTTTGCAATCTCTGTCACACTCCGATATGTCAGAAGACCTGGGCCCTGCTGCCGGCTTGGCTGTGTATCAGCTCACTGAACTTAGCAGAACTCCTTATCTCTAAAACATTTTGTAAACGCCACCTACTCCAATGGATCATCGTAAGAACTAAAACTGACAGGGTATTAAAAAAAAAAAAAAAAAAAAACATGTTGCCAACACTAGGATGCTGTGAAAATGTCATTTGCACTTGGAAAAGAAAAAAAGGTGGCCATTATTGTGGAACAGCATAGTTGCTGACCTCACCCATGGTGTATAAGTCCTGCCTACAATCTAGAATAACTATGAAGCCACCTCAAATTCTTTCTCAACATAAGCAGTCAAATGGTCTCTTACAACACAACTCGGACTTCTTTTTTTGTCACTCCCTCCTGGCTCCCTAAGTGCCAGTTACACCACTACTCCTCTCTGCAAAGCTTTTTCCCTCTTCCAGGTCTTTGCATTTGCTGTACGTTCTACGTCCAGCTCTTCTTATTTTTCTTTCTGTTTGCTTCTGTTTCTTCAGGTGTCACCCCAGATATTATCTCCTCAGAAAGGCATTCCTGATCATGCTCTGTAAAACAGGCCTCCACCACCCTGAGTTATTCTTTCTCACTCTGGTCCCCTCCGTGGCATTTAACACTCCACATAATCCTTTATCTTTGCTTACTGGATTGTGTCTCATCCTGCATTGTATCTCTGTGCCTAGGACCATACCAGCACATAGTAGGCAGACCACAGACACTGTGAAGTGAATAAATGAAGGGTTAGTCACTGCACGGTGCTATCAGCTACATTTCACCTTGCCTGTGAAACAGGCAGGGTCAGTATGATTGTTCTCACTTGAATTACCTGCCCGAGGTCACAGCCTGCAAAGGACAGAGCCAGAGCTTATATCTGGGGTTTCTGACACATGATTCCCTAATACCCCCGCTACGCAAGAGCACCAACAAACTGAACTGTAAAGATTGAAAACACAGCAATTTATCTAGGCTTCAGCAGTAGCAGAGGGGAAGAGAAAGAGCTGCGTTCCTGCAGGGGTGTGGTAAGAGAGAGAGGGAGGGGGAAATGGCGAGCTATGATCTTGCACTCCCTAGTTGCGAATTAGGAAGTAAAATTCTTTCCTTCATCTGAATGAAATGCAGTTACCTCTGGGATGGAGGCTTATGAAACCGCTCATCACCAAGTCACAGCATGGAATACTTTGCTAATTGAAACAGCAAGTGAAATTTTAGGTAGGTCAGATGCAATTACCCAAACTGGAAAGTGACACCACTGTTCACACCTATTGGACCACATGCAGCAGGCTGGGATCTAAGTTTCACACACACACACACACACACACACACACCCCAAAACTACAGTCATCCACACACTTCTTATGGTATGGGGCTCCAAGTCTCCCAAAACATGCTGACTCACTGACTGGGGAGAAGGGAGGAGATCCAGACAGGAAAGGGGAAAAGAGAGAGAAAAACAGAGCAGAAGAGTAGCAGAGGCAAAGGAGGAAAGAGGGGGACGAGGAAGTTGAAGACAGAAGTGAAGGGGAAAGAGAAAGAAAGAAGCAAAGAGAGGGAAGAAGGGCTGCAGAGGAGGAGAGAGAAAGGAGAAATGAGGGCTTCTGTCCTGCTAGGACTTGTGCTGCAATGCTCAAGTGGCCCAATGCTGGCACAAGCAGACCCGGAGAATTCCTAGGGTCAGGGTTTTTTTCAGGCACTTGTCTGTTTCCATAGAGACCGAGAATTCCTGCTGCAGTAATCATCTTCCAAGTTTCTTTGGCGTTTGAGCTTTCTTCCTGTGCCTCCATCACCAGGCAAGGAACCAGAGCCGAGGGCTCAGCCAGTGCGAATGGGAGTAAGGGCAGGCTGGCTACCCTACACGGTCCTGGCCTCCAGCCTCGGTCCTGGACTCAGCCCAGTGCCACAGAGCTTCGGTTCTAGCATTTCCACCGATTACCTTACTCCTCCCTCCAGGCAAACACAGGCTCTGCTCCTGCCTCCTGCCCCTCCACAGCACTGCCCTGGAGATCTGCACAGCCTGATGGGCAGCTTACCAAAGAGCTGAAAGCCTGGTGAAATCTTGTGCCAAGCTGACAGCATATTCAGCCCTGCCACACGCGTGCCCGTGGTGCATCCGCAGCAGAGAAAACCAGTTGGTCATATTTTCCACTTCTAGCCAAGACTGGAAATACTACCTCCTCTCCTCCTGCCATCCAGGCTAATCATCTCTAGCTTTCTCTAGGCCTCCCTCCCCACATCCAGTCAGCTGTCAGCCTGTCCACTCTTCTGCATAATGCTTTCAGGAGCGGCCTCTTCCTTTCAGTCTCACTGGCACTGCCCTGGCTTGGGCCTTAGTTATTTCTCAGGGCATCAACTAAACTGCCACGGAACTGTTCTCCCTGTCCTCCAGGCGTATACGCTCTCTCTTTCAGTACACCCCCTCCCTCCTTAGCAAATCAGAAATTCCTGGAGCCCAGGGATCAGTGTTTTCAACCAGCACTTCAAGAAAATATGATGCAGCGAGGACACAGGTAGGAACCACAGATGGACTCCATCCCTTACACAGCTGCAAATTATCCTCAGGATTCACACATTACACTCTTCTCTCTGGAGCTGCAAGAGACTCTGTGGGCTCTGGGCACTTCTGCCTTCCTGTGCCCATTCCCCCATTTTTAAAAAAGTTTACATATTTTTTTACTGCATTGATATAACGATGAATTCCTTACTGTTATTTATTTATTCCGGTTTTTAAAAGAAATTGAAATTAAAACATTTTTGTGGGCCTTAAAATTATTGTGGGGCTTCCCTGGTGGTGCAGTGGTTGAGAATCTGCCTGCCAATGCAGGGGACACAGGTTCGAGCCCTGGTCTGGGAGATCCCATATGCCACGGAGCAACTAGGCCCGTGAGCCACAACTACTGAGCCTGCGCGTCTGGAGCCTGTGCTCCGCAACAAGAGAGGCACGATAGTGAGAGGCCCGCGCACCGCAATGAAGAGTCGCCCCCGCTTGCCGCAACTAGAGAAAGCCCTCACACAGAAATGAAGACCCAACACAGAAAAAAAAAAAATTAAATTAAATTAAAAAAAAAATTATTATGGTCCCTAGGCACTATGCCTGTTGGATAAGTCGGGCTTGCCTCCAGCCCCACTCCCAAACCTTCAGCGACCTCCCCCAGCCTGCAGAATAAAGTCCAACCTCCTCAGCAAGCTCACCCGATCTATCTTCAGTGCCATCCACTAGAGGTCCTTCCCACCCATCAGGGCTTCAGCTCCCAGGTCTAAATGCAGGTCTCTCAACACACCATGCATGATGATGCCACTGTGTCTTAGCCCTCAGCCCCAAACAATTTTCCTTTCCTCCTCCACCTACTGACACCTGGCTCAAACACCACTTTCCACTGTGGCCTTCCCTAGTCCTCCTGGTTCAAATTACAGCTTCTTCTTCTGCACCCCCTTCACACTTTCTCTGTCTCTTATTATACCACTTATATGCCAAATTCCAGCGTGCACATCTTTCACAGCATAGTATTTCTAAAATCAGGAAATGGCTTACAACGTATGCCAAACAAACCTGCCAGCCACCAGGTAGGGTACTAGTTGCAAGATGCCAACAGTAATTTTTTGCACATGCAAACCCCCAACACTGCACAGAAGCTACTGGGTCATCTGATTGCTTCTGTGGTGGGGTTATTTGCATTGGTAACACCACACACAGCTGAATTTTAATTTCTATCCCCAGTTAAAATTATGCTTTGATGCATTATTGAAATAACAAGGCATTTTGGATCTAGACTATAGCCTGTGACATGTCAGGTAAAGCAATTAAAGGTAACAGAAACTGCCAGATCTCTTAACACATGTCATGAAATTTCCTAATTCCTTTGACCGTGAAGGACTAATTCTCATACACTGAGCTGCTCTGTCGAAAGCTTCCAAGTAGATTTCAAGAGAAATTGTTTAAGATACACTAACTGTAATTTAGTTTTTTTCCTGAGTTACAAGTTTTGGCAACAAGGAAATGTACCATCTAAACTGCAGGATTCTTCAATCCACTTCAAAATTATAGATTCTTTCCAAAAGGAGTTCAAGATGAGTACAGGTGATAAAAAGCAGTAAGTCACCATAAAGCTTGTATATAACTACACATGGCCAAAGGTGATACAAAAAAAATGTTTAACACTAAACCTGAAAATGGCTAAGATTCAAACCTTGTGATACTGATGAAACACACAGACCTCAGAGAAAAGTCATCTATTGTTAGTCTATTTTTTAGTTGTATATATTTAGTGTTTCTGTTTTTCTGCTGAAAAAGTTGCCTTGATGAATCATACAATAGATTGCATTTTTTTGGTCAAGAAAGCAGTCTTTCGTTAAGCTAATTATTTACACATAAGAAAATTCTTGGGAGTCTGGGACTATGTATTAATCATCCTTCTCTCCCCTCTGGTATCCCTGCATATGAAAAAATGCTCATTACTGAACTGGTCTAGCTTTTTGCCAACAGTTTCACTTCTTTCAAGTCTGGCCTCATTTCTGTGAAAATCTAGCTGTATGCTTATTTTTAGGTTTGGATGGGCATATTTCATTATAAATGCCCTTTTTAAAAATTCAAATCCGTTCATGCTTTCATTCATTCAAAGAGTATTTATCAGGCTCCTAATAAATGCCAAGCAGTGACAAGAATACAAAGGTAAATAAGACACAGGCTTGCTCTGAACTTTACTTACTGTCTAGACGGAGAGACATGCTAGGCAACATATCACAACTCAGTGTGATGAGAGCTATGACAGGGACGTGCAAGGCACTGAAGGAGCATGGAGAATGCTCCATCTCATGCAGCTTATAGGGTTTAAGATTATGGCAGCCACGTCCTGAAGAATGAGTAGGAGATAACCTGGAAAAGTGGACATCTAGATGGCTATGGGATAAGCTGGCCTAAGCTGAGGGAACAGTGTATGCAGAAGCATAGAGATGCAGGTGGGAGGCAAGGGACCTACCAGTAAAGAAAGGACATGAAGTTCTATTGGGCCGGCTTTCAGAGGTACTACAGGGGACTCTGACGTCCAGATAAGAATACTCTGGACCTAATTCCCAGAGCAGCAGGGACTCATTTTCATCGGCAAGATATTGTTCCATAAATTTATGAAGCTGCACCAATTATACTCTTTTCTCAGCGCTATATCAGGATTTAATAAGCCTTATCCAATACTGTTTTTATTCTATTTCCTTTGTTTCCAGCATTTTAAAATTCTTTATGTTATATTTAATACAAGAGGAGATACTTGTTTCACGAGATTCAACATGAAAAACAACTACATTTATTTCAGCTCCCTCAGACGCTCTTATTTCTTCTTACCTCAGGGAAAGAAGCAGATAGAAACATTTACTACTAAGTTCTTCATTTGCAATCTTATAGGCATTTCTCTATGGAATTTTACTCAATATAGAATGAGTAGAGCCTGTGTAACCTCAGGCAACTTGCTTAACCTCTCTGTGCCTCAGTTTATTCAACTATAAGAGGAAAGTAACTATCACCCACCTTAAAGAATTCTTATGAGGGTTAAATAAGATACCATATGTACAATGCTTACTTAGCACAATGCCTGGATTGTAGTCGTTAAATTGTAGCTATTTTTATCATTAAACATTATTGAACAATTGTATATAAAGGTACATGGTTACAACTTTGAATCTGTATTTTATTACAGTTTTAATCTTATATAAGCACACATATATATACACAATATATTTTTGGTGGGGTTTTTTAATATAAATTTATTTATTTATTTTTGGCTGCGTTGGGTCTTCGTTGCTGTGCACGGGCTCTCTCTAGTTGCGGCGAGGGGGACTACTTTTCGTTGCAGTGTGCGGGCTTCTCATTGTGGTGGCTTCTCTTGCTGCGGGAGCACGGGCTCTAAGTGTCCGGGCTTCAGTAGTTGTGGTGCATGGGCTCAGTAGTTGTGGCTTGCGGGCTCTAGAGCACAAGCTCAGTAGTTGTGGTGCACGGGCTTAGTTGCTCCGCGGCACGTGGGATCTTCCCGCACCAGGGCTCAAACCCGTGTCCCCTGCATTGGCAGGCTGATTCTTAACCACTGTGCCACCAGGGAAGCCCTATACTTGTTTACACAAACTTTCAATAGGGGTTATCTCTGGGGCAAGGACCTAAAAGATCAGGGAAGGGAGAAGGTACATTTCTACATTTTTCGTTTTATTCCTTTATGAAATCTTTTATTCTTTCTTAGCCAAGAGCATGGAAAACATTTATAATAAAAACTGATGAAAAACCTTTGGAAGGGGGTTAGATTTATTTTGAAATGTAGAGGGCAGAAAGGCTGATTTTTGCCTAGATAAAAGAAAGGACTCTCTACCAATGAGAGCAGTCCAAAGGTACTGCCTCAGAAGGCAGTGAAAGCTTCCTCACAGAAAGTGTATATCATAGGCTACATGGATTCTCCTAAGTCTATGAAACATGGCAGTCTCCAAGTATTTGAAATTTGACACAAGTGCATCCTTAAATGGTTATCCAGAGTCATTCAAACTTTAGCCACAACTAAATAAGTTGGATGAATCAACTTTGCCTTCAACCTTCAAGACCCTTAAATGGGCAGGTATTCCTGAGTAAGTAATATTAGTACATATATGCTGATGATATTTCAATGAATTATGAAGTTATCCAAGTAAATGTTTCATAAAGTTAAAGCCAGATTCAAAATGTGGGTGCTGTGTTTAAACACTACCTGGAATAGTATTTGTTAAAGATAATTTTTGTTTTCAGTCAGATTCATACAAGGCAAGAAAACATTTTAGCATTCTTCATCATCCTTATACTTTTAAATCCCATTAAAATCTGGATTTTTTTTAAACATCTTTATTGAGGTATAATTGCTTTACAATGGTGTGTTAGTTTCTGCTTTATAACAAAGTGAATCAGTTATACATATACATATGTTCCCATATCTCTTCCCTCTTGCATCTCCCTCCCTCCCACCCTCCCTATCCCACCCCTCTAGGTGGTCACAAAGCACCGAGCTGATCTCCCTGTGCTATGCGGCTGCTTCCCACTAGCTATCTATTTTACATTTGGTAGTGTATATATGTCCGTGCCACTCTCTCACCCTGTCACATCTCACCCCTCCCACTCCCCATATCTTCAACTCCATTCTCTAGTAGGTCTGTGTCTTTATTCCCGTCTTGCCACTAGGTTCTTCATGACCTTTTTTTTTTCCTTAGATTCCATATATATGTGTTAGCATACTGTATTTGTTTTTCTCTTTCTGACTTACTTCACTCTGTATGACAGACTCTAACTCCATCCACCTGACTACAAATACCTCCATTTCATTTCTTTTTATGGCTGAGTAATATTCCATCGTATATATGTGCCACATCTTCTTTATCCATTCATCCGATGATGGACACTTAGGTTGCTTCCATGTCCTGGCTATTGTAAATAGAGCTGCAATGAACATTTTGGTACATGACTCTTTTTGACCTATGGTTTTCTCAGGGTATATGCCCAGTAGTGGGATTGCTGGGTCGTATGGTAGTTCTATTTTTAGTTTTTTAAGGAACCTGCATACTGTTCTCCATAGTGGCTGTATCAATTTACATTCCCACCAACAGTGCAAGAGGGTTCCCTTTTCTCCACACCCTCTCCAGCATTTATTGTTTCTAGATTTTTTGATGATGGCCATTCTGACCGGTGTGAGATGATACCTCATTGAAGTTTTGATTTGCATTTCTCTAATGATTAATGATGTTGAGCATTCTTTCATGTGTCTGTTGGCAATCTGTATATCTTCTTTGGAGAAATGTCTATTTAGGTCTTCTGCCCATTTTTGGATTGGGTTGTTTGTTTTTTTGTTATTGAGCTGCATGAGCTGCTTGTAAATCTTGGAGATTAATCCTTTGTCAGTTGCTTCATTTGCAAATATTTTCTCCCATTCTGAGGGTTAAAATCTGGATTTTAGTCTACTGTCTTATGACTTGTCATTATGAACTTTGTAAGTAAAGCCTAATGTTGGAACACTTTAGTGACTCAAGATTGGGCATTCTACTTCTGTGGATTCTACTTTCAGTGGAAGGTGAAATGCACACAGGAGAGGTATGAAGTTTCTAAGCTAATGAATTGGTATAGCTGCAATGCCACGTGGGATATGAGAGGAAGACCTTTGAATGACACTCTTCTAGAGAATAATTTAAATTAAGAGAAAGTGGGACTTCCCTGGTAGCACAGCGGTTAAGAATCCATCTGCCAATGCAGGGGACATGGATTCGAGCCCTGGTCCGGGAAGATCCCAAATGCCCCGGAGCAGCTAAGCCCGTGCGCCACAACTACTGAGCCTGAACTCTAGAGCCCACGAGCCAGAACTACGGAGCCTGCGTGCCACAACCACTGAAGCCTGCGCACCTAGAGCCCGTGCTCCGCAATGAGAAGCCCGCGCACCGCAACAAAGAGTAGCCCCTGCTCGCCGCAACTAGAGAAAGCCTGCACACAGCAATGAGGACCCAACACAGCCAAAAATTAATTAATTAATTAATTAACTTTAAAAATGAAGAGAAAGTGAGCCAGGACAGGCAGAGAGCTCTGCAAGACAAATCCAGCAAGGGGGCTGCTCTGGAATCTATCTGGAATCTGTTGACTTATAAAGTCATTAGTCTCTGAATATCTCAGGGAAAATCAAAGTAGATAATATTGTTTCCATTTCAACAATGATATTATGCCTACACAGAAAGATAGCTTAGTTCAATGGCGAAAACTTAGACCTTAGAGTCAGAAGACTCGAATCTGGCTGTCATTAACTTGCTGTTTTACCTTGAACAAGTCTCCTGCCATCTGTAAGAATAACTTTCCTCATCTCATAAATTGGAAGGGCACAGACAGCAAAAAGAAGAAAAACTGCAAATGTATTCTCATGTTGTTTCAAGCCTCAAACTTAAGCTCTATGGTGAGAACAACTATGATGTTCTTAGTTTTGTGAAAAGGGAACTGGCTTAAACATTTCTAGGTTTTCCAGCTAGTAACAATAGTGCAGAGGTTTGATCCCACGTCTCTAGGCACAGACACATGCTGCTTACCCTATGTAATAGAATTCTGGGGAAATGAAATAAGATAAGTGTCCTATCTATTATAAATAGCTATACAGATGTAAGGTATTGTTAAGACTAAGCTTTAAATTCTCTAAGGGATCTTGACATATTTTTTCATTCTTAAACATTTTCGTTAGAGCAAAAGCCCCATGAACCACCTGTCCTATCCAGCATGTCACAGTACAATCAGTTGAATAAACAGGCAGATTACTGCTGGTTTAGAAGTGATCCATGAGTTTAATTAAATATCTGAAACAAATGGATACATTTACACTGCACAAGGCCACTCTTTGAAAATCTTAGAAGAAGGAACTATAATTAGACAGGACAGATATAGTTGCTCTAGTAAATGAAACTTGCTACCCACTACAAGAAAGCCCACTCTCAAGAACCAATCCCTCATCCAAACAGCATTCTCCCGAAATGCATGTTGAAACAAAGCCACAATATTCTCTTAGCCTAAAGGGGGTGGATGGTGATCCCTGAAACTTCTTCATATAGTGCTAGTTTGATCAAGCTGAAGAATCTACTCCTAGCAAAAGCACTTTAGAGATAACAGTATTATTAATAAAAATGCTTTTGGGGCTTCCCTGGTGGCGCGGTGGTTGAGAATCTGCCTGCCAATGCAGGGGACACGGGTTCGAGCCCTGGTCTGGGAAGATCCCACATGCCGCGGAGCGGCTGGGCCCATGGGCCACAATTACTGAGCCTGCGCGTCTGGAGCCTGTGCTCCACAACAAGAGAGGCCGCGATAATGAGAGGCCCGCGCGCCGCGATGAAGAGTGGCCCCCACTTGCCACAACTAGAGAAAGCCCTCGCACAGAAACGAAGACCCAACACAGCCATAAATAAATAAATAAATAAATAAATCCAAAGTTTAAAAAAAAATGATTGTATTGAATGTAGTAATCAATGAAGAAACAAGGTAGATATTGTAACTAGCTCAAACAAGAATTATTAAAAAAAATGCTTTTTCATTACAACAATTTATCAAGGCAATTCATTCTTTTTCTCTAAACCTATTGAAAAAGTCTGATTTCGTGAAGATAGGAAAAAAAACCAAAAATCCTCAAAAATCCAGAACTTAGCATAAGCTGCTCTGCGTTCAAGTTACCGCCGCTATCGTACGATGGCCCCCTAGAGGTCAGAAGTGTCTCATTTACGACTGCCTTCCCTACAGTGCTTAGCACAGTGCCTGGCATAGAACCAGGCTCAGGAAATATATGTAGAATTTATTCCACAATGTAACATACTTTTTTAAAAAATTCCAATTTTTAAAATGAAAATCTCTATGAAAAATTGAAATGTTCAGAATTTCATATTTCATTTCCCTGAAGCAAGGCTCCTCTATACTCATCTGGAAATGTTCATTTTCATTTCAGTTATTTGTTTATATGCACACTATGTTCCAAAAGGATTATAGTAGCATCATTTAGAGTACATGAATCTTTTTTGTAAGATTTAAAGGAGATCACATCCAGTCAAAAGATGGTTTGTACTTTGATATATCACAGATTTGGAAAAACATAAGTCAAATAACCATGTACAACCCCAATACCAAAGCCCTTGAAAGCATCAGCCCCTTAGGGATAATTTTAGCTTTAATTTAAAATAGTACTGAGAAAACACACCACCAATACCTTATTTAACTTCAATAGGAGCTTACATGGATAAAATTAGTTTTCAGCCTGGACACTTGAACATCTGTGGACAACATTTCATCCCACTTATAGGATGAGGAAAATAGAAAATGGTAGCCCAAGAAGAGCCATTACACGATTTAAAGAAACAAGCATTTGTTTGCAAAGTGCAGGAATTAAATTCAGTTTGGTTTCATGACTGCCCAAACAACTCAACACAAATCTTTCCTCTGGAGTTCTCAGTTGTCCAGTATTAAAGTTACCAATATAGAACAAACCACTGAGCACCTCAATTATAAATTATATTTACGTAAACAATCCTCCTACCTTGGTTCCTTGAAAAGTTAAGCAAACAGCTATAATGACATTCTTGGTCCAACATGGATACATTAAATAACTGTTATGCTATGGAAATCGCTAAGAGCATTTCCAAGAGAAAATCCAACTTGCTAAAACGCTTTCTAAAAGACGGTCGCAAGCCCAGATGTAAAGTTTAGAGGTATTTCCATTTTCCTTACATATAGAGGTTTATGAAATATTAATACACTCAGTACAAAAGTATAAAGATAAAGAAGCCAACAACAGATGAAATAAAATTTCATTGTGCAAATCATAAAAGCTGTGTAAAAGGGCTCTAGATCCCAGGTAAAATTTGCTCAAGAAAGGTAACAGCATTAAACCTAGCAGACAGCAGAGTAGAGAAGAGGCAGAGCTTTACAGAATTGCAAGTAACATCAGCATTACGAGAATAATAATTGGAATAAATACCGTCAGCAGGCTGCAAAAACAATCAGCACACTTCGTCCTTCACCTCTTCCCCTCATCCAGCTGGGTAGTGAAAGCAGCTGCCTCTCCCCGCCCCCTTCCCAACCGCTCCTCGCGCCACCCCCTCCCCTATCCTGTCCACCCCTCCCCTCCCCTTTCCCCTCCTCTCCCCGCCCCCAGCTGGTGTATTTAGCAGCCTAGAGAGATTAAGAGGCGCTCGCTACGGTCACTGGGCCTCCGGACTGATCTAACGTTTCCTAGCTCCCTGGACTACAGAAATTAGAGACGTGACACCCTGGTGGTATTAGGTGCCTTCGCCTTCATCCTGCCCTCTCCGAAGCCGGACTGGGTTGGGAGCCAGTGGACTGGGCCGCAACTGGAGGGCCCTGCAGAGTTCGGCGGGGCGCTGCCCGCCCGCTGCGCTACCTGAGCTGTCCATGGTGCTGGCGCGGTCCTGAGGCTGCCGGGCGGGACTCCGCGCCGCTGCCGCCCCGGCGTTCACTCTCAGCTTGCCGCCTCCCCCGCCGCTCCCCGCACTTAGGTCCCCGTTACTGTCCACCAGCTGCAAGGATTCATAACCATCGTTGCTGGTCTTTTTCCGGTAGCTTCCGAGGAGGCTCATGGGCAAGCTCACAGAAGAGGAAAAAAATATCAACCTGGGGAGACGAAGGGGGAGGTGGAAGGTGGAAAGGGCTAAAGGAGGATTTTCTTTTAAGGAAAAACAAAAACAAAAACAAAAACCATCAAGTGCCCCACATGACGCAAAGAGGAGGGAAAGAGGGAGCGGCCACCGGAGAGGAGCTTTGCGGGGCGCGGCGAAGCCACCGCCCTGGGCAGAGCGCGGCTCTGGGCGCTGGGCGCGAGGGCGGGAGGGAGAGAGGGAGGACGCGGGCGGGCGGGTGCGCGCGTCCCCGGTGCAGCCGCCGTGGAGCCGCCGGCCCTGCAGAGCTCCGGACCCGGGCCAGCCCCCCTATGGCTCGGGAGTGCCCGGAAGCAATCCTATAGGTGTCGCCGCGTCGCCCCGCCGCGCGGCAGGGCAGCTCCAAGCGCGGCTGGCCCGCGGGGAGGGAAGGAAAGAGGGAGTAAGGGAGGGGAGATTCTCGGGGAGGGGGGGGCTGAAGGCGGAAAATGGGGCGGGGTGGGAGGAGGAGGGGACTACTACCGCTAGGGTAGAGGGTGTTTGCGCACGTGAGGTAAAGAAGAAAGGGGCTGGGTGTCTCTGCCTGGTAAGCTTTGGGGACGAGGGGGGAGGGTCTCTTGGTAAGCTCCAGACACGCCCACTTTGTATAACTTAGCCTATACTTGCTGGAAGATTCGGCGAGTCAAAGCCACCCCTACAGTTGCCCTCCTGGAGGACTGACTTGTAACTCAAGTGAACAGAAAAAGACCGCATGTTACGCCAGGCTATAAGTGTGCCAGGACAGAAAGAAACAGCAGCACTGCGCACATCTCCCAGAATGGGTAAAATCCGTAAGTGAGATATCAAAGACCTGCTTATCCTAACGCTAGCAGGCAGTTAGAGCCCTTTCCACCTAGTGAGTAGATGTGACTAGTAACTATTTGTTGAAGGACAAAATTGGCGGGGGAGCGGGGGGGGGGGTGCCAGGGGGGTCGAATCAGGTGCAATTTCAGTTCTGACATCATTTACCTTGGGACCTGGGGAAAGGTCTATACCACTCAGCTGGCTTGAGGAGGATGCGTGGGAAGCAAGCTAGATGAGGATTTTCTTTCTAGGGCCCTCCCCTCCTTTTTCATAATTCTGGGCACAGAGAGCCGACACTAATTAATCAGAGGAGAATTTATTGAGAAGTTCATGAACCTTAAGAGTCAGCGCCCTTTTTTTGGAGAAGTCCCTTTCAAGGCTGTGCACCTAATTTTATATCTGTGATTCTGTATTCTTAAAGAGGATCTCAACATTGTATGTTTCAAGCCTTATGAAACCTGGATTTAACTCTGTTAAGTTTCAAAATGCAATTACCAAGTGCCCATTTTCACCTGAAATAATAAGATTGCAAAAGTATCCTTCGTTCTCATCATTTCAGGTGAAAATCTTGGCTTAAAATTGTCATTTTCCCTATTAAGATTTGGAAAGACTGAGGTGCTTTTCAAGTCATCTGACAGAGTTTCATCACCAAAACACGAAAAACGTACATGCATGTAAAATTTGCTTAAACCCATACACAAACCTAGATTTGACATTTCACCTTTCACGATTTTCTCTTGTTGTTATTATTTTGATATCTTTAAGAACACAAATCAAACTATAGCATCTAAGAGACCTCAGTCTAAATCATTTGGGACCCAACGAGTTTCCTGGGAGTTCTAGCTCTACACAGGTCTACATAAAATAAATTAATTGGATTGAGGGTCATTTTCCTGTTGAAGGATCACTCAAATGCAAATTCTTATAGGAAGGGGATAAATCAGTAAAAGCCAAGAGTGCTTGCTGTCTTCTATATTCCTCCAGTCCCTCTGAAAAGGTAAATTATCTGAGCAGTTGCTCTCCTAACTGCATTATCTGATGAACATGTGGTCTGAGCCAAATCACAAATCACAGTTAATGCTCACTTACAAGATCAAACAACTTCAGTGGTGGCAGTTAAAATTGTAATAAAATTTAAACACAAACTTTATACTTTCAATTTTCCCAATCTGTCAGTTTGAGCTATTTTAGATACTTGACTAATACTCTGTAAGGTCTAGTAAATAAATCTTTTCCAATAACATTTTAAATAATCTTTTTCTGCACCTTTCCTTCTCCTTTAATTTATTACTGACCCACAGGGAGAGGAAATACCTAGTATCTATCATGTGCCTTGACAAATACTGGATTTATACCCTGGATTAAGAGAATTTAGAAAAGACCATTTTTGAAAAGTGAAAATTATTATTTTCAAAAAAAAGCCCTCAGTTATTTTTGCTCAACTTTTCAGAGTTGCAGACATTTTGCTGGAAGAAATTATAGATTAAACATAGGCCTTTGTATTTTGGGATATCTATTTCCCCAGTTTGCAAATTTAAAGAAAAACATGAGTGGGATACAGGGACCATTTTATTTTTTATATTTACACTTAATTTAACATAAATACAACCGATCAGAATAACTATTAATAACCCTACAAAATTAGGGATATAAAGAACATAATAAGGCAGGAAAATACAGTAACTAGATTAATTTACAACAGTTTAAAAATTACTTTAGGGCTTAAATTAAATACACCAATTTCAACACTAAAATTTTCTTTACTATTCTAAAGATCAAATTCATAAAGAGTTCGTGGATCCACGAAGATCTCACTTTTGTCTTCTATAAAATAGAGTATAATAAAAGTACCATCGTCATATAGTTGAAGTAAGAACTAAACTAGTACATAACACGTATAGAATAAGTACTTAACAAGTGTTCTCTATTATTACTATTAGTGGTCTGGCTTGGGCACAGCTCTATCTGCAGTGCTGACAGTCCGACTTCCTCCCGTGGGAGGAGCTCAATAAAGGCTAAGTATTATTTTCTCCAGGACTATACTAATGGAAACTTGTCTATGTGATTTTGCATGAGAGCTTAGGCTTAAGGAAGAGAGGTGGTACTGGTAAAATCCAAGGTGAACATTTAGAGTCAAACTCTGTTTTTCCAAGATCAAGATTGTTCCATAATTAATTTTATCTCAAGAATATCACATCACATATGGGGCAGAGCCAAAGGACTAGATGCCCTCTTTGGGAGAGTGTTCCTTCCCTTTGCCTTTTCCATTGCTGACTCAGTCACTTTCATTAACTTGGTGAAGATTATCCACACTGAGAAATGTTTGAGAGGCAGACTCTATTCCTCCCCATCCCCTCCACCCCCAAAGTGCTCTCCTGTCACAGCAGATGTCGCACAACTTTTGTGGTGGTGCTAGACGATGAATATGTACCACAACCTACCTGGGATTATGATCTGTGCTTTTTTGTCTCTAGGAACTATAAAACATTGCTTACGACTGAGATTCTAGCACCTTATCTCCCAGGACTGAATCCTAGTTCCATGGACTATTAGCTCTATAACCTTAGGCAAGTTACCCTCTCTGCCTCACTTTCCTCCACTATAAAATGAGAATAATAGTGTCATCATAATAAGGTTGTAGTGAGAATTAAATTAGTACCTTACACATAGTAAGTGCTTAACAAAAGCTATTATCAGTATCATTGTTCTATTTTTGTCACTTTTTCAAAAACATAATTTCCTACCTAAAATTAGGCTAAAATCTGTCTTGCGTACTTAAGAGATTTACTGTCATTATGATTTATGATAATATAAAAGCATTATGTATAATGTGAAGTGATTATTCTGCCTTGAGTTTTTAGATATTTTAATGCATGTCTATCCTGTTAGGTTTTGGACTCCTTAAATACAAAAATCCATGTTTTGTTCAGGTCTGTACCCCCATGACACCAAAAAGAGAATCTCATACTCATTAGATATTGATAAAAGTACCTGCTGAATTTTAAAATTAATGAATAAATAAATAAGCAAAAATGTATTAGTATCACCTAGTCTAGTGATTTTTTTAAACTACATGTTGTGGTCTACTAGTGGACTATAAAATAAACAGCAATTCATGACTATTATTCTCATAAAAATAAAGTAGGTTGGAAAACCAGTTTTTAGCACACAGTAAGATGTTATTTCCTGAAATATTGTTTTGGGCTTGTAGGGCAAAACCTCCAGTACTGAGACTGGTGAATTCCCAGTGTGAATGTCCTACACACTGTGACATCTGAATTCACCTGGATAATTAGACAACAAAGAATTCTGGCTAACCAAACTGTAACTGAGGGCAGAGCTTCTATCCTCTGTTGCAAAATGTATTATGATCTGTTTTCTAACATTAACTTCTTCAGTTTTCACTTCAACTGATATAAATCAATGAATAGTACTAAAACTTTCTTTGGCAACATGCCTCAGTTACATGATTCAACTATCTCCTTACTGAATATGGCCTATGGGTATAGATGGTGCAAGGCATTCAAACTGGGGACCAGGAGACCACATCTGGCCCCAGACATGTTTTGTTTGTGCTGTACTTTTAAAAAAATTTTCAGCTTAGATGCCTTTACAAAAGGTACACAGGCTCCAGTTTGAATGCCACACTTCACTACCACTTCCCAGTGTATGATTCCTAGCCTTCCCCACTCTTCCCCACTATGTCAACCCTGTGGGCATATGTATTTGAGACCTGTAATGTAGTGGCAAACCTGGAGGAATAACAACATCAAGAGAGATGCCAAAGCCACATGTTCAAGCCATAGTCCAGAAGAAAGAGCAACAGACTGGGAATTCTCTTCTGACTCTATTATTACCTAACTCTATTATGAATCAGAAGAGAGGCCTTGATTGCTTCTCCTCCTCTTAGCAGTAAAATTGAAAGTGCTGAATTACAGGACTCTCTCTAGTTCTTAAATTTTCCTATTTTTCTCAACGCTTGAGTTGTCATTTCCTTCTTCCTCCTCCAAATGAAGCCCAGAGGGAAAAACCATGGCCATTGAAGTGTTCCAGTTGCTAAGTCCCATTTAATCAAGGTTTTACCATAGAACGCATGCATAAATAGTGGCAGCTGTCAAGAGTTACACATAGAGCAATACACAAAAAAAGAAGAGGAAGTATGCTGGGGAAAAACGAAGTGAGCTAATATTAATAGAAGAAAGTCCCAATTATTCCTAAAATATTCCTCAGGAATGAGGTGGTCTGTTCTTGGTGCTTGGTGGAGTACTGGGTCTCCCAGAAAATAGGACAAATTTTCCAGGCAGGGCATATTCTTAAAGACAGCTCAATACCCTGAAGCCTGTACCTCCCTGAAGCTCTAGTCTAGTAGTAATAAAAATAACTGCCACTGATTACTTACCATTTGCCAATTACCTAACCCGCCTTAACTCTCACCTTCCCAACAACCCTGCAAAGGTGTTATCCTTATTTTGAGGCAAACTTGCAGAGGGTAAATAACTTGCCAAGCTCACACAGCTAGCTATCGGCTGGGATTCAAACTGCCATTTAGAAAGATCATGCTTTGGCCCCTGCACCAGTCATAAGAGGTAATTCCAGTGGTCAAAGTGAAAGCTGGAGGAAATCTGGGTCACTCCTTGGCTCTGACCTGCCTTACTAAGTGTGGTCCGTGAAAATGGTCTGGGTGCCTTATGGGAGCTACTCTTGGTTTACTAACCCCACAACAGGTTCTGCTCAGTGAAACCTGAATGGTTTTAATTAATGTGGCGTCCCAATAAGCAGCTTGTTTTGTAACCATCTGAGTTAGAAGACTTTTTATGTTGTGCTCCTGAAAATTGATATGTGGCTATAGTTTGGCCTAGTTTTAAACCACGAAAAGGAAAAAAAAGCTTTGTTTTCATTAAAAGCAACCTCTTTGCTTTAAAAGAAGCTTGACCTTCATTGTGTTCACACATGTATGTGTGTAAGGAGATTAAAGAGACATCAAGGTATGGTGGAAAACCACTAGCTTTGGAGGAAAAAAATACAACTATGTTTGAGTCCTAGACCTGCCACATCAAGTTTTCTACAGTCGGCTTACCACTCACAGCCATATTCCCTTTCTATAAAATGGACTACTCATCCTCCCTCACAGGAAGAATCAAATGAAATAAGGTACATGAAAGCACATAATAAACACAAAAGCCCTACTCATCAAATCTATGAATCATCCAGTTTAAGTTGCAGCATTAAAAAAATATATTACTGGTCAAGTATGATACATGACATACTATCAATTTAAGATGCTTCAAGATTTCATAAATGTTAATATATTTTTAAGCTGTTTTAGAATTGATGAAACAAATATTATTATTTGACTATATGTTAGCCTGAGAATTTTATTTGTCAATTTATAATTCAGGTATTTTAAGCAACTCTGGTAGGTAAAGGTAATATTCACCATGTATTGCCAGGCCTAGCACAGTGCCTGCCAAGCAGTAGGTGCTCAGTAAGTATCTGCTAATTGAATGAATGAAAATGCAAACAATTGTTTGGGAGGCCATCTTTAGCTTATAGGAAAATTCACCAGGGG
Source organism: Balaenoptera musculus (assembly GCF_009873245.2). NCBI lineage: Eukaryota > Metazoa > Chordata > Mammalia > Artiodactyla > Balaenopteridae > Balaenoptera > Balaenoptera musculus. The sequence continues at coordinate 56,167,134 of NC_045785.1, read as the reverse complement.
GTTCCTTAGTGAGCTCACTGAAAACACAGTTCCACCTGCTAACATTCAACTCACCCTTGACTTTTCAAGGACACGCTCATGGTATGACACTGTTACACATACATTACCATTTCAAGACTAACTCATGGAAGCACCTGTCCGTTTTATCTGTCATCTTACAAGCCAGGAAACTTCAGCTTCCTGGACAGACGCTGACAGACTACCATGAGCTGGCCCTGTGCTCAATTACTCTCATTCTTGGGTAAAACAGACTGAAAAGTTCTGTGTGGTAAATAGGTCCCCAACGTCAGGTGAAAATCTACATTGAAGTGAAAACTTCCCTAAATCTTAGATTTTCCCACGTTTGGCTCTGAGCTCATTATATATGATTTTATGTTCAAGATCATTAAAATACAGATGCTTATTCTCTGTAACCCCATTGTGCCTAGAAGTTCTGGGCTCTCGAGCATGTGGCAAATCCTCTATGGTGGTGAAGAGGAAAGCAGTGACCACCTCAGATGCAGGGAAAGCCAGTTCTCGGGGTGCTGAGTCTCCAGGCAGAGTTTCCCGGGCACCCAACCACTGCTGCCCACTTGACCACATCTACCTGGAGAAAAAGAACTAGCATTTCCTGAGCTCTAAATTAAGTGCCTGGGTTTTTCGTATATTTATGCATTTAAATATGAAAGGTCTTTTTGAGAAGAATTACCATATCCATTTCATACCCAAGGAGACCAGAGCTCTGAAATGCAGCTGAGTGTGAGCTAAGCAGTGATTGCTAGTGATCCCCAATATTCATTATCATCTTGTATGCTAATAGAACCCCTGATCTTTAGCTGGGCACAGGGTCGCAGAGTTTTATTGGGTTGGCCAAAAGGTTCATTCAGTTTTTTCCATAAGATGGCTCTAGTAGCACTTAGGTGTCTTTAACTTCATTTGAAACAATTTTGTTAGATTGTATGTGACAGCTGTCATATCAGCGTGCATTTGAGAAAAGACATCAAAATTGGTGAATTTTTGTGAAGCCACTTTAATATTGAAGATGAAAGAAAAAAAACAATATTTTCGGCATATTATGCTTTATTATTTCAAGAAAGGTAAAAACGCAACCGAAATGAATGAAAAAAAAAAAGATTTGTGCAGTGTATGGAGAAGGTGCTGTGACTGACTGAATGCGTCAAAAGTGGTTTGCGAAGTTTAGTGCTGGAGATTTCTTGCTGGACAATGCTCCACGGTCGGGTCGACCAGTTGAAGTTGATAGTGGTCAAATCAAGACATTAATTGAGAACAATCAACGTTATACCACGCGGGAGAGAGCCGACATACTCAAAACACCCAAATCAGGTGTTGAAAATCACTTGTACCAGCTTCATTATGTTAATCACTTTGATGTCTGGGTTCCACATAAGTTAAGCAAAAAAACCCTTCATGACCGTTATTTCCACATGCGATTCTCTACTGAAACGTAATGAAAACGTTCCATGTTTAAAACAAATTGTGACAGGCGATGAAAAGTGGATACTGTACAATAACACGGAATGGAAGAGATTGTGGGGCAAGCAAAATGAACCACCAGCAACCACACTAAAGGCCGGTCTTCATCCAAAGAAGGTGATGTTGTGTATATGGTGGGATTAGAAGGGAGTCCTCTATTATGAGCTCCTTCCGGAAAACAAAATGATTAATTCCAACACGTTCTGCCCCCAATTAGACCAACTGAAAGCAGAACTCAACAAAAAGCGTCCAGAATTAGTCAACAGAAAACGCATAATCTTTCATCAGAATAACGCAAGACCATGTGTTTCTTTGATGACCAGGCAACAACTGTTACAGCTTGGCTTGGAAGTTCTGATTCATCCGCCATATTCACCAGGCATTGAACCTTCAGATTCCCATTTATTTAGGTCTTTACAAAATTCTCTTAATGGAAGACATTTCAATTTCCTGGAACACTGTAAAAGGCACCCGGAACAGTTCTTTGCTCAAAAAGATAAGTTTTGGGAAGATGGAATTATGAAGTTGCCTGAAAAATGGCAGAAGGTAGTGGAACAAATGGGTGAATATGTTGCTCAATAAAGTTCTTGGTGAAAATGAGAAATGTGTCTTTTATTTTTACTTAAAAACTGAAGGCACTTTTTGGCCAACCCAATATAAAGAATATATTTCTCAGTCTTCACGTCTTGGACCTGCCACATGCAAGTTTTCTATAATCTACTAAGTACATACATGGGGCTAAGTAAAGGTCATTATAATATAGGTAGAAATGATGTGTGTAATTTCTGGTATGCATCCTTAAAAGGGAAGATGGGTGGTATGCCCTTCTTCCATTCCTTTTCCCTTTCTTCTGGTTGAATATGGAGCTCCAGCAGGTATCTTGGACCTTGAGGTGACCTTGAAGATGGAAGACTTTAACAGTGAAACAACAGGATAGAAGGACTCTGATCCCCAGAGAACCATGGCGGCCCTGGAGCTATTATCTCTAGACTTCTTAAAGGTGAGAAAGAAACTATTTTGTTTTAAGCCACTGTTATTTTGCTTTTTTCTGTTATGTGCACCCAAAATTAATCCTTACTGGGATACAAACTGCAACCTAACCACTGGATTTCAGTTATTTATTTATCATAACATTTACTGGGAATTATATAAAATCTATGTGATCATGGACAAATTATATATAGCCTCTCTATGCCTCGATTTCCCAATCTGTAAAATAGTGGCATTGAACTAATAGGGTAGCTATTAGAATTGCTTGATATAAAGTACACACAGAGCTTAACATAGTGCCTGGCATACAGTGAGAGTTCAATGGACGTTATCTATTTTGTTACTTCTTGTCATTGCCCTTCGACTGATAACATAGCTGAGTCTATCATGCCTGACTTCAAAACCAGTGACCTCTCCACCTCACCCTGCTATCCAGAGACTGTCTTCCTGGGTGGATCAAGCCCAGAGCAGCAGAGCCCTTGCCCATGTCATCAACAAAATCCCTGGAAGAGTTGCCCCTTCCTTGGAGTGTAATTCTCTTTCTTTGATCTGCCCATATAATCTCAATGCAGTCTGGAATATTTTAAGCCACCAAAGTTGATACAAAATTTAAAGCACAGTGTCACTGTTTATGACACAGCAGTTCTGAGTCTATTTATTTCAATACAGCCAAATGAGAGAGTCTGACTCTTTCTCCATTTGTGTTAAAAATAAATAAAGAACTTGAGTAATAAATTTGAGCATTTTTATAGTATTATTTTATCTTTTATTTTATATTATGAAAATTTTCAAACATATACAAAAGTAAATTATATAATGGACTTTCTGGACCCATCATTCATATCTACAATTACTAAGTCATGGCCACTCATGTTTTATATGTATAAACCCATAATTTAAGCAAATTCCAGACTTCATCAGCAAATATCATTTCATCAGTAAATATCTCAGTATGTAGCACTTTAATTTTTGGAAAACAACTATCAGATTTCATCCGTACTAGAAGTGGGGCAAGGTGCCATTGCATCTGTCTGCTGAGAGGCTAAAGCCCACCAGTTCTCTTTCAGGAGACTGTCAGAGGAACTTGCATAACCTTTCTGTTTATTTCCCAGTGGAAATGATATATTATCCATTCAGCCTCCTGTCCCCACTCTTACCCACTCCCATTCCCACAAAACCACCTCTTTAAGCACTAGTTGTAATCACACGCCTTGCTACCCAAGAGATCTGAAGTCAGCATGGAATTAAGTTTTTCCAGAATAGCAGAAATTTGTGGAATATTATAGATGGAAGGAGCTGTAAAGGGTAAACTATCCATTTCAATTTAGAGACAAGAAAAATGAGACAAAGAACTGAGCAAATTGATTCACATTTGAGCTTTCTAAAATGCAGATCCAATTATGCGACACAGACGCTAAAAACCATCCAAGGGTTTCGCACAGCCCTCAGTCTAAGGTATTCAAAACAATGGACCTCCATATTCTAAGACTAGCTACTTGCCTCAGGAGACAGCCCTCAGCACTTCTGCTTTCTCCATTCTCTCTCTAAGTCCAGACATAGAGCTTCTTTAAGACTCCCTGACTGAACAACCCTGCTTGCCCTTCAGACCCCTACATAGAAAGCACTTCCCCCCAGGAAACCATCAAAGTTCTCAAAACCAAGTTAGATAAAATTCCATGTGGTCCCATAGAACATTGTAGGTCTTCTAACATAGCACTTACAACACATTATATTGAAATTTCCTATTTACACGTACGACTTCCCACATCAGATTGTAAGCTCCATGATGGTAGGACCATGTTTGGTACCTAACTCCATGCCTGACACAATGCAGACCCCTTATAAATACTTGTTAGACAAATGAACGACTAATGACACTGGGAAGAGTCCATGAAGGACTTAAGGGAAAAGTGCTCTATATACTGTTTAGCACCCAACAAAGGTTAGCCATTGCATCTATTGTTGCTTAAGGCCACAGGGCTACATGCAAGGGACTGGTTTTCTGACCAGTCCAGGGAAAAGATCATAGCATTCCATCACACTGCATTAATAAGAATTCAGCCAATAAAGTTGTCACTTATTGCTCTTTTTCTATGTAAATGAAACCATTTCTACTGAGTTAAGAAAAGCACACTTAGACTTGTAGCCTTTTGAAGTCATTTTTGTTTGAAAGTATTTACTTTTTGACCTGAATAAGAGATTCACAAACTCTAGATCACTTTTTTCTAAAAGACATATAGATCATCATTTTTAAAGAATATTTCCTTCGGGAGACAGCAGAAGTAAGAAGAACTATAATCCTGCAGCCTGTGGAACGAAAATCACATTCACAGAAAGACAGACAAAATGAAAAGGCAGAGGACTATGTACCAGATGAAGGAACAAGATAAAACCCCAGAAAAACAACTAAATGAAGTGGAGTTAGGCAACCTTCCAGAAAAAGAATTCAGAATAATGATAGTGAAGATGATCCAGGACCTAGGAAAAAGAACGGAGGCAAAGATCGAGAAGATGCAAGAAATGTTTAACAAAGACCCAGAAGAATTAAAGAAAAAACACCTAGAAGAATTAAAGAACAAACAAACACAGATGAACAATACAATAACTTAAATGAAAAATACACAAGAAGGAATCAATAGCAGAATAACTGAGGCAGAAGAACGGATTAGTGACCTGGAAGACAGAATAGTGGAAATCACTGCCGCAGAACAGAATAAAGAAAAAAGAATGAAAAGAAATGAAGACAGCCTAAGAGACCTCTGGAACAACATTAAACGCACCAACATTCGCATTATAGGGGTCCCAGAAGGAGAAGAGAGAGAGAGAAAGGAACCAAGAAAATATTTTAAGAGATTATAGTCGAAAACTTCCCTAACATGGGAAAGGAAGTAGATGCCCAAGTCCAGAAAGTGCAGAGAGTCCCAGGCAGGATAAACCCACGGAGAAACACGCCGAGACACACAGCAATCAAATTGACAAAAATTAAAGACAAAGAAAATTATTAAAAGCAGCAAGGGAAAAATGACAAATAACATACAAGGGAACTCCCATAAGGTTAACAGCTGATTTCTCAGCAGAAACTCTATGAGCCAGAAGAGAGTGGCATGATATATTTAAAGTGACGAAAGGGAAGAACCTACACCCAAGATTACTCTACCCAGCAAGGATCTCATTCAGATTCGACAATGAAATCAAAAGCTTTACAGACAAGCAAAAGCTAACAGAATTCAGCACCACCAAACCAGCTCTATAACAAATGCTAAAGGAACTTCTCTAAAAGGGAAATACAAGAGAAGAAAAGGACCTACAAAAACAAACCCAAAACAATTAAGAAAATGGTCCCCCCCTTCAGAAACATTTGTCATTTTGTTTATGTACATTCATTAAGTTCTGTTTGGTTAATATCTGCCCACTTCTCCCCAGGTTGACAGCTCTTCAATTTATCTCCAGGTTCATCAAACTCTCTGACAACTCAGTATTAGTTGAGCAACTGATTAAAAATATAAAAGATAAAATTCTAAATTTATTGAGATAGTGCAAATTATTTTGAGCTACTTCTTTGACACTGAGTTCTAGCATTTCACTTATAAAAAATAAATATTTGGCAGAAAGTCAACAGTTTAACATGCTATTTGTCACTCACACCTTAATAGGAATGAGTATCAGAATTGGTCTTAAGATGGAGAAAGATGATAATTGAAGAGAGCTACCAAAAAAGAAGAGCAGAGATTGCCTTATAAAGGAGGTGGACACAAGAGATAAGGGAAAATTTTGTGAAGGGCCAGTTAGAGCTGAAGGGAGGACAGTAAGGAACTATGAAAGGGCATAGTATTCAGGGAGTCACAAAAAAGGTCATGCTACTGACACAGGTGCTTCCTCTTCCTGTTAATGGTCTTCTTATTTATTAACCAACTTTGGTAACATTTGTTTTAAATTAAGGCAACATTTATATAGAATGAAATGTGCACATTTAAGTGTATAATTCAATGATTTTTAACTAATACATACAACCCTGTACCCAATGCAGAGAACATTTCCATCATACCAAAAATTTCCTTCGTGCTGCCCTACAATCATTCTCAGGACTCATAGGCAGCTACTGCTCTGATTTCAATCAATAGATACAACTTTTACCTTGTATTTGAAATGTTTACAAATTGTATCATATGGCGTGTACTCTATCATGTCTGGATTCTTTTATTCAACCAAATGTTTTGCTGTTTTTGTTGTTGCTTAATTCTTCAGTGTTATTCATTATACAGTGCCATATTCTATTATAAATGCTGAGTAGAATTCCATCATATGAATATATCAGAATTTATCCTTTTTTCTCTTAAGGATATTTGGGTTTTAGCAGTTTGGGGCTACTATGAATTGCTATAAACATTTTGCCACACTGTTTGTGAACATATGCTTCATTTCTCTTGTAAATACTTAAGAGTGGAATTTCTGGGCAATGGGTTGATGGAGTATGTTTAACTTTGTAAGAAACAGCCAAACAGTTTTCCAAAGGGGTGTACTGCTTTGTACCCCCACCAGTAACATATGAAAGTTCTAGTTCCTCCAAATCATCACATTTAGTATTATCAGTCTTTAATTTAGTTCTTCAAATGAGCATGAAGTGGTTTTTATTTAACCCAAGTGGAGAATGGTTCAGTGGGCTTTTGGCCTGCCATATCTTTTGATAAGTGGCTGTTCAATTATCTAGCCTGTTTATATTGGCTAGTTAACATTGTATTAGTGATTTGTAGAAATTATTTATGTATTCTGGATGCAAATCCTCTGTCAGATATATGTATTATGAATATTTTCTCTAGCCTGTGACTTGCATTTTTATTTTCATAATGGTATCTTTTGATGGACACTTTAAAAAAAATCACTTTGGTGAAATTCATTTTAAACTTTAATCTTCTTTATGTCTATTGTTTTTTGTTTCCTTGCCAAGAAATATTCACATAACCCAAGGTCATAAAGGTATTCTCACATTAAAAAAAAAATGGTAATAGGAGGAAGAAATAGGAAATATGAACGGACCAATCACAAGTAATGAAATTGAAACTGTGATTAAAAATCTTGCAACAAACAAAAGTCCAGGACCAGATGGCTTCACAGGTGAATTCTATCAAACATTTAGAGAAGAGCTAACACCCATCCTTCTCAAACTCTTCCAAAAAATTGCAGAGGAAGGAACACTCCCAAACTCATTCTATGAGGCCACCATCACCCTGATACCAAAACCAGACAAAGATACTACAAAAAAAGAAAATTACAGAACAATATCACTGATGAATATAGATGCAAAAATCCTCAACAAAATACTAGCAAACAGAATCCAACAACACATTAAAAGGATCATACACCATGATCAAGTGGGATTTATCCCAGGGATGCAAGGATTCTTCAATATACGTAAGACAATCAATGTGATACACCATATCAACAAATTGAAGAATAAAAACCATATGGTCATCTCAATAGATGCAGAGAAAGCTTTTGACAAAATCCAACACCCATTTATGATAAAAACTCTCCAGAAAGGGGGCATAGAGGGAACCTACCTCAACATAATAAAGGCCATCTACGACAAACCCACAGCAAACATCATTCTCAATGGTGAAAACCTGAAAGCATTTCCTCTAAGATCAGGAACGAGACAAGGATGTCCACTCTCACCACTATTATTCAACATAGTTTTGGAAGTCCTAGCCACGGCAATCAGAGAAGAAAAAGAAATAAAAGGAATACAAATTGGAAAAGAAGAAGTAAAACTGTCACTGTTTGCAGATGACATGATACTATATATAGAGAATCCTAAAGATGCCACCAGAAAACTACTAGAGCTAATCAATGAATTTGGTAAAGTTGCAGGATACAAAATTAATGCACAGAAATCTCTTGCATTCCTATACACTAACAACAAAAGATCAGAAAGAGAAATTAAGGCAACACTCCCATTTACCACTGCAACAAAAAAGAATAAAATACCTAGGAATAAACCTACCTAAGGAGGCAAAAGACCTGAACTCAGGAAACTATAAGACACTGATGAAAGAAATCAAAGATGACACAAACAGTTGGAGCGATATACCATGTTCTTGGATTAGAAAAATCAATATTCTGAAAATGACTATACTACCCAAAGCAATCTACAGATTCAATGCAATCCCTATCAAGTTACCAATGGCATTTTTTACAGAACTAGAGCAAAAAATCTTAAAATTTGTATGGAGACACAAAAGACCCCAAATAGCCAAAGAAATCTTGAGGGAAAAAAACAGAGCTGGAGGAATCAGACTCCCTGACTTCAGACAATACTACAAAGCTACAGTAATCAAGACAGTATGGTACTGGCACAAAAACAGAAATATAGATCAATGGAACAGGATAGAAAGCCCAGACATAAACCCATGAACCTATGGTCAACTAATCTATGACAAAGGAGGCAAGGATATACAATGGAGAAAAGACAGTCTCTTCAATAAGTGGTGCTGGGAAAACTGGACAGGTACATGTAAAAGAATGAAATTAGAACGCTCCTTAACACCATACACAAAGATAAACTCAAAATGGATTAAAGACCTAAATGTAAGGCCAGACACTGTAAAACTCTTAGAGGAAAACATAGGCAGAACACTCTATGACATAAATCACAGCAAGATCTTTTTTGACCCACCTCCTAGAGCAATAGAAATAAAAACAAAAATAAACAAATGGGACCTAATGAAACTTAAAAGCTTTTGCACAACAAAGGAAACTATAAACAGACAAAAAGACAACCCTCAGAATGGGAGAAAATATTTGCAAACGAATCAACGGACAAAGGATTAATCTCCAAAATATATAAACAGCTCATGCAGCTCAATATTAAAAAAACAAACAACCCAATCAAAAAATGGGCAGAAGACCTAAATAGACATCTCTCCAAAGAAGACATACAGATGGCCAAGAGGCACATGAAAAGCTGCTCAACATCACTAATTATTAGAGAAATGCAAATCAAAACTACAATGAGGTATCACCTCACACCAGTTAGAATGGCCATCAACAGAAAATCTACAAACAACAAATGCTGGAGAGGGTGTGGAGAAAAGGGAACCCTCTTGCACTGTTGGTGGGAATGTAAATTGATACAGCCACTATGGAGAACAGTATGGAGGTTCCTTAAAAAATTAAAAATAGAATTACCATATGACCCAGCAATCCCACTACTGGGCATATACCCAGAGAAAACCATAATTCACAAAGACACATGCACCCCAACACTGCAGCACTATTTACAATAACCAAGTCATGGAAGCATCCTAAATGCCCATTGACAGATGAATGGATAAATAAAATGTGGTACATATATACAATGGAGTATTACTCAGCCATAAAAAGGAACGAAATTGAGTCATCTGTAGAGACGTGGATGGACCTAGAGACTGTCATACAGAGTGAAGTAAGTCAGAAAGAGAAAAACAAATATCGTATATTAACGCATATATGTGGAATCTAGAAAAATGGTACAGTTGAACCGGTTTGCAAGGCAGAAATAGAGACACAGATGTAGAGAACAAACGTATGGACACCAAGGGGGGTAAGTGGAGGAGGAGGTGGTGGTGGTGGGATGAATTGGGAGATTAGGATTGACATGTATACACTAATATATATAAAATAACTAATAAGAAACTGCTGTATAAAAAATAAATAAAATTCAAAAAAAAAAGAGTATTTCCTTTGGGACAGGTATTGTTTATGAGTCACAGAAGATGACTCTTTCATCTTTTTCTCTGAAATCACTATGCTCATGTGGTATAGAATATAGGGAACCATGCGTTGGTGAAAAATGAGATGGAGAAGTTTTTAAAAGAAGGTAGATGATCACAAATAACAGAAACAAAATGCCCAAGTGGTGATAAGTATGTTTTAAGCTTATTACTACAAAAGATAATTATGGTAGAGCTTTTTTATGACCTTTAAAGCTTTGGCTGCAAGATCAGAGAGCATAGGAGTATTGGTTTTCAATTCAAGAAAGATATACTGGGTGTTACCATGGGGCCAGTTTCCTTACATTCATTCTCATCATAAGTTTTAAGGGAAAGCGATCTGGTACAAGGGAAAAACAGCAAATTGTATAATTCAGTAAAACTTAAGTCAACACAACTTAACTCTCTCAGTGTAGTGTTTAAGAACATGGGCTTTAGAGATAGATCTGTGCTTCCAGCTGGACGTTTGTACTCGGACAAAATATGTAACTTCTTTTTAGTTTCCTCATCTAAACTGGGGTATTACACCCACACACACAGAATGGCTGTACTTATTAAATTAGTTAGGGTAGGTGTAGCATATATTTATTCTCTTATCAGCCAAGAGCAGCACTTCCTTTTCCTGGGAAATCCTCCTCTGTGTGGTTGACATTTGAGCTGCCGTGTCCCAGGGGTGGGCACCTGAAACCAAGCTAGGTCACTCATGGCCTTTTCACAGGACTTTTCAATTTAGAACCAGAGAGACAGTAAGTCTGAGTCCTTCGCTAGAGCAAGGATGACAGGCAGGAGTTGTAGGAGACATACTTTCTGACATGTGGAGATAGGTGGTTTAAGAGAACAATGTTGCCAAGGAGGGAGAAGTAAATTTGAGAGAGGAAGAGAGAGTGAGAGAAAACAGCATCTACATCCCAGGAATTCAGGAGGCTCAGATGCATTCCTACCCTTTCCATGGTGACAAGATCCCCCTTTTTTAATTCAGTTAATTCAAATTGGTTCTCTGTCATTTGTAACCAAAGGACTCCTACCTAATGCAGTACTTAGCACAATCCCTGCACCAACTTAGCTCAATGCACTGAAATTATTATTAGTTGCTCAGATAATTGGATTCTTACACCCACCTCTACTCCCCTGATACACGTAAAGAGGAAAAATTAAGATGCCTAAACAAAAACTTGCTTAGAAACTTAGTAAAAATAATAAGCTTCCTGCTATCACTTAGAATTCTTATCCATTCAATTAAACCTTCTACATTTTCTGGCTATAACTAACATTTATTCTGTATGCTATGTTCTGCAGAGAACTTCCATGTAGTGTAGCACTGTCCAACAAAAATATAATGCAAGACACAAATATGAGTCATATATGTAATTTAAAAATTTCTAGTAGCCACATTTTAAAAAAACTAGAAAGAAACAAGTGAATTAATTTTAATATTTTATTTAATTCAATGGGTACAAAATACTGCCATTTCAACATGTAATCAACAGAAAAAAGTAATCAATGAGCTATATTTTTTCATACTAAGTCTTCAAAACCCAGTGTGTATTTTACACTTACAGCACATGTCAATTTGGACTAGCCACATTTCAAGTGCTCAAAAGCTACTTATAGCAGTGATGACTGTATTAGTGCAGATGTAAAATGTCTCAATCTGCACAACTCTAAAAAGATTAAAGCTTTTGTCATTGAAACTCAAAGAAATCAAGTACAGTTGACCCGAGAACACCCCCCACGCAGTTGAGAATCCACATATAACTTTACCGTAAGCCCCCTGCATGCGCAGTTCCTGTGTATCTGCAGATTCAACCAACCACGAATCCTGTAGTACGATAGTATGTATTTATTCGTTAAAATCCATGTATAAGTGGATCTGCCTAGCTCAAATCCATGTTGTTGAAGGGTCAACTGTAATCTGTTCATAGTCAACAGCTAGACAGTGCACAACCAGGCTCAAACCTTGGACTTTGGCCTCCACATTTTATGCTCCTTATCACATTATGCTGACTGTACGATAAGAACTGATGTTCAAAATAATCTGTTTTGAAACAGTCAGATCAAATAAATTAATAGTGATGTGGCTTCACCTATAAAATGAAAGGTTTGGAAAGATGGTCTCTATGTATAAGGGCTGTATTTTGTGATTGACCACTCAGGACAAAGAGTCTGTCAATGGGACAGAGGAGCTCAAATGGGAACAATCCCCCAAAATCCACCCTTCTCTATATCTGTTGGTTCGTGAGATTCTTACTGTCACAAATCCATATGTTCCCTCCATCAGTTCCTTCTCTAGCAAGCTATTACTTTATTCACAGAATCAAAATCAAAATCATTGCAAATAAAACTGTTCACTGAAACAGTCTGTAACAGCCTTCAGTGCAGCTTTAACATTGGGGCTAGTCCAGTAAAATTGTTTCTTTAAGCAACAGGGAGAAATGGAGAGCACACAGCCTCATCTATTGCCAATGGCCCAACCCTCCCATCATTTACAACATGGAGATGGCCCTTTCCTAAACAGCTAGAGCTGATGGGTTAGGCTCTCAAGACAAAAACAGGCATTGCTGATATATCTTAACCATTATAATTTTCTCTGGATCTTTTCACACAAACTCTATTTTTTTTCTTTGCAGCAGTAAATGAATTCTTTGGTGGTAGAATGTCAGTCCTGCAAATTAACAACAAACTTGTTTTATAGTCAAGATAACTGTGTGAAAGTGCTTAGCATAGTGCTTGGAACATAGCAATTTATGCTGGTTTCCTTTGCATCACAGAGCAAACCACACTGTCAAGGAATATTTAATGTCTGAGAAAATACCTACAATATAATGTTAAGGGGAATGAACAGAACACAAACCTGATTCTAAAATGTGAATCACGTTCTTTAAAAAAAAGAAAACGTCTACCTCTGTATGTGCATAAATAAAACAATGGAAGAAATACACTAACATATTAACAATGGATTATCTCTTGATGGTGGTATTAGGAATGATTTAAAGGATGTTTATTCTTGTATGTTCTAGAAGATTGTTTATAAAAATGGCTGCAGTCATTCAACCTCCCACCTCCCATGCCCACTCCTTGCCATCGACACTACTTTGTAACATTACTGCACATTTCTTCTCATCAAGAAATACAGTTTACTTCCGCATTCCTAGAATCTGGGCTGGCCTTATTGTACTGCTCTGAACAATAGAGGATGTTATGAATTGAATGTTTGGGTTCCCCACCCTCGAATTCATATTTGTAGCCCTAAACTCTAATGTGATGGTATTTGGAGGTGGGAGATTTGTGAGACAATTAGGTGTAGACGAGGTCATGAGGGTGGGGCCCCCAAGATGGGATTAATGTCCTTGTAAGAAGAGGAAGAGAGACCAGAGCTCACTCGCTCTCTGTCATGTGAAGACACAGCGAGATGGTGGCCATCTGCAAGCCAGGAAGAGAGCCCTCACCAGGAATCGAATCTGAAGGCACCTTGTTCTTGAAATTCCCAGCCTCCAGAACCGTGGGCAATAAATGTCTGTTGTTTAAGCCACCCAGTCTATGGTTGGACTAAGACAGAGGGGAAGTGACATTGTACCACTTCTGAGCCTAGGCCCAAGAGACCTTGTGGAATTCTTCTTGCGCGCTTGGCTTCCCTTCTTTTTCCCTAGGAGAACAACCCGAAGTTAGCCTGCCATAGGATGGGAGACCACAAGGAGGAGTTGGCTCAGTCATCCTAGACATGTAAGCAAGCCTCATTGACAACAGCGGATTTTGGCCCAGATCAGAACTGCCCAGCTGAGCCCACCTACTGGCCAAAAGAACTGTGAGCTGAATAAATGTATACTGTCTTAAGCCACTAAGTCTCGGGGTGGTTTGTTACACAGCAAACCTAATTGATAAATATGTATTTTCCAGAGTTTCTACAATGAAAAGCAAAACATTCATTTAAAAGACAAAAACCAACCTTCTTTGTAAAGAAGAAAGGGAAAGAGGGAGGTAAAGAGAATCTGGTCTGACTCCACCATTCAGCAGCTGTGTTAGCCAAGTTATCCAAAACATATCAAACTTCCCTAATATCACCTACAACATAGAGTTGCTCTGTAAATTAAAGGTGATGATACGTACAGCATCTAGCAGAGTAGCTTAGTGGGCACTCAGTACATTCCAGATCCCTTCCTTACCTTCTTCCTTATATTCCCAGCAATGCCTTAATTTTACGGAAAAAGCTCAGCTTTATCTCACTCGAGCAGGCAATGCTATATAGCTCAGTTTTATTCTTAATTCATTTTCATCTCCTTCCCCAGATCTAACAAGCCAAGTTACTTAAAATCCATTTAATTATGTCCTTATGTACACTGAAAAGAGAAAATGTTAAATAATGGAATGGTATAACTTCATTAATAGCTAACTGTTCTCTGAAGATTTTATTATGAAAATTTCAAATATGACAAAAAGTTGAAAGAATTTCACAATACCCACATAATCTAATACTTAGATTCAACAAGTGAAAACATTTTACCTGTTTGCTTTATCTAGATATTTGAGGTTTTTTTCTTTTTGCTTAACTTATTTCAAATAAGTTGAGACACCATATTACTTTACCACTCATGTCTTCTTCATCATGCATCTCCTAATAAGGACATTCTTATATACAGCGACAGAATTAATAATTCCCTAATATCATTTAATATCCAGTCTATATTTAAATATCCTACATTGTCCCAAGAATGTCTTTTATAATAGCTGACTTTTCAATAACAGTTTACATTTAGATAGATGTGATACTCACAACAATACTTTCAGGTAGATATTATTATTCCCAATTATTATTCCCATTTATAGTTGAGGAAGTTAAATTCAGAATGCTAATTTGCCTTACCAAAGATCACAAAGGCAGGGAATTTGTGGCAAAGTCATTATTTAAAACTATTTAATATTTAACTATTTTCAAAAGATCAGGCTGACATGTGGACAAATGCATTTAAATTTTTTTTAAATCAACACATTCTAAAATAATAAAGCTTTTAGAAGCATAAAACAATATCTTTATAGCACTGGGGCAAGCAAAATTTCTTAAACAGAACCCAAAAAGTACTAATGTAATAGCAAAAACAAGTGAATTATACTATATTAAAGAATTTCTGTTCATCAAAAAACATCATTAAGAGAGTGAAAAGGCAAGACACATGTGCGAGAAGATTTTTGCAATACATTTATCCAACGGATTCATATCCAGAAAATATAAATCAATAAGAAATATTCACATCAATAAGACAGACAACCCAACAGAAAATTTGGCAACAGTCATAAACAGGCCTTTCACACAAAAAACTACATACAAATGGCCAATAAACTTCTGGAAAGATGTTTAACCTCGGATTCATCATGGAACTTCAAATTAAAACCACAGTGATCAGCCACTACACACAAACCAGAATCACTAAAATTTAAAAGACTAACAGTATCAAATGTTGATAAAGATGTAGAGCAACTAGAAATCTCATACACTGTTGATGGGAGTAAAACTTGCTACAATCACTTTGTAAAACTGGTAGTATCAACTAAAGCTTAATGTACACATATGCTATGACACAGTAACTTCACTCTTAGTGTATAACCAACAGAAATATGTACAGATGTGCACCAAAAGACACATAAGAGAATATTCATGGCAGTACTTTTTGTAATATGCCAAAACTACAAATTAACCAAGTGTCTGTCAAAATTAAAATGAAAAAAGTAAAGTGGTATATTCATTAGATGGAATACTGTGGAGCAATAAGAATCAATGGACTACAAATACCATACAACATGGATATATCTCACAAACATGGCACTGGGCAAAAGAAACTGGAACAAAAAATTATATACTGAATATTTCCATTTACATAAAATTCACAAACAAGCAAAGCTGATCTACAGTGTTAGACCTCAGACTGACTAGTAGTTACTCAGCAGTTGTGGGGGGTGGGGTAGTAACTAGAAGAGGACTTCTGGATTGCTAGTAATAACCTATTACTTGATTTGGACACTAGTTTCACAAGTGTGTTAACTTTATAAAAATTGGTCAACCTGTACACTTAGAAATTGTGTGTACTTTTCCATAAACTTAAAAGATTGCTTAAAATTCAATATTTTCAGGGCATTATCATACTCACAAATCAATATGAAGAATTCTGATGCCAAAGCTTACCAGTTCATCTCCTGAGAACACTCTAAATTGCCTATTTATGCAATGTTCTTATTTATTTTTATATATTGCCAATTTGGCCTTTTCCCAGTGTTGTCATTAGTTATAAATTTCTCATGTTAGAGTTAAGCTTCTTTTTTTAATTATATAAGTTTCAGGTGTACAACATTATAATTTGATATCTATATACACTACATAGTGATCACCTCCAAACAGTTAATCCCCTGCACCCCGTTCACCCACCCACCAGCCACCTTCCTCTCTGGTAACCACCGATCTGTTCTCTGTATTTATGTTTGTTTTTGTTTTGTTTTGTTTGTACATTTGTTTTTGGTTTTTGTTCCACATATGAGTGAAATCATATGGTATTTGTCTTTTTCCTTCTGACTGATTTCACTTAGCATAATAACCCATAAGTTCATCCACATTGTCACAAATGGCAAGATTTTATTCTTTTTTATGTCTGAGTAGTATTCCATTGTGTGTGTGTGTGTATATACACACACACACACACATTTTCCTTATCCATTTATCCATGGATGGACATTTAGGCTATTTCCGTATCTTGGCTATAGTAAATAATGCTGCAATGAACATAGGAATGTAAATATCTTACTGAATTAGTATTCTCATATTCTTTGAAGAAATACCCAGAAGTAGATTAGCTGAATCATATGGTAGTTCTATTCTTGATTTTTTGAGGACTTTCCATACTGTTTTCCATAGTGGCTGCACCAATTTACAATCCCGCGAACAGTATATGAGTTCCCTTTTCTCCACATTCTCTCCAATATTTGTTATTTATTGTCTTTTTGATAGTAGCCATTCTAACAGGTGTGAGGTGATATCCCCTTGTGGTTTTGATCAGAATTTCACTAATATTTAGTGATGCTGAACATATTTTTATGTGCTTATTGGCCATCTCTATGTCTTCTTTGGAAAAATGTCTATACAGATCCTCTGCTAATTTTTTTAATCAGGTTGTTTGGTTTTTTTGTTGTTGAGTTGTATGAGTTATTTATATATATTAGATATTAAGCGCTTATTGGATATATGATTTGCAAATATAGGCTCTCATTCAGTAGGTTGCCTTTTCATTTTGATGATGGTTGCCTTTGCTGTGCAGGAGCTTTTTACTTTGATGTACTCTCATTTGTTTATTTTTGCCCTTGTTTCCCTTGACTTTGGAGTCAGATCCACAAAAACACCACTAAGACTAATATCAATGAGGTTACTACCTATGTTCTCTTCCAAGAGTTTTATAGTTTTGGATCTTACATTCAAGTCAATCTATTTTGAGTTAATTTTTGTGTATGATGTAAGACAGTGGTCTAGTTTCATTCTTTTGCATGTGGCTATCTAGTTTTCACACCATTTATTGAAGAGACTTTCCTTTCTCCATTTTATGTTCTTGGCTCTTTTGTTATAAAATAATTGTCAGTATATGTATGGGTTTATTCCTGGGATCTCAATTCTGTTCCATTGATCTGTGAGTCCGTTTCTGTGCCATTACTATACTGTTTTGATTACTATAGCTTTGTAGTATAGTTTGAAAACAGGGAGCATGATACCTCCAGCTTTGTTCTTCTTTCTCAAGATTGCTCTATTTGGGATCTTTTATGGTTCCATACAAACAGTTCTGTGAAATATGCCATTGGAATTTTGATAAGGATTTCTTTCAATCTGTAGATTGCTTTGGGTAGTGTGAACATTTTAACAACATTAATTCTTCCAATCCATGAGAACAAAATATCTTTCCATTTATTTGTGTCTTCTTCAATTCCTTTCACCAGTGTCTTATAGTTTTCAGTGTACAAGTCTTTCACCTCCATGGTTAGATTTATATCCAAGTATTTTATTCCTTTCAATGCAACTGTAAATGGAATTGTTTTCTTAATTTCTCTTTCTGATAGTTTATTATTGGTGCATAGAAATGCCACATATTTCTGCATATTAATTTTGTATCCTGCAACTTTACTGAATTCACTGATGAGTTCTAACAGTTCTTTGGTGGAATCTTTAGGGTTTTCTATGTATAGTATCATGCCATCTACAAATAGTCACAGTTTTACTTCTTCTTTTCTGATTTGGATGCCTTCTATTTCTTTTTCTTGCCTAACTGCTGTGGCTAGGTCTTCCAATATTATGTTGAATGAAAGTGATGAGAGTGAGCATGCTTGCCTTGTTCCTGATCTTAGAGGACATGCTTTCAGCTTTTCACTGTTGACTATGATGTTAGTTGTCTGTTTCTCATATACAGCCTTTATTTTGATGAGGTACATTCCCTCTATACCTACTTTGTTGAGAATTTTTATCATTAATGGGTGTTGAATTTTATCAAATGCTTTTTTTCTGCATCTATTGAGATAATCATATGATATTTATCCTTCATTTTGGTAATGTGGTGCATCACGTTGACCAATTTGCAAATGTTGAACCATTCCTGCACCCCTGGAATAAATCCTATTTGATTGTGATATATGATATTTTCAATGTATTGTTGGAATTTGCTTGCTAATACTTTGTTGAAGACTTTTGCATCTATGTTCATCAACAATATTGGCCTATAATTTTCTTTTCTGTGGTGTCCTTGTTCGGTTTTGGTATCAGGATAATGCTGGCCTCATAAAGTGTTTGGAAGCGTTCCCTCTTCTTCAGTTTTTTATAAGAGTTTGAGAAGGATAGGTATTAAATTCTTTGAATGTTTGGAAGAATTATTGGTGAAGCTGTCTGATCCTAGACTTTTGCTTTTGGGGAGGTTTTTGATTACTGATTCAAACCCCTTACTAGTAATTGGTCTATTCAAGTTTTCTATTTCCTCATGATTCAATTTTAGTAGACTACATGTTTCTAGGAATTTGTCCATTTCTTCTTGTCCAATTTGTTAGCGTATAATTGTTCACAGTACTCTCTTATGATCCTTTATATTTCTGTGGTGCCTGTTGTAACTTATCCTCTTTCATTCCTGATTTTATTTATCTGAGCTCTCTCTTGTTTTCTTGGTCAACCTAGGTAAAGGCTTGTCTATTTTGTTTATCTTTTCAAAGAACCAGCTCTTAGTTTCATTGATCTTATCTATTGTCTTTATAGTCTCTATTTTATTTATTTCTGCTCTGATTTTTATTTCCACTCTGATCCTTCCTTCTACTAACTTTGGGCTTCATTTGTTCTTCTAGTTCCTTTAGGTGTACAGTTAGATTGTTTATTTGAGATTTTTGTTTCTTGAGGTAGGCCTGTATTGCTGTGAACTTCCCTCTCAGAACAGCTTTTGCTGTATCCCAGGTATTTTGGCATGTTGTATTTCTGTTTTCATTTGTCTCTATACCTAGAGATTTTTATTTCTCTTTTAATCTCCACATTTTCGTGGTTTTTCCAGTTTTCTTCTTATAATTGGTTTCTAGTTTCCTACCACTTTGGTCAGAAAACATGATATGATTTCAATTTTCTTGAATGTATTGACACTTGCTCTGTGGCCAAACCTGTGATCTATCCTGGAGAATGTTCCATGTGTACTTGAGAAGAATGTATATCCTGCTGCTTTTGGATGAAGTGTTCTATACATATCTGTTAAGTCAACCTAGTCTAATGTGTCATTTAAGGCTGATGTTTCCTTATTGATTTTCTGTCTGGATGATCTATCCATTACTGCAAGTGGGGTTTTAAAGTCCCCTATTGTTATTGTATTGTTTTCAATTTCTCCCTTTAAGTCTGTTAATGTTTGCTTTAAGTCTGTTAATGTTTGCTTTATTTTGATGCCCTATGTAGGGTGTATATATATTTATATATGTTATACCTTCTTGCTAGGTTGACTCCTTTATCATTTTGTAGTTTCATTCTTTGTCTTTTATACAGTCTTTGTTTTAAAGTCTATTTTGTCTGATATGAGTATAGCTACACCAGCTTTCTTTTCGTTTCTATTTGACTGGAATGTGTTTTTCCATCCCCTCACATTCAGTGTGTCTGTGTCCTAACTTCTGTAGTGAGTTCCCTTGGCAGCATATAGATGGGTCTTATTTTTTTATCCATTCAGCCACTCCATGTCTTTTGATTGCCAAATTCAGTCCAATTACATTTAAAGTAATTACTGATAGCTGTGTACTTTTGCCATTTTGTTGTTTTCTGGCTGTTTTTGTAGTTGTCTCTCTTCCTTTTTTCTTCTCCTTCTCTCTTCCCTTGTGGTTTGCTGACTGTCTCTAGTGTTATGTTTATATTCCTTTCTCATTTTCTTTTGTATATTTACTATAGATTTTTTTCTTTGTGGTTACCATGAGGTTCACATAAAACATTCTACGTATATAGCAGTCTCTTTTAAGTTGATAGCTACTTAACTTTGAACACATTCCAAGCTTTATATATTTACTCCCTACCCCATGTTTTATATTTTTGATGGAACCTTTTATATTTTTTCATTTTATACTTCCCTTAACTAATTATTATAGTCTTACTACTTTGTCTTTTAACCTTCATACTTGCTTTATAAGTGATTGATCCAATATCTTTACTATATATTTACCTTACTAGTGAGATTTTTTACTTTGTATGTTTTCTATTATTAATTATTAGTGCCTTTTTTCTTTCAGCTTAGAGAAGTCCCTTTAAACATTTCATGTAAGACCAATTTAGTGGTGATGAACACCTTCAGCTTTTGCTTACCTGTAACTCATCTTCCCTTCAATTCTGAATGATAATCCTTCCAGGTAGAAAATTCTTGGTTGGGAAATTTTTTTCCTTTCTTCACTTTGATATATTATGCCACTCCCTTCTGACCTGTAAAGTTTCTGCTGAAAAAATCTGATAGCCTTATGGAGTTTCCCTTGTATATAAGAAGTTGTTTTCTCTTGCTGCTTTTAAGATTCTCTCTTTAACCCTTAACTTTATCATTTTAAATTAAAGTGTTTTGATGTGGTTCTCTTCGGGGTTCATCTTCTTTGAAACTTCTGGGCTTCCTGGACCTGGATGTCTGTGTTCCTCCTCAAATTAAGGAAGTTTTACAGCCATTATTTCTTCAATTAATTTTTCTTTCCATTTTTCTGTCTTCTCCTTCTGGGACTGCTGTAATGTGAATATTATCCTGCTTGATGTTGTCCCAGAGGTCCCTTATGGGTATTTTCACTTTTTAAAGTCTTTTTTCACTTGCAAGCTTCTCCTGGGCTGATTTCATTGCTTTGTCTTCCAGCTCACTGATTCATTCTTCCACTTCATACAGTCTACTGTGTAAACCCCTTCAAGTGTAGTCTTCCAGTTCAGTTGTGACTTCTCTTGGTACTTCTTGTACTTCCTTATATTTTCCATCTCTTTGTTTGTCATTCTCACTGTGTTCAACCATTTGTCTCCAACGTTTGGGTGAGCATCTTATGACCATTACTTTAACTCTGGATTTATCAGTAGGTTGGCTTAGTCTCCATTCCTGCAGCCGTAGTTCCCCTTTTGTTTGAAAATCAGTCTGCAGTCCCCATCCCTTGGGGTCGGCTGGTTCAGTCCTTTCCCCAGTCCCTAGTTTGTTGATTACTGCTGATATGTTAATATGCACATGAGGGAAAGGCTGTTGCTACCGGGGATTTCAGAAGTAAAAAAGCTGCAATATTGGTGGGCACAGATTGCACATTTAAAAGCTGTTAGAGCACTCACCACCTAACCCAAAGACTCCCATACTAGGATAAGTTGGTCATAAAATGAGTTAGACTGACACTAGGTCACCCTCCAACCTTGAGAAATCTTCTGTGCAATGAGGTACACTTTAAAACACCACACAATCCCTAACCACATGGCATATCCCTCTTAGATATTAATTTGGCTCCAAGAGACCCGAAGGCTTAGCTAAAAGAAATAGGATCCTTAAAATCCAAAGAGTTAAGTAGACTACCTTTCAGCACAACTGCTTATTTTATTTCTAAGAATTATATGGTCCCAGAAGCTGTATATATCTACAAAAATGGCAAAATCTTACTAAAAACAACTTAGAATTACAATAGCCATTATGAGGAATGTTCCATTTAGACAAAATCATTCATTTGAGATGTGCACTTAAAAGTAAGGGATCTGGGCTTCCCTGGTTACGCAGTGGTTAAGAATCCGCCTGCCAATGCAGGGGACACGGGCTCGAGCCCTGGTCCAGGAAGATCCCACATGCCACGGAGCAACTAAGCCCGTGAACCACAACCGCTGAGCCTGCACTCTAGAGCCTGTGCTCTGCACAAGAGAATCCACCACAATGAGAAGCCCGTGCGCCGCAACAAAGAGTAGCCCCCACTCACCGCAACTAGAGAAAGCCTGCGTGCAGCAACGAAGACCCAACACAGCCAAAAATAGACAAATTAAATTAAATTAAATTTTTTTTAAAAAGTAAGGGATCCCATATCAAGCAAACAGTATGGGATTCCTATTTTAATTGGTATGTAGAAGTTTCCAAAAGGCTTCAAGATTCCAAAATAGCTTCATTCAAAGATGTGTTGCAAAAGGCTAATGAAAAATTAAAGATATAAGAGGTACCCAAAGCAAAAGAGTCTAAGACTAACATAAACTCCTACTGCTCCCCTCTATGCTTTTTTATTTTGAGTACTCATTCTAGTAATCCTTTGTCTGAATTACCTTTCCACTCTAAAGAGACTATAAAACAGTTACATTTTCATCCTTGGTCAAAGGCCAAACTCAGGGCTGTAGCTAAAGAATTTCCAAAACCCAAGGAGGACACTCAAAAGTTTTTGTAAATGGATTATATTCAGAGCCTGATTTAAAAAACAGTATAGGGCCTCTCCCTTAAGCTAAAATAAAACTCTGTACCCAGAGAGAAAAATTGTTTTCTAAAGCCCTTGTAAAAGGATTTATAAGTGAACCAGTCTATGATGTCATTCAAGTTGCAACCCACTCCTTTAAGAAATTGAAAGCAACTGTGGGACTTCCCTGGTGGCGCAGTGGTTAAGAATCCACCTGCTAATGCAGGGGACGTGAGTTCGATCTCTGGTTTGGGAAGATCCCACATGCCACGGAGCAACTAAGCCCATGCGCCACAACTACTGAGCCTGCACTCTAGAGCCCGCGAGCCACAACTACTGAAGCCTACACGCCTAGAGCCCGTGCTCCACAACAAGAGAAGCCACTGTAGTGAGAAGCCTGCACACCGCAACGAAGACCCAATGCAGCCGAAAGAAAATAAATAAATTTTTTTAAAAAGGTTGCAAAATTATTTTTTAAAAATAATAAAATAAAAGCAACTGTTCTTGTCTTATAAATCGAGTCTTTATAGAACCGAGGTTGGGCTCCAGAAACAATTTAAAAATCCCCAACCCTCCCCTATTCATCTCAAAGGGCTATTATAGTAAGCATTGTAAAAATTCTGGTCTTAGTGAATAAAAGTCCTTCTTGAAGGAGCTTTCATTCTTTCCCTGTGCCTCTGAGACATAAATGTTCTACCTGGTCTTCCCAGGAAACTCTTATATTCTTACCTAGGTCATCTGTTTAAAACACAAACTTCAGGCAGGTAATTCTTATCAGGAGAAAAACAAAAGGGGGGGGACTGTTATTTGGAACTTGGGCAAATGAAAAATCTTTAATATCTACTCCACAAATATTAGTAAAAAGCCGTAGGTCTGAGCAAATGAACTTAACTTATTCCAACTGTCAAAACATAATTTGGATCCAACTGCTCTTTTATAAACCACTAAGTTTTACACTACCGTACCTGTCTCATGTCTAAAATTTTAAAACAAAACCTATAAGGTCACTATTTGCATCTGTCTGTATGTTTATGTGTGTGTGTGTATGTGTATATATGTATATATATATATATATTATGGATGTGTGATATTTTTTACCTCTGAATGGTACTGACAAAATTAATCTGCTAAAGAGCTCTATTTAGTTGAGTTGAAGGTCAACCCAAAAGTCAAATTTATACCCTTATCCACTATAGTATTTATTTACCCTGGAATTTGAATTATCCTCCTATATCATAAACATTGCCCAGTTAAAGGTAGAGTTTGAATGGTTAAAGTGCCAGTTTCTTGATCTTTTTTTTTTTTTTTTCGGCCACGCCATGCGGCTTGTGGGACCTCAGTTTCCTGATCAGGGACTGAACCCAGGCCACAGCAGTGAAAGTGCCAAATCCTAACCACTAGACCACCAAGGAACTCCCTTAGATCTTCTTTTAATAGCTGAAGGCTTGGTTATTATTATGAAATATTATGACTATAACAGTATTTTGCAGACACTGAAAATGTGGAAAGTGGGCAGTCACGTGTAAAAAAGAAAATATGATCTCAACAAGGTAAAGCATATATATGGAGATATAAAGATATGCACAGAAAAGGGATATACTTCCTGTGGGAATACAACTGTTTTAACAAAAATTATCTCTAAAACATGGATTAATAGACAGTTTTACAGGTTTCTCTGTGCTTTTCTGAATTTTCATAACTTCTTTTGGGGAACATATATTCTTTTAAATTACACTGTATTGAGTACCTACTATGTCACTGTGTCAGGCACATTACTAGGTGCTTTTTCCATATTATTTCTAATCTCATAACAACCCTTTGAGTTAGGTACAGTCATACCTCAGAGATGTCACAGGTTTGGCTCCAGGACCACCAAAATAAAGTGAATATCACAATAAGGCAAGTCACACAACTTGCACATAAAAGTTATGTTTACACTATACTGTAGTCTATTAAGTGTGCAATAGCGGTATGTCTTAAAAAAAAACAATGTACTTTAAAAGATATTTTATTGCTCAACAACTTAACCATCATCTGAGCCTTCAGCAAGTTATAATCTTTTTGTAACAGTAACAGCAGAGATCACTGACCACAGATCACCATAACAAATATAATAAAAATGAAAAAGTTTGAAATATTGCAAGAATTACCAAAATGTGACATAAAAACACAAAGTGAGCAAATGCTGCTAGAAGAATGATGCTCAACACAGAGTTGCCACAAAGCTTCAATTTGTAAAAACACAGTATCTGCGAAGTGCAATAAAATGAAGTATACCTGTATCACCCTTTCAATTTTGAAAATGAGGAAACTGAGGCTCAGATACTCAACTTGTCCACCTTGTCAGTCTCTGAGAGGAGGGATCCAAACATGGCTTTCTTTTCTTTTTCCCCTCTGTCCCTCCCTCCTTCTCTTCTTTCCTTTTTTCCCCCTCTTCCTCCCTTTTACAGTATATTTTGAAGGTCTGTGATATGCCAGAATTTAATCTAGTAATTAAAATCATGGGAAGTGACATGAAAGGGAAAACACAGGATGCTCTGGGGGTGTGTTATAAGGCAGGGCATGGGGAGGGGGCCTGGAGTCAGAGAAAGTTTTCCAGAGGAAGTTACTACTTGAAAGAGGAGTAGAAGAACTGACAGCCAGGCAAAGAGGAAGGTAAATATATTCCAGGCAGAAGAAACAGCATTTTGGGAACTCAAAATCTAGCCTTTGAGAAAGTAAAATGTATCCAGCATGACTTAATGACTCACTACCAAGTCCATGGTGTACATGTATGTGCGCCCATGTGTGCACGTGTGTGTGTGTACATAAAATACCCTCACCACATCCTCAGTAGGCCAAGTCTTGCCGAAGCAGGAGGGAAAATGGAGATCCTTCCTACTGTTTCTTTCTTCTTACCGCCCCTCGCATCCCAATTAAGGCAAGTACCCTCCCCTGCCACCCTCTCTCTTGAGAGCCCTCTTTTTTTAACACTGGTTCCCAGATTTTCCCATTTATTTCACAGCAGCAGAAGTCACAGCTGGGTTCAATCTCTGCATCACCACCCCCAGTTTGAAAAACGTATTCTAAATTTAAACCATACAGCACCAAACTAAAAATGGTTGAGAAAAGGGAACAAACATACCTTGTGCTGGGCTCTTGTTAGACTTCACAGGCACAAATTACCCTTTTTCCTAAGCATACATAGTCAAATGATTCTTTGGTGATAAAATAGCCATCTCCAAGTTTGCATGAGATAAACATATCTGTTTTTAAATGACCAGGGAAGAGGTTGAAGAGGGCAGAAAAAAAGAGTAGGGAGTTAACTGCTGACTCATGAAAGATGCATTTGGGTTTCTGAGAATGTCATCCAGCTCCGGTGTTAGTGCATGCTGGATTTTTCCTCATTCCTCATTTCCTGAACCAACCAGTTAGAAAAGTAAGACAGAACTAGGAGTCAGAAAGCCTGAGTGCCAGTCCCTGTTAAATGAGACACTCCACCAACCCTCATGTAATTTCCCCTTTCCAAGCTTCAGTCTTCTCTTTCTTAATCACCTTAGGGATTGGAGGCTGAACTAGATCAATGGTTCTCAAGATTTCTTGTCTTTGGCACTTTTTTTGTATTTGACATTAAAACATTAGTTCTTTTTTAAATTTTTACTGACGTGCAGAACACATACTAAAAAGTGATCAAATCGTGTTGAACTCAACGAATTTTCACAAACTGAATGTACCTAAAAACCCAGCAGCCAGACCTATTAACAGAACACTACCAGTAGAGTAGGGAAACACATCTGCTAAGACTGAAAAATAAGCACTAGCTTGTTTCATTTTAAAAGAAAATTTGGGAACACGTGGAAAACATTTCCTCAAATGGGTATGCACCTATCACCCACTGATTGGGTGAAAGGGGTCACCTTTTTGTTTTATGTCACATTTGAGGAGAGCTATTTATTGCCCTGACCTAATTCCTAGAACTATCTTAATGTGTATATGAGAAGAAAGGAGACTCTAGTACATAAGTGCTCAAAAAATATGAGATGAACAAGTGAATGAACTGAATTTGCATTTGAGAAACTAAGGACATGGGCAGCAAAATGAAGGTCATGGATGCAACTAGCACTATAAATAACCTGCATCCTGGGAAGAATGTTGGAAAAAAACCATACTCAACTATGGTAAAAGGTTTGAATCAAGAGTTCTAAAACTTTTTGTAACTCAATCATTCAAATTATTTTGTAAATTTCAGAATCATATCTGAACTTGGGAAGTGAGAGTTGACAATTCCAAATCATAAAATCACAAAAGTAGTAAACAACTGGATGGAGGACCAGATTCAGGAAAATGAAAAAGTCATTTAGTATACATATTCTCTGGAAGAAAGCAACAAAAATGTGTAAGCATTTCAGAGAAAATATGGGAAAAGAAGACACAAGTTTTTAATAAGCAAGAAACAATAGAATAACTAGAATAATAAAGAGTAAGTAGAAACCAACTGCACATACCTTTTATAATTGATATAAGATGTTTAAAATGTCATTGATATCTTGGGTTTTTTGCTTTTTTCTTAATATAGTCCACATTAAAAAAACAAAAACAACAACAAAAAAACACGTTCTGGTTCAACTTCCAGCTATAACACAGTGGAATGCAGCAGACCAACATTTCTGCTGAGGGCAATTAGAAAAGCCAGATAAAAGCCAAAAACATCTGTTGAAGTACCAGGAGAGCTGCTGATTAGTCAGGATTTGAGGAGCCAGACAACCAGATCTTGGAGAGATAGAAGGCTCACTGAGGTAAGCCCAACTTTCTGCAAGGTCATTTTTCCCTCAAGGGTATTTGCTGAGTCCTGGCATGGGGCAAGAAGTTGAGAAGCCAGGCAGAGAACAGCTGCTAAGAAGCAGAGAAGCCTACAGGACTTTAGCCACTCTTATGGGGCTGTAAAGACACAAGGTGGAGTTCAGGACTAAAAAGACACATGCTGGATGGTCTCAGAGAAGTGAGTCTGACATGAGCTTTTTCCCAGAAGTACTGCTAACTCAGCTGTACAGGGCTAGGGGCTCAGAAGCCGAGGAGAAAGGAAATGAAAAGCAGAATGAGCATTTTTCGCAGAGTAGAGTTTTCAGCAGACTCACACTATAAGAAGACAAAAATTGGAGTTTAGGACCTGCTGAGGTTCTCATCTCAGGCTCTCAGTCAGCACCCCTCGGGATCTAGGGTTGAGGAAACCCAAAAATGGACCAAATCTTAGGTGTCAGCAAAACAGCCTTAACTGGACTGAGTGCCTGATTGGATTGAGGCACTCTCTTTTCTACTGTGGGCAAAGAATATGGTAAATACTCTCATAAGAGAGAAGACATCATTCAGATCATCTTCATACACAATGCCGGACATTTAATAAAATATTGTCAAGCATATGAAGAAAGAAGCCAAGAAGAAAAACAGAAAACATAAACATACTCACAAGTGACCCATACATTGGAGTTATTAAACATGGTCTTTAAAGTGATTGTGATTAATATATTTGAGGAAATAGATGACAAGATGGTGAACCTGTTTTTCAATAATATAATAAAAACTCTAAAACTGAAAAATACAAAATAAAATTAAATTAATAGATTGTGTAATAATAATAAATTAGACACAGCAAAGAGAGCTAGTGAACCTTAAAATAGCAAAAAATAATCAAACTGAAAATGAGAAAGAGTAAGAATACAGATAATAAAGTAAGGAATACATGGAAGAGAGTAAAAAGTTCTAACATAAAAGACCCAAAAAGAGGGGAAAGAAGGGAGCAAAAATAATATTTGAAACAATAATGGCAGAGAATTATGAGAATTACAAAAAACATCAAGCTTCACAGACTCAAGAAGGGCTGAAAACCCCAAGCAGGATAAACACAAGGAAATAAAATCATGCCTAGAAAAGCTGTTGAAAAACAAATATACAAAGAAAAGTGTTAAAAGTAGGCAAAGAAAAAAAGATGCAACATCAAATAGCAACAGTAAGACTGACAGCCAACTTTTCCAAGAAAGGATAAAAGCCAGAGACAATGGAATGGCATCTTTAAAGTGCTGTGGGGGGCGGGGGGGACTGCATTCCCAGAATTCTATTCATCCAATGAAATTATCTTCAAAAGCAAAGGCAAAGATAATTCATTTCCAGACCCCCCCCCAAAAAAAAACACCTGAGAATATTCTTTTACAGAAAATATGACACAGAGGTACTTGAGTATCACAAAAAAAAAAAAAGAAAGAAAACATGCACTACAAGAAATACAAACGAAGTCTTTTTTTTTTTTTTTTTTTTTTTTTAATTCAGAAGGAAAAGATCCCCAGGGGGAAACACAGAAATTCAGAAAGTAATGAAAAGCAATGGATAGGGTAAATGTGTGAGTAAACCTAAATGAAAATTGATTGTAAAAAACAATGATGCTAGTGTCTCATGGGGGGTTAAATATAATTTAAATGAATTATATAATGACACAAGAGGTAGAAGGTGGGGGAGGGAGGATGGATAAGGAGAAGACACAGGGTAGAGTGAAAGTGTTCTCAGAGTCTAACACTGTCTGGAATGCGATAAGTAAAAGCAGCACTGAGGTAATCACATATACACAAAATGAAAAGTAAAATGGGAACAAATGTGTAACATGCTAGCAGAGAGAAAAAAAGGGAAAGTTAAAAATAATGCATGAAAAAAAAAATAATGCATGATTAGTCCAAAAAATAAAGCAAAAAAAGAAAAGAAGAAAGTGGTACATAAAACAGATGGAACACAAATAGGAAACAAACGTGAATAATTATATTAAATGCTTTAAATACTCAAATTGAAGACCAAAACTGTCAGACTGGATTTTTAAAAACTCATTTTCATGACACTTAAGAAGATTCAGATTAAACATAAGGGCATAGAAAAACTGAAGTATAAACATGGAAAAAGATATGCCATGTATATATTGGCCCAAAGAAAGCTGTTATGGTTCCATTAAAATTAGAAAGGTAGACTTTAAAGCAGGAAGCATTACTAGAGAAAAGGAGAGATATGTCACAATAAAGATACATCAATTCTAAATTTATATAGTATGCACCTAAAAACAGAGCCTCAAAGTTAATAAAAGCAAGAGTTAGAAAATATAAAAAGAAAAAGATGAAATCTATAATCATAATGGGAAAGCTTAACCCTCTCTCAGTAACCAATAGATGAGAAAAAAAATTAGTGGGGATACAGAAGACTTCTACTGTAAGATTTTTAAAACTGACATCCTAGCATATATAGAATGTGTAACCAAACAACCTCAGTATGCGCATTGTTTTAAAGTAGACATACAAGATACATATATAAAAATTGATAATATGCAGGACCCTAAAGCAAGTAGAAAAAATTTTAAAGAACTAAAACCATTCAAAGTATATTCTCTGGAAAAAGAAATAAAGGGAATCCAAATTGGAAAAGAAGTAAAACTGTCACCGTTTGCAGATGACATGATACTATACATAGAAAATCCTAAAGATGCTACCAGAAAACTACTAGAGCTCATCAATGAATTCAGTAAAGTTGTAGGATACAAAATTAATGCACAGAAATCTGTTGCATTTCTATACACTAACAATGAAAGATCAGAAAGAGAAATTAAAGAAACAATCCCATTTACCATCACATCAAAAAGAATAAAATACCTAGGAATAAACCTACCTAACAAGGCAAAAGACCTCTACTCTAAAAACTATAATATGCTGATGAAAGAAATCGAAGATGACACAAACAGATGGAAAGATATACCATGTTCATGGATTGGAAGAATCAATATTGTAAAAATGACTATATTACCCAAGGCAATCTACAGATTCAATGCAATCCCTATCAAATTACCAATAGCATTTTTCACAGAACTAGAACAAAAAAATCTTAAAATCTGTATGGAGGACTTCCCTTGTGGTGCAGTGGTTAAGAATCTGCCTGCCAATGCAGGGGACATGGGTACAAGCCCTGGTCCGGGAAGATCCCACATGCTGTGGAGCACCTAAGCCCTCGAGCCACAACTACTGAGCCCGCAAGCCACAACTACTGAAGCCTGTGTGCCTAGAGCCCATGCTCTGCAACAAGAGAAGCCACCACACTGAGAAGTCTGTGCACCACAAGGAAGAGGAGCCCCCACTCGCCGTGACTAGAGAAAGTCCACGAGCAGCAACGAAGACCCAACACAGCCAAAAATTAATTAATTAATTAATTAAATTTGTATGGAGACACAAAAGACGTCAGATAGCCAAAGCAATCTTGAGAAACAAAAACAGACCTGAGGAATCAGTTTCCCTGACTTCAGACTATACTACAAAGCTACAGTCATCAAAACAGTATGGTACTAACATAAAAACAGACATATAAGTCAATGGAACAGGATAGAAAGCCCAGAAATAAACCCACGCACCTATGGTCAATTAATCTATGAAAAAGGAGGCAAGACTATACAATGGAGAAAAGACAGTCTCTTCAAAAATGGTGCTAGGAAAACTGGACAGCTACATGTGAAAAAATAAATTAGAACATTTTTTAACACCATACAAAAATAAACACAATAATTATCTTAAATGTGAATGGATTAAATGCTCCAACCAAAAGACACAAGCTTGCTGAATGGATACAAAAACAAGACCCATATATATGCTGTCTACAAGAAACCCACTTCAGACCTAAGGACACATACAGACTGAAAGTGAGGGGATGGAAAAAGATGTTCCATGCAAACGGAAATCAAAAGAAAGCTGGGGTACCTATACTCATATCAGATAAAATAGATTTTAAATAAAAACTGTTACAAGAGACAAGGAAGAACACTACATAATGATCAAGGGATCAATCCAAGAAGAAGATATAACAATTATAAATATATATGCACCCAACATAGGAGCACTTCAATACATAAGGCAACTGCTAACAGCTATAAAAGAGGAAATCGACAGTAACACAGTAATTGTGGGGGACTTTAACACCTCACTTACACCAATGGACAGATCATCCAAAATGAAAATAAATAAGGAAACAGAAGCTTTAAATGACACAATAGACCAGATAGATTTAATTGATATTTATAGGACATTCCATCCAAAAACAGCAGATTACACTTTCTTCTCAAGTGTGCACAGAACATTCTCCAGGATAGATCACATCGTGGGTCACTAACCAAGCCTCAGTAAATTTAAGAAAATTGAAATCATATCAAGCATCTTTTCTGACCACAACGTTATGAGATTAGAAATGAATTACAGGGAAAAAAACGTAAAAAACACAAACACATGGAGGCTAAATAATACATTACTAAATAACCAAGAGATCACTGAAGAAATCAAAGAGGAAATCAAAAAATACCTAGAGAAAAATGATAATGAAAACATCACAATCCAAAACCTA
Organism: Balaenoptera musculus; assembly: GCF_009873245.2. Classification (NCBI taxonomy): domain Eukaryota; kingdom Metazoa; phylum Chordata; class Mammalia; order Artiodactyla; family Balaenopteridae; genus Balaenoptera; species Balaenoptera musculus. Next base: position 56,134,657 of record NC_045785.1, on the reverse strand, counting down.
TGGGATGCAGCAAAAGCAGTTCTAAGAGGGAAGTTTATAGCTATACAAGCCTACCTCAAAAAACAAGAAAAATCTCAAGCAAACAATCTAACCTTACACCTAAAGGAACTAGAGAAAGAAGAACAAACAAAACCCAAAGTTAGCAGAAGGAAAGAAATCATAAAGATCAGAGCAGAAATAAATGAAATAGAAACAAAGAAAACAATAGCAAAGATCAATAAAACTAAAAGCTGGTTCTTTGAGAAGATAAACAAAATTGATAAACCATTAGCCAGACTCATCAAGAAAAAGAGGGAGAGGACTCAAATCAATAAAATTAGAAATAAAAAAGGAGAAGTTACAACAGACACCGCAGAAATACAAAGCATCCTAAGAGACTACTACAAGCAACTTTATGCCAATAAAATGGACAACCTAGAAGAAATGGACAAATTCTTAGAAAGGTATAACCTTCCAAGACTGAACCAGGAAGAAACAGAAAATATGAACAGACCAATCACGAGTAAAGAAATTGAAACTGTGATTAAAAATCTTGCAACAAACAAAAGTCCAGGACCAGATGGCTTCACAGGTGAATTCTATCAAGCATTTAGAGAAGAGCTAACACCCATCCTTCTCAAACTCTTCCAAAAAATTGCAGAGGAAGGAACACTCCCAAACTCATTCTATGAGGCCACCATCACCCTGATACCAAAACCAGACAAAGATACTACAAAAAAAGAAAATTACAGAACAATATCACTGATGAATAGAGACGCAAATATCCTCAACAAAATGCTAGCAAACAGAATCCAACAACACATTAAAAGGATCATACACCACGATCAAGTGGGAATTATCCCAAGGATGCAAGGATTCTTCAATATATGCAAATCAATCAATGTGATACACCATATTAACAAACTGAAGAATAAAAACCATATGATCATCTCAACAGATGCAGAAAAAGCTTTTGACAAAATTCAACATCCGTTTATGATAAAAACTCTCCAGAAAGGGGGCATAGAGGGAACCTACCTCAACATAATAAAGGCCATATACGACAAACCCACAGCAAACATCATTCTCAATGGTGAAAAACTGAAAGCATTTCCTCTAAGATCAGGAACGAGACAAGGATGTCCACTCTAACCACGATTATTCAACATAGTTTTGGAAGTCCTAGCCATGGCAATCAGAGAGGAAAAAGAAATAAAAGGAATACAAATTGGAAAAGAAGAAGTAAACTGTCACTGTTTGCAGATGACATGATACTATACATAGAGAATCCTAGAAATGCCACCAGAAAACTACTAGAGCTAATCAATGAATTTGCTAAAGTTGCAGGATACAAAATTAATGCACAGAAATCCCTTGCATTCCTATACACTAATGATGAAAAATCTGAAAGAGAAATTAAGAAAACACTCCCATTTACCATTGCAACAAAAAGAATAAAATACCTAGGAATAAACCTACCTAGGGAGACAAAAGACCTGTATGCAGAAAACTATAAGACACTGATGAAAGAAATTAAAGATGATACCAACAGATGGAGAGATATACCATGTTCTTGGACTGGAAGAATCAATATTGTGAAAATGACTATACTACCCAAAGCAATCTACAGATTCAATGCAATCTCTATCAAATTACCAATGGCATTTTTTAAGGAACTAGAACAAATCATCTTAAAATTTACATGGAGACACAAAAGACCCCGAATAGCCAAAGCAGTCTTGAGGGTTAAAAACGGAGCTGGAGGAATCAGACTCCCTGACTTCAGACTATACTACAAAGCTACAGTAACCAAGACAGTATGGTATTGGCACAAAAACAGAAATATAAATCATTGGAACAGGATAGAAAGCCCAGAGATAAACTCACGCACATATGGTCACCTTATTTTTGATAAAGGAGCAAGAATATAGAATGGAGAACAGACAGCCTCTTCAATAAGTGGTGCTGGGAAAACTGGACAGCTACATGTAAAAGAATGAAATTAGAACACTCCCTAACACCATACACAAAAATAAACTCAAAATGGATTAAAGGCCTAAATGTAAGGCCAGACACTATAAAACTCTTAGAGGAAAGCATAGGCAGAACACTCTATGACATAAATCACAGCAAGATCCTTTTTGACCCAGCTCCTAGAGAAATGGAAATAAAAACAAAAATAAACAAATGGGACCTAATGAAACTTAAAAGCTTTTGCACACCAAAGGAAATCATAAACAAGACGAAAAGACAACCCTCAGAATGGGAGAAAATATTCGCAAATGAAGCAACTGACAAAGGATTAATCTCCGAAATTTAAAAGTAGCTCATGTAGCTCAATATTAAAAAAACAAACAACCCAATCCAAAAATGGGCAGAAGACCTAAATAGACATTTCTCCAAAGAAAATATACAGATTGCAAACAGACACATGAAAGGATGCTCAACATCACTAATTATTAGAGAAATGCAAATCAGAACTACAATGAGGTATCATCTCACACCAGAGTGGCCATCATCAAAAAATCTAGAAACAATAAATGCTGGAGAGGGTGTGGAGAAAAGGGAACCCTCTTGCACTGTTGGTGGGAGTTTAAATTGATACAGCCACCTTGGAGAACAGTATGGAGGTTCCTTAAAAAACTAAAAATAGAACTACCATACAACCCAGCAATCCCAGTACTGGGCATATACCCTGAGAAAACCATAATTCAAAAAGAGTCATGTTCCACAATGCTCATTGCAGCTCTGTTTACAATAGCCAGGACATGGAAGCAACCTAAGTGTCCATCAACAGATGAATGGATAAAGAAGATGTGGCACATATATACAATGGAATATTACTCAGCCATAAAAAGAAATGAAACTGAGTTACTTGTAGTGAGGTGGATGGACCTAGAGGCTGTCATACAGAGTGAAGTAAGTCAGAAAGAGAAAAACAAATACCGTATGCTAGGGGCTTCCCAGGTGGCGCAGTGGTTGAGAATCTGCCTGCCAGTGCAGGGGACATGGGTTCGAGCCCTGGTCTGGGAAGATCCCACATGCCGCGGGGCGGCTAGGCCCGTGAGCCACAACTACTGAGCCTGCGCATCTGGAGCCTGTGCTCCGCAGCCAGAGAGGTCGCGATAGTGAGAGGCCCGCGCACCGCGATGAAGAGTGGCCCCCACTTGCCGCAACTAGAGAAAGCCCTCGCACAGCAACGAAGACCCAACACAGCAAAAATAAATAAATAAATAAACAAATACCGTATGCTAACACATATATATGGAATCTAAAAAAAAAAATGGTTCTGAAGAACCTAGGGGCAGGACAGGAACAAAGACGCAGACGTAGAGAATGGACTTGAGAACATGGAGAGTGGGAAGGGTAAGCTGGGACAAAGTGAGAGAGTGGCATGGACATATATACACTACCAAATGTAAAACAGATAGCTAGTGGGAAGCGGCCGCATAGCACAGGGGGATCAGCTCGGTGCTTTGTGACCACCTAGAGGGGTGGGATAGGGAGGGTGGGAGGGAGACGCAAGAGGGAGGAGATATGGGGATATATGTATATGTATAGCTAATTCACTTTGTTGCAGGGCAGAAACTGACACACCACTGTGGAGCAGTTATACTCCAATAAAGATGTTAAAAAAAAAAAAAAAGAAAAAGAAATACAACTGTCTTTATTTATAGAAAACCAACTACCTACAAAAATCTAAAAACTATTTAATAAGTTAATTTAGGAAGGTCACTGAAATAAGGTCAACAAATAAAAATCAACTATATTTCTATATTCTAACAGCAAACAATTAGAAAATGAAATTTTAAAATGCCAGTTACAGTAGCATAAATATATATTACCAGTGACATCATTTTTTTTAGATTTATAACACCTATATCCTAGTATTTCTGCCCTTAAAGAGGGCAGTTTATGCTCACCTCAATCTCGTTGTAGATTGTTCTAATTTTATTAAAGGAACCAGAAATATAGAATTGAATATATAATCTCCAAAAGTTTTGATGTTGGCTGAAATTCTTTTAAATTATTAAAGAGGTAAAAATAAAGTCATTTTGTATACTCTGAGTAACACACATATATACAAATATAAAAATATTTTGTATTTCCTTGTTTAGTATCTCAAAATGAAATTTAAAGATAAAATAACCTACCTAACACACAATTAAACAACAATAACTATACCACACATACCAACAACAATGTAAAAGAGAAAGGAAAGTTAATAGTCAATATAGCAAAACAATATGGATTTTAATATGCAAATACTCAAGCAAGACTATATTAGATGACATTAATAATCAGATACATGTACGGGTACATAGATTGAATGAGACAAGTGTGTCGTATTGATGTCTCAAACCACTTTGGGTAAGTGATTTTTCCAAACAAAATTAAGTATAATCTTTCCTTGCTTTTACACAACATTTTTAATCCCGGAAACTTCAGTGTATATGTAATACCAACTTATATTCTAGGCTCAGAAAAGTCTAGAGGGTTTTCACTTACATCTTCAGCAAAACATCTGAAAGTTGCACAGGACAAGAGATAATTCATCATTAAATGGAACAGTCCGGAACATTGCAGGACATCTATCATTTCTGGTTTCTGCCCAGTGAATGCGCTAGAGCCCCTTGCATATTTCTAGTATGTTCCACAGGAAGCAGTATTGTGTCCATTTGAGAAGCAATGGCATAGTCCAGGCTCTAAACCCAGCTTTATCTCATGCTAGCCCTGAAAGCTGAGAACTCACTCAGCCATTTACAGATCACCCCAACCAATACACATCGTTTGCCCGACGTACGCAGTCCCAAGCAGCAAGGACAAAAATCTTGAAAGAATTTGAGTCTTCTCTAAAAGTAGTCATGGTTGTTAAAAAAAAAAAATCACATTTTTGGATTTCCTTGCACTTACTTCATTTTGAATTACAGACTGGGGGATGTACACCATAGTGTTTTAAATATTTAGGGTTTAAAAGCCTGGATCTCACCATATTCAAACTCCCAATCAGATTCTGTAATAACTTCCAGGAAAAAATCAAATTCTTTCAGGAATCAGTGTGCTCTAATCCTAGTTTTACCATGTTAAAATGTTATGCATAACTTTATTTGCTCACAAAATGTCATGTTTGTTATTTTGAAATAAAACATAGAAAAATAACAGAAAAAATTGAAAAGAGAACTATTTGCCCTAAACTGTTGTAGGAAAAAAAAATGTTTCCACCCAAATTTTCAAACTCTCCACTCCTATTCTTTCGTATCTCTGCTTCTAAAACCTTGCTGCATAAAAGAGAGAACTTACAAAATAAAAGGAAAATTTGCAGCTGAACTTAGAGTTAAAATGCTTATTTTCCAAATAAACACAATCTAGAAAAATACACAAAAGCCATCATTTTCTATGGTTCACATTTCCCTTTTTATAATAAGTAAATTAATTCTAGTAATAAATGATGTTGAAAACTTTATTAAAAACTCTGCAATTTCCCCACGCTACTTGTTCTCAAAGCCCTTGCCTACCATGTGAATGGTTTTGAAAGTAAAATGACCTGGGTTTGAATCCCGGCTCTGCCACTTATTAGCTATGTGCCCTGTAAAAAGTTCTTAATCCATTTCTTTACATGTAAAATACCCCCAACCTTGCAGTGCTGTGACAATGTGTAAAGTACCTTGAAAAGAGCTTTTCACATACTACTTGTTCATTAAATAGGAGCTATGGCTGTTATTATTATAATTAGCTGTCATGCTTGCCAATACCTACTTATTAACTCATTCAACTATTTTATTCTGAGTTGTCTCATACAGAATTTTTTTTTCTGGTTTGCAAAGCATTTTGAGATATGCTGGGTAAATGTTATACAATGCCTTTTGTGTTTAAAAGCCTCACTGGACTGTCTTAAGACAAGATGTACTAAAAAGAGAAAGAAGAAGGAAAGGCATTTATTAAACCACAGCTCAACATTTACAGAACACTAGTCATGTGATGGTAGCTTATAAAAATTCAGTTTTTGCCTACCAACAGCCTGATGATTTATTTGTCCCTGTCAACCTCTTAAAATTTTACCTGGTTCTTGTTTTCAGTCTTTTCAAGGAGAGTTGACTTCCAAACAATGCACAACATTTTAATAGTTTTCCTGTGGTAATTTTCAGCACAAAGACTCTAATTTTTAGATATTTATGTTTTATATTCAGGTCACCAACTGGCACTTTGGAACCTACAAATAGTTCTCATGGTATAGTTACCATGGTCACACGTTCTCTTCAACATGCTCACACACCCCACCTCACCTCTCACACTCAGCTGGTCCTGTCAACACACACCCATCTCCCAGCTCTGAAAGGATTCTTTGATCCCTAAGAGGTTAGCTTAGAAGGGCCTTGGGGGAAACACCATAATTCATAACCTATTTGAGGTCTTAGACCCCTTGGAAATTCTGAGGAAAACTACTGACATTCTCAACATACATAAACAAAAATGGACTGCATTTCATAGACTCCTTGACAAACTAGAAAGCTATGATTGATTTCAGTGTTTCTCAAACTCTTTTGACTGGGATTCACAGTGAGAAACAGATTGGACATCAATACAGCCCATATCTACATACATAAACAAACATAAACATCTAAAACAGAAGTTACAGGAAACAATTATTTACACTTACCATATGCAATGGTTTCTGACATTTTCTATTCTATTTCATCTTTCTAAAAGGTTGCTTGAGACTCACTAAATTGCTTTCTTACCACCCACAATCTGAAGAACAGTGATCTGGTCTAACAGTTCTCCATTTTAGAGATAAGGAAACAGGTCCGAAGAAATAATGGGTATTGTGCTAGGTCACCAATGAGTTAGTGGCAAAACAAGCCAGAACCTAAACATCCTGACTTCCAACCAAGGCTCCTTCCAAAACAAAGTGAAACGAAAAATCTAAATACAAACTCCCCTAAAAAAGCAGCTGGGGATTTGAAGCTTAAAGCATCCTGCCTGATACACTGAGAAACTGGGAGTGTTTCAATTCCAAATGATGGTGAATATTAACCTAACATGAGCCTCCAGCTCAGGCAGCCTTAACTTTTTCTAAACCATGCCCCTGGCCTAGCATGACATGGCACATAAGCACATTTTTTTCTTTCCAGAAACCTTTTCTCCAGCTACTGAAAACGACACAGGAAAGGCCAACATTCTCCCTGAGTTTATTTAAAATATTCTGATTACACAGACACAGGTTTTATTTGTCCATGAGAGCTTGGCTTAGAAACAGCAGTAGACAGGCACTCTTTGCATTTACCAGAGCCACGCAAATCTGTTTTCCTCCCCGCTAAGGTTGTTTAATCAAAATTTAAACATCAAAACCGCAGAGATCGCTATGTGGATGTGAATGATCCAGAGCCTATTAGACGTTAATCTACCGACACCAGCTACCCCAGACCCTTTTAAAGCCTCAGTTATAGAAAGTGAGATTGCTTAAGAGCCTTCATTACAAGCAGCGTGATAGATTAAAATACCAGCCTTCCTACCGGCATCAGGCTGTGTGTGGTTTTGATTTGTTTGCTTGGTTGCTTTTTGTTTGTTTTTAATATGGAATAAACATCACTGTCCATTACAAGATGAGAATCTTATAACATGCCAGAGAGTGTGGCTGAGGACTGGGCTGGTGAAGGCCAAGCGGGCGGCCCTGCATGCAGTTAGGAGAAGGCTTGGGGCCTGGGCGCTCTCACCGATGACGAGAACCACCCAGCTCGGGTGTTGCGGAGGGTCGGTGGGCGTGAGCAACCTGCTCCGGCACTGTGTGCCAGCCTCCACCCGGTGCCCAAGGGCAAAGTGCTGGGGCCTCCTTAAAGCAGAGCGCGCTGGGAGGAGAGGAAGGGGTGGAAATTGCTGCAGAGAGGCTTGAGGTGAGATCAGCGAACGCCTGCTGGGGAAAAGGGGGGAGGGCAAACCCTGAAATTAGCTGGGGGGAGGCAGGGGCTGGGCCAGGCTACGCGGAGATGGCTCGGCGGCTGCCCCGGAGCTTTCCCGGGAGCCCAGCCGCCCTGCGCCTTCCTCCTGCGGCCGGACCAGGAGCAGCACCTACGCAACACCAAGGAAGGGCTCCTTCCTGGAAACAGGATTGGGGAGCGCGTGTAGCCTCCCGAGCCTTCGGATCTATCGCTCCTCCCCCATTTGCGGCAGAAAATGTTAAGGACCCTCAGAATTTGAAACCCCAGAATCCTCCAGAATCCTTGTTGTTGAACTGAATATTTATTTGGCTGGCTCATTTTAGAGACCTGTCCTTTCCTGAGTTTTCATTTAAATCTGTTTCTCTCCTCCCCCATGCCTCAAGCGGAATTGGCAGGCGGCGCCGGGGCGGGGAGGGAGTGCGAAGGGGGGTTGTTACCAGGGATCTAGGGGATGGAGGCTAGCAGAGTGGGGGGAGTTTGCATCTGAATATCTCTCTGCAAGATAAACACTTCTGAAGGTCAGTGATGGCTCCCCATTGGATCCTCCCGAAAAGGTGAATGTTCATTAAAGGCTTCTCCGTCTACATTTTTCTTAAGAACCCAAACTGTAAAAGTCCAAAGTATTTCTGATATTGCAATTGCAATAATGCACTGGAAACCTATATATTAATTAAGTATTCTGAACACTTCCAAAATAAAAGGTAACTATTATAAGGAAACCTGTGAAATGTAAATATGTGTTACTCAGCCAAGATTAAATGAAGAATGCAAAAATGTTATATTTAGTAGCACAAAAATGGAAAACTGAATGACAATATTTGGAAACCAGAAATCAGTTATTTTTAAAAGTCATGTTTATTATTATATACTAGAATTTTAAAATAATATATGCACACTAATTTTAAATCAGCCATTTAATATACACTAAACATGTCCATGGAGTGACATCTTATCCCTAGCCTCTTTTACCTCCCCGCTGCAGTCGGCCCCTTACCTTTATTTTCAGAATCTTTCATTCTCTCCTTCCTCCCTCTGCTGCAGAGGAGCAGGAAAGTCCGGCTGGTTCTGCAACCCCGACTTTGGATTTGTCATTCAGACAGTCAGCGGTCTTGGGGGAGAAGTCCCTCAGCCGAGGGGCACCGGTCTCTGATAATTGCATGCAAGTCAGTGTGCAGGGTTATAATTTTGCTTATGCTGGAGCAGAAAGGATGGGGATGAAGACAGACATAAACACAAATTCCAAAACATGGCATGGAACTGGATCTGGAGCCTAGGCTTGCCTTTCCTTGCAGTAGGTTAGGGCATCAACTGTTTAGTGCCTCCCTGTCTCTGGAGAGATTTGATTCAAGTTGAAAGAGGACCACGTGTGCCGTGCACCAAGCTTATTCTCAAATGGAGACCTTCACTTTGGAGGGGGATTAACAGCCCTGTGCTTGTTTCCTCTTACATATTCATTCATTCAGCAAACACTTCTTTTACCTCTCTGTGGACCAGGCTCTATGCTAAGTACTGCGGACAGAACAGTGACGGGAACCAGCCCCAGTCCTCAAGCCACTCACCAGCTGTTACAATGCAGAGGCATACAGTGCCATCCAATGACCTATGTCTGCTGCATGGACCTGGGTTATTGAACCCATTTCACGCAGGTGTTAAGTTGGTACGCAAGGCTTTAGTGATTGGTTTTAAGCCACTGGATGGCTGAGACAGAAATGGATCTGTGGAAGCCAGACCACACCCCCTCTCTGTTAGACAGCAAGGAGTACTCAAGCAAATCTTTCAATCATCCAGTGCAAGCTTACTTTCAATCATTACATAGCTCAGATTCATTCCTTCATTCATTCACTCAACAACGGTTATTTGTGCCAGGCACAACTCCACCTGTTAGCGATTCAAGCGTGCAGGAAACAGACCAAGTCCCTGCTCTCGTGGCTATCACATTTGGGTGGGAGGATTCAGACAGGCCATAAACAAACAAATATAAACATATAATAAACGGCAGTAAATGCTGTAAAGAAAAATGAAGCATGATAATGAGGTAACAGAGCTGCCATTTTAGATAGCGTGGCCAGGGGAGGTGCCATTGAACTTATTTTACGGAAAATGAATCAGTCATCACAGTCCCTTCCAAACACCTTCACTTAGGAATTGTTTTTTGAGTTCCGAACCCTCACAACCTCCTCTGCTCCAAGCGCACTCACTGATGGGTAGTGTTTATTCCCCATTATACAGACTGGTAAACTGACATCCAGAATGATTAACTGACCCAATCCAGGACCTCACTCCCCTCCAAGTTGGAAGAAGAGCAACAAAAAGAAATGCACCAAACCTGTTGCGCTCATCCCCAGAAATTGCTGGGTTAAGTACAATACTGAAAAGGAAAATTTGCCAGAGTAGGAGGTGAGATAAGAGGGTTGAAGACCTATCTCTACCACTATTACCTGAGTGGCATAGAGCAGGTGATTTAACCTCTCTGGCACCAGTTTCCTCATCTATAAAGTGGGGCTCATCATCCGTGCCCTGTGCATGTTCCAGGCTGTTCAGAAGATCAAAAGGGAGAATAGATGTGGTACTTTGTAAACTAAGTTCTATATAAGTGTAAAGTATAATTATCAACATACTTGGGCACATTAAGAGAACTAATTGGGCTTCCCTGGTGGCGCAGTGGATAAGAATCCGCCTGCCAGTGCAGGGGACACGGGTTCAATCCCTGGTCCGGGAAGATCCCACATGCCGTGGAGCAACTAAGCCTGTGCGCCGCAACTACTGAGCCTGCGCTCTAGAGCCCACGAGCCACAACTACTGAGCCCACGTGCCACAACTACTGAAGCCTGTGTGCCTAGAGCCTGTGCTCCACAACAAGAGAAGCCAGTGCAATGAGAAGCCCACGCACCGCAACGAAGAGTAGCCTCCCCTTGCTGCCACTAGAGAAAGCCCGTGTGCAGCAACAAATAGACCCAACACAGCCAAAAATAAAATTAATTAAATTAAAATTAAAAAATTAAAAAAAAAAAAAAAAAAAAAGAGAACTAATTGCTAGTGTTTACCTGCTCATTACTGCAGCCCGAGAGTCAAATATAGCTATAGAGCGAAAGCTTGTCGTGGCCACTAGAGGTCCTGGAGTTGATTTCTAGCTGCCACAATTTAAAGACTCCCTGAAAGTTTGGGGAAATTTTATTTTGTTTTTGTTCCCATCTTTCCTTGACAGTGGATAATATCCTTATGCTCATCCTTGACAACTTAAGGCCAATGAGGAAAATCTGCCTTCACTGGCCACCAAATGAGCCATGTTGGCCCATAAACCACATCAAAGAAATGGGCATCTCCATCTCCAAGGACCAAGGCCAGGGCAGCCAAAACGTACCCAGTTAGGAGCACCTTTAGGGGCAGATAGGGTGAAGAAGGGGGTGATGAGAAGACACCATCCGTGTACTCTTTCATCCAATAAATATTCATTATGCCAGACACTGCTCTGAAGACTGAGAATGACACAGTGCTGAACAAAACATTCTGTCCTCAAAGAGCTTGTGGTCTCAGAACAAGAGGTTTCTACAACGTATGCTGATTTACTGAGTTAGGCCGAGGACTGGGTCTGAATAGTAGGGCAAGGGCTATAAGGCAGGAGAGACCAGGTTCAAACATGGGCTCTGCCATTTCCTGGCTCCTAGAGGAAGCTGGGATACGTCCCTGCACCTCTCTAAGTCTCCCTTTCCTGATCTGTAAGATGAAGGTACTAAAGGCACCTACCTCCTAGGGTAGGATGAGGCTCAAATGAGTTAATGCATGTAAAGTACACAGCACAAAGCCTGACACATTAAGGGAGGGCTCCATAAATGCTGTAAGACTAATATTCTCACCTACTGACCTGGATCAAGTGTACCCCTCTGCACCTCAGTTTCCTCATAAAATGCAGAAAATAATAACTAGTTTATATGGCTCTTGTGAGAATTACATATCAGGAAGAAGATAAAGCCCTGGTGTAAAGGATTAGCTCACCCCCTGCCAGGCTCACTCAAGGCCCTTTTTAATCAAGCAGGCTCCCCAGGAAAAAAGACAAAGTCTGGGAGGAGTGAGGAAGTGGGAGAGAGCCTGCCATTTATATTAACAAGGAAGCAATGTTTTTCCAAGAGTATGATCATTTCTAGGGTTACCTGCATTTTACTCAACACTGTACTTTGAAAAGTTTCAAAATACAAAAAGTTGGAAGAATTGCATGGCAAACATCTTCAAGTACATTTTGCTAAATTTGCTTTGTCACATAGATGTTCATCTTTCTATTCATCCTTAATAGGTTTTTTTTAAATTAAGTTGAAAGAGATTTGAAGTCCTCTTCAGATAAGAAGAGCCTTTATCTTCCCTCATGATACAAATGTTACAGAAGCCTTACACTGCCTGATTCTGTGGCCATTCCAAGCAGGGTCAGGTGAATTCTTAGAAGCCTTGTCTTGCCCACAGTAAACCTCAAGGCCACACCCAGTTGAGGGACAAGGATGGACTCAAGCCTTGGAGCCTTCCAGAACAAGGCACTGCCTCATGCTTCCAATAAACTGGTACCAACAACCATTATAAACATCCATTCATGGAAACGATGGTCCATCTCAATAACCGGGTTCAGGGAAAGCTTCAGGCAGGCTCCACTGGCCACAAGTCCCTTCACAGCTCTGCACAGTCCTTGTCTTGTTGGATGCCACTTCTGAGTCATTAGACCAGTGAGTCATGCCCAGCGAGGGAGGCCATCTTGAGAGCAAAACCAAAGAGAATTTTCAAGAACAATGAGTGACACCCTGAATTGAAAGAGAATAAGGCTCTTCATTGTCCTAGCAAAACAAAAATGAAAGAAAAAAACGCTGCTGTTAACACTGTGGGTTCAACTTCCCAGCTGTAAATTTTACTCCGAAGAAAAACTCAGCAAAAAAAGCTTTTATATTCCCTTGGAAATTTGAGAGCAAAAGAGACTGGGAGGATATTTCTCAAATTGGGCAGACCTAATGATCTTTCGGTAACTTGCCTGGACCCTCTGTTCTGGATTAGTCATTCATTTCCAAAACATGCCAGGGTGGGGTGACAGGAGAATGACTTCACCTGCACCACCACATTCGGTCTTCCCCCAGCCATCCCTGTCTGGTTTGCTCAGAGCATCCAAGTGGCAGTAAGCGAGATGAACTGGAGTGAGAAAACTGCTGACTGGGGGCTGGGGAGGGGATGGGGGTTTGTGATTCGGGTCACCGCAGAGAAGGGCAGCATGACTATAAGAAAAGCTGGGTGTGCTCCGATGAAGCCAAGCCACAAGGCACGGGGAAGAGCATTAATACATGGAGTACCCGCTGTGTGCCAGGCAATCTTCTTACCATCATCACCATACTTTTAAAGAGAACTTATTTGCCAAGCATGGCCATTAAAGCGAGGACTTTCAGAGCACACTGCCTGGGTTTGGATCCCAGCTTACTAGTTGCATAACTTTGGAAACGTTACTTATCCTTTTTGTGTTTCGGTTTTCTCATTCATAAAACAGACACTGTAAAACAGGGTTATTGTAAGAATTAAATAAAATTAAAATATTCACAGGTTTAGGACCACGGCTGGCACACGGTAAGCAATGCGTGTACGTTAACGCTTGCCAGTCTGTCTTTTTTTTTTTTTCGCCATGTATTTCCTCTTTAGGTCTTTTTTTTTTTTTTTTTTTTTTTTTTTTTTGGCTGTGTTGGGTCTTCGTTTCTGTGCGAGGGCTTTCTCTAGTTGCGGTGAGCGGGGGACACTCTTCATCACGGTGCGCGGGCCTCTCACTGTTGCGGCCTCTCTTGTTGCGGAGCACAGGCTCCAGACGCGCAGGCTCAGTAGTTGTGGCTCACGGGCCTAGTTGCTCCGCCAGTCTGTCTTTTTTCGATGAGAAAAATGAGGCAGAAAGAAGAAAGGAGACTTGCCAAAGGACACATAGCAAAAAAGTAGCAGAGCCAGGATATTGCCTGTCATTTACTTCCCACAACACCCCTGTGAGGGAAGTGACATCATCTTCCTTCTACTGATGAGAGCTTGGAAGCCCAAGAGCTCAGGAAGCTGCTCATCGCACAAGCTGGCAAATGGGAGAGTTAAGACTGAAAAACCCACACTCACTGTCTTTAAAGCCTTTGCACATCCCACTAGGCCAACGGTTCTCAAAGGTTAGCACACACCAGAATTACGGCAGGGCTTGGTAAAGCACAGGTTGCTGGGTCCCACCTCCAGAGTCTCTGCTTTGGTAGCTCTGAGGTGGGAGCCAAGAATCTGCATTTCTAGCAAGTTCCAGGAGACATTGTTGCTGCTGGTCTGGAGACAACCCTTGGAGAACTACTACTCTGCAATCAGGCACCTGTATGCAGAACAGAGGGTAGGAGAATGTATGGGGCCTAAAGGGTATAGGTCCCACTCCGGCAAAGGGTTGGTTACTTCACAGAGCCTAGCAAATATATTTTGCATTTATATGGTCCTTTAACAGTTATGATATCATTTGATCTTTCCAATATCCCTAGGTAGTGATCATTATCTCCATTCAATGCGATTTGTTTTTAGGGACATCTGGCCAGAAAATGGCAATGAGAGAATAAACCACAGGTCACCTGACAAGTGTTCTGTCCTTTCCTCCAGGTAACTAGTCCTGGAAAGCACTACCTGCGGATGGAGACTGACTCCAGGTCCAAGCTGCGTCTTCCCAGGGAATAACTGCAGTTCAGGAAAGGGCACTTCGGCCCACCAGGGTTTGCAGGAGGCAATTTCTGGGGGGAAGAGCTCAGGACTGGTTTTCTACCGTCATTTCAAGGACTAGGAAAGCCTACTGCTCACAAAATACTTCCACCAACTATCCGCTCCCTTCTCTATAACCTAAAGCTTTGATATTTGATGTAAATCTGGTTCTCTGCAAAAGCTGGAAGCAATTTAGGGGGTTAATTTCTACTGGACACAGCTTGTTCATTTAGAACAGCTTGAATGGTTAGTAGATTTTTTAAAGTTGCTTGGACATATAAGCCAGTAAATCATTGGTATCCAGAATATTTCAAGAACTACTATGAGCAGATTAAAAAAAAAACATGAACCACCAAGAAAAAAAAATGGGAAAAGACATAAACAGGCGTTCACACATGTCTTGGTCACACACGGCCAATATTCATGTGAAAAGATCTCCAGCTTCATTATTCGTCAGGGAAATTCAATATAAAAGCACCATGCTGTATCACTTCAAAAAAGTCTGACAGTACTGAGTATTAGCAAGGAAGTAAGGAATCAATATATACATCCCAGAGGATTCATTCATTACTTAACCATTCATTCATTATTATCCAATAAATAAATAAACATTTATTGAATGTCTCCTCTATTCAGATACAATATTAAGCTGAACAGATGCCAGGGGTCCCCAGAAGCTATGCCACTTCTCATCTGCAGCCTCCTGCTGAAAAAAAAAGGAAAGGAGGGAAGAAAGAAGGATACTGATGTAGAAGGCCTTCTGGTTGGTCCAGAAGGGATTGCGGCCCCTGAGGAGCTTCCAGCCATGTTTTATTCCCACCACTCATTGAACTTTCCATATTTGGGGTGTGATCATATGGTGCAATATCTGGACTAATATTAATAAAAATAACAACCACCACCTTGTGAGCTACTATGTACCAAGCACTTTATATACAATAACCCATGTAATCATCACAGGAACATTATAACATAGGAATATCATCCTTATTTTACATATGATAGACAACCGAGTTTTAGAAAGATTTAGCACCCTGCCCAAGATCACACAGCTTATTAGTGTGCCACTTACTAGTGGCAGATTCAAATCATCATCTGTCTGGCACCAAAGCATATGATTGTAGATGCCCCAAGTGATGTTGACATCATCATGAGAAATTCAGGCCACCTTTAAGAAAAATTAAATAAAATTGGGATATGGATTTCATTCACTGCACAATATTTATTAATTTTACTTCTTCCATCCATGAGTATAGATACTGGAACATGTTTACTTTGTGCCGATGTGGCAGAAAGGAAGCTGTGTGGGTAGTCAGGCCTGAACTGGCCACACACCAGTCCTATGACCTCTTGCAAGTTACTCTGTCTCTTGCTTCACTTTCCTCATCTATAAAATGGGGGAAATAAATACCATCTGTCCTCCCTCCTTCCAAGGTTTGTTAAGATCTAAACAAGACCTTATAGTTGACCTACTCCATAAACTGTAAAGTATCATGTAACATAAGACATTATAATGGCCTCATCTCCAGGTTGTAGGGGGTAAGGGGAAGTAGGGAAATACAGTGATCTGCCAAGATCCTACCTAAGAAAAGAGAGGTGTGGCGTGGCAATGGGCCCCAGGTAAGCCATGGGTGAACTCTACGATGGGAACAAAGAAAAGAGGAGAGGGTGGTTGTGTACACAGTATACACCTGGGTTTAAAAATTATAAAACTAGAAAACTTATTCTAACCCAATTTACTGCAGTGGGAATATCCATTTATTCCTCTTTTGTAAAACATTCACACAACACCTGGAATAACACTATGCATATAAGTATCACTCAAGGAATACTTGTTGCAATTACCAATCTATTCAACTACTCAGGCAAGCTAAAGAAAAGGGGTGGTCAGCCTTTAGACCTACTAAGTTTCCGCAACAGTTCTTGATGCAGTGTGGAAGGAATTTAATTGGCGCATTCACTAAAAGTAATAACACATCCTTTGAAAGCCGGCAAGATGACAATGCCAAGCCACAGAGCCTCCCTAACCATCAACAATAGAAAAGCTTGTTTCTAACACAATTATTTGTGTTGTTTCTAACACAAATATTTGAAAGATGATTATTTTTGCTCTTTGTCAAATTTCTTTTTAGAATGCTTACTATGTGCCAGCACTTTACAATTATTAACTCATTAATTCATTTAATCTTCAAAACAACCCTAGGGTGGAGATGGGGGTGACGCTAATATCAATGACATGGCCCTGTTGCAGTCTAGCTTCTGCCCTGGCTCAGGTCGGCCATTTTAGAACTCAAGGCATGTCAGCCTCGGAAGAACCCTCAGATGATGGAAACAGATGAAAAGGACAAGATAGGACACACAGACAGACAGACACACAGACACACACAAACACAAGCAGACAGGTATCTACAAAGTACCCAGCTCTGACTTAGCCTGGTGGGGGATGCAAAGATGAAGTGGATGAGAACCTGCCCACATGGAATCTGTAATAGCAGATGAACAGTGACAAATGCCCTATGGATGATGAAATACCAGCAGAGAGGTTACAGGTGGCACATACCCCAGGAAAGGCTTCACAGAGGAGATGCATTTGTGCCAGTCCTAACGGACGGGTAGGCATTGGCCAGGCTGAGAGACCAAGGCATGGCCACTGCAGATAGGGAGAAGGCAGTGAGCCAGCAGACCGTGTCATGTCCCTGTGCTCAGAACATGTTAGTGGCTTCCCAGCTCACTTGGAATAAAATCCAAACTCCTCATCATATACTACCCAGACCCTGACCCAGGCCCTGCCTGCCTCACTTTCCCCTTGCTTAGCTCAGGCACACTGAGAACCTTTCCACCTGCTATTGCCTCTGGCAGGAAGCTCTCCCCTGGCTCCAGGCTGGAGTAACTCCGAATCAGTCTTCAGGCTCAGCTGTAATTGCATGGCCGCAGAGATGCCTTCCCTGTCCATCCCCCCCACCCCAAGTAAGCTAGGGCCCCCTCTACCTTTTTTCCTCTCCCAGCAGACGATTTGATTCCTTCCAAGCACACACAGCAATCTGCAA
This sequence comes from Balaenoptera musculus, assembly GCF_009873245.2. NCBI lineage: Eukaryota > Metazoa > Chordata > Mammalia > Artiodactyla > Balaenopteridae > Balaenoptera > Balaenoptera musculus. The sequence goes on along the minus strand of NC_045785.1, from coordinate 56,116,980 downwards.
TGGAGATTTTTATACCTATTTGACGTGTGTAACGTCTGTTTCCCCCTTTAGAAGTAGTTCCATGAGCTGCGGCCTTGCCTATCTCGTTCACTCCTGGGCCCTGACACACAGGGGAGCTCGATAAAAATTATGGAATGAATGAATGCAGTGAGTCTGTGATTGAATAAATGTGAGTTAAGGCCCTGGTGAGGATAGGGTGGAATGTGTTTGGGAATTAGTTAATTGTGACTAGAGCTTACAAGATAACAGATGGGTTGGAAAGGGGGTGGGTCCAGATGGGGAGGACCTCCAACGCAGACTTGGGTGCGTATTAAATCCCCCAACGGGTACTGCATTGCAGGTGCCGACCAGGTTTTGGGGGGAGGGGGATGCAAACTGTTTTCCCGAGGCACCCCGGATTCCCTCTGTCCAGAGCCAAACGGACAGACAGGGACTTGTGCGGGAAATAAACAAGCTGCAACCACCTGGGCCTAGGGGAGATGCTTAAAGGGTGGAGGGGGAGAAGGGACTGTCGTCGAGCGGCCCCGACGGAGCCTGGGGACTGGTGTAGTCCCCGCGGCCGAGGGTCAGGGAGGAGGGTCGCCCAGGCAGGGCCAGACGTCCAGGCGGCGCGGTCCCCGCCCGCGGGCCCCGGGGGCCGAGAACCCAGCGGGAGATGCCGCCTACGGCAGCGGCCGGAGCCACCGCGGCCCCCCTTCAGCAGGAGGCCGGCGTCCGCCGCTCATGGTAACAGGTCCCGCGGCCGCGCCCACACTCACCCTGCGCCGCCTTGGAAGCCGAGCGCGTCCGCCACAGCCGCCGGGTTGCCTTCCACGGCCGCAGCGAAGAAAACAGCCTCCGGCTCTTCTTGCCGCTCTTCTCAGTTGCTCCCATCTGTGCGCCCGCGCCCCTCCCCCGCCGCCCGCCGCCGTCCGAGGATCGCCTCCCGCTTCCCCGGCCGCCGCGCTTCTGCCAGGTGCCAGGCAGTCGCCGGGGAGGACGCGGCCCGCGGGGGGAGGAGCTTGCGGCCGGATGCGGGGCGGGGAGGGTGGGGACCTCGCTCGCGCTGAGCCTGCGGGTGCGGCCGACCGAGGCGGGGACGCTGCAGGGATGCGCCAGCCGGGGGAGCGCTCAGCCCCTGGCAGCTCACAGGTGAATGCTTTAGTTTTTCACCCTTCGTTCCGGAGATGTCGACGGAGTGCCCAACTACTGCTAGGCGTCATTAATTAACACAAACCCCCCTGGGATGTGCACTGATTTTTATACCCAAATTACAAATGATAAAATTGAAGCTCCGAAACGTGAAGTAATCTGCCCAGAGATCACACAGCCGCTGAATTATGCCGATACCCAAGTCCTGGGCTCTAGCTATATTTTTTTCATCCCTTTCTACTGCTTCAGAATGATTCCACATTATGTTGGATTTTTTTTAAGTCTGATAGATATTCCTGTTTTCCTCATGCAACAGATTAAGAATCACCTTTTTCTTTTAAATTTATTTTTGTCTGCATTGGGTCTTCGTTGCTGCGCTGGGGCTTTCTCTAGTTGCTGCGAGGGGGGCCACTCTTCATTGTGGTACGCGGGCTTCTCATCGCGGTGGCTTCTCTTGTTGTGGCGCGCGCACGGGCTCCAGTAGTTGTGGCTCACGGGCTTCGTTGCTCTGCTGCATGTGGGATCTTCCCAGACCAGGGCTCGAACCCCTGTGCCCTGCATTGGCAGGCGGATTCTTAATCACTGCGCCACCCGGGAAGCCTTTTTTTTTTTTTAAGAACCTATTCTATGTGCAGGCACTTTTACACATATGCCATGAAACCTCACAGCACCCCTGTGGGGTAGGAGGCGTTTCCCATTCGCCAGATGAGGAAACAAATGTCAGAGCTGAGGTGGCCCAGCCCCCACCACTTTGTCTCTGTCGTGATTTTGCCTGTAGTTGAGAGTCGGAGAGGAAGAGCAAAACCACGATCCCTTAACACTGCCTGACTGCAATAATAATAGCTAACATTTATGGAGTGCCTCTCATGTGCCGGATTTTACATACATTACCTTATTTAACTCTCCCAATGATACTCATGGGAGAGAAATTATTAATATCCTCACTTAACAGATGGGGGAAACTGAGAATCAGAGAGGTCAGGTTACATACATAAACCCATATAAAGCTTATATGTTAGGTTGAATCATGAAACTACCATTTTTGTAGGTTCAAACAAAAGGCTCAATTCATCATATGACAGTTTCACCAGATGATCAAAATTTAAATCACCAATGGAGGGAGATGATAATCCAGTGCATCCAGATGATACACTGAGAAAGACACATCACCTTTGTAATATTCTGGCCAAGAATGCACAACCTGAATCTAATCATGGAGAAATATAAGTTAAACCCCAAATGAGGACTTTACTATGAAAACTGGGGTATGGGAGAGGGGGCATCAGGGCAGGGATGTTGTATTCGTTAAAAATGTCAATGATATAAAAGATGAAGAGGGACTTCCCTGGTGGTGCAGTGGTTAAGAATCCGCCTGCCAATGCAGGGGACACGGGTTCAATCCCTGGTCCAGGAAGATCCCACGTGCCGTGGAGCAACTAAGCCCGTGTGCCACAACTACTGAGCCTGCGCTCTAGAGCCCACGTGCCACAACTACTGAAGCCCACGAGCCACAACTACTGAAGCCCGTGCGCCTAGAGCCCGTGCTCCGGCAACAAGAGAAGCCACTGCAATGAGAAGTCTGCGCACAATGAAGAGTAGCCCCTGCTTGCCACAACTAGAGAAAAGCCCGCGCGCAGCAACAAAGACCCAACACAGCCAAAAATAAAAAATAATTAATTAATTAATTTTTTAAAAAGATGAAGAAAGGCTGTGGAGGTGTTCTAGACTAAACGAGGCTAAAGAGATATGACAACTAACAGTAATACCTGACTCTAGAATGGACTGTGTTAGAGTTTTGAAAAAAGACTCTAAGGGACATTTCTAGGTCAATTTAAATATATATATATGATTAAATAAGAGTGTCAGTGATAAACTGTTGAAGTTGATAACTATACTGTGGTTATGTAAGAAAATATCCCTATTTTTAGAAAATACACACCAAGGTACTTAGGAGTAAAGGGTCATGATGCATTTAATTTACCTTCAAATGGTTTACAAAAGAAGTTTCATATATATGTTTGGGGAGAGGGGGAAGCAAATGATAAAGCAAATACAGCAAAATCATAGTAATAGGTGAATCTGGTCAAAGAATATATGGGTGTGTTTTGTACTATTCTTATTCTTGCAACTTTTCTGTAAGTTTTCAATTTATTCCCAACTGAAAAGGTTATAAAAAAACCTTTAAGTTTCATAGAAAAAAAGAAAATAAAGTGGGAAGACTGTACCTGATATTAAGGCCTACTATACAGCTACAGTTATCAAAACAGTGTGGTCTTGGCAGAGGGATAGATGCATAGATTAATAAAGAACCCAGAAACAGACCTGCACACATATACCCAACTGATTTTTGACAAAGGTGCAAAAGCAGTTCAATGGAGGAAAGACAGCTGTTTCAACAAACGATGCTGAAGCAATTGGACATGCATTGGCAAAAAAAAAATTAACCTTGACTTAAACCTCACACCTTATACAAAAACCTAGAGAAATGGATTATGTTATTTTATTCTATGTTATTCTACAGAAAATAACAAGAGAAAATCATCTAGAATCTGGAGCTATGCAAAGAGTTGTCACCAAAAGCATGATCCATAAGAGAAAAAAGTTGGTAAATTGGACTTTATCAAAATTAAATACTTTTGCTCTGTGAAAGACCCTTTTAAGAGGAAAATACAAGCTACAAAATGGGCAAAAATACTTATCTGACAAAGGACTAGTATTTATAATATATAAAGAATTCTTAAAACTCAACATTAAAAAAAATCCAATTAGAAAATGTGCAAAAGACATGAGCAGATATTTCACTAAAGAGGATGGACATACAGATATCAAATAAGCACATGAAAAGATATTCAGCATCATTAGCTATTAAGGAAATACAAATTAAAACCACAATGAGATATCACTGCATACCTCAGAATGGCTAAAATGAAAAATAGTGACAACACCAAATGCTGGTGAGAATGCAGAGGGAGAAACTGGATCATTTACACATTGCTGGTAGGAATGTAAATGGTACAGCCACTTTGGAAAAGAGTTTAGCAGTTTCTTATAAAACTAAACACAACTACCATAAGACCCAACAATGGCACTCTTGGGTACTTATCCCAGAAAAAAATGAAAACTTATGTTCACACAAAAACCTATACAGCAATGTTTATAGTAGCTTTATTTGTAATAGCCCCAAACTGGAAACAACCCAGATGTCCTTTGGGTGAATGGTTAAACAAGCCTTGGTATATCCCTACCATGGAATACTAAGCAATAAAAAGTAACAAAGCTATTGCTACAGGCAACAAACTATATGAATGTCCAGGGAATTATGTTGAGTGAAAAAAGCCAATCCCAAAAGTTACATACTATATGATTCCATTTATATAGTATTCTTGAAATGGCAAAAATTATATAAATCAAAAACAGATAGTGGGACTTCCCTGGTGGTCCAGTGGATAAGAATCCACCTTCGAATGCAGGGGACGCGGGTTCGATCCCTGGTGGGGAAACTAAGATCCCACATGCCGTGGGGCAACTAAGCCCATGCGTCGCAACTACTAAGCCCGTGCACACTGGAACCCGTGCACCACAACTAGAGAGAAACCCATGCACCACAATGAAGATTCCGTGTGCCGCAGCTAAGACCCGACGCAGCCAAATAAATAAAAAATAATTAAATAGACTTATTAAAAAAAAGACAGATAGTGGTTGCCAGGGAGGAGGGAGATGAGCATGGCTATAAAAGTACAACAGGAAAGGCCTGTGGTGATCGAACTGTTCTGTATCTTGTCTGTATCAATGTCTACATACTGGTTGTGATATTAGACTATAGTTTTGCACAATGTTCCCACTAGGGGGAATGTGTAAAGCTGTACATAGGATCTCTGTATTATTTTTTACAACTGCATGTGAATCTACAGTTATTTTAAAATTAACAGTTTAATTTTTAAAAAGTCACATGTCTGCAATTTCATATAGTTCACTCTAATATCTAAATCGTGCTTGAGCCAAGATTCCACCGAAGCCCACGCCTTCATGGCTACACTCAGCTTTCTTGTGACGGCTGGCTCACTGTGGGAGACCAAGGACCATCTGCCAGGTTCCAGGGCGGAGACATGGAGGACTCGGAAAGGTCACAGGAGCATGGAGACCCAGGTCAGCCAGGGAGTGCTAAACTACTCTCCTGTTTGGAATGAGTCCCTTGGGGGGTCTAGATAAGTGACACTCTAAAAGTAATTATGGGCCAGACCTATTTTGTTCTTTCTCTAATCCAAGAAGAATAGGAAGATATAAATATGAAATAAAGAAGCGGGGCGGGGGTGGGGGGGGCTTCCCTGGTGGCGCAGTGGTTGAGAATCTGCCTGCCAATGCAGGGGACACGGCTTCGAGCCCTGGTCTGGGAAGATCCCACATGCCGCGGAGCAACTAGGCCCATGAGCCACAACCACTGAGCCTGCGCGTCTGGAGCCTGTGCTCCGCAACAAGAGAGGCCGCGATAGTTAGAGGCCCGCGCACCGCGATGAAGAGTGGCTCCCGCTCGCCGCAACTAGAGAAAGGCCTCGCACAGAAACGAAGACCCAACACAGCCAAAAATAAATATATTAATAATAAAAAAAGACTTAGATTCTAGTCCTGACTTTGCCTATTGTGACCTTTGATGAGTGACTGAACAGTATGTATGTGGGAGTTCTGAACTACTCGGGTTAATTCTTACAAAAAAAAAAAAAAAGAAGGGGAATGGGAGAGACTAGGAAGAGAGTGGAAATTGAGAGGTGTCCTCTCTATCAGCAATAAGCTGCATTTTCTTCTACACCAGCCTTCATTCTCCATGCCATCTAGACTAACGTCTAAAGAAATAGACCCTTAGAATAAACAACCTAATTAACAAAGCTACTCAGAAATAGCAGCCACGTGCCAGCAACTCCTACCCTAGACAAGTGTTGCCCTCTGCTCCTGGGACTTCTTACTTGGCCTTGGGGTTAGGACACCTAAAATCGAATCCTGGTTACCAGGACCATCTGCAAAATATTGGTTATGTCCCTTCCCCTCCTGGCTTACTATTTTAATCACCACGACCTCCACTCCCATTAATGAATGGGATTTAACCAGATGACCTAGAAGTTTCCTTCCAGGGTTTCCCACCGTCCTTCCCTGCATGTCCTGACTCTCACTAGTTTTGAAATACTGCTACGTATCAGTAACCCCAGTGGACCTGGCTTAGAGACTCACCTTTTCTTCTATTGTTTGGTATATCCAGTGGATTACAGTAGCTTCTTGGAGGGGCGCATTTGCTCACTGCTTAGACGTCACTGGTCAGGGTGGGATGAGAGAGACATTCTTCAGCTTGCCCTTTTAGTCCAAACATCATGTGATTTCATGGCACCCCTCCAGCTTGGAGCTGAAAGCAGCCAGAAGTCTCTGGCTCCCACGGTTACAGCCTGCTCCAGGCAGATCCAGTGGGAAGCCTTCCCAGCAGTCCCTGGAGCCCATGGGAAAAGAATGCAACCTGAGAGAAGATCTTCCACCCAAGTAGAAACACGCAAGTGCCCTGCGGCACATTCATGAGCACTAGCAACATGGAATTTCTTTTCAAATGTCAAAAGTGCAAAACAAATATTGGGCATAGGACAAAAAAAAGACTCCCAAAACCCTGAATTCCATTCATGGCATTGTGTTTACAAAGCTAAGTCCAGAAATTCAAAAATGGCAGTGCTCAAAGTCAATGGGATACAAGACTGTGTGTGTGTGTGTGTGTGTGCGCGCGCGTGTGCAGTGTGTGAGGGGAGAGGGGGCTAATAGAAAGGACCTAGGCTTTCCAGCTAGGCAGAGCTGTGTGAATCCTGGCTCTGTCACTAAATGTGTGACCTTATCCAACTTGCCTAACTTCCCTAAATCTCAGTTTCCCCATCTGTAAAATGGAGATAGTAAATAGTACCTACCTCACAGGGTTGTGATAAGTTTTACTATCATATGTAAAGAATCAAATAGGCTAAATTAAACAGAGGAGCTTGTTATAATGCTATGTCCATTTAGAGATACAGATAAAAAAGAATGGCATCTTTCACAATGAATAAATAAATTGTGTGTGTGTGTGTTTTCACGTGTCTCAAGAGAGAGAAGAATGGGAAGGTTGATAATTGGTGAAGATCACATCCTTCAAACTTCATGATTTAATTCCATGTCTGTCTTCTTTTACGCCTGAGGTGTCCTGTTACTCACCCTCCCTTACAGAAAGTTCCAGAATGTAAACTAAACTGTATAACCTAAAGGCATCTCAGGTGCCTTTGGAACCACTGGATGCTGTTTCACGTTACCCCAATGGCAATGCCAGTAGGACTATTTTAGTACAGGAAGCAACTCAGGGCAGTCTCTACTTTAAACTTATTTTTCAGTCTGAAGTTCTGAAGTTCATATTGTATTGAAAATAAGTGTTTAAAAATCTGTCTTTCCTCCATAGACTAGAGCTCCCATTTTTGCATCTGACACCTGGCTTATTAATCACAGGATTCTCTGCACTCGGCACAGACTTGGCAAAGTAGACGTTCTCATTAAATGTATTCTTATTCTGTTTGCGGTTTACATCAGAACAAGGGACTTTATTGCAGGGGAGTGGTGATCATGAGGCAGTACAGAGAAGAGTCAGAGTAAAAAGTCACTACCACTCTAGGCTGGAAGGGCAGAAGGAGAAGGCGTTACAGCAGCCCGGGGGGTTGGGGCCACCGGACAGAAGCTGGAACCAAGGGGATGGATGCCTAGGAGAAGAAACAGCCTCTGCAGGGATTTCAGAAAATGTTTTCTGACCGGTACCTCAATGTGCAGCCCCACATAGCCCAGACATCCCTCACTTCCAGGGAGCTTTTCCAGAAATCCTCCTTCCCTGTCTTCCCTTATGTTATCTGGGATTTAGGAGCAGCGGAGAAGAGTGATTAAAGTCACAGAATTGATCACTTCTGGGCGACCCTTGGCAAGTTACTAGCCTCTGTGTGCCTTAGTTTTCTCCTTGGCAAAATAGGGAAATTCATATCTGTCTCGAAGGGGCACGCTGAAGATGAAATGTGAGATTACGTTTACAAAGCATCTAGGCTTGTCTGGCATAAAGCAAATGTTCAAATTATGCTAATCCTCACCCTCCCTTTTTTAAATGACACAGAACATGCTGTAACAAAAGGTTTTTGTATTCCTCTCTTTTCTATTAGAGAAGAACTATTGTGTGGAGCCTGGAAAATCTATCAAAGGGCGAGGGATCTTTCTGGAAATGTTGGCCCCATGGCTCAGAGTTTAACTGTAGGCTTTGATGGAGGGGAAATGAAATACAGGGTGAGTGGTTATCTACAGACACATAGTTGGGGAGCCTTCAAAGTAGCGAAGGACAGGGCCATGGGAATGGCTGATGGGGGCTGAGGGAGGGTGATTTGGGGGTCCCTCCTCCTGTCTTCAATCTCCTTGTCAGAGACTTTTTTGAAAATGACAGTCCAATTGTGTAATGATAAATGATTTTTTTCTTCATGTCTTTCTAATTCTTTTCTTTCTTTCAAGCTCTCTGTGTGTGAATCTTAACTTGTATAATAAGAAAGAAAAAATTAAGTGCCAAGTTTTAGGCCAACTGAAAAAGCTGACTCTGTTGGTGAGGCTTTAAAATGAGTGGTAATAGGAAAATGGAAATAAGGTGGGTTCTACTAGGGACGCAGCTGCAGCCACATGGGAGAGCGGTGGCCATTTCAAACCAGTCTCACCGGCTGGGTCTGCAATCCTCACATCTTTCGTTCTGCTGGAGAGTGCCTTTGCAATACTTAGTATTGCGGTGTAATGCCTTCAGGGAAAGCCGGCATTCTTTTAAATCTTAGAATGTGTATATACACCCCCTTTTTTTTTTTTTTTTTCGGTTGAGGTATAATTATATTTAAAATTGGAGCTTTTAACCCCTCCTTTGTTTGCGGTGTATCTTTGTTATCATAGTATTAATTTGCTTTTGTGACAGAGATGGCTGGTGCTCACCAATATCCATGTTTCTCTTCTTCCTGGGCACACAGCTAGACTACTTTCCCAGCCTAACTTGCAGTTGGTCATGGCCATGTGACTGAGTCTGGCCAAGGGAATGGGGAACAATGATGTAAGCCACTCAGAAGCCTGGCCTCTGAAACTTTTCACATAACCCTCCAAGCTCTCTTTCTTCACATATCAGCTGACTGGAAGCTGAAGATCCAGTTACTGATTTTTTTTTTTAATAATTTATTTATTTTTTAATTTATTTTATTTCTTTTAAAGTTTGTGGGGTTTTTTTTAAAATTTATTTTTATTTTATTTATCTTTGGCTGTGTTGGGTCTTCGTTTCTGTGCGAGGGCTTTCTCTAGCTGTGGCAAGCGGGGTCCACTCTTCATCGCGGTGCGCGGGCCTCTCACTATCGCGGCCTCTCTTGTTGCGGAGCACAGGCTCCAGACGTGCAGGCTCAGTAGTTGTGGCTCACGGGCCCAGTTGCTCCGCGGCATGTGGGATCTTCCCGGACCAGGGCTCGAACCCATGTCCCCTGCATTGGCAGGCAGACTCTCAACCACTGCGCCACCAGGGAAGCCCCAGTTACTGATTTTGAAGCCCAGAAGTATGGTGGAGCTTTCAGATGGAGGGAGCCTGGGTCCCTGAATGACTGCATGAAACAAATCTCTCCTGCTCCTCCATCAATCTCATTGGACTGCAGTGTGAGCAAGAAACACCTCTGTCATGTCCAGAATTGAGATTCTGCAGTTGTTTGTTACAGCAGTCAGAATCCCCTTACCTAATAACACCTAAAGAGACTGCATACTGAGGCAGAAATATCTAATTCTGAGTGGTATCCCTGGTGACATGATGCCAGATGGACACTTCCAGGGAAGATTAGCTGGAGCTGCATATCAACATCTCCCAAGGGGCCACAAAAAACAAATAAGATCATTGGATGTAACCTCTAAGGACGAATTTCTCTCAATTACATTTGCTGGTTTACGTTTCCCTCTTCCATGAAAAACTACCTCTGCTTCTTATTTTCAACTGTGGGTCATTAATGATGATGGAGAGAACTAAACTGGGTGGATAGTAAAAGGTGTTATAAAATGGAGAATACTTGACAATTTGAGTATTTGAGAGGGTTGGCTTCTGTGAGCTTGGCTTGAAATATTACACTGCCTTATCCTGTGAGGCTGACATGCCTCCATGAATTCTTTCTTTTTTTTTTTTTTCATGAATTCTTTCTTTCATTAAGCAACTACTCTGAACAAATATCCCACTAGTCCCTTAGGATATAACTCTGAGCAACTGAACAACTGTGGTTCTTTTACTCAAGGCGCTTATAGTCTAATGGAGGAGAAAGACATTAAATAACCAATTACCCAAACAGATAATCACGCAAGTGGAATAAGTGCTATGAAGGAAAAGCCCAGCTTACCAGCACTGTTAGAACATATAATGGTGGGGGTGGAGAAGGGGGGTGACTAAGCTCACTGAAAGGGAAACATCTCCCTGAGAAAACGAATGGACTTCAAGACCTGCAGGATGACCAGCTGCCCAGGGGAAAAATATATAAGATATAGGAAGCAAATCTTAATGTAGGAGGACTACTATTACTGATAATACTAACCAACACTTTTATAATACTTATTATATGTCAGGTAGTGATCTAAGTACATTACATATAGTCACACATTTAATCCTTTCGGCAACCCAATGAGGTAAGTGCTATTATTATTTTCATTTTACAAGTGAAAAAACTGAGGCAAAGAAATGTTAATAAGTTACTAATAAACGGCAAAGGAAGGATTTGCACTCCAGCGATCTGGCTCCAGAGTTTGTACACTTAGTCACAATGGTCTGCTGAGATTTGGTGCATTCTGGGCAGGAACAGAGAAGACCTGCATGGGTGAAGCTTGGTGAGCAATGCAAAAGGTGGCACAAAGTGAAACAGGAAAGATATGGATTTGAGATTCCTTTGGGGTGGGGGGAAGCTATGGCATGCACTAAGAGGTCAATAAAGTCCCCTAAAATTCTGCAAGCCATCTTGATCTTTGTTTTCTCCACGTGAATCTGGTGACCCATGAACTTCGGAGGGCATGACCCCCGGAGGATAGCGAGGTGGTCCTGCCCCGTTAGCAGCTTGCACATCCAATCAGCCATGAGTTCTTCCCTATGGAGTTTAGTTTAGTTCTTCCCTCTGGCTGATCTGCCTGGGGGCCGCCTGGACATCCTACCAATGGGTTCAAAGTTCCCATTTTGAACTTTGAACCTTGGCTCTTTTGTGCTCGTTGAGAGAAGGATGAGAAGAAACAAGTATGAGGGCTGTGAGGGTCTTCCCCTGGCTCTGGTTTTCCAAAGTCTGAAACTCCGGGAATGAGGATGAATCTTAGTTTATACACACTATAAGTAAGAAAAGTAGAGGATTTGAGGACAGAGGGATGGCCCACTCATCTTCTCCTCACCCTTGGATGTTTCCCTGGGAGGAGGGGAGCAGGGAGTCTGAAAGAAAGAGGTGAAGATACAGATTTTGGAGGGTCCTGGAATGAGGGGCTTGGCAGCCTGTCTCTGAGGCAGCATCCTGAGACGTCGCCCGTAGACAGTCTCTCAGACATTCCAGTGCTGTGGTAGGGAAAAGGATCAGCAAAACGAGTCCTGGGCCTGAAGAATGATTTCTGTGCCCATGGGCAAGATGGAGAAGAAGCAGGAAGAACATCTTAAGCTGACAGGATGGAAACACCTATGTGACTGATGACCAAGAATCATGAAGATGGATATCTTGGCAGATGCTTGTGTTGACAGAGGACCTCGAGTATCAGAGGGACCAATTGCTATCCCATCTCCCAGTTCCTTGGAACTCAGATGCAACCCTGGAGAAAAGGAATGAGAAACTTCAAATTCATTGAGAGTATATCTACAAGGTTGATGTGGTGAGGATTAGAAACAGAAATTAGACCAAATTATAAGAGAAAATTATAAAAATTTTTAAAAGTTCTATTTCGGAATCCCCTGGTGGTCCAGTGGTTAGGACTTGGCGCTTTCACTGCCAAGGGCTCGGGTTCAATCCCTGGTTGGGGAACTAAGATCCCACAAGCCGTGGGGTGCGGGCAAAAAAAAAAAAGTTCTATGTCTTGTACACCTGAGTTATGGACTTACTATCCATCACACACATACACACACACACACAATTTTTTACATAAATGGAATCATAAACTACATATTGTTTATATTTTTCATTAAGAATATATCTGACAATTTTTCCAATACATAGTGTTCCACATAAAGATAGAGTATGATTTATTATTTATTACTTAACCATATCCTTAGTGTAAGATATTTAGGTTGTTTCTAGTTTTTGCTGTTTCAACCAAGACTTCAATGTACATTCTTATGTATATAGCTTTGTGCACATATGTATTTCTGTAGGAAGGATTCCTTAAAATGAATAGTATATAGAATCAAAGGACATGTGAATTTTTAATATTGATATATACTAGCAACTTGCCCTCCAAAGTCACTCTATCAACTTGTATATCTTGTGACAGTATATGTTTCCCTTTATATGTTTACCTCACAATCCTGAATATCATCAGTATTTTTAATTCTTGAGAGTTTGATAGCTAAAAATGTTTTTCATTGTTCACTTCAGGGTAATTGTAAAATATGAAATTTTCTTCCTCTTTCCAGCTTTGGCCAACTGACATATCCCACCTTAGGAACTGAGGAAGTACAAACTTCTAACAAAAAAAAAGTGGTTAGCCAAACCAGATTTTAAGTAGAATCTTATGTTAATATATTGCAATGTTATCCTGATTAACAATCTCATTTTTCTCAGATGCAACACTTAATGAATTTAATAACAGAACTCATTTATAGTTGTCCATAACTTAAATGCAGATATGCAATAATAGGGAATATATCTTCTTTTCAAGAATTCATGGAGAGTCACAAAACTTCACAAAAGAATATTCAAAAGTTCCATAAAGTAGAAATCATACCAAAAAAATTTTGACCACAATGCAATACTACTAGAAATTAATATCAAAATTAAAAATCAAAACCCCTTCCACATAGAAATTTAAAAGAAAAACTATTAAACAGCCTTTGTGTGAAGAGAATATACAAAGTAAATACTATAATGAAAACATTGCATCTCAGAATTTGTGAGATATTGCTATGACAATAATCAGAGGGAAATTCACAGTCTTAAACATGTATAAAAATAATAGAATGAATATAAATGAATTAAATTCTCAACTTAAACAGCTAGGAAAAAAAAAAACCCAACAAACTGAACCAAGAAACCACAAGGAAGGAGATAATAAAGACAAAAACATAAATCGATGGAATATGACATAGATACATAATTAAAACTTCTTAGGAAAGAATCAATGAAAGGAACATAGCTAACTTTTGAAATGGAGGAAATTTAAGAAGGCTTATTTATGGAGAAACATGAGTCTAAGGCTAGAAACAAGATAAGGTTGCCATTGTCTCCACTACTACTTAACACTGTATTGGAAATATCAGCCAATGCAGTCAGTCAAGAGAAAACAATTAGAACTAAAAAGTGGAAAATAAGTAAAACTGTTTCTATGTACAGGTATTATACATGAAAGACCCAACAGAATCAATACTATAACAAAGAAATAATAAAGGAATTCCTTAAGATAGCAGAAAATAAAGCTAACATACAAAAATCAACAGCCAACTGCCAGTCAGCCAACTGCTAGTGGTCTTCAAGAAAATAAGGAGCTAGAACCAGATGTAAACCAACTAGGCCTCTAAGCACACTATTGAACTGGACTAACAATTTTTTAGAAGAAAAACATCCTAATTTCTGAAGAACAAAATGAGTTGATTTATATAACACTGGGAGTAGCACTGGGATAAAGCAAATAAATAAATATATTAATGTGAATAGGAAATAAGATTTTCAGTCTGAGAGAAAGATATAAAATAAAAGAGGGTATGGAAAAATTCTGTAATGATTAAATTGGAATTAGAAATATCAGTATGAACTTATAACTTAAAATTTATATATTTCTTAATTCTATCTAATGTTACCACAATAACAATGAGCATACTTGGTGCCAAGATCTTCGTGGTTTCTAAATACCCTACTACCCCACTAAAAGAGACCAGAGCTCTGTGGAGAAATGACTAATTCCAGGTCTTAGAAGGGAAAGTACAAGATGACACTGTGAAATCTTATGCCAACAATCAAGTAAGTGTTCAGTCACCAATGGAACCATGTCAAAAAGAAACAAGAACAACTTGAAAAGGATCCTACTTGCCAAATTTGGGATGATTTGAGCGTGAGAAAGAATAATTATTAGATCTAAAAAAGGCATTTAGCAAGATGTCAGGACACAACATCAATATACAAAAATTAATTGTATAGCTGTACTAGCAAAAAACAATCTGAAAATGAAATTAAGAAAACAATTCCAATGTTACAATAACATTAAAAGAATAAAATACCTAGAAATAATTTTTTAAAAAAATAGCAAAAGACTTGTACACCAAAAGCTACAAAATATCAGTGAAAGAAACTGGAGAAGAATTAAATAAATAGAAATGCATCACATGGTCATGGATTGGAAGACTTAATATTGCTAAAATGGCCATACTCCCCGAATGGATCTACAGATTAAATACAATCTCTAGCAAAATCCCAGCTGTCATTTTTTGCAGAAATTGAAAAGCTGATCCTAAAATTCAAATGGAAATTCAAGGGACCCAGAAGAGCCAAAACATTCCTGAAAGAGAAGATCAAAGTTGGAGACTCATCAACTATACTCCAATAAAAATTAAAGAAAAAAAAAAAAAGCTTAGAGACTCACATTTTCTATTTCAAAATGTACTGCAAATCTACAGTAATCAAGAGTGTGTTGAACCGGTTTGCAAGGCAGAAATAGAGACACAGATATAGAGAACAAATGTATGGACACAAAGAGGGGAAAGTAGTGGGGGGGGATGAATTGGGAGATTGGGATTGACATATATACACTAATATGTATAAAATAGATAACTAATAAAAACCTGCTGTGTAAAAAAATAAAGAAATAAAAAGTTTCTATGACCTGGGAGGAATGGTTCTCAAAACAGAATTTAACTTTAGGTATAGAAAAAAAAAAGACCGTGTAGTGGGCTTCCCTGGTGGTGCAGTGGTTAAGAATCCGCCTGCCAATGCAGGGGACACGGATTCGAGCCCTGGTCTGGGAAGATGCCACATGCCACAGAGCAACTAAGCCCCTGCACCACAACTACTGAGCCTGCACTCTAGAGCCTGCAAGCCACAACTACTGAGCACACACGCCACAACTACTACACGCCTATAGCCCATGCTCCACAACAAGAGAAGCCACCGCAAATGAGAAGCCTGTGCACCACAACAAAGAGTAGCCCCTGCTCACTGCAACTAGAGAAAGCCCATGCGCGGCAACGAAGACCCAACACAGCCAAAAATTAATAAAACAAATAAATTTTTAAAAAATTTAAAAAATAAGACTGTGTAGTACTGGCATAAGGATAGACATATAGATCAATAGGAGAGAATTGAGTCCAGAAATAAAACCATATATCTATAGTCAGTTGATTTTCAACAAAGGTACGAAGACAACTCAACAAAGAATGAATAGTCATTCCAACAAATGTTGCTGGACAATTGCATATCCACATGCAGAGGAATTGGAGCCCCTACCTTATGCCATATACAAAAATTAACTCATAATATTTAGATCAAAGACCTAAATGTAAGAATTATAAAATTCTTAGAAGAAAACATAGGGATAAATCTTTTTGAACTGTGGATTAGGTAATGGTTTCTTAGATATGACACCAAAATACAAACAACAAAAGAAAAATTAGGTAAACTGCACTTCATCAAAATTAAAAACTGTTGTGCTTCAAAAGACACTATCAAAAAAGTGAAAAAAACAACCCATACAATGGGAGAAAATATTACAAATCTTATATCTGATTAAAGTCTAGTATGCAGTATATAAAGAACTCTTACAACTCAACAATAAGAAGACAAATAACCCAGTTTTTTTTTTAATTATTGGCACCTTTAATTATTATTTATTTATTTATTTATTTTTGGCTGTGTTGGGTCTTCGTTTCTGTGCGAGGGTTTCCTCTAGTTGTGGCAAGCGGGGGCCACTCTTCATCACGGTGCGCGGGCCTCTCACTATCGTGGCCTCTCTTGTTGCAGAGCACAGGCTCCAGACGCGCAGGCTCAGTAGTTGTGGCTCATGAGCCTAGCTGCTCTGCGGCATGTGGGATCTTTCCAGACCAGGGCTCGAACCCGTGTCCCCTGCATTAGCAGGCAGATTCTCAACCAATGCGCCACCAGGGAAGCCCAATAATCCAGTTTTTAAATGGGCAAATTATTTAAATAGACATTTCTTCAAAGAAGACGTACAAATGGCCAATAATGAAATATGAAAAGATGCTTGACGTCATTAGGGAAATGTAAATCAAAATCACAGTAAGATCACATCCACAAGAATAGCTATAATAAAAAAGACACAATAGCAAGTGTTGGCAAGAGTGTGAAGAAATTGGAACCCACTGGAACTCATTGCTGGTGAGAATGTAAAATGGTAACAGCCACTTTGGAAAACAGTTTGGCCATTCCTTAAAAAGTTAAACATAGGGTTACCATATGACCCAGGAACTTAATTCTTTTTTTTTTTTTTGGAGTATAGTTGCTTTACAATATTGTGTTAGTTTATACTGTACAGCAAAGTGAATCAGCTATACGTATATATATATGCGCTATTTTTGGATTTCCTTCTCATTTAGGTCACCACAGAACATTGAGTAGAGTTCCCTGTGCTATACAGTAGGTTCTCATTAGTTATCTATTTTATACATAGTATCAATAATGTATATATGTCAATCCCAATCTCCCAATTCATCCCACCGCCCCCTTTCTCCCTTGGTATCCATACGTTTGTCCCAGGAACTTAAGTTTTAAGTATATAATCAAGGGAATTTAAAACGTATGTCCACACAAAAACTTGTACACAAATGTTCATAGCAGCGTTATTCATAATAGCCAAAAATTGGAAACAACCCAAGTGATGACTGGATGAACAAAATGTGGTATATCCTATATAATAGAATATTATTCACCCATGAAAAGGAATGAAGTACTGACCCATGCTACAACATGGATGAACCTTAAAAACATGATGCTAAGCGAAAGAGCCAAGCAAAAAAGGCCACATATATTGTTCCATTTACATGGAATGTCCAGAACAGGCAAGTCCATAGACAGAAAGTAGATTAGTGGTTACCAGGGGCTGGGGAGAGGGAGGAATTAAGAAATCAGTAAATACTCAAAATAGTCAATACATTTTTAAAGTTAAAATTTTTTTGCAACTTAGTAATTAAAGTTTTTCCCATCTGTAGAAAAGTTAAAAGAATACTACCC
This sequence comes from Balaenoptera musculus, assembly GCF_009873245.2. Classification (NCBI taxonomy): domain Eukaryota; kingdom Metazoa; phylum Chordata; class Mammalia; order Artiodactyla; family Balaenopteridae; genus Balaenoptera; species Balaenoptera musculus. Next base: position 56,099,434 of record NC_045785.1, on the reverse strand, counting down.
CTGGTGCCCTTCACCCACAGTCATCAACTATAAACTTTCTCTCTTTTTTTGCCACATCTTGATAACTGAAGGCCAGCTTGGCTAGACATGAAATCCTTGGTTCACACTTTCTTTCCTTGAAAATATTGTGCCATTGTTGGTTTGGTTTGTACATTGAATCACTTGGTCTTTTTGCCTGAAGGTTTAGAGGAGTTTTCCTGGACATATAAGAATATGTCTTAAAGTTGACTATTCTGAGTCAATTTTCAAAGTTCCACAGTGTAACTTTCAATATACAGTGTCCTTTTCAATATATAGATTCAGGATTTATTTGTTTATTTATTGGTAAGTTTTTATTGAATTATAGCTTTAAACATTGGCTTTATTATTTGTTTTTCTTCTTTACAGAATCAGTTATAGGTGTATTAGGTCTTCTTTGTCTATCTTCTATAGCCATTATTTTCTTTCTGAGTTTTTCACTTTTTCTTATTTTGTTTCATCCTCATGGAAATTTTCATTTCACTTTTCCATATCTCCTTTGCGTACTTTGTTGAATCTATTCCCTGTTGTACATCTTGTAATTTAGTCCTCATTTTGGAGATCATTGTCATTTCAATCACTTTCTTTTCTGCATTCAGCCAATTCTTATTTCACACCTTTTTTTGTGCCCACTTCTCTTTTGCATTTGTGAATTACTGATTCGTGATGTTTTTTCATAACTTTTATGCCTTGTCTAACTATATGATTCATGTTGGAGTGTTGTACTACAGTTTCTTCTGGTTTAAGGTTGGGTCTGGGGTGTTTTCATCAGCTGAAGATTCTTGATTCTCTATTTCCTTTTGAAAGTGACTTTGTGTGGATGTTGGCTGCTTTCACCTGTTCATTTTCAAGACTTTTGGATTTTTCTGGTCCAGATGTTTCTACGGATAGGGTTGAAGGATTTGAGTGACTTACTAGTTTCTTAGTTCAAGAGTGCCCTCTTCAGTTGGTACAGTGAAATACAATTTCTTTAACGAAGAGGCTCTATGGGATAAGGAAGGATGATTAGGGAGAGTTTAGAAAAACTTAATTTCCACCAACTTCTTTATTCTTCTCTCTTCGTCACTAACTATCCAAGAGATATCTCCTCCTTCCAAGCTCCTTGTTCTCTCCCAGAAGCTACACCTCTTCATACATGTTTAGAAACATTTAGACCCATGTACCTTCAAGCCCCTTCTTTCTCCCATTAGTGAGGTCTCTAATCCAGCATGGCTGGCCTCAGTATTTTTCCACTTAGTGTGGGACTCTCTGGGATGCCACTGCACTCTTCTTTTTCCAAATAATCCCTGCCTCACTCTCCATTTCCACATGGGCTCCATGCTACTAATTACAGATATTTATTTCTCCACTCAAATGCAATGAGAGTTTGCAGTCCTCTGTTTCCTGGTTATGTGGTAGATATAATTGTGTTATGTGGTGAGTTAATTGTGATTTTGTTTGCTTTCCTTGATCTCTATAGTTTGGGGAAGACATGTAGAAACAGTAAGATTGAGGCATGTCATCTTCAAAGAGCCCTCACCATCTAACCTCTATTGATAAATACCAACATTTATAAATTTTTAGGTAAGGTTTTCATATGAACACTAAATAATTGGGCTGTTTTATTGGCTTCATATGGGGGAAACACAACAGTTTTTTTTTTTTTATATACAGATAAAATATGGAAGATGGTTCATTCAGGTCTTTTAGCAATGTTAGCCTGTACCCCCTCCTCCCTGACCCTGCTGGGCTGATAGAAGGCTTCCATATTGTGCTGAGTGCATATGATCAATGTGCCCAGGGTACATCTTGGAGGTCAACATGTCCGGAGTAGTCTGAGATGGTCAGTGCACCCAGGGTGGTTGATGGAATATAACATAGTGGATCTAGAGTGGTCAGTGTATTTGGACCATTATGTGAAGAGAGTGGCTGATGTGTCTTGACTAATCTGGATATGGACCATTCCTTTTTGTATCCCTGATTCCTCCTTGGCAGGGAATCATTTGCTCAGGGTGCATGGACTTAGAATGGGGGTGTAAGATGGCAATGCCTGATGGGATATGAGACCTAATCTCTCCATGGGAGGTCTTCTTGCCTTGTTAAAGGGACTGGCGCTAGGATACTGGCTAGGAGAAAAGCTGGTCACAGGAGAAACGCAACACTGCTCAGGTCCTAGTCACCTCCAAGTGGCAAGGCTCTCCACCCTGACTCCTGCAAGTCCTGCCCAAGGCCAAAGATGCCTTGATTGCAGGGCCCTTAATTGTGGTCCTTCTGGGTCTTTGGGTAGTGAGAGTCAGAATGAGGAAGAACAGCTGAATAATCGTAAGTGAGCACTGGAGTTGCAGTCTTCATTCTACCACTTACTGAATAGGTGGTCTTGAGCAAATTATTTAATTTCTCTAAGCCTGAGGTTCATCATCTATAACTGGTACACAATGCTTGGCCCATTGCCTGCCACCACAGAGTGAACCTTCAGTAAACTGTAACTGTTATCTTCTGTAACATATGCATATATGTACACACATATACATATATAATTCTATTTACACACACATATATAAAATGCATATACAACATAACTAGTTTAGGTAGGTTCCCTCAAGTATGGGTATGGTTTTCGTTTAATTATTGGTTGCTTACATATTCAGTGGCTGAAATGAATATGGGGAAAATCATACCCAGTTGAACTCTGGGAGAAAAAACTCAAGTGATTTATTTAAACAGGTGTTGTTCTCTGATAAAGCAAAATTCTACATAACTATGCATTTCTTTTGGCCATCAAAATTAGAAAATCGTCCCCTTCATTGTGCCTTACCCTTACATATCCTACCCCCTCACTTCATAGATATCTAGACTAAGACCCTCATTCCTACCTCTTGAGTGCCTCTGATCCAGAAGTCCCACACCAGCTTAAAATGATATGCTGTTTGGCCCGTGCAATGTTTTCTAACGTTTAAATTGCCAACATTTAAAAATAAGATTTCAAGGGAATATACGTCTATGTATGGCTGATTCATTTTGCTGTGCAGTAGAAGCTAACACGACATTGTAAGGCAACTCTACTCCAAAAAAAATTAATTAAAAAAAAAGGTTTCACACAGTGGCTCCCCTTTCAGCAAAAGCAGTGTCCCGCAGTTCCTCACAGACCCTGCCGCTCCACACCACCTCTCCTCACTCTCGTTTCACTCATTTTTGTTCCTGACTTCTCCGTTGGAGGCATTTAACTCTCCCCTGGAGGCATTCGTTATAATCCAACCATTCCTTTTTGGTGAACCCTACATCTTAGTTCAGACCTGTAGTACAATTACAATTTTATCATGCAAATCGGATAAGTCACTTCCCAGCAGAGTCTGTACTGTCTATTGCAAATTTTAAGACCAGGTCAATGCAACTTGATCTTACCTTTATCTCCCCAGTCCTGGCCTCCACCTGGCATACATGCTTATACGTCCATACAGATCCCATCCCCTTGGCCTGGGTTCCCTCTTTCCTGCATCACTCAGCTCAAATATTAACTCTCTCTTGGTCTCTACTTAGCCAGCCAAGAGTCACTCCACCTATATTCTGTCAAGTGTAATCCAGTGATTAACTCCAACAGTTATGTGTAGTTATTTAATCGTGTCCATCCCCTCCAGGAGACTGTAAGGAGGTCAAGGACAAAAACTGGGTCTTATTCATCTCTGCAGCCCCACAGCCTAACAGTGTTGCTAAGAGAAAGTTATAACTGGATGACACACTCATCTCGGACCCATTTCTATCAGTCAGCTTGGGATGAATTATGCTATGGTACCAAACTCCGCCCAAATCGTAGTGGCTTATAAAAATAAAGGTTTGTTTTTCATGCACACTGCTCGTCCATCATTGGCTACAGCGTTGCTCCAAGTCTTCACCTCAGGATTCAGGTAAAAGAAAAGCCCCATAAGGCTGCCAGTCTCGTTACAGAGAGATGGGTGCCCATGTTCTGGCTCCCAAGGCTTCTGCTCAGAAGCGGCACCTTCATTTCTGCTCACAGCCCAGTGGCTAAAGCACATCACATACCCAAGCATGAAGCCAATGGGGCAGAGATGTAAAATCCTCCTGAAAGGTGAATGGTTTGAACTTGAAAACAATCTCCCACATTGCCATCGTGTCCAGTTCACCTTTCAGGGCCAGGGAAGCCTGGGTGTTTGCCCTTCTCCCTGCCACAGGGCCTGTGTCAGCTGGCTTCTGATTGGCTGCAGCTAACGGAAGGCCCTTTAGGAGGCAGGAGAAGATGAGGTTGGGAGAAGCCAGGGCGCTTGCCACTCTCCCTGCCACAGGGAGCTTCTCCTGAAGAGGCTGTATTTCCTCCACGCCTCGAGCTCCCACCAGACAGGCCTGGGGGTTCTGCTTCTGCTGAGTAAGCCGGGACTCTAGGACCTTAGAGTCACGTATTCACATATTCTGATCCAGTCTCCTAATCTGTAGGATGTGATCTGTGTAGGATGTGATGATGGGATCTGCTCACATCATCGAGCTGTTTTAAGAATAAACCAAAGAAAGTCCATGAAAATATGTTAAGAATAAAGTGCTGGAAAATAAGGAGCTTGAGGGTAAACAAAGTTAAGGCAACATGATGAACAGACAAGAAAATGAGACTCGGGGTCATAACTCTTGGTTTCAGGATCTCACTCTGCCACCAACTGTCGCCTTATCCAGCGAACGCCATGTTCCCTATTTTCCCCATCTACAAATTGGAGAAAACACTGTTGATAATGGGGTGGTTGCAGAGTGGCATAAATGAGAATATCTGTGAAGATGTACATTGCCGAGTGTAAAAAGCTACAGAAATGTTAAATGAACTCACTAGTAATAAGCAGAAAAAAAAACCTTTATTTCTATCAAATTAAAAAGTATGAATCGATCTTCAAGCAAAATCAATAACACAATTAACAGTTAAGAGAGCATGTACAGATTAGACTACAGGTTTAGAATCTTTGAATTAAGCACATACACCAAAATCAAGAGGGCCGACAACTTTCACACTGAGGAAAAGCACTGACTCATCGTAAACACACGACTTCTAGGAAAATGGAGCTGACATCTCACAGGACAGTAAACCAGAGACAAGTTGTCATTAGGTTAGAGAACTGATTTAAGCTCGAGAGGGATCATAGTGAAATGCCATTGTAACTCAACAATTTCCCGAGATCTATTCATCTCAAAAACAAGAACATATAAAAATCAGTAGTATAAATTCTCATAAAACTAGAAAAGCCCTCTAAGCCCTGACACCCTGGAGCTTACATAAAGACTGAGTTTTTGTTTTTCTTCCCTTTATTCTTCTCTAAATTAAACACAAAACATTGTTTTTATTTAACACATTTCTGACTTTATATCCAAAGCTTTAAATGAAGAAAAGAAAGGTTTTATGAAATGAAGTTAGACACACATCAACCCCAGGGAGAATCTTTAAGGTGCGCTGCTCTTTGACATGTGTTTAAACAGGAAATCTTTTAGGTCAAGAATTAACACTGTGCTTTCTGGAATAGCCTAATTATCACCAAAGAAGGAATGAATATTCTCTCTCTCTCTCTCTCTCTCTCTCACATACACACACACACACACACACACACACACCAATTTAGGGAATTCCCTGAAGCATACAGATAATGGCATTTATTTTGGCAAGAACTGTGCAACTTGTTAAAAGAAAGATAAGGTCCGGCATTTCTCAACAATTGTAATTATGTCTCAACAGATGCAGGAAGCAGATTTTTCCTCATAGTTGAAATACAGCTTCATGGCTCCCCGACACCTGGGTCTTGCACACTTTTCATCTGGAAACCAGACTGGGTCAGTTATTTATGGAAAGGGACGATAACTTAGGACCAGACCACATTCCCTTATTAAAAGAAGTCTCTGCTACTGGGTTCTTCTTTTGAAACACCAAACAGACAAGGAGTACTGAAAATGGAGGGGAATAGAGAGAAAGCAATTCATACTACGAATACAACTCTGTCTTATGAATTGCCTTTCTGGTAAAACTACTGCAGTGAGAAAAGATATCGTCTATTAAATGAAAAGAAATGAAATTCATCAGGTAGATACAAATGCCTCCCGAGATCCTGTGACCCAGCAGAGTACAGATGAGACACATGCCCTCTGTATATACAGTGTGCAACTACCACCAGGACCCACCCAGTGCCCATTTCCTGTCTCAGCACCAGAGCCAAAAGCAAGGATTCCAGGTGGGAGCAAATATATTGTTTTACCTATTCATGAGAACAGGGAGCTCAAACTACAGAAACGTACAAAAAAGGCCTTTTTGAATTTCCTGATTAATCCCTATAGGTAAAGGAAAAGGTTAAGTAGACAGGATTATTTCAGGTTTTAAATACAAGGAGGCAAGATCATTGAGATAATACTATCTATTACATAGGGTAATTGTGGAGGATTTAATTACACAATGGATGCAGTACACTTAGCACCGAGTACCAATAAACAGTAACTACCAAGAATATGCTGATACCTTAACATATTTGGAAATCTGCTGACTTTATGATTTGGGCAGAGACACTCCCCACCCCCAGCAGATGGTAAGACCTCTTTAAATGAATAGCCAAAGTCAGATGTTGAACTCAGGTCCCAGTGAACTAAATTTTACAAAAACCCTATTTATGGGTTTATATATAGGCATCTTTCTATCTAAATTTATCCTGTCAACAACCTATTAATGGCAGAAAAGACCACAGCATCACCTCTCTCCCAAGAATCCTCTGTCACCTATGCCTATTCTTACCTTTTGCCCTTCCCTACCAAAGAGAGGGGCACAGCCTGGGTGAAGGTGGGCTGCTGGAGGATGCCAGGAGTGACCCTGTGGAAGGAAGGTGAGACAGGAAGCCAATATCCCATTTCTGCCAGAACTGTGCATGATAAGCACTGCCACCACATCCGAGCGTGGACAGAGGTGTGGATTTGGCATTCAGGATCATGTTCATGTGTAATGTCATACAGGGAAGATAGTATGAAAGTCAAGGGTATTAGGGGCTCAGTCACCATTTGTTCACCTGCTAGCCCTTTAGGGAAGATCAGTTACTATCAGGGCCTTGTCTCGGGGTGGGAGTGAGGGAGGGATTTGTTCTGATGTCAGGGAAGCAAAGTGAGTCTTGTCTGGTGAACTTGCACGAGTCCAGGCGTGTGTGTGAGCCCCACGGCTGAGGTGGCTCAAGCATAAAGGTCCCTTCAGGGGCACAATACCATGGACACCAAAAGGGTAGGTGAAGACCATGAGCTTGCCTCTGCCACAGATTAGCCTGGACCCAAGCCTACTTTGACAGCCTTTCATTTTATTTATAAATGAGTAGTTATGGAGGATCAAGGGCTCAGACTCTCCTCTAGCAGCTTCCTTTGCTTAAGCAAAAGAAAAAAACATTAAAAAAAAAAGGGAACAGTCCCATACAGAGCTGAATGTCACCATAGTGAACTCCGCTATTTTTGATGTGAGGCCCCTTGGAAATATAAGCAAAACCAAGCAGCTCAGTGCCCTGCCTTGCTTGGGACAGGACACAGGTAGTTAACATCCAGGAGCAGAGTCAGGAAAACCTGGGTTTGAGTCCTGTCTACACTGTGCACTGGCAGCAGGAGCCAGGGCAAGATGCTTTACTTTTCTGACCCTCGCCTTCTTTGTTTATAAACATGGAATCGTGCCTATCTCAAAGGATGCTGGAAAGATTAAATGAGATGTTTGTAAAGGTCCTAAAACTGTACATAGCACTCAGTAGGCCTTCAATAAATGGTACCTATTATATGCTTGCTTTAGTGTTAGAGTGTATTAAACACAGCAATATTTTCAAGTTCCAAGTAAGCGGGAAGCCGGTCAGGATAGTGGAAAGCAAAATGAATGCAGAGCCGGCTAGAATCACAGAAGGTGGGGACACGTAGGAATCTTAGAAACCATCCAAACTACTCTTTTTTGCCTAACTGTAATGGAACCTCATGTGTGGCAGTAGAAGGAAAACTAAAGAATGATATCCCTTTAATTTTACCTTTGTCAAAATATTTTCAAGAAAATTTTATTTTTTTTTACAAAATCACTGAAGGAAAAACTAGATTTTGTTGAAGAAAACCAGAAGCAGATTTTTTAGGTGAACATGAAACAAGCATCATCTTTCAAAGCCCACAGAAACAGTGTTTGGCTTTTATTGGTCTCACCTAGCAAAGGTGATTGCCCTCAACTGCAGGGCAACCTCAGAAACAGCACAGTGTTGAGACACTGGCACTAAGTGTCTATTTCGCTGGAAGGGAGAAGGGAGGGAAGGATGGAGAAGCAGAGTATATGGGGTCAGGGGCCACCTAGGCCGTTTCCCATGCCTCTTTCAAAAACTCCAAAGCCAGTGGTTACACTGGAACATCTGCTAAACATTGAGAGAAGTGAAGAAAGAGGTCTGAAGATTTTTCCGCTTCCAAAAAAGCACACACTTTCCTCTTCTGAATGATCCATGTAATAACCTTAACTTTCTACTTTTCCCACTTTGTGGAAATTGTCTCCATGGCAGACGCAATTTTCCTCAGAGCAGACTTGTTTTTCTCTTTGCCTGATTCCCCAGGAAACCTGAGCTGTATCTGCATGTCTGATTTCCACCCTATCCCCATCAACTGGCATTCAAACACGACTCTTCTAAAAAGTCACTATCATGCACTGATGTTTCAAATACCTGAACTGGGCATTTTAAATGCATGAACCTAAAAAGTAAATAATCTTATTTCACTTTGATTCAGAGGATAAGGAGGAAACTGCTCTGTGTTTCCACCAAGGTAGCCAAAGAACATTCACATGAAGGGACAAAGGGAGAGGGACTGGCAAGAGTGGGGGAAGTATTTGTAAGGAAGATGTACGGCTACCATACAGAAGCCATGGGTCAGTGAACTGACTGTGGATTCACTGCGACATCTTCGGAAAATAAATAACGTGTTTTAACACCACCTATGCTGAAATAGGCTTCTTTTGTTTTCTCACCAGTATGAAGAGTTAGACAAAAGTCACTCCCAGGAATAGTAAAGGACCCTCCCTGGGGACAACCACGATGCATGAAGAGGAATATCTATTTTTAAGGCAACAGGAATAAATTTCATTGTCCTTCCCAGAGGAGAGCAAGAATTATAAAAGATGGCCACCAAGTCTGGAAACCAGGCAAATCCTTAAATAAATGGTTTATTGATACTACATTTCAGTGAATGACAAAATGGTATGATCTGTATTTCTAGACTTAATGGCCACCCTATAGAAAGCATCTTTGGAATAGAATAAAAAATTACGATTTTTGTCAAATCCCATAATCGTAAACCTGTCATCATCAGTCTAGGCATGGCTAGTGCAACGTTTTCCTCAACCCCACAGGCTCCATTCCCTTCACCAACTATTTATAATATGCTTGGGTCACTCACAGGAGAAAAACACTGTCAGCATTCAATATTTAGCAGCATTTTCAAAATACATTTTTTTTTGTCTTGACTAAAAAGCTAAACTATTCATTTAGTCCAGTAATTCCATATGGTCTTATTTACTTCTATACATAAGATATGATAGGATCTTTTAACATTTATGGAGGTGAATATCTGCCAGTTTTTGAGGGTTCCCTAAAGACTCTGAGGGTTTTATTCTGCCACAATACAAGAAAGGAGCAGTGTCAGCCCATGAGAGTCAGACCAGCAGTTTAAATAGACCCTCCACATAGCTCAGTTCCTGGTGCATAAAGAGATTCAACACAGTCCCCTGGCTCTCAGCTCTTAGAAAGGAATCTGAGAGGGATAAAAGCAGGAACAATCTGCATTACTTAATAGTCTAGGAAGGGAGAAAACAGATGTCTAATAAAAGTAGTAAAAGCCAAATCCCTCATTCCAGGATGTCTGGAAAGGAGAGATTCTATTGAGTATGGATGCAGAGAGAAGGCGTCATTCCTAACAGAAAAAATGAATCGTGGAGAGTGACTCAAGGCCAGAGAAGCAACCACCGAGAGCTTAGCTTCAACCCCACTGTCACCAGGAGGGCACATACCAGAGAACCTGGGACAAAGGCAGCTACAGCCCTTGGCATTCTCAGGCCTCCTGGTGCTATGGTTCAACAGCCTTTGGGGGCTGGGGAGAACCAGAGACCTCCCACCATCACGTGTGAAAAGGCCACTGTGGCAACACCATGGCTGTCGAAAATCAGCTAGAGCTTGGGTTATACACCACTTAAAATCCAGCCTGTACTTGCCTTCTTTCTTGTGAAGGACTTGAGACATGTGCAGGGACATCTTAAACATGTGCAGGTAGCCCCTCTTTTAGAAAGGCAGAGAAGAGCCTCTTCATTAACTCTTTCTATTCATTAGTTTTCATAGCAGTTCACCATTTAAACTAGAAAAGATGCTGCAAGCTATCTCAGCTAGCTGCTAATTGGGACATGGCACCAACACTACACATACAATTGAATGGATGACCATATCTTCCTGGTTCTTCCACTGGGCGGGCTCAGTAGGCTTCTTTGGACTGAATAGGTGTGATCTTGTTCGAGAAAAGTGTGTAAACATAGGGCCAGATTTTGTTAGTCTCCGTTCCGGAAAATTGGTGGAGTACTCCTCGGCTCCTGAAAAACAAAGTCCAACATACAAAGCATTTTAGGTTTCCTTTTGACATGATATTAGGGCAGAAGAAGATCCTGGGCATAATGTAAGCACAATCTCATTGTCGATGTCACACATCACTGAGTGCCAAAACAGCCCCTACAAACGTATCAACACCCCCACTAATTCTGGCAAGCTTGCCATCGTGCCACCTTTTCTTCTCCCCTTTAAAAACATATTAAAGGGGACTTCCCTGGAGGTCCAGTGGTTAAGACTTCGCCTTCCAATGCAGTGGGGTGCGGGTTTGATCCCTGGTCGGGGAGCTAAGATCACACATGGTTCCGGGCCAAAAAACCAAAATGTAAAACAGAAGCAATATTGTAACAAATTCAATAAAGACTTTAAAAAATGGTCCACATCAAAAACAAAAAAAACCTTTAAAAAATAAATAAATAATAAAAACATATCAAAGAATAACATTATAGGGACAACCCCAAATCTGCCTCAATATACACATTTAAAAAGCAAATCACTGACAATCCTTGCTACTCTAAAACCTTTATTACTTACAACAATAGATCATGAAATACAAGATGTGTCCTAATAATATGATCAGAAACCTCATATCTACAGGGTTGCTAACTTATTCGGGGGGTACAAGGTCAGAAATTGATTATTGCAGAGGCTGTATACTGCTGTCCTGAATGCAGTCCACATATAGGGTTTGTTTGGCTTCCATGAGGTTAAATTTTTTTTAACTTGTTGCCAATATGAAAACTGGGGAGAGCCGGTGCACCACTGATGTCACTGCCGCTGACTGATTGCAGGTAGGCAGGAGTGCAAGGCCTGCAAGTTGGTCATAATGGCAGGCGAAGAAATTAATGAAGACTATCCTGTAGAAATTCATGGTAATTATCAACGTTTCAGAATTCCACTGGTGCTGTGGATGAGACGCTGAAGACCATGATGTCTGTTTCTAGAAATGAGTTGTTGCAGAAGTTGGACCCATTCGAACAAGCGAAAAAGTGGATTTAGTTTCTACTTACACATTAAATTCAGTGTTTTGGGTTTATTTGGCAACTCAGGGAATCAATCCTAAGGAACATCCAGTAAAGCAAGAATTAGAAAGAATCAGAGTATACATGAACAGAGTCAAGGAAATAACAGACAAGAAAAAGGCTGGCAAGCTGGACAGGGGGGCAGCTTCAAGATTTGTAAAAAATGCCCTCTGGGAACCAAAACTTAAAAATGCATCAAAGTTGCCAATAAAGGAAAAAGCAAAAATTAACCTTTTGGTTTTGATGTACACATGTTCAAAAAGTACATAATTTTTATTGTTTTCCACAAAATAGATGATTATGTGGCAATGTAAGGTTTAAATGTATTCCTTACTGAATTCATATATAAAATTTGCATTTTAAATTTGTAATGCTAAATACTTTTTTCCCGCTAAAGATTAAGTTATCTTTAGAGATTTTCCTATAGAACACTATGAGGTTTTTAACATTGTGGTATATTTTATATTTACAGTTTACCATGTCTTGACAAGACTCATTTCTTTATCTAGGTCAATCTTTCAAGTGCCTTTTTTATAAGCAACTATGAAATTTAAGTTAAACGTTCTTTGTAAACATTTGTCTATTTCCGATGAATAATGATTTTACGAAGTATGCTGAAGTTATAAATATGTCCGTTTTCACTATATAAAATTAAGAAAGCATGAAATGAGTTAAATGTCCTTTTTTTCTGTGTAGTTATTTCATTATGCTTTCATGGTTTTGGGAATCACTGCTTTTTGTGATATTTGAAGTATGAAATTAAGACTTTAAGGTTAGTCTTTAATTCTTGGCACTTTGCCAGTACGTCCCATTGAAAGTAAAATATATTCTCATTTATTTTAGATGGGAAATGAGGTTGTATAATGATGGCTGAATTCTGGCATAATGGCTATCCCCTATCAATAAAGCTGTAAATGTTGTATAAAAAAAATAAAAATTTAAAAATTAAAAAAAATAATTAAAATTGGGATTTTCTTCCACACAGAGAGCCTGATTTCTGCTTCTCTTGAAAAACAGGGATCACTGGTCACACTGAGCCTGAGTGTCTCTGGGGTGATAACTGGCTGGAGAAACAGAGGAAGCTGTCCAGTTCAACTGTCACTCAACAGCCCAGCTTGACAAGTCCCCCACCAGGTTTGACACTCATTTCCAATAACTGCCTTGCCTCCATAGCCGTGTGAATTTGCAATCTGTAGTTTTAGCTCTTCTTTGTTTTAAACACCCTCCAGACATGTCGGGGCCAAAAGTCCCTTCTAATCTTCTACCCAAGTCAGATATTTACATATGGGAGTATCAAAATGTAAGCCATTATTTCAGTCCCTTAAGAGAAAAATGAAAAGTCTAGATGCAGTTTTACAATCAAGCAGACAGAGATGATCAGGTTTTGGTCCTTATAAGAGTTTCAGCATAAAAGTACCAGGCACTGTCTCCCACATACAATGCCAACATTTCATATGACTTTCATCTGAGAGGTACTGGGCCTTTTGGGTTTATCAAGCTTAAAGAAACACTACCCCACTGCAGCCCAATGTCCTTCCCTAGAGGAGCCACACCTTTCTGGCTGGCCATCTGCCATGGAAACACTGAAGCACACTCACTTGTATAATTCAATGACTGGTTTTGCCACGTCCTTGTACTGTCTTAGTCTGGCAGCAACTGCTTCAGGTTTGTCATCTTCCTGCTGGACCAATGGTTCACCAGTGATGTCATCGATCCCCTACAAATACCAGAGAAACCAGTTAGTATGGCCAACAGTTGGGCTATTCCACAGGTTAAATAAAACCTTCCTGGGCAACACCATATATTCATCTTTGATTCCTACCCCGTAATGATTTAGGCCTGGGGTACAATAGTAATGGTGAAGGTAGTTGAAAAAGAAACAGCGTTCGTAACAATGTTAAGCTGTTTTCGTAAGAGCTGACATTAAATCTTTATTAACTTCTCATGTCTTTCAAACATGTTCCAGTGGTTCTGATAAATGATACCTTCAACTCACAGTTCAAAATTCCATGCTGTCTCCCCCAACACCAAACAGCCATTAGACAATGTCACTCTAGCCCTCTAAATATTCCTAAAACTAGCTGCCTTTCTAAAGCCTGAGTTCATAATATGGAAAATAAATATCTCAAAGAACCAAATGGTTTACTTAGGGAAAACACTTAATTGAGGAGGAGGTATTTCAGTCCTGTCTCTGCTAGCTTTCATATTCTGTCACGTAGCTCTTCTGAGATTAAACTTACTCAGGTTATTTTACTAAATGAAGTAATGACATCTGAAGGTAGAATCGGCATGAATCATTATACCCATGATAATCAGAAACAAACATTCTGAGAACTGAAAAACTGCAATTTTAGAAAATTTGATTTTCAATATATTTTAACTTCAGGAGCCATACCTACTTACAAATAGCAAAATGGACACATGAGAATTTTGTCACCTATGTCCATGGTTATTGCCTACCAGGGGAGAGAGTAAAAGAAATAAATCTGTCAAAAGATAGGCTAAAGCAGAAACAAAAGGCTCAGGCAACTCAACGGGATAGTCTGAAACTGGCTGTAAGTGTGAAATTCACTAGGATTTTATTATAGCTCAGGGCCTTAGGTACATAACTTACACTTAGGATTTATTGGTGAGCCACATAATTATCACATGGGTATTCCAGGGCTGTTACCCTAACAAAACATGAGAGATGGGCATGGGAGAAAGCTGTACGTCACCTATAGTTCCCTCTCCGTTATTTTACTTACTGCTGCAAAGCTCAGAAGCCATTTCCAGGACTTCAGAGCATCAGGAGATAACAACTGCTTCCAGAAAGAGCAGAATAGGACATCAGCATCTCTCCTGGGGGAGCTTGGCCGCAACAGCTGGTTGACTTAGCCCAGAGTAGCACTTTCACTGCTATCTTTGGAAATAGCACTGTAATTGCAGGTGTTCTTTTAGGGATACCCAGTCTTTGGAAAGCAACTCAGTGTTAAAGCTTCTCAAATTCTGGGAGAGTCTGCGTCAGCAGGTCTAGGCAGAGCCAAAATATGAAGCTTTTGTGTTAGACTCCAATGCATGTTCAGAATCCTATTTTCCTCCCTCTACATTTTTTTTTCCCATACTAGCTTTTGGGGATGGAATGGAGGAAGGGCTCTAATAAAGGACGTCCAGAACTACTTACATTTTAAAAAGAAAACCTGAAAAGGAGACCAGTGCTTAGCCCAAATGAAAAAGACTCATCAGGACTTAATGAAGACTTACAGAGCTAGGAAGGCGTCCTTAACCCATTGAAGTAGTTTTCTATAGTTATTACTGACTCTATCTATATTCAAGTCTAGCCTATTCCACAAACATTAACCCAATAAGACACAATAGCCACCCCTTCCACATTTGGATAAGAACAAGTAATAGTATCTACCACCAAATAACTGAAGAATTATCAGATTGAACTAATTCATGTCTTTAACAGAAAGAACAGTAACTCTTTAAATGAATTTGTCAAAAGTTTCTTTAAACATATACCTTTACATGTATTTAATCTTATGCAGATGCATAGATGTTATATTTTGAACTTCTTTTTTTTTTTAAAGATTTTTTTGATGTGGACCATTTTTTAATTTATTTATTTATTTTATTTATGGCTGTGTTGGGTCTTCGTTTCTGTGCGAGGGCTTTCTCTAGTTGTGGCAAGCGGGGGCCACTCTCCATCGCGGTGCGCAGACCTCTCACTATCGTGGCCTCTCTTGTTGCGGAGCACAGGCTCCAGACGCACAGGCTCAGTAATTGTGGCTCACGGGCCCAGTTGCTCCGCGGCATGTGGGATCTTCCCAGACCAAGGCTCGAACCCGTGTCCCCTGCATTGGCAGGCAGACTCTCAACCACTGCGCCACCAGGGAAGCCCTTAACTTCTTTTTAAGGACAATCTTTCATGCCTTTAGTCCTACCTAGTCCCTGCTCCTCACTCCCACCACTCACATGACCCCACTCACTCTAACCCTGTTCCTTATTCTGTCCCAGCCTAAACCATTGGCCAGCCCAGGATAGTTCCTTTATATCTTTATCACTACTCCTGTGAAGCTAGAGAGAACTTAGAGACATGTAAACAGATATATATAAAGAACGGTGGTCACAGGGAATTCCCTGGCAGTCCAGTGGTTAGGACTCTCTGCTTTCACTGCTGAGGGGCGGGTTCAATCTCTGTTTGGGGAACTAAGATCCCACAAGCCGTGCAGCGCAAGCAAAAAAAAAAGAAGAAGGGCGGTCACAGTTTTAGAAAAATGTAATCATTCTGCTATTTGCTTTTCTCATTCAACAATACCCAGGGGAAATATTTCTCCGGGCCAAAGAATGTACTACTATGTCTCTTTTTTTTTTTAACCTTACACATGATTTTCCAAAATGTGGATATTCTCAAATTTATTTAATCATCCACATAGATGAATATTCATTTTGTTTTCAAGTTTTGTTTTATTTTTCCCACTACAAACAACATGGAAATAAGCCTCATCATGTACATGACCTGACTGAAAGTGCTTACATTTCCATAGACTGTACTCCCAGAAGTGGGTTGAGTGAAATATGTATTTAAAAGTTTTAATGTAGGTTGCTTGGTTGCTTTTCTAAAAGACTGTTAATATTTCATATACCTCATACAGATAAGAGGATCATTTTCCCAGATCCCAACCAGCAATAAATGTTGTAAACGTTAATTTACATCCCTTCACTACTAGTGAATGAGAATTTTAAAATATTTGTTGGCTATGTATATTTGCTCTTTTTGGAACAGCCTATTCATATCGTTCCTCCGCTTTTCAACTGAAATGTTTTACCTCTTTCTTGCCAATATGTGAAAGTATTTTGTATATTCTTACATGTACATGAGGTGGGTTGAAGTCCAGGTTATATACCCTCCCACTAGGAGGGTGAATCCAGCGTCGGCTGAGACGATCTTTGAGCGTTTCAAATGGAATGTTCAAAGTGATCACTAGGTCCAGGTCACATATTTTGTCCAAGGCTTCGGCCTGAACTAATGTTCTAGGAAAGCCTAAATGCCAAACAAAACACATCAAATGTGAGACATTTCCCAATTCAATTAGTTGTTGAAATATTTTCTGAGACAGAATAATCAAATCTGCACATACACTCCCCAGAAAGGAGATTTAATCAGGAATTTATATCTACTTCTATAAATTTAATACTAGAAGAAAATATGCTACTTTACAACCTAGCTTTAGCATTTGGAATATGAAAGGTTAAGGAGTCACATGATAAAAGGAATAAGTGCGAAACATCACTAGGCTAGTCCCAGCTCTAGTCTCAGCTCTGCTCTTAACTACCTGTGTGACCTTGGGCATGTTGCAACACCTCCATTTCTTCTTCTGTTAAAGAATCAAAGGGGCAAATTTTATTTGTGTCCTTTTAGTTCTAACAGCTTATAGCATATTATTCTTAGGATACCACTATATATACACACAAATATTTTTTTAAGTCTAAATCAATTAAAGTAGGATCCTTCACTCAGACCTTCATTTGAGCCTGCACCTTAGTAACAAGGTGGGCAAAATTCCAATCTCAAAAAGAACTGGTGCTTTTGAAACTATTTGGATACTGCAAAACTTATAAATTCACCCTACTTTTCTAAATGTCGGAAAATAATCTGCAATTGAAATTTGGACTCATGGGCATCACTTTCTGTTTTGCAGTTAGTTGACCCCAAATTTTATATATATATATATATATATATATATATATATATATATATATATATATATATATATATATTTCCTCCCCCACCCCCACCCTGGGGATTGACCTGCTTTAAATGTAACCCTAGGTTTGGCTGAGATGGTACACAGTAGTATCTTGTTCCTAAATAGTTTGTCAAGTTGGTCTGTTTTGTTAAAAACCTTACTGTATCCAATTATCACTTTTTAAAAAAATGTCCTTTAAATCTTAGTTAGGTAAAAGAGCTGGGTGGATGGAGAGCAGGAAAGAAAGTATAATAGGAGGTGCAATATTCAGAAGACAAACTTAAATCACTTCAGATAAGGAAACCAGACCATCTCCATCCTTTCATCATTGGAAGTATCAAGAAGACATTGTAACGATGGCTCTTCATGGCCCTAAAACACTTAACAATCAAAGAACTCCTTTTCCTATTACAGGAAGTCAGTTATTCAAACATGAATGTGCTGTACTCTGTGTTAAAATCCCCAAGTTGTTTGAATGCCACGGTGATTTCAGAGTGTTTGTTGCATTCAATGTGACAAAACCCACCCAACGCTGTCTCTGTGCCCCCGCTCCAGGTACCAACCTCTGTTCCCTTTGATGCCTTCCTTATTGCCTGTGAGACCAGGCCCTTTTCTCCAAAGCCCATTCCTCCCAGGGTCCTCATCCATCATCTTCTGCACACAGAAATAGGCCCCTCTTCCCCTCCTCTCCATACACCAGGACTCTGGATGATATTTCTGATTTTCCTTGGTCTTGCATGTTCCCCAGCTGCAACCCAGCTCACCTGTTCCCACAACTTCACCTTTGGGCTACCCATGACACCATTTTCCTTATCTACACTTCCATAATTTGTTCTTCTTTTGTTCAGTATCACATGACATGATGCCCAAGGTTGACTTTGGCCACATCGACTTACTTTCAATACTGCTCTCTTCACTAGCTCCTTTCAATCTTTGTAGTGTCAGATACCTCTGCCTCAGGGCCTTTGCATTTGCTGTCCTCTGCCTAAAATATTCTTCCTGCAGGTCTCTGAATATGACTCCTTATCATTTGAGATATATGCATAAATGTAACTTCCTCAGGGAGACTTCTTACACCAGTATACTTAAAATAGTCCCATTCCCCTTCCACTATCTATCTCATTACTCTTTATTTTCTATTATTTGTTACTATGAATAATTTCCAAGTATTTATGCTTATTTTCTATCCCTATTTCACTCTGAGAAAAGGGACTTTTTCTGTCTTGATCATTACTATACCCTTCAGCTCCTAAAAAATTAACACAGATGAGCAACTTAGTATAGGGCCTTGTAGCTATTTCCAAAGTTTATGCCCTGATGAACTTGCTTACAGTACTTTGTATCTAAGTATCTTTGCAAGTTCCATCAGAAATTATCCATTCCCTATATCTTACTAAACTCAACATCTGGTCTGCACTCCAATGTAAGCCCTGGTCACAGTAAGTACAGAAATGAGAAAAAACATTTAGGAATTTTATAGCAATTCCACAGAGTAATTTTAACTCTGTTGAATCTAAAATTTGGGCTTGAATTTACTGGGTTTTTTTCTTTTAATTTTTCCAGTAATTTGTATTTGACAAAAAAGATTGCTCTGCAGTGGATTGGGAAAACAAATAAAACTGGATTTTCGCTACAGATAGTTTGTTCTAGGCTTCCCCCGGAGCTTCTTTTCTAATTTCTCCAGTAAGGGAAATTATCCAATGGCCCAAGTTTCTAAATTTTGATGTTGTTTATTGCAGAATCTCTTAAGAGATTAAGTGGTATCTCTTTGCAAAGGGATACAAGAACAGAGAGACCCAAACCCAGGGCACATTTCAACTCTATTCTTATGACAAGGAAAGACAGAGTAAGTTCAAACAGAGGTGAGGAGAGGCTTATCTTGCAGAGCACACCTAAGTTCATCAGCTATCATGTGCCCAACCTAAACTAAACACATGCTTCCACCAGGCAAAAGAGCTGTTCCAACATTACAGCTAGCATCAGAAGAAACTGCTTTCACATCCTCATTTGCTGTCCTCTTGTGATCTCTCTTGCATTCAGGCTGGCTTCATCAGAGAAATAGGTATTTCTAATCTTGCAGCCTAGGCTCTTGTGCCAATAGCCACTCAGCTGTATCCTCTCCTTCCTCCCACACTGGCTAAGCAACCCCTTCACATAAAGGTACCCGCATGTTGGGAGATTATGCTTGGAAGTATGTTCATGGTGCTTCTGCAATGGGAACTGAGATACAGTACCTTCAAAATAGAAAACAGTACTGCCTTTAAATAAACTAACTAGATTTTTTTCAAATCTCAACATAATTTCTGTCAGATCAGATTATGACTGCTTGGTATTTGGGGAAGTAAAAGGTCAAATCGTATCTGCCTAAGATCAAGTACAATGTAGACACCTTGGCCTTAGCTCTGGAAGGCAGCAACGCCTGGTGCACAGTGGGCAAACACTAGGTAGTTGTCTTCTACTGTTCTTTCTTTTTTATTTATTTATTTATTTATTTTACTTATTTGGGTGTGTCGGGTCTTAGTTGCAGCACGCAGGATCTTCGCTGCGGTGCACAGGCTTCTCTCTGGTTGTGGCACGCAGGGTCTAGAGTACACGGGCTCAGTAGTTGCGGCGTGAGGGCTTAGTTGCCCTGTGGCACGTGGGATCTTAGTTCCCCGACCAGGGATTGAACCCGCGTCCCCTGCATTAGAAGGCGGATTTTTAACCACTGGACCACCAGGGAAGTCCCCTTCTAGTTTTCTATTAAGTGAATATACTTCTTCGATTAGTCTGCCTTATTTGTAAATAATTCCATGAAATTATATGACTCTTGAGCTCTGTAAAGTCTATATGTAACCCTCTTTCTATTATGGAATGGCTTGATTACTTTAAAATTGATTCATTAAGCAACTTCTCTTTTGATTACTATGAAGTTCAAAAACAGACTGACTTTTAGAATCGGGGTTTCATAGCATTTGAGTGTACTCTGGAGCCCCATATATGTGACAGTTACCAGGTAAATAATAATGTAATGCTAGCTGGGTCACCAAGGAGCAAGATGTGGGCCCATGTGGGTGCTCACGGCTCAATTCTATCTACGGCTACACAGACTGGGGGACAGGGAAGGGGGTCTTAGGAGAGTCCAGATAAAACCACGCCAAATTCTTTCCCACCAAATTCCCTTTTGAATACTGCACACACCCTCAGCCAGGTTCTTTCCTCTGTCTCCCTCCTCCCAACAGCTCACTGTAGGTCAGGCTGGGGATGCTGGAGTGAGCGCTTTGGTAGCAGGCCCAGGCACTAGGCCAAGTCTCTTAGTCCACTTCAGCCTACACCACGTACCGGAGTCTGCCCTAGAAGATGAGCTTCCTGAGGTGGGGGTTTAAGACGTGTCTCACTCCCCTTGTTATCTCCTGGTACTGTGCCCAGTACGATCTACATTGAAACACCAATAAAGTGAGGGCAGTCAGCCTTCCACATAAAGGCACTCTCCCACTGACGGCCAAGTCCTGCCTTTCCCTGTATAACCCACTCCTCATTGAAGCTTCAAGATGACAACTGGAATTAGAAACATGTCTGCAGCCAAAACAATCCCAAAGCAATCTTTGCTCTTTCCTCAAATCCATTTTCAAGGAAAAGCCATCTTCTAACGCAGTAGCTTCCAAAGAGACCCTCCTTAGAGTACAGAAAGAAACAGAACTTCTATTGTTTTTTTCTCATTCTTTTTAATCTTCTATTTTGGAGGGCCCATTTTATCAGTTTTATATTAATAAAATTGTATGTAATTATATATCTATGCATAAATATCCATATACTGAAGATGTAGACAACATTTTTATTGATGACTATGCACAAAGAATTTTAGCAATCACTTAAAGGCCTCAATTCTCAGCCACAGTCCCTGGGGCCTTGCGTTCCAGCATCACTAGTCACTACCCTGACAAGCAAACATTGTTCTTTATCCTTTGGGTAGAGGTTGAGAGCTGAAAAAAGCCGTAGGAAAGAAGAGGCAGCTCTAAAACAGAATATAACAATTCCTTCAACAAATAAAAACTCAAATATTGGGCTTCCCTGGTGGCGCAGTGGTTGAGAATCTGCCTGCCAATGCAGGGGACACAGGTTCGAGCCCTGGTCTGGGAAGATCCCACATGCCGCGGAGCAACTAGGCCCGTGAGCCACAACTACTGAGCCTGCGCGTCTGGAGCCTGTGCTCCGCAACAAGAGAGGCCGCGATGGTGAGAGGCCCGCACACCGCGATGAAGAGTGGCCCCCGCTTGCCACAACTAGAGAAAGCCCTTGCACAGAAACGAAGACCCAACACAGCCAAATAAATAAATAAATAATAATTAAAGGTGCTAATAATTCAAAAAAAAAAAAAAAACTCAAATATTATTGGTTAAAGTTTCCTTGTCTAATGAGGTTCAGAAGCCCGTCTACTCAGCTCCCCTAGAACTGTTTCTGAACTTTGGGGGTCTCTGGAAGAATGGGTGGGAAATGCAACTGTGTACAAAATAAGCTGAATTCCCAAGGAACAGATTTCAAAAACATGCTGGGCAGTGCCAACCTACTGGGCTCTCACATTCAGACCCATATTTAATTCCTTTTCTGAGATTTTCTAAGAGTTTAGGGGGTCACTGGTGCTCTTTGCTCTCTGCCACAATTACAGTTCAGCACACAGACTCCGCATTCTGGTCCCACCCAGTCACCAGGGAACTCAACCCAAGCACAGCTTAGAGCCCGGGCACAGCATAACCATGACGGCAATAACCTTCCCACTCTAGTTATCTGTTTACCCCTTTTATCGCCTCATTTTTAGATAATAAAGCTCTTTAAATTTACTTTCCTGATCCAGTTCAATACCTTATCATGATGAGCTTTAATTTAGGTTAAAATTCAGAAGACTGGTAGATTCAGCACAAAGATTCAGCCTCAAGCTGCTGGTAGTACAGGTGTGCCTCGTGGCGGCAATGGGACACAACTTGCCAGGAACTAATCTACATGCAGGCTGCACTAACTGTAACAGAACCCACACCGAGAAAGCTATGGCTCTGCAGTCCTTTCCACCAGTGTGCACCCCATTTCTAGAAACATTCACACAGACAAGGAAACTCTAGAAGCTGGACTAGATAGTTTCCACGTTCCAATAATAATTCAGCAAACACAGCCTTTATGCTTCACGTGTATTTTTAGTCTACTGTTTACAAAGTACTTATATAAATTTACTTATTTCATTCTTCACATCAACCCTAGGAGGTGGGCAGAGCAGGAAAGATCACCCTCTGTTGGATAGATAAGTATGTTTGCCTTCAGTGAGGGTCAACAGAGGAACTTGGATTTAACATCGGGTCTCTGGTCTTTCAAGCGCTCTTTCCATTCTACTATGCTGCTGTTCCAGGGGTGTATAAAGGGGGGGTACTTAAAAGAATCCTAAATGTCACCCCATCTATCTTTCTTCAACCAAAAGAGCAGAGCATCATGGTAACATCCTCGTCATCATGGTTACTATTTGTCGAGCATCCTCAATGTGCCAGATATATTACATGCAACAGAAAAACCAAAACTTTGCAGTAGCCGGCAAAGGCTTGCTCTCGTTCCTGATTCTTCTCTCTCCTCATCTCCCTGCCCATCACTGACATCCTTACTGTTCTCAAGCAGGCAGGCTCACTCCCGCCTAAGACATTTATAGTTCACGTCCCCTCTGCTTAGAAGGCTCTCACTCCAGATGTCCAGGTATGCCCTCAGCTTCACAAGCCTTGGCTCGAAGCAGGTCTGTTAGTGAGGGCTTCTCTAACCAGCCCACCACTGGCGCCCCATTCACCCTTCATTCTTTTTTTTTTTTTAGGGGCACGCTGTCTCAGCATCTCCACTTTTTTTTTTTTTAATTTTTATTTATTTATTTATTTATGGCTGTGTTGGGTCTTTGTTTCTGTGCGAGGGCTTTCTCTAGTTGCGGCAAGCGGGGGCCACTCTTCATCGCGGTGCGCGGGTCTCTCATTATCGCGGCCTCTCTTGTTGCAGAGAACAGGCTCCAGACGTGCAGGCTCAGCAATTGTGGCTCACGGGCCCAGCTGCTCCGCAGCGTGTGGGATCTTCCCAGACCAGGGCTCGAACCCGTGTCCCCTGCATTAGCAGGCAGACTCTCAACCACTGCGCCACCAGGGAAGCCCCACCCTTCATTCTTTTTCTTTTTTTCTCTGCATCACTTTTTGTCTATGACTTATTTTCTGAGTGCTTTTATTCCCAACAGAATGTAAGCGAAGTGAGGGCAGAACTTTTAAAGTTATTTGCTGCCATATGCTTACTGCCTAAAACAGTGCCTGGCATATAGTATGTGCTGAATAAATATTTGTTGAATGAATTAATAAATATCTCAAAAGTCACAATTCTGCCAGGTAAGCGTCATCCCCATTTTAAAGTTATAAAAGCTGAGGCTCAGAAAAGTTAAGTGACTTGCCCAAGACCACGTATTTAATAACCGAGGAACCTAGAACCAAGGAACCAAGTGCTATCTGACTTCAGAATCACACACCATGTACCACACTTTGCTTTCTTCCTCCTGAAACAGAAAACTGCATACTATGAGAAGCAAATTCTCAGATGGGAAGCGGTGCCTGCCTGCTGCTGGCGACCAGAGCAGTCAGCTTACAAAATGACTTGAGAAACCCAAATCCTGGTGGCTTCAGGGGTTCTGCCTGGTCTAGTGCTGCAGGCACAGACTCACCAGATTCTGTTCCCACATATGCATAATAAATATTCTGCATCTTGCTTTTTTCTGTTAATATATCTTGAAGATTTTTTATACATAGTACACATTGCTCCCTCACTCTCTTTAATACCTGCAGAGTACTCCCTAGTTTGGATGTGTCATAATTTAACCAATCCCCCTACTGCTGGACATCTAAACAGTTTCCAGTATACTCCAATAAATATCATTGCACACACCATTAAACACATGACTAGGGAAAAACAGCATGGCAAATATAGACTCTGAGAATGAATATAGGCTCTGGAGACAAACTTCCTCGGCTGGCGGTTCACCTATGGTTTTCTCACTTTGCGACGTTGGTTACCTAACCTTTCTGTACCTTTGAGAATGATGATACCTAATTCAAAAATTACTATATGTAAATCCCAGCATGTTGGCTGGCCCAGGGCAAACTGCTGGAGAAGGAGTGGAAAATGGGGGAAAATGAAAACCATATGGAGCTGGAGGTCGAAAGACAAATAGCAAGTTTGACAGTAAGAAAGACATGAAGGATGAAGATAAGCTTGGGCTTTTATAAAAGTATGAAAGAGGTGGTAGGGAGACAGAATAATACCATCGCCACCACAATCACCCAACAGGATGTTTTCACGTGGGAGAAATGAGTCGCCTCAAAAACAGAAGAGACAAGGAAAAAAAGTAGCATCGTAAGGGGAGACCCAGGTTTTCCTTAAGACAGAAGGTAGACAGAGCATTCTACAAAGAGAGGGCACGTGGAAGGTGGAGAAAATTGATAAGGAAAGAGGATTCCAGAGTACGGTGGAAGAGTCAAGAATTAGGGGGCAGGAGGAGGGGAATCAGTAACAAAGAGAAGAGGATTTTTAAAAGGTCATGTGAGGGATATAATGTAAGAGGGATGACTTACATTTCTATTAATAATCAAGCATCGCAGTTGGAAGTAACCAGTCTCAAATAGTATAATTTTCAGGGCAGCTGTGGTGTCCTAAGCTCTGAAGTAGTCACCAAGGCCCTGGGGATGGGCCGGGGCTCCCACTGAAGTTTGGGGTACAATGTCACAGGCCTGAAGGGTCACAGGTCCTGTCTGTCACTCTAGTTAGGCGTAAGGACAAAGGCTCCATGGAGTGAGGAGCGCTGTTTATCTGCTTATAAGATAATTAAAAAATGAATATCCTTCAGCCTACAGATCCTAATTTTAAGACTTCAGGGCAGACAATAGGAAATGGTACTCAAAAAGGCAGCATGGGAGTTTCCCTGGAGGCACAGTAGTTAAGAATCCGCCTGCCAATGCAGGGGACACGGGTTCGATCCCTGGCCCAGGAAGATCCCACATGCCACAGTGCAACTAAGCCCATTCGCCACAACTACTGAGCCTGCGCTCTAGAGCCCGAGAGCCATAACTACTGAGCCCGCGTGCCTAGAGCCCGTGATCTGCAACAAGAGAAGCCACGACAGTGAGAAGCCCGCGCACTGCAACGAAGAGTAGCCCCTGCTCGCTGCAACTAGAGAAAACCCACGCACAGCAACGAAGACCCAACACAGCCAAAAATAAAAAAATAAAAGGCAGCATGGTAGCACCAGAATTCCTTGAATTGATTTACACCAGTGTCTCAAGTTGGGCTGAGTAAATCCTCAAAGTAATTCATTTGTTTTTTTCTTTATTTGTTTTTATAACTGTCTGTTGTTTATTTTATTTATTTATTTATTTGGGAAGTCCCAAAGTAATTCGTTTGTAATTCTCACATCAATCAGCTGCCAAGAAGAGAATGTCAGAAGAGGTGCAATGCGACCAGCACATTTTAAACCGTTTTTTAAAAAGCGTTATTATCCAGCCATACATATTTTTTAAAAAGAACATAGGGCTTCCCTGGTGGTGCAGTGGTTAGGAGTCCGCCTGCCAGTGCAGGGGACACGGGTTCATGCCCCGGTCCGGGAAGATCCCACATGCCGCAGAACGGCTAGGCCCGTGAGCCACAACTGCTGAGCCTGCGCGTCTGGAGCCTGTGCTCCGCAACGGGAGAGGCTGCGACAGTGAGAGGCCCGTGCACCACGATGAAGAGTGGCCCCCACTCGCCGCAACTGGAGAAAGCCCTTGCACAGAGACAAAGACCCGACGCAGCCAAAAATAAATAAATTAATTAATTAATTAAATAATAATAATAATAAAAAATAAAAAGAACATAATGTCAGAGGGGCAGAGTATGAAGACTACTTGAAACCTGTCAAGCAAGATGCCCCTGTATCAGGACATGAGATGTTCATATTGACTTTGGGGGTGGGGTAAATGTGGGCATTTTGCTCTAGAATACACTTAGTTACCATTTGATATCCACTGATCCAAGTTCTCTGCTAGAGATCTACTCTTGGTATGAGATTCAACTCGTTGGTATTTTGAATTGCTAGGCTACTGGGATTTGGAAGGAAACAAATACTTAGCTAATGTATGGAATGTTAAACCATGATCCCATGGAAGTCTTGTAACAGAAAATCTGTATCTAAATAGGAATAGCCATTCTGAACATGAAAGTATTTCAGTGCATATGCAAAGTATTTAAATACATTCTAACCAAGAGATTATCGTCTGTTAATTAAGTGATTTAGACGAGGCAGGCTATGATTACACTGGCAGGCCCAAGGAGAACCTGCCACTCTAGCTGTGGATATTTATTCTTCTTTAAATATGCTTGCTCATGGAGCCTATTAAAATTACAAGATCCCTGAGGGCTGGGGCTGTGTTTATTCCTGAAATGCCCAGGATACAGTCAGATCTCATGTGGTTATGGTATTCCTGGCAGGCAGGGATTACTAACCAAGTGGGCTGATGCACACTCAAATTCTGTCAACAGGTGGCAGCATTAATAATTTTTCCACTTAAAGAACTGCAACAATTGTGGTATGCTTTTATTTTTACTAAAACTAACCCTGAAAGACATGCTTCTAAATGACTAGCAGTATTCCAGCCTCCTTAGACAGACAGCCTGTTACCAGTGAATACATTCCATTGTTGAGGAAACCAGAAAGCCCAACAGGTAAAGTAAAAGAAAGATCATATTTAAGCATAGAAAGCTTGCTTCCTCCCTTTAACTACACATATGACACTGTTCCACTGCATGGTCTCTGACCAGGAGTATGGAAAACCTACTTCATGGTTTCCCTGTCTCATCTCATAACCTGGCCTGGAAAAGCTGCTCTGTCCTGTTCAAACAGCCAATCCACGTTGAAAGCTGAAATTTTATACAGTCTCCCAGAAGCTATCACGGTGCATCACTACTTATGGTGCCTTACAGGTTGTTTATAAAAACTCCCCAAAAGGGCTTCCCTGGTGGTGCAGTGGTTGAGAATCTGCCTGCCAATGCAGGGGACACGGGTTCGAGCCCTGGTCTGGGAAGATTCCCACATGCTGTGGAGCAGCTAGGCCCGTGAGCCACAACTACTGAGCCTGCGCGTCTGGAGCCTGTGCTCCGCAACAAGAGAGGCCACGACAGTGAGAGGCCCGTGCACCGCGATGAAGAGTGGCCCCCGCTCGCCGCAACTGGAGAAAGCCCTCGCACAGAAACGAAGACCCAACACAGCCAAAAATAAATAAATAAATAAAATTAAAAAAAAAAAAAAACCTCCCCAAAGATTTACCAGGTGCAGGGAGATGTCACTAAAGTCTTGACGGGTATTATGTTCCCAGCAGTGCTGGCCACTGGACCTTGGCACCGACTCCTGTCAGCCATGCCAAGAGCCTGAGGGAGGGCAGCTGAAGCAGGAGATGCCACAGCAACAAGCTCAGGCAGTGGAGGGCAAGAGGGAACTAGGACGTTTGTTTTTCTAATTTGGAGTGCATTCACTGCAGAGGAAGGGCACAGAGCCAGAGTCCACCACCACATTCCCAGGCAGAAAAGCAAGCCCTCCACTTGACGGAAATAAAAGGGCAGTTCTGAAGGGCAACTTCCAACATCCGCCTGGGATGGGCAGCTTGTGAAAAGGCCAAGCAACACCAGGCCCCCTTCCTACCGCCATTAAGATCTGGGGCCAACATGGTGGCTTCTGACCACCCATTTCTTCCCAGTTGTTAGAAAAACAAGAACCAGGTTATAGATTGTTCATCACAATTAATCACTGAAGGATTAAAGTTGAAATCCGTCAGTTATTCTTCCACAGTCTTCCCAAACCCAGTGGGGCATTCAAACCTTTCACACCACCCACCAGAAGCCTTAGTTGTAACTTAAAATTAATCACCATCAAAATCTGTTTTGTGAAGGCCTTTTCTCTCTTATATCTTATCTGTTTATTCAATATTTATTTGTGTGTGTATCTAAGACCTCCATATTCCTTTTCAGCCAGTTTTTATTAACAGATGGTGAAAAGATTAAGAAGCAGCTGTGCTCCAGATGTTGACAAACGGAGCTTATGCTACCTCCTATCACTTTGTGAGCTCCACATTTCCCACTATGCCAAGAGAGCTCGAGGGCCTAATTCCCGCTCACTGAAACCTCCCAGGGACACTTGGAAATCCTGTTATACATCCTCGAGTTTAAGAGATTTGTAATAAATGGGTACTGCTCTCAAAGAGCTTATATAGGTTAGCAGTAAATGATTTAAAAACCGATACGCTATAATCACTACTTAGTGATCCACTGATAAATACAAGATACAGAAAATTTGGCTTTAAACCCCAAGTTTGGATCTTCAAAATGGCTTATTGAAATTAAAGAATTTCTATTAGGTAGGCATTCTCGGGGACATTCCCAAATGGCGTGGACATCCTCTGGCATCAGCTTAAGGATTTTTCCTGTTTAAGGACATAGAGGACAACTACTAACTTAAAACCTTTGTTCTTAAACAGGTTATTCTAACAGCACTGAGCCCTTTTACCAGTAAGGGAAAATGGGTATTGCACTGAGGAAGTAGCCGTCATCTGCAAATCCTTTGCTTAAAGGCTCTTCTGTTTAAGAATTCTGCTTGCTCATTCTTTGAACATCAGTCTCTAGAAACAAATTAGGGGAAAATTGGTCCCATTGTATCTCAATTGAGACAAAAGGGATTTGTAAATGATTTCACCAGGGCCCACATTTTTGCCCCAAGTATCCCCTACATAGGCTTAGCTACAGGCTGTGGGCCAGACCTCTCTATAATCAGACATATACTTATAAGCCTTTTCTATGCAGCAAACACTGTGGTAGGCAATACAACCACGAACAACACAGATATAATCTCTGCTTTCTGAAGACTTCATTGGGGGTGGGAGCATGAGGAAGGTACACAACAGCAAATTTGCAGATAAATATCTAATGTCATGTGATTATAAGGTAAGAAGAAAGAGTGACATGGGTAGATAGGATGGTACACAAAGGATCCACTGAGGAGGGGATACCTGAGTAGAGATGTGAATGCAGCAATCCACATGGATTTCAGGAGCCAGGGCATCGCAGGCAGAGGGCATAGTAAGTGCAAAGGCCCTACAGCATAGCATGCATGGCAACAAAAGGTAAAGAAATTATAAAGTAGTTATGGAAATATAAATAAAGTTTTGCTCTCCTCTGCTCTGAACATGTTTGAAGGCAAAAGGAAACACAGCCGTAAGAAAAATTTAAACAAAATACTATAATGACAAAGAATATTCAACATAGCATCCAATATAACTGGCATTCTTGAAACAGAAAAACTGAACAGATGGACCAAAAAAACGACATAATACAGGAGAACTTCCCTGAAAGGAAAGAACTGAATTGGAGATTAAAAGGACACACTATATATAAGAGGAAAAACAAAACCAATAGAGAGATTCTACTTACTTAAAGTATGAAGAAACAATTCGTCAGGAAGTCTATACGGGACAAAAGAATCATATTCACAAAAGAGAAAAAAAGTCAGACTGGCCTTAAGCTTCTACAGAGCAACAATCCAGGCCAGAAGATGATGAAGCATGGCTGCAAAGGACCCAAGGACCACTCAAGAATATCACAGTCAGCTCAGCTGTTGAACAATAAGGAGATATTTTCAAACTCAAAAACTCATGGAATATAGCACCTCATGAGCTATTCTGCAAGGAGGGTGGGAGAGGAGAGGAGAGAAGGATTCAACAAAATCCAGTCAACCAAGTGATGAATGGCAAAGTTGTGTTAAAAAGTAGTACAAATGAAGTTATTTACAAAACAGAAATAGAGTCACAGATGTAGAAAACAAACTTATGGTTACCAGGGCGGGTAAGGGGTGGGGGGAATAAATTGGGAGATTGGGATTGACACATACACACCACTATATATAAAACAGATAACTAATAAGGACCTACTGTATAGCACAGGAAACTCTTCTCAATACTCCATAATGACCTATATGGAAAAAGAGTTTTTAAAAGAGTGCATATATGTATAACTGATTCACCCTGCTATACAGCAGAAACTAACACAACATTTTAAATCAACCAGACTCCAATGAAAATTTTTTAAAAGAGAATGTGGGCCACCCTGCCCGCCGGTTGCCGGGGAGCGGCGGCCGAAGCCCGCGGGGCTGGGGAGCGAGCGGCGCCCAGAGGGACTTGCCGGGGACTCCAGACCATCAGGGCTCCCAGCCATGCAGCAGCTGGACCACCCCAGCCCGAGGGGGAGCTGCTGCCCTTTCTCTCCTCCGCACCTCGCCCAGCGACGGTTGACCACGCATCCCTGACACTGGACGTCGCCGGCAGCCCCAGGAGGGGCCGTCTCCCGGCTCGGCCAGGCTGCCCCAGGGTGTGAGGGTTGGCCCCTGGACTGTGCCATCCAAGTTGGCGAGCCTGGGGCACTCGGAGGCCGCCCAGTGGCATCTGCAGCCTGAAGGCAGAATGCTCAAGGGGCAGCTACCAAACACTGATGAAGACCTCGCCGCCCGCCCGGGATCCCCGGCCGCTGACCACCGTTGGGGACCCGAGAAGAGCCCAGCGCTCTCTCTGGACACCCCGGCGCAAGTCAGCAACGAGGACCCACAGGCCAGGGGTAGACCCTTCAGTCTGGAGCCGCCGCCGCCGAGGCCCAGGCTGGAGCGAGCACTGTCCCAGGATGAGAAGAGCTGGAGGAAGAGGCGGTTTCGAACCAGCCGTGAGGACCCGGCCGCGAGGAATGGGGCCAGCCCCACTGGGGGCTCCCCGCAGGACGAGGCCCCCGGGACCCCGGCCCGCAGTGGCTCCCCGCCCTGCCTGAGCACCTCCCTGCAGAAGATCCCCACAACCCGCAGGGCCCCGGGCAGCGGAGGCCCCTGCTCGTGGGGTAACTGTCTTTCCGGAATGATCAGCACTTCCCTGGACCTCCTGCACCGGGATGGGGCCTCGGCCGGGAGCATCCACCGGCTGGCCAGCCTGCTTCCCCCGCGCCCACTGCCCGCCATGGACGGCAACGCCGCCTCCGACGCCCTGCGGACAGCAAACAAGGTGAAGTGGGATCACGCGGACTGCAAGGTGCGGCTACAGGCCAGACGGTTCCGGGCCCACAGCAGCCTGGGCCCCGGCCGGCCCCCGAGCCCCCTGGCCCGTGACGACTGCTCCCTTCACTCGGACAGGTCCACCTTCAGCCTCCTGGTGCCCATCCGCACCAAGGACGTCCGCAGCAGGTAGGGCCTCGGGGGCGGGCGGCATCGTGGCCTGCGTCCGTGGCCTTCGTTGGCCTTCACAAGCCCCGTGAGAACCACAGGAAGCTTCCCCTGAAAGCGTGTGACGTGCTGCAGCGGGTCTCCCTCCACTGACCCCCATCTCCCAGGCCCTCCCCAGCCTCTCCTTTGTGTCTCAGCCCCACAGGCACCTATGAAGCAGATGGTGGGGTACACAGGTCCCTCTGCGCACTGGGCGGCCCTGTTTTCCTTCCCGTTTCTTGCTCCGTCGGGGGCAGCCCGCATCCACGTGCGCAGGTCGGCCCAGGGCTCCAGGGTGGGTCGTGGAACCCGCGTCCACGTAGCCGCTTTGATCAGGACCAGCGTTTAGCCAGCTGTGCCCTGTGCACATGCTGGCACTTTTCCAGGACCGAGAGCTGGACAGGGGTAGGGGCCCCAGTGACAGCGGCTGGGCTGCCCCGAGGGGAGGGTCCCCGGGGCCCACCTCTGGCAGGGAGGGGTGCAGGCAGAGCCCGACTTGTGCACTTTGCTCTCAGGAGCGCCCCGGGATTTCTCAATGCTCGGGGCTCGGTCTGCCGAGGGCTGCCCAGCAATCGCCCCACCCCCCCCACCCGTGGGCAAGGAGAGGGGTCTCGCATCTCGTAGGACACCGGGCTTCCGGGCCCCTCAGGGGACTTGAAGAATTAGTCCGTCTTGACTTCTTTATAGTTTAAAGGGGAGGCGGGCGCCGCCCTCCTGCTCAGCTCCCATCTCGCACCTCTGCCCACCTCTTCCGAGCCAGAGCCATGAGGGTTCACCAGGACCCGGGTCCCAGGCGCTTCTGAGCCCAACCCATCCACGCCCACCAGCTCTCTCCTGACCCGTCGTCTGTGGGAGCCTGGTGTTGGGCTACACTGCGGTGCCCACGCTGTGACTCGGAAGGCCGCCCTGTCCGTGCTGGGCCTGGCCGCTGACCGCTGGCTCTCACGGCTCCTGCCTCGTCGGCCGGGGCTGGGCAGGTTGTTTGAAGCGCACATTGGGCCACGTCCTTGACTTGGGGGCACCACGCCACCCACTCCCTGCCGGGGCGCCCGAAGCCCCGGGGGTCGCGGGGAGCTCTGTCACCACCGCTCCCCGCCGCCCGCTCCCATCCAGACCAGGCCTGCGCCAACCCTTCTGGACGTGGACCGGGGGAGGGGAAGAGTGAGGCGGTCCCTCTTCTGGTGTCCTGGGGCGGCTGCAACAAAGCACCACAGACTGAGAGCCGTAAAACAGGAGTTACTCCGTCCCAGTTCTGAGGCCAGAATTCAGAAATCCAGGTGCGGCAGAGCCGCGCTCCCTCCCGAGCCTCCAGTAAGGGTCCTTCCTGCCTCTTCCAGCTGCTGGGGGCCCAGGCGTCCCTGGCTTGTGGCTCCGTCTTCACGTGGCTTCTCCTCTGTGTCTGTCTCTCCTCTTCCATAAGGACAGCGGTCATTGGATTTAGGGTCACCCTCATCCAGGAGGACCTCATCTCAAGATCCTTAACTAATTACATCTGTCTGCAAAGATCCTTTTCTAAATAAGGTCACATTCGCAGATTCTGGGGGTCAGGGGGCAGATGGAAAGTAATCCTTACCCACCCCCGCCCTTGGTGAGCCCAGCAGTGAAAGCCAGGCAGGCGGTTCCTCTGGCCCCAGGCTCCCTCCTGCATCCTCCATCAGCGCCGGGCATTCTTTTAGGACAAAAACGGGTTCCTTTGTTAAAGTAATTCAGCATGTTTCTCATAAAGCGCGAGATCTCTTAGTGCGTTTAAAGTATGATTTCACAGGAATACCCGGGTTGTCCAGTGGTTAGAACTTGGCGCTCTCACTGCTGTCGCCCCAAGAACTAAGATCCTGCAGGCCGAGCGGCCAAACGGTATGATTTCACTGTTTAAATTTCATGCAATTTATGTAGACTCGCCTGTTATATAAAAATGAGCACGTCTCAAAATCAGATCCCCAGCTTTGCTCTCACACAAGCGGCCAACAATGGGTTGATGGGCTCCCCACCTCCAGACTCTCCGTGTGTGTCCTAGGACACAGGTCAGCAGGCTGGATAGTGACTGTTTCAATTTTGTGAGCCGTGTGGTCTCTGTGGCAGTGCTCACCTCTGCCGTGGGGGTGAAAAAGCAGCCCCAGGCCTCGCACCAACAGCATGGCTGTGTGGCAGGAACGCTTTGTTCAGGGAGGCTGAAGTGTGAATTTCAGGGCATTTTCCCATGTCACAAAATACTATTTTTTCCCAACCATTTAAAAGCACAGGGGACTTCCCTGGAGGTCCAGTGGGTAAGACTCCATGCTCCCAATGCAGGGGGCCCGGGTTTGATCCCTGGTCAGAGAACTATGTCCCACATGCCACAACTAAGAAGTCCGAATGCCACAACTAAAAGATCCTACGTGCTGCAGTGAAGATCCCGCGTGCCGCAACTAAGACCCGGCGCAGCCAAAATAAATAAATAAATAAACATTTAAAAATAAAAAAAAATAAAATAAAAGAGAATGTGTATGTATGTATATATATATATGTATGTATAACTGAATCACTTTGCTGTACAGCAGAAATAAACACAACACTGTAAATCAACTATACTTCAATATAATAAATTTTTTTAAAAAGTAGTGCAGCCTTACTCATATATAAATCATATTCCATACAAGCCACTCATTTAAAGTGTACTATTCAATGGTTTCTGGTATATTCAGGGATATAACTAAGATTAATCAAAATAAAATTAACAGAAGCGGTAGTGGGGAAAAAAATGAGTGCACAGAATTCATTAAAATTTCTTAACTGTAAGGCCAAAAAAATGGGAAACTAAAGTTACAGAGAAATTTATAATAAATTTTAACAATAAAAGCTAAAAAAATTGGAAGGAAGGGGAGAGGAGATGGAAGTATAAGTATATTCTCTAAATTTGAAATGAGGCTAAAAATAAAACAACAAATTTGTCAATCTCCTAATGTCTTTCATATTTTTTAAAATAAATTTATTTATTTTATTTTATTTATTTTTGGCTGCATTGCGTTTTCGTTGCTGCACGTGGGTGGTGAGCGGGGGCTACTCTTTGCTGCGGTGTGCGTACTTCTCATTGCGGTGGCTTCTTCTGTTGCGGAGCATGGGCTCTAGGCGCACGGGCTTCAGTAGTTGTGGCTCGCAGGCTCTAGAGTGCAGGCTCAGTAGTTGTGGCGCACAGGCTTGGTTGCTCCGCAGCATGT
This sequence comes from Balaenoptera musculus, assembly GCF_009873245.2. NCBI lineage: Eukaryota > Metazoa > Chordata > Mammalia > Artiodactyla > Balaenopteridae > Balaenoptera > Balaenoptera musculus. The sequence continues at coordinate 56,064,604 of NC_045785.1, read as the reverse complement.
GTGATCTTCCCAGACCAGGGCTCGAACCCGTGTCCCCCTGCATTGGTAGGCAGATTCTTAACCACTGTGCCACCAGGAAAGTTCCATCTTTCATATTCTTAAGGGGCTCCCATAGGAATTAATATCCCTGGTGATGAAAGTTTTATCTGAAATTCAGTGATAATTCCTTAGGGTTCACTTTAGCTTTTGCTATATTAAATTTGAGTAAAATTAATTGCGTTTTTTAAAGAATGTAAAGTATGATATCATTCTTACAGATTTTTATCTGCATATGTGCATGGAGAGGTATCTACAATGATGGTTTGCAATTGTTAACCCTGGTTATTTCTGGCAAGTGGGATTTTAGGCAATTTGTTGCCTTTCTTTGCCTTTTTCCATATGGCCTGAGTGTTTTATAGTGATCATGTATAATTTCTATAAAAACAGTATAAAAAAGGTGAAGTTAAATCGTCTGTGGGAATTCCCTGGCAGTCCAGTGGTTAGGACTTGGCGCTTTCACTGCCGAGGGCCTGGGTTCAATCCCTGGTTGGGGAACTAAGATCCCGCAAGCCACACAGCGCGGCCCAAAAATAAAATAAAATAAAATAAATTGTCTGCATTTTTCCACATCACCTTCTACTTTTAACCCTAATCAACTTGTTCTTCTTTCCAAAATCAGAGTTTTCATATTAGTAATAGGAGAATCAAGAGAGTTTTATCCTGTTTTGTTTTATATTTACTAGGTAAGGTTTAATGGAAGATGGCTGATTTTATTCACTTAGGCTTTACCCAAGTGTACTTAATGAGGGGTAAAAATGATGATCCTTATTTATTAGAATGACAATATTTTTGTTAAGTTTCTCAACAGTTTATTATTGAAATGTTAAGTTCTAACATCTGTATCAGTGTCTATGGATATATTTACATTAATAATAATTTTCAATTAAATTTTCTTTACACTGAAAATAAGAACACACATCTAACATCTGACCACCTACTGTGTTCCAGAACTCCACTACAAGTTTTACATTTGTTAGCCAATCCTTGCAAAACTACGACATACATACTCCTATTTTACAGATGAGAAAAAAAGAAACCAGGAAAGGTAAATTTGCTTGCTCAAGACTACAAGCTAATAAGGCCTGACTCCTAAGTCCATGCTTTTTCCACCACATAACTGTTCTCTTAGTATGGAACTTTGTGCATAGTAAGTGTACAATAATTGTTTTATTATTAAACTAGCCAAGTATACCTCATATGCTTTGGATGTAGTTTTGCAATGAATTCTCTCAGTTCATCCAATTCCCAAGATACCTGCTTCATAAATTAGGTTAAGCAGCCTCTCCTAACATCTAAAATTAGTTTCATCCTGTGCCTTACTTTACAGACTTCTAAGTAAGTAGCATTAGCAAATGAGCTAAGTGCATCTGAAAGTGTATGATAAGACAGGCTCAAATACAGGGAAACCATACTTTAATACCTAAAGTATGTCTGAATTTAAAATTTGTTAAATTTAGTTAACTTTTAAAAAAGGAAAGTTAAAATATAAATTATTCACTCTTTCAAACTCAGTTTTAAATTTTATTTTTAACTTCCTTCCACCTCATTTATAATATTAACTTTGACACTTAATCAACTCCCTGTTTTTGAATTTCAAGAAGTGTTTAACTTTTGGCCCCATCCACTTTTCCAGCCTCGTCTGCTCATGTTTTCAGCTCTAGGATTATCCAACTACTTGTGGTTTCCAGAACACACCTTGTTGTTTCATGCCTCTATACCTTTTTTTAAAAATTAATTTTTATTGGAGTATAGTTGATTTACAATGTGTTAGTTTCTGCTGTACAGCCAAGTGAATCAGTTATACATAGACATATATCCACTCTTTTTTAGATTATTTTCTCATGCCTCTGTACCTTTTGTACACGATGTTCCCTCCATCTAGAATGTGCTTTATTTTCACTTTCCAAATTTTGCTCTTGGTGTCACCTTCTCCCAGAAACCTTCCTAATAGCTGCCTCCCTCGCCCCCAAGAGAGGGCCAGTCACTTTCTCCTCTGTGCTACCTCTCCCCTCTCACCCCCTTCACTGGTGCTCCCAAGATCCTACACTGTGATTGTTTAATGCAGTGTTTGCTTCTCCTGGGCTATGAAGTCAGGAAGTGTGCTACTCCCTCCTCTGATGGATTGATGGGATACACAAATCATGTATACTCAATTTGATTTTGAACTCTGAACCAAGTTTTTCTAGGATATGTTCAAATATCTGTATACATATGGTTCCCATATGGCCCTTAATGCTCACATGTTAAAATCTAGTCATTCCCTGAAAACACAAACCGAATTAAACAAAGTCAGGATTGTCTACTATATTAAGATTGTTCCTCATCCTCGGGCAGCAGCTCAGATCAATCAGAAGAAACCCACCAGAAATGGACACAGGGACAGGGTCTCAGGAGAGAATCCAACAAAATGAAGAAGAAGAGATCCAGAGTTTTACCATGTTTTTCAGTCACATACTCTGAGCTCATTCAGACACCAAGGACACCGAACAAAGGAAGAGTCATGGAATAAAAACCAAGTTCTCTGAACTTATGGTTACCGGGGGGAAGGGTTCCGGGGGTGGGGGGTAGTTAGGGAGTTTGGGATTGACATGTACACACTGCTATATTTTAAATGGATAACCAACAAGAACCTATTGTACAGCACAAGGAACTCTGCTCAATATTATGTAATAACCTAAATGGGAAAAGAATTTGAAAAAGAATAGATACATGTATATGTATAACTGAATCACTTTGCTGTACACCTGAAACTAACACATTGTTAATCAACTATACTCCAATATACAATAAAAAGTCTAAAAAAAAAAAAAAGTTCTTATACTGTGATTTAAACCAAAGATGACCCTCACGAAGATTTAACATTTTGTTAAATTTCTCAGCAGTTTATTATTGAAACGCTAAGTTCTAATATCTGTATTGGTGTCTGTACATATACATATCTTTCTCATATTCATATTCATTCTTATACATATGAGCGCGTCAAGAAGGATGAGCCTGGTGAGGCAGCAGAGATTACAATTGTTCAATCCATGCTTGGCAGGCATGAACACTGCCACTGTACCCAGCAAAGTTCCATCAAGTCTATGACTCTCCATTCTTTAGCAGTCACTCCAAGTGCTTCAAACCTTCTGTTCAAGGTATGACAGTATACATATTGCCTTAACAGTGATCAAAGACACAAATGTTATCTGACAATATTTTTCAGGACTAAACATCTGAAGGTACTCTTACTGTATAACACAGGGAACTAAATTAAATATCCTGTGATAAACCATAATGGAAAAGAATATAAAAAAAAGAATGTCTATACATGTATAACTGAGTCATGTTACTGTACAGCTGAGATTGGCACAGCACTGTAAATCAACTATACTTCAATAAAAAAAAAAATTAAAAAAAAACACATCTGAAGGTAAATGAGTAAAATAATCTATCACCCTCTTAAACACACACACGTGCACACACACACACACGCAAGAAGAAAGCCTGATTCTTTTTTTCCAAAGAGAATGTCTTCAGTGACCTTCCAAACAAACCTATTATACATTTTACTTTTGAAACATACCCTACATTCACAAGGGCAACAGAAAAAAATTGCCCTTGGCATTTCTTAAAAGATGTGATTCAGAAGACACGGGATTGTCAGCTTTTTTTCTGTAGGCATATGTTGCCCAGTGGGATGTAAAACCATTCAGAGGTCTGATTCAGAAAGAAAAATAGGGCTTCCCTGGTGGCGCAGTGGTTGAGAATCTGCCTGCTAATGCAGGGGACACGGGTTCGAGGCCTGGTCTGGGAATATCCCACACGCCGCGGAGCAACTAGGCCCGTGAGCCACAACTACGGAGCCTGCGCGTCTGGAGCCTGTGCTCCGCAACAAGAGAGGCCACGATAGTGAGAGGCCCGCACACCGCGATGAAGAGTGGCCCCCGCTTGCCACAACTAGAGAAAGCCGTCACAGAAACGAAGACCCAACACAGCCAAAAATAAATTAATTAATTAATTAATTAATTTAAAAAAAAAAAAGAAAGAAAAATATGAAGGGGATAAGGTCAGAGCAGTTATGTACAGTCCAGTATGGTAAAACACATTTGCAAAACCAGGACAAGATACTGTAGCTCCAGCATCTGTAGTTTGGTTTCCCAGCATCCACCTTTTACTTGGATACCAAGGGCTCTGAATGAGCATGTATCCCGGAATATCTTAGGTCTGAGATCATTCACCTCTCAGGGAAAACAAACACATACAAACACTGCACACACTGAAGTGGCTCTGACTTGTGCTAAAAATAAATAAATAAATAAATCCCAGAATTACCCACAGAAAGCACCAGCTAGTGCTCAGAATGAATCAAATGGAATATACAACCATGGACTGAATGATGACTCTCCTTGTAAAGTTACCTTTATCTCCAATGAAAAGGCTTAAATTATATTCCACTTATAATTCCAAAATTTAAGATTGCTTTCTGTCAAACCGAAATTTGACAACAAATTTAAATATTTAGATGACACCTAAAGTCACCTGGCAGACAATTCTGTTACATCTTGAGATAAATTGGGACTGAGCCTGAGAACTTGCAGGTTACTGTTTAAATGCACAGGTTTCGGCAACCAAGTTTAGAAACGAAAAAAAAAAATCTACTGCCTAACACACCTCCCTACGGGCCCCATCTCACTGCCAGCTGCTTTTTATAAAGTGAAGAATTTGTATTTGAGCTGGTTATTTATAAGAGCTGGTTATTGTTCCCTAGTTACTTCACCTTAAGATCACCTAGTAAGCAGTAAACACCCTCTTTAAAAAACAAAAAACAAACAAAACAAAACCATCATAGCAAAATTAGAAGGCTTGTGTATGACATTCCTCTGGTTGAATATTTGTCTTAAAAATTAAAATTATTTTCAGAAAACTGCTCTCACACATTAAACGTCTAAAGAAATTAAAGAAAGAAAAAGAAAAAAAGAGGGGAAAAACCACACTTATATACACATATTAACACATAAAAGAGTGTTTCTTATCCAACTAAAAAGCACACTGTGAAGCCAAGGTGGTGCTGAACTGTTTTTAGCAAGGACATAGCTGACCAAACCACAGAGAACTCACCAAGCCCATCCACTGCCACCCCTGGCGTTCCCTTGGTTTGCATCCATGCTACGCGTTTCCACCCACCATTTGCAGGATGCCTGTTTACAGCCATATGGACCAAGATGATGAGTCATCTGTCATCCAGAATTCTTTTCTTGACCTTTCCACATACAATCACCTTTAGCACACTCCATAAGCACGTCCTCCGCAGAACACGTGCCCTGGAACATAAGGAGTTTCAAACTGAACACAGAACTTAGCATTCTTGATGGTCCTCACTTTGCCAAATGGATTTATTCCAGAGCTTTAAAGAAAAATCACAACCGAAACCGTGACCAGATGTGTTTAGAAAGATACAAACTAAATCAGTTAGGAGACTGACGTCCTTTACTAAAAACAGGCCTATGATGTAAAAGAACTTCAGTTACTCACCGAGAGGAAGTTATAGCAAAACAAAGCGGTGAAAAGATACATAAAACATTTCACAACTGAAGCTGACTTTTCCAACTTCACGTGGCTGAATATTTTTTAAACTATTTTTGAACTTACCACTTCATGTAGTAACCTAAAAACAAAAATTCATGACCTGTACCTTATGTACAACAAATCACACAATCTCACAAAGCACTTACTATATGGCAAATATAAGCACTTTCCGTATATTCACTTACTTCATCCTTTTCGTAATCTCTGTTTTCCATGAGGAAAAAAATGCAGAGACCTACGGGTAACTTGCCCAAGGGCACTGACAATGGCAGAGCTGGGATTCAAAGGGGGTAGTCTGGTTCTAACTGGGATTAGTGGTTATTATACTAACCACCTTCCCAAAGGAGTTTAACATAGATGATGATCTTTTTTTTTTTTTTTTTTAATTTATTTATTTATTTTTTTTTTTTTGGCTGTGTTAGGTCTTCGTTTCTGTGCGAGGGCTTTCTCTAGTTGCAGCAAGCGGGGGCCACTCTTCATCGCGGTGCGCGGGCCTCTCACTATCGTGGCCTCTCTTGTTGAAGAGCACAAGCTCCAGACGCGCAGGCTCAGTAGTTGTGGCTCACGGGCCTAGCTGCTCTGTGGCATGTGGGATCTTCCTGGACCAGGGCTCGAACCCGTGTCCCCTGCATTAGCAGGCAGACTCTCAACCACTGTGCCACCAGGGAAGCCCGATGATCCTTTTTTAAAACAGTTAAGTTTACTTAAAACTACACAAGTTTATTTTATAAGGTGAGAAGCCTTACAATTAAAGAATTTAAACTAGAGAAATTACTGTTAGGTGGTGGCAGAGCTAAAGTTTATCAATCCCGGCAAACACCCACATAAGAAGAAGTAGTGGGAGACTAACTTTTTTGAGTTAAATATTTAGAGTCTGGAGAAATTAACATAGCTGGAGAAATGTAGGGAAGGTGATGACAGTCAAGAAACTCCAAAAGCTGGGAAGGCGATCAAAGAAAACCCCAGGGCTACAGTGCCTAACATAAGTCACACTCCTGTCGATTCTTCCTCCTCAATGCAGTCTTTCAGGAGTGGTGCCTCCTCGCCATCTCACTGCTGATGCTTAAATTCAGGCCTTCAACATCTCTTGGTCCAATTGTGCTAACAATCTCTTACTCAGCTTCTAGTCACCACCTCCTCCCCTACCCCAGCATCCAATAGCTCTGCTGCTAACAGAATAGTCTTTCTGAAACACAAATACATCCGACTATGTTATTCCCCTTTTTAACTCTTCGGTGGTCCCTACAGCCAAAAATTTCCAGTTCCACCATCTTTGTATAGAATCAAAGTCCATCATCCCAGGATTTCCCCTGCCTCTCTGTTTGCAGGCCCAGGAAAACACTAGGCTAAGTCATTCCTCTCTTACCCAGTTCACATTGGGCCTCTGCTGGAAAAATCCTTCTTCCCAACCCCCATTCATCAACCTGCAGGACATCTCTCTATTCATCTCTTTTTCCATAAAGTTGTTCCACTCCTGCCTCCCACCAATAGAACCAACAATTTTCTCCTTTGTGTCTTCAGTGTACCACATGTATATGATTGTATTATACTGTCAATTTTTTATACACCTGACTCCCCTACTGTAATATAAGTCCCGTAAGAATACAGAAAGTGTCTTGTCATTTTGTCAACAGCACCTGATAGTGCCTGACACACAGTAGGAGCTTTATTCATTACTGCCTGATAAATACATGCCTTCCACAAGCCATTATAGCCTTTCTCTTGACAAAAGTTTTCAGTTCAGTCTCTTGGTTCCCTCCAGCCCCATGAGAACATAGGTCCTGATTTTTTTAAATGGAAGGCATTCTAGAAAGATATGATCTACTCTATAGTCAACTTTTCAGAATACCTCCAAAGTGAAGAATAAATGTTGAATAGTAGAGTTCACAAAGAATGGACCATAGAACAAATCCCAGAGGTTATAGGTAGGGTAGGAGATTCTATGGTCATATACATTCAGAAAACGCCTCGTGACATTTCCTTCTATGAAGAGTTAAATCACATTATCATATTAAAGGTTCATTAAAGTCCTAAGAAATTGGTTAACTTTGGACTTACTAACTTTGGCTAGGCAAGTGAACCTTACTTTGCTTCTGTTTTCTCATCAATAAATGGAAATAACAGTCTCTACCTTGATATGGTTATTGTAGGAATTGAATGAGATAATAAATATCAAATGTTCAGAACAATACTTGGCATACAGTAAGTGCTCAGTAAACTCAAGCAACTTTTAATATTTAAATTGACATTTTCTAAACACATTTAACAACAAAGTCTGTTTTTTTTGTCTAGCCATCACTAACACTGCACACTACACACTTTGAGAAACACCAGTATAGAATAAACACTCTACCACATGTTGGTCATTATGGAGATTTATGGCTCCAGACTTTAGGAGAAATATAGGCAATCTGATAGTTAAAATGTAGGACAATTCACTCTGGCTTCTCTGTGGCTGGCAAACATCAAAGTTTCAGCTGTCGCAACTTGCTGAGATAGGAAAAAGTGCATTGTGTGAACTAAAGGAAAACTACTCTGCAATGGAAAGAAGTTTCTTATATATAAATCTCACTACCCTTTCTGTACCTAGAAAGCAGTATATTCATCAAGCTCTGATTTTCATTGCCAAGGACTCCCGCTATTAAAGAGTAACACAAATAATCCATCCAGTCCATTTTTTTCCTTTAATAAATGAAAAGATTTATACTGGTAAAACTTAAAAGTAGATGATCCTTAATTCCAGCTCCCTCAAGTACAAAACTGTGCAGTATTTTGTGTGTGAGCATCTGTATGCATCTTCCTGGGTTAAGTATCATAGGAATGACTGAGTTTTCTTAACCATTTTTATAAAATTGAAGTATAGTTAATTTACAATGTTGTGTTAGTTTCAAGTATACAGCAAAGTGATTCAGTTATATGTATAACTGAATATATATACTTTTTCATATTCTTTTCCATTATAGGTTAATACAAGATATTGAATATAGTTCCCTGTGCTATACAGTAGGTCCACGTTGTTTACGTATTTTACATATAGTAGTGTGTATATGTTAATCCCAAACTCCTAATTTATCTCCTCCCCACTGCTATCCCCTTTGGTAACCATAAGTTTGTTTTCTATGTCTGTGGGTCTATTTCTGTTTTGTAAGTAAGTTGATGTTGTATCATTTTTTTGGCCCCACATATAAGTGATATCATATGATATTCGTCTGAGTTTTTTTTTAAAAATCAGGCCTATGTATCATTTAAATATTAAAAATCAAACAATAGGAATGGGTATATGCAGTGAAAGGTAAATCTCTCTCCCAACCCTAATCCTTACCCAGAGCCAACCACTAGTATCAGTTTTTTATATCCTTCCAAAGACAGCTTATGTATATGTTCGTAAGTATATATAGTAATATTATACTGTCACTCCATTTTTATAGAGATAATAGTATATGATATTAACTATACTGCAACTAGCTTTTTTCACTCAGCAGTTTATCTTAGAGCTCTATCCATATCAACACAGAGGTACAGATTATTTGGTTAATGGACATACCAAAATTTAAGGCAACCCTATGATAGATAGATAGGTTGTTACCAGTGTCTTGCTATTTACAAATAACACTGAAAACAAACATCCTTTAACATACATCTTTAGGCAAGAAATCAAGCAGGGAATTGCTGAATCAAAAAATATAAAGACTGCTAAACTGCCCTCCAAAGGTTGCCCATTTTATACTCTCAAGAATACTTACTTCCTATACTCTCCATAAAAGGTTTTCAGATTTTCGATCTTTTTTAATCTGACAGGTAAAAAATGATAACTAATGCTTTTAATTTATGTGGCCTATTTTGAATGAAAGAACCTCTGATTTAAGATGAGTCATACTTATGACGACTCAGTCATGGAAACAAAGGCACGATCAAAACTGGAACAATAACAGGAATTCAGTGAAGGTTTGCTTCAAGCTGATGGCTCTAGGGATGGTGGTCTGCAGACAGAGGAATTAAAAGGCTTCACCACGTGAGGTTTCTATCACGTTGCCAAACTGGAATATGTCTAAATAGATGACGGAACGTTTAGGGGAAAAGGGCATTTTGCAACCTGTAAGAAATTACGGGAGTGTGCAAGGAGACCACGACCCGCTATTGGCAGAGGTCCAGCGGACCCACACGTTCAACTCACCATCCAGTAGCCAGTGCTGGCCGCGCCTGTTCTCCAGCTCTGACAGCATGAGGCGTGTGATCACGTGATCTGGAACCAAAAGACTTTTCTCTATGTACTGCTTTGCCATATCACCAACTTCTATTAAAGACAGGAAAAAGACACTCTCAAAAAAGAAGCTTCAAAAAAAAAAAAAAACTTACAAACTCTTTTCTGACGGTTTTGCCTTCTTTCTCATTTCTCCCTGATGGCACGGGGAAGCTGAGAGGCACAACCATTCCTTAGAGACCAAAGGAAAAATTTTCCACTGCTCTTCTAGAAAGAATGCTGGATGACACAAACATCAACCGGTTTATTTCTTTTCATGAGCCTCAGGATAAGCAGATGGCACCTTGCTGACGCAGTTGTAGAAGCAACGCAGTGTTATTAGTGGAATGCCAAGTTCATAAAAAGATGTGAATTTTAAATTTTTTTTCAAAGAAAAAAATGCTCATATCATAATTTAAAATAACAATTTCTTATATGTGGAAATTATAAGTTGGGTTCAGGAGAACAAATTAGCAGTTTAAATCTGCTAAATTTCTAGGAACTGAATTTCTTTTTTTAACCAAGATGAAGTCCTCTGCTCTCCAGGGATCTGATAATGAACCATTAAGAAACACATTCTTGACAGGCCAATTAAGTTCTTATAAAAACATATAGCAGAATTATATTACTAGGCAAAAAAGCTCAAGAATCATTTAGCCTCCACCTTCACCTAGAATTTAAGGCAGAGCCCTTCCTTCCCCAGACTGAGCCTATACTCCCAACTCTGACTTCACCACTGAAACGTGGGCTGTGAAGAGTTCCCATCACTGGACAAGGATCCCAAAATTAGGCCCAATGATGTGGATTCGGTAACGTGCAAGAAACAGAACGTATATGTGGCGAAACATGAATGTGAACAAAACACATTCATTCAACAAGGATTTGTTGACTGCATACGATTTAACAGGTAATATTCTACAAGTGTAACAGTGACTAAAAGTTGCAGTTACTGATCTCTAAGCAGTATTACTTTCCTTAAGAGCAACAATAGCAATCTTCACTGAGAGTACATATTATCTCAGGCACTTATACGTGTTATTTCATTGATTCCTAAGATCCTCAACTTTAGACAGGAGGTAATACCCATATTTTTTAATGACAGCTTTACTGAGATATAATTCACACACCATAACATTCACCATCTTAAAGTGTACAATTCAGTGGTTTTTTAACACTTCCTCAGTGTTGTGCAGCCATCACCACTACCTAATTTCAGAACATTTATATGACCCCAGAAAGAAACCTTGTACCTATTAGCAGTCACTCCCCATTCCCTCCTCCCTCTAGGCCCTGGCTTCTACTAATCCACTTTCTGTCTATAGATTTGCCTACTCTGCACATTTCACATAAATGGAAGCACACTATGTGGTTTTTTGCGTCTGGGTCCTTTACTTAGCATAATGTTTTCAAGACGCATCCATGTTGCACCACCTCTCAGTACTTCATTCATTTTCATGGCTGAATATTATGATTCCATTGTACGGACATATCTTATTTTTTTTCACTCTTTGGATATTTTGAATAATGCTGCAATGTACAAGTTTTTGTGTGAATGCATGCTTTCAGTTCTCTTCGGTAATACCTGTAAGGTATATATGTTTTATATCTGAAAAATCACTGTCAGACAGAATGCTCAGAGTAACTGACAAGCTTGGTGTTTACTCTGCAATGGTCAGGCCAGCCCCAGAGCCCTGTTTTTTAGTCCCATCCACCAAACTTTAAGGTACATATAAACAACAAACACACATCTTCCAAGGTGAGAGACCAAGATGTGAACTGGCTGCAAATATCCCATGAGGAAACAGTAATGGGTAGGGATTGTCTTGTTTGGAAAAGAGAAGAACCAGAGAAGGACATGACAACAATTTACCCGTAACCTGATACTTGACACATGGAAAAGGCATTAACTTATTTAATCCTCAGGGCTTAGAATTAGGACTAGTAGTAGGAATTATAAATGGACAGGAAAAGTTGACTAAGGAAATGTTTGAATGGAGACTGCCCAGCAAGGGATATTATAGAGAGATTTGGAAAACTGGACTGGGGATTGGGCTTAATTCATGTTTTAGGTCCCTTCAGTTGGAGGATTTATGGTATTAGGATATATCTGAATTCAGTAATTTAATGAAGAACAGTATCAAAAATGATACGTCTAAGGCCTCTGATTATCCCCTGACTTTCCTAAATGGCTTCCACTGACACCTCAAACTTATACTGTCCAAAATCAACATTCCCCTCCCACTCTGCTCTTGCCCTAGTGTTTCTTGCCTTGTCAGTAATGGAGTCCCCCATTATCCGCAGTTTTCTTGGATTCAGTTACCCAAGGTCAACCACGGTCTGAAAATATTAAATGGAAAATTCCAGAAATAAGAAACTCGTTTTAAATCGGGTGCCGTTCTGAGTAGCATGATGAAATCTCTTGCCGTCCTACTCCGTCCCGCCTGGGATGCGAATCAACCCTTGGTCCAGAGTATCCCACCTTTTAGTCACTTAGTAGCAGTCTTGGTAATCAGATCAACTGTCTCAGTACCTTCAAGTGACCATATTTTACATAATAATGACACAAGGTGCAAGAGTAGCGATGCTGGCCATTTGGATGTGCCAAAGAGAAGCCATAAAGTGCTTCTTTAAAGTGAAAAGGTAAAAGTTCGACTTAAGGAGGAAGGAAAAACATTGTATGCTGAGGCTGCTAAGGTATATGGTAAGAACAAATCTATCCGGGGAATTGCAAAGAAGGAAAAAGAAATTCATGCCAGTTTTGCTGCTGAACCTCAAACTGCGAAAGTTATGAACACAGTGCATGATAAGGGCTTAGTTAAGATGAAAAAAGCATTAAATTTGTACAAAAAGATATTCTGAGAGACCAAATTCACGTAACTTTTAGTACAGTATATTGTTATAATTGTTCTATTTTATTAATTATTGTTGTTAATCTCTTACTGTGCCTAATTTATAAATTACTTTACCATAAAATTACTTTATCAAAATTACTTTATCCTAGGTATCTATGTATAGAGAAAAAACATAGTATATATATATATAGGGTTCTTCTCTCCTCATTGCCCATCCTAGTCCAGACACAACAGCCTCCTTGCACTTTCCTGAAGATCATAAGCATGTGCCCTCGCCAGGACCTTTGCATTTGTTCTTTCCTCTGCCAGGAACACTCTCTCCCCCAGAATTTCATATGGGTCAAGCCCTCATTGCATCCAGGTCTCTGATTAAGTATCACCTCAAAATGGGCTTCCCACCCTATCTACACAGCACAAGCACAAACACACACCCCTATCACCCTCTACTCTCTTATCCTACTGTGCATTATTTTCTAGAACTACAGACTTTACATATTATATACTGATGTATTTGTGAATTCAATTTCTGTCCTCCCCCACTAGAATATTGTTATTAGTTCATTGAAAAAATAATACTACTTTGCTCACTGCCATATCCTCAGTGCTTAGAATATAATCTGGCATGTATAGATAACTCCATAAAATTTTGTTGCATGAATGAATGAATACACTGAAGATTACAGAGAATTCTTTTCCCCTGGCAAAAATCAATCTGATCTTCCTATACAGTTATTACAGAACCATTTCCCCAAGATCATAGATAGGTCAACTTTGCCAGGTATCAACTTTTTCAAGGGAAATATAGACAAAGTGTGATCAGTACTAACTAGGTGAGATGGCCATGTAGGGTTTCATAGCTCAGTCTTATTTCCTCAGCCTTTCAAACCATGAATAGCAATGAATGAGGTCAGGGAGGGAAAATGGGGAGAAGGAAACACCAGGACCCAATGTTGCAGAGGCATGGGGCTGCTTGGCATACTTGGAGGAACTTCAATTAGTGACATCTGACAAAACCACGCCATGAGAGAGAGCTAGACAGGTAGGTTAAGCAGCATGGGCTTCGAGGGACTAAAGGAAAAATGGGTAGTTCCAGAAATGCCATTCCCACAGCTAAAACCAACTATTTAATTTGCAGGGCCCAGCGCAAAATGAAAACATGGAGTCTCCTTGTTCAGAAACTAAAAATGTCTAGATGGCAACAGCAGAGCATTGCACTAAGTGCAGGGCCTTGTGTGACTACACAAGTCAATGCCCACGGCGATGTGAAATTTGGACAGGGCTGGAGTGGTGAAAGCCAAGGAGGCTGTGACAATAATCCAAGCACAAACAGGCCTGATCCAAAGCAGAGGCAACATTAGAAGACCTTCTGGCCCTTGAGAGTACCTTTAGCTAACCCAACGGAGACTGTGCAACTCCAAGTTCAAAATAACTCTGTGGAAGACTTCCAGAACCATCTTAATCCAATTTACTAGTGAAGAGAAAGATCTAAGCAGCATCTTTTCCCATTTTTGGCAGCCTGGGCTCTTCTCTGGAGCAAGACAGACAGCATGCCCTCCAATCTGATACAAAATCAAACTTGCTCCATGTCTCTCGCTCCACACCCCACCCCCCCTAAAAACCAGGAAAAGGCAACAGCAGCCAGAGCAAAATGGACTTAACGTATCTACATCTGAATGAAGACTTCACTACAACAGTAATCTGAAATAAAACACTAGTCAGAAGACAAGCCCATTCCAGAAAACAGGACCTTCATCTGCCCTTGTCAGTTTGCTTGGAGGAGAAAGCAGTATCATTAAACGCTAATGCCAGCATGTTTGGATAAAACACATACCTGCTCCAACTCCTCAAGCAGTATTCCAAAGAAAGGCTGTACATACACATACGTTGTCTTACACTGCTTTTGCATCCTTAGTGTGTATACATATGTGCACATGCACACACACACACACACACACACACACTCACTAGAATAATAAACCATAAACCACCAGGAAGGTTTCAAAAATAAACTTAGTAAATTAAGAGTAACTCAAAAAAAGGCCAACAGCTTTGCATTTCTTAAGTGTCACAACAACTAAAAAATAAAAATAAAACTAATCATGTGTTTATGAGATTGACCAGAACACCAGTGATTAAGGCCACATTTGGAAAAACTTTCTTCAGAAAGGAAAAGTGTCAGATTACAAAATGGTATGTATTATAGAATTATGTATGTATATGTATAGATATATATTACCATTGTCAATGTTAAATGTATTAGAAGAAAATCAATGTTCCACCACTTTTACAATATAAATTTTGTAGCAATGCATCTTAAAAACCTATTCCATTTAATTACTACTAAATATAAATTAAAATAGACATGACCTTGGTTACCTTGAGAAATATATATTTTCAATTTCTAGCCAGATCAGACAACATATAAGTTTTCAGAATTTAACACTACCTATTAAGTTGCATATTTAAAATAATACCAAGTAGAAAAATTTAAGATAACACAGAACTTAAGTACCTATTAAATTGGTCATTTCTCCAAAAGTCAGGCTTCCAGGCTATGGAAGATATTTTTATTGACCTCAGTTCTTTCACATTAAAGTTGTCCATATTCACTTAACAGACTGACATAGATCATTGTATTCTGGGCAGCAAATATGGCAAAACACCGTCCACTGCTAAAAGGGGAGGATTTTGGGCACACGATTTGAATTATCTTGATTAAAAAGAAAATACCGGGACTTCCCTGGTGGTGCAGTGGTTAAGAATCCATCTGCCATTGTAGGGGACATGGGTTCGATCCCTGGCCCGGGAAGATCCCACATGCCACAGAGCAACTAAGCCCGTACGCCACAACTACTGAACCTGTGCTCTAGAGCCCACGAGCCACAACTACTGAGCCCACGTGCCACAACTACTGAGCCCACGTGCCACAACTACTGAAGCCCGCGTGCCTAGAGCCCGTGCTCCGCAACAAGAGAAGCCACCACAGTGAGAAGCCCGTGCACAACAAAGAAGAGTAGCCCCCACTCGCCGCAACTAGAGAAAGCCTGTATGCAGCAACAAAGACCCAAATATAAAATAAATTTATAAAAAAGAAAGAAAGAAAAAAAAAAAAACCTTTGTCTAAATAACTAGGAGAGCCACTAAGCAAATAACATTTCTTTAGAAAAACCATGAGAAAACACTCACAGATATGTAGGTGGCACAAAATCCATTCTATAGCCACCCTAAATATTCACAACTGCCAGCTCAAACATTCCAGAGACTGAATGACTTCCAAAAAGAAATAAATGCATAAAGATCCAAAATGTGAAAGACAAGATTACTGAACTGGGGCGGTGGGGGGAGATGGTAAACACTGTTCGCTAAGGGGAAACTGGAGAATATGGGATGTGGTTGGTTTTATGGTTTAAATACTCTCTGAATCCACTTAATACTCACTCAGTTGATATTTATTCAGCATCTACCATGTGCCAGGCCCTGTGCCAACCTCAGAGGAGGCCTGTCCCAGAGCTCAGAACCTAAACACTGGGGTCAGGTGCCAGCCACAGAAAGCTTTCAATAGCAAAATTTTATGGAATTTTACTCTGTCAGGCAAAAAAATTAAACAGTCGGTAATTATCACATTAAGTTATACTTATACAAGCTCTTACGTTGCCAATAAAATTCCATATAAATATATTTTGAAACAGAAATAGGCTATTGGTCACAAACTAAATGAGAGTATTTGGTCAAATATTCAACCTGCCAGCTAATTCACCTTTGACCACTGAAGAGTTACCCCTAAAATCCTAGTCCAGAGTTACAGAAAGTCAACCAGGCTCCCTTAATCTCTTGACACTGGAGACAAAAAGATTTGTTTTAACAAAGGTGGAGATTAAGAAAGATAATCAACTTTAGTCAGGTAAAATCCACTACTGGAATGGAAGTCTCTTGAAACCAAACCTCAACTACTATTAATACTTTAAGCAAAGGCAATGAGGTCTTTTTATTTTATTTGAATATATCTGTCTTTTGTCTTTCTTTGTCAAATACTTTTTTCAATAACTAGCCCAGAAAGTGCCAGCATAAGGACAACAATGACAAGGGTGTTTTGTGGCATGGGCCTCCAACCAGCTGTGCAATGACCCTGCCAGCATCCTACCAGAGACCTCCCATTTTACCCCTAGTGTATGAGAGTCACTCCAATTACTCAGAACCACAGGTGAAAACTCTCTTCCCCAGGAACATGCCACTTATCTAACCAAAATTTTCTGTGCATCTACTACACGCAAGGCACAAGAGATACAAATATAAGAACACCTCCAAGAATGAACAGTGGGGACAGACTCATGAACATAATTATTAAAAAGTGTATGCTCTGGGACTTCCCTGGTGGTCCAGTGGTAAAGAATCCGCCTTCCAATGCAGGGGATGCAGGTTCGATCCCTGGTCGGGGAACTAAGATCCCACATGACACGGGGCAACTAAGCCCACGCACCACAACTACTGAGCTCGCACGCCTCAATGAGCGAGCCCATGTGCCACAAACTACAGAGCCCACGCGCCCTGGAGCCGGCGCGACACAACTAGAGAGAGAACACCCGCATGCCGCAACTAAAGAGAAGCGCCTGAGCCGCAACGAAGACCCGAAGCAGCCAAAAAAACCTGTAATAATAATAAAATAAAATAAATAAAATTTAAAAAGAAGGTACCTGAGATAAATTTATAACTTATTTATTGTAAAATAATGCAAAACCTTGAAACTATAAAGACTTAAATCCTATTTGTTCTTTGTCCCTTTGGACATCATCAGACTAAGATGCCCAACAGGATCAAGTCACTGACCTCGTCTCTCCTGATTTCACATGAACCACACCTGTCTTCAAAACCGTTCCTCTGCCATTCAGTCTCAGGGTAAAAAATTTAGCTCATCATGGGGTCAATTACTATTTGTGTTCTAACCAAAGGAAATTGCAGCGAAAAATTATTTAAATCCGTGATCTATATAATCAATCACTCCCTACGTCAAAAGGATGTTAACAGTAAAAAAATGTCTTTTTCTTTTTAGATTTGAACCCAAATTTATGTAAAGTACAAATGTTTATCTCTTTACCACTAATTCTGAGATTAAAATGAAAGAATCTGTAATGTGATTTCTTTTTTTCTATCGAGATATGACTCCCATATAACATTACATCGGTTTCAGGCCTACAACATAATGATGTGATATTCACATATATTTTGAAATGATCACCACCATCAGTCTAGTTAACATCTGTCACCATACATAGTTACAAACTTTTTTTTTTCTTTTTTTTCTTTCGGCTGCACCACACAGCATGTGGGATTTTAGTTCCCTGACGAATGGATCGAATCCGCACCCCCTGCAGTGGAAGCACAGAGTCTTAACCACTGGACGGCCAGGGAAGTCCCCAAACTTTTTTTCTTATGATGAGAACTTTTAAGATATATTCTCTTAGCAACATTCAAATACGTAATACAGTTTTATTAACTATAGCCGCCATGTTACACATGATATCCCAGGACTCTTATAACTGACCTTTTGATCCCCCAAAGCCCCTGCCTCTGGCGACCACCAATCTGTTGACCACCAATCTGTTCTCTGTATCTGTGAGCTCAAGGTTTTGTTTTGTGTGTTTTTTAGATTCCAAATAAGTGAGATCATACAGTTTATTTACTCTTGATATCTGCATTTTTATCAAGGGACAATACCCTTTCAAAAACACTGTAATGGCTTCATAATGAGGCAAAGAGCCAATACGCTACAATGAATTACCACCAGGCTGGGAATCTGGAGTCTTGATCTGAAGCTTGCCTCCAAGTCTCTGCCCACAGGGCTGAACACATCAATGTCCTTCACTTATCGAAGCCTCAAGTTTCCTCATCTGCGTGAGGGAGGTGGACTCTTCCTCTGTCATCTCAGAGGTGGAATTTCAATTTCCTGTACCTGGCTTTTGGCTTAGAGGGCTGGCTTCTCAGTACGCCTGAAACCACAGCAGGATCCTTTCAACCACCAAGACTCTACCTCTGAGGTAAGGACAGGGACCCCAGAGACTGAGAGTCTCTCCCTGCCTTCATGGGCAGCTAAGGCGCTGATCATTACACCCATTCTAGATGTGAGGAGTGGCATCCGGACCAGAACTCAGGCGTGACAGTCTGCCTGGGAATAAGGTCCAATGCTTTGTTTGGCCTCTTTGCTTTTTTCCTCTCTAGCCAGACTGGATATTTACATTCACTTAGTCTAATTTTGTACCCTAGGTCCAGAAATGTGTTGGCAGTGGGTGTGTTTCTGTAATAGCCAAGATAAAAATATGCATGGACAAAAGCCATGACTTTGGATAGGGTAGGGGCTAGCATTACTGAGAAGGAAGGTGATCCAATATCTAAGCACAAGGAATACCCTTAAGCTTTCTCATCCCACTAGCAGATCAATTATGTGACCGCCCCCCCCCCAACACACACACAGATTCAAAGAATAAAATTGTACAGTAACTTCATTTTAAGACTTTAAATAAGTCATGAAAAGAAAAAGATACTGGAATTTCATTAAGCCAAAAAAAATTTGGATGTCCTATGTCGGGAATATTTTCTTGGCCTAGAATAGGAACACATGCATTTATAGACACACCACGAACATCTGGAGAAGGACCACATGCTGCCTTACATAAGCAGCAAAGGAGAAAAAGCAGACTGGGATGAAGGCAACAGAATCTGGGCAAGGGAACAAATGGGGAAAGGCAAGTAATAGTAATCCACGGGACTTCCCTGGTGGCACAGTGGTTAAGAATCCGCCTGCTAATGCAGGGAACATGGGTTCGAGTCCTGGTCTGGGAAGATCCCACATGCCGTGGAGCGGCTAAGCCCATGTGCCACAACTACTGAGCCTGTGCTCTGGAGCCCATGAGCCACAGCTACTGAAGCCCATGCACCTAGAGCCTGTGCTCTGCAACAAGAGAAAGCCCGTGCACAACAATGAAGACCCAATGCAGCCAAAAATAAATAAATAAATTAAAAAAAAAAAAATAGTAATCCACAAGGTTTACCAAAATCAAAGATGAGTTTTAGACCCAGAGCATTTAACCATCTCCTCAAGCTCGAGTTCTGCAAGTCTGCCTTGGCATCCACCATACCGGGAACTTTCAGCTCCAAGGAGTAGGATCATACTTCAAACCTTACAAGCTCTCTGGATTTTCTCAACTCCCCTGTAACCTTATCACAACCCAACTACTAGCCCCATTCAGAGGACAGGGAGGAATTTCACTTTTAAAGCAACATGAAAGGAACTCCTTCCCACTGCAGAAGATCCCGGTGTGGATCTGGCTGTACCAGGCGTCTTGTCGGCTGCCTCTCTGGGCAGGATCTTGGCTGCAGACCTGTACAAGGGAAGCTGCTGTTTCCTCCAGTGCCATCTGCTCCGACAGAATGGACTGCTACTGCTGCCCACGGGGGACTTTTTTCTCTCTCTCCCTGCCTCCCTCCCTTTTTCCCTCCCTCTGTCATAGCTTTCCGGCAATATTCTGGTCAAGCACTACTCCAAGAACACCGAAGAGGTACACGTTCCCCAGCCTCCCACGGCTGGTAGGAGAGAGTCCTGCGAACAAAGGGAAAGAGAAGGAGGGAAACAGCTGATGCTACCACTCTTTTCGCCAGGGCTCCCAGTGGGGTCATATGGTCCACTGAGAAGGCCGACATGCAATCATCCTTTAACACCAGCAAGGACAACAACAACAACAACAATAATAATAATACCAGAGGGCAGTCATATGAAAAACAGTACGGAGGTTCTGCAAACCATCAAAAATAGAACTACCATAGGATCCAGCAATTCCACTCTGGGTATTTATCCAAAGAAAATGAAAACACCTACTCGAAAAGACTTATGTAGCCCCATGTTCACTACAGTTCAATAGCCAAGATATGGAAACAACCTAAAGGTCCATAAGTTGATGAGTGGATAAAGGAAATGTGAGAGAGAAATACATACTTACATACATACATACACACACACTCATATACACACAGACACACACACACACACACAGCGGAATATTACTCAGCCATAACAAAGAAGGAAATCTTGCCATCTGCCACAACATGGATAGACCTTCAGGGCAACATGCTAAGTGAAATAAGTCAGACAGGGACTTCGCTGGTGGTCCAGTGGTTAAGAATCCATCTTCCAATAAAGGGGATACAGGTTCAATCCCTGTTCCAGGAACTAAGATCCCACATGCCGCGGGGCAACTAAGCCTGTGCGCGCAGCAACTGCTGAACACCTGAGCCACAACTAGAGAGCCCGCGCACCGCAACTACTGAGCCCACGTGCCACAACGAGAGAAGCCCGCGTGTTGCAACGAAGGTCCCACATGCCGCAACTAAGACCCAACACAGCCAAAAATTAAATAAATAAGTAAATAAAAGTAGAGAAGGAAGTCAGAGAAAGACAGATACCATATGCTCTCTCTTATATGTGGAACCTAAAACAAAAAACAACAAAGAAAACCAACAAGCTCATGGACACAGAGAACAGACAGGTGGTTGCCAGAGGAAGGGGGTGAGGGATGTGTAAAATGGGTAACGGGGGTCAAAAGGTATAAACTTCCAGTTGTAAAATAAGTCAGTCATGGGAAATGTAATGTACGGCATGGCAGCCACAGTTGATAATACTGTACTGCATATTGAAAAGTTGCTAAGAGAGTAGATTTTAAAAGTTCTCATCACGAGAGAGATGAGAATTAACAAAATTAATTCTGTTAACTATGTGACAGATGTTAACTAGACTTACTGTGATCTTTTCATAAGATACACAAATATCATTATGTTGTACATCTGAAACTAATATAATGTTGTATGCCAACTATAAATAAAAATAAAATGTTGTATGCCAACTATCCATAAAAATAAATGAATAAAATAAAAGCAGGTCAATTTAAAATAGATAGATAGATAAGACAGACAGATAGACAGACAGATAGATAGAGTGTAATGGGGGAAAATACCAGAGGCAACAGTCATTAAACACTTATTAAGTGCTGGACCAGTGGTTGTCAAACTGCTGTCAGTATCACAATTCTGGTTTTGAAATTAAAAAGTGTTGGGGCTTCCCTGGTGGCGCAGTGGTTGAGAGTCTGCCTGCCAGTGCAGGGGACACGGGTTCGAGCCCTGGTCTGGGAAGATCCCACATGCCGCGGAGCAACTAGGCCCGTGAGCCACAACTGCTGAGCCTGCGCGTCTGGAGCCTGTGCTCCGCAACAAGAGAGGCCGTGATAGTGAGAGGCCCGCGCACCGCGATGAAGAGTGGCCCCCGCTTGCCACAACTAGAGAAAGCCCTCGCACAGAAATGAAGACCCAACACAGGCAAAAATAAAAATAAATTAATTAATTTTAAAAAAGATACAGATATGTATTCCAGTATTAAAAAAAAAAAAAAAGTGTTTTGTACCCAAAAAGGGAGAATATTACAAATTTTTTAAATGTATGTCATTTTATGTATTTGTAGGTATATAGTTAATTGCAAGGTTCTACTAATTCCTACTGTTAAAAAAAATGATTAAAGATGACAATTTAGGTGATACAAACAAACTTTAAACACTTCATGAAGTAGACAGTCTCCTTTCAGAGAACTGCAAGATGGGGCAGAAGGCAGGAAGCCCTTTATAGGATAAAGAATAAAGAACAAGGAAGAGACAAGAAAAAGATATCTGATTGGCTGGGGCCAGATCGTCAGTCGATCTGGTTTAGGGTGAGAAGACCTAGAGCTGGCTTGGCATTTGGGGACTAGCTGACTGGATGTACCACGTTTATGGTCAAGCAGAACACTGACATGGACATGAAACTTATCTAAGTTTCGGTTTGCTGGTGTGGCACACCAAGCAGAAGCAGTTCTGTCTTGG
Organism: Balaenoptera musculus; assembly: GCF_009873245.2. Classification (NCBI taxonomy): domain Eukaryota; kingdom Metazoa; phylum Chordata; class Mammalia; order Artiodactyla; family Balaenopteridae; genus Balaenoptera; species Balaenoptera musculus. Next base: position 56,042,012 of record NC_045785.1, on the reverse strand, counting down.
GCCTGGAAATTTATTTCAACCTTATTATGCGTCACATTAAAAAATTTAACACTGGGCCAAGCCCTACTCAAACCACTTATATGCATTATCTCATTTGATTTTTACAACAAGGCTAAGACGTAGTACCATTTTTTTTTTTTTTTTGGCCACACCGCACAGCATGTGGGATCTTAGTTCCCCCACCAGGGACTGAACCCGTGCCCCCTGCAGTGGAAGTGCAGAGTGCTAACCACTGGACTTCCAGGGAAGTCCCAGACGTAGTACCATTATTATCCTTGGTTTATAGTTGAAGAAATGGAGATACGAAGTATTTTAGCTTCCCAGGCGATGTGTTCCCAGAGCCTGTATCTTACATGCCCGAAAGTGCTGAATTCCCTGGCCCTGCCTCCAAGCCTTTCTCCACTTCCTCAGGCAACTAGTCTCTTCCTCCCAATTCCTCCCACAGTGCCATCCTTTGTTCAGCCATCTGCCCTCTCCCCTTCTGAACTGAGGACATCTCAACTGCAGGTCTGGTCTAGATGAGTGACTTAAACTAAGCCTCAGGGAGCAAAGGATGCCTTCAAGAGGTTTTCAAAGTTGAATAAGCAAACAAATAAAAATAGAATTTTTTAAAAAGGAAGAAAAGCAAAATGTAGCAAGAAAAAAAAAAAATAAACCCTGACACTTGAGGGTCTGTCCTAGGCAAAGGGAAACTAAGTCTTTTTTTTAAATAAGTTTATTTATTTTTGGCTGTGTTGTGTCTTTGTTGCTGCGCAGGGGCTTTCTCTAGTTGTGGCGAGCGGGGGCTACTCTTCGTTGCAGTGCGCGGGCTTCTCATTGCGGTGGCTTCTCTTGTTGTGGAGCACGGGCTCTAGGCACGCGGGCTTCAGTAGTTGTGGCACGCGAGCTCAGTAGTTGTGGCTCACAGGCTCTAGAGTGCAGGCTCAGTAGTTGTGGCACACGGGCTTAGCTGCTCTGTGGTATGTGGGATCTTCCCTGGACCAGGGCTTGAACCCGTGTCCCCTGCATTGGCAGGCAGATTCTTAACCACTGTGCCACCAGGGAAGTCCTGGGAAACTAAGTCTTAATAATACTCTTCTCTTTCTTAGAAGTACTTGAGGGGACATAAGAAACTTTTATCTAAAATTTAATGAGATTTAAAAAGCACACTAAAGTTTTAAAGCATATGTCTACACTTCATTCAGGGAAAGCAATTTAATGAGTTTTTGGCTCAGCAAAGGTAGGGCTAGGATTTATCTGCTGGGTAGACGCTGAAAAGGTAAACTGCTCTGGATAAGAAAGTAACAACAGGTTTTAGATGATTGAAAGCTGGTAGACAGAAAAAGAGCAAATTTTCCAGAAGGGAAAAGAACAGGAAGGTAAACTGAACTCTAAGGTAGGAGAGGGGCAGGCAGGGCTAAAGGGGTGTGTAGGGAATGGCAGACAGGTTTTCAGACAGTGGTGTCTAATATGCCATGTCAGGACTTCCCTGGCGGTCCAGGGGTTAAGACTCCATGCTTCCACTGCAGGGGGGTCCGGGTTCGATCCCTGGTCGACTGGGGAACTAAAATCCCACAAGCTGCGTGGCGTGGCCAAAAAATAATAATAATATGCCATGTCAAGATGTTGCTTATGCCAGACTCTAAACTTCATCACCCCCAAACCTTTAACACAACCACCTAAGATTAGGAGTCCTTTGGAAGAAGAAGATTAATGTCCAACAAGGAGTAAGGAATGCAGAAAATGGCAGCCCTTATAAGACTGAAAGGCAGAAGTGAAGAATTCCAGGGAAGCGTGAAATCTGAAAAAGGAGTGATTAGAGAGTGGCCAGTACCGTAGATGGTGGAGTGAAATGCTGTGTACTGACCGAGCAGGTGATGGGAACCTGAGTCTTCCTGACTCAACAGATAATGCTGGAGGACCAGCCAAGTGCCACAGACTGTTCCCCAGGGTCGCCCATCACCCACACCATGACAGCACGTCTATGCCTGAGCACAGTCACTCCCAGGCCACACATCGTAATGACTCAACACTAACGACCAGGATTTGTGGTTTGCAAATCTCTTTAAAGCTCAGTCCAAGCTGGCCCAGAAGCAGAAGTAATGAGGAGGAAGAGAAGACAGCACTGGATTTCATTCTCTGACTCTGGAAGTCTTACCTCACTAACTAATCTGAAGATGAGCTGGTAAATTACCCAACAGGAAACATAAAGCTCTGCCCATTAAACCAAAGGATTGCTTTCAGGCTAGGACAATGTATGCCCACAGTTAGTTGCCTCTATTCCAAAAGGAGTTCCTCAATAACTGAGGATGTTTCCCTTGTAAATGAAAGCGCCACTAGTTTGCTGGCCCCTCGATGAAGCTGAATTCCACACTACACTTGAGTGTAGAATATACACTCAGGTCTCTACATCTTCTGCTAGATATGCATATACATGAAATTGAATGCTCCACCAGATGTACAATTTTAGCCTCAACTTAAAACTTTCACACTTTCTCCACCCACCAAATGAAAGAGGGAAAACAAAGCAGACATATATAGCTCAGCAGCCGCCACAGCTGTTCTCTGAAAATTGGTACAAAGAAGGTGACATACACTCTTTTCAGACAAGAATTTCTCATCCCTTTTTTTTTTTAAATGCTAAGCCAGAAAATACCTGGAGTCTCTAAAAATGATCAAATTCATGCAACAGAGCCACCTCGACACAGCAAAGCAGAACGGTCTGGCAGCAGCCAACAAAATGAAGCTACGTTTTAACTCTTTCCACTTCTCAAGTATGTAACTGGATTCCACTCTTTGGTATATAAAAACAAAATGAGAAGACCTGCAGGTAAATTTAAACCTAATCAAAGCCAATGATGACTGCTATGGTGATTATTAGTTTATTTAGCTTTACGTATGTTATGCAAAGCATCAACACCCAGTTCACGTGACCTTTTAAGAACAACTATTTCTCTTACTTTGTGCGAAAAGCAACATTGGATAATCTGTATAAGGGTAAGGGAAGAAGGAAGGAAAGAAGGAAAGACTACTGCAATAAGGTGGTGCCCAGCAGATACCTTGCCTTGCCTATGTGACATCTGGACTGTCAAGAACAATGCTTTAAAACATTCTGCAGCTTTTTTTTTGCCCTTCACTGGTCACTAACTATGAAAAAGATTTGCAGGACATGTTTATAATCAGGCCTGGGGCTTCCCTTGTGGCGCAGTGGTTAAGAATCCGCCTGCCAATGCAGGGGACAAGGGTTCCAGCCCTGGTCCAGGAAGATCCCACATGCCGCAGAGCAACTAAGCCCATGTGCCCCAACTACTGAGCCTGCACTCTAGAGCCCACGAGCCACAACTACTGAGCCTGCGTGCCACAACTACTGAAGCCCACGCGCCTAGAGCCTGTGCTCCGCAACAAGAGAAGCCACCGCAATGAGAAGCCCGCGCACTGCAACAAAGAGTAGCCCCCGCTCGCCGCAACTAGAGAAAGCCCCTGCGCAGCAACAAAGACCCAATGCAGCCAAAAATAAATTAATTAATTAAAAAAAAAGAATCAGGCCTGTATAAACTAAAGGCAAACTGGAGCAGAACCAGAATTACAGAAAGACTCTATCACCATAATTTAACTTCTAGAAACACCACTTCCCAACCCCCAGTGGGGTCCTGCCTTCTGTCACTTAGAACATCTCGTGCCGACTAACAGTAGTTCCAGCTCCGGCTCAGCCACCAGCTGTGTTCGTCTTTCACAATCCCTACCATCGAGGAGAATCAATGTTGCAGTGCTGTTTGGTTTGGCTGGATTCCTCTAGACATAAGCTCAGTGCATGCATTTATTCTCTGGAGTGTGAACTTCAGCAGTGTTTGAAACATGACATTTGGAAACCTAAAACTGACCTTGATTACGAGATTTGGCCTGGCACTCTGAGATAACGTAACAGACACATCTATGCTGGGGAAAGTAATCCTTCCAGGAGGCTCTTAGAATGCATTTCCTCCACAAAACTAACATCCCTGCAATAACTACAAACAAACATCAACACACAACACATTTGCCTGCAACCAGGGCACTCACCTTGGGCAAAAAACTGGAGAGGGTACAAGAGAAAACAAGCTCTAGTAACCAAGATAGATATTTTAATCCAGTGTTTTCAAATATCAAATTAAGGCAAAAAATCCAGGATGAAAAACTATGAAAATTTTAAAGAGGATCCAACCCTGCGCACAACTCACTCTCACTCACCTCACCCTAATCTCAGTCCTGTCGGATCTGGTCTTTATTTAAAATGTTGGTATTTGTTCATTTTACTGCATTACACTACTACTTATCTTGTTTACTGATTTTTTGGCACCCCTTTAAATTTTTTACTCAAGGAGAGTGCCTTGCTCATCTCACCCTAGCCTCCGCCCTGCCGACTCATATTAACTTAATACGCACAAGGAAACCCTGTGAGGTAGCTCTACCATTACTCTCGTTTACAAATGAGTAAACACAAAAAGTTTAGGGTTAGGTTAGCTACTTTACCCAAGTTCATACAGGTAGGGTGGCCAAGTCAGATTCCAAACCCAGCTATGTGGGTCAGAGCCCAAACTCTTAAAGACTACCTCTCAGAGCTTTGCATCGCTAAAATATTTACCATAAGTGAAACTGAGCAGGACCCTGTGGGGCCCTCCTGGGCACAAAAGCCTTTCCCGGTCCCCACTTCTTATTTGCAGGATAAAGCCTTCAGCCTTCTAAACCTTCCCTGAGTTCCAAAGGGCAGATTCAAACAGCTACTAATCAGAGCAATAGGGAATGAAGAAACAAAGGAGGAACAATCAAGAAACTACAGTGCAGGGATTAAAGCAGGATCCAAGTTCCTCCTCAAGGGATATACATAACAATATCTTTGAGTTCTTCTGCAGAACTAAGGCCCCACCCAGGTGGAGGAAGGTAACTTCAGGCTGAGCTCAAGATTCTTGGAGCACCGCCCTGTTACCTCACCACCAACCAATCAGAAAAAAGTCACACATCCTGCAGCCCTCACCCCAAATTTTGCCTATAAAACCCTTTCCCCAAAAACCATCAGGAAGTTCAGGGGTTTCTGTGCACAAGCCACCCGTTCTCCATGCTTGACCCTGCAATAAAACTTTGCCTGCTCCAAACTCTGACTTTTCCGTTCATTTGGCCTCACTGTGCATCAGGCACTCCAACTCTCATTCAGTAACCCAAGTCTCTACAGTCCCGGGTTTCATAAAATAATGTGTGGAAAACAATCCAAATAAACTATAATTAATGACAATCTGGGTAAATTTAGTCATGAGTTGTTCATCGCTGATCCGTGTCCTGCAATCTTTAGGCTAAGTGATTAATTCCATCTGGAATTCATCCTGGAATCTTTCTAATTTGTCCCTAATTTTTTAGCTATTCTAACCTTCAGAAGGAGCCAAGGAAGAGAGAGGATCTCTGGACCCTCATTCAAGGACAGGACTATAGAGTTGAGTAGTGTGGAGTAGCTGGTGTCTGTACTTAGGTCTGAGATGACCCTAGTACACACCCTCAAATACTGTCAGCTTTACAAGGCTACTTGAACTACACTGTGCGTTGCAGGACAATGTTCAGAAATACTCCCAAATAACATGTTCATTTAGAGTAGAATATATAAGTAAATCTATTATAACTGTAAGCAGATAGGTTAGACGGTCCCAGAGAAAAAGAACTAGGAATGGCTTTCTTGACATGAGAGAACCCATTTTGGCCTAAGCCATTTTGTGATCTAAGCCTGGCCACAATGCTTGCCCTTGAACAGGTCTCAGTAATCAATGATCTTAAGGGAACAAAGGAATGTAGGAACAGAGAAAAGGCAGTCAAACAATAGTCCAGTGATAAAGCAGAGTCCTATTTCCTCCTCAAGGGATACACAGCACAATATACATATTTGAGTTCTGCAGGAACTAAAGCCCCCACCCAGGTGGAGGACAGGATGATGATGTTGACCCACTAGGCTTCAATCAACCAAGACTTAGACCTTTGCCCCAATTCTAAGCTGAATTTTCCTCTGCTCAAGCCCCTTCATGAATATGCATGTCCCCTTAGCTTAAAACTTCCCCAGTTTTGCTGTTTGGGGACGCTGCTTTGGGAAAGATCCCAAATTACTTGCTGTAAGTAATAAGTCCTTCCATCTCCCATTCTTCACCTTGGTTGTGTGTTTTGGCTTGACACCCACCAAGAGGTGAACCTGGCTTTCCGGTAACATAGCTACAATGATCCTGCCACATTTAGCCAGTTGTTCGGAAGGGTGGCCATTGCAGATTAAAAGGGTCATAGTGAAATCAGGCTGCAAAAGAATCTAGAAATGGTATCATGGGAAGAATGGCTGGGGGAACTAGGGCTGTTTCTCTTGGGGAAAAAAAAGGCAACTTAAGTCAGGGAAGTGGTGCCTAGCAACTATTTTCAATTATCTGAAGAGCTAGTGGGTTTAATTTATGTGACAACAAAAGACTGAAGCTGGATAAGTGGATGACAGTTTATGGATGACAGTTTCAAGGAGTTGGCTTTCATCTCAGTATAAGGAAAAAAAATCTTCCAACAATTAGACCTGTCCAGCAATGAAAGAGCCTGCAAGTTGGCTGTCAGCATCTATAGAGGAGATCTAGCACAGAATGGCCACTTGGACAGAAGGACTTAAAATCCCTTCCAATTCTAAAATGTTAAGAAATGGAACAAATAATTAAACTAATACAGTCATTGTTATGCATAGTGTTTAGTTCCTAAGAACCCTAGAAAACTGAAACAAAACTATGAGCTCAATGAAAAGGTTTTGCACTTTCATCCCATTCCAAGCTGTACCCTTGATTTTTTTAAAACACTAAGCCCACTGAAGTAATGCAAGTTGAAAATCAGTCTCCCTCTTGGAAAAACTAAATTATGTCCTTGGTTGGTATTTATAGTCACCATTTAAGAAAACTGGGAAACTATAGTCATATATGCAATCAATATTTTATAGCTCTCCTGCAAATCACATGGGTTATTTTTACCAAGATCTACAGGGGTCATGTAGGAGAAAAAATACAGAAGCAGTTGTGTTAAAATTTAGGAAAAACAAGCAAAGCAAAAGTTGAATCAGATTTGTCAGCTACCTGTATATTAAAAGACCTTGAGAAAATCTATCCAATCAGACAAATAGGTAAAGTTAGAAAACTGTCCCTTTTAATGATGACACAACTTTTAAAATTTTTATTTTATTTATTTATTATTATTATTATTATTTTGGCTGTGTTGGGTCTTCGATTCTGTGCGAGGGCTTTCTCTAGTTGCGGCGAGCGGCGGCCACTCTTCATCGCGGTGCGCGGGCCTCTCACTGTCGCGGCCTCTCCCGTTGCGGAGCACAGGCTCCAGACGCGCAAGCTCAGTAATTGTGGCTCACGGGCCCACTTGCTCCGCGGCATGTGGGATCTTCCCAGACCAGGGCTCGAACCCGTGTCCCCTGCACTGGCAGGCAGATTCTCAACCACTGCGCCACCAGGGAAGCCCGACACAACTTTTAAAAAGCAATTTTACGTTAAGGGAGTCTTCCAAAAGAGGCACACACGTAACTTTAATGTAAGTATTTTTGTTTGGACAAGAATGGAAACGCCAAGAAAATTCAAAGGAAAACAGAAGGACAACACAATTAATAGAGGTCGAGCCCGAGGTATGCATGACTCCAAAGCCCAACTATATTTCCTCTATGCCATGGAGCCAACCTCCGTGCCAACTACTTGCTATGCCAAACCTACATGGGTACTTCCAACTGGAACTTCCCACAGGTATGGACTGCCCTCCTTCTGTTAAATGAGACCACTTTTCTCCACAATCATTGAAATTTTGCACTTCAAAGGGCTGCAGTTGGATCTGCCCTTGCCCACCATTCCCAAACACAGTCACATCAGGTACTGCCATCACCACCTCAACTTCTCCCAAACGCTTCTTTCCATTACTTTTACCGTATACCTGATCTAACAGTTGTGACACTACCTTAGCTGTGCTCCACTTCCTCTCCATCACAGTCGACCCCATACTTTGCTATGAAAAACAATCAAACCACTAAAGGAGGAAGGCACTGACTCCCCATAGTCTTCCTAGTTACAAACTCAACCTGGAATTACATATAAGCCCTCAGGGACATTTCCAGCCTCATTGCCTATAATTCCCCAACTCTAGGTTTCAACCAAAATACCCTTAATTTTAATCACCTATTCCGAGACATGATCTTTCCATCAAAAACAACCTGCTCCCACTTTTCCAACTGCCAGTACCTTACCTATCTGTCAAGGCCCAGCTCTAATGTCACAGCTTTCAGTTACTCTGTCATCCAGAAGTGTAACAAAACAACTATTACGCATTGACTGTATGTTAAGACACTGGAGATACAAAAATGAACTCTCCTCACTGTTCTTATAATAGAATTTTCATTCTTTTTATACAGTATTCAGTAAAATCTGCCTGATAAAACAATTAATTGGCTATATGTTTTACCTTGTGAATTTCTTTTTTTTTTTTAATAAATTTATTTATCTATTTATTTTTGGCTGTATTGGGTCTTCGTTGCTGCACGCCAGCTTTCTCTAGTTGCGGCGAGCAGGGGCTACTCTTTGTTGCAGTGTGCAGACTTCTTATTGCGGTGGCTTCTCTTGTTGTGGAGCATGGGCTCTAGGCACACGGGCTTCAGTAGTTGTGGCAGGCGTGCTCAGTAGTTGTGGCTCATGGGCTCTAGAGCGTAGGCTCAGTAGTTGTGGCACATGGGCTTGGTTGCTCAGCAGCACATGGGATCTTCACAGACCAGGGCTTGAACCCATGTCCCCTGCATTGGCAGGTGGATTCTTAACCACTGCGCCACCAGGGAAGTCCCTACCTTGTGAATTTTTTACAGGTGGAGACCATTTTTTATTCCTACTAACAGGATGCTATTACAATACCTTGATTAGACAAGTGCTTACTGAAGTTTAAAGTCTACCCATTTGTCTGTGGATACTGTAACAACCTCTTACCTGTCTTTGGAAGTTTCATTCTAGAACCATCCAGTCCAGTTTCCAAAGAGCCTGAGTGATCTATTAAAAAATGTGAATCATGTAAAGCAACTATACTCCAATAAAAATTAATTAAAAAATAATGTGAACCAGACTGTCAATTCCATATTTAAAAACAGTGGCTTCCCCTTAGATGAGGCAATGGTATCTTAGCCACAACACCAAAATCACAAGCAGCAAAAGAAGAAAAGAACACAGATAAACTGGACTTCATCAAAATTCGAAACTTTTATGCTTCCAAGGACACCATTAAGAAAGTAGGACTTCCCTGGTGGCACAGTGGTTAAGAATCGCCTGCCAATGCAGGGGACACAGGTTCGAGCCCTAGTCCCAGAAGATTCCACATGCCGCAAAGCTACTAAGCCCATGAGCCACAACTACTGAAGCCCATGTGCCTCAAGCCCACGCTCCACAACAAAAGAAGCCACCGCAATGAGAAGCCTGCACACTGCAACAAAGAGTAGCCCCTGCTCGCCGCAACTAAGAAAGCCCGCGCACAGCAACAAAGACCCAATGCAGCCAAAAAATAAATATATAAATAAATATATTTTAAAAAAAAAGAAAGTAAAAAGACAATTCACAGGGAATTCCCTGGCGGTCCAGTGGTTAAGACCCGGTGCTTTCACTGAAGAGGGCCCAGGTTTGATCCCTGGTCGGGGAACTAAGATCCCACAAGCCACATGGTGCGGACAAAAAAACAAAAACAAAAAAATAAAGACAATTCACAGAATGGGAGACAATATATGCAAATCATGTATCTAATAAGGGACTTATAACCAAAATATATAAAGAACTCAACAATAAAGGACAAATGAGCCAATCTTAAAAACTGGCACAGGATTTAAATAGACATTTCTCCAACGAAGACAAGACATACAAATGGTCAGAAGCACAAGAAAAGATGTTCAACATCGTTAGTCCTTAAGGAAATGCAAATCAAAACCACAGTGAGATACCACTTCACACCCACTAGGGAGGCTAAAAGGAAAAAGAAAAAGACAATAACAAGCACTGATGAGGATGTGAAAACATTGGAAAACTCATTCATAGGTGGTGGGAATATGAAGTGATGCAGCTGCTTTAGAAAATAGTTTGGCAGTTGCTCTAAATGTTAAACATAGTGTTACGACATGACTTAGCAATTCCACTGCTAGGTATACACCCAAGGGAGATGAAAACATATGTCCACACAAAAACGTGTATACTAATGTTCATAGCAGGAAACAACCCAAGTGTCCATCAACAAATGAGAGAATAAACAAAATGTGGTATAGCCATCCAATAGAGTATTATCAGGCAATAAAAAGGAATGAAGTACTGATACATATCATATTACCACATAGTTGAATCTTGAAAACATGCAGTTAAAGAAGCCAGCTCCAAAAAAATCACATATTGTATGAGTCCATTTATATGAAACATCAAAAAAGGCAAATGCATACAAACTGAAAGTAGATTAGTGATTATCAGGGGCTGGAGGGAGGGGGGAATGGGGAATGACTGCTAATGGGTACAGGGTTTCTTTCCGGGGTAATGAAAATGTTCTGAAATTAGATAGTGGTGATGGTTGCACAACTCTATAAAATATACTGAAAAGCACTGCTTTGTGCACTCTAAAAGGATAAACTTTACTACATGCAAGTTATATCTCAGTAAAGCTGTTATATATAAAAAGTAAACAAAAATAACAAAAAACAACAACAACAAACCCCATCACTTCTCATCCAGTTATAATGAAGCCCAAACTCCTGGCCAGCCTGCAAGGCCCTAGGCCTACCTTTCCAGCCTCCTTTTCTGCCATCTCCTCCACGCTCATGGTGCCCTGGAGACACCTGCCTCCTCTCCCCTCCACTGATGGAAAGCTCACTCCTATATTACAGTCTTGTCACATGATCTTCCCTCTGACCAAGTCTACATACACCTGGCTTCCACACGCATGTTCAGAGCTCAGATTATACATCATCTCCTCAGAGAGCCCTCCTCCGACTTCACATTCCCAAGTGGTCTTCCCAGTCACTCTGTCATTGTACTATTACATTTTCTTCATAGTACTTATAAAGCATAAGGTGTACAAAGTTATCTTGATTATTTTTCCTTTGTTTGTCCCTCCTGCCCTAATAGGCTATCAAAACATCTGTTGAGCTGAACTGACGCTAATGAACTTACTATTCAGATGGTGAACGATTGTAACTGAAGTTATGAAATAGATCATCTTACAGGGAGGTATTAATAAATGCCATGTTAGAGGTACAGATGGGTATGAGAGAAATTCCAGATTAGAAAATGACACGTAGCTGCAACAGCTGTGGAAAAGCTTCATGGAAGTGATGGGACTGAAAATAGACTGAGAGATTAATGGAAGTGTGAAAGGCATTATGCGAGAAAGGTACCTCTGCATAGCGCCCTCCCCGACCGTGTCCGTGACCAGCACTTCACCCACATACACCCCACCATGACTCATAGGACTGTAACGTGGAACCGAGAACTTGAATCTTAAACCATAAATGCTTCAAGGGCACTTGTGCATGCCTCCCCCCACCTAACGCAGGCATAGAAACATTTGTCAAACAACTAATAAAGAAACAAGTACAGGTACTATTCCAGAAGTCTTACCATTTTGATGAGAAGCAATTTCTGCCTCCTCACAATTACACATGGTTTCTATTGCAGACCTTTTCTGGCCCTTTACTTAGGAGAACGGAGGAAGTCGGTCCTTTTTTAGGTTTTTTTTTTTTTAATGTTTTAAGGACAGAATGATAACAACAACAAACTACATATCTCTAGGTCACCCTTAAAGCTGAATCTCAGTGGACTTGTGGAGAACTAAGCTGCAAAGGTTCCCTGCCATTCCTGTCCCAGTGTGGCATTTCTAAGACATGAACTGGATTTTCAGTAGTTACTGGAGTACCTGCATAGCAGCACGACATAATGGGAAGTTTAATCCCAGCCATGTGGTCCCAAGTTTGAATGCTAGCTTCTCTATTTAACTAACTGTTTAACCTAAGGTAAGTAAGTCAACCTCTCTGAGGCCATTTCTTTATTTGTAAAATGATGTATTTCAACTGCCCTGTAGATGTGTGTGTAGACTAGAGAATGTGCATACATTAGCCACTGCAGGGCCTAGCACACGCTTGATCCACTGCAAACGTTAGTTACAATGACCAAGTCAAAAGAATTACAGTCACAAGAATTACAAAGTGCCAGGGTCACAGGTTGCTGGTCAATAAAAAAAAAGTGCTTTAGTACAGAAGATAGTTGATTTCTAGCTTCTTGGGAATTTGATGAGCAGGACTGACTTTGCATTATTTCAATACTATCAGTCTTTCTGGCTAAGGAAGGGATGCTTGCTGCTGGACCTGTCGTTTAACCAGTACAAGAACTCTTGGAACTTGGAAGTGAGACTGTTAAAATATAACATCAGCCATCTAAGTGAACTGCAGGAAGCTCTACAAATGAGACCTTTTGTACTATGTCTTAAAGGCCAACCTGAACTAAATATCAAGTGGTGGAGGGAAAAAGGCAGAGTAATCCAAAGCCTCTACTACCTGCTTTAAAAATATATGAAGAAAAATGTGTATCTATCAGGTTGCTAAAAGACAATACGTAGTTGATATTATCTGATCCACTGTGAAAGCATACTGTCTAAAACTTTACAAGAAAAACAATTTCTGAGTCTTAAATCTTCTCACAACATGGACCACAGAGTGCTACTGAGCAGACTAGCATAATATAATACCATGTAACAATTTACTTGGTAGACTGTTAAAGAGGCAATTCTATGTGCTCTTCGCAATGGGTGGATTTATAGCTAATAGTCTAGTACCCAGTTTACTAGGTTTCATGATCAGTTGCCATCCCGTGAGTTCCAGGAAGCCTGAAGCAGAAGACTAAAGGTTTCCTGGTACCATATGTGTATGTACCTTAAAGGTAAGCACAAGTAATGGAAACTGGAAAAGGTGATCTGGAGCAGGTATAATAACCCTTCCCTTTGACAGTATGTACAGCTAAGAGATGAATGAGGTCTGAAACGATACTATACAAGGTGTGATCAAGCCACAAAAGCACACAAAAGATCCCTGTGAACCACAAACAAGCTCTAGAGGGGAAGTTCCAATTCTGTGTGGCAACAACCACCTTTCCTCACCTTGCAGATGGGCTCATTTGTCAAAACTCAGCTCAGGAGTCTCCTCCAGCTCTAAAAAGCCTTCCCGAACCCTACCTCCTCCTAAATGCCGGGTAGACTGCCTTTTCCCTACGTCCCCAGGACCTACAAACGCACATCTTGCACCCTTTCACGACTTCATGCTTGTTTTCCTGACTGCCTCTCCCAATAAACTTAGCAGCTCCTTCAGGGAATAGACCTTGTCTCACCTCTTTCTGTTCCATAAGCCAACACTGCCTGGCCCTCAAACATTTGTCGAAAGACATATTTACAGGACATTCAGCCCAGCATGCTTTGTATACTGAAAGACTATAAATAACCTACCCTCCCATCAACAGGGGACTGGTTAAACCAGCCATTCTCAAAGTATGGTCCAAGGATCCCTGAGGGACCATGAGACCCTTCCAGGAGTCTGCGAGTTCCCCCTTTAACTACATATCTGGGTGAAGACACATATTCTTCCAATACTTTAACCAAAACAAAATAGCACACTGCCTGAGTGAAGAACCAGATGTGAGAATCTAGCTTTCTTCTATTAAACCAAACATAAGAGATTTGCAAATACTTGTAACAAAACTACTCTTTCTCATTGGCGTTTGTTCTGGAAAATAGTTATGTTTTTATAGAAATATGTTAACATGTAATGCGTTTATTATTGTTAGCTTTAATGAATTAGCAAATATTTTTAAATTTTCTCAGTTTTAATTTCTAATACAGTTAGTATCTACAGGGAGAACCTGTATAAAAAAAGGCTCTTTGGGGTTCTCAGTGATTTTTATATGTGTTAAACGGTCCTGAGACCAAAACACCTGAGAATGGTTGGTTAAAGAAACAATGGGGCTTCCCTGGTGGCGCAGTGGTTAAGAATCCACCTGCCAGTGCAGGGGACATGGGTTCAAGCCCTGGTCCGGGAAGATCCCACATGCCGCAGAGCAACTAAGCCCATGTGCCACAACTACTGAGCCTGCGCTCTAGAGCCCGCGAGCCACAACTACTGAAGCCCACGGGCCTAGAGCCTGTGCTCCGCAACAAGAGAAGCCACTGCAATGAGAGGCCTGCGCACCACAACGAAGAGTAGCCCCCGCTCGCCGCAACAAGAGAAAGCCCACGCAGCAACGAAGACCCAGTGCAGCCAAAAATCAATAAATAAAATTAATTAATTTAAAAAAAAAAGAAACAATGGTACAGTTGTACAATAAGAGTATGTATCCAGCCTTATTTTTTAAAGAATGTGGTAGGTTGATAAGTGCTAGTAGTAAAAACCAATGTCGAAGCTATACTGCTAAGTTTTAAAAAAAGAAGGCAAAACAAAGTATATATGTGTACATTTTTTTTAAAAGAGGCACCACTATACACACATGAGATATATGTATACACAAATTCTTTGGATGAACATCCAAGAAAAGTAAAAAAGTAGGTATCCCTGAGGACAGTAACTGGGGAACCAGAGGGCAGGATGGGAGAGAGATCTTCCACTCCACTCCTAGTGTATTTGAAAATTTTACCATCTGCATGTATTACCCTTTTCAAAAAATCAAGAGTGGAATAAAAATTATATTGAAATAGTACAAAGCATTAAACTCACATTAAAGAACAGACTGTAATGACACTGTAAAATATTAAATGATACATTGTGAAATAAAACAAGCAATTTTTAAAACAGTAATACATAATATATTCTTGAAAAACAGTCTGGAAGATATACTGCATATAAAAAGTATTAACAGTATTTTTTCCTCCCAGTTAGTGCGATTACAAGTTTTTTGCTTCCCTATCTTTCTTGGATTTCTAAACCTTTGATAACTTAATACAAACTATTTCTATAATCAGAAAAACAAGGAAAGAGTTTAAATACATAGGTACAGAGGATTCCCTGGTGGTCCGGTGGTTAGGGCTCCACGCTTTCACTGCTGAGAGCCCGGGGTTCAATCCCTGGTTGGGGAACTATGATGTCACAAGCCATGCGGCATGGCCGGAAAAAAAAACCCAAAGGTACAAATGTATGTGTATCTATGTCTGTACTTAATAAAATATTTAGTAAGCCAAAAATTACATGAATATAGTAGCACCTATTAGATACCTTTACACCAAGACCTTGTCTGGATGTTTGTAAGCTAAGTTTAAAACTCTGTGGGACCTTCCCTGGCAGTCCAGTGGTTAAGATTTCGCCTTCCAAGGCAGGGGGTGCAGGTTTGATCCCTGGTCAGGGAGCTAAGTTCCCAGATGCCTGGGGCCAAAAAACCAAAACATAAAGCAGAAGCAATACTGTAACAAATTCAATAAATACTTTAAAAATGGTCCACGTTAAAAAAAAAACAAAACTCTCATTACCCTATGGTTTAAAAACTATTCTGGGGACTTCCCTGGTGGCACAGTGGTTAACACTCTGCACTTCCAATGCAGGAGCCTGGGTTCGATCCCTGGTCAGGGAACTAGATCCCACATGCATGCCACAACTAAAAATTTGTATGCCACAACTAAGGGGCTGGCGAGTTGCAACTAAGGAGCCTGCGAGCCACAACTGCCGCACCTAGGACCCAGTGAAACTAAACAAATAAAATATTTTTTTAAAAAAACTATTCCAAAAAAAAAAAAAAACTATTCTGATCGAGTCATTTTATTCCTAGTAACCTATCCCAAGGAAAGGATATCTGCTCAATGGTTTACATACAATGATGTTCATAAGAGCATTACTAAACAGCAAATAACCCAAATGTTCCGTACCACACTGGTTAGACAGACTCTAGTTCAACCCTAAGGTACATACGACACAGAGGCTCAGGCCAAAATCCTAGGACTCACTGTGCACTGCTTTGCCTCCATCACCCCTCAGAGCCAACTCATGCCGTCCAGTCAGCCCTGCCTTCATACACACCCTAAAGCCCTTCATTTCTCAGCACCACCACCGCCACCGCCCAGTCCAAGCCACGGTCCACTCTCTTCATCCACCTGGTGTCCCTGGTACCACTCTTGGCACCTCACACAGAATCCCAAGTCAACCTTTAGAAGGTGAATCCACTCGTGCTGCTGTCCTATAAAACCCTTCAATAGCTTTCCAGTGCCTTTGAAGTCCAATCTTTCCCAGGACCCTCAAGGCTCCACCTGACTTCCTTCGACATCCCCCTTGCTCACCAGGCACCAATCACATTCCCTGCCTTTCTGTTCCTCAAACAAGCTATGCTAGTCTCACCTTAGGGCCTTCGCACTTGCTGCCCCTTCTCCCTGGAACACTCTGCTCCTGGATCATTATATGTTCATCCCTGTGGTTACTCACCTCCCAGAGAGGCATTCCCTAACCACACAACCTAGGATAATCACCTTAGCCTCATCACTAACTCATCACCCTTTCACGTCCTTCATAACAGGCACCTTTATCAAATACTATGCTGCTTATTCTGTATGTGCTATCTCCTGTCTCCTCAATGCCCACATCCCCTCACCTTGCTGTGGACTCTCACCTCTAAGAACAAAGGGAGGGACTTCCCTAGGGATGCAGGGGTTAAGAATCCGCCTGCCAATGCAGGGGACACAAGTTCGAGCCCTGGTCTGGGAAGATCCCACATGCCGCAGAGCAACTAAGCCCGTGCGCCACAACTTCTGAGCCTGTGCTCTAGAGCCCATGAGCCACAACTACTGAGCCTACGAGCCACAACTACTGAAGCCCGCGTGCCTAGAGCCCGTGATCTGCAACAAGAGGAGCCACGACAATGAGAAGCCCGCGCACTGCAACGAAGAGTAGCCCCTGCTCGTTGCAACTAGAAGAAAGCCTGCATGCAGCAACGAAGACCCGACGCAGACAAAAAAAGAAAAAAAGAAAAGAACAAAGGGATATCTGAGTACTCAAAAGATACTCAAAAGAATATCTGAACGGACTATAATACAGAAATTTTAAATGTTTTTGAAGAAGCTTTAAGAACACAGGAAAATGCTTACAATACATATCTAAGTGGGAGGGGGAACGGTTATCAACTAATGGAACACCAAGTTTGTTGGGGGTAGCGGGGCAAATACACAGAAAAGAAAAAAAGTAAAATAACTTCTGTTGGAATCTCCAAGTGTTGGGGTGGAATTGTGGGTAATTTTCACTTGCCTTTTCAGTTTCTTCCACAGCTTCGCATTTTCCAAATTTTCTACAAGGCGTGACTTTGATCGGAAAAAGCTACTTTAAAAAAATGACCACACCGGAAGGATGCTCAGATTCAGCTGTGCATGTGACAAAGTCAGTCTTACTGTCATGGGACACCTTATTCAAGTCAAATAGTTCTCCCGAAGTACACGTGAAAACCCTCAGACAAAGAAACCAGAAAAAATAGGGGGATGTGGAAGTGGACCTGTAGACTGGACAGACACCTCCAAGCTGGTCAGACCCTTGACCTGGGCTACATCCCGAGTCTCACCAAGCTAGCAGAAAAAAAAAAAAATGGAATATACCATACTCCAGATATTGCAGAATAAGCCAAGACTTTGTATGATCTACAAAAAGGTGAACTATTTAAAGTTGTTTTAGATACACTGTTGAACATCAGTCTCTTTAATACTTCTCCAATTCTCAGAAGTTTTCATTCTTACATAAGAAAAGACACACATTTATACTTAATGAGTATAAAAAAACAAAAAACAAAAAAAACTTAAGCCCTCTGAACTAGGTCATCTTTTCAGAGGAGAGGCTCAGCCCACTGACTAATTTGAAATGCCAGTCCCATCTGCAAACCTCAGCAAGAGCTGCAGTTAATATTAAGAGCAGAAACAGGTTTGTTCTTGAACATCTTTTCTCTCAAGTCCAGGATGCTTCCAAATGGAAACTTTCCAATTTTCCTGCACTTCAGATAGTAGATCTAGTAGAACCCTTAAAACAGGATTCTCATACCCTTCAGAGGGAAATTTCAGTCACCCATCACTCAACAAAAGAAGCTACCGCTAAATATAAGTTTTAATGGAACTCACTACTGAGTGCCATCTCTGTGTGTGTTCCTGTGTGTGCGCATGCACTCGCGTGCACACACAGGCTCATGCATATGTATGCAAACAACACACGCACACACACATAGAGAAAAGCTAATATTCTTTTTTTTTTAATAAATTTATTTTATTTATTTTTGGCTGCGTTGGGTCTTCGTTGCTGTGCAGGCTTTCGCTAGTTGCAGTGAGCGGGGGCTACTCTTTGTTGCGGTGCGCGGGCTTCTCACTGCGGTGGCTTCTCTTGTTGAGGAGCACCAGCTCTAGGCGCACGAACTTCAGTAGCTGTGGCATGCGTGCTCAGTAGTTGTGGTGCGCAAGTTTAGCTGCTCTGCGGCCTGAGGGATCTTCCTGGACCAGGGCTCAAACCCATGTCCCCCTGCATTGGCAGGCGGATTCTTAACCACTGCGCCACCAGGGAGGCCCCAAGGAAAGCTAATATTCTTTATGACAGAGTGTAGGACCCCGCTTCTGGCAACCTAAGAGAACTCTCCCATCTATTTACTCACTCACTTGCTAAAGACAATGTGAGCCAAAGACTTGGGGGTGGGTCTTCAAATAAGGTATTTGATAAGTCTCAGCCTGCACTGCTCCAGGCAGACTAGGCAGAGCCAATGGGTGACATCCATCATGAGGCTAATCTCAGATACACAGTAAATACAAACTTTTACCATAAATCATAGAGCTAATTAAGCAGAATGGACTTGATCGCTAGAGGCTGTTTGACTTTTTCTGGAAAAAATGTAGATAGAATCCGTGACCCATGCCTTCATCGGACTTGTTGAACTCCTTTTATGCATTAGGCAATTTGTCAGATCCCTGTCCTTTTTAAGTCACTCAGTAGAAACTGGAACATGGTGAAGGTAGAAAAAATATCACTCTAGCCCCCAGCACCTAGAACACTGATAGATAGCAGGTACTCAGTAAGTCTCTACTGGATAAATCAGAAGACATTTGCTGCACTGCATCATAACTGTGTGTGATGGCAGCAACAGAATCCACAAGCTATGTGCTTGTGGAGGAAAGAGACGAATTCTGCCAGGGCAGGTGAGGGAAGACTGCCCAAAAGCAATGAGTAGCCAGCCCTTCCCTGGAGGAGCCACCAGGGAGTGGCTGCAGGAAAACCACCCGGACAGGAGTATGCCCCAATCCAGGCTGCAGCAGATGGCCTGAGCTACTTTCCAACTCAAATTCCTACCAAGGTTTTATTTCCTGGGGTTTTGCTGCACTTCATCATCTCCTTCAAACCTTGAACTATAAAGGGGTACCTACAGAGGGATCCTTGTGCTTCTCTACCAGGAAATTAGGGAAAAGCAAACAGCCGCTAACAGAAAAATAAATGCTGTGGAATGTTTTCTTATTTACCAGGCAATGAGCCGGTAAGACTCTTAGACCTTCTGAGAGAGAAAAAATAATCTGAGAACATCCTCCAAGTCCACTAGAAACAGGCCACTTTCAAAACGAATCACTGTCCTTTATTCCTCCTCTTCTTCTTCTTTCCCTGATAAAGCTTTTTAATTGTTCATGCATAAACTACTTGCTTCCCAACAGAAAAAGATAATTTAAACATTGCAGAGTCACTTCTTACTCCAGGGAGAAACACTGGGAGGGAAATGAAAGCATTTGAAAGAGAATGGAAACTAAAATTCAGAACAAAGGAAAGTTAAAATGAACAAAATAAGGGAAAACAGCAAGTGGAAAGTTTTCAAAACCCCTAAAAAAGTGCAGAAATAAACTATTTCCCATCATATTCTCTTTAAAAATGGAAAGAGCCACTAATCCAGAACCAGGATGGATGGTGTGAAGCCCTTCATGCCAGAAGAAACAAGTTACCAATCAGTTGCTATAGAGAATGCAGAAAAATGGGCTCCCACCCAGCAGTTTCCTCCCCTCATTATGCCTACCAGGAGAAGCCCCACCTGACCACAAAACCCTTGGGTAGAGAGCCAGCCTTCCCTCTCACACAGTTCTCCCCCCTACCCAAACTGCATTCCAAACACGGAAGGAATAACATGCATTTGAATGTGGTATTAAAATTAAAATAGACCCAATCGTGGTAACAATACCCACAAGAGAAAATTCCAGGTGCAATCTGGTACACAGAACTCGGCCTTGTGTATGTTGAGGGAGGGTGACAGGATTCTTGAAGATCAAAATAAAAGCTTGCTTTTACAACCTGCTTAAGAGATAATGAACAAAACTCCGCCTTTGAGATACATCTTAATTCCCCGCTTTCAGGCTTTCTGTTTTCCAGCACCGTCCTCCACCTACCTCGCCAAACTAATCTGTGCTTCTGTAATGAAGATCCCTGGATAATTAGCCCATAATAGGCCATAACCACCCAGGACACTGATGAGAACAGAAGCCACAGTGTAGCACCCCGTTTGCAATAACAAGTTTTCATAAAGGAGTTGCTAATCATGAGCATCTGCATCCCAGAAGGGCCATGTATATACCTGGCAGCAGCACCACAGCTACCTCTCGCCTTTGAACGCCAATTCATTATGAACTGGTGTGAACGTGGGGTGGGAGGAGAGGGGAGAAGGGCCGTACTGAAAGGCTAAGAGAGCAGGCGATCTATAGCCCCCAATTCACCACGCAAGCCAAACGAGGCATTCTCAAGAAGCCATTTCCAGGGAAGCTGGATTCAAAAATGTAATTTATCAGAACGAGTCTCCTCCTTGTCTCCTAACGGCCTGGCCCTTGGAGAGGAGGGGGGAGTTAGTGGTGAGAGTTTACCTTAGAAGGCGGCAAGGAACAGACAGGCCTTTCAAAGCCACCCAGGGCTCTGCCCAGAGGTCCCAGGCGGCGCAGAGGGGCTGGAGCAGCGCGCGGCTGCGAGCCCCGCGGCGCCACAGGTTTCCCAGCGCGCGGCCCCGCCCGACTCCCACAGGTGGGCGGCGCTCGGCCCGGGGGGCTCGGGCGAGAGGAGGGGATGCTGCGGGTCACCAGGGACGCGGTGGACGGGGTAGGAGGTGGCCGAGGGACGGGGATGGCTTGGCCTTAAGGAAGCCGGGCGAGAGGGAAGCTCGGGGCTTTCAGCTGCCTGGATCTCGCTCCTCAGC
Organism: Balaenoptera musculus; assembly: GCF_009873245.2. Lineage (NCBI taxonomy): Eukaryota > Metazoa > Chordata > Mammalia > Artiodactyla > Balaenopteridae > Balaenoptera > Balaenoptera musculus. The sequence goes on along the minus strand of NC_045785.1, from coordinate 56,020,818 downwards.
TGGGTGGTAACCGGCTTCTCGCCACGGCAAGAGCAGCCCGCGCGGAGAGAGGGGCCGCGTGCACCTCCCACCCTCCTCCCAACGAGCCTCGGCCTCCTCCCTGGCGCGGTTAAGCCGCACGGCCGCGGGCCACCGGCTGCATGCGCCCCGGCACGTAGGAGCCTGCACTACCACACGCGGGCGGGGGAAGGGCGCCCGGGGACCGAAGAGACCCGGCCCCTCGCCGGCCCTTCGCCTCCCGGCCTCACCCGATCCCGCGTCGGCTCACCCCGCCCCTCGCCTCCGCACGTCCTCACCCGTGTTGGCCTTGATGTTCTCCCGCAAGAAGTGGCCGCTGGAGAGATGCTGGAGGCCAAAGTTCTCGGCGATCCTCTGGCACACGGTGCCCTTGCCCGAGCCGGGCGGCCCAAGGATGACCGCGCGCAGGAGTTTGGAAGCCATTGCCTTGGCGAGGAGGGGGAGGCCGAACTGGCAACCCGGACAGCGGCCTCGGAGAAGCCCCGGGAACTTTGCTTCTTCTGCCTCAGCCTCTGACACCCTGGGCTCGCGCGGGGACTTGCCGCGGCCCCTGCAGGGGAAGGAGAGACTTTTGAGACAACCCCTCGCCTCCGCCCCGCCGCGGGGCGGCTCGAAGGCGGAGTAAGCGCCACGCTACACCTCCCCGCCCTCCTCGCCCCCACGCTGCGATTCTGGCGAACGCCCGAGCGCCCGCCCCTGGCGGGGGCAGCCGTCGGGGTCTCGGAGGTCCACCCGGCCCGTCCCACCTCAATCCCTTCCTAAAACTCGCGCCCCACGCCCCGTCCGAGAAGGGAGTAGGGCATCCCCACGCCAGCCTCCCCCGAGTGGGGGGGCCGGGCTAGGCGGTGACTCCAGGCGCGCCGCCAGTCGCCCACGCCCCGGGAGGCCTGGGGGCTGAGCCCCAACCCGGGTCCCCGCACGTGGGCAGCGTTTGGTCCGCGCCTCGGCCCCTCCCCGGCGGCTGTCACCTCCCGGGGAGGCGCAGCGGCTGCCGGCCGCGCGGACGGCCCAGCGCCCACCTCCGCCGAGGGCTGACGGATGCGCTCTCAGCTGTGAGGAGCCGGAGTTCGGCGCCTCTCCACCCGGAGCAGTCAAATAAACACACACCTCCGCCGGGACGCGGCGCTCCGCGAGGCTTCCAGCCCGGATCCCGCTGGGCGGCGCCGCCTCCGCCCGCCCCCATTCGGAGCCCCGGCCGGCCGCGCGGGACTCGCGCCTTACGTAAGCGGGGAGAACGGCCCTGCGCTAGCCGCCTGTCAGTCCGCCCGCGCCTCTCCCCGCCCCGTAGCTCCGCTCCCACCCGCCTCCCCGGCCCGCTTGCTCCCCAAGACCCCGTGGGGTCCACGGGGGCGAAGGGAGGTGGAGAAGACGCAAGGGACAAAAACCCCTCTTTTGCGGTCGCCTGGGGACCCGGTCTCCTGTGGAGAGGAAGGAAAAACACAAGGTGCTGAGCGCCTACTGTGCGTCAAGTTCGCGGCTAGGTGATTTCCTTCAGCAACAACCGTTCCAAGTAGGGTATGCACAAGGGAGGAAGGGAGGCTTGGAGTATGGCCATTCATTCATTGATTCATTCATTCAGCAAATGTTTATTGAGCCCCTACTATGTGCCAGACACTGTTTTAGTCCCTCAGCATATAGCTGCGAACCAGAGATAGAATCCTGCCCCGGTGGAAGTTACATTCCAGCGGGAATTTTGAACTCTCATCTGCCGGACTCCAAAGCCCAGGTTCCTTGGGTTGGGAGGAAAAGGTGGGGCGGGGAGGGGGGAGATCATCCAGCCCTCAGGGTCTTATAGCCGACTGGTTCCATGACTTCAGAAGCCAGGACTTTGGCACTACGTTTACAACTCACTAAGTCCCGGTGGGTGCTGTCTCCTCCCTCTCCTCCCCCGGCATAACCAAATATCCCAATCCATATTCTCTGAAATCTGTTCCCACACCCCACACAGCTTTCATTTCCCCCTCAGATTTAGCGTGATAACCGCCTGCCCACAAGTCTCCGGCTTCCGCCAATCCATCCTTAATGCAGCGGCCAGAGATACTGCTAAAGTGCAAATCAATTTCCATTATTTCCCCACCTCAGATACTATCGTCCCTTCAACATAAAGCAAAAAATCGTCAGCAGGGGCACACAGGGGCCTTCCATACACCTTTGCATCCCACCGGCTCTGGTCCTCTGCCCTCCTTCCACAGGCCTCCTGCCTCCTGCCTTCGGGAAATCCACTGCAGGGTTCTGAGTGCGCCCAACTCGTGGCTCACAGACTCGGAGGGACAGTGTGGAGAAGAGCCTTCTCTAGATTCCTGGCTGCTCTGTCTGTGTTGGGGGACTGGGGGATGGGGAAGCCTGACGGTATCCCAGGTCCCAGCCTTCCTCCTCCACACACTGATGGCCAGACAGCAGCTGTCCCTGGCTACCTGGGAGCACACCCAGGCTGCCAACCCCCGGCCAGTGTTTGTTCCATAGGTTCATGCCCCTGTCTAAAATATCTCAGTGTTCTGTGGACCTCGGGGGGTTGTTACACCGAGCCCCTTCAGCCCTTCTCCTGGGAACAAAGAGGGAAAAGAATTTCTGGGGGTTTGGAGGGGATGACTTAAATCTCCACTGTTCTTCCTGCCGTGTGCTGTATAGTATATAGCAGATACTTTGCAGTCATTCTCAAACCTGAGCATGCATCAGAATGACTCGGAAGGCTTGTTAAAACAGAGTGCTGAGCTCCACCTCCACCGTCTCTGATTCTGTGGTTCTGAGGTGGGCCTTTCTAACAAGTTCCCAGGTAGTGCTAGGGCCTGCTGATCTGGAGAGTACACTGAAAACCACTGCCCTTGGGAAATGAGCATTGAGACCGGGGAGCTGTGCGGTCTCTGATTCCTCTGCCTGCTGTGGGACCTTTGGCCGTTAATGTCTTCTCTTTCGAAATTGAGGAGGTTGGATTTAGCGCAAGGTCCCTTTGTATTTACCAAGAATTGATCCTATAAGTTCCCACAGGAAAGAGAGCCTCTAGCCCCCGCAAACTAGATGTAGATAGCCTACCTTGCCCTCTCACCCAGTTCTTTTGCCTAGTTTTGAAATGTCTTCACCTTATGGTGTCATGCAGCCATATTAGCTACTCACATGGTCCTAGGACTTGGTCCTTTCAGAGTTTAGGAACATATATTATGAAACAAAAGAGGAGTTGTGACATAGTAAACTTAGAGAAGCCCAGCTGAGATTAGAACCTAACATTCAAGAGCCCTGAATGGACCTTCCTTGTGCACAGCCGTCCTCAGTCCCACAACTCAGCTGCTGATTGGAAGCCGTAGAATTGGAAGAAGTGGGTTTTGGAATCAAAACGACACCCCAGGATGAAACTGCAACAGCACCATTCACTAACTGCAAGCCTCTTGATCTCTGTGAATCTTAGTTTGCTTATCTGTAAAAGGGAGATAGGACTTATCTCACAGGCTTGTGATAAGGCTTAAATGAAACAATGTATAAGAGAATTTAGCACAGGACTGGGCATATAATAAGTATTTATTCATGAACATCACCATGATTAACCATGGAACAATTATTTAGCCTCTCTGATCTCAGTTCCTGAGTTATGAGCTAGTATGACAAAGTACCTAACAGACTCCCTAGCCCTTGCAAGGGCCATAATGGTAGCTCTTCTTATCACAAACGCTCATGTAATCAGCTTCTTCCTATTTCCTTTGCCTAGGGTTTTAAACCCATTTATAATATGTATCACAGTCTACAAAATAATACACATCTATGTGTTAGTCCATAGACAAACAGTAAACTCTGAGGGCTAAGGCCAAATTGAATTCATTTTTCTACTTTCAAAAAGCTACAGCACTTTGCCCATAGTAAGTACTCTGTAAATGTTGGCAAATCTCCCTCCCCATCCTAACACACTCACCATCAAGCCATGTTGCCTCTCTGCAGCTTCACATAATATAAAGTCAACATTTGTTCACACTTTACACCTTCCTTCATCAGATTCTCACAAGCTTGCAAAGAAGTTCGTGTAGAGATTCTTCTTCCTATTTTACAGATGAGAATACTAAGGTTCTGAGAGATTAGGTGAACTTCCCAAGGTCACAGAGCTAGTTGGTGGTATTGCAGGGACTCAAACCCAGATTTTCTCATTCCAGGCATAGTGTCTTATTTACTAAACTTCAGTCATTTCCATACTACTTTCACAATTTTGCCATAACCTTGTACCACCTTGGTTCTAATCTGCTTATCATGTTTCTTTATATCAACTCAATTTGTTTAAATAATTTATTTGGAAAAGAAACTGTATATAACTCACTAACCATAAGTAAAAGGATACACTAGAATAAATGCAAGAAAAATAAAATAAAGTTACCAAATTCCAGCTGAAATCTACCTCTTGAGTTTCTGAGCTTAATCTTTGTTTAAAAAAAAAAAAGTAAGTGTGTTGTTTACCAAGTGTTAGCCAAAACAAAAAACAAAAAAAAAGACATGCAGCATCTAAATGAGACTTTCTGTTTGTCTATAAACATACAGCTCAAAATAGAAAGGGAGACTTCCCTGGTGGTCCAGTGGCTAAGACTCCGTGCTCCCAATGCAGGGTGCCCGGGTTCGATCCCTGGTCAGGGAACTAGATCCCACGTGCTGCAATATCCCACATGCCACAACTGAAGATCCCGCACGTGGCAACAAAGATGCCATGTGCTGCAACTAAGACCCGGCACAGACAAATAAATAAATAAATTTTTAAAAATATATTTTAAAAATAGGATTAGAAAGGGAATACTTTCCTAACATTTAGTTTATTATTTTCTAAAGCCAGATCCATGTACCACCTAGAGTCAGCTCTAGCTCCACATCAAATTATCTCTTGCTTCATCAGGGATGCTTTCACATACCTCAAAGTGTACCCTTGAAATGTAATTTAATATAACCTCACCAGGATTTTTTTAAATGATGTGACAACTTCAACCATAGTTCACAGATATTATGCTGCTCTCACTTCAAACATTAACCCTCACGCCCCTACCCCACCCCCATTCTTCACACTATCATTCTCCATCACTGTCTTTCTATCATCATTTCAGGCTTATTACTGTTGTATTTAATGCAGACTGTAGGTTCCTTGAACATAGTTGTTACATGAGAACTGGGTTTGCCTCTTGGTGGGTGTTGAGCCAATAGACACAACCAAGCCAAAGACTGGGAGAAGGAAGGATTTATTATTACTTGCAGCAAGTAAGAAGAACACCAAGAGATCTTTCCCAAAGCAGTGTCCCCCCAAACAGCCAAACTGGGTAAGTTTTAAGCTAAGGGTACATGCATATTCAAGAAGGGGCTTGAGTAAAGTAGAATTCAGCATAAAATTGGGGCAAAGGTCCAGAGAGTCCAAGTCTTAGTTGACTGAAGTAAGAAGGGTCAACATCATCATCCTGTCCTCCACCTGGGTGGGGGTCTTAATTCCTGCAGAAGTCAAAGATATATTATTATGTATATCCCTTAAGGAGGAACTAGAACTCTGCTTTGTCACTGCACTATCGTTTGACTGCCTCTTCTCTGTTCCTGCATTCCCTTGTTCCCTTAAGATCATTAATTACCAAGACCTGTTCAAGGGTGAGCATTGTAAACTTATTTTGGCTAGGCTTAGGCCAAAATGAGTTCACTTGTGTCAAGAAAGCCATTCCTGGTTCTCTTTCTCCAAGGTCCCCGCAATCTATCTGCTTACGAAGTGGCTTCATCTTGTATATCGTGGCCTCCACAGAGTTAGGTATCGATTCCAGACATAGAGAGTAAATATCACTGAATGACTGACTCACAGCTGAATGAAGAGTGGATAAAGTCTCTGGACAGACAGAAGAAAGGCTAGTGACTTGGAAATGGCAAGGTTCAGAAAAGAAAGATGTAAAATAATGGGAAGAAGGGACAAGATATCAGCCCCAGAGTGCCTGACTCCTTTCTCCCTATAGGCACTTATGAAATATTTAAGACACCAAAAGATTGTGTAACAGGGAAGAACAAAATCTGACTCTATGTTGGATCTGTTTCTTTTACTTTAACCTTTGCTCTCCGTTGCTTTTTGTTGCTATAATCACTAAAAGGATGCTGTCTATAGCTTTAAGCATACAAAATGGCCTGCCTCGGGTAACCTGCCCCTCTGCCTGAATGTTAAAGTGCCTTTGTTCAGTTCTCAGGGAAACATTCTGACCCTGCCCACCTGTGAATGGCTGTAGGAAAGAAGAAATTAACACATCCCCTCCCCCGAGGCTGACCAAACCAGGAGATATTTTGCAAGACTTATGGCCTTTTTACTTTTACTTTACTTCCTCACCGCCTCCCCCTCTCTGTTCTGTAAAAGAAACTATCATCCAGACCCTGATAAGATGGTACTCTAGGATGCTAGTCTGCCATCTTCTCAGACGCCTGGCTTTCTGAATAAAGTCACTATTCCTTGCCTCAACACCTCACCTCCCGATTTATTGGCCTGTCATGTGGCAAGTAGAGTGAGCTTGCACGCAGTAACAATTGTATTGAGAGAAGAATAAATGGTGAGGACTAACATGGCATTATGTGTGACAGTAGTACATTCTTACAAGTGAAAGAATCATCTTATCTCCAAATTTTACTAGTTAACATGGTTATTAACTTATAACATCTTAACAGTTATTGAAAAGAGGCAGCAGCATTTTTTTTTACAAGCTTGCTCTCAGACAAAAAAAAAAGTTCCCAAGCAGTTAAAAAAAAGAACTGGGAGGAAAGAAATCAACATTCTTCATGTTTACCTGGCATGACCCATTATTCTCCACGAACAAAAGACTACTTGCAAATTGCTCCTGGAATAACAGTCTATGATAGAGGTGCTTCCTCAGGAGATGAAGGTGTTGAACTCCCACCCTAGGTCTTTTCACTGTGAAATGCTAAAAAGCAAGGTAACAATCTGTTAAGCTCTACCCTCCAAATGTAGTGATATAATGATGATCTCTTGCTCAGAACTTTGCTCTGAGTTGCACATCTGGTAGTGGGGATGAACAAGACTGTGTCATTCTCACTCTTCACGCCACCTTCCTAACCACAATCACTCCTTCTTAGAGTTGCCTTGGGATTAGTAGGCAAGTCTCTACTTTGGATGCCTTTGACTGTGTCTTTCCTCTGTGCAAAGTTGACTGCCAGGGGGAGTGCAACTTTCTTCCTGCTCCAACTGGATGAAGGGACTGGAACTGAACACTGAGTTTATTCCACCCAAGTATTGCTCATCAGGTTCGATGGGTAAAGGGGATCCTGCTTGTGGGAGCCTTCTGAGTTTGGTCTTCTGATATGGGCAGTATAGACTATAATTAACATTTATTGAGTATTTGCTATGTGCCAGTGTTTCTCTCTCTCTCTCTGTCTCTCTCTCTGTATGTGTGTATATATATATTTTATTATATATAATTATATTATTATTATGTTATATATAATATTAATTCTTGTCACAGCCCTAGGTCATAAGTGCCTATTATTTTGTGTCCATTTTATAGACCTTAAACCTGGAGCAAAACATCTGGTAACTTGCCTGAGGTCCCACAGACATAAGTGGAAGATTAAGGACATAAATCAAGCATCCTGACTCCAGAGGCAGTGCTCTTTAATCACTGTGCTACGCTGATTCAGGAGTAACACTGTTATCTTTTTATTTTATAGATGAAGAAACTAAGACACTAAGAGTTTAGGTAATTTATCCCCCAGTGTCACTGAGCCAGAGCTGGAATTTGAACCCAGGCATCAGGGTCAAGGCACATAACCACTACACACTACCCAGTCTCCCCAGTACTTGAGTGAAGAGGGTCCTAAGACTCTGTCAGGAGGGCTTTGCACCGGATTGCTGCTTTGTAGAGAAATACTAACAGCAAGGAGAAAGTCACTTATGTTCAACCTGGCTTTACTTGCTAGGTGAGGCCAGCAGGGTCCTATGAAAGGTCCTTCCCACTGGGCCCTCCGTCTCAGGAATCTCTGCAGGTTTTAACTTAGTCTTCCTTCCTGAACGTGCCAGTTCATCTGTCAGCCTCCCGCTGCCAGCCTGTGGCCAAATCATTGCTGTGCCCCAGATCTTGCTGCTAGACCCCTTTGACTGGAGCTTGGCTCACTGTGGATCTGGCTCTCAAATGGCATTCTCACTTTGTTCTCCACCCCATGACCACAGGCCAGCCTACCAACTCCAGAGTCAAGTTCCAGCTGCCCTCCCCCGCCACCACTGCCACCTCTCTACCACACCAATTCCAAACTTGTCTCCCAGCTCTCCAGCCTCGGTCATAGACCCCCAGCTGTGTGAGAGGTCACTACAGACAACTCATTCTGAGTGACAAACCAAAGGGGTAGAAATTGAGTATAATTTAAAAGGTGTGTCTTACCTATGGACTGGGAGAAAATATTTGCAAACAATGGGACTGACAAGGGGCTAATTTCCAAAATATACAAACAGCTCATACAACTCAATATCAAAACAGTAAACAACCCATTCAAAAAATGGGCAGAACACCTAAATAGACATTTCTCCACAGAAGACCCACAGATGGCCACGAGGTGCATGTAAAGATGCTCAATATCGCTAATTATTAGAGAAATGCAAATCAAAACTACAGTGAGGTATCACCTCACACTGGTCAGAGTGGCCATCGTCAAAAGGTCTACATGGGAATTCCCTGGTGGCGCAGTGGTTAAGAATCCACCTGCCAATGCAGTGGGCACGGGTTCCAGCCCTGGTCCAAGAAGATCCCACATACTGTGGAGCAACTAAGCCCGTGCGCCATAACTACTGAGCCTGCGCTCTAGAGCCCACGAGCTACAACTACTGAGCCCACACGCCACAGCTACTGAAGCCCACACACCACAACTACTGAAGCCCACACACCTAGAGCCCGTGCTCCCAACAAGAGAAGCCACCGCAATGAGAAGCCCGCACGCCACAATGAAGAGTAGCCCCCGCTTGCCACAACTAGAGAAAGCCCGCACGGAAACAAAGACCCAATGCAGCCAAAATAAATAAATAAATAAATAAAAAATTTGAAAGGTCTACAAACAGTAAATGCTGGAGAGGGTGTGGAGAAAAGGGAACCCTCTTGCACTGTTGGTGGGAATGTAATTTGGTGCAACCACCATAGAGAACAGTATGGAGGTTCCTTAAAAAACTAAAAATAGGCAGTTCCCTGGCGGTCCAGTGGTTAGAACTCCGTGCTCTCATGGCTGAGGGCCCATGTTCAATCCCTGGTCAGGGAACTAAGATCTCACAAGCCGTGGGGCAAGGCCAAAAAACAAAAGAACACTAAAAATAGAGCTACCCTATGATCCAGTGATCCCACTCCTGGGCACATATCTGGAAAAGATGAAAAAATCTAATTCAAAAAGATACATGCACCCCAATGTTCATAGCAGAATTATTTACAGTAGCCAAGACATGGAAGCAACCTAAGTGTCCAATAACAGATGAATGGATAAAGAAGATGTGGTATATATATACAATGGAATATTACTCAACCATAAAAGAATGAAATCTTGCCATTTGCAGCAACATGGATGGACCTAGAGAATATCATATTAATTGAAGTAAGTCAGACAGAGAAAGACAAATATTATATGACATCACTGGAATCTAAAAAATAATAGAAATGAATTTATTTACAAAACAGAAACAGACCCACAGACATAGAAAACAAACTTATGGTTACCAAAGGGGAAAGGGGGGTGGATAAATTAGGAGTATGGTGTTAACAGATACACACTACTATACATAAAATAGATTAACAAAAAGGATCTACTGTATAGTACAGGGAACTATATTCAGTATCTTGTAAAGATCTATAATGGAAAAGAATCTGAAACAACAAAAAAATATATATATATATATAAAACTGAATCACTTTGCTGTACACCTGAAACACAACACTGTATATCAACTGTACTTCAACTTTTTTTAAAGTGTCTTGTTGTAGAGTTGCACAGAAGACCCAGAGGCGAAACAAAGATCAGAAATTCAATGACCAGTTATAAGACTGATTAAATAAGGCTTTCCAAGTGAATTCCAACTATACAAAGGCAATATAGCACAAGGGTTAAGAGGATGCACCCGAGAGACAGACTGGCAAGTTCAATCATTGGCTCTACCACTTACAGATGTGTGACTTTAGCAGTTCCTTAATCTGTACTTCATTTTTTCCACCTGAAAAATGGGAAAATAATAGTTCCTATCTCATAGGATTGTTTAGAGCTTAAATTAGTATATGTAAAGACTTGGAACAATGCCTGGCATATACTAAGGACTATATAAGTGTAAGTTTCATTATTATTGGTTCTTCAACCACCACAAAGCTCATTGTGCTTCATGACACTAAAGGCAGGTTCTGGAAGAATTAAGCCTGCCAGACAAATTTATTCCACTACCAGGGCTGTCTCCCGAGGACCTGCACGTTGTTCGTGTAATTTGTTTTCACATAAAGACTTTCATATATTTGAAAACAGCCGTATTGTCCCACCTGTGGCTTCTCTTCCTCGTGCTGAATATTCTGAATTACTCAACCATTCCTTATGTAATATGGTATCTTGCTGGAGACTAGCACACCAGTGTGTCTTTTGCTGTTCAAGCAAGAAATACCAGAGAAATAGACTCACAGACATAGAAAACAAATTTATAGTTACCAAAGGGGTTAGCAGAGGTAAGGGGGGGAGAGATAGATTGGCAGTTTGGGATTAACTTATACACACTACTATATATAAAATAGGTAAGCAATGACCTACTGTATAGCACAGAGAACTATACTTAATGTCCTGTAACAACCTATAATGGAAAAGAATCTGAAAAAGAATATATATGTGTAAATAACTGAATCACTTTGTTGTGCACTTGAAACTAACACAACATTGTAAATTAACTATACTTCAATTAAAAAAAAATACCAGAAATTTCTCCTGTTCATCCTCAAAAGATTTATATATAGGTAACATATAGAATGTTCCCTTCTTAATGAAATATTAATAATAATAACAATAACAGCTAATATGTATTAAATATTACTATGCCTTGTATGAGACCTCATTTTGAACCATGTAAATCCCTGGGGGTTCTTAGATGATCCACAGAGGACCCCCAAAGAAGATGATACAGGACTTCCCACATGGTAGATTATATAACTGTCCATGAAGTATTCTGATTTCCCATCATGAAATAGCCCTCCTCATTTTGCCATCTCAGGCCATGTGATTTACTTTAGCAAATATTAGCAATTGCTTTAAGAGTCAGGGTTCCCCTTGTCCATTTCCTCTTGGCCAAAACGTTTGTGTGTGATCCAGAGTAAAGCTGACTCCATCTCCCTAGAAAAGAATGAAACGTGATGGGCATGTAACAGGAGCAAGAAATAAATTTTTAATTTTGTAAGTCAACAAGATTTTTGAGGGTTTTTTTTGTTTGCTTGTTAGTTTGTTTTCCAGTGACCCTCCTACCTTCATTATCAAGGTTTTCAGAGCCAGGACAGAGGAGATTGCAATGGGGATCTCGACAGCCCCTTCTCTCCTGACCACTAGACCCACAGGATTCCTCTAGCCAGGGGCAGAGGTCTGAATCCCTGCCTTTTGGGAAACCTGGCCCCTGCCCCACCTCCCTCGCTCAAGTGTCCCTAAGGTCTCAGGCCAAGCCAGATCCCAGGGCTGAGCCAGCAGATGTGACAATACCCCGTCCTCAGACAGCTCTCTTGGGGCCCCAGGAGCACTGCCCGTGTGGGTGGGGCCTCCTGAGCATCCTTCCTGATTTGAAGTCCAGGTCCCTGGAGATCACAGGGGTGGGACCGGTCCCCAGGATTACGGAGAACATGACATCACCAAAGAGGCTGGCCCCCCTTCCCAGCAGGTTGGATGACACATTGGGAAGATGTGAGCCTGGGACATCCTAGGAGGGACAGGGGAGCCACGTGGCACAGTGAGACTCCCAGGGCCGGTGGGCAGCCAGGGGCTGGGGGTTCCAGGGTCACGTCTTCTTGGCACGATCCGCTGCGTCCAAGTCAGCCATGTTGCAGGCAGCTGTGATCAGGTGGTGATCCAGAGGCGCATTCGGAAAAGACCCACAAAGCCAACTAAAGGTCCCTGAGAGATCACAGGGGTGGGACTGGTCCCCAGGATTACAGAGAACATGACAGAGGAGAAGGCAGTAGAAGGGCTCATTTCCAGCACCCAGGATAAATAGAGCAAGTCTGGAGGTGTAGTAGATGCAACGCACTGGATTTCCAGGCAGCTTAATCATCTTGTGACTTTCACTGCCTCGGACCACAGAACTGTGGAGGTGCAGCCAGTGGCTGGCCACATCCAAGCTCATGTTGAGCTGGAAAAGAAGGGTGGCGTGAGGGTAGAGCAGGGCCAGGTTGACCAGCAGACACATTGTGGAGCAGCAGTCTGCCCGCATGTCCAGCATGGCCCCAAACCCGGTCCCTTGATTAAGGACTCGAGCAGCGTGTCCATCAAAAGCGTCCAGAAGTCCACTGAGCAGGTAGAAGGAGGAGGCCGTGAGGGGGCAGCAGAGCATGAAGTAGAAAGAAATGATGGCGAAGACAATCTGTGCATAACTGATGAGGTTAGGTGCAAACAGGAAGATATTTTCCCCTGGCACCGGAGGTCCCCTGGCCGCCCTGGGCCTTATCTGGTGTCAGCTGTGTCCCACCCCAGGCACAAGGCTCAGCCTCCAGCCCAGTGCATTGGCCGTGCCCACTGCACGCAGGTCCCCGCTGCCCCAGTCGGGTCCCAGATGTTAAAGCTCGCTGCCAGCCAGAGCATGGGCCAACCCAGCTGTGCGTAGAGCAGAGGTCATTTACTATCACAGCATAAACTAGCTTAACTTGACTGTTACATCCTCAGCCTTGGATGCTGAATGTTGTATAGAAGTCTTATTGATTAGATACTTATATAATGTGATTCAGAATCCCTTTACCTCCCTGGATCTTCTGTGGATAAATATATTCTTTCTAAGATGAGATACACAGCAACATACAAGACATTCCCTGTGTAGTCTGATGAACGCTCCCTTGTTCTGGACACTATATTTCTTCTATAGCAGGATAACATTTTCCCCTATTTCACCCCATGATCCTTCTCCCTCTTCATGCAACAGCTGAGGAATGTTATGCCCATCATCTTAAGAAAGGTAATGCAGCAGAAAGAGAGAAGCCAAGAGTCTTTTCTTGGCTTTGAGTTTTGGGCTAAGGCCCCAGAAGAAGTGGAAAAAAATGCTTGTGCTTAGTAAATACAATTGATTTGGGAGTCTGCAAATGGTAGAAAGCTTTCTACTTCCCATATCCTGAAATTGGAAAAATCCTCTGGGTTAGGAAGATGAGAGAGTCAGAGGAGAATTTATTTATTTATTTTATTTATGGCTGTGTTGGGTCCTCGTCTCCGTGCGAGGGCCTTCTCCAGTTGTGGCAAGCGGGGGCCACTCTTCATCGCGGTGCGCGGGCCTCTCACTATCGTGGCCTCTCTTGTTGCAGAGCACAGGCTCCAGACGCGCAGGCTCAGTAATTATGGCTCACGGGCCCAGTTGTTCCGTGGCATGTGGGATCTTCCCAGACCAGGGCTCGAACCCGTGTCCCCTGCACCGGCAGGCAGACTCCCAACCACTGCGCCACCAGGGAAGCCCCCAGAGGAGAATTTAAGTGAAAATGATTTCCTGGAAAGAAGGGGTTACCTGCCTACCTGTTTACTTCCCAGGACTGAGCCCAGCAGGGAGGATGAAAGAAACAACAGAGACTGGGAAGATCCAAATGCAGGGAAAGTGTGTAGCCGCTTCCCCAGGTAGGACCTAGAGAAATGGCAAAACCCCAGAGTGAAGTGCGTCACAGAATGAATCTTGTCCACAAGCAGGTCTTGTTTGGCAAGCACAGAGTTTTTAAACTATGTGATTTTGAATGACTTTGAGTGGAGCATGCCCTTCCTAGGTTCACCAGTCCTCAATCTCTATTATCTTGTACCTGGTCTACTATACTGACTTTCCCCTACAGACACTGAATTTATTTATGTATTTATTTTTTTTAATTTTTAAAATTTATTTACTTATTTATTTATTTTTTGGCTGTGTTGGGTCTTCATTGCTGCGCATGGGCTTTCTCTAGTTGCAGCGAGTGGGGGCTACTCTTTGTTGCGGTGTGCAGGCTTCTCATTGTGGTGGCTTCTCTTTGTTGCAGAACACAGGCTCTAGGCACGCGGGCTGCAGTAGTTGTGACACACAGGCTCAGTAGTTGTGGCTCACGGGCTCTAGAGTGCAGGCTCATGTGGCACACGGGCTTAGTTGCTCCGCGGCATGTGGGATCTTCCTGGACCAGGGCTCGAACCCCTGTCCTCTGCATTGGCGGGCAGATTCTTAACCACTGCGCCACCAGGGAAGTCCCCAGGCGTTGAGTTTAAAATCCCTGACTAGAGAGACAGACATGAAAATACTCCACACAGTTCCCAATATGCCTCAGCAGAGTATTTCTGTTTACTCAAAAGAGAGTGGTGCGAGAGGAAGAGAAAGAGGACGGGTCAGCTGTGGTTGAAAACCAGATGTAAACATGAGAATTCCCAGGCAGTCCAGCGGTTAGGACTCTGCACTCTCAGTGCTGAGGGTCCAGGGGTTCAATCCCTGGTCTGGGAACTAAGATCCCACCAAAAAAACAAAACAAAACCAAGAACAGATGTGGATAGGTGACAACTAGACCAGGATGCTTCCTCAAAGTTATGGCACTTCCAAAGTCCCACTCTCCACCAAAACTGGGAGAAAGCATAGCAACACTGAATTGACTGAGATGAAGCTTTTACAACCTAGGTATAAGCTAGGGTTGGGTTAGACATTGTGTTTGACTCCCTAGTAGCTATTCCCTCTCTCTCTAATTGAGGACCAGCAATGAAACTTGGGAAACTGATCCTGACTCAAGTGATATACCTGATTGGTCCAAGGGCATTTCAATTGCCCCCTGCCATTAATTAATTCAAGAATGATAAGTGACCCAATTCTGAGCAATTATGAGTAAAAGCAATTTATGGAAGTTTCTGGGAAAGTTCAGAGTCAGCAATGGGAGCCAATCTATCTTTCTTTGAAACAAGACGTCTTTGTAGCCCAGCTATTGTTGAGAGCCACCCTACAGTCACGAGGGGGACCAGAATGAGTTTGAAGACAACAGCATGAATGACAGAGCAGAAACATGAAAAGAACTTGGTCCTTGATGACATGATTCAACCAATAGACCAACCCTGAATTCTTCCCTGCTTTTGGATGTCCTCTTACATTAGCCAATAAATTCTTTATTGTTTAAGTCAATTTGGGTTATATTTTCTATTGCCCACAGTTAAAGCATCCTGACATAGATTCATAATAAATATTAATTTTAGTCATAGAAAAATTTAAAAGCTACAATTTTCACATCATAGTTGAAGAACTAAGATTCGTTTTGTTAAAATTTCACATTATCTAAAATTGAAGTTGGGACTTCCCTGGTGGCAGAGTGGTTAAGAATCCACCTGCCAATGCAGGGGACACAGGTTCGAGCCCTGGCCCAGGAAGATCCCAGATGCCACAGAGCAACTAAGCCCGTGAGCCACAACTACTGAGCCTGCACTCTAGAGCCTGCGAGCCACAACTACTGAGCCCACCTGCCACAACTACTGAAGCCCTCACGCCTAGAGTCCATGTTCCGCAACAAGAGAAGCTACTGCAATGAGAAGCCCACGCACTGCAATGAAGAGCAGCCCCCGCTCGCCACAACTAGAGGAAGCCCGCATGCAGCAACGAAGACCCAATGCAGCCAAAAAAATAAATAAAATTTATAAATAAATAAATAGATAAATAAAATTGAAGTTGCTTTTTTCGCAAACCCAGTATTGACTTATGTAAAGCATTGAAGATATACATATTTTTTAATTATTCATGGATAATCACTGGAAACTAGACAATTTCCACTCTCTACTTCTGCCTCATTCATTCATTTAACAGCATTTATCGAGTGCCAACTGCATGCCAGGCACTTAATACAATAATGGTCAAAAGAGTCCCATTTTCATTGACTTACAGATTATCGGATACAAGGAATTCAGGTTCAGAAGTGGTTTAAATACCTCTGTCAGGAAACCCCTAAATGAAAAAAAGAGATATGGGTTAAATTCTTAGATGAAGGAAAATTCAACAAGGAAGTCAGTTCCAAACACTAGCCAAAATAGAGTCCAGGTTGAATTGGTGGTGGAATCAAAAATCTCAGGAGAAGACTTCCCTGGTGGTCCAGTGGTTAAGACTCCGAGCTTCCACTGCAGGAGATGTGGGTTCCATCCCTGGTTGGGAAAGTTCCCCATGCCACGGGGTGCGGTCAAGGGAAAAAAAAAAATCTCAGGGGAGTTTTAAATGGCAGCATTCTAAAAATGCCTTGTCTTAAAGTAGACCATATCTCAGGTTATATTCAAGGCTTTTCTCCAATTGGATCCAGAATACGTCCTTTTCCTTTCTTCCTCAACATAGATATGTATAAATAAGCCACTATTCATTTTATTCATTCAATAAACATTACTGAGTTCCTACTTTATTCCAGCTTCTAGGCTAGGTGTTGGGGATACAGAGTTGAATAGGGACCCTACTTTTCATAAAATTTAAGACCAATGGAGGAGTCGGACATATAACAACAACAACAACAAAACAAAACAAAGCAAAAACAAAAAATTGGAAAAGAATGGGCTCCAGTACCAAAGGGACCTTAATTAGAAACCAGGATCCACAATTTACAAGATGGGTGCTATGGACCCATTGTTTAACCTTAATTCCTTTGTATCCAAAAGGGGAATAATAATAATAATAGCTATGTCATAAGATTTTTTTTGATTATTAAATGCTTTCTGAAAAAATCATATATCAAGCACATACTAAGCACTCAATAAATATTAGCTGTTACTACTACTCATTAAATGCTATGATTCAAGCACTGTTCTAGGTGTTTGTGATATATCAGTGAATAAAACAGACAAAAATCTGTCCTTGTGTAGCTTACATTACTATTTTCATGCAATATAATACATATAATGAAATACATATAATGAAAGCTCACTGTTGTATCCTTAGAATCTGACTTTCTTAACTTGGGATTCTCCCAGATCCTGAGTAAAGGAATTGGGCGTAAGTCTTTTTTTTGAGAGGTGATCCTGGAAAGCATGGTAAGGGAGAGAAGTGAAAAAGGGAAAGAGAAAAAAGCCCGATATAGTACACATGAATTAGCGGATCACCTCGAGAGGCAACTGGAGCTCATCCTCACAGGGACTTTCTGAATGACTGTGTAGAGCACAGCTCAGAACTGTCCTGGGATATTAGTCCACCAGCTTGTTTTCATTGGTAGAAGGTTGCTCCTGAGGCGTCCCTCAAGCAGAAAAACACAGGAAGCCATCTGCATGATAGGAATTGTCCGCCGGTGATCTCATGGGAGGATTAAGGGGATATGGGTGAGGGACAACAGCTCTGTTATACTAATAAAATTAATATTTTATTATAAATGCCTCTCTTACTAAGATAAATTATACTTAAAAAATTACCTCATATAAATGTTACTGCTAGGCTGAGATAATGTTCAGCATTAATTCCACTCTATTTTCCGTTTTATAGACATAAGCGTTAAGAAAACTTTTCCACGCAAATCAGAGGATGGGAATAGAGTTTTGTTGCAGCAATATCATTCAGTTCTTTGAACTCCTTCCAAGTTATATTCCAAAAACTGCAGAATGATCTATCATTAAAATGCATTTTATCTGTTAGCTGAAACTCGATTCTTCCCTCAATTCTGTTGCAAGCAAAGAATTAGAAAATACCTGACTTGCAAAAGCATTTGTTATCCAGTCGGGAGAGCCATTGAGTTTCTGGATTTCTGGGAAGTTTATCAAAAGGGCTTTCTCAAGAATTATCAAACAATTATTAAATCGGACTTGTTACTTTTCCACCTAGAGGCATTTTGATTAACCTGGTATGTTCAGAAAGGTTTAGAAAATGAAAATACCATTAACTTCAAAATACCTTAGGTAATAAAAATTTTGACAAGGAATTTTTCTCTCTTAAATAGTGTGATTTAAATATATTTTATTCAAAAATCTTGGTGCTGTATTTTTAGCTCATGGAAATATCTGCCTAACACCTAACTGGAAAAGTCAGCCCTCACTGTCAAACCAACCAGCCAAATCAGATTGTTTTTCTGTCAAAAAAGATCTGACTACATTTTTCTATCCAAATAAATATATTAAGACACATCCTCATGACAACCATCTCACTTCTGAATTCAAAGAGAGAGAGGATCTTGCTGAGAAATTTGTTCCTGAATGAAATAAAGTATATAAAGTGCCGTTAGGTTTTTAAATTTTTGATCAATACTCCCCACCCCTCCCCCACCCCCATTTGTTTGTTTGTTGTCACAAGACTGTCAGAGGTGATAGATTCTTTTTTGGCCACACCGCATGGCATGCAGGATCTTAGTTCCCCTGACCAGGGGTCGAACCCATGCCCCCTGCAGTGGAAGTGCGGAATCCTAACCACTGGACCGCCAGAGAATTTCCAGAAGTGATAGATTCTTTGACAATAGTCAGGGGACGGAAAGGTTGAGGTTGTTAAATAAAAAATGCCATCATGTCCCTACTCTACAGTGTAACTGGATTCAAAACATCTAACAGGGGCCAAAATAGTCCATCCCAGAGGTCACATTTCCTTCTTCACAGGATGTGGCATAAGTCAAGAAAAAACACAAGTCCGACTTTGGGTGCAGGCAGCCTGGATTAGAAGAGGCTTAGCCTACTCTAGTATTTTAAATAGTCTCTTTGGAGGCCTGGAGGTTTTTACACCCAGTGCAAGTTACCATAATAAGATGGGGACAACTGTGTCTTTTTATTTTATCAAATGGGACAAAGATGATTATGCATGGGGAGCTGGGAATGGAAAACCGGCCTAACACCTCAGTACCCAGCATTTCCTCAGAGAAATCCTTTCTAGCAGAATTACTTATGGAAACCAAG
Organism: Balaenoptera musculus; assembly: GCF_009873245.2. NCBI lineage: Eukaryota > Metazoa > Chordata > Mammalia > Artiodactyla > Balaenopteridae > Balaenoptera > Balaenoptera musculus. The sequence goes on along the minus strand of NC_045785.1, from coordinate 56,001,819 downwards.
ATCCAGAAACTAATTCCCTTAACAGTATCTGTATCATCCAATTTCTTGGAAAGTCCTTGTATCTGCCTTTGAAAACTATTAGATTTATACCATTTACATCATTTGATCCTCATAACAGCTCTGTGAGTTTGGTACTTACGAAAGCTATTAATATGACTCTCACTTAACAGATGAGGAAACTAAGGGGCAGAAGCATCACACCAATTACCTAAAGTCACTTGAACCCAGCTGAATCAACAACCTGGGTTCATTTAGCAGAGACCCCTGCTTCTGCTCCAACCAAGCGGACCAACACACCACCACGGCACCTCTGTTTCCTACCAGGGAGGCCTCTAGTGCTCCTCTCTGCCTCCTCATAGGATACTGGACTAAATGACACTCAGGTTTCTGTCAGTTTCTCATTGAGACTCAATTATCATGTTTTAGCTCTGATTCAAGCTAATTTTTCTCCAACAGTTTATTAAGAAAAAATTTGAAAACATCTAAATTGAAAATTTTTATACACCCACCTGTATACCTAGACTCTACCATTAATATTTTACCGTATCAGCCAGACTTATTTTTTAAACAAATCTTTGGCAGCTTACATTTCCCCCTTGTATAAAACAGGAAAATATCATTGTACCTTCACCCAAAACGTTTTCAAGGAGTAAGGTTTCTGACCCACAGAAAACTAGAGAGATAAATTTTCTCAGCTCCACTGGTTCAGGTCATTCATTCAGTTCAGTACTTAACTTGGAAGTACATTAGAAACACCTGGGGAGTTTTTAAAACATACCAGTGCCCCAGCCCTCTCCCTGATCAGTCAAGTCAGAATCACCGGATGTAGGTACGTGTTTCAGCATTCAATTAGCCAACAGGTAATTAATGAGTACCAACCATGTGTCAGGCACCATCTGAGACATCAGAGTGAACAAGGAAAGCCCCTGCCATCATGGCACTGCACCCTCTTGCCTGCCCACCAAATTCCTTTCTGCACATTGTGTCTCAGCCCCTTCCATCTAACTCTCCTTCCCTCTCTTCAGATCTTTGTTCAGATCCCAGAATATTCTACTTCCCCTTCTCTAACTAGGACACACCTACTTATGCCTCAAGGTCCAGTTTGCATGCCGCCTCCTCTGGAGTTTCACTTGGCCCTAGAGCTCGCTCCTTCTCAGGAGTCCTACAGCTGGCTTTTCATATCATCGTTATCGTAGGATACAGCTCATTGTGCAAGGGTTTCTGGTTTCACCTGTGGGTGGGACTCTGTGCGCTGTGAAGAGGCAGAGACTACTGTATTTGACCTGATATGCTCATAATGTAGGAAAGCGCCTGTAACATGGCAACATTTCAAAATTTAAAACAAGCAAACAAACAAACAGAAGGCCAGTGTCGATATTGTACTGAACCTAAGGCAATCACCACCTCCATGTATGGCATGTTTCCTGAGACTTATTCTGAGTTCCTTCCTTATGACTCGTTTGATGCTCTCTTTTATCCAAAGGGACAGAAGCTAGACTTTGCAGTGGACAGACCTGATAATGAAGAGCCCTGAGGCTTACAAATTGTGGTCTTGGATTTTTCTACATCCCCCATTGAAAAATCTTTCAAACTCCTGCCCCCACCAATGGAATTTGTAAAGGGGAATGTCCGGGAGAAGACAGGCCATGAAAGAGTCCACTCGGTTAGACAGAAATAGTCGAGCACGCAGGCTTTGAAGTCTGATGCAACAGAGGACTTCACCCTACTATTTGACTTAGGCAGTTTACTTAACCTCTCTCTCTGAACCTCAGTTTCTTTACCTATAAAATGCAGACCAATATTCTCTCCCCCCTTCTCTCCACATCAGCCTCAAGCTTCATGAAGAATCACATTAATAGGTAAAATTTACTGAGTGTTTACTGTGTGCCAGGCACGTTGCTAGCTCCTTTACAATGCAAAACAACGACCCTCTGAGGTACTGTTATGATCCATGGTTTGCAGGTCATGAAACTGAGACAAATTAAATAAGTTGTCAATGATTATACAGCTAGTAAAGAGTGGATTCAAATCCAGACCATCTGGCTCCAAGAGCCCACTCTTATCCATGTTCTAGGGACCTTGTTTACCTTATTCAGCCCCTATCTGCAGGTCCTAGAATAGTGACAGACACGTGGGTACTAAAAATAACTGTTGAAAGAATGAATCAATACCTTCTTGAAACATTGTTGTAAGGAGGAAGGAAGTTCTATTTATTTATTATCTACCCTGTTCCACGCTCTTTTATGTGTCCTATTTCACTTAATCCTCCTACAAGGATTGCATACACAGAGGAGGAAACTGAACAGAGGTAAAGTAACTTGCCCAAGGACACACAACTGACAAACAGCCCCTATGCCTCCTCACAGCAAAGCCTGTGTGCTCTTATCTCTATACCTGTGGTCTTTAAGTATTTTTGTTCACCTTGTACCTTTTCATGTTGACATCTAGAAGGTTTTATCATTAGTTGAAGTAATTGCAAAGGCTGTAATTTCCTAGGTATTATAAATACTGACATTTTAAAAACATTGCATCGGCTTCCCTGGTGGCGGAGTGGTTGAGAATCTGCCTGCCAATGCAGGGGACACGGGTTCGGGCCCTGATCTGGGAGGATCCCACATACCGCGGAGCAACTAGGCCCGTGAGCCACAATTACTGAGCCTGCGCGTCTGGAGCCTGTGCTCCGCAACAAGAGAGGCCGCGATAATGAGAGGCCCGCGCACCGTGATGAAGAGTGGCCCCCACTTGCCACAACTAGAGAAAGCCCTCGCACAGAAATGAAGACCCAACACAGCCATAAATATAAATAAATAAATAAATAAACCCAAAAAGTTAAAAAAAAAAGAAAAAAACAACATTGCATCACCTTTCTTTGGTGGGGTAGTTAAAATTTCCTTAATTTTTAAAATGTCTGGTACTACTACCACAATCTGCAAATCAGGGCAATATGCCTAATGCAATAAAAAGAAAAGGAAAAAGCTACAACTGTTAAAAGATCTCAGGAATGTACATCTAATTGACACTACATCGCATTAGTCATTAATTGCCTTTTGTGCCAACTGACTATGACAGCCCTAAACAAGAAGGGTTTCCTATTTAAGCTGCAGTAACTTTTCTGACCATGGATGATCGTCATTCATTATTCCTTCTGTGGCAGATTTCTGTAGTTCCTCTAATTCATTTGAGATGACTGTCTCAAAGTAATCTGCAACTTTCCTGACAACTCCTTGTTCTCTCTCCTGCTAAAACTGTAGCCCTTTTATGCCAAGTTTTTAGAACCTTCTACTACCATATCCATTACTTCTACCACTACATTCAGATCCATAAGCACCACCATAGAGAATACCCCCCTTTGTTGGTCTATAATTTGACTGCTATTGTCCATTATAATTTCCAAAATCATAGTTCCCACCACCACCATAGTTACCACTGCCAAAATTTTCTCCTTCATTGCAGCCATTATATACTCCACCACTGCCACCAAATCCTCCACCTTGGTTTCCACATCCTGGTCCATTCCCCCCTCTATTACCATCTGCCATTGTTGCCACCATCACCTACAAATCTCCATATCTACCATTATGCCCTTCATAACTACCTGTGCTGCCACCACTTCTATTATCATAGTTGCCTCCCCTGAAATTACCACTATAGCTGAAGTTCCTCCATGACCCCTAAAGTTGCCACATCCTCTCCATGACCTCTTTGTAATCCAGCAGACTGTGCTTCTTGTTAAGAAAAAGCCTTTTTCACTTCAGAATTATGCTCATGAATAGTGTAGTCTCGGGACTTCCCTGGTGGTGCAGTGGTTAAGCATCCACCTGCCAGTGCAGGGGACACGGGTTCAAGCCCTGGGCTGGGAAGATCCCACATGCCGCAGAGCTACGAAGCCCATGCACCACAACTACTGAGCCTGTGCTCTAGAGCCCACGAGCCACGACTACTGAAGCCTGTGTGCCTACAGCCCGTGCTCCACAACAAGAGAAGCCACCACAATGAGAAGCCCGCACACCACAACGAAGAGTAGCCCCCGCTCACCGCAACCAGAGAAAGCCCACGTGCAGCAACGAAGACCCAATGCAGCCAAAAATAAATAAATAAATTTATATATAAAAAAGATAATGTAGTCTTTCTGAACAATTTTATCAACTGTATCATGATTATCAAAAATTACAAAAGCAAATCCTCTCTTTCACTCTGCTTGTCTTCCATAACTTCTATGGTTTCAATCTTACCATTGCTTTCAAAGTAGTCTCTCAAATTATATTCTTCTGTATCTTCTTTAATATCACCAATATCTTTACTGTTAGATGGGCACCAGGCTTTAGGGCATCCTCTCTAGAAACAGGCCCTGGCCCTCTGGAGGCAGATAAAGTCTAGCTGGGGGCAACTGGGCAGACGACTTACCTCCATTTTGAGACCTGACTGGCCTCTTCCAACTTGGGTTCAATATGGGACTGAGAGGGAGAACTGAATCACTTTTTAAGATACATCCGGTGGAATTTAAAACCAAAAGTGAGTTTGTATCCACATTATCTATTTTAAAAAATACATGAACAGGTCTATAATGGCTAGAAGTTTTGCTTTATTCCCTTCTGCTCTTGGACTCATATCTCTTTTTCACTTCTCCCTCAATATTGTATTCTATTGTGATTTATTTTATGCATGAAAGTCATTTGTTGATCACCCTTGCACACAGGTCTTTTAAAAATGCGTATTGAGGGCTTCCTTGGTGTCACAGTGGTTAAGAATCTGCCTGCCAATGCAGGGGACACGGGTTCAAGCCCTGGTCCGGGAAGATCCCACATGCTGTGGAGCAACTAAGCCTGTGCGCCATAACTACTGAGCCTGTGCTCCAGAGCCCGCATGCCACAACTACTGAAGCCCATGCGCCTAGAGTCCATGCTCTGCAACAGGAGAAGCCACCGCAATGAGAAGCCTGCGCACCGCAAGAAAGAGTAGCCCCTGCTCACGGCAACTAGAGAAAGCTCACGCACAGCAACAGAGACTCAATGCAGCCTAAATAAATTAATTAATTAATTAAATAAAATAAATTTTTTAATGCGTATTGAAATTTTGATAAATAATTATTACATATTAAAAGCTAATTGTATTGGAAATCCATCTTTCAATGAGCTGGTTGTGTTTTTGTTTTTTCAATTAGTTCATGAATCCATGGATTAATATAAACTATTGCTAGAATAGAGAAGACTGTATTCCAATTTCATTCCTATTTTTTGATTTTATGGGTATAAGAGCTGAGAAAGCTGTTCATAAAATATAGATGGGAATGGATGTCACTGAGCATGTCACTGAGTTCTTTGAACTCCTGAGTTGTATATCTGTTACCGAACTCAGGTTCAGCTACTTACCACTCCAAAGCCAATGCTCGAGAGCCAAGTGTTGGTTGGAAAGGAAAGGCTGCTTTATTCAGGTGGCTGACAACCTGGGGAGAAGGCAGACCCGTATCCAAAAACCAACTCCAGGGACTTCCCTGGTGGCTCAGTGGTTAAGATTCCACACTCCCAGTGCTGGGGGCCCGGGTTTGATCCCTGGCCAGGGAACTAGATCCCACATGCATGCCGCAACTAAGAGTTCACATACCACAACTAAGGAGTTGGTGAGCTGCAACTAAGGAGCCCACGTGCCGCAACTAAGGAACCTGTGAACCGTAACTAAGGAGCCTGCCTGCCTCAACTAAGACACAGAGCAACCTAATTAATTAATTAATTAAAACAAAAACAAAACCAACTCCAAATATTCTGCTTGACCATGAAAGTTTTTAAAGGGAAAATTATTTGAGGAGGGGTTCAGAGTCTTTGTTATCTTCCACTGTGTGCAGACTTTCTTCTGATTGGTTGGTGGTGAGGTAACAGGGTGGCGTTCCAGAAATCTTGTACTCAGCCTGAAGTCACCATGCTCCACCTGGGTAGGGGCCTTAGTTCCTGCAGAACTCAAAGATATATTATTATGTGTATCCATCCCTAGAGGAGGAATTGGACTCTTGCTTTATCACTGCACTATTGTTTGCCTTTTCTCTGTTCCTACATTCCTTTGTTTCCTTAAGATCTTTGATTACTGAGACCTGTTCAAGAGCAAGCATTATGGGGACTTCCCTGGTGGTGCAGTAGTTAAGACTCTGAGGGGCTTCCCTGGTGGTACAGTGGTTAGGAATCCATCTGCCAATGCAGGGGACATGGGTTCGAGCCCTGGTCCAGGAAGATCACACATGCTGCGGAGCAACTAAGCCCGTGTGCCACAACTACTGAAGCCCATGCACCTAGAGCCTGTGCTCCACAATGGGAGAGGCCACCGCCATGAGAAGCCCGCACACTGCAATGAGGAATAGCCCCTGCTCACTGCAACTAGAGAAAGCCTGCACGCAGCAACAAGGACCCAATGCAGCCATAAATAAATAAATAAATAATAAATAAATAAATAAAATTTAAAAAAGACTCCGAGCTAGCAATGTAGGGGGCCTGGGTTTGACCCCTGGTCAGGGAACTAGATCCCACATGCATGCTGCAGATAAGAGTTCGCATCCCACAACTAAGGAGCCTGCAAGCCACAACTAATGATCCCGCCTACCACAACTAAGACCCAGTGCAACCAAATTAATTAATTATTTTTAAAAAAGAGCAAGCTTTATGGCCAGGCTTAGATCACAAAATGTCTTAGGCCAAAATGGGTTCTCTCACGTCAAGAAAGCCGTTGCTGGTTCTCTTTCTCTGGGGACCCCCTAACCTATCTGTTTACACTGGTAAACTTCTATTCCATAAACTTAAGCTTACCAGCCTCTTGTCACTGCCCATCCTCCTGGCTATTGCTGTGTTAGGTACTTCTCTGTGTTCTGTGTTGCCTTCGTACTTGCACCCATTCCCTTATAATTTTAAGCCTACTGATTTTTCTTCCCCTTATTTGTAAGCTCTTTGAAGCCAGGGTCAGTGTCTTTCCTCTTTGTCCCCAAAGCGTAGTTGGGGTCTAGCCCACAGGAAGCATTCAATAAGTGCACTTTTGAAGGGTCAAGGGAGGAAGAAAGAAATAACCAAACACAACTGTGTTAAGGAGAAATGCAGAAACTGGAACAAGACAAGTCCAGATACATTGGGAAGAGCAGAGCAGATGACATAAGGCCCCTTCCAACCTTGAGCTCTGATGTGTCTGGGATGAGAAAACTGAAAAATAATAATAAAAGAGGACTTTTATTGTGATTCATCTCATTCTTCTCACTCCCTCTCTCCTCTGGTCTGCAAAGAGAAGAAAGATATGTTCAGACTCTGAATGAGGAATAAGGCAATGGTTTTGCAGGTGCCATCATTAACTATTTGCCTATTTGCCCAGCAATGCACAATCTTTCCCTGCCTCCTCTTTCTTATTATCTGCCTTTTCATGAAGAAAAAAGGAACAAAAGACTTACTAGAGGAGTATGCAGTTGTTTAATTTGGGTTTCTCTTGTATCCTCTAATAGCCCAGCAAACTGGTATTCTTATTCCTTGCTGAATTACAAAGGATATATTATCCCTGCTCATTCTACTGCAGGAGAATAATGGTGTGGGGAAGGAAGAGAAAGGGACATTATTTTTCTAGGCCTCTTTCCCAACAAAGAGGAAAAAGCTGTTGCCAAAGGACTATGTGTTTTGCTAGGCACTGAATCCTTCCCTCTGGTAATATCTAAAATCTTCAGGTGAACCCAGAAATTTGAAATCTCTTCTACTAAACTAAAAGTATGAATAAATAAGAAGATAGATACACGAATATTTTATGCAAAATGTTATTTGAAGTGGCAAGAGACAAAAACACTAGAAACCACTTGGGCATTTACTATAGGGGAATATATAAATAAAATATGGTATATCCAAACTATGGATATTATGCATAAAAATAATGTTCAATCTATATGTACTTACCTGGAGGGGTTTGAATGAAATATAGGTGGAAAAAGCAAGTGATTTTTTATGAGTTTATAAGTCCCGTTTTAAAAGAGTATGACAAAAATCTCTAAATAGGTGAATATATATGCATATATAGACATACATATGTACAGTGTATGTATGTGTGTATACATATATATATATATATATATATATATATATATATAGTATGCATAGATAAGGATGTGAAAAGATATGTACCAAAATGTTCACATTTGTTATGATGGGAGGTGGGAGACAGGCAGATTAAGCAGAAGGGGATATTGCTGACTCTTTTACACAGTGGTATTGTTTGATTTGTTGCCTCAAGCTGTCATTACTTTTGTACTTCAAAATGAAAACCTAAAATTTCCAAGCACACACACACTTTAAAGTCCTCAACTGGTGCTTTAAACCTAAAAAACAGTTTAACAAGCAGGATCCCTTTGACTTCTCCTAAAGTCTCCCTGGTTAGCTTGTTATAATAGTACACCTGGACAAGAAAGAAAAAAGAGGCTAAAACCCTCTCGCTGGGCTGCATAAGTCTTTTTTTAAATTGACCAGCCTGCTGAGTGAGGGCACTGAGGACTGTGGAAGCCCAAGCTCTGGAATGGCCCATCAAACTCTGTGTTCTGGGGAAGGAGAAAAGCAGAAAAAGGCAGCCCGATTGCCTCTTGGCTCTTTGCCAAAGAAGTTGCTAGTGGTGGGAGTGGAATTTTTCCATGGCAAAGGAAGAGGAAAAATCAGATCACATTTCCTACAGGGAGAGCCCTATTTGTTCAGGAAGATCTTGGGGCCCTTGCTGTTCACAACAGGAGCATGTTCATTGGGTTATGCCTTGATTTTCACCATTAGAAATCTTCTCTTCTTTTCTTTTCTCTTTCCTTCTTTCTCTTGTCTTTTTTGCCTTCAAGTTTGAAGGTGTTTCTCCCTAAAATGCAAACGACCTAGAGAAGTGCCACAAGTGACCATTGTTAGATAAAGTGCAAAAGAAAGAAGGCAAAAGAACTATTGGTTCAGCAAGGAAACTTACATCCTCCCGAAGAACTAGACCTTCCTCTCTGTTACCTCACTAAATGAACTGGATAAGCAGCTTTTGGGGGACTTGAGAGCCCACAAGCAGAGGCTCCTACCCCTTACCTTTTCTACCACTCTCTCCCAGCCAGGGTACTTGAATAGGAATCATGGACCTTCAGAAATCATTTTTGTAAAATTTCACTTGGGAGCATATTCTACGGTAAACATGGAACCACAGAGTCAGTACACTTGGAAGGCACTTAATGGCCATCTACTTGCACCTCTACTGATATACTTACTACTCATACTACTTGACACCATTTTCTGAGGGCTTATTATCAACTATGTGCTCTTCATTTGATATAATCCCCACAACATCCCTAGGAGGAAGGGGCTTCATTTTCCCAGCTTACAGATGTAGAAACAGGCTAAGGAAATTTCCAAAGTCACACTGCCAATAAATTTTTATGACCAGGCTATCAACCTCCAGATTCTATGCTCTTTGTCCCAGATACACTGCCTCTCTTTATGATCACTGAAATGTGATCACAATCTCTGCTTGGACACCTCCAGTAATGGGATGCTCACTATTTTTAGAGGCAGTCCATTGCTAATTATGGGGACATTCTTTTTTTTTTTTTTTTTTTTTAAATGCTGGCTGTCGTCTGTTAACGCTGGTCATGTTTATCTCTTCAAGCGCTGCTCAGAATATATCTAATCTCTACTTCTTCTCTGTTATCTCTTCTTAGTTCTTTCAGCTGTTCCTTCCTGTTTCTTACTATCCTGGTTTTTACACTCTCTTGCTTGTCAGCTTCCCAATTTAATTGTCATGGCCAGAACTGAAAAAAAACAAAAAACCAATCTACCCAGTTGTGAACTCCAGATGGCAGAGAACGTATCTGTCTTGCTCACCAAATAGAGCAAGACTCTCATCTCACACTGGATGCTGTCAAAGTTGGCTAATGCCCTCTAGCTCACTGCTAGCTTTATGGCAGTCGCCCCAGGCCCAACACTGACAACTTACCCGGAGTTCACTGTCCCTCAAATCACTGAGGATTTCTGAAAAAATTCCTGGCATGGACTCCCTTGGCGGTCCAGTCCAGTGGTTAAGACTCTACTCTTCCACTGCAGAGGGCGCAGGTTCGGGGAAGATGATCCCACATGCTACGCGGCGCAGCAAAAAAAAAAAGTAAAAAAGTACTGACGGGACTTCCCTGGTGGTGCAGTGGTTAAGAATCCGCCTGTCAATGCAGGGGACACGGGTTCGAGCCCTGGCCTGGGAAGATCCCACATGCCGCGGAGCAAGTAAGCCCGTGCGCCACAACTACTGAGCCTGCGCTCTAGAGTCCACGAGCCACAACTACTGAAGCCCGTGCGCCTAGAGCCCATGTTCCGCAACAAGAGAAGCCACAGCAATGAGAAGCCCGCGCACTGCAACGAAGAGAGTAGCCCCCGCTCACCGCAACTAGAGAAAGCCCGCGCACAGCAACGAAGACCCAACGCAGCCAAAAATAAATAAATAAATAAAAAAGCACTAGCACATAGCCAGGCAGGTCTTCCCCAAACACTTTTGTGAAATAGGTTTTAATTTTTTGCCTGTAGAGACAATATGCTATCGCGGAAAGAACATAATTTTTGGCCACAAACGTATCTGAGCTTTACCATTTACTGGCTGCATAATCTTGGTTCCATCAGTTAGCCCTTTGGAACGTCCCTTTTTTTTTTTTTTTTTCTATTTTTTGGCTGGGCCATGCAGCATGCGGTATCTTAGTTCCCCGACCAGGGATGAACCCGTGCCCCCTGCAGTGGAGGTGCAGAGTCTTAACCACTGGGCACCAGGGAAGTCCCTGGAACCTCCATTTTCAACATCTGTAGAATGAGGATAGCAACACCTTATCCATAGAAATTTTCTGAGGATTAAATGAGATAATGGATGCAAGGTACCTAACACATAAGAAATGCCTGATAGATTGTTAACTTACTCAAAATAAATTTCTATCTTAAGTTCTTACATTACATACACAACTTAATCACTCAAGGACACGGCATTTAGTCTGAAAAACAGAGACCAAGAAGAATATATGAAACTGCTGGTGCTTCTATGAAGAAAACAAGACCTAAGAACTAAAACACCTGGAAAGATAGAAGATCAAGACTGCTCTGCAGACCAGCTATCAATGAGATACCTCCTGGCATAGGGCCAGGCCCAGAACAAGCAATACACAGCTTCAGTCATGAAACACTGATGGCACAGAGAGCCATCAGGTAAGGCAGGTGACATCCAGATACCTCCAGGCTGCCACGGTCTCAGAAAGATAAATCCAAGGCAACAAAGCACGAGTAGTCAGGAAAGAATTAGGGTGGGTTTTCTGGGATTTAATCCATTCACTTATTCAATAAATGTTATAGAGCGTTTCATATAAGCCGAGTGCTACACTCAGTGCTGTCCACACGGAAATGAGAAAGGCATAGTAGCTGCCCGCCAGCAGCTTGAAGTCTGGTATATTCGCAGGACAATGGCGTAAGTGCACCAATGGTATCTGCAAAGTCTGGAAGAGCCACATAGGACAGCAGAGGACATCACAGAAATTACCCAGCTGTTTCTAAAGTCTTAACAGGTGAGCAATGGGCAAGATGCTATACTTAAAAAGCAGTAAGCTGACGCTCGGAAGACAGGAATTCTAATCCTTTCCTGCTACTCTTCGGCTTTGCACAAATATTTTCACCTCTTTGGGTCTTCGTGTCTCAGTTGAATGATTTACATGTTTCTTAAGGTTCAAGCAGTGACCTAAGCTCTCTGTATGTCTGAGTTTCCTCATCTGTAAAATGGGGATAGTAATAATACCTGTCTCATAGGTCTCAATGGCTTCATATTTGTAAAAGCACTCAGAACAATGCCTGATTCATAATAAGCACTGTACACCTATTAAATAAAATAAATATAACTATCTTAATTGTTTGTCACCAGGTCCCTACTTTCAACCTCTGAGTGAAAGGAATTAAAGGACCTTTCAGGAACCCTACAAGCCCCAGCAGTGAATCTCACATCATCAGACCACACTGCCCAACGCCCTCCCGCTTGCAGACATCTACCAACACTAGGTCCCTGACTTAGCTCCGGATTCTCTGTGACTCTCCCCAACACTGTTCCCATCATTATTCTTGCGATTTCTTTATCCACGTAGATGATTCTTCCGGTGTCCCGGTCTCTTCATCACTGACTTCTCATGTTCTCTATCCTACTTGGGGGGGCTCATGTGTATTGGTCACACTCTAAACACTGTCATTTTGACTTTTGACGAATGCTGTTTATTTTTATGTTTACCTAGGAAGTTCCTACTTATTCCTAATTTGTACAGAGCTATGTATAAAATATTGATTTCTGAATATATCTTCAGTTTTTCTGATAAAGGGACTAAATGAGTCATAACATAGTGAGTTGGAATAACAGAGCTCATTACAAACGAAGTGAACCAATTTCATTCCTAAATAAACATATTTTAGACGTTTCTTAGTTGAAAGTTGCCAGAGATTAGATGGGTAGTGTCTATTTAACATTAATGAATGGGCGTGGGTGGAGAGAGCCTTTGCATTGTGCAGCTGGAAAAGAATCTATGTATGTCTCAAGAAGGCTGTGATATTTTTATGACAAGAGACAGGAACATCGTTAAAAGTTAAGTAAGGCTCTTCCTTCCCTTCTAGATTCTCCCATCCTTGTGTTTACCAAGTTACTAAAATATTCCTCACTCCCTCTCCCTTGTCTTCACCAGGCCTCCTCACTCTCCATGGCTGCTACTTCTGGGAGTTTCACCATGGAATCCTCTAGCCATCTGGACAGAAGCGGCTCCTCTAACTTCAGCCCTTGCTTTGCTGGAGTCAGGGAATCTGGAATTGGGCTGCTCCCTCAATTTGCTAAGAGCCCTGGGCTCCTGCCCTCGCCCACCCTCAGATCCCAGCCTTTCAGACTCCTGGTCTACTTACCTGGCCTCTGCCACTGCATGAGGGCTGCAAATTTCTCATTTATACTTGAATTCCCCACTGGGCTGAGAGCTCTTCTCTGAACCTCTGTCCATTTGTTTGGGTCTTCACACCCTACTTAGCCCTTGCTGGAATCCCAACTCTGTCACTAGTTGTAAAACCTGGAACAAGTAACCTAAGTTTTCTGAATCTCCATTTTCTTTTTCTTTTTTTAGTCCAATATATTTTCAAATATTATAATATTTATTTTCAATACTTAAGATTCATGTTTCTCTTTCCCTGTGATCAATAAAATAAATTGAGACAATAAAAAAGGTTTTTCTGTGTGACTTTCAACAGGAATTGAATCTGCCACCTATGCCACAATAAGAGAAGGATGCTGTAGGGAGCTAACCAACTTAAGCACAAAGACCAATAAACAAGACAGAGAGCAAAGAGGGGAGAGAGAGAGAGAAGAGTCAGGGAGAAAGGAAGGAAGGGAGAGAAGGAGGAAGGGAGGAGGGGTAGGAAGGAAGGAATAAAGGAAAGAAGGAAAGAGAGGAAGGAAGGGAGGAAAAGAAACAGTCTCCATTTTCTGCATCTTCTCAGGGCTGTTGTGAGGACGAAATTAGTTTGACTGACAGATGCAGGTATGGATATAGATCAGGATATAGATAGAGATACAGAGATATTCAAGAAATATTAGTTCCCTTCTCAGCCTGCTTTTCCCTCATCTCAGCTTTGGGTGTTATGTCCGTTGCTTCTGGCCTTCTTGAGTCTCCATGAAAGCATGAATTTCCCATACTGTAAGCAGATAGGTTAGGGGGTCCCTGGAAAAAGAGAACCAGGAATGGCTTTCTTTTTTTTTTTTTTTTTTAATATTTATTTATTTTGGCTGTGCCGGGTCTTAGTTGCTGCACGTGGGATCTTTGTTGCGGCATGCGGGATCTTCGTTGTGGCATGCATGCAGGAACTAATTCTCCGACCCGGGATCGAACCCAGGCCCCCTGCATTGGGAGCGTGGAGTCTTACCCACTGGACCACCAGGGAAGTCCCAGGAATGACTTTCTTGACATAAGAGAACCCATTTTGGCCTAAGCCATTTTGTGATCTCTGCCTGGCCACAATGCTTGCCCTTGAACAGGTCTCAGTAATTAATAATCTTAAGGGAAGAGAGGGAATGCAGGAACAAGGGAGGAGCTGTCAAGAAACAATAGTGCAGGCTTGGGGCAGGGTCCTGGATCCTCAAGGGATACACATAATAATATATCTTTGAGTTCTGCAGGAACTAAGGACCCCGCCCAGGTGGAGGACGGAATGATGATGTTGACCCTCCTGACTTCAATCAACTAAAGCATGGAATCTGTCGACTTTTGCCCCAGTTCTATGCTGAATTCTCCTCTGCTCAAGCCCCTTCATGAATATGCTTAAAACTTCTCCAATTTTGCTGTTGGGAGACACCGCTTTGGGAAAGATCCACAGTGTTCTCCTTACTTGCTGCAAGTAATAACAAATCTTTCCTTCTCTCAATCTTTGGCTTGGTTGTGTTTATTGGCTCAACACCCACCAAGAGGTGAACCCAGTGTTTGGTAACAGTACCCTCACAGAGAGTCCTGTGTGTCCACCAGTGCCATGCCATCCCCTCTCCCCTATCTTCCTCCCCAGCATGCGCACTGAGGTCCCTGCTTGCACCAGGGCGGAGCCAGCATACCTCTCAACAGTTGCACCTGTTTGGATCATCTTCCCTTCTTCCTGTCTTCTTTCCTATCCCCAAACTCCTACTTGGTACTCAGAGTTCAGTCTGAGGGCCAGAAGGACCAGTACCACCAGGAGCTTGTCAGGAATGCAGAGTGCGGTACCCCTCTCCCCAGACCTGCTGAATTACTGTATTTTAACAAGATCCCCAGATGACTCATAAATGCACTACAGTTTGAAAAGCACTGCACCAGATTATTCTTTAGGGCCTAACTCAGTTATCACTTCTATCAAAATGTCATTGACCCTCCCATCCAATTTGTCCACTTACCTCCATGTGGGCGCTGTTACTTACTCATTCCTCCATGCTCCCATCTACCCACCACTCATCCATCCATCCATCCATCCACTCCTTCATTCATCTTGGAATCTGCAAACATTTAATGAGGATTTATCTTAGCAAGACCTCTCCTCATTGGTGGAGATAAAAACTAAATCCTACAGGTTCCTTTCTCTCAGAGAGATCACAGTCCTATGGAGAAGATAACTAGTCTATAGGCAATTACCAGATATTGATAAGTGCTATTTATTCAGCAGTCACAAATATATTTGCTGGAATAAGGGTTTGAACCAGAGGCTAAACGGTACAAAAAAGGCACACCTCACTCAGCCAATGAGGTCAGGAAGACTAATCAGAGACATTGACATCCAAGCTGAATGTTAGTTCTTTAAGTCTCAGCCTACACATTCCTCCTTCTCCAGGAAGCCTAATCTGATATCCCTCTACTAGGTTAGGGGCTCCTGCTGTATGATCTATCCCACAGGAATCAGCCTGCCAAAATGCCAAGGAAACACATTCTCGGCCCTGGGAACGACATATGCAAAAGTCTATAGGATAAAAACATCGTGGAGCATGATATATATAGATGATATATATACATCCCCTGCATTGCAATGATCTCTGTTCTTATCTGTCTCCCCTACTCATCTGTGAGCCCCCAAAGGGCAGGACTATGACTTGTTGATCTCTGTATTTCCATCCCCCAGTATAGTGCCTGGCATGTAGTAGGTGTTCAATAAGTAAACAGACAGGACAGCAACAAGAAGATAGGTTTGGAGAGGGGTTTCTTCTGGGTTTAGCTCATTGTCCTTCAAACTGATATCTTGGATGCTGTTCTACAGCAGTAGGATAAGACCACTAGGGAAAACAGTTTTTTTTTTAATTTAGGAAAAAAATTACAGACTATGGCAGGTATATGAGTCCTGTGTAAGCTAAAATTATCATTAAAAAAATCTCATTCATTGGAAACAGTCAAAAGGGTGGAGGAAAAAGTTCAGAGGTGGCTGAATAGTAAAGCATGAGCGCATGTTTTTGGTTTCACTGCCTCGCCAGTTTCAGGTCCAAGGGCACATATGTCCTTTTCTGCAGACTCATGTATGTGACTTAGTTACGGCCCCTGTGTTACATTTCTTCTGCATATAATGCAGAGGTGTGTGCCTCTTTTGCTCATTGCTGAGAAGGGAGCCAGACATCAGCTGGTTTGTTCTGGTTACACAAGCTGAAGCTGAGAGAGCCTTAACTCTCACCCCGTTGTTCAAATTCTACTGGGATTATGAGCTTTAGAGTCAAACAGACATTAAAAGTCTTCTAGTCCACCAGTCTCCAACTTTCAGCCCTTGGCTCCATTAGAGTTATTGCAAGAGGTCTGTGAATCTACACTGGCACCTCGCACTGCATTCGGCCTGAATTATAGTTACACATGTGTACACGTATGTACTATATTTTTCAGATCATAGTATAGTGGTTTAGAACACTGACTCTGGAGCCAGACTGTCTGGGTTTGAATCTCAGCTCCACCTTTACAAGCCATGTGCCTTGAGGTAAGGCACTTTCTGTGCCTCAGTTTCCCCATCTGTAAAATGGGTATAATAACTATACCTCTCTCACAGGATTACATGAGCTAATATTCATTTAGTGCCTAGCATAGCTTCTGGGACATAACAAGGACTATATAAATGTTGGTTAAACAAAACAAAAAGAAAGCTGGTAGTAGCATTTATTACAACTCTAATAAATAATTATTGTGTGTATATTTAACACTGTCTGTCTCTCCCTAGCCTGTAAGGGCATAGGAAGACCAAGTTGCCTCTTTCTTTTTCTTTTTTAAAAAAAATTTTATTGGGGTATAGTTGATATACAATGTTGTGTTAGTTTCAGATGTAAAGCAAAGTGAATCGATTATACATGTACATATATCATGTACATGTATATCATATACATGTACATATATCCACTCTTTTTTAGATTCTTTCCCCATGTAGGCCATTACAGAGTATTGAGTAGAGTTCCCTGTGCTATACAGTAGGTCCTTATTAGTTATCTATTTTACAGTGTGTATATGTCAATCCTGGCCTTTTTCTTAATGATATCTACAGTGCTGGCAAAGCAGCCGGCACATAGTGTTTGATAGATACTGTTATGTATGGTAGACTCTTCACTTCTTTCCTCACTCCATCGCCCCTGCTCAAGAACCTACTATGGCTCCCTATTGCTTACTGCACCAAATCCAGTGTCTTTGCCTGAATTTCAAGGCCTAGGAAACCTGGCCACATTTAGTCTCTCTGTCCCATGCATTCTCAACAAGGGCAATATCGCCCCCAAGGGGGCAAATATTGGTTCTTGGAGGTTGAAAAAAATCCTACTCTCTTTATGTATGTAGCATATGAACAGACCTATAGTACATAACAGATATACAAATACCTGTGGTATTAAGATTTCATTGGAGGGGGCAATTAGGAAAAATGTCTACAACGGTTCCTGGACTATAATGAAAAAGGGTTTAAGAAACATTGATGTAGCCTATTTCTCTCAAGAGGAAGAACGCTCAGAGCATAAAGGGCTGAGGAAATCATTTTCTCTTCTTTGGTCCTCAGTTCTCAGGGAAGTCAAATGAGGGAGAGCTGCCTGTGACCTCTGAGGCCCTTCTCAGCCCTGACAGTTAATGACCCCAAGAATCAGGAGCTCACGAAGCCCACATGTATGTACTCGCCCAGAGCCTTTGCCCCTTGCAGAAGTGAATCTCATTCCCACCCACTGGCCTTCGTTTACTCATGTCACTCGCCAACCCCTCCTCTCCGCCCCGACAGACTCCCAGAACCTCTATCTTCTCCTCCCCTTTTTGACCCCCTACCTCCTTCACATGAAGCCTGTCTGGGTACCACTCCCACCTCCAATCCAGGTAGTGCTGGCCTGGGTGTGTGAGCTAGGATGTGGGTGATGGATGATTCCTCAGAGCCCTAGGAGGTGAGATTTCCAGCTGGCCCCCAGCATGGTGCTTGGCATGAGATCAATGCTTAATAAGTACTTGCTGAGTGAAGAACGCATGAATGAATGAATGATTTGTCTGTATCTCCCTAGCTTGTAAGGGCATAGGAAGGCCATCCCCTTTCACAATGTCTTCCCCATCCCCTTTCACAATGTCCAAAGCAGCAAAAAACTCATTGGAGAGGGAGCATGGTCCTCTCTGGGTTTCCCCGGAAACCATGAGACAAGGATCAGAGTGCAAGTGGTCTGTTTGGAAGGTGACTCCTGGAGACACTGGTAGAGGAGTGGGGAAGTGAGATAGGAAAGGAACAGACACCAGTAACTGTTGTGATATTAAGCAAGTCACCACTATGGACAACCAGAGCTTCATTCGACTGGAGCTCTCTGGGAGTCAGTGTAGTTACCCCACAAGAGAGGAAGGAGCTGGGGTGCTTATCCACCAGATCACATTACACTATGGTGGAGAGCTGTTCCCAGGAGGCATGAATTCCCTGGAAGTCCCAGCCTGTGGCAGGTGAAGGCACAGTGGTCACCAGCATCTGGAGAATGCCCTCTTCCAAAGAGACCCAGGCACTGGCAGTTGATATTCAGGCCAGAACTATGGAAACAGTTAAACCAAGGGACATGGTGGGTAGGAGAACCTACACCATCTGCTACACGGATGCAGGCAAAGAGTGAGGGAGAAATGACTGCTCAGAACCTTTCCTTCTCCCCTTCCCAGGGTCCTAAACATGATCCATTCCAAACAGATAAGAAGACTCTCTTGCATTTGTAAAACAGCTAGCACATTTTTACTGTTCTTTCACCTTTCTAGCACATCAACCCTAAGGGGATTCCCCTCCCATGTTGCCCAGTGTCTATCCCTGGATGGTGTCCCTGGAGTTAAAAATGTCCTGCCTGAGAGGCAGGCAGGGCAGGAGAGCTGGCGGTGTGGGCGCCATTACTCTTGTCTCCATTTGAACTAAAACACCCTTTCATTAGACACAGAGTGAGCGAAAGGATGAGCAGAGGTCGGCGCTCTCGTCTCCGCCCTAGGAGGTGGTGTGTTAGGATGTTGTGGAGCTCTACTCCAGCTCCTTCCTGTCCGGTAGGACCCACCAAACCTGGGCTGCTCTGTCCTCAGGCTGCCCTGTGTGCAGCTCTATGAGCAAAGTCAGAGACAAGGAAGCATAAGCTGCGCTTGACGAAGGGCCCTCTGACCCCCGCATCCCACTTGGACTTGGGAAGAAAGAGCCCTGAGCTTTAGATTCGACTCTGCCACTAACTTCCTGTAAAGCTGCAGCCAAGCCATTTAGCCTCTCAACCCTCATTTGCCACGTGTATGAAATGGTTCAATTCTCCTGTTGCCACTGAGAGATAAGGCCTGAGAAAGTGTTTTACAGACTGTAAAGTGCTGTAAAAATATAAGATATTATCCTTGTTGTCGTTAATAATGTCTCCTGTCTCTGAACTCCTAGTGTGCTTGTGTCAGAACCACACAATTGCACTTGCATTTTCTCCCATTGTTGCAATTTTTTTAAAAATAAATTTATTTATTTATTTATTTATTTATTTATTTTTGGCTGCGTTGGGTCTTCGTTGTTGTGTGCGGGCTTTCTCTAGTTGCAGCGCGCGGGCTTCTCATGGCGGTGGCTTCTCTTTTTGCGGAGCACGGGCTCTAGGCTCATGGGCTTCAGTAGTTGTGGCTCAAGGGCTCTAAAGCACAGGCTCAGTAGTTGTGGCGCATGGGCTTCGTTGCTCCGCGGCATGTGGGATCTTCCCAGGCCAGGGCTCGAACCCGTGTCCCCTGCACTGGCAGGCGGATTCTCAACCACTGCGCCACCAGGGAAGCCCCATCGTTGTGTTTTGAACGACTTGCCATTCCCTGCAGGTGCCATGTTCTTTCTTGTCTCCAACGACTCCCTCTACTTCTGCTCACGTTGACTCCTGGTTACCTCCTACTCATCTTTGAGGACTCGGCCACAGTCATGCTTCTCCGGGCATCGTCTCCTGACCCCAGCCCTCTGCAGTCTGAGGAGGAAGTCCCACCTGTGTGCACCTGTGCCTCCCTGGACACCCCTCTGTGGCTTACCGCCTGCTTTGTCTCCCTGAAACTTCTGCAAAGCAGGGAGACTGTATTAGTCTGCTAGGGTGGCTGTAACAAAATACCACACGCCGGGTGGCTTAAACAACAGAAGTTAATTTTCTCACCATTCTGGAGGCCAAGATGAAGGTGTCAGCAGGGTTGGTTTCTTCTTCTTCTTTTTTTTTTTTTTTAATATTTATTTATTTTGTTGTGCCGGGTCTTAGTTGCAGCACATGGGCTCCTTAGTTGCAGCATGTGGGATCCTTAGTTCTGGCATGCGAACTCTCAGTTGTGGCATGCACGTGGGATCTAGTTCCCTGACCAGGGATCGAACCTGGGCCCCCTGCACTGGGAGCACGAGTCTTAACCACTGCTCCACCAGGGAAGTCCCAGTGTTGGTTTCTTCAGAGGCCTCTCTCCCTGGATTGCAGTTGGCCATCTTCTTGTGTCTTCATGTGGTCATCTCTCTGTCTGTTGTGTCTGTGTCCTAATCTCTTCTTCGTAGGAAGACAGTCATAGGTGTCCCCAAGGGCCCCGTTTTAACATGATCATTTCCTTAAAGATCCTACGTCGGGGGTGGGGGAGGAGGGATAAATTGGGAGACTGGAATTGACATATACACACTACTATACATAAAATAGATAACTAATAAGGACCTACTGTATAGCACAGGGAAATCTACTCAATACTTTGTAATGGTCTCTATGAGAAAAGAATCTAAAAAAGAGTGGATATAGGTATATGTATAACTGATTCACTTTGCTGTACACCTGAAACTAACACAACATTGTAAAGCAGCTATACTCCAATTAAAAAAAAAAAGATCCTGTGTCCAAACAGTGTTACATTCTAACGTGCTGCGGTTAGGGCTTCAACCTACAAATTTGGGAGGGACAAAATCAAGTGTAACAGAGACTTTGCTTTTATATCTCTGTATACAACTCTGTGCTGACACACTGAAATTGTCCAATAAGTGCTTTTGAGTCAGTGAATGAAGAAATGAACAGATATGTGTTGTACATGTTTTCTCAACCAGAGCATAAAGCTACTTGAGGACAATGAAAGAACACTAGCCTTGGAATCGGGAGACCTGGATTATTCTCCTCTGTTTCATGTCAGTGGAGGAGGAGATCCTTTTAGCAGCAACTTCAAAAGATGCCCCTTTACCTGGACCTAACATGCCTGTTCCACTCCTAAAGCCATTGGAGATTCAGAGCATTTATTCTTCACAATGCCTAGAGCACTTGCCAAATTCCAGGCTCCTACAATTTCAACCCAAGAAAATGCCATCTGTTGCTCAAAAATTGATTGTTGGCCACCTTTTATCTGTTATATTCTCTTCCAGTGAGAAACCGTGTTTCCCTGCAGGGTGAGTGGTTCTTCCATAGACACTTAGTAATCACTGGGGAATCTATTGTCTTTACTGTTGCAGCTTGATTAGTCATTAGTGTTTATTCAGCCAAAACATTTCAGACACACATGAATTACAGCATTTTGGCTTTGGAAGGAACCTTAGAAAGCATGGGCCATGAAACTTTAGACCCGAGTATAAACCCTGCTTCCTTGGACAAACTAAGGTTTTCCCATCTGCCAAACATGTGGAGTAATATTTAACAGACTTATTCTGAGTATTGAATAGGATAATGTGTATATAGTGCCTCAGACATAAGAGGACTGAATAACTGTTCGTTTTCTTCATCTCTCCGTTTTACAGATGGGCAAATCAAAGCCCAGAGGAGGAAAAAGCCCTTAGCCCTAAGCAAATCAGCAGCTTTTTATTTTTATTTTATTTATTTATTTTGGCCATACTTCGCAGCATGTGGGATCTTAGTTCCCCAGCCAGGGATCAAACCCATGCCCCCTGCATTAGAAGTGCAGAGTCGCAACCACTGGACCACCAGGGAAGTCCCCCTCAGCAGCCTTTTAAACAAGTCAGAGTTTGAACCCTATTTTCTTAAAATTTTTAAATTTTATTGTGGTAAGAACATTTAACCTGAGATCTAAGTGTACAATACACTATTGCTGACTGTAGGCATGGGGTTGTATAGCACTTATTCTTTAGAACTTATTCACCTTGCTTAAATAAATTTAATACCTGTTGATTAAACTCCCCATTTCCCTCTCTTTCCAGCCCCCGGCAACCACCATTCCATTCTCTGATTCTATGAATTTGACTATTTTAGATACCCCCATATAAGTAGAATCATATAGTATTTGTCTTTCTGCAATTGACTTATTTCACTTAGCATAAGATCTGCATGGTTCATCCGTGTTGTCGCATATGGCAGGATTGCCTTCTTTTTAAGTCTGAATAGTATTCCACTGTATGTGTCCCTGGGGTCTTGATTTCAAGTCCAAAATTATTCTTTTGGCTCCATGCAGGATTTGTAAAATCTCTTTACCCACTAAGGAAGTAATTTTTCCTGCACAACAAGCAGATATCTGAGTTTGACAAGTCACCAAATAAAGAAGAGCAAACATTTGAAAAAGAAATGCACCCGTTTTCTATAAGAGACTGGTGTCCAACACTCAGGGATCTCACAGACAAGCGAAGACAACTTCCCCCAGAATGCTTTGCCACCCAGGCTAGTCTAGCCGGTGATGAAAGTTTAAATTCAGGCCTATGGGTATAACTGTGCAAAATACATTTCCCATCATGAGCTCACTAATGCACCCCTGCTCTCAGCATTACCCTCCAGATATTTCTGAAACTTTAGACAGAGGATGAACCTCCACTTGAGGTCAACGCCTCTCATTAGATTTCCAGCTTCTATCTAGTCTGGCCTCCTGGTTGACATCAAAATTCTCTTTGTAGAACAGAGATCTGATCTTGTCACTACTCTGCTCAAAAACTCTACATGGTTCCTGATTTCTACAGGATGAAGTATAGACTTTTAAACACAAAAACAGCGAAAGTATGTGTTAAAATGCATGTACACATCTGGCCAGATCATATGTATATCAGTTTTCGAAGGCTGCCAGAACAGAATGCCATACACTGAGTGACTTAACAGAGATGTATTTCTCATAGTTCTGGAGGCTAGAAGTCCAAGATCAAGGTCTCAGCAGGGTTGGTTTCTCCTGAGGCCTCTCTCGTTGGCCTGCAGATGACTGCCTTCTAGCTGTAATCCCACATGGTCCTTCCTCTGTGTGTTCATGCCCCTGTTGTTTCTTTGTGCGTCTAAATTTCTTCTTATTAAAAGGACACAGGGGAGTTCCCTGGTGGCGCAGTGGTTAAGAATCCACCTGCCAATGCAGGGAACACGGGTTCGAACCCTGCTCTGGGAAGATCCCACATGCTGCAGAGCAACTAAGCCTGCACGTCACAACTACTGAGCCTGAGCTCTAGAGCCCACGAGCTACAACTACTGAGCCCGTGAGCCACAACTACTGAGGCTGTGTTCCACAACTACTGAAGCCCGTGCCTAGAGCCCGTGCTCCGCAACAAGAGAAGCCACCGCAGTGAGAAGCCCACGCACTGCAATGAAGAGTAGCCCCCGCTCACCGCAACTAGAGAAAGCCCGCGTGCAGCAACGAAGACACAACACAACCAAAAATAAAATAAATAAAAATTTTGAAAAAGGACACAAAGTCAGATTGGATTAAGGCCCAGTCTAACAGCCTATTTTAACTTAATCATCTCTTTAAAGGCCCTATTTCCAATTCTAGTCTCATTCTGGGGTATTGAGGTTAGAACTTCCCCCAAATATATAAATCTGGGGGGGACACAATTCAGCCCATAACAATATATGTGCATTAGATATGTTTTAAAACTGTACATTCTAGAAAGAGTTTGTTTAAAAGGTATTATAAACCAAATTATTTAGTTAATTTTTATATTTCAGATGTAACTTCTACTGGACGGGAAGACCAAGAATTTGGTATTATTAAAAGTATATCTGGCTTGAGTTGGACTTTGAGAACTGCCATAGTAGAACTCCCGGAATTCTTGAATATGCTAGGTCTCAATCAATGTTTCCTGGTTCATTCTCAATAACACTGTGACTTAAAATTCCATCTTATTTAATTTGTATCCCCAGTCCAACACCTAATAAGGATTCAGTCATTATTTTTTTAATTCAGTGAAATTAATCATGCAAAGCCCCATCCTTTTCGTGCCCAGTTTTCGGTCTCACTAAGCATCAGTCTCTTCCCCAAGCATACCTCTCACTCTTGTGTTTTACACATGGTGTTGTCTCACCCTTGACTGCGCCTTTCTCTAGAGAGCCAACACAGCCATGGAGACCTGACACATATGTTGCAGATAAACACTCCCTCCTTTATTCTCTCATTGTATTATGTACCTCTTGCTACTTAGTAGATATCAGAATGTATTTTATTTTATTTACCTATTTTTAAAGTAAGTTTATTTATTTATTTATTTATGGCTGCGTTGGGTCTTCATTGAGGTGAGCAGGGGCTACTGTTTGTTGCGGTGCGTGGGCTTCTCATTGCGATGGCTTCTCTTGTTGTGGAGCACGGGCTCTAGGCATGCGAGCTCAGTAGTTGTGATGCACGGGCTTAGTTGCTCCGCGGCATGTGGGATCTTCCCGGACCAGAGCTGGAACCCGTGTCCCCTGCATTGGCAGGTGGATTCTTAACCACTGCGCCATCAGGGAAGTCCCAGAATGTATTTTAAAGGTCAGTTTTCCCATCTCCCTCACTATACTTTATACTCCTTCAGGGCAAGAAGAATATTCTATCACACATAGGCACTTAGTAAATGTTAGCTAGATGAGTTGGTCTGCCATTATGCATGGTGGCATGGGTGGCAGTCATACACCCGCATGGACCCAAAGCATGAGTTTGCCTTAGCCCCGTGTTTTTTCCAGACCCATAAACATCCACAAGCCCAACCTGACCCCAAGACAAAGAGAGGAAAGAAGTCCTTTCATGATGAGGTCCCAGGATCCTCAGTTCTACCCTCAAAGAGTGCCCAAAGCAAAATACAGCTTTGGAAGTGATTGCTCCACCTTCCCCAGCCCACCCTCCTTCCTCTAAGCCACTCCGTCATCTGACTTTAGCACTGGGAATTTCTCAGTCCAGTTTCAGGCTATGCTAAAGAACGAACAAGAATTGTCTGTCTTTGAGAAATGTACATGACCTTTGATAAATGGGGAGAGAGGGGATATTTTGTTATGTATGTAACTGGAAGAGAAAACACATAATTGCTAATAATTGTCTTTGGGAGGTGATATTATGACAGATTTTTACTTTATTCCCTAGAATAGGTTGCATTGTCTAAATTTTCTACAAAGACCACATTTGACTTTTATAATTGAAAATAAAGATACAATAAAATCCCCTCATAGCATCCTAGTGGGGTCAAAAAATTCAATTGTGTAAGATGTGTGGTCTTGGCCCTGTGAGGTTACTGAAATGACCAGGGCAAACCAGGTCAGCCAGCCCGGGGGTTTCGGGGGTCAGCCAGTGCCATCCAAATCTGTCCCTGCCCTGGCTGGGGTTTGGCACTTCCTGCTGGTGGTGGACCACAGTGGTAATTCACAGCCTCTTCCTCTTGGCTGACTGACTCTTATAATGTCAGCCCAATACTGGGGACATCGGGCGCCCTGGCGAAATGGAGCTCTCTGTCTCCCAATACACAGAGGAGAGGATGAGAGAGAGGTCAGAGGAGAGGTGGGGAGATGTTCCCTGGGGAGACCAGGGAACAGCGCCCCACCTGGGGTGGGGAGACCTCCCTTCAGGAGAGAAGTGGCTGCGTGGCCGCATGGAGCCCTGCTGGCTGACAGCCTCCAGTTACCAGCATCTTCAGCATCTGCCTCAGGATCAGCTCAGGAGCTGAGGTCATGCTCCTTTTCAGCAACCCCTAGCCAACAGCTAAGCATGGCAGGATACTAGGGCCTGGTAGTTTTTGCCCAATGTGGACCTATTCTGATGGGCCATCTTGGTTCCAGAGCTTCCCAGTGGGTCATCCAAGACTCTCTCAGATCATGGTCTCAGGCTTTTCCTACACAGTCCTGCTTCTTCCCCTCTTTTATCTTCTTTTTTTTTTTCATTTTAACAGTTTTTAATGAAAGTTGTATACAAGGTTACTTCATTCCTGCATCTTCTCAATTGTTTCTTCCTTATATTTGCCCTTTTCCTTTCCTACTTGGCGAGATTTGGCTTTATGTTCAAGGATCTTTTTGCGGTCTTTGTCCAGTTTTAGTCTGGTGATAACCACCTTGCTGGGGTGAATGCCCACGTGGACAGTCGTGCCATTAGCCTTCTCCCGCTGCACTCGTTCAGTGTAGATGACATATTTCTTCCTGTAAACCTGGACTACTTTGCCAATTTGCTGCCCTCTGTAGTGCCCTCCTACAACCTGAACTTCATCATCCTTTCGGATGGGCATGGATCGGACATGGTACTTCTGTCTCAGCTCTTTAGAAAGAGGGGAAGACATAATCTTCCTGCGAATGTGGGAAGGGGCATTGAAATGCCTTTTCCGGTTCTTGCTTCGGTCAGAAGTCACAAAGGGATTGAACTTCATTTCGGCCGCTAGTGCTTCAGCGATGGCCGCAAAAGGGAAGAGCCCCTCTTTTATCTTATACAGACATTGTCTCCGACAAACCTCTTGCACTCCCAACTGCAGCTTAGTGGACCCTACTGACAGAGTTTTACACACACACACACACACACACACACACACACGTGTAAGGACCCAGGAGTCTGACTAACACCTGAGCCCTCCATGCCGCACGGAAGGACCTGCTCATTTAGCTAACACATGCTGAGTACCTACTCTGTGCAGGAGCACTGTTCCTGCCCTCAACCAAGCCCTGTCTAATGAGGGACACAGAGAGGAAAATAAATCAGCAAAATACATTGTGAGATCTTAGTGTAATACATGCATGCTTTTAATTGTTTAAGTACATGGAAATCTCTAATGAGTTCCCAATGTTCTCATCCTACTGTTTCCTTTGAGTGAACGTTCCTCTTGCAATCTTGTTTATCATTTGGCTTTGCAATGTCTTTTGCTACTGACAAAACAGAGTTAAACTCAAATGCATATCCAATGGGGAAACTCTAATAAATTCTAAATTGGGGACTTGAATTAATGAATCCCTGAATAACAAGAGTTGATTATACTGCCCTTTGTATTCCAGTTCCTGGTGTTTTATTGGTTTTGTCTCTGAAATGACTGATGATTAGCAGATCTAATAATGACAGTAATGGCTGAAGTCCAAAAATAATAAGACTTAAGCCACAGTCACATTAAAGCCGGTAATAATAATAAGCCTCTACCCATACATTAAAGCCTTAGCTTGCTAATTGTACCTGTAACCTAAGCAAACAACTGCTGAGAGGAGAACCAAGAACACGACAGAGGAGCCAATATTCTGTGGCATCACAAGTTGGACTTTTTCTATTTTAAGAAACTCTAAAAGAATTTGTTGCCGCCCTCGGGGAGTTCACAGAGAGGTAGAAGTTGGGTCACATATTAGTTTTCTAGATCACTTATAAAAGGGCCTGATAAACAACAACGTCCTACTGTATAGCACAGGGAACTATATTCAGTGTCCTGTGATAAACCATAATGGAAAAGAATATGAGAAAGAATGTATATATATGTATAACTGAATCACCTTGCTGTACAGCAGAAATTAACACAACATTGTAAATCAACTATACTTCAATAAAAATTTTTTTAAAACTTTAAAAAAAGGCCTGCATCGTGTCTTTGACACAAAAGCATCCAAGTACACCAGGCTTCTGGCGATATATATATATAAACACACACACACACATATATAATATGTATATGTGTATATACATATATATATATATACACAGCTACATGCATATATACACAGATACATATATACACAGATAACTATATATGTGTGTATATATATATACACATATATATTTAATCTGGGTCCCTCTTCTCAGGGCTGTGTGGAAGTCCAGCACCTACCCAAGATTTCAGGGGGCTCCTCCTGAGAGGGTGGCTGCAAGTCTCCTTCCATGGCTCACTCAGCCAGCCTGCTACCCACTTGATTCCTCTTGACCACCCTCTACACTCTCAAGCCTCCTGAGATTGCTCTCCTCTCTGCCCCTCTGCATCCCTGCACGCCAATATTCTTTCTCCCCTCATTCTCCATAGCGGTACTAACATGGGGCTATTACAAGTTAAAAACTCTTACTGACTGTATAAGAATAATGAAAGCAGGTACAGGGTAGCCCAAACAGGAGTCAACTAAAGAACTCCTCCAAATCAATAATGAAAAGAAAACCCAGTTTTTAAAAATGGAGAAAACACTTGATTTCAAAACAGACGTTTCAGAAGTTATATTAATCACTAGTACACACATAAAACGGTTTTTACCAGTGTTCGTGAAAATACCATGTAAATTTGTGTGAATACCTCATTATTCATTAGAGAAATGCAAATTAAAACCGTGAGATACAATTTCTTACCCACTAGAATGGCTGCATTTTAAAGGAATGACAAATATCGAGTGTTAGCAGTGACATGGAGCTCCTAGAACTTATGTACATTGCTAGTGGGGGATAAGATAGTACAACCACTTTGGTAAACTGTTTGGCAGTTTATTGTAAAGAATATACCCACACTGTGACCAGGAATTCCACTTCCAAGCATCTACCCAAGAGAAATGAAAATATATGTACACAAAAATCATATAGGAACGTTCATAGCACCTTTATTCATAATAATGAAACCTGGAAACAAACTAAGTGTTCGCCAGCAGGAGATAAACAAATTGTGAATCTTTTGTATTTAAAAGCATAGTAATAATAATAAGAAGAAGAAGAATAATGAGAAGAAATTATTGATATCCATATTAACATTGATGAATCTCAAAGGTATATTGAGCAAGACACAAACGAGTACATACTGTTTGATTCCATTACAAATTTCGTGTGGAATTAAAAAACAGTCGAAACTAATTTATGGTGATAGAAATCAGAACATGTGTTACTTACGGTGGGGGTGGGACAGACTGACAGGAAAGGGACATTTCTAGGTAATGGAAAAGATCTTTATCTTAATTAGGGTGGTGGTTAGAAGAGGGTGAACAATGGTCAAAACTCATTGAACTGTACACCTAATATGTGTGCAATTTGTTGTATGTAAACTATACTTTAAAAAAATCCTAATGCCTAGGCCACCCCCTAGTCCAATCAGATCATAGTCTCTATGGGTAGAATGAGGGTACCAATATATATACATTTTTAATAAATTTATTTATTCATTTTTGGCTGTGTTGGGTCTTCGTTTCTGTGCGAGGGCTTTCTCTAGTTGCGGCGAGCGGGGGCCACTCTTCATCGCGGTGCGCGGGCCTTTCACTATCGCGGCCTCTCCCATTGCGGGGCACAGGCTCCAGACGCGCAGGCTCAGTAGTTGTGGCTCACGGGCCCAGTTGCTCCGCGGCATGTGGGATCCTCCCAGATCAGGGCTCGAACCCGTGTTCCCTGCATTGGCAGGCAGATTCTCAACCACTGCGCCACCAGGGAAGCCCCGTACCAACATTTTTTTAAAGCTCCTCAGCATGGGCCTCATCTTCCACAGCTAAAAACTTCGCCATGGGGTTTCCATTAAAAAAAGGAAAAAAAATGAAAGCTTTCTCTTTGTATCTTTTAAAGGAGCCAGCTCAAACCAGAGCCGAGTTAAAAAAATTAGTTTTGTCTCACTTCCTTTGTATTTTTTAATGGATCACCACTGACAATAAAAAAAAAGGAAGGAAGGGAACCAACATTTATTGAGCACCTACCATGTATCATAAACCAGACCCTGAACTTTATACTCATCATCTAATCTTTGGAACAATCCTTTTGGTAATTATTATCTCCATTTTGAGAAATAAATCCTGAGAGTTGAAAAAGACAGGTAATGTGCTCCAAATTTTTAAAAAATGCACAATGGAGAATAAGATCCAAATGTGTTTGACTTGCAAGTTTTCATGTTATGCTCACACAGATACTTTTTAGAAAGTCTGACACAGGAATTTGAAAAAACAACATAAAAAAATCAGGCCTTGATTCTTAGCTGCTATAAGGCATGAGCTTTTGAATTGTTTGTTTTGTGGAAATCATACCTTTAAGAGTTGAGATTTCTTCCACTGCCACACATAGGAGGGTTGTGATTTGGCAAGCAGTATCTGGCTTTCACCACAGTGAGCCCTAGATTCCACACCTCAGCTGACCATTTTGGGGCAGACCATTTTCTCATAGAAACAGCATTATTATTGGAGGTTGTATTCCTGAGAAATATTCTCAGCACCAAATAAGTCAAAGGAAAAAGTAGTGATTAAAAACAAATATATACCTTCATAATTATTTTGAATAATCAAGCTGTACTTCCCAGCCTATGAAATGATCCCAATCTTTCCAAGGGTCTCCAGGGTACTCTTATAACTGTACGTACAGCATATATAACACACAAGTCTAGGGTGGATTCACTCATAAAATGAATCTAAGATTAATAATCTAGCCATAACATATATTAATTAAACATTTCAATAATTATTTTGCTTGTATTTTTAGAATTTTAGAAGAGCTTTATTTATATATTTATTTATTAGAATGGAGCACTGGTCCATCTTTTTTTAAAAATATTTATTTATTTATTTACCTATTTGGCTGCATTGGGTCTTAGTTGTAGCACGCAGGATCTTCGTTGCGGTGTGCGGGCTTCTCTAGTTGTGGCGTGCGGGCTCAGTTGCCCACGGCATGTGGGATCATAGTTCCCTGACCAAGGATTTAACCCATGTCCTCTGCACTGGAAGGCAGATTCTTAACCACTGGACCACCAGGAAGTCCCTAGAAGAGCTTTAAAAGTTGATTAAAATGAAGCATAACTCTGCAACCTACCAGTTCAGTTACCAAACAGGTTGATCAGGGGAATGCTATAGAAAACCTGTCTGAATATGTTCAAGCTTTTGGAAGTATCTTGGTAGGAGAATGGAGGGAGGAGATTAAAATGTGTACAAGATGAATGTCAAAAAGAATCATTGCAACCAACAGTTACTGAGTGTTACACATTGTGTTAAATACTCTACCTATATTATTCCGTTTAATCCTCACAACAACTTTGTAAAGAAGGCACTGTTCTTAAGATGAAGAAATTGAGGTTCAGAGAAGTTAAATAACTTGTCTAAGGATGCACAGCCAGGAAATGACAAGATGAAGATAAAGGCCAAGCTGTTGACTATAAAGCCCCTGCCTCCCCAGATAATAACTACTCACCTTCTTGAGCACATGTCCTGTGCCGCATTGCAGGTGTTGCATCCTTTAATCCTTACAAAAGTCCTATGAGTTGGGTACTATAATTATCATTTAACAGTAGAGGAAAAGGAAGCACAGATAAGTCAATGCGTAACTGACTGAGCAGCCCTTCTTAAAGAGTGCTAACTGTTGAACACAAACAACCAGAGGGAAGGTCTCCAATGGCATGCCACAGTGAGCTGTCCCTGCCCTGAGCTTTTTATTCAAAATTTACTTGGATAAAGACTGTGATCTACTGCCCAGATATAGGAAAACATGAATTTGGTGGAATAAATTACATAGGATGGCTGAAAATTAGGCTGCAAAAAGATCTCAGTAGTCTAGAACAATGAGCTGAATATAACGAGATGTAACTGAGAGAACTAAACATAAAGTCCTAAACAGTTCCCAAACCAGGTCAATTGGAGGCCAAATGAATTAACAGTGACACATGTAAAAGAGTTGTATAGAGTTTGATTGACTTAAAGTGTGGCTTGAGTACTGGATGATAACTGGGTGTTATCACAAGATATCCACCCCCACCCCTGCATGTGTATTTGCACACACCATTTGGAAATTAAAAGTAAGAATGCCCTTTCACATATACCCTGAGAAAACCATAATTCAAAAAGAGTCATGTACCACAATGTTCATTGCAGCTCTATTTACAATAGCCAGGACATGGAAGCAACCCAAGTGTCCATCGACAGGTGAATGGATAAAGAAGATGTGGTACATATATACAAGGGAATATTACTCAGCCATAAAAAGAAACGAGATTGAGTTATTTGTAGTGAGGTGGATGGACCTAGAGTCTGTCATACAGGGTGAAGTAAGTCAGAAAGAGAAAAACAAATACCGTATGGTAACACATATATATGGAATCTTAAAAAAAAGAAAAAATGGTTATGAAGAACCTAGGGGCAGGAGAGGAATAAAGATGCAGATGTAGAGAATGGTCTTGAGGACACAGGGAGGGGGAAGGGTAAGTTGGGACAAAGTGAGAGAGTGGCATGGACATATATACACTACCAAATGTAAAATAGATAGCTAGTGGGAAGCAGCTGCATAGCACAGGGAGATCAGCTCGGTGTTTTGTGACCACCTAGAGGGGTGCGATAGGGAGGGTGGGAGGGAGATGCAAGAGGGAGGGGATATGGGGATATATGTATACGTATAGCTGATTCACTTTGTTACACAGCAGAAACTAACACAACATTGTAAAGCAATTATACGCTAATAAAGATGTTAAAAAAGAAAAGAAAAAAAAAAGAATGCCCTTTCAGGGAATTCCCTGGTGGTCCAGTGGTTAGGACTCTGCGCTTTCACTGCCGAGGACCCAGGTTCAATCCCTGGTCAGGGTGGTGCGGCCAAAAAAAAAAACAAGCCCTTTCAGAGTAACACATAGAATAAGCAATGGATCAGGGCAGACAATGACAGCATCACTAGGGACAAAAACTTTCCTGGCAAAAATTTTACTTTAATCTGGTAGAGTATGGACATCAGCAGGATGGTTGGTCAACAACTGAAGCAAAGACACAGGCAAGTCCCAGAGGCAAAGGGGATATGGATTGTAGATGCATCAACACATGCTCTTGGTTCTTGTGACATGTTTATCTTTGGAAGAGATGGATGTGGAAGGCTACATAGCTGGAGGCCAACACTACAGTTAGCGGAACGTTCCAGTCTTTAGGAGGAATCTAACGACACTCTATCTTACCCTCAGAGGAGGAGTCTTTAATATTATCAAGAGTAAGGATTTTGGGGGGCCAAAGTGTTGGGAGCTGGAGGGAGTGAGAGGCTTGACCGAGATGCAGCAAGCAAAGAATTTAAAAGCTACTGTGAACCTCAGGCAACATGATCTTGTACATAAAAAACCTCAAAGGGAACCCTTGTGCACTTTTGGTGGGAATGTAAACTGGTACAGTCATTGTGGAAAACAGTATGGAGGTTCCTCAAGAAGTTAAAAATAGAGCTACCATATGATCCAGCAATCCCATTTCTGGATATATATTCCAAGGAAACAAAATCACTATCTTGAAGAGATATCTCTTCAAGAGGGGGAGGGAGGGAGGGAAAAATTAGGAGGTTGGGATTAACATATACACACTACTGCATATAAAATAGATAACCAACAAGGATCTATCGTATAGCACAGGAAAGTATACTCAATATTTTGTAATAATCTATAATGGAAAAGAATCTGAAAAAGAATATATATATATATATATATATATATATATATATATATATATATATATATATATATATATAAATCTGAATCACTGTGCTGTATACCTGAAACTACCATGATATTGTAAATCAACTATACTTCAAAAAAAATAAAGAAGAAGAAGAAGAAGAGCTATCTCTATTCCCTTGTTCATTACAGCATTATTCACAATAGACAAGGTATGGAAACAACCGGTGTCCATCAGCAGATGAACGGATAAAGAAAATGTGATACGCACACACGTACACACACGGAATATTATTTGGCCTTAAAAAAGAAGGAAATCCTGCCCTTTGTGACCTGGAGGGCATTATGCTATGTGAAATAAGCCAGATAGAGAAAGACAAATATTGCATGATATCACTTATTTGTGGAGTTTTTTTAAAAACTCAAACTCATAGAGAGCAGAATGGTGGCTGCCAGGAGCTTGAGGGTTGGGGAAAACAGGAAGAGGCTGGAAAAAAGGTAGAAAATTTCAGCTACAAGTTGAATAAGGTCTCAGGATCTAATGTATAGCATGGTGATACTGTACTGTATTGTATACTGTATTGTTTAACTGAAATTTGCTGAGAGCGAAACTTGAGTGTTTACAGCAAAAAAGAAAAAAAAGGCAAATACATGAGGTGATGGATGTGTTAATTAACTCAATGGTGGGAATCCTTTCACAATATATATGTGCATCAAATCATCATGTTGTACACTTTAACTATATTAAATTTTTGCCAGTTATACCTCAGTGAAGCTGAAAAAAGTTCTTTCAATTGCAAAGAATCTGTGAAGAAATGACTAGAACTAATAAGTGTGTTTAATGAAATCACAAGATAAAGAGCAATGTACAAAAACTAATTGTATGGGACTTCCCTGGTGGCACAGTGGTTAAGAATTTGCCTGCCAATGCAGGGGACACGGGTTTGATCCCTGGTCCGGGAAGATCCCACATGCTGCAGAGCAACTAAGCCCATGAGCCACAACTACTGAGCCTGTGCACCACAACTACTAAAGCCTGCGCGCCTAGAGCCTGTGCTCCGCAACAAGAGAAACCACCGCAATGAGAAGCACGTGCACCACAAAGAAGAGTAGCCCCTGCTCGCCGCAACTAGAGAAAGCCCGCTTGCAGCAATGAAGATCCAACGCAGCCAAAAATAAATAAATAAAAAATAAATAAATAAGCTAATTGTATTTCTATAAACTATAAACAATTTGAAAATGAATTAATTTTAATTTATAATAGCATCAAGAGAATACAATACTCAGGGATTAATTAAACAACAGAAGTGCAAATCTGTATACTGAAAACTACACAGCATTGCTGAGTGAAGTTCGAGAGGATTTATAAAAATAGGGAGATACACAATGTCCATGGATTGAAAGATTCAATACTGTTAAGATGGCAATTTCCCCAAATTGATGTAGTATAGATTCAACGTAATACCTATCAAAATCCCAGTGGGATTTTTTTTTTTGGTAGAAACTAACAGCTGTTCCTAAAATTTATACAGAAATGCAAAAAACCTAGAATACCGCAATGATTTTGAAAAAGAAGTGCAAAATCTGAGGACTTTACTTGATTTTAAAACTTACTACCAATCTACAATAATTAAGAAACACTGAGGGACTTCCCTGGTGGTGCAGTGGGTAAGACTCTGGGCTCCTAATGCAGGGGGCCTGGGTTCAATCCATGGTCGGGGAACTAGATCCTGCATGTCACAACAAAGATCCCACGTGCTGCAAATAAGAGTCCGCATGCCGCAACTAAAACCCGGTACAGCCAAAGTATATAAATAAATAAATATTAAATAAAAAAAAACACTGGACATTTAGATGGATGGAAGAGAATAGAGAGTCCAGTAACAGACCTTGATGATCAATTGGTTTTCAAGGAAGGTGCCAAGTAATTCAATGGGGAGGGAAAGGATAGACCTTTAACAAAAGGTGCTGGGATAGTTGGATAAACACATGCAAAAAGATGAATCTTGACCCTTACCTTACATCATTCATAACAATTTAAAGAAAACATAGGATGAAATCTTTGCAACCTGGGATTAGGCAAAGAGTTCTTATATATAACACAAAGACAAAATCAACACATTGAATTTCATCAAAATTAAAACGTTTGCTCTTTAAAAGACATCATTAAGAAAATGAAAATATTTGCAAAACCTGTATCTGATAAAGGACTTGAATCCAGAATATATAAAGAACTTTTGTAATTCAGCAATAAGAAGACAAACTACCCAATAAGAAATGAGCAAAATATTTTAATAATCACCTCACCAAAGATATATAAATGGCAAATAAGTATATGAAAAGATAATATCATTAGTCACCACAGAAATGCAAATTAATTAAAACCAAGATGAGATACCACTACATACCTACTAGGATGACTAAAACAAAAAAGACTGACCAAGTATTGGTGAAGATATGGAGAAACACATACATCACTAGTGGGAATGTAAATCGGGACAACCACTTTGGAAAACTGTCTGGCACTTTTAAAAAAGTTAAACATGCACTAATCATTTGACCTAGCAATTCAACTTCTAGGTATCTACCCCATAAAAATGAAAATGTATGTCCACAAAAACACTTGTATACAAATATTCATAGCAGTAGTATTCATAATAGCCCTCAGACTGGAAAGTGTTTACCAACCGGCAAATCAGTAAATGAAATGTTGTATATCTATAGAATAGAATATTACACACAATAAAAGCATTATGCTAAATGGAAGGAGGCAGCCACAAAAGACTCAATATTGTATGATTCCATTTATATGAAAATTCTAGAAAATGCAAAACTGTAGAGACAGAAAGATCAGTGACTGCCTAGGGCTGGGGGTGTGAGCAGAGATGGATTGCAAATAGGCGCAAGGGAATTCTTCCTGGTGATGAAAGTATTCTAAAACTGAATTGTGGTGATGGCTGAATAATGGTATGAACTCACTAAAATTCAACAAAGTTTACACTTAAAATGGGTAAATTTTATGGCATCTAAATTAAACCTCAATAAACATGTTTTAAACAGAATGAAACAGAAAGCTATTATGTCTTCAAGGCACCCTTTTTGGCTCACCTCTGAAATACCTGGCGCCTGCATAACCCTGTGGTAAAATTTTCCTTGCGCGTTCCTCTCTACACCCTCAGAAGGCCTCATAGGAGGCCAGAAGTGGATGGTTTAGCAAGCAGCTCTAACCTTAGTGGGGGTGGGGATCTTCTTTCTCTCGGTAGAAGTTAGGAGAAAACTGACACACAGGAACACATGCAGAAGAGCATGATCGGGATGGTGAAGCCCTTAAAATCATATTCTAGTTAGTCACTGTTCTTCTAGCATATACTTTTTGGTCTTTTCTGTGTCAGATAAGTGCTGTGGCTATAAAATAATAAACATTATGGGCAAAGTCCTTGCTCTCATGGGGCTTATATTCTAGTAGTGTGAAACAGACCATAGATAGATGAGTGGATACTGAGATAGATAAATGACAGCCAGCTAGATAGAGATATAGATGGGTATAGAGATACAGAGATAGATAATATACAGATACAAAGATAGAAGACAGGTAGATGATAGACAGATAAAAGAAAGTACAGGCATATCTCGTTTTTTGCACTTTGCAGATACTGCATTTTTTTTTTTTTAATTTTTTGGCCGTGCTGCATGAAGGATCTTAGCTGCCCGACCAGGGATAGAATCCGTGCCCACTGCAGTGGAAGTGTGGAGTCCTAACCACTGGACCACCAGGGAATTCCCAACACTGCATTTTTTAAAATTGAAGGTTGGGACTTCCCTGATGGCGCAGTGGTTAAGAATCCACTTGCCAATGCAGGGGACACGGGTTCGAGCCCTGGTCTGGGAAGATCCCACATACGGTGGAGCAACTAAGCCCGTGCACCACAACTACTGAGCTTGTGCTCTAGAGCCCATGAGCCACAACTACTGAGCCCATGAGCTGCACCTACTGAGCCCATGTGCTGCAATTACTGAGCCCATGTGCTGCAACTACTGAGCCCATGTGCTGCAACTACTGAAGCCCGTGCGCCTAGAGCCTGTGCTCCGCAACAAGAGAAGCCACCGCAATGAGAAGCCCGCACGCCGCAACAAAGAGTAGCCTCTGCTTACCACAACTAGAGGAAAGCCAGCATGCAGCAGTGAAGACCCAACGCAGCAATAAATAAATAAATAAATAAATAAATAAATAAATAAATAAATAAATAAATAAATTGAAGGTTTGTGGCAACTCTGTGTCAAGCAAGTCTATCAGCACCGTTTTTCCAGTAGAATTTTCTCACTTCAGGTCTCTGTCGCATTTCAGTAATTCTTGCAATATTTCAAATTTTGTCATTATTATGATATTTGTTATGGTGATCTGTGATTAGTGATTTTTGATGTTACTATTGTAATTGTTTTTGGGCACCATGAACTGTGCCTATATAAGATGGTGACCTTAATAAATGTATGTGTTTTGATGGCTCTCCTGACCAGCTGTTCCTTCATTTCTTTTCCTCTCCTTAGGCCTCCCTATGCCCTGGGACACAACAATATTTAAATTAGGCCAATTAATAACCCTACAGTGGCCTCTAAGTGTTCAAGTAAAAGGAAGAGTCACACATTTCTCACTTTAGACCAAAAGCTAGAAATGATTAAGCTTAGTGAGGAAGGCATGTTGAAAGCTGAGAAAGGCTGAAAGCTAGGCCTCTTGCACCAAACAGTTAGCCAAGCTGTGAATGCAAAGGAAAGGTTCTTGAAGGAAATTAAAAGTGCTACTCCAATAAACACAGGAATGTAAGAAAGCAGAACAGCCTTACTGATGATACAGAGAAAATTTTAGCAATTTGAATAGAAGATCAAACTAGCCACAGCATTCCCTTAAGCCAAAGTCTAATCCAGAGCAAAGCCTTAACTCTCTTCAGTTCTATGAAAGTTGAGAGAGGTGAAGAAGCTGCAGAAGAAAAGTTTTAAGCTAGCAGAGGTTGGTTCATGAAGCTGAAGGAAGGAAGCCACCTCCATAACGTAAAAGTGCAAGGGGAAGCAGGAAGTGCTGATTTAGAAGCAGCAGCAAGTTATCCAGAAGATCCAGCTGAGATAATTAACGAAAGTGGCTACACTAAACAATAGATTTTTTTTTTTATGGGATACTTTGATTACACAAACTATTTATACCACAGGCAGTAAGAGCCACTGATGGTTTCTGAGTGGAGGAATAACAAGATAAGACAGGGTTTTGGCAAAATGAATCTAGCAGCCACAGAGAGAGTGGATTGGAGGGGAGAGGGTTTTTTTAAATTATTATTTATTGCTTATTTATTTTATTATTATTTTTTATTGGAGTATAGTTGCTTTACAATACTGTGTTAGTTTATACTGTACAGCAAAGTGAATCAGCTATACATATACATATATCCCCTCTTTTTTGGATTTCCTTCTCATTTAGGTCACCACAGAGCACTGAGTAGAGTTCCCTGTGCTATACAGTAGGTTCTCATTAGTTATCTATTTTATACATAGTATCACTAGTGTATATATGTCAATCCTAATCTCCCAATTCATCCCACACACCCCCATCCCCCTTGGTGTCCATATGTTTGTTCTCTATGTCTGTGTCTCTATTTCTGCTTTGTAAATAAGATCGTCTATACCAATTTTTTCAGATTCCACATATATGTGTTAATATGCAATATTTGTTTTTCTCTTTCTGACTTACTTCACTCTGTATGACAGTCTTTAGGTCCATCCATGTCTCTACAAATGACCCAATTTCATTCCTTTTTATGGCTGAGTAATATTCCATTGTATATATGTGCTACATCTTCTTTATCCTTTCCTCTGTTGACAGACATTTAGGTTGCTCCATGTCCTGGCTATTGTAAATAGAGCTGCAGTGAACACTGCGGTACATGTATCTTTTTGAGTTATGGTTTTCTCCAGGTATATGCCCAGTAGTGGGATTGCTGGGTCATATGGTAGTTCTATTTTTAGTTTTTAAAGGAATCTCCATACTGTTCTCCATAGTGGTTGTATCAATTTACATTCCCACCAACAATGCATGAGGGTTCCCTTTTCTCCACACCCTCGCCAGAATTTATTGTTTGTAGATTTGTTGATGATGGCCATTCTGATCGGTGTGAGATGATACCTCATTGTAGTTTTGATTTGCATTTCTCTAATAACTAGAAATGTTGAGCATATTTTCATGTGTTTGTTGGCCATCTGTATGTCTTCTTTGGAGAAATGTCTATTTAGGTCTTCCGCCCATTTTTTGATTCGGTTGTTTGTTTTTTTCTGATATTGAACTGCATGGGCTGTTTGTATATTTTGGAGATTAATCCTTTGTCAGCTGCTTCACTGGCAAACATTTTCTCCCATTCCAAGGGTTGTCTTTTCATCTTGTTTATGGTTTCCTTTGCTGTGCAAAAGTTTTTAAGTTTAATTAGGTTCCATTTGTTTATTTCTGTTTTTATTCTCATTACTCTAGGAAGTGGGTCAAAAAAGATCTTGCTGCGATTTATGTCAAAGAGTGTTCTGCCTATGTTTTCCTCTAAGAGTTTTATAGTGTCTGGCTTTACATTGAGGTCTTTAATCCATTTGGAGTTTATTTTTGTGTATAGTGTTAGGGAGTGTTCTAATTTCATTCTTTTACATGCAGCTGTCCAGTTTTCCCAACACCACTTATTGAAGAGGCTATCTTTGCTCCACTGTATATTCTGGAGTCCTTTGTCATAGATTAGGTGACCATATGTGCATGGGTTTATCTCTGGGCTTTCTACCCTGTTCCATTGATCTATATTTCTGTTTTTGTGCCAGTACCATACTGTCTTGATTACTGTAGCTTTGTAGAATAGACTGAAGTCAGGGAGCTTGATTCCCCTGGCTCAGGTTTTCTTTCTCAGGATTGCTTTTGCTGTCAAGGTCTTTTGTGTTTCCATACAAATTGTAAAATTTTTTGCTCTAGTTCTGTGAAAATGCCATTGGTAATTTGATAGGGATTGCACTGAATCTGTAGATTGTTTTGGGTAGTACAGTCATTTTCATAATATTGATTCTTCCAATCCAAGAACATGGTATATCTCTCCATCTGTTTGTGTCATCTTTGATTTCTTTCATCAGTATCTTATAGTTTTCTGCATACAGGTCTTTTGCCTCCTTAGGTAGGTTTATTCCTAGGTATTTTATTATTTTTGTTGCAATGGTAAATGGGATTGCTTCTTTAATTTCTCTTTCTGATCTTTCATTGTTAGTGTATAGGAATGCAAGAGATTTCTGTGCATTAATTTTGTATCCTGTGACTCTACTAAATTCATTGATTAGCCCTAGTAGTTTTCTGGTGGCATCTTTAGGATTCTCTATGTATAGTATCCTGTCATCTGCAAACAGTGACAGTTTTATTTCTTCTTTGCCAATTTGGATTCCTTTTACTTCTTTTTCTTCTCTGATTGCCGTGGCTAGGACTTCCAAAACTATGTGGAATAATAGTGATGAGAGTGGGCATCCTTGTCCTGTTCCTGATTTTAGAGGAAATGCTTTCAGTTTTTCACCATTGAGAATAATGTTTGCTGTGGGTTTGTCATATATGGCCTTTATTATGTTGAGGTAGGTTCCCTCTGTGCCCACTTCCTGGAGCGTTTTTATCATAAATGGGTGTTGAATTTTGTCGAAAGATTTTTTTTGCATCTATTGAGATGATCATATGGTTTTTATTCTTCAATTTGTTAATATGGTGTATCACATTGATTGATTTGCATACATTGAAGAATTCTTGAATCCCTGGGATAAATCCCACTTGATCATGGTGTATGATACTTTTAATGTGTTGTTGGATTCGGTTTGTTAGTATTGTGTTGAAGATTTTTGCTTCTGTGTTCATCAGTGATATTGGCCTGTAATTTTCTTTTTTTGTGATATCTTTGTCTGGTTTGGTATCAGGGTGATGGTGGCCTTGTAGAATGGGTTTGGGAGTGTTCTTCCTTCTGTAAATTTTTGGAAGAGCGTGAGAAAGATAGGTGTTAGCTCTTCTCTAAATGTTTGATAGAATTCACCTGTGAAGCCATCTGGTCCTGGACTTTTGTTTGTTGGAAGATTTTTAATCACAGTTCCAGCTTCATTACTTGTGATTGGTCTGTTCATATTTTCTATTTCTTCCTGGTTCAATCTTGGAAGTTTGTACTTTTCTAAGAATTTGTCCATTTTTTCTGGATTGTCCATTTTATTGACTTATAGTTGTTTGTAGTAGTCTCTTATGATCCTTCGTATTTCTGCGGTGTCAGTTGTAACTTCTCCTTTTTCATTTCTAATTTTATTGATTTGAGTCCTCTCCCTTTTTTTCTTGATGAGTCTGGATAAAGGTTTATCAGTTTTGTTTATCTTCTCAAAGAACCAGCTTTTACTTTTATTGATCTTTGCTACTGTTTTTTTGTTTGTTTCTATTTCATTTATTTCTTCTCTGATCTTTATGATTTCTTTCCTTCTACTAACTTTGGGTTTTGTTTGTTCTTCTTTCTCTAGTTGCTTTAGGTGTAAGGTTAGGTTGTCTATTTGAGGTTTTTCTTGTTTTTTGAAGTAAGGTTATATTGCTATAAACTTCCCTCTTAGAACTGCTTTTGCTGCATCGCATAGGTTTTGTGTCATTGTGTTTTCATTGTCATTTGTTTCTAGGTAATTTCTTCTTTCCTCCTTGATATCTTCAGTGATCTCTTGGTTATTTAGTAGCATATTGTTTAGCCTCCATGTATTTTTGTTTTTACAGTTTTTTTTCCTGTAATTGATTTCTAATCTCATAGCGTTGTGGTTGGAAAAGGTGGTTGACATGATTTCAATTTTCTTAAATTTACTGAGGCTTGATTTGTGACCCAAGATGTGATCTATCCTGGAGAATGTTCCTTGTGCACTTGAGAAGAAAGTGTATTCTGCTACTTTTGGATGGAATGTCCTATAAAGAGCAATTAAGTCTTTTTGGTCTAATGTGTCATTTAAGGCTTGTGTTTCCTTACTAATTTTCTGTCTGGATGATCTATCCATTGGTGTAAGTGGAGTGTTAAAGTCCCCCACTATTATTGTGTTAATGTTGATTTCCCCTTTTATGGCTGTAAGCATTTGCCTTACGTATTGAGGTTCTCCTATTTGGGTGCATAAATATTTACAATTGTTATATCTTCTTCTTGGATTGATCCCTTGATCATTATGTAGTGTCCTTCCTTGTCTTTTGTAACAGTCTTTATTTTAAAGTCTATTTTGTCCAATATGAGTATTGCTACTCCAGTTCTTTTGATTTCTGTTTGCATGGAATATCTTTTTGCATCCCCTCACTTTCAGTCTGTATGTGTCCCTGGGTCTGAAGTGGGTCTCTTGTAGACAACACATATACAGGTCTTGTTTTTGTATCCATTCAGCCAGTCTGTATCTTTTGGTTGGAGTGTTAAATCCATTTACATTTAAGGTAATTATCAATATGTATGTTCCTATTACCATTTTTCTTAATTGTTTTGGGCTTGTTTTTATAGGTCTTTTTCTTCTCTTGTGTTTCCTGCCTAGAGAAGTTCTGTTTAGAATTTGTTGTAAAGCTGGTCTGATGGTGCTGAATTCTCTTAGCTTTTGCTTGTCTGTAAAGCTTTTGATTTCTCCGTCAAATCTGAATGAG
This sequence comes from Balaenoptera musculus, assembly GCF_009873245.2. Lineage (NCBI taxonomy): Eukaryota > Metazoa > Chordata > Mammalia > Artiodactyla > Balaenopteridae > Balaenoptera > Balaenoptera musculus. The sequence goes on along the minus strand of NC_045785.1, from coordinate 55,958,757 downwards.
ATCCTTGCCGGGTAGAATAATCTTGGTTGTAGGTTTTTCCCTTTCATCACTTTAAATATATCCTGCCACTCCCTTCTGGCCTGCAGAGTTTCTGCTAAAAGATGAGCTGATAACCTTATGATTCCCTTGTATGTTTTTTTTCTTTTTTTTTTTTTAATAAATTTATTTATTTATTTTTGGCTGTGTTGGGTCTTCGTTTCTGTGTGAGGGCTTTCTCTAGTTGCGGCGAGCGGGGGCCACTCTTCATCGCGGTGCACGGGCCTCTCACTATCGTGGCCTCTCTTGTTGCGGAGCACAGGCTCCAGACGCGCAGGCTCAGTAGTTGTGGCTCACGGGCCTAGTTGCTCCGCGGCATGTGGGATCTTCCCAGACCAGGGCTCGAACCCGTGTCCCTTGCATTGGCAGGCGGATTCTCAACCACTGCACCACCAGGGAAGCCCTCCCTTGTATGTTATTTGTTGTTTTTCCCTTGCTGCTTTTAATATTTTTTCTTTGTATTTAATTTTTGTTAGTTTGATTAATATGTGTCTCGGCATGTTTCTCCTTGAGTTTATCCTGTATGGGACTCTCTGTGCTCCCTGGACTTGATTGACTATTTCCATTCCCATGTTAGGGAAGTTTTTGACTATATTCTCTTCAAATATTTTCTCAGACCCTTTCTCTTTCTCTTCTTCTTCTGGGACCCCTATAATTTGAATGTTGGTGTGTTTAATGTTGTCCCAGAGGTCTCTGAGACTGTCCTCAATTCTTTTCATTCTTTTTTCTTTATTCTACTACATGGCAGTTATTTCCACCATTCTATCTTCCAGCTCACTTATCTGTTTTTCTGCCTCAGTTATTCTGCTACTGATTCCTTCTAGTGTATTTTTAATTTTGGTGATCACATTTTTCATCACTGTTTCTTTGTTCTTTAGTTCTTCTAGGTCTTTGTTAAACATTTCTTGTATTTTTTCCATTCTGTTTCCAAGATTTTGGATCATTTTTACTATCATTACACTCAATTCTTTTTCGGGTAGCTTGCCTATTTCCTCTTCATTTATTTGGTCTTGTGGGTTTTTATCTTGCTCCTTCATCTGCAACATATTTCTCTGTCTTCTCATTTTGTCTAACTTACTGTGTTTGAGGTCTCCTTTCCACAGGCTTCAGGTTTGCAGTTCCTCTTGCTTCTGGTGTCTGCTCCCAGTGGGCGAGGTTGGTCCAGTGGTTTGTGTAGGCTTCCTGGTGGGAGGGACTGGTGCCTATGTTCTGGTGGGTGGAGCTGAATTTTGCCCCTCCAATGGGCAGGTCCGTGTCAGGTGGTGTGTTTTGGGGTGTCTGTGGGCTTAGTACGACTTTAGGCAGCCTGTTTGCTGATGGGTGGGTTTGTGTTCCTGTCTTGCTTGTTGTTTCCAATAGATTTTTAATGTAGACAAAATAGCCTTCTATTGGGAAAAGATGCCATCCATGATTTTCATAGTTAGCTAGGAGAAGTCAATGCCTGGTTTCAAAGTTTCAAAGACAGGCTGATTCTTTTATTAGGGGCTAATGTATCTGGTGACTTTAAGTTGAAGTCAGTGCTCATTTACCATTCTGAAAACCCTAGGGTCCTTAAGACTTATGCCAAATCTACTTTTCTTGTGCTCTATCAGTGAAACAACAAAACCTGGATGACAGCACACTTGTTTACAAAATGGTTTACTGAATATTTTAAGCCCACTGTTGAGACCTACTGCTCAGAAGAAAAGATTCCTTTCAAAATATTACTGTTCACTTACAATGCACCTGGTTACCCAAGAGCTCTGATGGAGATGTACAATGAGATTAATGTTTTCATGCCTACTAACACATCCATCCTGCAGCCTATGGATCAAGGAGTAATTCTGACTTTCAAGTTTTATTATTTAAGAAATATGTTTCATAAGGCTATAGCTGCTGTAAATAGTGATTCCTCTGATGAATCTGCACAAAGTCAATTGAAAACCTTCTGGAAAGGATTCACCATTCTAGATGCTATTAAGAACATTTGTGATTCATGGGAAGAGGTCAAAATACCAACAGTAACAGGAGTTTAGAAGTTGATTCCAACCCTCATGGATGACTTTGAGGAGTTCAAGACTTCAGTGGAGGAAGTAACTGAAGATGTGATGGAAAATGCAAGAGAAACAGAATTGGAAATGGAGCCTGAAGATGTGACTAAATTGCTGTAATCTCAAGATAAAATTTTAGTGGATGAAGAGGTGCTTCTTATGGTTGAGGAAAGAAAGTGATTTCTTCACTCCTGGTGAAGATGATGTGATGGTTGTTGAAATGACAACAAAGGATTTAGAATATTACATAAACTTAGTTGATGAAGCAGTGGCAGGGTTTGACAGGATTGACTCCAGTTTTGTGACAAGTTCTACTGTGAGTAAAATGCTATCAAACAGCATTTCATGCTACAAAGAAATCTTTTGTGAAAGAAAGAGTCAATCAATTTGGCAAACTTCGTTGTTGCCTTATTTTAAGAAATTACCAGAGCCATCCCAACCTTTAGCAACCACCACCCTGTTCAATCAGCAGCCCCATCAACCTCGAGGCAAGATCCTCCACCAGAAGAAAGATTATGACTCACTGAAGGCTCAGATGATAGTTAGCATTTCTTAACAATAAAATTTTTTAAAATTAAGGTATGTAGGACTTCCCTGGTGGCACAGTGGTTAAGAATCCACCTGCCAATGCAGGGGACACGGGTTCTATCCCTGGTCCAGGAAGATCCCAAATGCCGCGGAGCAACTAAGCCCGTGCACCACAACTACTGAGTCTGTGCACCACAACTACTGAAGCCCACGCACCCTAGAGCCCGCGCACCACAACTACTGAGCGCAAGTGCCACAACTACTGAAACCTGTAGCTCTAGGGTCCACGTGCCACAACTGCTGAGCCCACGTGCTGCAACTGCCGAAGCCTGCTTGCCTAGGTTCCGTGCTCCACAACAAGAGAAGCCATCGCAATGAGAAGCCCGTGCACTGCAACGAAGAGTAGACCCCGCTCACCACAACTGGAGAAAGCCCGCACGCAGCAACGAAGACCTAACGCAGCCAAAAAAAAAAATTAAGGTATGTACATTCTTTTTAGACATAATGCTATTGCACACTTAGTAGATAACATTAAGTGTAAACATAACCTTTATATGAACTGGGAAACCAAAGAATTCGTGTGACTTGCTTTATTGTGATATTCGCTTTTTTAATGTTATTCACTTTATTAAGGTGGTCTGGAACCTAACTTGCAGTGTCTCCAAGGTATGCGTAAAAAGAAAACATGTTAAGTACTCGGAAGAAAGTTAAAAAAGTGACATCAGAGAATGGCTAAATCACAAGAGGGAGTCAGTCATGCAAAGACCAGAGGGAGGAGCATCTTAGGCACCATTTTTTTTTTTTATTGTCCTTTGCCCCTTGTGGTTCTCCATTCCCTCTTTACTCAGCTTAAAATTCAGAGTCAATAGACATAATCACTCCCTAAACTCCCTTGATCACCTTAATTCTGTCATACTGGTTGGCAAACTCACAACCCTGGTTAAATCCAACTTTCTACCCACACTGGTCTCACTTTAAGCTTGTCACGAGGAACTTAAGAAGGCCCTTACTGTTCCCCAGCTAACATCCTCCATCTCCCTGATCCATTCACTTTCCTGCACTCTACAGTCATACGTTCACTTTCTGCTAATGGACTGTTTTACACCTGTGCCTCTCTTTCCCCCCGTCTTCACTCTCAGCTGATGACTGTGCTTCTTTCTTGAGAAAACTGAAGGATCAGAAGAGAACTTCCACTTGCTCCTACCACATCCACATGTCCGTACAGGTGTACATGCTTAGACCCCATCCTTCCTGCATGCTCCGTGATCCCACGTAAAAGCTTCCACTTATGCATTCTCCCCCTCCCACAGCGGACTCAAGAACACCAGACCAGCAAATCCTACCTCCATCCTACATCAGGAACTTTTCCTCTACTGTATCATTTCCATCAGTATATGAATTTTTTCAAGCACTTTCAAGACAAGCAAACAGAAATCTCGCCTTGACCTGATTTCCCTCATTTGATTATTACCTTATTTCTCTGTTAGCTTTTGTAGCCAAACGGTTGTCTATACTAGCTGCCTCTAATTCCTCTTCTCCTGTTCTCATCTCCAATCCATCTTTTGTGCCACCACTGATCTGTTATTTTCAAGGCCAACAAAACCGACAAAAATAAAACCCTACCATAAAGAAAAATGAATGAGGCAGCCCTGAGTAAAAGAAGAGGGTGGGGTAGGCGGGAGAAAATCTTAAATTCTAGCAGCTGGATTGACTCCCTGTATCATAAGAATTCCTTAGGTAAACTGTCTTCTTTCCACTCCTTTTGAAAAATACTTCCTTTCTATACATTTTATTTTTTCTGGAATCTACTGTTGCCCAGCTTCTGAATATCAGATTAACCTGCTCACCATTTAGGGGAAAGGAGAGTAAAACAAAATCATAGCAGCGAGTGAGAGAGCTTTCATTTACATTTAACTACGAAATCAACGTGGAATCTCAGAAACCTAAAAGACTCTTTTACTCAACCAGGAATGATTTTTTTTTTAAGTTTGAGAAAGAATTAGCCCCCAAACAATATCCCTCTATTCTAAAATGAATGTAGTTGCCATTTGTGATAATTTTGAGTTATCCCTCTTTATAAATGGCCTTGCCAGAAATTTTGTATATTAACCGCAGGCAGGTTAGAAAGTCTGGCTGCAGTACTCTGCTTACTGATGTTATCAAAAGGGACAACTGTGACTTACCTCAGTGAGGTGGCCTCAACTCCCTTTGCAGGCAAGGTGGTTCCTATTGGGGACTGCACTGCATGAGGCTGACATTTGACAGCTGTCCTGGTCAGTTGGATAATACAGGAAACATCATGGATTGTGGAGACCAGCGCTTAGCAAAATGCAAGTCACAACCCATTAGTGGGTTATGAAATTAATATCGTGGGTTAACCAATTATTTTAAAATTAATTAATTTATTTTATTTTTGGCTGCATTGGGTCTTTGTCGCTGTGTGCAGTCTTTCTCTACTTGCAGCGAGCAGGGGCTACTCTTCGTTGGGGTGCCCGGGCTTCTCATTGTGGTGGCTTCTCTTTTTGCAGAGCGTGGGCTCTAGGCGTGTGGGCTTCAGTAGTTGTGCTCATGGGCTCTAGAGCGCAGGCTCCGTAGTTGTGGTGCACAGGCTTAGTTGTTCCACAGCATGTGGGGTCTTCCCAGACCAGGGATCGAACCCGTGTCCCCTGCATTGGCAGGTGGATTCTTAACCACTGTGCCACCAAGGAAGTCCACCAATTTTTAGAAGATGAAATAGAATAGAAAATATCAGAGTTCAACACACACACTCACATTATGACATCGTTCACGAGACTTTGGCTTCCATTATGAAGAGGTGCATCCTGGATCATAAAATTAAAATTTTAAAAATTAAAGCCACTAGTCTAGATCCATTCATAATGCAAAAGCCAGAGTGGTTGAATGAGCTAATCAAAATTAGAGGACGTTTGGAAAATTTCCACATCATTTTGAGCATCGTATATCACGAGGCATATATGCCTGACACAGAGGAAATCCAGAGAATTTTAGAGAGAAGCTTTCCTGTATAGAACCAGGTGAAGAGCTTGAAATTAGTTTCTAACCTAAATTACCATCATAGAGACTTTATAATTTACAATCCACTTTCACAAACTTCATCTTATTTGAGTCTCTTGTTCAGCCTTTGTAGTAGGCAAGACAGGAAGATGACAGAATCTGAGACAGGTTTCAATGATCTATTTAGTTTAGTCAGGAGCCCAGCCAGCAACTGGGAGAAAGGATCTAGCCCCACAGCCCCATGGAGAGAATTGGCAAGGGTGCAAAACCACGTGTGGGTCCCAGCCAAATAAACGGAGGTTCAGAGCAGAACTCCAGTTTCAGGAGGGAGAATGGAAAAGATGAACAGGAACTAGGACAGAAGCCCAGGTATTAAACAAGGCTCACAGGTGGCCAGGCTCATCCCCAGCACACTGGATTCTAAGCTCACCCTTGCAGAGTTCCAGATCCCATAACTGGCTTTTGAAGAAGCAGCAGAAGAATACCATGTGGATAAGGGGCAGGATGGAGAGGCTCTCAAGCACTGATAAAGGCATGAAGAGACCAGTGGGGAATGGCAAGTTAATTAATCTGGCTGGCATGAGTAGTGAGGGCTGCCAGATAAAATACAAGATGCCCCTTTAAATCAGGATTTCAGATAAACAATGAATATTTTAGTATAAGTATGTCTCATGCAATATTGGGGAGACATTTATACCAAAAAATTGTTGTTTCTCCGAAACTTACATTAAACTGGGCAGCCGGTATTTTTATTTACTAAATCTGGTACTCCTACATGTGGGTCTTATGGAGGATGCGGCTAGAAGGCTTGGCAGAACAAGACCACGAAGAATCTTGTGTGCCATGCTGGGCAGATAATGGGAACCATGAAAAATTTTAAGCAGGGGAATAATATAATCGGGTTTGTATTTTAGAATCACCATTATAGTAGCCCTTTGAAGAACAAAATAGTTCAGAAAGACAGGAACTGAGAGACCAGAAAGCTGTTTAAATAGCCCAGACTTGAGGAGAATTGAAAATAACTGCTCACTTCACAATTCTGCCTAACGCTAGTGAGATTCCCAGGTTCATGTGGGCAACAGAGACCAAACTATTCTTTCAAGAGCTGCTCTTTGTTTCAAGGAACAAAAACTTTTGAGGTGGGGCAAGGAATATGTATATTTTGTCTTGCCCAAACCCTGTGTCTGTCACATACTTCTTGAGGAAGCTGGAAAGATATGTGTATATATCCATCTCCATGTAGTAAGCTCATGTCTTGTTCACCATCACATCCCCGAAGGTAATCAATAAACACTTGTTGAATGAGTTCCTTAAGGGCAAAGTCTATCTTCACCATCTTTGTTTCCTTAGCATCTGACCCAGGGCTGGGAATAAGCTTCTCAGAAAATAGTTCTTGATTAAAGCGATCTAATTAATTAACAACCAGAAGTGCTTCCTATTAACTACATTTGTCCAACAGTACATCAAAGGTACAACCTGGGATATTTTTCACAACCTGGCAAAAGAAGCCTGCCTCATCTATGGGACCAGAAAACTTTTCAAAAGCTGCATAATGATGCTGATTAGAGGGAGTTTTAAATGTAATTTTCCTCGTTTGTGTGAAAATGAGTGGGGTTTATTTTTCTTTTGAGGTGTTTTGTTTGTTTGCTTGTTCGTTTGTTTGGTATTTTCCTAACTGCTTCCACAAGTATTGTCAGTGCCTGGCTATTAATAAATCTAGATCTTAATTAAGTATTTCTCAGATAGATCATCATAAAGTGGTATGAACCAAGTACTTGTCTTCAGTCCTCCAGTATCAGTATAGTTACTGGCATATGTATCTTTTCCAAGGTTGAAGTGTGAACTTGAAGGCAGGACTTTATTCTTATTTATCTTCATAGTCACAGAACTTTTACCAATAGCAGTTTTGTTGAAGGGTCAAGAGTAGGAAGCCAAAAGGGATAGACTAATTCTAAAAACTGCATGGGGTAAATACAAATACAATAACAACATTATTACAGCTACTTGTTATTAAAAATTATGTTCCAAGTACCATGAGAGGTCTTTACATATATTTTATTAAATTTTGATTAAATTTCAGTCCTAAAAACTCCTCTTTGAGGTAGGTGTTGTAATCCTCATTTTATGCATAAAGAAACAGAGAATCAGAACTGATGAATAATTTACCCAGGATGACACAGCTAATAGATTTGGCAGAGCTGAGATTAGGACCTGATTCCAAAGTTCATCTCACACACCAAGAATTGTCATTTTGCAAGTGTGTATTCGAGAGATGAAAGAAGAGTTGTTGAGTGTGCCTATAAGAGTTCTCTTTAATCAGCAACTATGTAATACCCCAGAGGACTAAAGTTTGATAAAGAATATAGTGATGTGAGTGCACGGATGTGGAAGACAAGAGATAGAGAGGTATTCCCTATATTTTTGAGCTGTGTCCCTTTTTTCTCTGTTGAGCTTCGTATTTAAGGGAGCACATGACATTACCTATAATTAGGCTTCATCTCCACCTTGCTGGAAGTTGTTATTGTTGCCCTGAAAATTATTATCACACTGTTATTATCTGGGATGAAACATATGAACTTTAGATGTTACGATCAGTAATATCAGCTTGTCTGCCCTATCCAAAGGAATACGTGCAGTTCATGCTCAGATATGCAATGGAACCTCATCGATCTGGATGTGTCTGAGCTCACCTGTGACAGTCCAGATCCTTCTCCAAGCTGTAAATATAATTACATATATCAGCTATTCTCCAGTCCTTTAAAGTTGCAAATGTGCACTTTTTGTCCAGATGCTGACATCTTTCCAGCAGCCCTCTTCAGCTTGCTCAACTGCCAGCCTCCTCACTTAGTTCACTGGGTTCCAGGAAGAATCCGAGTCTCATAAAGAATGCTGCCTCTGATAATTTAATTCCAGGCTGAGCAGAGTAAAATCAGTTTGAACCTCACCAACCTCTTGGAGTCTATGAAAGCAAAACTCAAAGGGCAAGTGTTGGCATAACTAATTATATGAATTAGATGGAATTTGAAGAGGAACCAAATACGGTAAAAAGAGGGGAGACAGCAGTTGGTTTAAAAAAAAAATTGAGAAAGCAAATTATGTTTTTCTTGGCTCTGTAAATTAGAAGCCAAAAAATGGTCCGCAGAGGTGTAAGAATCAAAAAGCATCTCCAGTGTTCCGCTTTCACCAAAAACATGGAAGAAATTTCCTAGAAATGGTCAGGATGGAATTATGGAAAAAATCCTCTTCAGACCTTCACTGGCTCATTCATTGCCAGGCAGGGTGCTAAACATGGGAGATATAAGATGAACATGGCCGTGACCCTCAAAGCTTACCCTCTAGTTCAGGGAGGTACAGCAACTGTCCTGTACAATGAAGTGTGAAAGGCACCAGGAAATAAATATAAAAGGGACACAGTGGGTGCACAAAGGGGGAGTGGCCATCTCTGTGATTCTAATAAAATTACTTCATAGCAATCATGTAGGGTTGTTCAGTGAGACGGCAAACTCTCGCGTGGAAAGGTGAAGGAGAACCTGAATTAACAGATATACTGGAGTCAAGGCACAAGGAAGGGGGTTTTGAAGAAGCAATCAGTTCACAACAGTCCTAAGACGTGAATGATCTGGCAAGTGTTCTCCATCTTTAATTTCTAGGATATGAATTTCACAAAGCAGAATTGCTGCTATACGTCGTCGCTAAGTTAACTCCCCCCCTCCTTTCCATCGCCACCCCACTAACAGATGTATCAGGTGAGTAGGGCTCAGTTCGAATTAAATGTGTCACCTGGGGCAACTCCTCACTACGCAGGGCCTCAGTTTCTTCGCCTGTAAAGTGAGAAACCCGAACCAACTCTGAAGTCCATTTCTGCTCAGAATTACGAAATAGGACAAGAAACCAGAAAGGAAACTCAAGAGAAACAAAAGTGAAAGTGCCCAAAGGAAATACAGTAGTAAACAAAAGCACAAAATTCTATATCTCACTGAAAAATGTGGCAGAGTTCCCAAATACTTTTTTCAGCAACCCGTGAACACGAGACTTGGGAGAGAATGAAATGCCTATCACGCCCTCTGAATGTGAATGAGATGAGTGTAACAGGAATCCACCTTGCTCCATGCAAATGTCATCTTAAACAATGACCCTGAACAACCACTTACTAAAATTTTCTTTCTAAATAAGTCAATCCGCGATGAAAGGTCTGTCCCCACGTAACAAACCCCACGGACCACCACACAAGGGTGTGTCCCGCTTTGGGAAGAGAGAGAAAAGGGGGTAGAGAAAGAGAGGAAGGATTCGAACCAATATTAGATTCTGCCTAGTGTTGCCACGCGGTTGTCATGCAGCACATCAAGGAAGCAAACTATTTTAAAACTTGGGAAATACAGTAGCCTTTAAACTTGATCATTTCCTCCTTCACGGTGTTAGTGAGACTTCTCTGCACGTAACCCAGAACGGTACACCCGCCCGGGAGGGAGAGCGTGAGCTCTGGGGTGGACCGGCAAGTAGAGGCAGCCAGAGGAAGGGACCAAGCTGACAGCTTCGCAGAGCGTTGGCGGCGGGTGTGAGACCGGGACCCGCGACCGCCACGGCTACAGGGCTCGATCAGGACGCTCCGGAGTCACAGGGCTCCCAAGGTGGGAGGATGCTCCCTGCCCACTGCAGGAGCCTCCCTCCTCTGAGCAGAGGCGGCAAGAGCGCGCAGTCGCGCGCGCGCGCGCACACATCATTCCCCTGGAGTTGTGTCTTGTCTCTTTTGTTTTTCTCCCTTCCCGGTCATGAGACCCGGAAGTTTTTTTTTTTTTTTTTTTTTTTTTAATCCTGTCTCTCTCTTTTCCAACCCCCACCCCCCCAATCTATCACATGGCAGAGATAGAATAAAAACAGAAAAATGGCGACGGTCACGTTGTGGCGAGCACGTTGTATCCTTGCTGCGTCATTAGATAATCCTCATGCAAATAGCTTGAAGAACAAAGGAAGGGGGGCCCGGGACCCCCGGGGGCGCAGGTGGGTGTGGGGGCGGCGTGCCGGGCGCGGGGGCGGCGGCGCGCGCGCCGAGCGGAGCGCCGGCGGGAGGCGTGCGGCCGCGCGGGGCTCCGTGCGCCGAGTGTCTACGTCCGTGTGCGCGCCCCTGCGGCGCGGTGGACCGCTGGCCGGGCCGCTCCTGGCCGGGTCTCGCGGCACCAGAGCCAGCCACCCGCCCGCCCGGGGGCACGGGAAGCCGGGGGCCAAGGAGAGCCGTTCCGGCGAGGCCGGCCGCGACGCGCGCACACGCACACGCACACGCCGCCGCGGGGCTCGGCCGGCTCGGCGGCCGCGCCGGGGGCGGGCCGAGGGCGGGCCGGGCGGGGGCCGAGGGCGCGCCGCTGTCCGGCACTGGGCGGCCGCCTGCAGCCGCCGCGGGGGACCGCACGCAGCTCGCCACCTCGGGGTGGGCGGCGGCGGGGCGCCGGGGCGGCGGCACTGGGCGGGCTGCGACCCCGCACTCTCGCACGGACTTGGAGGGTATTGCTGGGCTGGGTCTGTTGTGCTTGGGGTGTGTTTTTTTCCTGCGGGGTGGGGGTGGGGGCGACCTCGCCCATCGGTATTTGCGCGGTTTCCCTCTGGCCCTCGCTGGGGTGTCAGGAGCGACGCAGGTTGGACGAGGGCGCGGGGAGACCCCCGGTGCCCCGCTCCGGCCCCCTGGCGGGCCGGCGGCGCGGAGGGGCGGGGCGGGTATGTGTAAATGTTGCGCACTCGCTTTTCCCCCACCCCCGCCTGCTTCCAGGCAGCTGGCGTGGGTCCCTCGCCGTCCGGCGGCGACTGTAAATAGAGCCTGGATGTTGTTTACATGAAGGATCCGGCGGGAGGAGTCTGCGGGGAGGAGGCGGAGGAGGAGGAGGGAGGGAGGAGAGAGGAAGACCGGAGTCCCGGCGGCGGCAGTTCGGGGTGAGGGTGAGCCCTGCGCGGCGCGGGCACCGGGCGCTACCACGAGGCCGGGACGCTGGACCCTAGGGTAGGAGGGAGAATGGGCGCGGGGCGGGGAGAAGGGGTCTGTCAGAGTGGCATTTTTAGCTTACAACCTGCCACGCAGATTCTCCGGAGCGATAGGGGAGGGGTTTGCGGGGAGGGCGGGGAAGACTCGATTTCTCTGCACGTTCATTCTCCTATCCCCAATCTTTTCCCGCTTCCTCTCGGGGCTCACCTGTTTATTTCCATCAGCCAGAGCTTTCAGTTTTTATTTAGGCATGAGAGGCTGTTTCTTTTTTTAGAAGCGTAATTGGGGAGGGGGGTGCGTGGCTGTAATTTATGCCGGTCCCGGTCGCTTTTCAAGAAGGGGGAGGGGACTTGGCGGAGACCTCCTGCTCCTGGCCGTAGCTAACCCCAGGGTTTCTCCCTGCCTTCCTGCGGCCAAGGAATCTTTTCCCTCACTCAGCTACCCGCAGGCCAGCTGCCACCTTCTTGGAGAAGGACCACACCTGTGTTTATTCCTCGCTTTGGAAGAGAGGTGAGCTGAGAAACCGGGAAATCCTGTGTTCCCCAAAGCTCTTAGCCAACCATCCCATCCCAGAATTGGCCAGAAAGTGCTGCTTTCACCTGCTGATTGCGCTGGGCACGCCCATCCCCCCACCCCGGCAAGTTGTGGTGTACAGATGTGTTGGGATTTTCTCTTGCCTCTGGACCTGCACCCCACCACCCGGCAACTAACTGCTGGGTTTAGATTGAGAGAGAAGTGATCCCCTTGGATTTAGTGTGCGTTCTGCATTCCCCAGTGGGTCTTCCAATGGAATCGTCTGCTCTCCCATCACAGCCCCCTTTATTCTTCCGCTAAGAGCTTAGTCCAGAATCTGGCCGAAGCAGCCAGTCTCTGGCTCTCGTTTTCTGGGCTCCACCCTGGCCCCTCTTGGTTCTCCAGAGCCAAACACGCCTCCCAAGCAGAAGGCACACCCTGCCCTAAATCTCTTCCATTCCAAAAGGGAGGGGAAAACAGTGGAAGAGAAGGGAGCCAGGGGTCTTCCTTCTGTCCTGAGTATCCCCAACAGCATTTCCCTCTTCAAGCTTGCTGGATTTATAATCCCTTTCTTCTTATCAGCTGCTCCCCCCACCCTTTGCCCCTAGTCCTATGATAGATACTTAGGGAGGTGCGGATGGGGGGGTGGATTGTCACCCCTTTTCCTTGGTGCGAGGCATTTTCCTTCTCCTCGGTCTTTTCATTTTTGAGCTGCTTAACAAGTAAAATATGTAAATATGTTTGCATGCTTATTTGAACTTGTTTTCTTGCTGGGTAATGAAGAGCTGGGACTCAAAAGGGAGGGAGGGGAAAGCTACGAGAGGTGCATATTCCCATATTCCCGCTGGTGTCCCCCACATGAACATCCCCAGCGTTGCTGGAGGAGACCCTTCTGTGAAAGCCAACAGTCTCCCTTCCATGACATCACCACCTAAGCCCTTCCAACTTTAGCTTCAGAACAGGAAGAAGGCTCAAAATAGAACTACCTTAGGAATCCAGCTCCTTTTAGAAGATCAACTTTTAAATCAGCTGCAGGAGGAACACTGAACTTTGACATGGGTAGAGAAAGCTGTAGTGTTTGTAGTAATTGGTTCTTTTGGGGAAGGGTATGGGGATACTTCCCACGTATATTCACGAAATGCTTTTCTCAAGGTAAGTTGGGTACCTAGACCGATGAATGATTAATCGGATGGTTCTAGATTCTTTATTGAATTATTCATGTGTTTCGGTATGTCAGCAGTAACGAGTACTTTTCAGAATAAATTAAAGAGGGGCTCCTAGAATGTGCTCTAGAGTCTGCTAGAGATAGAGGAGGTTGTTGGTGGGGAGGGAGCTTTTGAAGGCGAGGAATCTGAGGATGCAGTGACAGCTGTTGTGAGTATGGAAGTTGAGAGGCTTACTATAAACAATGCCTGTAAATTTTGCAGGGTGACTAATATCCTGGACAAAGAAGTAATGATGTCAGGATTTTCCACCTTTACCTCGAAAATTAACTCCATATCTTTGAATCATGATGTCTCCATTTTTTTTCCCTGAATTCTCTGAGCAGAAAGAGTTGTTCAGTCTTTAGGAAGGGCTGCTTAATAAATGATCATCACTGAAGTATTAACGACAATAAGGATTAGAAGTAAGGCAGAAAATACTTGGCATAATTTGAGTACCTGGTGGGTGCTGTAGAATGACTTGCTGGGTGAAGGGTTCCGGTTTGAAAAAAATCCGAATGACAGGACTTTCTCTACTTGCATTAATGCGGTAGCCACTAGCCACGTGTGGCTGTCAAGCACCTGCAATCTGGCTAGGGTGATAAGTTGATTTTTAAATTAAAAATTGGTGTTCCATTCAGTTTTTGGAAAACTTCGTTATGTTTGGAAACAAGTTGGGTATGTGCATCTACTTTTTAAGCTGTAACTTTTATGAAATCTAAATACGGATTTAGTATTTCTGATGAAAATTTAGTGTTCGAATTGACACGTGTTATAAGTGAATATGCTCTGGATTTCAAAGACTTAGTACAAAAAAAAGAGTAAAATATCTCACTAATTATGTTTATATTGATTACATGTTCCAATGAAAATATTCTGGGTGTATTGTATTAAGTGAAATTTATTGTTAATGTCACTTTAACCTGTTTATTTTTTAGTTTTTTCAAAATGTGACTACTGGAATATCTAAAATTACATAGCTTGCTTTTTACTTTTCTGGGACAGCACTGGCCTGTAGCATCGCTCCTTTTTCTCCCTGGATTAATTTCAAAAGAGATGACTGCATGAAATACAGTTCCTTCATGTTTGTCAACCATGTACTTTCCCCTGCTATTTTCCATTTGGAGATTTGGGGGCCCCAAGAGTTAACTATCACGGTATATGAGACTAATAGTGACTGCCCTGCAGATTTCTATGCAGGAGGCGTGCCCTGCTCAGGAAGGTCAATAAAGACGTCCCGGGTACTGGAAGGGCTGATAGGGGTGTCTTGGAAAAATTTAGCGATCCACATATCTGGCCAGAGCTGCTTTTGTAAAAGGTTCCTGGGCATGCCAAAATATATCAGAGAACAGTTTGTGGTACTGTAACAGTAATGACACCTGGTGGCATCTTAGTGATGCCACCCACCTTTGTTTATTTTCTCTTTCTTCGCATTCACTTTCTGCCCTCACTTCATAGCTCCATTGGTGGTAATTGGGCCCACAAAGTTCCTGACCCTTTTCCTCCAACAAAAAGTATAATGCCGACCTGAATGGAAATGTTGCTATCTTTACCTGAATGGAGATGTTGCTATCTTTGGAGTTTGGTTTTATCTAATGAGATTCAGTAATGGCAGTGGAAGGGACTTGGGCATTTAGTACTCTTCCCTCATTTTGTAGATGACAAACTGTCAGGTACCTTGCCGGTTGACATATAGAGAGAGGAATTAAGCATGTACGTTTGTTGATAAGCTATTTAGAGAATCGCTGGGAAATAAAGAAGTTTGTTAATGAATTAGGCAAGTATTTGTTGAGCTTGCACTGTGTGGAAAGGACTGTGATTAATGTGGAAGGACATGAAGACAGCAGTCTCTGACTTCAGGAACAGTACTGTTGATTTGAGGAAATCAGATGTAAACAGTACCAAAGTAAATCACAGTTTAAGATATAGCACTTCATAATGAGTGCAGTACCTCTGTGTTACAAGTAGAAATGTGTTCCTTTTCTATGTGTTACAAGTAAAAATGTGTTCCTTTTCCAGATATAGGAATAGAAGCTCTGAGAATGGTGGACTCTTCAGAAAAAAGGAGTGTGATTGTGTTTCCAGAACAGCCCAAGGCTCTAGAAGTAGAGGTCAGTGCACGTCTTTGGTATTGCCCCCTTTAGCTGTCCGTTAAGGGAATTTGAGACGTAAGACCCAGCATTTCTAAATGGCAGTGCTGCCACTAATGAGGAAATCATAGATTAATTGGAGACACCCAGGGTTTTTAGAGACGACTAGCTAGGGGTGGATCCTTTTGAAGTCAGCTGGTGTATTTTTGACTGGTTATTCTAAAAGGGATGATAACAGGTGAGACGGAATAAAACTGACTTGTGAGCAGACTGAAATCCAAAATCTGGGGAAAAAAATTAAATCTCAAGCAAAATCCAACAGTGAAATAAGTAGACAGTTGGACTACAAGTGTGTATTCTGAGTACACATGTAAAGGGGAAAGGCCCATAGAGTAGAATATTATATTTTATTAAGCGTTAAGTGGGATGGTCCATTTATTTGTAGATTTTTAGTCTCCTGGAGCCTTTTTGGACTAAAATCCCCACCAGTTCGTTCCTCTTTCTGTCTCTGCATTATTGTATAGAGACCTGTGTTAGGTTTTTTTTTCTACGTGACCTGCTGAGGTTATGCAGCATGACTGTTTAGAGGCCAGTGCTTGGAATGGGTAAAACAATGTCACCCCCTCTGTAATTACTCCCAGTTAATGCTTCTCTATGAGAATTGGGGCTGACTTGGCCAAGGCAGTCGTCCATGGCTTTTCCTTGCCATTTTAGCTGATTTATTTCCCCTAAAGAAAGAAAGAAATGTGTAACCCCCTTATTCCTGGTTTCCTACTAACCTTGGCACAAGTTAGTTTTCAAACACTATTACCAGCAAAGCTTTGCCATGAAACGCAGGTATGCATCCTCTGTAGTTCTGACAAAGCAGTAGTTGACATTTGGCATTTTCTGTTGACAGTACATTTTTATAACATGACGGTTTGGTCAAATTTGCACATTTTATAATGTCACTGAGTTGGATTGTGGTTTTCAAGTTGGGGAAGAAAAAAACATCACACTTTAGTAAAAGACCAGTGGATTTAAATTAACCTATTTAAACTAGTTTAGTTTTAAATTATTGTCAGATATTTTGCATGCCAGCAGTTCATTTTATGATCCCTCCAGTTATTTAATATATAATCAGATACTTAAAAGTTCAAAATCACTGTATTTTCACTTTCAGTCTATTGATAAGAGAGACGTGACATGTTTTTTGTGTGTGCATTTGTACTCCACAAGGTCTAAAAGCACATTTTTAGTATACCAGTTTGCCAGTAGTACTTGGTTTTCTAGTTGATAATATTTGGTGCATGCATCACGAAGAAATTGTTCTCAGTTGTATCATTTTCATCATAGAAGAACTGAGTTTAAAATCAGGTTGACCTCTGGAGGAAAGCATTTTACATCATTATTTTTTTCTTCCTCTCTTACTGTGCAGTATACTTTCGTACTGTAGCATTAGCACCTGCCATCATTTGTTTTAAAATTAAAATAAGTCAATTTTTGTAAGAAAAATCTACCGAGAAAGAAGTGTTTTTGATAGATTTAGTTTTTTAAATGCGCATTTATAAGAAATAATTTCCATGAAGAAATAAAACATTTTAAGTGTTTACTAGTATTTATAAAATACAGTTCTGAAAACCCACATTTTTTTCTTCCTTGAAACTGCTTTAGAGTTATTCTGAGAAAATATTAATTTAACTCTTCACAGAATAATGGCAGTTTGCTTTTTGTTATTACTTGGCCTCTAGGCTCCCCGCCCTATCCCCCCGTGCCCAGTTTAGGTAGAAAAAGAAATGAGGGAAAAATAAGGAAGTAAAGGAAATACTCATTGTTTTTTGTACCAAAAATCTTTAGTTGTCTGATTTTTGGTCATGGCTAAGAGAGTGAATTTCATCTTTGTAGTACATTACAAACATTAAGTTCGTGTTTGTTGACTTCATATTTAGACATTCAGTTGCATTAGTACTCAGTCTTTGCGAAGAACAGTCTAATAACTACTAAGTATATCAGAGTTACTTATTTGTCCCCATACTTACCCTCTAGTATCTCAGAGTAAGTATTCATCTTTTCCAAAACTGACAGAACTTGTGGCTGGGAATTGTTCAGTGGTGATCTTTTTATCCTTTTTGATGTATCAGCTATCTAAAATTTCATTCTCAAATAATCACAATATCTGTGTTCATGTAACAGATGTTTATAATTTGGGTGAAAATGTGTGACTATTTCCAGGAACCTTAGGTTAAGGGATCCAATTTTTTTTTTTAATCTTCATTGCCCTCTCGTGTTTCAACTCTGTATTACATCAGTTGGCTAAGACCTAGGTGATGACCTCTTTAACTTTTACATATTTTTGCACTTTAGAGAATGTTGTTTTAATTTGTATGTGGGTGGATTGTTTCATTGGATATTCCTTTTCTGAAGATAAGGTCAGTTTCATAGTGCATAAAGTTAACAGTTGAGCTAGGCTCGCTGTACTCTGCTATTTTCTGACCTATGCTGATCTAAAGAATTGATTGATCTCTCTGACTTATTTGAAGTAGAGAGCTAATATCTAATTTGCATATAATGAGTCTTTGAAGCTGAGCCAATGCCTAATTGAAAACACAATTATTTTTCAAGTATCTGTCAAGTTCCACTCATATTGAAATAACTTGAGAGCTTATGACTGACATGGAAAAAAAAATGAGTGACTCATGGCTTTAATAAGTTGATTATTCTGAAGCCTGAATTCTAGTTTCAGAATCTTTTTGTCCTTTTTATTAAAAGTACATCATCCCCGGGACTTCCCTGGTGGTCCAGTGGTAAAGAATCCGCCTTACAATGCAGGGGACAAGGGTTCGATCCCTGGTTGGGGAACTAAGATCCCACATGCCGCGGGGCAACTAAGCCCGCGTGCACCACAACTACGGAGCTTGCGCACCTCAACTAGAGCCTGCGTGCTGCAAACTACAGAGCTCACGCACTCTGGAACCCACGCACCACAACCTGAGAAGAGAAAATCCGCATGCGACAACTAGAGAGAAGCCCGCGCACCACAAGGAAGAGCCTGTGCGCCGCAATGAAAGATCCTGCGTGCCTCAACGAAGATCCGCGTGCCAAGTAAGACCCAATGCAGCGAGAGATAAAAATAAATAATAAATCTTTAAAAAAAAAAATGTACATCATCCTTGAAGATGACTTCAGGGTACATCTCAAAGGTACAGATAATTTCAAAGCAAGTAATGTGTATGTGTTGATTTTTTAAAAGGCATTCCAAAGGTTAACGATCCTTCACCCTAACTGTAAAATTGACATAACTATAGTGAAAAACACCTCACAGGTGAGATAAATATGTAATCATCATCAGTGTCATCAATTTGAGTATATTCTTAGCACTCAGAGCAAGAACAATAAAAGTCATTCTTTTTGCTAATTTTTCTTAAATCATAAAACTCCCACAAGCTTCTGCTTCATGATCTGAGATGCTGAGAAAACTAAAAATTTTAAGCAAAAAGTAGATGTTCTTAGAAACTTTGTTTGCATAAATAGTGTAAACTGAATATCCCCTTGATGGAGTTGAATGGCTAGGTTGGGGTAGAGAAAAAAGCACTAGGTTCAATCGTTTTGACATGGATTTGAACTCAGGTTCAATGTAACTTAGTGGTATGATCAGGTGAATCACCTAACCTCTCTTAGGTTTTTATTCTCTTTCTGTAAAATGGGCTAACGATACCTAACGTATTCCAGAATCCTTTTGTGATGAATTAATGAGTAATTCATTGACAACCCCATAGGGGTTCTTGTGAAAACTAAAGCAGAAAGCCATAGAAAATTACTGAATGTTAGGCAGATATGAAGTATTATTGCCATGTTTGATCACGAGCACTTTGAGGATAGATAGGGACCAGGTCTTATTTATCTTCATTTCCTGGACATCTAGAAGAGGTCTTGGAATATAGTAGACCCTAAGTAAATATTTATTGCATGAATGATTGAGGTCAGGGAGAAGGAGTCAGCAAATCCATGCACCGAAGAGGTTAACAGTGTGAAATAGAGCTGGAAAGCGTATGTGATGTATTCGTGGTTGCTCATCAATGTGTATAAATCATGTGTTCATCTTTTGTCTTAATATAATTCAACCAGGCCTTTTACTGTTTCAGCCTCACTAATTGTTGGGCTGTGACCCTACTTTTTCTTCTGCTTCCCCACATCTGGAACCAGAAGGGGATCTTTTAGTCTTCCACTTCCTGGGGAGCCTTCAGAGGGAGTCACGCAGCCACCCGGAAAGGATGCTGCCGGCCGACACAGTGACTGACAGGCTGCCCTGGCTCAGTTATCACAGTGCTGATGCTGTCCATTCTAAAGGTACAGTACTGTGATAACTGAAGGATGGCAGCCATCTTGCCTTCCAGCAGAGGAGCTCTGTCGTGCCTGGGGAGGAAGACAGAAGATGAAAGAGGCATGTGAAACAGTGGCAGGGACCCAGAAACCCCTCTTACCCTGTTCCTGTATCGTGCTTTCCCTAGAGCACAGGGAATGTTATTCCATCGGTCTTTGCCCTGTTTTGTGATATGAGACTAAAGAGGAGTTGGGTAGTTGTTTGCCTTGTTGTACTGAGCAGACATGTTGTTAAGATCTTTTGGGACTTTCAAGGGACTGATTTGGGATAAGTGCGAAGTGTGGATTAGTATCTCTGGAGTGGTATTCAGAGACATTTGTGCCACTTTTATAAACGTAAAAAGTAACCTGATTAAAATAGCTTGATGCTTGTCAATATTAGATGTTCAGAATGAAATTCAACTTAAACGGAGAAAAAAGCCCTACGTGTTGAACAGTATTCATATTACTGCACGAATAAAATTAAATCTTTGTGTTTAAGAGTGGATAGAGACATGTCATGTTTCTTTCCGTAACAAAATTTAGAATCTAGTCTGATTCAAAACTTGTTGAATGCCCATGTTATTGCTGCTGTCACCTTTACATGAAAGTGAAATGTAAATAATTTTACTTGTATCAAATAATTAAGGACTACTCTGCAGTGACATCTAGAACAAGTCGATTTCAGAGATATGAAGCTATAAAAATACCAGCCCAGCATTGGGTGTGCATAAAAGACCAGGAAATTTAACAGAGCACACATCTTCAGCCTGCATCCTTGAGAGTACTTCTGGGGTTAGGGCAGGGGGTATTATAGAACCCAGGGTTTCCCACATCCCTCCTCCCTCAAGACTCCCGAGGAAGCTATACACATGGAACAGCAGCAAACAAGGCTCAGAATGCATGACCTGATTATGTGTTACATCACAGCCCGTTGCAAGGCTCAGGTAATTTCATGTAGTTCAGCCTCAGTGCCCTAAACAGAGACCTCTTAACCTCTTCCCAGGCTCATGTCTGTACCTGGGAACCTTCCCACCCCATCGATAGGAACTGGTTTAGGAACCCAAAGCCGTGGGCCAAAGAGAAAACAGAGCCTGCTGAGGTCAGGACCTGCTACCACAGGGCAAGAAGAGCCAGGGAAGGAAAAATTCCATGTGTGACCCTTTAATGAACGGAGACCTTACTCACTACTCAGCACAGCCCAGTTAAGGCCTTAAGCCCATTTTATTATCAAGTCCTTCACTGGGACAGAGTATGGAAGAAAGGGAACCGGAAGCGAGTAGGGAGGCAAAGTGTCGCCTCCTGTCCAGAGAGATTTGTTCTCCCCGCTCATCGTGCTCCTTTGTTGGTTTACACAGTCCTCTGACCTCTTCCCTCCCCTTCTTGACCCCAACGGGGCCGTTGCTGGAAGAACCCCTTGAGCCACACCTGGTTGGCCCTCAATTGCTTTCCACATAGCATTGACCACGTTATGGCCCAGGACCTTCACATGTCTGCATAACTCAGGATTTCTCCAAACTGCAGGCTGACTATGGTTTTGATTAGTTACAGGGGGGATGGCCCTGCCCAGGTGTGTATTAGATTACCAGTTCTGAAATTCCTTGGAGTTTCCTACTCCCTTAAACAGAAAAGGAATTTCTGACAGAAACCCTGGAAGAACTTCTAAGAAAGTAAAGTTCTGGGATTGGTGAATTCTCAACTTGATACAGTCCTAACTTTTAGTGTTACAGCAGGTAGAAAAAAAGTGCTTCAGGGAGTGATGTGTTGTGCAATCATTGGCCCTGGTGAGGATTTCACCACCTACCTTGATCTTCCTGTTTTCCCATTACTAGTTTTATAAAAATTCAGTTTTTATACTTACTGGATCTTGACCCCAAGTCCACACCCGAGCCCATGGGCTATTGCAGAGCTGAGTGTTGGGTGTAGTTTGGAGTCACTCCTGCATTTCTGCAGACAGACATACTGGGTCCCATTTCTTGTCAACAGGAAAGCCTGGGCTCAGTCTGGGGCCTGCCTAGGCCTGGAGGTCCTTGACACTTTGGGGCAGTTCATAGATGTAAGGGGTTTCCAGTGGGTTAAGTGAGAAGTGATGCAAGCAAAATCTGATGAGGTTTTTCAACTGCTTTGTTTAAAACACACATACACACGATGTATGTTTGGTTGGTGTATTTTTCAGTTTAGGTATGTAAGAATGGGAAGACTGGGATTAAACATAGGAATATCACATGATCCAGCATTTCCACTTCTGGTTATACACCCAAGTGAATGGAGGCAGGTATTTTTGCACCCGTGTTCACAGTGGCATCATTCACGATAGCCAAAAGGTAGAAGCGACCCAGGTGTCCGTCGATGAATGTGGATAAAGTGTTTATACATACAACAGAATATTATTCAGCATTATTAAGGGAGAAAATTCTGACACGTGTTACAACGTGGATGAACCTTGACGATAGCTAAGTGAAACGAGCCAGGCACAAAGCAGTGTATGAGTCGTCTTATATGAGATTCCTACAGCGGTCAGAGTCATAGAGCCAGAGGAATGGTGGTTGCCCAGCACTGCAGGAAGGGGGAAATGGGAAATTCACGTTTAACAGAGTTAACTGGGAAGATGAAAAAATTCTGGAGATGGATGGTGATGGTTGCACAATGTGAATGTTCTTAATACTACAGAACCGTATACTTAAAGATGGCTAAAATGGTAAATTTTATGTCTTATTTTACCACCACCACAACCAAAAAAAAAAGGCAAGGTAATAGCACTGTTGCAGGATTGAATTGATTGCTCTCTTCTTTAGACAGTCTTCAGTGTGAAGATAATTGCTGTTTCAAATAAGCAATTAAAATGTAATTCCCATGTCTTTATGCATTTAAAGTTCTCTAATCTGTAGACTGTTAGACATATGTCCAGGGTTTCTCACATAGCATAGCTTTAAAATTTTGTAAAATATAAAGAAAACTAAGTATAATAACAATGAAAGTACTAAAAGTAGAGTGAAGAAAAGGCCTCAACAGGAAGGCAGATGATGGGGCATCTCGTGCTGGCTTTATGCCTTTTCTGGTGAAATTGGGCAACTCAGTGGACCTTTCCGTGCTCTAGTTGCCTCATTTGCCTGCCTCTTGGGAGTAGTGGTAAAGATGAAATTTTGTGTGTGTGTGTGTAGTTTGTATCGTATGCATAATATATATGTGTGTGTGTGTATATATATGTATGTGTATGTGTATATATGACCATTTTGATGACCAAAGCAACATTCAAGTGGCATATTATTTCTTAAAATGTAGAAATACAATGTCTGAAAAGATTTTAAAATAACTTTTAATATTTTAAAATAAACTTTTAATAAACATCCTAACTGGACTTGTCACTCAACTATTCCCAGCCTCATTAAAAGGAGTATTCTATAGCTTGCTCTTCATCACGAAAGATTTTTTTTCTATTTGTTATTATATGTTTAAATTTGAAAATAAGTAAAAGCATAGAGACTAGAAATAGACAGCAATAACCTTCTCTAAGGGATTGCATGTTTTATTAGCCCTGAGTAGCTTGCTCTTCATCATGAAAGATTTTTTTTTCTTTTTGTTATTATATGTTTAAATTTGAAAATAAGAGAAGTAAAAGCATAGAGACAAAGAGACAGCAGTAACCTTCTCTAAGGGATCGCATGTTTTATTAGCCCTGAGTAAAAGGCATCATTTGTGGATTGTATCTCCTTTATCACAAAGCTCTCACTTGGGCTCATGCTCTGGAAATCAGATTTTGGTGGTAGGAATGGCCCCCACCAGATCCCATGCAGTATTCTACCTTGATCATATCACACAGAGTTGGAGCAGAAAGCGAGCTCTGATCCCTGCCGTGCCAGTTTCAAATATTTTGCTATGCCTTGTACGTTCTGAGCTTCCCTGAATAACCAACCAACTATAAATATGCCACGAATTTGTCTGTACCATTATTAAACTGACTTTTCTTCCAAATCAATTGCTTTCTGAGACAAGAAGATTCTTGTGTTTCTGTGCTTCATGTAGAGGATTTTTTCCCCTAAAAGTGGCTTCCTTAAAACTCTACATTCATATTCACAATTTATCCTCGCCAAACAGTTCATTTTCACCATTACCTGTTAATCTTTTATTACACAAGTTCTTCATTAAGCATGAACAAGAGTAAGGGAGGCACCAAAAGACCACTTTGTTTTTTTCTTCTATATCCAAACCATGATTATGAAGATTCCCATTGGAAAGGAATGCCAGGTACCAGAGGGTGTGACTGGAATATTCTCAGCTGGAGTTCCTTATATTTAAATTGGTTGAAAGGGTTTTGTGTTGTAATGTGTGCCCCTAATGTAATAGATGTTGAAACAATTCACATAATTGACATGGAGTAAAGTAAGCTAATGATATCTTTATGCATTTGGACTATTACTATACTTTTATTTTTCCTGAGATTATGAGGAGATGGATAGTTCTGTTAAAAAGTGGGAAGACATAGAGGACAATTCCAATGTAGTGGGAAATTCATTTTCATTTTTTTGCCACTGTCTTTGTAAATGAAATTCCAGACATACTATTCAGACTGCAATTGCTTGATTTTTTTTTTTTTTTCACTTGAAAATGCTATCTTTGGACCAGGGATATCTTAGGGTCAGTGGGGGTAGCTGCCTAGAGCAATTTGCAGAGAAGACTCTTGAGGCCACATCTGGGTTCCACAGAAAGGATATATAACCACCTTTCCACGTCTACCTGTGGTCAACTCTCAGTGTCTGTCATTGGCATCAGATTGTGATGCAGGGGTACATTGCTGATGCCTTTCCAGGTACTATAATATTTTTAGTATAGAGCTTTAGATCCTCTGGGAAGGCAGACATTCTCAAAAGTTATATTGATAGACTAGAATTCTGGGACGCTATGTCATTGAGAATCTAGACACCCTTTTTTATGGGGAGGGCAGCATGGGCTTCTAATTAAAATGTCTACCAGCATAATGTGTAGAATTATGCCTAGACATAAATCTTCTCGGCTTTATTATCATTCACTGATTTCTGTAAAATTATTCTAATACTATTCTAATACCATAAAATTTGCCACGCTTTAGTAAATGCATTTTGGGCAATCTTGCATAATTTATGTATGTAGAATTTTGTGTACATAATTGGGTCTAGTAGCTAGAAGAGGACTTCCTTCCTCCCCCCCCACCCTTTTTTTTTAAGTTGTCAGGATTATTTGCTTGAGATGAGTTAGTATTTGTTGAGTGCACGTGTACCAAGACTCTTGTTTCATCCTAATTCAAATCTTTGACGAAGAAGCGTTCTCCACATTTCATAACTGAAGAACCTGAGGAAGCTCACAGAGTCTTCAAGACACAGCTAGTAAGTGGTAGAGCAAGGGGAGAAGTCTAGAACAGAAAAAGTATGAGAAATTAAGTTAATGTAAATTAATTCTGCTTTGCTTTTTTTATTAATTAATTAATTATTTATTTTTGGCTGCGTTGGGTCTTCGTTTCTGTGCGCAGGCTTTCTCTAGTTGCGGCGAGCGGGGGCCACTCTTCATCGCGGTGCGCGGGCTTCTCATTGTCGTGGCTTCTCTTGTTGTGGAGCACAGGCTCTACACGCGCAGGCTCAGTAGTTGTGGCTCAACGGGCTTAGTTGCTCCGCAGCATGTGGGATCTTCCCAGACCAGGGCTCGAACCCGTGACCTCTGCATTGGCAGGCAGATTCTTAACCACTGCGCCACCAGGGAAGCCTCTGCTTTGCTTTTGAATGTAGATTAGTAGATGAGGCTTTGAAAAGGAATTAGACCCAGCATATGTCACAGTGCTTTGAAACTTACACGGCACCTTCCCCCATCCACCATGGCTGCTTTCTGCCTTCTTGGCTGTACACTATAGTTGCCTTTTTATTTTTTGTTTTTTTGGCCACACCAAGTGGCTTGTGGGATCTTAGTTCCCTGACCACTGATTGAACCTGGGCCCTCAGCAGTGAAAGTGTGGAGTCCTAACCACTGGATTGCCAGGGAATTCCCTATAATTGCCTTTTTAAAATGAAAATCTGATCATGGCACAATTTTATTTTAAAACCCTCTGATGGCTTCTTTGATCCTCTTGGGATTAAGACTACTGTCCTTAACATGCTCCATGATTGTGAAGATTCCCATTGGAAGGGAATGCCAGGTATGAGAGTGTGTGCCTGGAACATTCTCAGCTGGAGTTCCTTATATTTAAATTGGTTCCCACCCACCTCTCTTGTCCCCATGTCTCGTACCCAGTTGACCGGCCCATCCTTTGTCCAGGGAATCAAGCTTCTTTCCACCTCCGGTGCATTTCCTTCTGCCTGAGACATCCTTATCATTCACTTCTCTTATCCTTCAGTCTCTGATTAAATATTAATTCCTCAGAGAACCCTTTCCTGACAGTCTCAACTGTGTCCAGTCCCATGGCACTCTGTGCTTTTCTTTCAATGTACTTATCACAGCTGAACTACGTAAATGTATGTGTTTGGGGTGTGTGTGTGTTTAATGTCTCATTAGATTGTGAGTTCCTTGAGGGCAGGAACCATGGCTCTATCCATTGCTATGTTCACAGTGCCTGGCACAGAATCTGCCATGTGGCTCACAGTAGAAATCTAACGTGGTATGAGATGCTGAGTGGAGTCTTTCCTGTTTTCTAAGAACGGGTGAGAAGAGGCCACAGCTTAAAAGGTGTTTAAAATCCCCACTCTTCTATGCTCAGAGAACTTCAGCTCTGTGGCCAGCATTTTCCTGCAAAGCTTTTTCAAAAGGTGCCATTCAGCAGAACCAACTCTCAGATGACCCTTATCGCTTACACCCATCCCGGTAAGAGGGCTGGGAGCGGGAGAGAACCTTCCTCAGAGAGCAGCGTTCCACTTGAAGCTCACTCACCTTTTGTCTGAAACTTGGTGAGCCGCTAGCTATCCCAGAAGGAGCTCCCCACGCTCAGACTCTGCAAAGCTAAGAGAAGGAGTGGGGAGAGGGAGGAAAGGAGAGATGGCGAATTGGGTGGGACCAGGATGTGAGTTTCTTGGGACACTATGGTCAATGGAAGTGAATCTATAGAAGGTGGCTTCGGACTTAAGCCTTCTGGCTAATGCCTCACGGGAGAGCAGCTGCCACAACCCGTGAGTGGATCCCAGGAGTGAGCCAGGGATGGTATCCCAAAGGACAAGCCTCTGGCCAGCCAGAAAACTCACCCCCACCAAGGTGGGATGGCTCACGTGGGACCCCTCTTTGGAACTGATGAAGAGGGGAGCCCTGTTTGATGCAGAGCTTTTTTGAAAGATGTCATTTCAGCAGAACCAGCCCTCAGACTCACTGTCGGTGGTCATGAAAGGAGCCAAGCAAGAAAGTAGTAAGCTCAGGGAGAAGAGGAGAGAGGGGGGTGGGAGAGACCACCTCACTCCTCCACCCCAGCCCCTGGAGCCTCAGGCCTGGCCTCAGCTGGAGAGAAGTACAGAGCTTTGTAATGAAGATGGGATTAAAATCCTCATCAAAGTGAAACGCTTGGCAACTCGACTTGGTTTGAGGTCAATTTGAGGCCCTTACTACTCAAGAGGAAAAGGGAGCACAAAAGTAGAAGCTACTGGACATAAAATAGTTTCATGTTTTACTCTTAGCACTGAGTTGAAAATCAAAACAGTTAAAAGTATTCGTTAAAAGGATGAAAGGACTATAAAACATCCCTTCAGGGGCTTCCCTGGTGACGCAGTGGTTAAGAATCCGCCTGCCAATGCAGGGGACACGGGTTCGAGCCCTGGTCGGGGAAGATCCCGCGTGCCGTGGAGCAGCTAAGCCCGTGTGCCACAACTACTGAGCCTGTGCTCCTAGAGTCCGTGCTCAGCAACAAGAGAAGCCACCACAATGAGAAGCCTGCGCACCGCAGCCAAGAATAGCCCCCGCTCGCCACAACTAGGGAAAGCGTGCGCGCAGCAACGAAAACCCAACGCAGCCAAAAATAAATAAATAAAAATAAATTAATTAATTTAAAAAATATATCCCTTCAGATAGAAGTTTGCATGTCCGTGTGTCTTTCCCTAGTTAAGTTCCCTCACCCGCTGCTTCTAACATGTGAAGGAGTTGAAATGCCAGTTCAATCCTAACACTTCCAGCAGCCTGTTACCTCCCACTACTGTCCCCTCTCCCCTGTCCAGAAAGCAGAAGGCAATTTAGGCAATTTAGTGAGAAAGCAGAAACCAGTAAGGACATTTCCCTGTAACCCAACTCCTAGCACATTTGCCTGAAGGCACCGTGCATGAGGCTAGATGGGAGTTATTCAGTGTTACCTGTAGGTAATCATCCAGTGGTTTGAATTCCACATCTTTGACCGTTCTTCTTTGTCACTAATAGACTCATTAAGAATATCTCAGTGCAGAACTAGGTGGCTTAAAAAACAAAAACAGAAACTTGTAGATGCGCCTGGCTTTAACAATGTCAGTCCTAAGAACCTGCTGTATATAGCACAGGGAACTCTACTCAATACTCTGTAATGACCTATACGGGAAAAGAACCTTAAAAAAGAGTGGATATATGTATATGAATAACTGATTCACTTTGCTGTACACCTGAAACTAACACAACATTGTAAATCAACTATACTCCAATAACAATTAAAAACAAAAAACAATGTCAGTCCTTACTAGACACTGGATTGTGGATGACTGACAGGGACCTACTTCCTAGCCATTAGCCCCATCAGTATACTATGGAGAATGGGAACCCAAGAGCTCATTTGCTCCAGCATTTTTCACACTGGGGGTTTGAAATCGATTAAATATGTCTTGACCAGCACTTAAAAAAATAAAACAAGATAGAAAATATCAGAGTGCATAGCATGTGGTAAGGTAATATTACTTCCTGAAACTTCGCAGTTGCCCCCTTGAGTGTATGTTTGTGAGTGTGTACTGGGACACAAATGTTTCTTTTTTTCACTTTGGGTTTCAGTTCAGTTCATAAGTTATTGATCTAGATCATCTCACAATGTATTGCAAATTTTGGAAACTAAAGCCCAGAACGGTGAAGACACTCGTCCACGGTCAGTAGGAAGAGAGTAGGAACTCAGACCTGCATCTCAGTCTCTTGGTTAATGTTTCCCCTTCTTCTCACCAGCCCAGAGAGACTAGCAATAGTAATAGCTGATATTCAGTGAGTAATTACTATGTGCCAGCCGCTGCACTAAATACATCATCTTATTTCATAGGAAAAGGGGGTTGTTTGGCTTTGTGTTTTGTTTCAAGTAAATGTTAATGGCTGAACAGTGACTTAGTGCTATAAGCTGTGGCTAGAACAGATACAGAAGCTGTGAGTAAACATTTGAAGTTTTTATAGCAGTTTGACAGAGTAATTTTATGTCTGTTGACTCTAGGAATAAAAACATTGACTTGCATTTTATGTCTTTAATAAATACTTTTCTAGCAATTCATTTTCATCGTATTTTATAAAAGTATAGGTCCATGATGGACTAGAAGTAAGAACAAACTGGTTTTTCTCCACAGATAGTTTGAGAAGCACTGACTTAGACCCAGCAAGGCCAACACCTTTGTCCCTTGAGGCCTCCGTAGTCCTTTTGAAGTGCCAGGTTGTCATAGATACCCCTGGAAGAGGCAGATTGCTGGATGCAAGCCCCCTAACAGCAGAGAAGGGGTTACTGTGTTATCTAGAGCCAATGCGGGACAGCTGCCCTTGTCTTGGGAATGACTAGTGGAAAAGGCACTAATGCCAATAAATATTCCAAAGCTTTCATTTACTTCAGAACTTGAGGAAGTGGGACTGATGGGGATGCTTTCCCCCTCTGGGAAAGCAGAAAGAGCTCCTTCTTTGTAAAGTTGCCCCATGAGAAAAAGTTCAACACAGAACAAATTAAATTCTCATTTCCCAAGACTCTCAGTCAGAGTGGTAAGAGCAGAGAGGATGCTACAGAGGTCTTTGGAAAACTAGGGCTCCATTAAAGGGAGCCTGTGGATGTCCTTGACATGCAGGCTCTGTAGAGGGAAGCACACTTCATAAATCCTGCTGGACTGCTTTTTGGCTGAATCCTAAGATTTATACGAAGAACTGTTTTGAGTGAATCATTGTGTCTTTGTTTGCATCTTCTGGAATTCTGAAGACTGCAGCCAAGGAGTTAGCAAGGCTGAGCACTGGACTGAGCATTTAATCAGTTGAATGCTTCCTTATGTTTCCCTGGTTTGTTCTCATAACAAGTGACCTTCGTCCAACTCCTAGCAACACATGATTGTGGAATGTTCCCTCCTGAGGAATACTGCCTTGTTTTTTTCCTTCTGAACACACTGAAAATCTCTGAAAATTCAGATGACTTTGTTTGGACAATGATAATAATGTAAGCTAACTGTACCTGCTGTGTGCCCAGTATTTTACATATGTATTATATTTTCCGTATGTATTTACTTAGTGTTTACATACTAAGTGTCCCAACAGCCCTGGTCAAATGGGGGCACAGGGGAACTAAGGCTTAGAAAAATTAGGTCACTTACCTGATGTAATTTGGTTCAGTCCTCAGCTTCTGCATTTCTGTATTTCCTGCAGATTCATATCAACATCCTTGCACAAGTGAGACAATGCCAGAACTCCAAAGTCATGACATTTTCATTGATTCCTTCTACCTGAAAACAGTATCAGGGCCCGCTTCCTTTTGGTTTTGATTTCGAATACACACCACCTATTGAATAATTCAGGAGTGGAATGGTGCATATATAATTGTAGGTCCTGCAAACTCAGAAGTCCCCATGGTAATAATAGCTAGCATTGATTGAAGACTTTCTACATAACCTGTCCATGCAGTAATTTTTACCTGCATTCTCTTACTTCATCTCTTCACAGAAACCACCACCTTCTCCTTATCCCTATTTCTGCTTTCTTTTCTTTTTTTTTAAACCTTAACAAAATTTTTATTTTTTAAAAAAATTTTATTTTATATTGGAGTATAATTGATTAACAATGTGGTTTTTTTTTTTTAATAACTTTTTTTTTCTTCCCCTGTGCCTCGCTGCTTGCGGGATCTTAATTCCCTGACCAGGGATCGAACCCTGCATTGGAAGCACAGAGTCCTAACCACTGGACTGCCAGGGAAGTCTTTCTGCTTTATTTCTTATAGCACTTTTACATAGTCTGTTCACACTAGCATACTTCAGTTTACTTAACTGTATTTATTACTACCTCTCCCCCACTAGAATGTAAGCTCCATGAGGGCTGTGTGTCTTTTTAGCTCAATGATAGAAGTCCCCAGCAAGTAGAACCCGGTCTGGTACATAATAGGTGCTCAAATATTTGTTGAATGAATGAATTAACCGTCACTATAGGTAAATATCACTATCATCACAAACTGAGGTTTGTGGTATTAAATAATGTGCTTAAATTGGAAGCAGTTACTCCTTTTTACTTCAAAATCAGTTTTGAAATGTTAGTGATAATGGCTTCCTTTCTCTGCTACATTGCTGGAATGAAAATTTTAACACACAAAAGAAGAGGTTGGTTTGGCCCTTTAGATACCCTCCTTAGAGCAGATAAGCAGTGTGTATTTGTTAAATACATATATTGGGCCTCTCATCTGCAGTAGTAACGATAGCAAGTATTAAGGTAAATAAGATATCTTTTTCTTCTATCTTGTTGTGGTGCCCCCAGGTTTTATAACAGAGTGGAGGACAAGCTTTATATGAATGACTCGCTAACACAAGATAGCTTCTGTTGAAGCAGTCGTGGGCTTCTCATGAGATAGAATTTCAGAGCTGTGAAGGGCCTGAGAGCTGTCTAGGCCAGCCTCCCCACCTCTCCCCCCAGATGCCAGATTGTGGACTCAGGTCCTCCTTCACGGGACAGCCTATTCCACTGATGTACAGGAGCATTGTTATTGGATGTCTGCACTGTCAGAAAATTCTTCGTACTGAGCCGAAATGTATCTTCAGGTAACTTCTCCCCATTGGTCTGCGTTCTGCTGTCCAGGGAATGACGGAATAAATGAAATCATCCTTTCACGGTCAGCCCTTCAGATACAGGTCTATCTGTACTCCTCCTTGGGTTGCTCTTGTCCCAGTTCCTCAGACCTTCTGCCTGGCATCTTTCCAGCCATTTTCGCATCCTGCTGGCACGCTCTCCAGCTTGTTCACATACAGTTTGTGTCCTCCAGTGCTCCAGGTGTGCTGTCGGGGTGACATCCATTGTGTTTTGGCAGCTGCACCACCCTGTTGACTCCTTCACACCCACGAAGTCCTTGAGTGTGAACTACTGTCGAACGCAAGGGGGCAGAAAGTATTGCACAGATGGAACCAAGGATTACTGATGATTATGAAAAGTAATGGTGATGTCTGTAGACACTCTGTCCTCCATTTCTTTGGGCACTTCTGCCACACCCAAGACAGTTATGATAAGAACAGCTATTTATTGCATTTGGACTGTGCGTAAGACACTGTCCTAGCCACCTTACATATACTTCCTATTTAACTTTCAAAGCAACCGTATTCATAGGTATTATGAAACTCTATGTTATACTTGAGGAGACAGAGATTAGGAGAGATTAACTAACATGCTTAAGATCACATAGCTTGTAATTAGTAGAGCATGGATAGGACTCTGTTTGACTACAAAGAGGACAGGCTTAGCAATTCAAGGCTCCAACTCTCATTCTCTCTGAAAAACGTGCACAGGAAGATATTTTAAAGGAGTTATGATATCTTCGTCCTGTCCTCTGAAGGAGGAAAGGATCCAAGTTATTGTGTTTCTACTCTCTGCCTGCCGTTCCATATCCGTTTATCTCATTTAGTCCTCAGGACAATTCTATGAGGAGAGCACTGTTGCCATTAACCATTTGACAGGGGAGGAAACCGTGGCTCAGAGAGGATAAAGCTAGGTCACTCACATAGCTCCCTGAGCCCAGAGCCTACATGCTTTCTGCCGTACTATGCCACTTCTCAGAGAAGATTTTTAACTCAACCCTAACTGCCTCCCTCCCAGAGGGTCTGACTAGACTGCCATCCACCATGACGGTCTCCCCTCTTCTGTGCAGCATTACCAGACTTACTGACTTACCAAATTACCTAAGCGGAAACAAGAGAAAACCCTCATGAAATTAGATGAGCATTCACTCAATGGTAAAGGCTTCCTATATGCGTATCTTTGAGCCAAGGATCAGCCTTAGAAGCAAAGTAAGGAGCCAGCTGAAGGTATTAGAGCTCAGCTCAGATGTGGCCCGTCATGCTTCCTTCTCCAATTGTAGGACCCCATACATAAATCCGTGGTGAGTGCAATGGCTGCTGTCAAGACCTGATCATTAGTGATGCTCACTTGAGGGCCATGGACCCACCAGCCTTCAGAGTGAATTAACTACTTGCCAAATCACAGGTCCAGAAATCTAGAGACCACCAGTAAGAATCTTGACAAATCACATTACTAATCTTTGCATTTGCATGGAATGTAAGTGTTCACAAAATGCTTTTTACTTACATTATTCCATTTGTTCCTCCCACCAACCTGGTAATAGAGGCCAGGCAGGGGTTCATTGCTCTGTTTTGCAAATAGGAAATCAGAAACTCCGAGGGACTCAGAGACTGGCTCAGAGCCTCACAGTCTCTAGGGCAGAGCCCGGACACAGTTCATTCAAGCTGGGAATCCTGCCTTTGCACTCTTGCCCCTTCTCCCTTTACTCCTCTCTCACACTGTGCCCCAAACTTCTTGTATGTCTCTGCCCTTGCCACTGGCCCACTAACTAAGAACAGGCACCGGCTCAGAACGAACTTCACTAGACCAAGCAGGGACTGCTCTTTTTCAGGCTTCACATCCCATGCCATCTGGTCACCCTGACTTTCTACAGAACAGATGCGATGGTTTACAGGTTGTCATCAATGTTCGCCATCACTTGGGAAGTCCAGTTGAGTCTGCAGCACTAAGCTGCCATAAATGTTCTTTTTCCCCAGGCAAGTGCCTGTGTATTAATCTTCATGTCACGCTAACCATTTGAAAAACTTACAACTTTACTTGGTTTCTCTAGGGTGGACAGTAAACTGAGAAATTGCCCTGGAAGCCAAGGCTTTCCTGTGGATTGGCTCAGGGAAGATCATCTGACCTAAAACTCACTCTGCGCTTGGCCAATGGGCAGAGGCTGCAATCTCCACACCATCCAGCTCAGAGTTGAAGCCTGCTGACCCCTACCCCGTTCTATCTCTAAACTAGCCTCCCTTCAAAAATGTTGTCATTTCAGATATGTTCTGTGATTAGAATCATATTGTATGTAACCTTTTGGAAATGGCTTTTTTCTACTCAGCATAATTCCCTGGAGATTCATCCAAGTCATGATATAGATTTTTTTAATACATATTTCCATACAAATACAAATATAAGATTTTTAGAAATTTCATGTAATGTCTGAAACATTTATATTAACATATTTCCATACAAATAACCCAATGAAAGTTTAGTATTAGTTGTTTTGTTTGTTTGTTTGTTTATACTGCAGGTTCTTATTAGGCATCAATTTTATACACATCAGTGTATACATGTCAATCCCAATCGCCCAATTCAGCACACCACCATCCCCACCCCACTGCAGTTTTCCCCCTTGGTGTCCATATGTCCATTCTCTACATCTGTGTCTCAACTTCTGCCCTGCAAACTGGCTCATCTGTACCATTTTTCTAGGTTCCACATACATGCATTAATATACGATATTTGTTTTTTTCTTTCTGACTTACTTCACTCTGTATGACAGTCTCTAGATCCATCCACTTCTCAACAAATGACTCAATTTCGTTCCTTTTTATGGCTGAGTAATATTCCATTGTATATATGTACCACAACTTCTTTGTCCATTCGTCTGTTGATGGGCATTTAGGTTGCTTCCATGACCTGGCTATTGTAAATAGTGCTGCAATGAACATTGGGGTGCATGTGTCTTTTTGAATTACAGTTTTCTCTGGGTATATGCCCAGTAGTGGGATTGCTGGGTCATATGGTAATTCTATTTTTAGTTTTTTAAGGAACCTCCATATTGTTCTCCATAGTGGCTGTATCAATTTACATTCCCACCAACAGTGCAAGAGGGTTCCCTTTTCTCCACACCCTCTCCAACATTTGTTGTTTGTAGATTTTCTGATGGTGCCCATTCTAACAGGAGTGAGGTGATACCTCATTGTAGTTGTGATTTGCATTTCTCTAATAATTAGTGATGTTGAGCATCTTTTCATGTGCTTCGTGGACGTCTGTATGTCTTCTTTGGAGAAATGTCTATTTAGGTCTTCTGCCCATTTTTGGATTGGGGTGTTTGTTTCTTCAATATTGAGCTGAATGAACTGCTTATATATTTTGGAGATTAATCCTTTGTCCGTTGATTCGTTTGCAAATATTTTCTCCCATTCTGAGGGTTGTCTTTTCATCTTGTTTATGGTTTCCTTTGCTGTGCAAAAGCTTTGAAGTTTCATTAGGTCCCATTTGTTTATTTTTGTTTTTATTTCCATTACTCTAGGAGGTGGATCAAAAAAGATCTTGCTGTGATTTATGTCAAAGAGTGTTCTTCCTATGTTTTCCTCTAAGAGTTTTATAGTGTCCAGGCTTATATTTAGGTCTCGAATCCATTTTGAGTTTATTTTTGTGTATGGTGTTAGGGAGTATTCTAATTTCATTCTTTTACATGTAGCTGTCCAGTTTTCCCAGCACCACTTATTGAAGAGACTGTCTTTTCTCCATTGTATATCTTTGCCTCCTTTGTCATAGATTAGTTGACCATAGGTGCGTGGGTTAATCTCTGGGCTTTCTATCTTGTTCCATTGATCTATGTTTCTGTTTTTGTGCCAGTACCATATTGTCTTGATTACTGTAGCTTTGTAGTATAGTCTGAAGTCAGGGAGTCTGATTCCTCCAGCTCCATTTTTTCCCCTCAAGTCTGCTTTGGCTATTCGGGGTCTTTTGTGACTCCATACAAATTTTAAGATGATTTGTTCTAGCTCCTTAAAAAATGCCATTGGTAATTTGATAGGGATTGCATTGAACCTGTATATTGCTTTGGGTAGTATACTCATTTTCACAATGTTGATTCTTTCAATCCAAGAACATGGTATATCTCTCCATCTGTTGGTATCATCTTTAATTTCTTTCATCAGTGTCTTATAGTTTTCTGCATACAGGTCTTTTGTCTCCCTAGGTAGGTTTATTCCTAGGTATTTTATTCTTTTTGTTGTAATGGTAAATGGGAGTGTTTCCATAATTTCTCTTTCAGATTTTTCATCATTAGTGTATAGGAATGCAAGAGATTTCTGTGCATTCATTTTGTATCCTGCAACTTTACCATATTCATTAATTAGCTCTAGCAGTTTTCTGGTGGCAGTTTTAGGATTCTCTATGTATAGTATCATGTCATCCGCAAACAGTGACAGTTTTACTTCTTCTTTTCCAATTTGTATTCCTTTTATTTCTTTTTCTTCTCTGATTGCCGTGGCTAGGACTTCCAGAACTATGTTGAATAATAGTGGTGAGAGTAGACATCCTTGTCTCGTTCCTGATCTTAGAGGAAATGCTTTCAGTTTTTCACCATTGAGAATGATGTTTGCTGTGGGTTTGTCATATATGGCCTTTATTATGTTGAGGTAGGTTCCCTGTATGCCCACTTTCTGGAGAGTTTTTATCATAAATGGGTGTTGAATTTTGTCAAAGGTTTTTCTGCATCTATTGAGATGATCATATGGTTTTTATTCTTCAATTTGTTAATATGGTGTATCACATTGATTGATTTGCGTATATTGAAGAATCCTTGCATCCCTGGGATAAATCCCACTTGATCGTGGTGTATGATCCTTTTAATGTGTTGTTGGATTCTGTTTGCTAGTATTTTGTTGAGGATTTTTGCATCTCTATTCATCAGTGATATTGGTCTGTAATTTTCTTTTTTTGTAGTGTCTTTGTCTGGTTTTGGTATCAGGGTGATGGTGGCCTCATAGAATGAGTTTGGGAGTGTTCCTTCCTCTGCAATTTTTTGGAAGAGTTTGAGAAGGATAGGTGTTAGCTCTTCTCTAAATGTTTGATAGAATTCACCTGTGAAGCCATCTGGTCCTGGACTTTTGTTTGTTGCAAGATTTTTAATCACAGTTTCAATTTCTTTACTCGTGATTGGTCTGTTCATATTTTCTGTTTCTTCCTGGTTCAGTCTTGGAAGGTTATACCTTTCTAAGAATTTGTCCATTTCTTCCAGGTTGTCCATTTTATTGGCATAAAGTTGCTTGTAGTAGTCTCTTAGGATGCTTTGTATTTCTGCGGTGTCTGTTGTAACTTCTCCTTTTTCATTTCTGATTTTATTGATTTGAGTCCTCGGCCTCTTTTTCTTGATGAGTCTGGCTAATGGCTTATCAATTTTGTTTATCTTCTCAAAGAACCAACTTTTAGTTTTATTGATCTTTGCTATTGTTTTCTTTGCTTCTATTTCATTTATTTCTGCTCTGATCTTTATGATTTCTTTCCTTCTGCTAACTTTGGGTTTTGTTTGTTCTTCTTTCTCTAGTTTCTTTAGGTGTAAGGTTAGATTGTTTACTTGAGATTTTTCTTGTTTCTTTAGGTAGGCTTGTATAGCTATAAACTTCCCTCTTAGAACTGCTTTTGCTGCATCCCATAGGTTTTGGATCATCGTGTTTTCATTGTCATTTGTCTCTAGGTATTTTTTGATTTCCTCTTTGATTTCTTCAGTGATCTCTTGGTTATTTAGTAACGTATTGTTTAGCCTCCATGTGTTTGTCTTTTTTACGTTTTTTTCCCTGTAATTCATTTCTAATCTCATAGCGTTGTGGTCAGAAAAGATGCTTGATATGATTTCAATTTTCTTAAATTTACTGAGGCTTGATTTGTGACCCAAGATGTGATCTATCCTGGAGAATGTTCCGTGCGCACTTGAGAAGAACGTGTAATCTGCTGTTTTTGGATGGAATGTCCTATATATATCAATTAAATCTAACTGGTCTATTGTGTCGTTTAAAGCTTCTGTTTCCTTATTTATTTTCATTTTGGATGATCTGTCCATTGGTGTAAGTGAGGTGTTAAAGTCCCCCACTATGATTGTGTTACTGTCGATTTCCTCTTTTATAGCTGTTAGCAGTTGCCTTATGTATTGAGGTGCTCCTATGTTGGGTGCATATATATTTATAATTGTTATATCTTCTTCTTGGATTGATCCCTGGATCATTATGTAGTGTCCTTCCTTGTCTCTTGTAACATTCTTTATTTTAAAGTCTATTTTATCTGATATGAGTATAGCTACTCCAGCTTTCTTTTGATTTCCATTTGCATGGAATATCTTTTTCCATCCCCTCACTTTCAGTCTGTATGTGTCCCTAGGTCTAAAGTGGGTCTCTTGTAGACAGCATATATATGGGTCTTGTTTTTGTATCCATTCAGCCAGTCTATGTCTTTTGGTTGGGGCATTTAATCCATTCACGTTTCAGGTAATTATCGATATGTATGTTCCTATGACCATTTTCTTAATTGTTTTGGGTTTGTTTTTGTAGGTCCTTTTCTTCTCTTGTGTTTCCCACTTAGAGAATTTCCTTTAGCATTTGTTGTTGAGCTGGTTTGGTGGTGCTGAATTCTCATAGCTTTTGCTTGTCTGTAAAGCTTTTGATTTCTCCATCAAATCTAAATGAGATCCTTTCTGGGTAGAGTAATCTTGGTTGTAGGTTCTTCCCTTTCATCACTTTAAGTATATCATGCCACTCCCTTCTGGCTTGTAGAGTTTCTGCTGAGAAATCAGCTGTTAACCTTATGGGAGTTCCCTTGTATGTTATTTGTCGTTTTTCCCTTGCTGCTTTCAATAATTTTTCTTTGTCTTTAATTTTTGCCACTTTGATTACTATGTGTCTCGGCATGTTTCTCCTTGAGTTTATCCTGTATGGGACTCTCTGCGCTTCCTGGACTTGGGTGGCTATTTCCTTTCCCATGTTAGGGAAGTTTTCGACTATAATCTCTTCAAAGATTTTCTCTGGTCCTTTCTCTCTCTCTTCTCCTTCTGGGACCCCTATAATGCGAATGTTGTTGCGTTTAATGTTGTCCCAGAGGTCTCTTAGGCTGTCTTCATTTCTTTTCATTCTTTTTTCTTTATTCTGTTCCGCAGCAGTGAATTCCACCATTCTGTCTTTCAGGTCACTTATCCGTTCTTCTGCCTCAGTTATTCTGCTATTGATTCCTTCCAGTGTAGTTTTCATTTCAGTTATTGTATTGGTCATCTCTGTTTGTTTGTTCTTTAATTCTTCTAGGTCTTTGTTAATCATTTCTTGCATCTTCTCAATCTTTGCCTCCATTCTTATTCCGAGGTCCTGGATCATCTTCACTATCATTATTCTGAATTCTTTTTCTGGAAGGTTGCCTATCTCCACTTCATTCAGTTGTTTTTCTGGGGTTTTTTCTTGTTCCTTCATCTGGTACATAGCCCTCTGCCTTTTCATCTTGTCTGTCTTTCTGTAACTGTGGTTTTTGGTCCACAGGCTGCAGGATTGTAGTTTTTCTTGCTTCTGCTGTCTGCTCTCCTAGATTTTTTTTTTTTAACATCTTTATTGGAGTATAATTGCTTTACAGTGGTGTGTTAGTTTCTGCTTTATAACAAAGTGAATCAGTTATACATATACATATGTTCCCATATCTCTTCCCTCTTGCGTCTCCCTCCCTCCCACCCTCCCTATCCCACCCCTCTAGGTGGTCACAAAGCACAGAGCT
The DNA here is from genome assembly GCF_009873245.2 of Balaenoptera musculus. Classification (NCBI taxonomy): domain Eukaryota; kingdom Metazoa; phylum Chordata; class Mammalia; order Artiodactyla; family Balaenopteridae; genus Balaenoptera; species Balaenoptera musculus. Next base: position 55,919,348 of record NC_045785.1, on the reverse strand, counting down.
GATCTCCCCATGCTATGCGGTTGCTTCCCACTAGCTATCTATTTTATGTTTGGTAGTGTATATATGTCCATGCCACTCTCTCTGTCACATCTTACCCTTCCCCCTCCCCATATCCTCAAGTCCATTCTCTAGTAGGTCTGTGTCTTTATTCCCGTCTTGCCACTAGGTTCTTCATGGCCTTTTTTTTTTTTTCCCTTAGATTCCATATATATGTGTTAGCATACTGTATTTGTTTTTCTCTTTCTGACTTACTTCACTCTGTATGACAGACTCTAACTCCATCCACCTCATAAAATAAAATAAATAAATAAATATATTTTTAAAATCTACGTGAAAATTTTAAAAAATTAATTAAACCTAAACTTAAAATTTTTTTCATTTACTGTATGGACTTTAGATAATAAACCAAAACAAAAATCTATATCAGGTGATTTTTGTTTTGGTTTATCATCTAAAGTCCATACAGTAAATGAAAAAAATTTTAAGTTTAGGTTTAATTAATTTTTTAAAATTTTCACTTAGATTTAAAAAATATATCTATTTATTTATTTTATTTTATTTTTGGCTGCGTCGGGTCTTAGTTGCGGCACGCGGGATCTTTCGTTGTGGCGTGCGGGCTCCAGAGCCCGTGGGCTCTGTAGGCTCTGTATTTGTGGTACGTGGGCTCTCTAGTTGTGGCTCGCATGCTCAGTAGTTGTGGTGCGAGGGCTTAGTTGCCCCGTGGCATGTGGAATCTTAGTTCCCCCACCAGGGATCAAACCCGTGTCCCCTGCATTGGAAGGTGGATTCTTAACCACTGGGCCACCAGGGAAGTGCCTCACTTAGATTTTTGATGGGGGTGTGTGTGCGTGTGTTTTTAATTAACTAAAATCTGTAGCCGAACTTACAGAAGCTAGCTGTGCTACTTCCTAGCCAGGAGCCCTTGTTGATCGCTTGATCTTTTTGAGACTTGGTGTCCTCACTTTCAGAATGAGCATAATAATTAGAACTTTATATTTGACTTTTTAAAGTTTCAAGGAGGAGAAGCATCCACATTCCCCTCACTAATGCAAGCTTATTGTAAAGACGCAGGACAATGTCTTCTTTAGCCACAGGGTAACTCGTACTTCAAGTATTGGGATAAAGAGCAGGCCTTGTGCATTGTTTATGTGTGACCCCCTGTCATTCATATTATGCAGGAGAAAAGATCTGAATGAGTTGGTTGGCTGATTCCAATATAGAGAACCTGTAATGGGCCCACACCAAACCTCTTGAAGGTGTCCTCTCGAGGTCCTCTTGTCAATGTGCTAGGGGAATCTATTAACGTCTCTGTCTGGCCATCTGTCAGAACCAAGCAAAGATGCCTTGGGAGGTGATGCCCCTTTTGCAGGAGGTATTCAGCCTAAGGCTGATGGCCACATATCAGGTATGGGACACAGCAGAGAGTACAGCTGATCCCTGGCTTTAGTCCTTTGTAGATGAAGGGCAGATATATTTCATTCAGAGTAAAACACAAGAAGTCCCCATTCAGTCAATGTGCTCAGAAGGGTCTCTGCATTTGAAAGGTCCTTAAGGCTTAATGGACCCCCAACTAGGACAGCATTTCACAAGATTTATAAGGAGCAGAATTCAACGGCTAAGAACACCTTTGGCCAACTATAAAGCCCTGTACAAATACTAGTGATTTCACAAAGTCGTCTGATTTAACATGAATTCAGTGTCATCTAAGTAGCATTTTGGTTATGTTCTACTAGAAAGGAAATTTCCGTGTGTGTATGTGTGTGTGTGTGTGTGTGTGTGTGAGAGAGAGAGAGAGAGAGAGACAGAGATTTTTTAAAATAAGTGACTGATTTGTCATAGCTAATCAGGTTAAACAGGAAAATGAAAACACACACATACACAGACACACACACTCACACACACGTCTGCTTGTGTTTCTGAAAGGAGACAGCAGAGTTCAGTATAGAGCTGGAAACAAAGCCAGCTGGTTCCTCCGAAATGTCAGTGGGCAGGAACATACAGACTCCCATGATAGCTTCCGGATTTCTTCTGATAACAGTTACAAAGTGGCCAGCAGGTAGGAACAAAGGTCAGTCCAGGCACATCCCGGGTCCTGGGCTGTGATACAGTATCTAAAAACAAACATAAATCATTGAAAGCTTAGGAGTTCGGGCTCCTTCCTCAGACTCCACATTTGAGATGCAGAGAGGAACTAAATTACATCTTTGTATATTTAATCTAACAGTTTTTTTCCCTTTTCAACTTTCAAAATAAGCCATTTCTTAGATCAGGCTGAGCCTGGGGAAATGAGAGTATCAACCCTCCCCGGGTTGAGCCCATCCCACTTGAAGACTGTAAATAGCTTATTCCACTTGGCAGGGGTCCTCCTCACCCTGGTAATGAGTAATTCCTGCTGGCTGCCACTGACCCCAGGCTGAAGCAAGGCCTTCAGGAGCACAGAAGGAGATCTGTGTGCTCCTTTGCTTCTTGGCTTCTGAACAGCCCAGCCCTGCCTGGAATCACTGGGCATTGACACTTTAGCGATGCCTGAGACCAGATTACAGATCTTCATTTTTCATGATGAATCCTACTGTTTTGATTTTGTGGACCTTGATAGGAATAGGAGCAGTAAGGTATATCTTTGCATATCCCTCCCCACCTTAGACCCCAAGTCCTGAGTGCCCCTTCACCACCTATGCTCCCTTTTATCCCAGTAATTGCCATATTTTCTTGTCTTTTATGATTTTTCTGTCAGCTTCACTAAAACGTGAGCACCTTCCTGGCAGGGACAATGTCTTTTTTTCTTGGTCTCTCCTGCCCCTAGCAAAATGCCTAGCGCGTAATAGGTGCTCTATAAATGTTTATTGGCTGAACACAGAAGAACCAGAATGCATCCGTAGGGAGGTGAGCAGGGTCCATAGGAAGGGGGGGGGCCCTGGAATCCAGGTCACATGAGGAACTAGGTGTGTGTGGTGTGTCGGGAGGTTGCAGTGGACAGGATAACGGACGCCCAAAGATGTCCACGTCTTCATCCCCTGAACCTGTGAATATGTTATGTTACGTGGCAAGGGAGAATTACAAATTGCAGGTGGGATTAAGGTTACTAACCTGCTGACCTGAACATCGGGAGATTATTGTAGATTATCCAAGGGCTCAATGTAATCACAGGGTTCTTATAAGAGGGAGGCAGAAGGGTCATGGTCAGAGCAGGGGACATGATGACAGAAGCAGAGATTGGAGTGACGTGGCCACAAGCCAAGGAACGCAGGCAGCCTCTAGAAGATGGACAGGCAAGGAACAGATTCTCCCCTAGAGCCTCCGGAAGAAACGCATCTCTGCCGACACCTTCATCTTAGCCCTGTGAGGCCCATTTCCGACTTCTGACCTCCAGAACTACAGGATAATACATTTATATTGTTTTAAGCCCACTAAGTTTATGATAATTTGTTACAGCAGCAGTTGGAAACTAATACAGAGGCTCATCTTAGTGGAAGGAACCTAACAGAGGGCATGAACCTGGAAAAGGAAATGGCCATGTGGGAATAGCTCAGTTAACATCCAAAGAGACCTTCGCAGCTGAATCACCATAGATCAAAATTAGTTGACAGTACAATCGGAATTGGTTACTAGCTCAATGTGTGCCACCTCTAGCCACCTAAGTAGTGAGTGTCTCTAATAACTCGGGAGAAGCCCTAGTACAGCTGCTGTAAAAGAGTCTGTCAGACCTGGGTTCCAGTTCTTTGCCGCCTGTAACTGTATGGTCTTCAGCAAGTTATGTAACCTCTCTAAGCCATAGTCGTCTTATCTGCAAACTGGGCACAAATCTGTCTCTTAATTAGAAGGGTTGATGTGAGGATTACATAAGATAACACATGTAATGTCCTTAACATAATGCCAGTCACATGGTAAACACTAACTGCTTTCTATTACTGCAAATATACATACAATCTTGTTTATAACAACAGTCTTTGAGGTACCACTGTACTCCTCACTGACTAGGTCATGTGTAGAGTCTGTGGTGAGAACAAAATTTCGAGAAGAACAACCAGGATGGTTAAAAGACCCTAAATCAGGTTCTATAAAAAGAATGGCCAAATGAATGGGGAGGTTTGACATGAAGCTCTTTGAAATATTTTCAGCACCGGTTACATGATTTGTGGGATCCAATACAAAATGAAAGAGTGGGTTTCCTCATTCAAAAAATTATTAAGAGTTTCAAGATGATGACAACAGAGCATTGAACAAGCACAGGGCCCTGCTGCACAGTTCACGCACCCATGAAGTGGCCCTGAGTATCATCACGTAAAAGCGATAGCCTCACTCTGTGAGGCGGTGGCGACAGCAGCAAGAAAGTGAACAAGTTCAAGGCCTTGAAAGATGATGACAGTGGGGACCATGATCAGAATGAAGAAAACAGCACATAGAAAGATGGTGAGAAGGAAGCATAGGAACGGGACAAGAGTCAGAGCAGCAGCAAGAGGAAGGCTGTTGTCGTGGATCTGAGAGCATCCCTTGCAGTACAACTACACTTTCTGGTACTTCAGGAGAACCCCAGGCCGTCCCACCCGCTCACAGGACTTTGAACAGAATATCAACCAGATTGATACCTTTGATACCTCCTGTCCTGGAGGCTTGACAGCAACATGATAGCTCCCTGCAGTCTGACAGGTCACAGTGACTTCTTCCAAGTCGGAATCCTTCAAAGAAGGAACTAATCCTATCTGGGAGGATGATACAAGTAAAAATAGTGGCAAGTGAATTATTTTCCTGTGGAAGGGTTTGGCATCCTGTTGCTGGCAGAATCTCATCCCCTGGCCATGCTGGGGGAATAGTTCACGGTTGGGGAGGAGATCTGTGGGCATGTGGTCTCTGTGTGGTTTCAGGAAGACATTATTTCGATATAGAATAAGACTGGGAGTGACCTAGTCACCACAGCCTGAATCTGGACATGTGTGTGTTTGTCCGAAATGGGAGGGAGGTGTGCAGCCAGCCCTTCCTTTTGCTCACTGAAGGGACATCCGTGAGCCTCACACCCCCCTTTTGCACTCATTCCTACCCTCCAGCATTGCTGACTTTATAAAGCAGAAAAATGGAAAATGTGACTTTGTAACAGACACACTTTGGTTTTTAATAGGGTTCTGTGGAGGGGAGTTCAGCCGTTTTTTTTTTTTTTTTTCTTTTTTGCTATGTGCTGTCCAGATGCCTCTTGGGCATTCTGTTGTGTTCTTCTCACGCTGTGACATCATGACCACATGTACGAGCCAGCACGGTCACCTGAGGGTTGTCAGTGCTGTGAAGGTCTGTGCATCCAGGAAAAGCTTTCTGTGGGAGTGTCCTGGAATAGCTGTAAATGCTCTCTTCTAGCTCTGCCGTGAAATTATTGGGACGTTTTGTTGATTTCTTTCTCCTCTTCCCCCAAGCCCACCATGTTCTAGAAATGTGTTTCTGATTTTGTACAGTCTCTGCTTATGCCCTCCTTTCTTCCCTCCTGTGGTGGTGCTCTCTCTTTCCTTCTGAGGCACGGCTGCACTTAGCATTCCATCCAGTGGGCTACACTGGTTTCATTGAGGCGGCTTGGAAGGGGTGATGCCTTGGTCAATTAAACTGGAGCAGAATCCAGCTAGATTAGGCGCTAGATTATAATGTGTGTTCTAAGTGCAGGAATTGGAGCTGAAGACAGTGACTGAAATCATCTTCCCAGGTGAGCAGGGCCTGTGTGTCCAGCCTGTTTCTGTGGGCTCTTGCGTGCCCCTTTTTGGGGGAAGGGAAGTGGGAAGCTGGTTGATGGTGGCCTTAATGTTTTATTTGGTAGATTCTGTGATTCTGAAAGTGAGACATCTGAAGAAAAGGCGGCCTTGATGGATGCCGTCATTCGCATGGCTGTGCCTGTCTCTAGTGGCTGGAAAAACCTACCTCCAGTCCTCACCACCTGGTAAACCCAGGATTTAAATACCAGGATGATCCAGGATGCCCAGACAGGAACCTCTTAAAGGTTGACACAAGCATGCTCTTAAAACGACCTCTCATCAGAGCACTTAGGATTCGAATAAGTAATACAGCAACCTCCAAGTAGCTTATTTGATTCTTGTGAGTGAAGATTGCAGTTCTTTGAATTAAGACTTTCTTTAAAACATCCTTGAAGGCTAGGAGGATCCTCAGAGAAAGATATGAGAGTGACAGGCATTTCCTTTTTGTGTATAGATTAATTTCTTCTTACTTTCCAACTTCTGAATACCCTGTAATTACCACTGTTTGGGGATGCTTTTTCCTAAAAAAAAATAGAGGAGTAAAGGGGCCAAATAGAGGTGCTTCTATTACAAATAAAGTTAGGTTGGATAAGAAGATCAGGCAAAGGTATAAACTCCAGGAACATAAAGAATGAATTCTGGGGTCCAGACAGTCGTGGAGGGCTCAGGCAAATATAGGAGCAATACTGGCTAAAGTAGGAAGCAAAGCTGCTTCCTAAAATTTGTTTAGATCCCAGGGAGGTTTTCACTTTTGCCTACACTTAGATTTACCATGAACATTCCAGAGAGAACAGACATTTGGATTTGCCCTCCTATTATGTGCATGTGGATGGGTGCACATATGTATAATGTGTTCATGAGCGCGGGTCTTGTCAGACCAAGTGGTTAGGTACATTGTCCGTATTTTTGCTTTTTAGTTTTTGTCTCATTTGTTCAAGATTTTTGAAACTCTTTTTTTTAAATTGAAGTATAGTTGATTTACAATGCTGTGTTAACCTCTGCTGTGCAGCAAAGTGATTCAGTTATACATATATATACATTCTTTTAAAAATTCTTTTCTATTACAGTTTATCACAGGATTTTTTTTAACATCTTTATTGGAGTATAATTGCTTTACAATGTTGTGTTAGTTTCTGCTGTATAACAAAGTGAATCTGCTATACGTATACATATATTCCCATATCTCCTCCCTCTTGCGTCTCCCTCTCACCCTCCCTATCCCACCCCTCTAGGTGGTCACAAAGCACCAAGCTGATCTCCCTGTGCTATGCGGCTGCTTCCCACTAGCTATCTCTTTTACATTTGGTAGTGTATATATGTCCGTGCCACTCTCTCACTTCATCCCAGCTTACCCTTCCCCCTCCCCATGTCCTCAAGTCCGTTCTCTACGTCTGTGTCTTTATTTCTGTCCTTCCCCTAGGTTCTTCAGAACCTTTTTTTTTTTTTTTTAGATTCCATATATATGTGTTAGCATACGGTATTTGTTTTTCTCTTTCTGACTTACTTCACTCTGTATGACAGACTCTAGGTCCATCCACCTCACTACAAATAATTTCGTTCCTTTTTATGGCTGAGTAATATTCCATTGTATATATGTGCCACATCTTCTTTATCCATTCATCTGTCTCTGGACGCTTAAGTTGCTTCCGTGTCCTGGCTATTGTAAATAGTGCTGCAATGAACATTGTATCACAGGATATTGAATATAGTTCCCTGTGCTATACCATAGGACCTCATTGTTTATCCATCCTATATGTAATGGTTTGCATCTGCTAACCCCAAACTCCCAATCCATCCCTCCGCCAAGATTTTTGAATCTCTTTATGTTTTCTAGAGCTGCTCCTGTTTCTCCTTTCTCTTTAACATTGAAGTATTTGAAAGTTATCTTTTCCCATCAGAAGCATGCTGACTCTATGCCAGTTAGAACAAGGGGTTATCCCTCTTAGGTAGCATCTTACCATCTTATCTTTTCCCATCAGAAGCATGCTGACTCTATGCCGGTTAGAACAAGGGGTTATCCCTCTTAGGCAGCATCTTACCCACAGTGTTCACCGAGATGGTCTGCCTAACAGCTTTAAATGGGGGGGTGGGTTGAATAGTCAATGTAATCAAACCACCTATTTTTTCCAAACTAGCTTGAGAGGTTTTTTCCATTTATTTTGACTCCATGGGCTTCTGATATGCTGAGATATGACACAGCTTTGGGTATGGCATCACCTGTTCTAGAAACCAAGGCAAGAAGGTCTGCTGGGGAACTGGAAGTCAGTCTCCACTTTGGCTGTTTTCCCATGACTGCTTTGCTGGGTTTTCCATTTGCAATTGGCCCCCACTCCCTTCCAGGGCTCTACTCTTTTCATTCTTCTGTTCACATGTATATGCTTTTTTTCCTGGGACACTGGCAATAATGTTCCACCTGGAGAGAAGCTTGTGTGGTCCACAGTGCTCCAAGAAGGAATTCTCAAGTATTTGTCAGTGAGAGGGAGCAGAGGCTGCTACGAGAGTGACTGTACTTTTAGAGCAATTGTTTACTGCAGCGATAATGGACATTTCGGGGAGAAAAAAAGAAGTGATAGACTTGACCCCCAACAGAGAGAACTAGAACTAAGGGGAAGAAACTGCAGACATAACATACGGGAGAACTTTGTAATCAGCCAACTGAAGAGAGGAGAAACTTTGGCACTTCTGTCCCCAGAGGTGTTCAGGCGGAAGGTGGGCAGCCGCTGTCCTGGAGGACAGAGGACTTCTCGTCACTAAAGGTACTCAGAACCTGAAGAAATGAAAAATTATACTAAATGACTGCTAAAATTATTTCTAGTTCTCATACCTGATAATTCTATCAAATATTTTAAGAAAGGGGATTTTAAGGGCCCTCAAGCTTTTCTCGAAAATTTAATGCTGTTTTTTGAACAATATAGAACACACATACACACTCACACACACATACCATTCTTTCCTGCATTCACAGCTTTTCATATATTTTCCCTATTTGTAATTATTCCACTTTTTTCTGTTTATGCACTTTCATGATTACATAATATTTCATTGAATGGACATAGTATAATTTATTATTCCCTAGTTATTGGGTGGCTCCATTCTTCCAATGTTCAATTATTATAAAGAGCTATGCTCTAGATATTTTTGCATATGCAACTTCTTTTCCCTCTTGAAATACTTTATTAGAATAATTAGAGCTCATTAGGTTGCAGATTATACAGCTCATTGGAGCAGCCTAAGTAAAAGAGGTTTGTGGATAAGCATATAGAACAATCACAAAGATACAAAGTGCAAGACACACGTAGGAACTGGAAAGGTCTTCAACACACCCCATCTCCCCTCCCTGGGCTCTTGTTTTCTTTAGACTGCCTTTCTTCTTTGCCTGCTCCTAGTTTCCTCTTCCCTTATAACTTTGGGTCACATGAGCCTTTGACTTGCCTTGGAGCCAGAGACCTCAGGTTTTTATCAGAAGAGTCCAGAGCCAACCACTATCTGAAGAGAATTTCAGTATCTCTTATAACAGATTCCTGAGTAAGAGTCTTTTAAGCCAAGCTCCTGAGACTTGGTGACCTGAACTCTCCTCTGATTGGTGGAGGGGGAAGGGATTGGTAGTGGGGACAGGGCTCTGGAGTCTGTCCAGATTCAAACAGAGCTCTACCACTTACTAGCCGTGTAACCTTGTGGTAGTTACTTAGCTTTTCTGTGTCGCTGTTTGTTCCTCTGTAAAATGAGGGTACACTGGCACCTACTGCAAGAGGTTATTGCGAGAATGAAATAAAATAATCCTTGTTAATGATTATAAGAAAGGCACTAAGTCCTCAATATGTGTTAGTTCTTAGTTGTTGTTTTTTTAAATTTGTTTTGTGGAAAAATATACATAACATAAAATTTACCATTTTAACCATTTTAAGGTGTACAGTTCAATTCAGTGGCATTAAGTACATACACCTTTTTTGTGTGTTTTTTTTTTCTGGCCACACTACACGGCTTGTGGGATCTTAGTTCCCCCACCAGGGATCTAACAGCGGTCACAGCAGTGAAAGCGCAGATCCCTAACCACTGGACCGCCAGGGAATTCCCGAGTACATACACATGTTGTACAACCACTACCACTGTCCATCCCTAGAAGTTATTCATCATTCCAAACTGTAGCTCTTGTTTTTAAATTATCATTTTTATGATTATTCAGATATGACTGCTTGGGTCCACCTTTTGGAAGGGCGTGATGGGGGCGTTCCCCGAAGACAGGAACATAGTGGGTAGGTACCCTCAGTGTCTACTGAAAATATTACACTCTTACAATTCTTTAAGCCGTACAGATCACTTTTACACATTATTTTATGCAATCCTCCCAAGAAAGGACTTCTTAAAGTAGAAAAGGGTTATAATCCTTATGTTACAGGAGACCCACCTGAGGTTTAGGAAATCTGAGTTCCCCAACTTCTCCAGTCTTCTTACTTGTACAGTCAGGACACAAGGTCAAGTCTTCTCATCCAAGTTCGTGCCTTCTCCATGACATCTCAGAGACGTGATTACTCAGCCAAGCTTTATACCGTTTGTTTGTAGTTCCTATTACATATGCTATTTCAGTTTATGAGAAGGAAGAGAAGAATTTCAGATTGGAACTTGTGGGTGGGTTTTATCTGGGAGGTACAGGCCTTCAGGAGGTCTGTCGGCTGGTTTAGTTTACCAGTTTTCATCCTAACATATACGAAAAACAATAATTAACTTTATTGTATAATGTGGTGACTCTGTGAAAGCCAAAGTGTGGAGGGATTGCTTAATGGATCTCTTTTTTTTTTTTTTTTTTAATTTATTAATTTATTTATTTATTTTTGGCTGTGTTGGGTCTTCGTTTCTGTGCGAGGGCCTTCTCCAGTTGCGGCAAGCGGGGGCCACTCTTCATCGCGGTGCGCGGGCCTCTCACTATCGCGGCCTCTCTTGTTGCGGAGCACAGGCTCCAGACGCGCAGGCTCAGTAGTTGTGGCTCACGGGCCCAGTTGCTCCGCGGCATGTGGGATCCTCCCAGACCAGGGCTCGAACCTGTGTCCCCTGCATCGGCAGGCAGACTCTCAACCACTGCGCCACCAGGGAAGCCCTTAATGGATCTCTTAACTTTTCCTTTGGGAAAGTCCTGAAATATTTGCTGGAAACCAATGGCATTACTAAGTGAGTTTTTTAAAGCGAGATAGTAAAAAAGGCACCGTTAGAATCAAAATGGGTGAGTGTCTGCTGGTGTCTTATGGTTTATACAGAGAAACATACTGTGTGTGATTGGCTTGATTAAATTGAAAAGGTTAAAGTGAAAAACACCATTGCCAAATACCAGAAGTCTTATAAAAAGTCTTCAGTTTATACAAAAACCACAGGAAGGAAGCTTGTGTGGACTCAAGCTACCTCACAGCACCTTTCTAGCAACTAGATTAATGTTTGCTATTAGGCAGTGTTTCCATTAAATTACTGACCACTTTTTTGGGTTAGATACTTGCCTTCCATTTGGCACTTAGGCTCATTTCCTGTCACTTGTTCTAAAACAAAATCACTCAGGATAACTGAGCACCTTAGTGTGATGAGCTTTCATTATGTCTGTTTTGATTATGCTTTTTGTATGAAACTTATGGATTCTCCTGTGCCCTTTCATAGCAAGTCACATATCTTCTCTTTGACTTTCAGCCTGATCCCACCCCATCTATGCCACCCTGATCTCACCCTATCTATGCTGCTCTATTTTCCTTAACTCTACAGTACCAGTTATATTGATTTCCTTGTAACTCTCAAATATGTTGTATTCAGCCAGTCTCTGTGTCTTTACCCATGCCTTTCCTGTACCCATGTGTAATACCTTTCCCCTTTATCCATCCTGAACATTTCAGTCCTTCACTGGCAACAAAATCCAACTTATTCTCTAAGCCTTTCTTTTCATTTTTTATTTTTTATTTATTTATTTTTGGCTGCGTTGGGTCTTCGTTGCTGTGAGCGGACTTTTTCTCGTTGCGGCGAGAGGGGGCTGCTCTTCGTTGTGGTGCGCGGGCTTCTCATTGCGGTGGCTTCTGTTGTTGTGGAGCACGGGCTCTAGGCACGTGGGCTTCAGTAGTTGTGGCATGTGGGCTCCGTAGTTGTGGCTCACGGGCTCTAGAGCACAGGCTCGGTAGTTGTGGCGCACGGGCTTAGTTGCTCTGTGGCATGTGGGATCTTCCCGGACCAGGGCTCGAACCCGCGTCCCCTGCATTGGCAGGCGGATTCTTAACCACTGCGCCACCAGGGAAACCCTCTAAGCCTTTCTTGATCATTTTAACCCATATAGATTTCATCCTGCTGTGAGTTTGTGTAGCTTATAAATTACTACCATCATTTATTGAGCACCTATTAAGGGCCAGTCCCATTATCTCTACCCCTCATTACAACTACACAAGGTAATCATTGTCATCTTCATTTTATAAAAGAGGCAACCGAGGTTTCAGAAAGATTAGGTAATTTTCCCAGAGTCAAACACCCTAAAATGCTAAGCTGAGGATAGAACTGCAGGGATAACTGATTCTAAAACTCTCTCTCTTTCTACCTGTGCTGTCTCCTGACTACATACCACCCAGCTACATGTGTTCTCTAAGTGTTTTATGTGCGCTAGTTTTTTCTCCTCAATTGGCTCTTAAAATCAGGGACTGTATAATTTAAAAATTGTATTCAACTGCTGGTTGCAGAGATCCTTTACTGTGGCTTCAATAAGATAGAAGTTGATTTTTCTCTCACTTAAAAGGAGTCCAGAGAAAGCCGGCCAGGACTGATAATGTGGATCCTAAGAGAGCATCATGGTCCAAGCCTCTTTTAGCTCTTCCCTCTGCCATCCCCAGGGTGTGAGCCTTATCCTTGTGTTTACAAGATGGCTTCTGGAAGTCCAGCCATCATTTTTGTGTTCCAGGCAAGGTGGAAGAAAGGATGAAGGGAAAAGAGTAGGCCTCCCAGTTGAATTTTAAAGACCTTTTCTGGAAGCCTCACCTTACAACTTCTGTTTATATCTCATTGGGCACCACATTTGCAAGGAAATGCAAGGGAAATATTTTTTAGCTGAGTACACTGATTCACTGAACAATGACGGTAGTCTGTTTCCGAGAAAGAAAGATGTTGAACAGACAACTAGTGGTTTCTGCCACAGAGACCCATGTCACGATCTTCTTTTATATTTGCATAGCAGCTAGAAGGTGTTCAATAAACACTGGTGGACAGTCTAATGTAGAGAAATAGAGAGTGGAAAAAGGTAATTTAGAAAGCTGATAAATGAAGAAACTGAAGAGACAGGTAGCCACATGCGATTTCTAAGTATTTTTATAAAAAAAAAAAAATACCCACTGTCTTCTCCCTAAACAACCCTGCTGTTATACAAGCTTCCTGTATGGAATGAATACTTAAAAAATTAACATCAAGATTAAGAAAATGAGGCCAAGTCATTTGAAATTATTTTGACTAGATTCATGGTTGTTTCTTTCAGCCTTTATTCTTTGCATACATTTTATTTCCATTAACAAAATTGGAATCATAAAATGTTCTGTTTTGCAAAAGGACTCATTGCAAACCACCACTTCTGACAAAATGACCAGTACTCAGGAATAGCTGATGAGCACTTAGAGAAAAAGAATAGATTACATTTCCAATAGAAATTAGTGCTATGCATTTCTGCAGCTCTCCTGAGTTTCTTATTTTGACTTGCAAAATAATTTGAACGCTTTAAAGAAATATCTATGGTAATTACCTGAAGTGTTTCACCAGCCCCCAGATTAACATCCAGAGAGGGTCTTTGTTTGAGATTAAAAGCACATTTTGTAATTTTTAATTTTGTTGTATTTTCAAATTTAGAAGAACGAATAATACATGGAACATCTGTATGCCCTATACACAGCATTACCAATTGTTTACAGTCTGGCCCATTTGCTTTATCATTCTCTCTCTCTCTCCCCACCCCTCCCCCTCTCTTTTTCTATAGTATGTAGGTATGACTTTTTTTCTGAAATTTTGAGAGTAAATTGGCGATATCATATGTTAGGAGACCCCCTAAACACTGCAGAATACTTGCTGAGAAAAAGATATTCTCTTATATAACCACAACAGTGTGATCAAAACAAGAAGTTAACATTGATACAACACTGTTGTCTAATACATGGTCCATAGGCAAATTCCATTAATTGCCCCAGTAATGTCCTTTATAGCTGGTTTATTTTCCCAGGGCAGCATCCAGTCTTAGGTCATGTGTCGTATTTGGTTGTCATGTCTCTTTAATCTGGAACAGTTCCTCAGCCTTTCTTTGATGTTCTCTAACTAGACGTTTTTAAAGAATATGGGATAGTTATTTGGTAGAATGTCCTTCAGCTTGGGTTTGTCTAACTTGCCTCATGATTACATTCAGGTTATACCTTGTTGGCAGGAATTCCACAGAAGTGGTACTCAGTCCTTCTTAGAGCATTATATGAGAAGGCACATGATATTGGTTTGTCTTAATAATACCACTGAAATTGACTTGGATTGCTGGTTAAAGTAGTGTCTGCCAGATTTCTCCACTGTAAAGATACTATTTTTCTTTTGTAATTAATAAATGATTTATAGGAGGTTTTTGGGAACTATGTAAACATTCTGTTCCTTAGCCAATATTCATCTACTAGTTTTAGCTTCCACTGATGATTTGCAAATTCCATCATTCCTTCTATTTTCATTAGTTGTCATTTTACTGTGAGAACAGGTTTCTCTCCTAAGAGAGAGTTTCTGATGCTGTGTGGCTATATGTTTCTTTTTTTTGCCCTAAACCATTTCCTTTTTTTTCTTCCATTTTTTATTGAGATATAATTAACATACAGCACTGTGTATGTTTAAGGTGTATAGCATGACGATTTTACTTACACACATCATGAAATGATTACCACAATAACTTTAGTGAACCTCCATCATCTCCTATAGATACAAAATTAAAGAAATAGAAAAAAAATTTTTTTCCTTTGTGATGAGGAAAAGGAAAAATTTTTTCCTTTGTGATGAGTCGTTTACTCTCTTAACGACTTTCATTTATAATGTACAGCAGTGGTTCATTATATTTATCATGCTGTACATGACATCCCTACTACTTATTTATGTTATAACTGGAAGTTTGTACTTTTTGACTACTTTCATCCAATTCCTCTTCCCCCTACCCTCCCACCTCTGGTAACCACAAATCTAATCTCTTCTTCTATGAGTTTTTGGTCTGTTTGTTTTTGAAGTATAATCAACCTATAACACTCTGTAAGTTCCTGGTACAGAACATAGTGATTTGATATTTGTATACATTTCAAAATGATCACCATGATAAGTCTAGTTTTCATCTGTCACCATACAAGGATATTACATAATTATTGACTATATTCCCCATACTGTACATTTCATACCCATGACTCATTTATTTTATAACTGAAAATTTGTACCTCTTAATCTCCCTCACCTATTTCTCTCCTCCTCCCGCCCCTCTGGCAACCACATGTTTGTTCTCTGTATCTAAGAATCTGTTTCTGTTGTGTTATGTTTGTTCATTTGTTTTGTTTTTTAGATTCTGCATGCAAGTGAAATCATACAGTGTCTTTCTCTGTCTGACTTATTTCACTTAGCATAATACCCTCTAGGTCCATCCATGTTGCAAATGGCAAGATTTCATTCTTTTTTATCGTTAAATAATATTCCGTTGCACATGTATGCCACATCTTCTTTATCCATTCATCTATTGATGGGCACTCAGGTTGTTTCCATATCTTAGCTATTGTAAATAATGCTGTAATGAACATAGGGGTGCATATAGCTTTTCAAATGAGTGTTTTCATTTTCTTTGCATAAATACCCAGGAGTGGGATTGCTGGATCATATGGTAGTTCTAGTGGCTGTATGTTTCTGAGACTTTGTCTTAGTCTGGTAGGGCTGCTATAACAAGATACCATAGACTGGGTGGCTTAAACAACAAAAATTTATTTCTCACAGTTCTGAAGGATGAGAAGTCCAAGATCAAGGTGCCAGCCAATTCGGTTACTGATGAGAGCTCATTTTCTGGCTTGCAGACAACCACCTTCTCACTGTAGCCTCACATGGTGGAGAGAGTGTACTGATGACTCTCCCTCTTTTTATAAGGGCATTAATCCCATCATGGGGTCTCCACCCTCATGATTTCATCTAAAACGAATTACCTTCCAAGACCCTAACTCCTAATACCATCACATTGAGGGATTAGGGCTTCAACAAATAAATTTAGGGGGAACACAAACATTCAGTCCATAACAGACTTTATAAAGAAAAAAAATACCCCCCATTGTAAGAAGATGGTATCTCCCTTGGGCTGGGTAACTGTGATAGTGAGCGTTGCAGCCCATGCGTAGTAAAAGTGATTCCTTACTCTGTCCTATGTAACCGGGGTCCCCAACCCCCAGGCCACACAGCAAGTGGTGAGCAGTGGGTGAGCGAGCGAGCGAAGCTTCATCTGCCACTCCCCATCGCTCGCATTACCGCCTGAACCATCACCCCGCCCCGTCCATGGAAAAATTGTCTTCCACGAAACCGGTCCCTGGTGCCAAAAAGGTTGGGGGCCGCTGCTCTATAATATAACCCTTTTATTCTATTCTCATTTTTACTATCAAATGCTTTGGGAATTTGGCCACTCTCCTCTTGTTTTAGCACAAAAGTCTGTTTCTTATGTGTTGCTATCAGACAAATCTGGATTTAAATTCCATACTTCCAGTTGTGTATGTGACATTGAGTACCTTCTTTGGACATCAGTCTCTTTGCCTGTAAAATAGGGATGACGACCTATTTCAGCGTGTTGTTGGGAGTGGGAGGAGTAATGAGATAATGTATGCGAAAGCTTGTAACATGGTATCTGATATAAGAAAGCAGTTAATAAATACGTTTCCTGTCTTTAATTTAAAATTCCAATTTTTAGTGACCCGGTTTTGCAAGTTTCTTCACTTGCAAGAGGTTATATGCTTGACTTGCATAGAGAAGTTAGATGATCTTCTTAGATGTGAAGTCTGCATCAGAGAGAGAAAGATTTAGTGGTATCTACCAACTTTTAGATGATTCATGTGGTTATATCAGTTTTATTCCTTCCTTTTTTCCTATCTTCCTCTTTCTTTCCTTTCATTTGACATGTATTTAATGGCATTTGCTATGTGCAGTCACTACTGTAGGCACTAGGGACAGCAGCAAACATCTCCTGACCTGTCATCAGTTATAGTCTAATCAAAGAAGACGGAGGATAAATATAGAAAAGCACTTTTTCAATTATGCATGGTAAGTGCTTTGGAAAAAAATAAAGCCAGGAAGGGGAATAAGGATTGTGAGGGGGTTGCTATTTTATTAGATGGTCAGAGAAGAACTCACTGATAAGGGGACATGTGAGCAGAGACATGAAGGAGATGAGAGAGCCAGTCATTAGAGTGACTGAGGCAGAAGCCTTCCAGGCAGAGGAAATCTTTCAAAGAGAAGACATCTAAGGAAGAGAATGACTTACTGAGAGTTGATCCAAGGGAATCATGAAAGAAGCCAAAGCAGTTCTGGGGAGCACAGCAACACGCCAGCTCCCTTCTGTGAGTGTGCATATTGGCAAAAGCAGAATGGCCAGATGGAGGTCAGGGCTTGTGGCAGCTGTAGGGGCTGCAATTCAGCCCCGTCTTCAAAAAAGAATGTGCTTTCTTCCCGCAAGCTGCAAGGAGTGGCCTAATAATAATAATAATAATAACAATAATATTTTATCCTGTAACCACACCTCCTGGTTTAGTTGCTATGATAAAATCATGTCAACTTTCAGTCAGACCATGGTTGGGAAGCACTGTAATGGGCATTTGCTAGTTTTTGACATCTCAACATCCATTTTCCTCTTCTTTTGGTAAACATATTCTAATTTCTCTCTGGTGAACTCCCTCTCCCCTACTTGCAGTCCATGAGCTTTGGGTGGGCTCTAACTCTGGCTTCAGGAATGGAACCTATGACTCCTCTTAAAACTATGAGTGTACCTATTCCCCTGGCCACTGCAACTGGGATTCATCTGCAGTCAGTCAGGACCAACTAGTCTTTTGCCAAAGCTGCTGGGAGAAAAGCAAGTGCTCACTTCCAGTTCACCTGAACCTGGGGGAATGTTGCCTGGAGCTGCTGGAGCCATATGGGTACTATCACTGAAAAGTCTGTCCAGAATTGTGTTACACAGCAAAAACAGAGCCAGGAGATGAATAGGGAGAAATGGGATCCTGTTGTCATTTTTACCCCACTGGATCAGGACATTCTTAAAGCCAAAACTATCCCAAGAACTTTCAGTTCTGTGATACAACAAATTCCAGTTATACTTAAGCTGGTATAGGCTGTATTTTCTGTTAGTTTCCATTAAAAGAGGTTTCCCTGGTGCAACAGACTTCCTCATTTCATTCAATTCAACCACTGTTAAAAGTCAATTAGGACTCAATAAAAATACAAATAGCCCAATTAAAAATGGGCAACAGATTTGAATAGATGCTACAGACTAAATATTGTATCCCTTAAAATTCATTATGTGAAATCTACTCCTCCATTGCGGTGGTATTAGGAGGTGGGGTCTTTGGGAGGTGATTAGGTCATGAGAGCAGAGCCCTCATGACTGGGATTAGTGCCCTTGTAGAAAAGACCTCAGAGAGCTCCCTTACCCCTTCTGCCACGTAAGAACACATGAATAGACTGCCTTCTCTGAACCAGGAAGCATGCTCTCACCAGACACCGAATCTGCCAGTGCCTTGATCTTGAATTTCCCAGTT
Source organism: Balaenoptera musculus (assembly GCF_009873245.2). Classification (NCBI taxonomy): domain Eukaryota; kingdom Metazoa; phylum Chordata; class Mammalia; order Artiodactyla; family Balaenopteridae; genus Balaenoptera; species Balaenoptera musculus. The sequence continues at coordinate 55,900,852 of NC_045785.1, read as the reverse complement.
TCCTGAATTATGAGAAAGAAACTTCTGTTGTTTATAAACTACACAGTCTGTGGTGTTCTGTTATAGCAGTCTGAATTGACTAAGGCAATAGATATTTCTCCAAAGTAGACATACAAATGGCTAATAAGCTCTTGAAAAGATGCTCAACATCATTAGTCATTAGGGAAATGCAAACCAAAGCCACAATGAGTTACAATTTCATATCTCCTAGGATGGCTTCAATCAAAAATACAGACAGGGACTTCCCTGGTGGTCCAGTGGTTAAGACTCTGCACTCCCAATGCAGGGGGCCCGGGTTTGATCCCTGATCAGGGAACTAGATCCCGCATGCTGCAACTAAAGATCCCACATGCCACAACTAAAGATCCTGCATGACACAACAAAGATCCTGCACGCGGCAATGAAGATCTTGCGTGCTGCAGCTAAGACCCAATGCAGCCAAATAAATAAATGTTTTTTAAAAAATACAGACAATAACAAGTTTTGACAAATATATGGAGAAGTTGAAACCTGTGTACATTGCCAGTGGGAATGTAAAATGATGCAGCTGCTTTGGAAAACAGTCTGGCAGTTTCTCAAATAGTTAAAGTTATCATGTGACCAGCAATTCGGCTCTTCAGTATATACCCCAGAGAAGTGAAAGATATGTCTACAAAAGGCCTTCTATGAAAATGTTCATAGCAGTTGTATTTATAATAGCTTAAAAAATGGAAATCAACTCAAATATCCATCAACAGGAAATGGATAAACACATTGTGACATAATCATACAAATGAATACTACTGAGCAATAAAGGGAATGAGTTAGTGATACATACAAAAACATGAATGAATCTAGAAACACGTTGAATGAAAGAAACCAGACCTAAAATAATATAGATACATGTATGACTCCATTTATATGAAATCCAAGAACAGGCAAAACTAATCTCTGGTGATAGAAATCAGAAAGTGAGAAGGAAAGATATTTAATTAGAAAGGAAGTAAAAAAAATGCTATCATAAAGGAAGAAAAAGAAGAAAGGAAGAAAAGGGTATGGAAACTTTCTGGAACTTCAGGTGCTAATTACATGGGTGTGTACGATTGTAAAACCTATTGAACTGAAACTTAAGATCTGTGCACTTCACTTTTATTTTTATTATTTGTTTTAGATCTGTGCATATATTTATTAACAAAAGTTAAACATAACTCAGAAAGCTGCCCAAAACATTATAAAACATTGTAACATTATAACATTATAAAGCATTATAACATTATTTGTTATAGCAGCCTATGCAGACTAATATGTCCTCTTTCAAATGGTAGAGGACATAATCAGGAAGTAGGAATACAAAGATAAACAGGGCACATTCCCTGCCCTGTGCCAAAATCTCAGTCCCTGATTGCAATGTCACTACTTCTCCCAGGAATCTGTCATCACAATCAATCTCTGCTCCACTCTACTATGGAAACCTATGATGGTAGTGGCTCTAACCCAGGGAAATTTCTACTTTTAATGCCTGGCCAATGTGGATTAAGAGAACAGATAATCACTCCTTTAAACCCTTTTACCACTAAGGTAAAATGTGGAATAGCAAATTCAGTGTGGCTAGAGCAAAAGGTATACAAAGAAAAGTAGAGTCATAGAAGCACATAACACATAAATACAGAGTGTATGTAGTATCAAAGTTTCGTGGGACAGTGTGATTAGGGGAAAAAATCTAAAACGGCTCTTTGGAGAAGGGCAATAATGAAAAAAGGTTTGAAAAACACTGATATAGACAGTACTTAAGGCAAGGAAAGTGGATGTGATCACCAAGAGAATGAGGGTAGACATCCTGGTCTTCAATGTATAGAGTCAGAGAGTTAATGAGATACCAGCAAAGAAGATCAAGAAGATCAAAATGAATATCATTTTTTAAAATGTAGACTGCTTTTTCATTTCTGATGAAAAAGCATCCACCAAACTTACGTGATCTGATATGTGTGAAAAGCTCTCCTATCCAAAAACATCTTTCCCCACCAACTTAAGAATGGACTGCATCCCCCCATTATTTTCTCCTTTGATATAGAGTACTGAAGTGCTAAATTAAATGTTATATTAAATTTTCCCCAATGAGTGTTTTAGCACAAGATTAATTTGCAACATTGGTTCTCCTTCTTCTTCTTAGCAAGGCATCTCAACCCACTGTTGACAAAGGTGACCAAGTTACTCAAGGCCTCATCCCTCATCTTAGAATGGAGAACATTTATAAAACCTTAATTCCCAACTTCCACTCCTTTTTTACAAAGTTTTGTGGCAAAGTTCAAGAGAGCAGGTGATTTTTATCTAAAAATTCAGAAATTAAAAAGTTAATGAAAGCAATAAAATAGTGATTACCATCTTCAAATCACTAAGGTAAAGAGCCACCAACGCTTACAAACTAAGTTTCCACTTTGGGTAACTCATTCTCACTTCTTTATTTCTTTCTTTGCCTCATCCCACCTTCCAGCATTATGCCTCATCACTTACTGCCTACTGATCAGTTTAACTCCAGAAAGACGATGGAAATCCTAAAATGCATAGTCACTTACAAACTTCTGAAATATCTGTTTTGATGGTGTTTTATGGATTAGAAAGAGCCCTATTGCTTCACTAGTATGGACCCTCTGTAACTTAAAAAAAAAAAAGCAATGTGAATTCCTTTGGGGGAGTGGAGAGGAGAGAGTACAAAAGAAAAATGGTATTATTTTCCAATACCAAGGAAATTCATTAGGAAACACATTAAAATGCAGTTGAGTAGTCATCCCACTGAATTGTCTTGGAAAAGGCCCTGCTTTGGAAAAACATAGGGCAAAAACATCTTCAGGGCTGGAGCTTGGCACAGTGAGACAGCAGGATGACAAATGTCTTATTCCCTATGGTGCCTTAATACTTAGAGGACATCTGCTACTATGTGTTTCTCCCTCCCATGAGTCACCTTTATTACAGTCTAACATTATGTTACTGCTATTTTCCATGTCCACCTGTTAGTGTTAAGACACAGATGTACTCCTCCAGTGTGTGGGAAACAAATTAATCTCAAGTCAGGAGGCTGAACTTTTAGCCTCAGCTCTTGTACTAATTACGCAGTCTTAGGCAAATATCTCAAACTCTCTTTGCTTCAGTGTCTTCATATGGAAGATAGGAAGTATAATAGACGTGGTTCCAATGACATGGAAGCTGACTTCCTCCTGCTCATTAGGGGTTCCTCAGGCCATAGAGCCAATATATAGAGAAGGGCTGATGTATCCTTATTAGCAGTAATTGGCTTGCTGCTACATGGGGATGGTATAGGGAAGGCTCTTTTAAAATTTATTTATTTATTTATTTATTGGCTGTGCCGTGTGGTGTGTGGGATCTTAGTTCCCCGACCAGGGATCGAACCTGTGCCCCCTGCATTGGGGGCACAGAGTCTTAACCACTGGACCACAAGGGAAGTCCCAGGGAGGACTCTTTTTTTGTTTTTAAAGAATTATTTATTATTTATTTATTTATTTTATTTATTTTTGGCTGCGTCAGGTCTTCGTTGAGGCATGCAGGATCTTTAGTTGTGGTGTGCGGGCTCTTCCTTGCCGTGCACAGGCTTCTCTAGTTGTGGTGTGCGGATTTTCTCTTCTCTAGTTGTGGCGCACAGGCTCCAGGGCACGTGGGATCTGTAGTTTGCAGCATTCAGGCTCTCTAGTTGAGGTGCATGAGCTCAGTAGTTGTGGTGAGCGGGCTTAGTTGCCCTGCAGCATGTGGGATCTTAGTTCCCTGACCAGGGATCGAACCCGCTTCCCCTGCATTGTAAGGTGGATTCTTTACCACTGGACCACCAGGGAAGTCCCGGGAAGACTCTTTTTAAAACTCAGGGATGCAGTGCATTCCTGGACATATATCCAGACAAAACTATAATTCAAAAAGATACGTGCACCCCTTTGTTCATAGCAGCACTATTCACAATAACCAAGACATGGAAACAACCTAAATGTCTATCAACAGATGAATGGATAAAGAAGATGTGGTACACATATACAATGGAATACTACTCAGCCATAAAAAGGTTGAAATAATGCCATTTGCAGCAACATGGATGCAATTAGAGATTATCATACTAATGGAAGTAAGTCAGAAAGAGAAAGACAAATACCACATGATATCACTTACATGTGGAATCTAAGATATGACAAAAATGAGCTTATCTATGAAACAGAAACAGAATCACGGACATAGAGAACAGACTGGTGGTTGCCAAGGGGGAGGGGTTTGGGGGAGAGATGGGGTAGAAGGTTGGGGTTAGCAGATGTAAGCTTTTATATATGGAATTGATAAGCAACAGGGTCCTACTGTATAGCACAGACAACTATATTCAATGTCCTATGATAAACCATAATGGAAAAGAATATTAAAAAAAAAGAATGTACCATATATATATAACTGAATCACTTTGCTGTACTGCAGAAATTAACACAACATTGTAAATCAACTATACTTCAATTTAAAAAACTGACAAAAAAAAAAAAAAAAGAACTCAGGGATGCAGGGGACAACCTCCTAGCATTCTTTGGCCCAGGGGCCAAGTCTGGTCACTGGAAAAGTGCATTTGCCTAATGAAGACAAGACTACCATGCCTCATATCCCATATGTATGAATTTTAGGTCTCTCCAAACATGTTTTAGAAAAGCAGGCAAAAGCATCTTTACTCCTGCAGCCTGGAACAAGGAGATGGGTAAAAAACAAAACAAAAAAATGAACGAAAACATTCAGCCTAAGTGCTGATAGAAAATAACAGGAATAGAAATGGGAGGGGAATTCCTTGGTAGTCCAGTGGTTAGGACTCCATGCTTTCACTGGCAGTGGCCTGGGTTTGATCCCTGGTTGGGGAACTAAGATCCCACAAGCCCCGCAGCGTGGCCAAAAAATAAAAATAAAAAGAATAGAAATGGGACATAGAAGGTAACCTTGAGTACCAGCTTAGGCCCTGTGACCTGCTGCAGAAGCAAGGATTATACAAGCTCTGTTTTATGTCACTTAGTCATGTTTCCCTTTCCCCCAGACCACGTGCTTTAAAAGAAAAATAATGGAGGTTGCTAACATTTTAGGTTCAGGTAGACAGGTGACCAGCTTCTCATCACTCCAGATCTACTCTCTACCCTTCTTCTTTCTGGTACATTCCCTGGGAGGTTGACCTAAATGCACTGCATCACTTCCTTCTGGTTTCTGGTCCGGTTCATCAACAAGGGAGCACAGAGAGAGGATCAGAGGAAAGAAGGGAAAAGAGTACAGTCAGCGTATTCACGCTCTTTCTATAGTCACTGTACTGCGAGCGGACTGCATCCTTCCACTAGATGTCCTAGCTCCTGTCAAGCAGCTCTCTTCACACAGCTCTATTTCCTGGTTCTTATACTGGCTTTCTCTCCTTGCCCCTTCAAGCCTTTGTGTGGTAATGGAACTACTAAGTTATTAATACCAGGGTATTTTATTATCCCTTTTGGGTTCCTTAAATCCTGCCCACACTTTTGTAAAGAGTCCCTTTATTAAACTCTCCTCAAATTACCAAATTTGCACAAATAAATGATTTCTCTTCTGGTGGGGCCCTGACTAATGTAGACAGGTTTTTCACAGGAGCCACAGGTGGTAATTGAAAGATCAAATGACATTTGTTTAAAATGTGTGTGAAATTTCTTTGAAGAATATAAGGACTTTGTAGAAGTTTACAGGAAGCATACGTAATATATATAGGAAAATGCATAAAATATATATGTATAGTTTAAAGAATAATTTATAAACTGAACACCTATATAACCCGTACTATGGTCCAGATATAGAATATTGCTGGCTCCCTAGAAACACAAACTCCCCATCCCACCCCCAGTTAAAAATCACCTTTATTCTGTGTTTTATGGCAATTATTTCATTGCTTTTCTGCATTTTACCAACTAATGTGTATTTTATCAGCTATGGAAGAGCATCCTTTATGTTTTAAAAATTTTTTATTAAAGTATAGTTGATATGCAATGTTGTGTTAATTTCTGCTGTACAGCAAAGTGACTCAGTTATACATATATTCTTTTAAATATCCTTTTCTATTATGGTTTATCACAGGATATTGAATATGTTTCCTATGCTATACAGTAGGACCTTGTTGTTTATCCATCCTGATGCAAGCATCCTTTAAATCTAGTTTCATTTTGCCTGTTATAAAACTTATACATGTAGAGTCATAGTATAGACATTATTTTGCGTCTTGCTTCTTTTGCTCAATATTATGTTAGATTCATCCATGTTGTCGTATACAGCATCCAAGTCTTGTACTTTGTTCACTTTCTCTACTGTCTACTGTCCCATAGTAACTATATTCAACCCATAATTTATCTATTCTGCTTTTGATAAATGTGAATTGTTTCTAGTTTCAGGCTATTCAGAACAATGCTACTAAGAAAATCTTGTGCTTACCTCTAGGGCACAATGCAGAAGTTTCTCTAGGACAGTGGTTCTTGAACTTTGTGGTTTCAAGACCCCTTTACAGTCTTAAAAATTATTGAGGACCCCATGGAGCTTTTATTTATAAAGTTATATCTATTACTATTTATTGCATTAGAAATTGAAACTGAAAATTTTTTATTATTTTATTAATTTTTTTATTATTTTATTAAAAAATAAACTCATTACATGTTAACATAAATGTGTTTTTTAACATTTATTTATTTATTTATTTTGGCTGCATAGGGTCTTAGTTGCAGCACACGGGATCTTCGTTGCGGCATGCAGGCTTCCCTCTAGTTGAGGTGCGTGGGCTCAGTAGTTGCAGTGTGCGGGCTTAGTTGCTGCGTGTGGGCTTAGTTGCCCCATGGCAGGTGGGATCTTAGTTCCCCAACCAAGGATCGAACCCGTGTCCCCAGAATTGGAAGGTGGAGTCTTAACCCCTGGACCACCAGGGAAGTCCCATAAATAATGTGTTTTTAATTTAAAAACTAAGTTTTAGGAAGAAAATATGGAATAATTTTTATGACTTTGGAATAGAGAAAGAACTCCTAAATAATACAAAAAGCAAAGCTACAAAAATGGATAAATTAGACAACATTGAAGAACTCTTATTCATGAAATGATACCTAACAGAGTGAAAATTCAAGCCACAGCATAAGAGAAGATATTAGCTACAGATATAACCAACAAAGGACTTGAATCTAAAACATATAAAAACTCATACAAGTCATTATGCAAAAGTCAGGTAACCCAATAGAAAACAGGCAGAAGATTTGAATAGGCACCTCATAAAAGATTGAGTCCACAAAGCCAATATATGTATGACTACTTCCTCCACCTAGCTCCCCTCATTGCAAATGCAGCATAAAACGACAATAAAGTACCAATGTGGTACCAACTGGTAGTGATAATGTGGAGTGGTGGGAAATCTGAGCTGTTGATGAGAATATAAATTAGTACAACTATTTTGGAAAAGGGTGTGGCACTGTCCAGTAAAGATAAAGTTATACATACCTTTTTTTTTTTTTTAACTTTGGGATTATTTATTTATTTATTTATTTATGGCTGTGCTGGGTCTTTGTTTCTGTGCGAGGGCTTTCGATAGTTGCGGCAAGCGGGGGCCACTCCTCATCGCAGTGCGCGGGCCTCTCATTATTGCGGCCTCTCTTGTTGCGGAGCACAGACTCCAGACGCGCAGACTCAGTAATTGTGGCTCACGGGCCCAGTTGCTCCGCGGCATGTGTGATCCTCCCAGATCTAGGGCTCGAACCCGTGTCCCCTGCATTGGCAGGCAGATTCCCAACCACTGCGCCACCAGGGAAGCCCTATACATACCTTTTGACAAAGTAGTTTCACTTCTAGGCTTGTATCCTAGAGCAGTGATTCTCAAAGAATGGTCCATGAACATCTCAAGGTCCCTGATATTTTCGGGAGTCTGTGAAGACAAAACTATCTTTATAATAAAACTTATATGTTATTTGCCTTTTTCATTGTGTTAACATCTGCATGGGCAGAGCAAAAGCAATGGTGGGGAAAAACTTCTGGGAGCTTAGCCCAAATCAAGGCAATGGTAGCAAACTGTATTGGTAGTCATTGTATTCTTAAATACCACTTACCAAAGAAAATGCCAGTTTCACTTAAGAATATCATAAATGGGGGCTTCTGTGGTGGCACAGTGGTTAAGAATCTGCCTGCCAGTGCAGGGGACACGGGTTCGAGCCCTGGTCTGGAAAGATCCCACATGCCGTGGAACAACTAAGCCCGTGCATCACAACTACTGAGCCTGCACTCTAGAGCCCATGAGCCACAACTATTGAGCCTGTGTGCCACAACTACTGAAGCCTGCACGCCTAGAGCCCGTGCTTGACAACAACAGAAGCCACTGCAATGAGAAGCCCACCCACCACAACGAAGGGTAGCCCCCGCTCGCCGTAACTAGAGAAAGCCCGCTTGCAGCAACGAAGACCCAATGCAGCCAAAAATAAATAAATAAAAAATAAATGTAAAATTTAAAAAAAAAAACTTCTTTATAGTGAACTGCTTACTCTGAGCACATCTCCCCAGGGTTTCTATCCACTGGAGTCCAGCTGTTTGAAAAAAAAAAAAGGAATATCATAAATGAAGCAGTAAAAATTAATTTTATTAAATCTCAAGTACACTGTACATTGAATACGTTTTTTCTGATGAGATCAGTGGTGATATTAACAAATGTGAGATTTTTGATATTATATTAGGAAACATGAGCTAACATTTGGAAAATCTGCATAACTCAGTTACTAATATTTTCCAAATGACTGATGTGTGATGTTTAAACACCTTGATTTATGTTAAAAGTTACACTCAAAGTGGGGCTTCCCTGGTGGCACAGTTGCTAAGAATCCACCTGCCAATGCAGGGGACATGGGTTCAAGCCCTGGTCCGGTAACATCCCACATGCTGCGGAGCAACTAAGCCCGTGTGCCACAGCTTCTGAGCCCGCTCGCCACAACTACTGAAGCTCACGTGCCTAGAGCCCGTGCTCCGCAAGAAGAGAAGCCACTGCAATGAGAAGCCCACGCACTGCAAGGAAGAGTAGCCCCCGCTCACCCCAACTAGAGAAAGCCCTCACACAGCAGCGAAGTCCCAACACAGCCAAAAATAAAAATAAATAAATAATTAAGAAAAAAGTTAACACTCAAAGTAAAAAGAAAGAACAATGGATTTTAATATAACAGAATACATAGTGCACTGATATGGTTTCAGATTCTACATTGCAACTAATCTTTAAGAAACTACCAGTGTCATGTCGAATAGAAGAGATGATAGTAGGAATCTTTCCATTTTTCCTTCTTTCAAAGCGAAAGCCTCCAGTATTTCACTAGTATGATGTTTGCTGTAGATTTTCTGTATTAATTGACTTTAATTGACTTTAAAGTTCCCTTGTACTTCAAGTTTGCTGAATTTTAAAATTAAGAATCTATGTTGATTTTTTTTAACCATTTGCTTCTTATAAATAGAGGTGGCCATATGGTTTTTTGCCTTTAATCTAATAATGACAAATTACATTGATTAATTTTCAATGTTAAACCAACTTTGTATTCCTAGGATAAATCCAATTTGGTTTTACATATTATCCTTTTGTATTGCTGGGTTCAGTTTGCTAAAGTTTTGTTTCAGATTTTTAAATTAATGTCTGTAAATCAAATTACTCTAAATTATATTTTGTCATATTGTCCATGATAACTTTTAGTATCTTATTATGAAGTTTGGGAGTCGTTTCCTTTTTTATTTTCTGTTTATGTGATATTAGAATACTTTGTTTCTTAAAAAAATTCACATTAAGGTTTTCTTTGTGGATTTCCTATGAATGATTCAATTTATTTAATGGTTATAAGAATTTTCAAGTTTTTTATATTATAGGCTTTGCTAATTTTTCCACTAGGAAATTAGTCCATATAGACTACTTTTAGTCATCCTCTTGATCTTTCCAATGTCTGCAACATCTTGAGTAACATGCTCCTTTTCATTCCTGATAGTTGTGTGTGTGTTTCTCTCTCTCCCTCTCTCTCTCACCAGACATTTGACACCCTACTTAGTGTTCTCAAAGAACCAACTATTGGCTTTGTTGTTCCTCTCTGCTATGTATTTTTTCTATTTCATGTATTTTTGTTCTTATTTATAATATCTTTTTTACTGCTTTCTTTCTATTTTACTGTTTTTTTCTCATACCCTGAGGTGGATGACTGGCTTGTTAATTGTTAGCCTTTTAAATTTTTTAATATAACATTTAAGGCTATAATTCAACCCTCTAAGTACTTTTTCGCTGTAACCTACATGTTTTTGATAGGTAAGGTTTCTTTTTTAATCATTCAATTGAAAAATTTTTTTTTAATTTCCATTATGAGTAATTCGCCAAATATTGTGTCTGTTCTGTTTACCTTTTTATTATTGATATAGTTTGATCACATTATGATCAGAAAACCTCTTCTGCATTAACTTGGTCCTTTAATAAAATTTATTGAGGCTTGCTTAAATGATCTAGTATGAGTCCATTTTTGAAATGTTCTGTGTGGACTTCAGAGTATTTATTTTGCAGTTGTTGAATGTAATACATATATAAAATCTCAATTAGGTCAACTTTATTAAGCATCATTGTTTGAATAATCTATCAGTGATTTTTTTTGGTCTTCTTATTCTATTATTAACAGATGTATTTTTTTTAACAGATGTATTTTTTTTAGCAGATGTATTTTTAAACTTTCCATATAATTGTGGATTTGTCTATTTCTCCTTATAGTTCTGGTATTCTCTTACATAGTTTGAGGCTATGTTTTTAGGTGCATATAAATTTTATATTTCCCTGATAAATTGAAATTGTATTGTTTTTTTAATTTTTAAAAAATTTAGTTTTTATTATTTATGTTTGGCTGCACTGGGTCTTTGTTGCTGTCTCTAGTTGTGGCGAGCGGGGGCTACTCTTCGTTGTGGTGCACGGGCTTCTCATTACAGTGGCTTCTCTTGTTGCGGAGCACAGGTTCTAGGCGCGTGGGCTTCAGTAGTTGTGGCTTGCGGGCTCTAGAGCACAGGCTCAGTAGTTGTGGCACACGGCTTAGTTGCTCCACAGCATGTGGGACCTTCCCGGACCAGGGCTCAAACCTGTGTCCCCTGCATTGGCAGGCAGATTCTTAACCACTGCACCACCAGGGAAGTCCCTATAGTGTTTTTATCCAGTCTGAAAACCTTTGTCTTTTAACTGATGCATTTAACCTATTGATATTTTATTTAATTAATATTAATAACTAATGTATTTTAAATCCATCACCACATGTGATATTGTTTATTTTTGCCACTTCATTTTTCACTCTCTCCTGGTTTATAGGCTGTATTCTCTGTGTCTGTTCTTTTAGAGGTTAGGTAAAATTTATATATATACATAATCTATCAAGTCAAAAGTTAGTCAATAATGTTATTTTTGTGCTTGATACTACAAAGGCTTTAAACACTAACTTCATGTACTCTCTTCCTAACTTCCATGCTTTTACTTTTGTGTATTTAACTTATTTTTGGATCTGATAAGACATTATTAGTGTTGTGTAATGAACAACAATGCATTGATTAGATTTAATTTTTATTTATTTATTGACCACTTTCTAGGCTCTTCATTTTTTCTTGCATCTCAGAGCTTCCCTCTGATATCACATTCTTTCTTCCAGAATGACATCCTTCAGGATTCCCTTTTTCAGGGGTCTGGATAGTAGCAAATTCTCTGTGCTTCTATTTTTTTTTAATGTCTATATTGTGCACTCAGTGTTGAAAGATATTTTCTCTAGGAGGAGAATAATAGGTGAACAATTATTTTCTTTCACCTCATGAGGGATATCATTGTACTGTCATCTGGTCTACCTTGCTGTAGAAGTCAGTTGTCAGTCTGTTTTTCCTTTGACAATGATCTTCACCCCACAGCCTACCCCAATATCTTTTTTTTTTTTTTTTGGTGTTCATTAGTTTTATGATGAATCTAGGGTGAAGTTCACTCATTAGTTAGTTCTTCCCTCCCTCTCTCCCTCCTTTCTTGCTTTCTCGGTTTCTCTTTTCCTATTTAGAATTTGTTAGACTTTTTGAGTATGTGGATTGATACCATTCATTCTGCAAAAGTAGAGACCATTATTTCTTCAGATATTATCTCTGTCATATCACGTCTCTCCTCTCTTTCTAGAACTCTAACTAAATGTAGAGTTTAGTTACATTTGAGAGTTCTCACTCTCTCTTCCATGAATCTTAATCTCTCTTTCATATAGTCATTTCTCTGAATCTCTGTGCTGTATTCTGCAAAATCTTGCGACATATACTTCCTGTTCTCTAATTCTCTTTTCATTTATGTCTAATATGCTGTTAAACCACTGGTTTTTGTTTTGTTTTTAATATCAGTAATTGTGATTTTCATTTCTAGAAGTTTTATTTGGTTCTTCTTAAAAACTTCTTGGTCACTTTGTATAATTTCCAGTATCCTGAGAATATTTTCAAGCTTCTTTGTGCCTCGTTGTTTTTTACTGTGTGCTGCTTATTGACCTTGAAAAATTATTTATGTAAATATACTGAGGCACAGGACAAAGGTGACTTTTCAAAATGGATTTGTATTTGTCACTTTCAGTCTCTAAGGGCTTTGCCAGTATGGTACCAATTTAAATTAAGTTTATGGCTTGAACCATTTTGGACCACCAAGTGTTTATAACTGCATAACACCAGCAAGTGATTACAAATTTTCAAGGATGAAATTGTTTCCCTATTGAATTGTTCAGTAGTCTCCTGCTGGTGGAGATTTGGGGAAAATGTAACCTTTGAATTCCCAATATCTACTGGTGGATTTCCTTTTGTACTTTACTCTTTAAGAAGACAGAGGCTCAAATTTGGCTGGATTAACAAATACCCTCAGGGCAAAAGTGGCTTCAGTACTCAGTAAATCTTAGATTTTATCCATCTCATTAGTGCTTTGATACTTTTAATATAGTTTTCTTGTTTAATACCTTTAATGTATGATACTTTTAATATTCAATCTAGCATTCTTAATTGTCAGTTTCTGCAGTCAAGTGGCTGGGGTGAGCTACTCGTGGACCGGCTCCTGGACTGGTGTCCACTGAGGTCTCACAGGTGCTCTCTCGGGTTTTCTGCTCTTCTATGTTGCCCATCTGTAGCTGGTGTATTTCATGGATGGTCATGTTTCTCCACTTGTTCAGGACTTGGTGGTATGCCTCGGCTGACTCAGGCCCACCATCAGTCTCATCAGCACTACAGATTTCTTTGAATCTCCACCACACTCTCTGTTCAGTGTCCTCATCTCCACTTCTGCTGTGGGGCTACTTTGTCCTCCTTATGGTAGAACTACTATCTCTTAACTGAGCCGTGTTCTTTGTCCTCTACAAGAGATGTGGGAAGATCTGTGTCCCTTCTTCACCACACAGGGGCTAATGGAAGCTCAGATTGGGTCCTCTTTTGGTTTCTCTTCTACTCTGTTCTCTTTTCTCCTCTCTGCCCACCCCATTGTGCTGCTGGCTCACCTTAAACACTGATTTCCTTCTGGAATCCCAAATGGGAAGTAGAGGAGAATCCCTCTGGCTTTAGCCTTCCCCTTGACCCTTCTAACACACCTTCCCTCTCTGAGACTTATTCCTGGGATCAAGAAAACTTCTCACTGGCTGGCTTTCCAAAATCCAGCTCCAACTTCTCCCCACAATCCACTGGAACAGGAAGAAGGCTTGAACATTCCACTTCTTCAACATCGTCTATTTGCTGTATCCTGGGACAGGAATTCAATGGCCTGGTCATCATAGGTGGACAAAGTTGTTTCCCTATACTATAAGAGAAACTCCATGATCTAGGCTACCAGGTTTAACCCTTGATATGTCAATGGTGGTAAAAGGAATTTGGAGAATACCTTCTCTCTTGCCTCTTTTTTTTGGCTTTCTAAATAACTATTTTGATCAAAAATCTTATTTTTTATGTCAAAAGCTAATTTTTAACCCTTTAAAAAATTAATTCCTGCTTTAACAGTCTTAACCCCACCCTCCACATACCACCCTTAGGCACTGGAGGCTTGAGGCCAACCAAAGGAGAGATCATATTCATGAAAACGCAAAAGAGAAAAGCATATTAATATGTTCCATAAATATCCAAGTTACAGATACATATATGGATATTATTTTTTAATCAAAAGCATTTGTGTTAATTATCTATTGCTTTGTAATAAATTACACCAATCTTTAGTGGCTTAAAACAATGAATACTTAATATTTCACAGTTTCTGTAGATCATGAATTTTGGAAGCAGCTTAGCTTGGTGATTCTGGCTCAGGGCCTCTCAGGAGGTTACAGACCAGATGAGAGCTGCAGTCATCTGAAGGCTTGACTGAGGCAGAGGTCGACTTCCAAGTTCACTTACATAGCTATTAGCAGGAGGCTCCCACTGCTTGCTGGCTGTTGGCTAGAGGCCTCTGTTTCTCACCGCATGGGTCTCTCCTCATGACATGGCAACTGGCTTCCCTCAGAGCAAGTAATCAGAGAGAGAGAGAGAGCAGGAAGTCATCGTGCCTGTTATGTCTTAGTCTCTGGTCACCACTGCCACTGTTGCTTTATTCTAGTCATTGGAAATGAGTCACTAAGTCCAGCTCATACCCAAGGAAAGAGGAATTAGGCTCCACCTCTTAAAGGTAGTGACAAAGAATGTGTGGACATTGTAAACCACCGAAACATTAAAATCATTTATTGCCCACTTCCTATGTTCAGAGTGTAAAAATCAACAACAAAACAGAGATATTTTTCTTACATAATGGAGCTGAAAGTCTAGTGGGTACGTGAACCTGAAAACAGTCAATTACCATACACTGAGCTGTGGGTCCTAGTTTTCTCCCATGTGACATGGGGGACAATAGGTGCTTGGGGGCACATGAGTCAATACATGTGAAAATGCTTTTGTGTAAGTATAGTTTAGCAAAGTGATCAAGAGCTGAGATTCAAGAGCCAGAAGGTCTACATTCAAATCCCAGCTCTGCCACTTACTGGCCAGTTGACCATGGGCCACTAACTCATCTTCTCTGTGCCTCAGTTTCCTCATCAGTAAGGTGGGAGAGTAACAGTACTCAATTCATAGGATCCTTGTGAGCATTAAATAAGTTAACGTTTCGAAAAGTCTTAAAAGGGGCCTGGAACATAGCAAGATTTAGTTACCACAGTTGTAAACTTCAGGCTGCTTCAGAAATGAAGGGAATTATTATTCTGATTTCTGAGATAGTTATATATCCTTATGCCTGTCTAACTGAAAATGAAATTAACTTTTTAAAAAAGATTTAGTTTGTAATGATATATTTCTACTTTGTTTCTTTTTAAGCATACAATGTGTAGTAAAATGTGAATATCACTCTTCACCTCCACCCTCACCCACTCATCAATCCCACTTCCTTCCCTAGAGGAAACCACTTTAACAGTTTCATGAACGTTCTTTCAGAATTTTCTATTTAAAAGCTATGTATTTTAAAAATAGTTTAATATAAATGGAATCATACATATCTGGTACTTTACTTGCTTTTTTCTGTTAATAATTTTACTGTTAACAATTTAATAGATCTTTTCATGTTTGTGACTATAGCTTTATATCATTCTATTTAATGACTATGTTAAATTTTATAGGATAGATATACCATCAATTCTCTAACCATTCTTCTGTTAATGGACATCCATGTTGTTTCCAACTTTTTACTATTATAAACAGTTGTATAATAAGTATAAACTTTTAAACAGACTTTCTAACCTTCAAAGACTTCATGAATATAAATATTTTTGATTAAGACCTGTTACACTCATTGAACCTATACAGCTGTGGGTGACCATTGGGTCACCAATGGTCATCCCACAGGGGTGGCTTCCTGGTTTCCGAACGCTGATCACAATTCTTTGGACTGGGAGTTGGCACCAGCCCCAAGTTGTGCTAATCACAATCTCTCCTGTGGGAACTTGGAATTGGGACCAAAAGTGAAGGTGACTCTCTCCAGGCAGCCAGACTTGGGTCACTATGGAGCTATGGGATGGTTATCTGATCCATGAGGGCCAGAAGTGCAGCCACAGTTGGCTGGCAGAGACAAAAGAATGAGACAGACCTACAGAGAGGAGATGAGAGACAGAGTCTGGGTATTTTCCCAAGATGGTACCTGGATCTTCTTCCTTTCAGGGACCAAGTTACATTCCTGCCTTGGATTCTGCTAGATACTGGGCTTGCTAGAGCTGGTTTTTCCCTATTTATATTCATAAAAGTGGGTCCCATTGTATCTTCCTTCAAGATTGAGCCCCAGTTACTCTGATATCAGAGGACTTCCTTGACCACCCTAGCCCTAGCCTGAACCTGTAGGCATTGGCCCTTAGGTCCACTCACTTGGAACTTACACCACTTATTTTGGCCAATTTGTTTCAAAATCATGAGTATCTAACATTACTGTGCAAAGAAGAATTCTAGGTAAGGACGATAAAAGTCAATATTTTTCCTTTTTTAAACTTTTAATCATCTTGGATGAATCTTTTTAAGGCAGATGACAAAAATTACCTAGCTTATTAAATTGAGTGCATTGCTATTTCATCATTTCTGGATGATTCAATGTAAACATTATAAAGATCAAACATTTTATACACAGGCATAGTTCAGTAAGTCTACATGTTCAACTGACATAATGAGCACCTGCTACTAAAACAGAATAAAAGAAGCCCCCTCTTTGAAAAGGAAAATATGATATCAGATATGAGTCTCTCTTTCAAAATGGAAACTGTTTTAAAGAAAAGCTATAAAGCAAACCACCTAGGCCTAAATATATTTTCAAATTCAGATGCTATACTGTAAAATATTTCAGTCTGTCTGAAATATATCAGACAGATATATCTGTTTATATATCTCTCTTGCTAGAAAGCCCATACTCATTGTTTACCTCTGTGTTAGTATGCACATCAAGGTTGGTGAAATATTTAGTTGTGGGGTGTCCTAAAATGAGTATAGCTGGTGTCCAATCAAGAGAGTTTGTAAATAATATTTACTGTTAAACTTATGATGATCTTATTTTGTTTGTTTTGGTTTAGAGCTAAGCCCCTTGTTTCCACCTACAGAACTTCCAGTGTGGTTTTTTTGTTTTATTTTTAATTGAGTAGTTTTAAAAAAAATAATCATACTCATAAGAATGTATAAGACGTAAATGTACATTCTGAAGAATAAAATAAAGTGAGCATTCTGTCTAACCTTCCCCAGGTTAAGAAAAGAGGGACTTCCCTGGTGGTGCAGTGGTTAAGAATCCGCCTTCCAATGCAGGGTACGTGGGTTCGATCCCTGGTCAGGGAACTAGATCCCACATGCATGATGCAACTAAGAGTTTGTATGCCACAACTAAGGAGCCCACTGGCCGCAACCAAGGAGCACATGTGCCGCAACTAAAGAAGCCGGTGAGCCGCAGCTAAGGAGCCTGCCTGTCGCAACTAAGACGCAGCACAACCAAAATAAATAAATTAATTTAATTAAATTAAAAAAGGAAAAGAGCTTTGACCTTGTGGAAGAAAACTCCCCTTATGGGCCTCTTCAATTGCTTCTCCCTCCCTACATCACTGGGGTAATACCAAAGTCCTGATTTTTAGGATAATCATCCCCTTGGTTTTCTTTAGTTTTCTTTGTGCATCCCTAAATAAAATAGTATTTAGTTTTGTCTGTTTTGAGCTTAGTATAAATAGAATCATATTGTATGTTTTCTTCTGGGGCTTGCACATTGTGTTTGTGTTATCAGTGTCGATGTGTGTAGCTGTTAGCTCATTGTTTTCATCGCTGTATGGTAGTTCCTTTTATAAATATACAATAATAATTATATATTCCACCCTAGTGGATACTTGGATTGCTTCCAGTTTTTTATCATTATGAACGATGCTGCTATAAACACGCATGTACATGTTTCCTAGTGCTGGAGTTTCTAGACTAGGGTAAATAACTGGGAGCAGAATTGTAGCATCATAGGATTGTACATGTTCAGTCTTATGAGGTAATGCAAAACTCTTTTTCAAAGTGCTTGTACAAATTTATGCTCTTATCTGCAGTGAATAAGAGTTCCCACTGTTCCACAGCATTTCATTTGGAATGGTCAGACTTATTTTTTAATCAATCTGGTGGGTATGTAAAAATATTTCAATGTGATTTTTCTTTTTAATTAATTTATTTTATTTTATTTTTTTGGCTGCATTCAGCCTTCATTGCTGCGCGTGGGCTTTCTCTAGTTCAGGAGAGCCGGGGCTACTCTTCATTGCTGTGCGTGGGCTTCTCATTGCGGTGGCTTCTCTTGCTGCAGAGCACGGGCTCTAGAGCACAGGCTCAGTAGTTGCGGCACACGGGTTTAATTGCTCTGTGGCATGTGGGATCTTCCCAGACCAGGGCTCGAACCCGTGTCCCCTGCATTGGCAAGCAGATTCTTAACCACTGCGCCACCAGGGAAGTCCCTTCAATGTGCTTTTACTTTGCATTTTCCTCCTTACTTATCAGGTTGCACATCTTTTCATGTGTTTAGTGGCTTTTTGAGTTTCCCCTTTCATGAAGTATCTGTTTGATAGTCTTTTGCCCATTCTCCTATTTTGTGTTTGTCTGTTTGTTACTAATTCATAAGTGTACTTCGTATATTTTTTATGCTCTTCTTTTTGTTCCTTTTTTTTTTATTGAAGTATAGTTGATTCACAATGTTGTGTTAATTTCTGCTGTACAGCAAAGTGATTCAGTTATACGTATATACATTCTTTTTCATAGCCTTTTCCATTATGGTTTACCACAGGATATTGAATATAGTTCCCTGTGCTATACAGTAGGACCTTATTGTTTATTCATTCTGTATGTAATAGGTTGCATCTGCTCGCCCCAAACTCCTACTCCATCCCTCCCCCAACCCCCTCCCACTTGGGAGCCACAAGTCTGTTCTCTATGTCTGTGAGTCTGTTTCTGTTTCATAGATAAGTTCATTTGTGTTATATTTTAGATTCCACATATGTGATATCATATGGTATTTGTCTTTCTCTTTCTGACTTACTTTGCTTAGTATGATATTATCTAGTTGCATCCATGTTGCTGCAAATGGCATTACTTCAACCTTTTTAATGGCCGAGTAGTATTCCATTGTATATGTGTACCACATCTTCTTTATCCATTCATCTGTCGATGGACATTTAGGTTGTTTCCATGTCTTGGCTATTGTAAATAGTGCTGCTAGGAATATAGGGGTGCATGTATCCTTTTGAATTATAGTTTTGTCCAGATATACGCCCAGGAGTGGGATGGCTGTATCATATGGCATCTCCATTTTTAGTTTTTTTGAGGAATCTCCATACTGTTTTCCATAGTGGCTACACTAACTTACATTCCCACCAACAGTGTAGCAGGGTTCCCTTTTCTCCACATCCTCTCCAGCATTTGTTATTTGTAGACTTTTTAATAATGGCCATTCTGACGGGTGTGAGGTGGTACCTCATTGTAGTTTTGATTTTTATGCTACTCTTTTATCACTTAAATGTGTTGCAAATGTTTCTTCTCCCAGTTGATGGTAGGTATTTTATGAAGTCTTTTGATGGATAAATGTTCTCAATTTTAATGCAGTCCAATTTACCAATCTTTTCTTTTATGGTTTATATGTTTTATGTCTTAAGAAAACTTTCCCTACCACAGGGTCATGAATATTTTCTCCTATATATTTTTTTAAATGTTTATAGTTTTGCCTTTTACAGTAGATTTTTAATTCACCTAGAAATTATTTTTTTGTATGGTATGAAGTAAGTGTCCAATTTCATTTTTGTAATGAATACCCAAATATTCCAGCACCATTCACTGAAAGGACTGTCATTTCTCCTTTATTCTGTAGTGCCTCTTTGTCCATATGGATCTAGATCTGGGCTCTCTCTACAAATTCATTGAGGTATTCTTCTATCCTTGGACCAATGTCATACTATCTTAATTATTATGACTTTATAAGTTTTAATATCTGGATAGCAAGTCCTCTATCTTATTCTTCTTCGTCAAGAGTGTCTTGGCTATTTTTGGCCTTTTGCACTTCCATGTAAATTTTAGAATTAAGTTGTCAAGTTCCACCGAAAAAGTGTCTATTGGGATTTTGATTGGAATTGCAATTGAATCTATAGATCAATTTGGGGAGAATTCACATCCTTAAATGTTAAGTCTTCCAATTCATGAACATAGTATATCTCCATTTACTTACATTCTCTTTAACAACATTCAATAAAGTTTTATAATTTTCTTGCATATATTTTGTTAGATTTATTCCTGGATTTTTAGAATAAATATGGATGCTACCACAAATGTCATAGATATTATCTTCTTAATTTTCATTTATGAGCTGGTATTTAGAAATCAATGGTTTTATAATTGTATTATTTTCTAAGGCTCCTGTTAAAAATTGCCACAAACTTAGTGGCATAAAACAACAGAAGTTTAATATCTTGCATTTCTGTAGTTTAGAAAACAGAAATTGGTCTCACTGGGCTAAAATCAAGGTGTTAGAAAGACTGTGTTCCTTTCTGGAGGCTCTAGGGGAGAATCTATTCCTTGCCCTTTACAGTTTTTTTTTTTTTTTTTTTTGGCTGTGTTGGGTCTTCGTTGCTGCTCACAGGCATTCTCTAGCTGCAGAGAGTAGGGGCTACCCTTTGTTGTGGTGCGCTGGCTTCTCATTGCGGTGGCTTCTCTTGTTGCGGAGCACCAGCTCTAGGCACGTGGGCTTCAGTAGTTGCAGCGCGTCGGCTCAGTAGTTGTGGCTCGTGAGCTCTAGAGAGCAGGCTCAGTAGTTATGGTGCACGGGCCCAGTCACCCTGCAACATGTGGGATCTTCTGGGACCAGGGATTGAACTCGGGTCCCCCGCACAGGCAGGCAGATTCTTAGCTACTGTGCCACCAGGGAAGTCCCCCTTTCCAGTTTTTAGAGCCACTTACATGCCTTAGCTTGTGGCCCCCTTTCTGCATCTTCAAAGCCAGCAACAGCAGGTCAAGTTCTTCTTTTTTTTTTTTTAATTAATTAATTAACTTATTTATTTTTGTCTGTGTTGGGTCTTCATTGCTGCATGAGGGCTTTCTCTAGTTGTGGTGAGCGGGGGCTACTCTTCATTGTAGTGCATGGGCTTCTCATTGCAGTGGCTTCTCTTGTTGCAGAGCATGGGCTCTAGGCATGCGGGCTTCAGTAGTTGTGGCACTCAGGCTCAGTAGTTATGGCTCACGGGCTCTAGAGTGCAGGCTCAGTAGTTGTGGCGCATGGGCTTAGTTGCTGTGTGGCATGTGGAATCATCCCGGACCAGGGCATGAACCCGTGTCCCTTGCATTGGCAGGCAGATTCCCAACCACTGCACCACCAGGGAAGTAATGTACTTCTTATAGCACATTACTTTGACTTTTCTGATGCCCTCTTTCACTTTTAAGTACGCTTATGATTGCATTCAAATAATCCAGGATGATCTGCTCATCTCAAATCCCTAATTTAATCATATCTGCAAAGTCACTTTTGCCATGTAAGGCAACATATTCACAAATTTCAGGGATTAATATCTAGACATCTTTGTGGGGGTAGGGGGCATCATTCTGTCTACTATGGTATTATTGATTTTGTATCTTGCAACCTTACTAACATCTCTTATGAATTCTTGTAATTTATCTACAGGTTCTTTTAGATTTTCTACATATACAGTCAAATCATTTGCAAATAATGACACTTTTGTCCTTTCCAATTAGTGTGTGTGTGTGTATTTTTTTCCCCTACCTTTAAGGCCAAGGTACAACAAAAAGAATGGCTGGAAAAATAAAAAAATGGCTAGGACCTCCAGTATAATGTTCAATAGGATGGGTTATATCAGGCAATCCTATATGGTTTCTGCTCTCAGATGGAATACGTTCAGCATTTCACCATTATGCATAATATTTGCTGTAGACTTTTTTCTTCTGAAATTGAGATTATCATATGATTTTCTCCTTTAATGTGTCCACATCATTAATTACATTAATGATTTTCTAATGTTCAATCAACCTCCACTTCTGAGAAAAACCAAACTTAGTCATGCATTTTAGTAGTTATGCTAATGAGGGATATGGGCCTTTTATTTTCCTTTTTTGTATGCATTGTCCTTATTAGGTTATAATACCTAGGTTATAACAGCCTCATAAAATTAGTCACAGAGGGTACCTGCTTTTCCTGTTCTCTCAAATAGTTTGTGTAAGATTAGAACTATTTGTCACTGCAGTGGTTTTAATAAGATTGCTGACATTTTCTAAACCTAAAATGCATTTTGAAGTTTGTACATTCTTCTGAAGTTCTGTGTCAAGTGCATTATCATCTTATTTAATGCATTTAATTATTCAGTCCAGGGAAATTGGAGGCATTTATCTCTCTCTTTTTTTTTTTCTGATAGGGAAAATGAAGCTAAACAACTTACAGATAAATCTAAAGATTATATAGCCACTAAATGGCAGACCAGAACTTGCATCAAGACTTCCTGATTTCATATCCATTGTACAGCACCACATTTTCATTGATATTCTCAAGAAGTACTGATAGTTGGCTGTGGTGGTTTTAAATTCTTTTGAAAAAAATTTATGTTGTTTCTGTCTCTTCCTTTGATGTTATTTCTTGCCATCACTTTTTTCCTTTCTTTCTCTTTGCCTCACTATTTATGTTATTTCTAGTATGTTGTGCTCTCAGAGACAAAAATAGATTATTATTTTGTAACAGTAAATATGCTCTGAGTGTCTGAGGGACATTCCTAGAAGTAACCAGCATGAGTTTTATAACATCCATTTTCGATGCTAAGAAGCTTTTATCATTGTTTCTCTGTGTTACAAAAATTTCAGGTTACTAGACTGTTAATTATCTTTCTATTTATTTTTCCTACACTTTGCTACTCAAAGTGTGGTCTGTGAACCAGCAGAATTGGCATCTCCTTGGGGCATATCAGTGGCAAAACAATCTCAGGCCCCATTCCAGAACCAGTGAATCAGAATCTGCATTTTAGCAAGATCCCTGTGTGATTCCTATGGACATTAAAGTTTGAGAAGCATTGGCCTAGATCACCAATTAGATTATAAAAAATCTTTGAGAGCTTCTTATACCTTTTCATATCCGCAGTTTTAAGCACCATGCCTTATACATGGTATGAACCACACACTTATGAAATGAAGGCTATGGTGATGATTTTGTAAAGCACATGGCAAATCAGAATCCTCAGTTCTGTTTTTGACTGTGTCAGGAACTCCATATATTGCTTAATTTCAGTAGCCTTCAGTTTCTCATCTGTAAAAAGGAGGAATATAATTGCATTTTCTCTAATGACCCAACCAATTCCAAAATGCTGTACCATAACTGATAAATATCATCTTATAGTTAAACTAATTAATGTTGATAACAATTGAAATTGTTCTGAGATATTTTCTTTGCAAAAAAGTTCAACACCAGTTATGTGATGGTATTGAAAGGAATACATAATATATTAAAAAGTATCATTTGCATCCAAAGTTGTTATTGGTAAGATCTGACTTGGAAAAGATGTTTTTTTGTTTGATCAGGTATCTTTTCTCAAGCAGCAAAGCAGGGCAATAATAGGGGCCAACAATTTGTGTTTCTAGAGTTCAGGTTTGATAGTCTGGTAAAATGGCAAATCAGAAATTGCTATATGGGAAAAATATAGGAGATGATTTTTTTTTAAGGTTCAACATTTTTATTACTGAAGAATAGAATGGCTTATTAGAATGTTAGGAGATAATGCTTTGATTTCATGAACATTGTGTAGGATTATCAAACGAGAATTAATATATTCTACCTAGCAGTCTAGAATTTCACATTTTTCTAGCAATTTGTATTTGTTCCTACCTTCAAGATATCAGATGTAGAGAAGGGTAGATAAAACAGCAAAGTTACAGAAGAAGATTACCCCATTTCAGAGTGTATCTGGCTGACCTAAAAAATGAGACATTCATAATTTGATCTGCTGTTGTGTCCATCACTAGAAAACCCAGCATTTTCTTGGATAAGAATTTGCACTCAAATTGTATTACTATAAGGACATCATAATCATCATTGTGGAAACCATTTTTGACAACCCACAAAAGAATCAAGTTTTACTCATGATTGCCACTTATAGTTTTGATTCCTTTGATCTTCACATCTACTTGTTTGGCAATTCTGGTGCCTAAATTAGACATTTGGTATACTTGGTCAGCCTTGAAACTTCAAAGACAACAAGCTGTCCAGCCATCTGCAAGACTGTCATTGAAGTCCCTTGTGTTCTCACAGATTGCAGCTTGTCTACTCTGAAAGATGAGCAACAAATCTATTCCAAGCCTGAGTAAACCAACTGACCAATCTCAGAGCAACAACGATGGTCACTCATGGGTCTAGCAGTTCCCATTCGAAACACCAAAACACTGTACTTAGAAAAGTAAGGTTAGTGGAAACCTGGTGTCTTCCACACCATCTTGGAGAAGTACTGTTTATTTATTTATTTATTTGGTTGCTCCTGGTCTTAGTTGCGGCTCGCCGGCTCCTTAGGTGTGGCATGTGAACTCTTAGTTGCAGCATGCATGTGGGATCTAGTTCCCTGACCAGGGATGGAACCCAGGGCCCCCTGCATTGGGAGCACAGAGTCTTAACCACTGTGCCACCAGGGAAGTCCCAGAAGCACTGTTTTGTTTGTTTGTTTGTATGTTTGTTGGCATACTTTGTGTGATTAAGAAGTGCTCTTAGCTTATGGGAATAAGACAAAAATGCCTCTCACATATGCCTTTGGCATTGTCACATTTAACCTTTTGCACGTATGTATTGAATTTGGAGATTGTTGTTTTGTTTTGTTTTGTTTTGTTTTAGATGGCTGGAGTAAGAGGGCCTGGAGTAAGACTTTGCAGATATTACGGCAGAAGGCATTTTATTTTCATAAAGAAGGAAAAATACACCCATCTCATAATTACAAGCATTGGAGTTGAAACATTGAGACAGTTTCTATTCCTGCCTTCCACCACTAATTGGTAGATGACCTTGGGCAAATCAATTAACCTCTAGATTTCCTCATCTGCAAAATGAAAGCATTGGTTTACAGACAACCATTTAAATCCCTCCTCCAAAATATTCATTCACTCTCTAATTTATTCAGGACCTACTATGCGCCACCGGCACTAATTAACACTGTGATTCTTGGAAAGCTCGAGATTGTCTCCAACTCCTTTAAGGATCACTCCCCATCCTGCCTTAAAACCAGCTCCTGAATTCTCCCCCAAAGAGATCGAAACACTTTCCCTGTCTGAAAATATCATGGGGAAATGTCAATTGCCTTCACCCGGCGTCAACCGAGAGCGCGTGCTCCAGCCGGTTAGTGACTTTTTCTTTCTTTGTAAAGGGCAACCTCTGCATTTTAAAGGGCAACCCAGTCACCCGAAAAAATGCAATTGAAAGGGCGCCCGGAGGTCAGGGCGGGACACCCAACCGCTCCTTTTTCGGCCGGGGAAACCTGGGAAACATTTTTTGGGCTCCGTCCGAGTCACGCGGCAATTCCACGGCGGGAATTGCGCAATGCGGCGAGTCGGACGGGCGTCTGGGGGTGGAAAGAAGTGGGGAAGGCTTCCGCAGTGCCAACTCCCGCCCCCGCTAGGGAACTGCGAGGCACTACGGCGCGGTCAGGCCAGCTGGGCTCCGGGTGGCCCCCAACCCGGGCCAAGAACGCCTCGCTTCGCCGTAGGGGCCGAGGACTGAGAAGCGCGTGGGCGCCGTCCCTCTCTCGCGCTGGGGCCGCCGCCACCGCCCGCGTCCCGGGACTCTGTGAGGAGCCGGAGCGCGAGCTGGAACGGCGCCCCAAGGCGACGCGGGGGGGACGCGGGGGGGACGCAGCCAAGCCGCATCGATCGCGAATGGGAACTCCGCGCTCGCGCTTTCGGTAAGAGCACCGGGGCTTCCAGCGGCGCCTCGCTCCCGCCCTCGCCGGCCCGGCTGCCCTTTCGGATGGTGACGCAGCCGGCGGAGTACGCAGAAGTCTGCGCGGAAACCTGGAACCTCCCCCGGCCGCTGGCGCCGCCTTCCCGCCCCCGCGCAGCCTTAGCCGCGCCGCGCTCCGCTGAGCCCCGCGCAGGTTGCCCCGCAGGGAGCGAGGACTTGAGCCGCGCTGCAAGGGTTAAACTTCTGAGCGGTCCCTGGGTGCAGGCTCGGTGATGAACGTTTGGTCCCACTCATTACTCACGTCACTATCTTTGTGATGTGCATACTGTTGTTAGCTTCACTTAAAGAGGTGGGGAAACAAGCTCAAAAAAATCAAGTTACTTTCTTGAAGTCGAACAAGGCAGAGCTGCGACTCAAATCCAGGGCTGTCTTGACACAGATATATCCTACTTCTCTTGGATCAGCCGCTTCATGGCTTTAATTCCCGTGAGCCGCGAACAGGTAACAGGTGGGACAGGTAAACAGAACTGGAGCTCCTCTTCCTGGGGTGACGGGAACAGTTTGCTTCTGGTTGGTGCTCACACATTAGCCCAACTGTGCTGTAAAAAAAAAAAAAGAAAAAAAAAAGTTTTCCGTGTATACCATGAAATTGAAAAGGTTGGAAAGCGTTTCTCAGCCTTTGCGCCTCTATTTTCAAACTGTATACTGGGATCCGGGACACCTATCATGTGGGATTGCTGGAGGATTAAATAAAACAGTATTTTACATGTTAATTTTTCCTTCCTTTTGCAGCGCTCCCGGGGACATCGGGGCACTCACCCTCCTCAGCACTGAAGAGGGGACGCAGTCATTCTAGGTCAACCCCTTTTCTGACAGATGAGAGATTTAATCCACGCAACGGAAGATCACTTAACCCCATCGCCATTTAATTAGTGACAGACACCAAGCTAGGGGGCTCTGTCTCTTGGCCCCTACAAAGGCTCTTTCCATTTCACCCCCTCCCCCCGTTTTTCCTCCAGAAGCTTCAGAACAGCTCTGAGGCCAGAACGCGACTTCCTCCGTGACCGATGGCAGTGAAGTGGGCGGGAACCTCCCGGAAGGCTAGAGGAGGAAGTCGAGTCCTGGGTCTCACAGCCTGCCTGCCCCCCCGGAGAGGGGGACACCCCCTCCCCCCGCCTGGGCCTCTTTGCTGGCTGGGGGGCGGGTGGTGGTGCCCCTTTTGGTAACTCGGGGAGTAGCTCCAGACCAGTAAAAAGATAGAAGTCCGTGTGTGTGTGTGTGTGTGTGTGTGTGTGTGTGTGTGTGTGTGTGTGTGTGTGTGTGTATTTCCAGCTGTGGAATGTCCAAGCAAAAGTAGATTAAAGTAAAAAGGAATATGCTAGCTTTAGGATTCTATCCTGGATGGGATAGAGTCCTTCCATGGCAAATCATTTCAATATCAGCACAGAATTTTCAGGGGAGTTTATCTTGAAAAGTGAAACAGGCTAATGGAAGTTTTCTAACATCATAAAATCTTGGGAATCGTCCACTCTGTTTGCTTGGGTTTCAAAATCACTACTGACTGGAGCAGCTGTTTTTCCCTTCCAAGGGTCCATTTTCTGAAATGAGGCTAAAATATCTGGACAGCCCTTTCCCATGGGTACCATGGAATGTTGGGAACATGAATGGCCTCTTAGTAGAGTTGGAGCTCCAAAGGGAAGTAATAGGACCATGAAAGGTCCTTTAAAAACAAAACTCTCCTTTTTAAAAATCATAAAAATAATTAGTACTCATTGTGGAAATGTTAGATTTTTTTTTTCAGAATCAGAAAGAAGAAAAAGAATTGGAATCCCACACCCAGAAAACTGTTGACAATTTGATGTATAGCATTATATGTAATCAGACTGAACACACTGCTTTTTTCCTTGAACCACCTCTTTTCCTTGAATAAAATATCATGACATGCCACTAAATATTTTCCATACTTGTTTTAAAATATTTAGTATTCCATTGTACATTCATTTAGCCAAAGCCCAATTGAAGGACTTAAAATTGTGCCCAGGATTTTGCTATTGAAACAACAATGAAGTATGAGCCTTGTAGCTAAATCTTCAAGTACATTCTCAATTATTTATAGAGGTAAATTTCCTACAAGTGGTATTTCTGAGACCAGGGATAAAGATTGCCCTACAGTGACCTTTTCAGCTTGACTTTTTCCCCCAGTGTTTTCCTGGACTTTCTATACCATTTGTTCACCAAGAATTTATTGAGTACCCTGTACATGCCAGACATGCCTGGATACAGAGATGAACCCTCCGAAGCACAAAGTGCCATAGTTGTTATCAGAGAAAGCTTTGGGTAGCCAGATGCCCAGTTTGAAGAGGATCATGAAAGACCAGTAGACTTTCTTGAGACCAACAGATTTTAGGTGAGAGGAGGTTAGTGGGGAGCATTGAAAAGGGATGGGAGGCACAACGAGGTCAAGGGGGAATTTCCTGTACAAAAGCATGGTGGCCTAATAGGCTGGTGGTATGTTTTCATATATTTGGGGAAATTGTGAGTTGTCTTGTGTGTGTATATTAAGAGTCGATCTGGGAAGGAGAGCAGGACAGGAGACAAAGAAATAGCCTCTGTGTCATGCTAAAAAGTTTGGACCTTATTCTCAAAGCAAACGGAAAGGGATTTATGGCGCCTCTAAGGTCATGATAAAATTGGATTCCACCACTTAACCCATTGATGGGCACTGTCTTCAGTGGGTCCCCCAAATCATTCCTGGGGAGGGAAAACAAAAGATAGAAAAATTTGCAAAGGAAATCTCCCAAAAGAATGTTGAAAACTGCAGAGAATCAACCAAACTCATTGCTAGTTACTACTGTATCCATCACACTTAAGGGCGGGCTGTAGTTATAATTAGTAAGTTGGATCATGAGAAAATTTCTCTTCTCTATCTTGAAGAGAGTGACTTTAATACTGGTGCATGCCCAGACATTACTTCAGTTTCCTATCAGAAAAACAAACCCAAGACTTCCAGTAAGTCTAAAAACATGCTGCATAGATGGTGGTTTAAGAAAAACTTTTATTTATAGACAAAAACTCAAGTGCCTGCTGTGACCAGGTAGGTAATGACTTTCAACAATTCAGGAAAGTTCTCAGCTATTATTTCTTTGAATATTTCCTTTCCCTCATTTTTGCTATCTCCTTAGAGAATCTGGTTACATGTGTATTAGACCTTCTTTTATTTATTTAATATCCCGCAGCTTGTGGGATCTTAGTTCCCTGACCAGGGATTGAACCAGAGCCCTCGGGCAGTGAAAGCACAGAGTCCTAACCACTGGACCACCAGGGAATTCCCCTAGACCTTCTAATTCTATTGCCCAAGTCTGGCAGTCTCTCTTTCATATTTTGTATCTGCATTTGGATAATTTTTTAGGATCTGATTTCCAGTTTGCTAATTCTTCAGCTTTATCAAATCTCCCTTTGAACTTGAGTTTTAAATTTCTGTCGTTTTTTCATTCCTAGAAGTTTTATTGGACAATTCTATATAGTTTCTTGCTCATTTCTGTTGGCTTTATTTTCTTTTCTTTTTTTTTTTTTTAAGCTTAAGTTCTTTTCTTTTTTTTTTTTTAATAAATTTATTTATTTATTTTCGGCTGTGTTGGGCCTTCGTTTCTGTGCGAGGGCTTTCTCTAGTTGCGGCGAGCGGGGGCCACTCTTCATCGCGGTGCACGGGCCTCTCACTGTCGCGGCCTCTCTTGTTGTGGAGCACAGGCTCCAGACGTGCAGGCTCAGTTGTTGTGGCTCACGGGCCCAGTTGCTCCGCGGCATGTGGGATCTTCCCAGATCAGGGCTCGAACCCGTGTCCCCTGCATTGGCAGGCGAATTCTCAACCGCTGCACCACCAGGGAAGCCCTGGCTTTATTTTCTTGAAACAAAGTCAGTCTCTCCCCTGACTTCTATACCTCCATCAGCAGGAAGCAAGAGGGAAGCCTGTAGTAACCTGTGCTTCAGATAAGGACATATCTTCCCTAACCCTCACATAAGCATTGTCAAGAGCGAACAGAGAGGCCTAGCACTCTATGTGCTTTTGTGAAGAGAATTCTCCCTCCACAGCAACCATACTCACAGTGGGGTTCCTTACCACTGCCTGCCTTGAAACCATTATAATCTCATTATGCCTCTGTCCCCTGTTAATGTCAGTCGCACAAGAAGCCCAGGACTCTCAAGTCATCCCTCACACCCAGAGCTAATCCCCATGTGGCTCTAAGGACAGTGAGATAGCCTCTACTGTAGTACGCCATATCTCTCCTAGTTTTTTTCTTTTTTCACCACCTGCCGTACTACATATTTTATTAAGTTATTTGTTTGTCTTCCTCTCCTAAAATGTAACCTCCTTGAGAGCCAGGGTATTTATTTTGTTGGCTGCTTTGTCCTTAGAGCTTAGAACATTACATGGAAAATAGAAGGTATTAAAAAAATTTTTGTTGAGTGAATTAATATTAAGCCTTATTTTATATTCTGTGTCTTGACATTCTATAGCTGAGGATTTTGCAGGTCTGATTTGTGTTATCTGCTGCTGCTGCCTTTTACTCTTTGTGCCTCATTTACTTGTGTGTTTTATGGATTTTGACTCTGAACTCATATTTTTTGGATTTTGTCTATAGGAATTCTTCAAAATATAGATTGAAGTTACATTCATTCAGAGATCATTTGTGTTTATTCTTATAGTTGCCTGGGGTCACTACTTACCCAGGACCAAATTAGTATCTCTGTTTTTAACTACAAAAGTAGGCTGAACTGGGCTACAAAAATGTGTGTGGGATTATCAGCTTGTGGATGTAAATTATCAAAAGATACACATGTCAAAATATATGTATGTGTATTTATCTTTTGATAATTTATAACCACATTCTCCTTGGTACTTGGCTGTATATATTTTTCCCACGTGCCGAGGTCCAGACAGGCAAGTTTCCTTGTCCCTTTCTGTGCAGCAGGTTTTATTCTGTTTATCCTTACACTGGAAGTGTAGCCCCCTTTGGGTTTTCCAGCTTTATTAGGTTTCCCCATCTTGGGTGGACTTAAGCTTGAGCTGATTTCTAAAAGTCCAGTCTCCTCAGATCTTCAGATTTCTCAAGAGTAACTTGATTCTTCACATGAAATCAGCAATTTTTAAGTGTTGACAATCAATTCAAATTTATATTTTTAAGTGCTGGACAAAACAATTACCATGGGTCATATTTGAGCTTTGGTCTACCAGTTTACAATCTCTGTCCTAAACAGATTGACCCATGTGTATTGTATATATATGATGCAGGATGCATTTTGTTGGAATACATCTATTAGATACAATAGCCACAGATTTGGAGAGAAAGGTCCAATTTTAGATTTCTGCTTCTTTTTCTCTATAAATATACTTGCCAGATCATGTGTCTAGATTTTTCTGTTCAGGAAATATGATCATTAAATCTACAATATAAGGAAATATAGGGCATAGTCCCTGCCCCCAAGGTTTTACATTCTATGCAAAGTAGAATGTGCAAGATGGATTGAAGTATCATGAGTTTTAAAGAAGGAAGACCATCTAGGAAGTCACTACCTCAGTCTGGGCCTGTATTAAAAGAGCCAGAGTGAGGGCGTGATGGCACTAGAAGGAAAGGGGCAGATACCAGATATTTAAAGGAAGAAGTGATAGGAGTTGATAACTGAATGAATGTGGGCTAAGAATAGGAGAGGAATTATGTTTGTGCTTATGTGATCAGTAAAATTCTAAAATTTCTTTTGGTTTGCTCATTTCTCATAAACCAGACAATGTGAAAGATTTTATAATTTATAAAAGGCTCAACAAATATAATCAGTTTTTATATAATAAGGAGAAAAGGAAAAATCCAACTATTGGGGGAAATATTTTGGCTGATATATTTATATATATTATCCTCTTCTAGTACCTTCTCAACATTAAAGGACTGCCTTTCTCCTTTAATAAACAAAAATAATGTACACAGACACATCAAGATTTCAAAATATCTATATGCTTCTCAGGTTGGAAAGCTTCATTGAAATAGACTGTCAGTATTCTCCTAAATCAATGCTATTAGTTCCACTTATGGCATTTCACTGGCATCTGATTGTTTGAAGGGGCTATAGGGAAGCTGATGATGTTAAGTAAGATAGATTATGGATCACATTCAACTCTCAGTGGGCCTGGCAGGCATAACTCCCATTATTGCTAATGGGAGTTTTGAGTATAAGCTTTTGTGTACTTAAGAGTTTACCATTAAAAATCTGTCCATCTCTTCATCCTTTCAGTAGGTTGAAATAGCTTTAACTTTAGGTGTAACTGATTAATTGGTTGGGACAATGGCCTGATTGTAAATGATCAATGCCCAGCAGGTTCCCCCAACTTCTGCCCCTTTTTAGTTCCACCCTAGAATAAAGAAAACAATTTAGAAATTACCAAGCACTTTCACATGCATGGTGTCACACTTGAATCTCTGCAATTCTGTCCTGAAAGTAGGTTAGTGTCTTAGTTCAGGTGGCTATAACTAAGTACCAAAGACTGAGTGGCTTATAAACAATAGAAATTTATTTCTCGCAGTTCTGGAGGTGTCTGAGGTCAAGGTGTCAGCATGGTCAGGTTCTGATAAGAACCTTCTTCCTGGTTGCAGACTACCAGCTTCTCATTGTCTCCTCCAGTGGTGGAATGAGGACGAGAGAGTTCTTTGGGGTCCCGTTTACAAGGGCACTAAACCCATTCCCAAGGGCTCCACCCTCATGACCTAATTCCCTCCCAAAGGCCCCACCTTCTAATACCATCATATTGAAGGTTAGGATTTCAACGTATGAATTTGGGGGAGACACAAACATTCAGACCACTGCAGTTGGGCTTACCTACTATTTCAATTTAGAAACTTGACTATCAGGTTGCCTTGAAGTTTCTTGTTCAACATCACAAGGCTTGTGCACGTGAAAACAGGATTAGAACCTAAGTCTCATGGCAACAAGTCCGTTGCTTTTTCCAGGGCTCCAAATTGCTTCTCAGCCATTCAATTTAACAAGTGTTAAATTACATGTGTGGCTTCATTAGGTTCTGAGGGTGGCAAGAGTGCACAATATCGCCACGGCTCCCCAAGGACTTAGAGTTTATTTGATCAAGATCTGTGTACATATAAAATGGCTACAGCATGAGAATTGTGTTTTCATGAAGTATTTTAGGAATGTAGTGAAAGGAGAAATCATCATGGCTGTTCACTGGGGAAACTTTCATGGAGGAGGCCTGTGGATGTTCATAGCTGCTCGGTAGCAAATTAGGTACCAAATTAGGTAACTCATCAAGAGGATGAATACCTACTCTGTGTCGGGCACTGTGCTGGGTACCTCTCTTACCTTCTCTTATTTAAACCTACTCTCCACGTTACTCTCCACTTTACACTCTACTCTCCCTCAACGTGCAGGCAGACCTATGGGCTAGAACAGAGAGAGGGGGCATCTACTGTGTACATGGTCTCACTTTATAAAAGAAAGTCCTGACCCACAAAAAAATGCTTTGAGATAATCATGAAAAGGCCAAGCCATCAATCAAACATTTTGCCAAACTTAGGAAAACAAAACAAGAGAGAATATAAGTACAGAGGACATTAAAAGATCAGCATCTTTTTTTTTGTTTTGTTTTTGTTTTTATGAGATTATTTTATAAAACTTCCTATGTACAGCACGGTGACTATTGTTAACAATACTGTATTATATATTTGAAAGTTGCTAAGAGAGTAGATCTTAAAAGTTCTCATCGCAAGAAAAAAAATTGTAACCATGTGTGGTGATGACTAGATATATTGAGGATCAGCATCTTTTAAACAGACCCAGTCTTTGTGGCCTAATACTTGGGGGACAGTCAGCTTCAGGAGGTCAAGATGCTTTGTTCCCCGAACGACTGAGGAAGGTGATCCCTAAGGAAGCTCATCTCCCTGGACAAGTTTCTAAAGCTATCAAATATGGTTTACATGTGTTTTCTAGAACTTTTATTCAATGTACTTTTTGTACATACATATTTACAATACATACATACTTTTGTATTCATATTATTTAAAAATTTTTCCCTAATGCCCTATGTTCCATGATAACAGTTTTGTCAACACTGTAATGGTTGGCCAGCATTGGTGCTGGTTGGTACACCCTTCTCCACAGCTGTCGCCAAGTGTACAACTTGTTGCCAAGGTGCCAAGTTTACAACACAGAGGAGAAAGGCTTCAAGCAATTGCAAGAGAAGGGGGCAGCGTCAAACATTAGGTCACAGGGCTCAAAGGAGGAGGATAAGAAGATGCTGGAAAATTAGGTGGAGAGTTGACAAACAAGAACAGTTCAATTAGGGTACTTTTTTATTGTGGTGAAATTAACATACATAATATGCTATTTTAACCATTTTAAGTGCACAATTTAGTGGCATGAATTATTTACACCGTTGTGCTACCACTACCACTATCTATTTCTAAAACTTTTCCATTACCCCAAACAGAAGCTCTGTACCCATCAAGCAAATAACTTCCCATTACTCCTCCCTCCAGCCCCTGAGAAACACTAATCTACTTTCTGTCTCTATGTATTTCCTACAGTATTTGTCCTTTTGTGTCTGGCTTATTTCAGGGTTCATCCATGTTGTAATATGTATCAGAACTTCATTCCTTTTACTGGCTGGATATTATTCTATTGTATGTATATACCACATTTTGTTCATTCTTCTGTTGATGGACACTTGGATTGTTTCCACCTTATTGGCTATTGTGAATAGTGCTGCAGTGAACATTGGCATACAATACCTCTTTGAGTCCCTCTCTGCAATTCTTTTAAGTGTATACTAGGAGTGGAATTGCTGGTAATTCTGTTTAACTTCTTGAGGAACTGCCAAGCTGTTTTCCACAGGGACTGCACCATTTTACATTTCTACCAGCAGTGTATGAGTGTTCCAATTTCTCCACACCCTCGCCAACACTTGTTATTTCTGTTTCTGTTTGTTGTTTGTTTATTTGTTTAATAGTCATCTTCATATGTATGAAGTAGTTTCTTATTGTGATTCTGTGTTACATTTTCCAATGACTAATGATGTTGAGCATTTTAAAAATTGGGTTGTTTGTCTTTGATTGAGTTGTAGGAGTTCTTATATACTTTAGATATTAAACCCTTATCAGATGTATGACTTGCAAATATTTTCTCCCATTCTGTGGGTTCTCTTTTCACTTACTTTTTTTTTTTGTATTAGCAAAGTTTTACTTCTGGAGGGGATATATGTATACATATAGCTGATTCACTTTGTTTTACAGCAGAAACTAACCCAACATTGTAAAGCAATTATACTTCAATTTAAAAAAAAAAAAAAAGGAAAAAAAAGATTTGCTTAGGTTAAAAAAAAAGTTTTACTTCAACATTTTTCCTGCTTATAAATAACTCTGAAAAACTTGATATGCATGAGGCTAACATAGCTGTTATTTAAAGGCAATGTAGGGGCCACTGAAAATGTCTCCCTGACAAGAGACGCTGCTCAAAATCTTCTTCATGCTGGGGGTGAAGGCAGGAGGATGGGGTAGAGCTCTGCCATCAATCCCCTGCCCCAGTCCCCCTCCCCATGGTGAATCAGACTCTGCTAAGTTGACAGCTTGGAGCTCCTAAGGTTACCTGAATATTTCGGTGTGTTAGGGGAAAATGCCAGGGTTTCAAGATGGCCCATGTGCCAGCCTGATGGGCCCTCAGCCAGCACCTTCTTCCCACTCCAGACACAAGAAGAGCCAAGCTCCTGGCTGGCTGGGGCCTGCTTGGGCCCTTGGGTGGGAGGTAGCCTTTCACCCCCAGCACCCCTCCCCACTCCCCACCAGGAATTTTTGGTGTCACCTGTCTCATGTGGTATCAGATGCTGCTGAGGCCTAGTCATGGCTCTGAGGCAGACAGTGAGGGGTGGCAGGCAAAGGTCCCAGGACCGTGGCTGGGGGCAGTCCCAGCACCTGCAGCTCTGGGCTGCCCCTACTTTTATGTTTATTTCCAGACTGTGGACCCCCGCAGGGAGGGTTGGGTGGGGCATGGTGATGGCAGCCACATCCCTGTAATAGGAGAAGAGGGCAAGAAGGGAGAGACAAAGTGTCATGAGGACAGGGACAGGGCTGAGTGAGAACCAGCCAGGAACTTGCCCTGAAGTTTGCCAGCTGTGGCCCACCTGAAACAGAGCTCTGCTTCCAAGGGGACCCCTCAGGTCAGCCCAGCTGGGTGACCACCCAGGGCATAGGCAGGCCAGACTGAACCTGGGGCCACAGCATTAAATAACACTGGCAGAGGAGGACTGGTTGAGGACAGGGCATGGTGAGTGTTCAGGGTGTGATGCTGCCAGTGCCCAGCCATCAGAAGGGGAAGCAGCGCTCCTTGAAGTGACCCACGTGGTCCAGGTTGGGCAGGCAGGAGTACCAGAGGTTCCTCCTCCAGGGCAGAATGTGGTCCTGGATCATCTCCTTGTTCACAAAGCCCGAGCTGTAGTCCCAGGCTTCAGGGGCTTTGTCTACCATGTACCAGAGCTTGAAGCAAGTGGAATGTTCGTTCCTCCAGCTCCGGCTGCAGCAAAATGTCCTTCTTGGTCTGATTGGCAAAGAGCAGTTGGCACACGGTGTCATCCAAGTCCCTCATGATGGCACGGATCACCTGTAGCATCCAAGTGATGCTTGTTCCTCCTGTGATCATGTGAACAGACTTCACTTCTTGATGGGGTTAGATTTCTTGTCTGGACAGATGGCAAACTTTCCTTTGC
This sequence comes from Balaenoptera musculus, assembly GCF_009873245.2. Classification (NCBI taxonomy): domain Eukaryota; kingdom Metazoa; phylum Chordata; class Mammalia; order Artiodactyla; family Balaenopteridae; genus Balaenoptera; species Balaenoptera musculus. Next base: position 55,864,199 of record NC_045785.1, on the reverse strand, counting down.
CCTGGTAGACTAGCAGCCAGCTTGGGCCCTGGAACTCAATGATGTCTCCAATCTTCTTGTTTTCCAGGTATGGGGACATCTTTACTTCCAGTGGGAAACTTGGGCTGGGTGTCTTTGAAGTAAACCTTGATGACCAGGTCCACTAAAGCCCTTTCATCATGGCTGGAGATGGTGTAGGGCTGAATGGTAAGGTTTTGGTGGATTTGAGCTGAAAAGTAGATGTGATGGCCTATGAGGAGGCCCAAGATGTAATGGGGCCGTAGCAGGTTGAAGTAGAACCACTGGGTGTTATGGCTGATGATCTCCTCACCGATAAGCCACAGTGAGTACTTGATGTCCAGGCTTTCAAAGGTAATGGCTGGGGCCCAGTGCTGCATAGCAGGGCGATAGAGGAACCAGGCTGGGGAGAGCACCGTGTGGCCCAGTGTGCTCAGCTGGGCCCTGTGGTGGTGGCGGCTGCCCCAGCCAAGAAAGTTGGGCTGCCTCTTCTCACTTTCTTAATAATATCTTTTGATGCACAAAAGTTTTCAATTTTGATGAAACCCAGTTTATCTTTTTTTTTTTTTTTGGCTGTTTTGGGTCTTTGTTGCTGTCTCTAGTTGCAGCGAGCGGGGGCTACTCTTCATTGCGGTGCGCGGGCTTTTCATTGCAGTGGCTTCTCTTGTTGCGGAGCACGGGCTCTAGGCACGCGGGCTTCAGTAGTTGCCGCACGTGGGCTCAGTAGTTGTGGCTCACGGGCTCTAGAGCTCAGGCTCAGTAGTTGTGGTGCACGGGCTTAGTTGCTCTGTGGCATATGAGATCTTCCCGGACCAGGGCTCGAACCCGTGTCTGCTGCATTGGCAGGCGGACTCCTAAACACCGTGCCACCAGGGAAGTCCTTATCTTTTTTTTTTTTTTTTAATTGCTCATGCTTTGGTGTCATATCTAAGAATCCATTGCTAAACCAAACGTCACCAAGATTGACCCCTATGCTTTCTTCCAAGAGTTTTATGGTTCCATTTTGAGCTAATATTTGTATATGACGTGAGATAAGGCTCCAACTTCATTCTTTTGCATGTGGAAATCCAGTTGTGCTAGAACCGTTTGTTGAAGAGACTACTCTTTCCCCATTGAATGAAAGTAGCCCTTCTGGAAAATCAATTGGCCATAGATGTATGGGTTTAATTTCTGGACTCTCAATTCTGTTTCATTGGTCTATATGTCTATCCTTATGCCAGTATCACACTGTTTAGATTACTGTAGCTTTGTAGTAAGTTTTGAAATCAGGAGTTGTGAGTCCTCCAACTTTGATCTTCCTTTTTAAGATTATTTTGGCTATTTTGGGCCTCTTGCAATCCCATATGAATTTGAGGATGGGTTTTTTTCATTTCTGAAAAAAAGGTTGTTAGAATATTGATAGAGATTGTGTTGAATCGGTAAATCACTTTGGGTAGTATTGCCATCTTAACAATTTGAAGTCTTCTAATCCATTAACATGGATGTTGTTCCATTTAGTTAGGTTTTCCTTAATTTCTTTCACAGATGTTTTAGAGTTTTCAGTGTACAATATTTCACTTCCTTGGTTAAATTTATTCTTAGGTATTTTATACTTTTGGATGCTATTTGAATACTAGTGGAATTGCTTTCTTTATTTCCTTCTTGAATTGTTCATTGCTGGTGTATTGAAACACAACTGATTTTTGTGTGTTGATTTTGTGACCTGCAACCCTGCTGAATTTTTTTATTAGCTCTAGTAGCTTTCTTGTGGATTCTTTGGAATTGTCTGTATGTAGAATCATGACATCTGTGAATAGAGATATTTTACTTCTTTCTCTCCAGTTTGTTTCCCCTTTATTTATTTTTCTTACCTACTTCCTCTAGCTAGAACTAGTGTTGAATAGCACCATTCAACTAGTGTTAAATAGCAGTGATGCAAGTAGGCATCCTTGTCTTGTTCCTACTCTTAGGGGGAAAGCTTTCAGTCTTTTACTATTATGACGTTGCTGTGGGTTTTTCATAAATGACCTTTATCATGTTAGAGAAGTTCCCTTTTATTCCTAGTTTTCTGAATGTTTGTATCATGAAAGGTTGTTGGATGTTGTCAAATGCATTTTCTGTGACAACTGAGATAATTTTTTTTTACATTTGTCCTATTAATGTGGTTTATTACATTGATTAATTTCCTTATGTTGAACCACTCTTGCATTCCTGAGATAAATCCCACCTGATCATGGTGTATAATCCTTTTAATATGCTGTTGGAATTGGTTTGCTACTATTTTGTTCAGGATTTTTGCATCTAGAAAGGATATTGACCTGTAATTTTCTTTTCTTGTGATGTCTTTATTGCCTTTGGTATCAGTGTAATGCTAGCCTTCCAGAATGAGTTGGTAAGTGTTCCCTCCATCATGGTTAACTGCATCAACTTTGGAGGCAGATGGTGTCAGTTTTAATCCTGCTTTTGCCACCAAAAAGTTTGTAATAAGTTTTTCATTATTTAACCTCTCTAAACTTCAGTTTCCCATCTATAAAATAGGTGCGTTGGGAGTATTAATTGGGATCATTTATTGTAAAGCCAGTGGTGTGCTGGTAAAGGTTTAAAAATCAGCTCTTAGGGGACTTCCCTGGCAGTCCACTGGTTAAGACTCCACACTCCCAATGCAGGGGGCGCAGGTTCAATCCCTGGTCGGGGAACTAAGATCCCACATGCGGTGTGGTGCGGCCAAAAAAAAAGAGTCAGCTCTTAGAGAAGGTGGGAGTGGGAAACCCTGATTTGTAGTGTTTGCCTATTTCCATGGTGTAAATACTCCTGCCATGGCTGATTTAAAGATACCATTGTGAAGTCATCTAAGGTGGAGATGAGAAGAAATGCACACAGTATGCTCTCATGAGCCAGTGGGAGCTGACTCCAGTACATCACTTTTTTTAAAAAGTATGAAGTACATAATAAATGGTCAATCATGAAATATTATCACTTCAGTTGCCTGTAACAAAAAGCATAAAATAAAATGAAAATAGAATGATTCCTGAAAAGTCAAGATATAAATCTCCCTTTCTATTGCCTTATGTTCTAAAATAATTTATATTCTAGGTACTTTGAAATGTTATCTTCAGGTGGTCTGTCCTCTGTGGGAATCACATTGCATATCCCCTTACTATCTCTAGATCCTGTATCATTGTTTACAGTGAACATAATCACAGGGCAGATGGTCTCTGTCCACAAGTCCGTCTGCCCTGCTGGCAATTGACTGCACCTGGAAAAACTTGTTACTCCTAATTGCTTAACCATGTTAACCTTGAAGGCTGCTGGAAAACTTAGAGGCATCATCCTGCCTTGGCTCCCTGGTAACTAAGGTGTTCTGCCTGATACTGGTCTTGACAGCAGTCACCACCCGCTCATGCTTTCCCTAGAAGGCATAGATTGCCCAACCACCTCATCAGGCAAACAATTCTGCCAATGTCATGTCCTCTAGACTTCTGCTCAGACCCAGGCTTAGGAACATTTATGAAGCAAAGACTGTCTTGCCCTGTTCCCTGGGTACCTTGTCCCAATTCTTTTACCAAGTCACTGTTGTCCCATGTTCCTTATCCACCCATCTATCCATCCATCGTGCATCCAACCAAGACTTACAGAGTGCCTAATGGCTGCAAATACAAAGATGGTATATGGTTTCCATTGTCCATAAACTCACAGCCTGGGATGGGGTAGGGTAGAGTGGAGACAGATATGCAAACAAATAGAATATATTGTGATAAGGGAAAGTACAAAAGTATATGCAAAGTACTCTGGGAAACTAAAGGAGGAATTCTGCTTGCCTCTGGAAGTTAAGGAGGTTTTCGCAGAGTGTGTACAGGTAACCGTTGTGTAAAGCAGAGGCTTGGGGCCAGATAGGGTAGATTTTGTGTGCCTGACTGTGCCATTGAACCTGATCCTTCAGCAACAGGGAGCCTTTCTTTTCTTTCCTTTTTTTTTATTGCCCTGCATCTTAGAACTTCAAGGCTATGGTCCCTGTTAATAATAAAAAAATAACCAACTTTTTAAGGGCTTATAATGTGCCAGATATTGTACTAAGTGCTTTAAAATCATTATTTAACTTAATCTTCACAACAGCCTTAGAAAATAGAAATTATCATCCCCACTTTACAGATGAGAAAAATGAAATTTAAAACTCTTAAGTCACATAACTAGGAATGGGTAGAACTAAAACCCAGCTCTAATTCAGTGCTGAGTCTGTGCTCTTAGAAACACAAGCCAGCTGGACTTGGTATAGTTGAGGGCCTGGGAAGAGTGGTCCCATCTCCCCACACCAGCCTCCCAAAACTTCCTCCCATTTTACAGTGCTCGTACGTTAAACCCTCTTACCACCTACCTGGGCCGCTAGCAATTATCTGAAAGTACCTTGTTTAGGAGGCAGCGGTAGTTAATGTGGAGAAGGACTTCGAAGGATGTTGACAGCAGTGGGAATTTACTTCCAAGAACTGCGGTTGCTGTCGGCTGATGTTGAGTTAGTGATTAATATGCTCTTGTGTGATTCAGCTAATGCCCCTCCCAAATAATGTGTTAACCCAGTGAAAAAAGCACATGTCCAACTAAGCTGAATGTCAGACCTCTGTGTCAACTCCCATTTTACATTCTGTAGAAGGAAAAGCAGTCCCACTTAACACTGCTTACCAGGTATTTTATATATATATAATTAATTACATTATTAATTATATATAATTAATTATATAGATATAGAATTTAATTTAGTGTTGACATCAACTCCGTGAGATTGTGTGTGTGCAGATAAGTAACCTGAAGCTCAGAAAGGTGAAACCACTTGTTCAAGCTTATGGAATCAACTTCTTTCTACTACTCCAGGACCCTAACTATTGGGGTGGTCTTGTTTAGTTTATAACATAGTGAATAACCGCTCTTCTTTTTAATACAGAAACGTTATTTATTTTTAGAGATGTCTCTAAAGGAGCATTATTATTTTAGAGATGGGGGTAGTGGAAAGAATGGGCACTTTGAAGCTAGGTATTCCTGGGTTAGAATTCTAGTTCCTGCTCTGTAGTGGTGTGACCTTTGGTAAATTCCCTAATCTTACCTCAAAAGATGATTGTGAGAATTGAAGCAGGTGGCTGGTCCCTAGGGGTACTTCAATACAGGTTAGTCCTTCTCAGCTGCTGGTCGGTGTAACATGAATGAGCATCTCCAGACATCTCAAGCAAATTGGTTAAATAATCAATATATTCTTAGAGTTTATTTTAATTAAAGAAAAAAAACCTCCTACCAGGTGGCCTTTTGGGGGGAAATTTAGGGACGGTAGTGTCAAATGAGGCAAATCATACAGCCCCCACAGGTTGAGACTCAGCAGACCCACCAGTGAGGCCTATTATACCCATGAGAGTTCTGGGGAGGAATGGGAAAAGCTGCTGTGTTGAAGCTGAAAAAAATCTGGTCCGGGAGACAAAACACACAGACAGATAGAAAGAGAAATAACCATAGAAGGCAGCAGAGGGCAAGAGTCCAAGGAGTGATGCAGGCAATCAATACTGCGTGAATTTGGAAGAGAGAGAGAGAGACCGCTTAGAAGGGGCCAAGAAACCCTTCCTGACCTGCCTCCAGCACTCCGTCCTCCTTCTGTCCCTCCATAGTACTTCAGGTTTCTCTTAGAGTCACCAGTGCACTTAGCTGTTCGTAACAAGGTGGAGAAACTTTCACTGTCTCTTAATAGCTGGTGCCAGAATTCCTCTTGGGGATGGAAGCATCTAGGTTTGGAAAATTCGGTGTAATGGGATAGGCTGGGGAGTGCTGGAGGCACAAAGCTGAGACCCAAGGACCTGGCTGTTGGAGGAGGGGCGACTTACTGTGTTAAGACAGGGAGAATTTGAGATGCGTGGGGGCAATCTGGGATGGAATGAGTGAGGAAAAGAGAGGAGGGAGGGCAGAGGGAAAAGGAAGAGAGCAGCCAGTAGCGCAGCAAAGCTGTGATTCCTCCCCACAATTACCTACATCTCCAGCGACTGCTACTAAACCCAGGCAGCTTTGTAGGAGTGCCTTTAATGGGAAAACCAGGAAGAGGCCAAGTTTCGTTTCAACACTGTGCAGAACACATTAGACGTGGGGCGGTGGAATTTACCCAGCTCTTGAAAGGGCTCTATACTTCCACAGGCCAGGTAAAGGCTGGGGGTTCAAACCAAGTTTACCCAGATCTTTGAGAGGCAGACTTCTGAGTTATCTCTCTAATTCCTTTCTCTTTTCTTCTTTGACTTTTCCTCCCCTCTAGACTCACAGTACCTGACACATAGTAGGCACTCCATAAATATCTGTTGTGCTGAATCAAATAAAAATATGATACCTGGTCTCTGCTGTCATGGTACCTAAAATTGAGTGAAGACAACACAAATGCATTTCACACATAAAAATCTAATCTTAACAATTCTGAGAAGGCTATAGGTACCCATTAAATAGGCCTAACACTTCTCTCTCTGTTTTTCAGTATCCTTCAAGGTTTTGCTCACATTTCATCCTCCAGGAAGCCTACCAGGATTTTCAGTGATGTGTCCTGTCTCTGAAATCTTATGACATTTTCTACCTGTCTCAGCAAATTTGACACTTGATCACTTATTTTTTGATGGATGTCTTTCCTTTTTCACTACATACTACAGTCCCTGAGGGCAGGAAGCGTGGCCGCCCTTGGACAGAGGCGGCCACGCTCAGTGGCCTGAGCGTGAGTACATAGAGTACCTTAACGCACACGGCTGTTCAGTTGATTGTTACTGATCGTATGTGTCCTGCATCATATTCTCAGAAACTTGAGAACTTAGTATGTGCTTGGCAAATATTAGTACTGATTAACTATTTGCTGAATTGAGTTGAATTGTTGGGTAGCATAGACCTCTGAGATTATAAGATTCCTAGATATCATTCTCCTACCAAAGAAACAGAAAATTAGAAATGAGGAAGGAATCAAATCTAATTCTTGTTAAGCTGTAATTTATCTTCCTATTGCTTTTGGGCATAAATTTAGGCTTTCCACTTCAAATGCAAATCTGATTTCTTGGCCAGTAAATTTTGTATGGCTACTTTGAGGTTAAGAAATAAAGATGCATAGCATTTTGAGGCTGGCAGGCAGCAGAAGATCATGTGATCTAACCCAGGCGAAATGTGAGTTCAGAGAGGTTAAATAGACTGCCTTATGCTTCTGTAGGCTGTTGTAGAGCTTACTTAGCTTTCAAGTTTCCTGCTTTCTGGTCCAGTGGTCTTTCTAGGGCACTAAGCTTGGTTGTCAGAATAGCATTTCTTCAAAGTGTATTCATTATTAATGCAGTATACTAAGTCCCTGGGGTAGAATAAGCCTCATTATTATAGCTAGTAAGTCAGTCTAAAGCAATCTGATATTCCTGTAAAACTGAATAAATTTTGTAGTAAAGTACCCTTGGGCTCACTGCCTTCTGAGGTGGCCATCATCTCATTTGTCCTATATTTAAAAAAAATCCATAAATGAGCCCTTCTGTGTTAACATTCATTATAACTTAGCTTTATTGATTCTGTTATAGTGCTGTTAATTACAGGAACCACAGAAATCATTAGGTTAAATCCATAATAAATAAGATTAGTAATACTTATTCTTCTCTGTATACTGAGTGTTTTTATGATAAACTGATGTTTATCTTTTCAGACATTACTACATTAACATCTTGTAAAATAATTATATGAGACATTTTAATTTTTTTAGGCAAAAACATTTGAGTATCTTCTAATAACTAGTGATGTTAACGATCATTATTAATCCTCGTGACAACCCTATGAAGTGGACATTATCGTTATCTTCACTTACAGATGAAGAAATCAAAGCTTATAGAAATTCAGTATCTTGCCCAAGAGCCCACAACAGGGGAAGCCAAGATTAAATGAGATGATATATATGTACCTAGCACAGTGCTGAGCGGATAGTGTAGTGAATAAATACAAGTGGAAGAGTCAGTGTGAAGTGAAAATAAGTGAAAGAAAAGATGAAGCTGTTGTGAGGATAGTATATAAAGTATGTGTTATAAGTTCCTATATATTATACACATATGACTAAAATTTGATTCTGAGCTTCCTAACAGTCAAAGGGAGAAACGTAATCAGTTACATAAGTGGTAAGTAACCTTGCTTAAGAGAAGTATATACTCAGCCATAGAAAGGAATGAAATTGTGTGTCATTTGCAGACATGTGGATGGACCTAGAGACTGTCATACAGAGTGAAGTAAGTCAGAGAAAAACAAATATCGTATATTAACACACATATATGGAATCTAGAAAAATGGCATAGATGATCTTATTTGCAAAGCAGAAATAGAGACACAGACGTAGAGAACAAACATACGGACACCAAGGGGGAAAAAGGGGATGGGATGAATTGGGAGGTTGGGATTGACATATATACACTTCTATGTATAAAACAGATAATTAATGAGAACCTACTGTATAGCACAGGGAACTCTACTCCATGCTCTGTGGTGACCTAAATGGGAAGGAAATCCAAAAAAGAGGGGTTATATGTATACGTATGGCTGATTCACTTTGCTGTACAGCAGAAACTGACACAGCAGTGTAAAGCAACTATACTCCAATTTAAAAAAAGAGAGAGAAGATAAATATTTCTGGAGCTCAGACCTAAGGGTCCTTTTTCAAGACAGAGGATTTACTTTAGCAGGGACCTTAGAGGTTGAGACAAAGTCACTATGGGATGCTGTTAGAAGCCTGGAGGAAGTGATGGCCAAGCCTGAGTGAAGTGGAGAGGCCTGAGTTGCCCTGGCAGGAGGCAGAGGAAGGATTAAGAAGTTGGAGGGGTGTACTAGAAGGGCAATGTTATGGAAGACTCACCAGAGCATTATGTTCCATGGGAGGCCTGAAGGATACAACATTCACCTAAACCATTAAGAATGGCTGAGTAATATTTCATTGTGTATATATATACCACATCTTCTTTATCCATTCATCTGCTGACGGACACTGTCGTACTTGTTTCTTGATGGACCTATACTAATACATGCTCCTCAGCTAGTAACTAGCTAATCAAGTGCCATCCATGCACTGTAATGTGGCTGGAATAGTGAGTTTGTATACACCTTCTTACCTAACCTTCATAATCATTTATTGAGGTAAATGGACTGGGTAATATTATTCCAATTTTACATGTGAGGAAACTAAGGATTATTTTAGGAGAACTTGCCTGGGGCACACAGCTAGGAAGTGGCAGAGCTGAGCTGAAGTTCAAACTTAGGTTCACATTTACTCCAAAGTCAAATTTACGACTAGGCCATGGGACAGTTGGGCTGAGGGCAGAGTTATCATCTCATGAGAGTCGAAGTATCTGAGGAAGAAGGATCTCAGGTCTTACAGGAGTGGGCTGAGACAGTTCAAATCAGATCAAGGTTTATCTCAAGCAATAATTTGAGGGCAGAATCAATATTGTATCAAATGTGTGATGCCTCGAGACATCAAAGTTCTATTCTGGACAGTATCCCCTCAGTAATTTTAGTCTGAAAAGGTTTTAAAGTGTGCATTCAGGGACTTCCCTGGTGGTCCAGTGGTTAAGACTCCACGCTCCTGATGCAGGGGGCCAGGGTTCGACCCCTGGTCAGAGAACTAGATCCCACATGCCACAACTAAAAAGATCCTGCATCCTGCAACTAAGACACGGGACAGCCAAATAACTAAATAAAGTGCACATTCATAAGCATAAATATGATTCATTTGCTTTCATCTTTTTTCTTTCGTTGAATTAAACTTTTAGCAAATATCTATTGATCTCCTACTACATGTCATGCATGGTTCCTTCTAAGTAAAAAATTATATACTTTCCTTTTCCTTCCTGTTACATTTAATCAGACTCTTTTTCTTCCTTTCAGTCTATCCTTATGAGTAAGTATATTCAGTGGTCTGGTGTATTCACGGTACTAAGCAGTGGAAAAGGATCTCATTCTTGTAAGTGTAATCATTTCCCCATCATAGATGGAGCCTAACTCGTGCATCAGAGATCATATAGAAGAAGATCTGTCCGGTTACCATCAAAGTTTAGTTTCGAGGTAAAAGATTTAACATTTAATTTTACTTATCCTTTTTTTGGAGAGTGGGATGAGGGAGAGGGATTGTTAAATGAAGGGCATACATTTATTGAATACTATATTTTCAACATAAATGACAGTCTTGATTGTAAAAAAAAAAAGCACTTTAGACACTTCAGAGCATCCACTGAAATTGTAGATGGTTTAAATATTGGATATTTAAAATATTTAGCTATATAAAACCTAGAGTAATATAGAATGAACACATGCCATTTCCCTTCACTTTCTATCCCTTAAATCTCTTTTTTTTCTTAGCATATATCACTACTGACGTTATTTTAATTATTTATTCATTTACTTGTTTTCAGCTATCCTCCCCAACTAGGAACCTTTTCTGTATTATTTCACTGCTGTATTTGCAGGACAGAATAGTGCCTGGTACATAGTGGTACTCACCAAATATTTGTTGTATTCATTTATTTAACCTAAAAAGAGAGGATAATTTCCTAAAGAATCACAGGCGATATCACAATGCGAGCAGACAGACAACAAACCCAAAACCCACAGCAATTCAATGTGCTTAACTACAAGAAAACGGAAAACTTTCACAAGCATAGTTTTTTAAAGAGCAAATAGTATGCTGAAAAAATACATATCAAAAGCATGACAGAAAAACTATTGCTATTTTAATTGAAGATCCTATTACTACAAATTGATAGAAGATACTATGACCCCAGTAGATAGTGGACAAGAACAAAAACAGACTGTATTTCCCCTACCCACCCCGGCACACACATTGGTAAATTAAAAGAAACACGAAAAACAGAAACTAGTGAGAAAGCATGGGGAAAATTATTAATCTCTTTAACAATCATGGAAATTCAAAATTAAAGCAACAAGGTATATTTTTAATAAAACATTAAAGTTATAAACCATTTAAAATGTTAAAATGTCCATTGTTACAAAACCTAACATTGTGTACATTTTTTAGGGCAGTGTAAATTCATGGAAATTTCTTGGAAACTGACTTGCCAATATGAATCTATGAATCAAGAATCTAAAACTATGCAGTCCATTTGACTCAATAATTACATTTCTGTGAATCCCTCTTAAGGTATTATCTAAATATTATATATTTAATTATTATTTAGGTTATTTGCATGGAGAAAGTCATTAGTTATGAAACTTCTGTAGTAGGCATTTATAAGTAAAATGCTTATAAATTAAGTTTAAGGAAACATTTACAAAATTACATGTACACCATGATTATGCTTGTATTAATAATATCCCTAGTGAAAAAATAACTGCAAGAAAATTAGAGGTGATTTTGCCTCTCTTTTCTAGTTTCCAGAATTTTATGATTTGTACAATGGTATTTTAGTTTAGTTTTGTTCAGTATAACCTTTTAAATGCAAACCTCAGTGTTTGAATCTAATATATTTTCCCATTGTAATCTAGTAAACAGCTTTTGCAGAGAAAGACTGGTGAGCAGATGCTCTTTTGATGAAAATTTATGTGTGAAACCTATGTATGTATGATTGCTGGCTGGATGATTTTTTTTTTAATAGAATTTCCTAATAAGAGGCTTCTACTTCATTACATTTAGTTTGGTTCAGTTTGGATGAATATTTGTAGCAGATTGTAGGTTTCTTGCTACACATGACATGTTTGAAGGAGATATGTTTATTCCTCCTTTTACACTGTTCTCTCTCTGTCTCTCTCCTGTATATTCCCTATAGAGTAACCTTTAAAAGCTTTTCTATTTTCAAACATAAAATTGAATTCCTCGCCCAATTTAGTTGGTGGCATCCTTGGTCAACTCGTCGACTAATTTAGAGAATTTGGGAATCATGTGAAATTCCTTCCTCTGCCTCAGCACCCAGATCTAAGCAGTCATCACCCACTGTCTATTCTGTCTCCTCAGGTTTTTGACAACTTCTCAGTATCCCTCCCTGGTCCACTGCCTTAGATGTTAGTCTCATCACTTGCAGTTTGAAGCTCTACAATGTTATATGATTAATCTCCTTGCCCTGCAATCCATCTTCCACATTATCCCTATATTAGTGGTTCTCAAAGGGGATGATTTTTGTCCCCCAAGGCATATTTGGCAATATCTAAAGACATTTTTGGTTGTCATAAGTGGACCAGGTGGGCTGGGGAGTTGAGGGGGAAGAGAGTGGAGGAGGAGTGGAGGGTGGCTACTGGCATCTAGTGCTTAGAGGACAGAGATGTTGATGAACATCCTACAGTGCACAGGACAGCAACCCTCCCCCCATAACAAAGAATTTTCTGGCCCCAAATATCAGTAGTGCTGAGGTTGAGAAACCCTGCCCTGGAGTGATTCTTCTCAAATAAAAATCTGCTTACATACCTCAAAAACACACTATTTATTTTGGGCAGAAGTTTTTGCATAAGGCCCATCTCTTCTTATTCCCCAGTCACACAGCGTATACTTATTACTGCCTGAATGTGCCACTTTCTCCCTGGTTCCTGTAACTTACCTGCTACTTGTAGCTTCTTCTTTTCTTTTTGATTTCTTCAGGCTGGGTTTCATGGTTCTTCTCTTGATCACTTTTAGAAGAGCATGAATCATACTGAATTGTTGCTTATCTATCTCCTCCACTACACTGTGAGCATCCAGAGGTCAGGGAAACCGTGTCCCATAGGGTTAACAGAAACTGGTAACTAACAGAAATTCTTGAGCTTGTCTTCACAGCTTGCTAAAAAACCCCTCTGCTTGTAGCCTGCCTTCACTGAGCAAGCCTTAATTATTTTGTTGCAAATTGCATACCCTCCAAGCTTCCCATAGCCTAAACAGTAAGATGTTTGCCCAAGTTGTTTTCCAGGAACTTGGGGTGAGCTGAGTTTAGTTTGAGCTCCAGCTGGCTAAGACTGGTTGGGACCACTGACCCTAAAACTGGGTCTGTGCAAGTGTCCCATAAATAACCTTTTGAAGTCAGAGGGCCAACAACTGTACCCTCAGATCATGCCAAGTGCCTCCATTTTTAAACATGCAGGCCATGAAGAAGCATGTAATTCAGATACTCCTGTGCGGGACCTGATTATCTCACCTTTCCCCATGCCTAAGACCACACTGCTTCTTTATTCCTGATATACCCCAAGCTCCTCCCCTTTGGGGAGGCAGATTTGAGATTTATTCTCCCATCTTCTTGCTTGGCTGCCTTGTGAATAAACCCTTTCTCTGCTGCACACCTTGGTGCCTCAGCATTTGGCTTGCTGAGCTTCCGACAAACGTGGTTCAGTAACATCAGGAACTGGGTCTTTTTTTTGGAATCTTCAGGACCCAGTGCAATGCCTGGTATAGTGGAATGGATCTGAACTCAACCAAGGACCTCTGCTCATTCCATTTCATGAGCCCTGCAAAGCAACCAGATTTGTTCTTGGGCTTTTCTGACTTTCTTTTTTCTGTACCCTTTGCCTTACCTGAAATACTGTTCTTTCATGTTTCAGTCTCCACTCATATCACTACCACCTGTTCTTTAAGGCCCAGCTTGATTAAAAAAAAAAAAAATCACAATAACTTACTAAGCCCACCACTTGTGTCAGGCCTGGCATTATCTTAGTTCACTTTCGGCATAGTCTTTATGAGGAAGGTATTATCCCAATTTAACAGGTGAAGAAAATAATGCAAACAGCCTTGAGTGGCAGGTGAGGCAAGACATTCACTCAAACACCCGCAAGGTAGGCAGCTGGACTGACCTTCCCCACTTGATTCTCTTCTCTGTTATCTCTGCTGTTTCCTTCCAGAAGACACCCTAGAGATTGTTTAGTCTGCCCCTCAACACTTTTTTTTTTTTTTTTTCCCCTCAACTCTTATGAGTAAACTGTGAACTGTTTGGGGCAGGGGTCCTCAAACACCCCTCCCCACGCACACACAGCAGGAGGTGAGCCGCGAGTGAGCGAAGCTTCATCTGCGGCTCCCCATCGCTCGCATTACGGCCTGAACCATTCTCCCCTCCCCCGCCAGTGGAAAAATTGTCTTCCACGAAACCGGCCCCTGGTGCCAAAAAGGTTGGGGACCGCTGGTTTAGGATAACACAGGTGGTTAATGGTGGGAGCCAGACCTAAAACCCAGAATTCCAGATTCGAATGCGCTTTTCACGCACCATATACCACACCCAGCACTTGCTCCATATGAAGTAAGCTGCCAGTAACTCTCCAAGTCTCCAGGAATCCTCCAGCAGGGTTGGTGGAGTCAGGGCACATGGGGAAGCCTCAGTGAGCAGTGAACCGAGCTGCAGAAGTCTGATCATGCATAGCTTAGGCAGATTCTCATCCAAGGATTTCCGGGGAGAAGGCACTGGAGTATTTTAAGCATGGGGGTGAGTGGAACACATTTGAATTTTTAAAAGCTCACTGTGTAGAATTAATTGGAGACTGGATTGAATACAGAGTGACAACTTAAGAGATGTTTGTGGTCCTTCAGATGAGAGATGGTGGCAGCTAGGATCATGTTGTCGGAACACTTAGAGAAACAAATGGACTGGAGGCATATTTAGGAAGTAAAATCACCGTGATTTGGTCGTAGACTGCCTATGAGGTATGAATCTGGCTATAGTGTGACCTTAACTAAGATAATTAAGACTTGTTTCCTCAAAGATAAAAGGAAGATAAAACCTACTTTGAGGGATTATTAGTAAAAACTGAAAATCGCTGGACACACATTAGATATCAACAAATGTTTTTATTACTATTTATAAGTTTTAAAAAAACTTCTAAGACCTTGAAATACAGAATGGGTTGGACGTGAAGTAACCTGTTAACGTTGGAAGGTTAATTTCTTAAGTTGCTATTACTCTTATGCTTCACAAGCTCACCTCTTGCTCGGTGGCAACAAGGGGCAGAGGACTGTGAGAAATGCATCGCAGTGCACAAAGATGTGGTGAAGGGCACTCCAAATTCGAGACGGGTAAACCTATGGCCAAATCCTGACAATTTCACTTTCTGTGCTCGAAGATCTCTCTTCTTGTATTGGTGTTTCTAGAATACGTGGTGAAAAGAAGCGAGTGAGGGGCGGAGGAGTGAGCGAAGCGGCATGGGGGCGGGGCGCGAAGGCTAGAGGCGCTGGGTCCTGCGCGGAGGCGGTGCCGCCGCCTCCGCCTTCACCGCGGTCCCCGCCCCCCTTTCCGGGGGGCAGCCGCGCGTGACGTCACGAGGAGGCGGGACCGGCCGCAGGGTGGTAGGCGGGGCCGGCCGCGGGGTGGTAGGTGGGGCCAGCCGCGGGGCGAGGCGGGAGGCGGGTAGCGCAGGCCGCGGCGGCCGCGGAGTAGCTAGCAGCCGCTGACTGCCGAGCCCAGCGCCCCAGCCCTGGTAGCCCACCCCGCGCCCCCTCCTCAGCCCCCGGCGCGTGTACGCTGGGGCTCTGGGGGGCTGGCCGCTTAGGGAGCGGGCCGCCCGACCCTGACCCGCGCAGTGACCCGGAGCCCCCCGGCCCAGGCGCACACGGAAGTGGTGAGTGTCACCGAGTGGAGGTAGAGAAGCCTGCGGCGCCCGGAGGCTAGGGGCGCGGAGCCCGGCGCTGGCGGGAGACGCGGCCGCCGCTCTGGGGCCTCGCGCGTCGCGCACCCGGGGCCGCTGCTCGAGCGCGGCTCTGGACCTGGGGGCCGAGCCGGGCCAGGGCAGGGTGGGGGCGAGCGGGGGCGGGCGGGGAAGGCGGGGGATTTCCAGCTGAGCGGAGCCGGCCGGTGCCGGGAGGTCAGGGGCCGGGGGCCCCAGGCCCGAAGGGGAAAGGTTAAGGCTCGCTGCCCCCTCCCCCAGAGCGCACACCAAGTTTTCATAAACAAGCCTGGGACGCGCTGACATCCTGTTTATACCACCCTGAGATACAGGCGCGGGCTTGAGGTTTGACGTCCCTCGCTGTTGCACCGAGAACTTGACCGCCAGCCCTCTGACAGAATTGCCGGGGAGCGGAAGGAGGATTTTTCAGGCCTCAGGACGGATGCTGAGGGTCTTAGCCATTTGACTTCTTTGCCATCTCAGCGAGGGAAAGTTTCTGGGATTTGGGGCCCTGTTTGGGGCAGGGGGGCGTCTGGGGACTCAGGAGACGCCCCCTTTCCTTTTAGGTTCTGTTGGGACCCTGGCCCCAGGTAGCGGGCGAAAAGTATGAAAGACGGTCACTGGGCGAGATGGCCAAGGAAGAGGAACAGTGAGAGCGAGCCACTCGGGGAATTGCGAGTCCTACTGTAAAGGGACTAGTTAACCGAAACTGGGGCTGGTCTCTGGCTCCATGTGTAATTCCTCAGACCCCATCCGCATGCGGTCGCCAAGCATCAGAGGGAGAGGTCGCTTTAGCAGGACTAGTAAACACCCCTCTCAAGTCACTCCCCTAGGTTCCAGGGATGTGGGCGCCTTGGATGTGTGTTTACCGAGGAACTTCTCTAGGGGACTAGATAAAGGGTATGATTATTGCCAGGTGTTTGTGCACATTTTTTTGTTTTTTTGGATTGTATATTCTTTGCTAATTCTTGTGTGTCCATGGGAAAGAGGATCCAGTCCTCCGTGCCACTTCTCTTAATACGTGGCTGTGAGCTGTCTTATGCCCCTGGTTGGATACATGCTGTTGACTTTTTTTTTTTTTTTTAAGAGTCCAGGGCTTTTTTCTCAGTGGCAGGAGTTTACAGCTGTATAAAATTGTTATTACTTTTTTGGGGGGAGGAAAGCATTAAAAACCTGACATAGTTAACTGATGAGTATAATGCAGAAACAACTAGATATGATCATGGAGTGTTTGTTGGCTTTTTTTTTTTTTTTAGAAAAAAAATTTGAGTTATGGGCATTTACACAGTGGAAAAAATTTTTAAGATGAACATTTTATATTGATTACATTTTTGTTCCTCGCTTTCCAAAACTCCATTTTGTGTTGTTTCTGGGTTTTGCTTTGGGTGACTGATGTTTTTCAAGACCAGGCAGTCGTTTTTATTGAAGGATCAATGTGTTCTTTTGTACTTTGTGGTGAAGGTTAATGGAGGCTACAAGGGTACCAGACACTTTGGGTACAATATGCATTGTAATATGGAGAAAATGTCTCCTATGTATAGATCCAGATCACATTTAAAGACGCAAGTACATCATACCTGCATGATTGTGGACGTTATGAATAGGAATAGTCACAACCTCTTAACTTTGCATATCATATCAACTAAGCACTTACACCGTATCTTAGTTTCTCTAAATAGCTACAAAAATGTATTTTTTTAGTACTAGGATTGCAATGTGACACTCCATGTTGAATAAAGCCAGTTTAGTTTCCCTATTCCACAGTATACTAATTGCTTATTATTATTGGGAAGTGATGATAGAGGGTGAATAAATAATACATACATAGATAAAATAATTCAAACATTTCCCGAAATATAACTACATTTTAATTTGTTGTAATTTAGTCAGTCTTAATATCAATTTGGCTAATGCTCTATATGTACTTGTAATTATCTTTCTGATCAATTGGTATCTACCTTTTACAGATGTAAGTTGTTAAGGGGAATTAGCTTGCAAAATGTTTTCAATTCAAGCATTTGCTAAAAAGCTGGTAGAAAGTAAGGAATTTTGAGGGCAAAGTTGCTTTTGCAGGAAAAGAGACTCATTAAATGGCATGAAGAAATTTAAGCTGAGTGCTTTTAAATGGGATAGTGAGGTCAGCCAGTTTAGATTCTGGGTTCACAAACACTAGTGGTTTCAGCTGCAGACCACAGATTCTAATAATGTTTTGAAGTTATCACTCAGTTTCTTCTGAGTAGCTGGAAGTAACACATATATTTGGACAGAAACCCAGCTGAAGCAAGTATTGAGAATGTATAGGTTTATACCCATTTTAATAGAGTGGACACTAAGGTACAACTGCATTAGTAAGGTTTTTTTTTTTTTTTTAAAGTGGTACCTCCTTATTACTTTAAATTTTATTTATTTATTTATTTATTTATGGCTGTGTTGGGTCTTCGCCTCTGTGCGAGGGCCTTCTCCAGTTGCGGCAAGTGGGGGCCACTCTTCATCGTGGTGCGCGGGCCTCTCACTATCGCAGCCTCTCGTTGCGGAGCACAGGCTCCAGACGCGCAGGCTCAGTAATTGTGGCTCACGGGCCTAGTTGCTCCGCGGTACGCGGGATCTTCCCAGACCAGGGCTTGAACCCGTGTCCCCTTCACCGGCAGGCAGACTCTCAACCACTGCGCCACCAGGGAAGCTCATTTATAAGGTTTATTAACAAAGACCAAGGTCTGTTTTCTGACTCCTTTGTTGAGTGTTTCCTCCCCCCACACACATTATTTTATATATCTTTATTATGTTTATACTTATTATGTTCTAATGGGGTCATTGCTTTTAGAAGATTTATCATCTGAGATGTGAGTATTTACAAGGAAGTTTTTCTTGTTCATTTCCACATTTAAAAAAATTGTTTTAAGTGGATAGGGAATTGATTAATTACTGAATCTTGCTGAGCAAGCAGCATGTGATGGTCTGACTTATGGTGGTCCAGTGTTCTGTGGAGCCTTATCATAGAATAAAGATACCAGAAAGAACCTCGCAGATTCTTTTAGACCAGTGTTCCTCAGCTGGGTATGATTGTGCACCCAAGGAGATATTTGAGGTTTATGGAGACATTTTTGATTGTTAGAACTCTGGGGGGGGGGTGTGGGGTTGAGAGGAGGCAGTGTTACTGGCATCCAGTGGGTAGAGGCCAAGGATGCTGCTCAACATCCTACAATGCATGGTGCAGCCGCCTACAGCAAAGAATTATTTGGCTCAAAATGTCAGTAGTGCTGGTCTTGAGAAATCCTGTTTTGGAATGCCAGGTGGGTAACAAGAAGATCCTGGCTTCTGTCATGGCAAGCTGCTTCACTTCAGGCCCCTATTTTCTTCATCTGTAAAATGAAAATAAAAATATCTATCTTGGCCGTCTCACGAAGCTGTTGGGAAAAATTAGCTAAATAATGGATGGAAACTGAAGTGCTATGCAAATTATAACTATTGTGAAGACTTTTTTTTTTTATTGAAGTATAGTTGATCTACAGTGCTGTGCCAGTTTCTGCTGTGCAGCAAAGTGACTCAGTGATACACATAGAGACATGCTTTTTTATATTCTTTCCCATTATGGATTATCACAGGATATTGAATATAGTTCCCTGTGCTATACAGTAGGACCTTGTTGTTTATCCATGCTATATATAGTAGTTTACCTCTGCTAATTCTAAACTCCCAGTCCTTCCCTCCCCCATCCCACTCCCCCTTGGCAACCACAAGTCTGTTCTCTGTAAGACATGATTTTTTAAAAATAGATGAATTGTTATATATACTGGTCGTTGAGGAGGAAAGGGGTTGAGGCAGTATGTTGAATGCCAAGATTGGATGGTTTGATGTTACTGAATTCTTTGTTATTCATTTTTTTGGGTAGAGGAATTATTTAATGTAGTTATGTTATTATTAGAACATAAATTTTTTAACTATTATTTTTTTAAACATAAGGATTATTTTCTCACTATAATGAGGGAAAACTCGTAAAAAAATTAGAACATAGAGGAAAGTAGAAAGTAGGGGAGAAAAGTCATCCATGGTCTACTCCCTTTTCCATTTAAGGACAATCACGTTCTTAGCAATTTCTTTTCTGTTAGAGTCATTTATATTGGAAGAAGAGTTAACGATGAAAAAAGCGGCAGTAGTGACCAAGAAAGGTGCTGTTCGTTTCTATGCCCTTCATTTTCTCTTTTCTAATAAATATGATGTACGGGCAGTTACATTATAGGAGACATTAGAAGAATTGGTTCACTATTTTTATACTTTGCGGGCTAACCTCCAAGCCGTGTTCTTGTTTGGCATGTTGTTTTCTCTCTGCTTCTTGCTCTCCCCTGAATTCAGCTAGGTGTGTCACTATTGCTTCCTGTCTCGAAAACCCTATGGTAACATGGGGTTTTAAACAGCTGCCATGTTGAAATGACCGGGTTTCTGGGGCAGGAAACTACTTCCTGTGAGTATTCTTTCCTCTGAAATGCACCAGCTTTTTTGGCAGTTTGAGGCAACAAGAAAGCATAAAACTTTAAGTTCATTTCTGTGGTATATTTACTTCTGAGGTTTTATGATCTGTGATTCTTAACAGCTGGCAGTGGGCACACATTTTTTTCCTTGGTGCTCTGTGAGTAAACTGCTGATCCTGAGGCAAGACCTGCTTTAGAGCAAAACGAAGATTTCTTTAAGTCTGCTCTAGGCAGAAGACAGAGCTGGTCTTTGTTCAGATATTTTTAATCTGTGGTAACTGAATTTACTTACCAGTAATATTCACACAGCACTTTGTTCATTCATTTATCCATTCAGTAAATACTTTTTGAGCTCCTGCTATGAGTCTCAGGGAGTGAATAAACAGAACAAAAGAGGCAAAAATCCTGCTTTTATAGAATTTACAGTCTAGTGGAAGACCCTTGAGCCTGTTCAGAGTTTCTCAGTTGCAGGTTATACACGGCAGCCACTGTGACTAGAGCAGGGTACTGAGAGGCAGCAGAAGGAGGTAGGGCTGGACATTCAGGATGGGGCCAGACTGTGAAGACTGCACAAGTCTGTGAGCAGTGTGAGGTCAGGGACTGTGACCTGTGTTGAATGAATGAACAGGGAAGATGGGAAGCCATTCACTGTTTTTGAGCTCAAGAATAACATCATTAGAAAATGAAACAGCTGTGAAGCACTGACAGTTCTATAAAGGGTCAGCTTCATTTGACCATTGTGCAACTCTTCATCCTCCCCAGCACAGAAAATATTCCTTACTTATCCACCACTTATCAACTGTTCAGAAGACTACTAGGAAATAGAAAATGCTTAGAGCCAAAATAGATGTCATGAAGTCTATATATGCTTTCCTTATGGTAGAGTAAAACTTATTTTTGGTTTGCTTTTAATTTATAAAGGATTTGTAGACAATCTACCTAACTGGTTTTCAAGTTAATAGGAGGTTGAATACAAAAAATGCAAGAGATGGGAATTGTTAAGAGGATGAATACAGGAAGGCACATTCTCTGAGGCAGGGAGTGTTAATTTTTATATTGGAAGTGAATGAGGAGAGGTTTATGAAAAACAGAGCCATAACTCAAAAAGTGAAGCACCTTGGGTGGGGCCATTTAGTGGAGGGGCGAATGCCATCGTAAATACCCTAGCATATTGAAGGTGTCACTTTCACAGTACAGTACAGTACAGTAATTGGTGTTGATAATGACCAGTCCATTAAGAAGAGAAGAGGTCAAGTTGTGGAGCATAATGGAAATGAGACCAGATAGTTCTGGACTCTAGCAGAAAAGGGCAACCTGAGGGCTTGGGAGGTGTGCAAGTGTTGTGCAGAGGTGGGGGTGGAGTAAGAAGCTGCTGTCAGGATTGCGACAGGACAGGCCTGAAGAAGAGGTTTTCTTCAGCGGGAAAACCCAGTGAGGAGTCTTTGCTTCACAGAAGGAGCTTTCACTCTCCAGGGAAAGTGATTGGAGAGATCTGCAAGAGGAGGCTGCCTCTGCAAAACTTAAAAAGGGGAGCTGTGGCTATCTGCGGAGAAGGGGATAACAGCTGGAACCCACCAGTTGGGGTGGTGCGGGGGACTAAATCAGGTCAACTAAATTATGCCTCTAGATGGTACACAGACTGATTTACTGTATTTTAGTCTTGTTTTTCATAATCTGTGTTTTTGGAAGCTCTGGAGCTGGACTGTTGGTTTGATCCTAGCTGTAAGAACGTGAGCAAGTTATGACTGTTTCCTTATCCATAAAATGAAGATAAGATAGTACCTACCTCTAAGATTGTTTTGAGGATTGAGTGACTACACCTAAATACACCTAAAGATTTTGGAATGGTGCCAGGTACATGTTGTGAGCTAAACATTTGTTAGCGCGTGCTCTCTTTTTTTTTTTTTTCCTCCTTATTGGTGAATATGCTTTGTGTTAAAAACAAAGAGCTCAAATTATATTCGGAATGCTTTAAGATGGTAGGGAAGTGTGACCCACTAAATGCAAAACAGAGTAGCTGATACATTCTATATTACAAAGGCTTCAGTTAGAAATGGATAAGTCAAAAACATTTAGGCACCTAAAGAAGGCAGTTTCTCAAATCTAGAAGAGTTTAGTATACAGACTGCACCAAGGTGGTAGATAAGTTATTTTTAAGAAAAAATGAGAAACAAAGTTGTTTTTAATTTAACTTTAAATGCCATCCAAGGTATATAATTTGGTAGGAATGCACTAGACTTCCCGGGAAAGTCAATATAAAAATACTGTGTTGCTCTCCCTGATTCAGTTTACTTAGCGAGTGGTGAGCTGTTGGCAGAAAGGCACAGGCATACCTGTTTGTAAAATGGTGTCTTCAGAGTTGTGTGGAAATTTAAAATCTTATAAATCAGATAACATGCTATGGAGTTTTGCTGTTTAAGGAATTATAAAAGTGTAAGAGAACTCTTAAATATATGTTGTTTCCTCTGAATGCTGTTTTATTAGTTTCTTTTTCCATGTATGTGTTGCATTCTCCTAAAACAAGATTTACCCCAAATATAAAATTGTACAGAAAGTTGGTCCTTCCTCGTAATCATATTTTGAATATATCTGTAGTTCTTTCTCAGTAATGTTTACGTTGCATTTATTCATATTCTCAAGAACAGTAGTTGTCATGTCGTTGGAAAAGAGCTCTTGATGATAGTCTCATCACATGTGCTTTGATACCAAAGACATTAGCTGTCTCTTTTCCTTGTCTTCCTATTTGAGAAGGAAAATAACAGTAGAACTCCCTAATTTTTATTGGGTGGGGGGGGTGCAGTAGGTAGGGAAGTCCAGCTCAAATGGTGAACAGGCTGACCTGTAGGTATTTAAAAGAATAAATTTAGGTCTATTAATTTCAGGTACATTAATTCAGACAAGTTCGAATGTATAAAGTGGAAATAGATTAGAACAATTTGTGATTAATGCAACTCTTGTTTTTAATGGTGTTTCAAAGGGCTTAAGGGTATTAGAACTGACAACAGTTCATTCAGTTAAGCACAATTATATCTGCAGGCGTACTTGCACAGTTAATCTCAACTGTAGCAAGGCTGTAATTTATAGCAATTTTTTTCAATTAGTAGAATTTAAAATAATCTTTTATGTTATGGTGAGAGAAAAGACAGAAGAAAAATAGGGAGAAAACAGTCTGCCAAATGTATATTTTCCGAGTGAAAAATCTTGTTATTAAACTAGTTTAATGGATCACACACAGGGAGGCAGACAGATGTGACTCATACAGTAAAGAAGTGCACTGGATGTTTGGATGTTTTGCCAGGTACACCTGCAAACCCATTTTAGGGCTAATTCACAAAGTACAGACTTAAAAAAGGAAGATGCTTAATGCCTAAATTTAATATTCTGAACGATTTTGTTCTGGTAAAGCCATCAGTAAAACCTTAGGCAGGTCTGCTAATCACTGTATATCAGTTACCTAATTGGGAAAAGCATTTGATGTTTGGTGTTATCTCCAAAACACCCCATCTTTTTACTTGTTTAGAATGACCTTCACTCAGTTGGTCAGAAGTAGGAAGGGGAAGTCAGAGGAAGCCAGACTGGCCTGAACGTAAATTGTAAGCCTACTTGATGTGGATTTGGGAAGTAGGCCACTTGGGATGCACAAACTGGCTGAGATAAAAATGCTCTCAGGTTTTCATGTTCATTCCATTATGTAACAATTATCTGTAGATTGCATATTATGTGAGAACAAGACGGGCCTGGTTTCTGCCCTCAGAAGCTTCCTTGCTACTGGAAGACACAATAATTCAACAGTTATTCAACTGTTTGTTTTAATTATGCTGAGTACCTGGAGAGATGTCTTAGTTTGGTATAAAGCAGAGGTGGGGGGCAGTAAGAAGAGGGGGTCTTTGTGATACATTTTTTTTTTTACGTTGGAATCTGAAGGGTGAAGGAGTTAGCTGGGCTAAGAGAGTGAGGGGCCTGCTAGCGCGGGCTCACAGCGTGCGCAAAGGATCTGAGGTGGAACCAACACTGCAGCTGGAGCAGTGAGGACCGAGAGGCAGGCTGGTGAGGTCAGACTTGAGTCACTGTATGAAAAACAGAAGGATCCCCCCCACCCCCCACCACACCCGGAGCACCTCTGCCCACTCTGCCGCCAAATGCCTTGAAAGCCTTACTTCCTCCCACTCACTCATTCTTCAACCCTTTGCAACCTGACTGCCACCTCCACACACTTGAGACTTATTCTTTGAGGTCACCAGTGACTTTTTGCTGTCACACTTAGGCCTTTTTTCTGCGCTTGTTATCTAAAGCATTTGATGCTGCTAAACACCCCCTTTCTGAAAGATGTCTCACACCCCACTGCTGTCTGGCTTCTGAGACACAATACTTCTCTCCTTTCTGTCTGTGTCTTTGCTCTCTTCTCTTTGGTGTCTTCTCTTCCTCTCCTCTCTCGCCTGCCCCCGATACAGACTTTCCTAAAGGTTCTGAGAACGGCAGATCTTATTTATTCCTAGAACTGTGCAGATGACCTGCTTTCACCTGTGCTCCAGTTGTCCCTTTTATTCATATTCCTTCTTCTCCGCTCCCTACCTCCCCAAATACCGGCTGAGCAGCTTTAGGCACTGGCCAAGGCACTGGGGACACAGTGGGGAACAAGAGGCAGGGCCCTGTTCTTAAGGAGCCAACATTCTAAGATGTTAAACATGGCGATAAATAGGTGCCGTTACGTGCGATAAAGAAAATTCAGTACGGTAATGGGTAGAGAGTGCTTAGGTGGGTGAGAGAGGGGCTACCTCTCAGGAAATGACATTTGGGCTCAGACCTGAAGGATGGATGATGAGCAGGAGCCAGCTTATGCCATGACCTGGAGGAAGAGTACCAGGCAGGGAGCAGCAGGCGCCTAGGCCCCACGGTGGGATGATCTTTCCATTTCATTCTGGGCTCCCTTACCTGCATGTCTTGTTGACACCTCCCATTTAACTGCTCCAGAATTAATATCATCTCTTTTTCTGACCCAGCCAACCCAGTGGATGATTCCTCTGTTCTTCTTAGTACTATCTCTGTTCACCACCCTCAAAACCAGTGGTCAGAAAACTTTTCCTGTAGAGAGGAAGACAGTAAATATTTTCGGCTTTGAGGATCATGCCACTCTGTGACAACTCCACAGTTCTGCCACTGCAGAACTAAAGCAGACATTGACAACATGTAAACCAACAAGTGTGGCTGTGTTCCAGGAGAACTTTACGTACGGACGTTGACATTCGAGTTTCCACTTGTCACAAAATACTATTTTTTTCCCAACCACTTAAAAATGTAAAAATTTGTACAGCTTCTTGGCTGTACAAAACAGGCAAGAGGCCAGATTTGGCATGTGGGCCCAAGTTTGCTGACCCCTGCCTTAGGTCATCTTGGTTTCTCACCCTGCTGCGTCCCTCCCGCGCCACCTCCGCCCCCCAATCCAGCAGTCTGCCAGGCCCTCTGAGTGCTCCCTCCCAGTGTGTGGCTTCTTTGTCTTCTCGCCATTCCCTGCCTCTGACCTAGCTTTTCTTTACCTGGGGGATCACAGTAATCTCCAGCCTAGTCTCCCTGCTTCCAGCCTTTCCCTCCAGTCTGTCCTCCATACAGACGTTGGATAATCTTCCTGCAGCTTGAGTCAGGTCACAGAATTTCCCTGACCGCAGCCTTTGGAAGCCCTGCGTTGCCTGCAGAAAACAGTCCAAATTCCACCTTACTGTAGTATTCCAGGCTCCTTGTCATAAGATTTCAACTTTTCAGCTTATTCTCCCATTTCTCTTCTTCTGTGCCAAAATAGATTGTTCACTATTTTGCATTTGTGCCTCAGACATTCCTCATATTTTTCTGCCTCCTCCTCCTCCTCCACGGACTTTGCCCGTGCCCCATGCTCCCTATCTGTCACAATTCTGTAACTTTCAAGGCCCCTTCAGATGTCCCTGTTCTCTCCGCCCCAACCCCCAACAAGAGGCATGTGTATACTTAGTGCTTCAGTGGTGTGTGGTCCTCTTTTCTAGGGCATTGTGTTCTGCCTTGTGCTTCAGTTCCTTTGTAGACTTCCCTCCACTGTGCAGTCCCAAGGTTCTTGAGGACAGGGACTTATTCATTGTAATATCCCCTTTCACAGAAGATACATGGGTTATTATTGAGTAGATGCTAAATCCTGTGTAGACAATTTGTAGAGGTTCAAAGTGGGAACATTTTTACTAGAAGGAGTTTGGCCAGATTAAATCCTTGATTCTTATATAAAGTAGTACAGTTTTGTGAATGATCACCAAGTATTTTGGAAGACTATGGTGGTATTCTTCGTCCTGTCAGTGGCTTAAATAAATAAGTTAAGGCAAATTTTTGATGTTCCTCTTCAGGAATTGATATGTTTCCTTTTATAAAAAAGAAAAAGAGAAAGACTGTTCTGTAAATCATAATGTTTCCTTGCCTGAAAACTCGAGGCCAAGTTATTTGCTTATTTTAGGTTGCTATTCATTTTTCTTACAGTGATCTCCCTGCCTCAGTCTCCCACCAGATCACTTTTCACATGTATTAAGTCCTCCTTTTAATGAATGGTTCTGTTGTGTAAGTCTTATATATTTATATGAGTAGCCCCAACTTATATTTTGGTGAGAAATAGAAATTTAAATAATAAATACTAGGCCCTTGGTTTACCCAACCTGAGGTGACACCAAGATGGTAAATATCTTGAAAGAAGCAGGCAAAAAGGCTCTGGGGCAATATGGGAATCATGATGTGGGTTTGGTGGAAAATGAGAAAAGCACTTTCTCAATCTTTTGGTGAACTTGTGCTTGGGGTAGCTCCCAGGTTTGTGGGGTGTGTAGCACATCTTGTCAAATGGGAAGGAGAGGGAGCAAGAGGATGAGACTCAAGATTAGGCAGCTTTTACTACGTCAGCTGTTTACATGCTTTGTATTTGATATTTAATTTAATCTTTTAGTAGCCAGAGAGTTGGATCTTAATGGCATCATTTTCCAGATGAGCAAACAAAGCTAATAAATGGCAGAGCTGGAAGTCAAATTTGCAGCGCTCTCATTAAAAACAAAACAAAAACAAAACAAAACAAAAAACTTTCTACTCTTCCACTGTCCCCCAGCTTTACTGAGATCTAATTGGAAAACCCTTCAACTCTTAAAAAAGCCTTCTTTCTATTGTCTTGTTAGTTGTCCCCCCTCCCTTTTATTTCTGACATTGGCATTTAAATGAGAACCCATGGAACGCGTTCCTATCCTGTTTTCCAACCTAATGCTTCTGAAGCAGTTTTAGGCTTTTGGAGAAGTGTCTCCAGCCACCTATGTTGTATTTGATATTGTTAGGTGCTAAGTAATAAAGAGGATCTGAAAGGAATTTTTTTTTTTTTTTGACAGGGATGAGGGGGTGGGAGGTGAGACGGGTAATTGGGTTAATTTAGCTGTCCTAAAGATAATATAGTATTTTCCTGTGAAATATCTTTGACATTTTAATATCGAACTTGATTTACTGTTATTTTATATTACCTGGTTATTATGTAACATGTCCCACGATTACCTGTTTGGATCTGAGTATACTAGATGTGTTATGAAAAGCACTCTGGACTTAGAACCAGGAGGAGCCGGTCTTAGGCTTTCCTCTGACACTAGCTCTGTGATTTTGGGCTCATAATTGATCCTCAGTTTTTCTCAACTGTAAAGTGGATTTAATAGAACCTATCACCAAGGTGGTTTTGTGAAGGTTAAATGAGGTAGAACACTGCTTCAGACAGTGCCTGAGATTCAGTAGCATTTAATAAATGTTAGTTACCCACCCCCATCCCAAATATTGAACATTGCCAGAAAGTCTGTAAATGTAATGTTATGTAACGTTTATGTGTTTATAAGTGGGGACTTTATAGATACATTTAATTCAAGTTATGAACTTCTGATGCAGGAAGCCCACTTATGCAAATAGCTGGGTTCCCACTACTACAAAAGCATCAGTATAAGATAGTGGTTTGGACACCCAAATCTGGAACCAGCATCTGTGGGTTTGAATCCTGCTTTATTTTACAAGCTGAGTTTATTTTACTAGCAAGTTTTTCAACCTCAGTTTTCTCAACTGCAAAATGAGGATAATACCACTGCCTTATAGGGTTGTAAGGATTAAACGAGCAAGTGTGTATATTTGTATACCAACATCCTATAAGGGTTTGCCACTGTTATTATTTGTTATCCTCCCATCTTCTCATTGTGTAGACAGCCAGTAAGTCATCTGGAAAGTCCCTGAGATTCCCTCTCATATCTTCTCTGATCAGGAGAATCCTCCATACATCATATACCTGTCTTTTCCCTCTGTCTTCAGTCTCTTCCTGGTTACTGCATTTTAGTTCATGCTACCCTTTTCTCATGTGTAATGCACTTTCATCAATCCCCTTCTTTGTACATTTCTTGCCTAGACACTTAAAAAAAATCTGTTTTTGTTTTATGTGAAACCCCAAACATTTTCTAATAGTGACTGATAATCCCAGCTATATGTTCAGGATACTTTTATTCCAAGGAAGATGAAAGTTGTGTAATCTCAAGCAAATGAAAAAAATGTATGTAAAGTATTGTTTATGGAATGCTTATTCTGTGCCAGTCATTCAGATTAATAAACTGAGGCTTAGAATGGTTGAATAACATGTTTAAAGGCACCCAGCTTTTTACTGGGGGAACTTGGATTTGAGTTAGGCCAGGCTTACCTGGCCCTTGGTCTCAAAATCCCTGAGCTTAGTTGCCCTAAAACTATAGGCACCTCCTCGCCACTCCATCTGCAACCCTTATTAACGTACACTTGGCTTTCCCTCAAACTCCAGCTTTCAGATGACAAGATCACTCATGGTTCTCTTTGGCTGCAGTAATATTTTCTGCTCATTTGCTAGGGCAGCTGTATAGTGTTTCAGATACTTTGTGTTAAATTGGTCTTTTGTGTGTTGGCTTGGAAACCTAACCACATTTATAGTAGTGTGTATTGGGGGAAAATGTGCTCCAGATATCAAACAACCAACAGGGAATGAATTTTTAAAAAGGCCCAACTGTTTATAAACTCAAGACTACCAGTGTAGTTGTTGGAGTATATTACCTTCGTTGATATACTTTAAAGGCTTATGTGTCATTCTTGAACCAGACACGTTATGGAATGGTATACACATTATTGCACTAATTCGCTTAGTTGTCTCTCCTCATCTGTGGCTGACCTTTGCATCACCAACCACTACCGTTGTGTTTGCCACATAGTAGGGATCCAGTGAGGAGACCTATTTAGTCCTCTTTAAAAAATCAATGGTTTTTTATACTTTTCTGTAGCTAGATATATTTCAGTAAGAAAAAAATCGATGGAACGTCAGGCAACATTGAACGAGGAATATTGCCATGCAGCTACCAATCAGATGAAAATACTGCTTATGCTTGGCCGAATTAAGACATTTACAGGTATTTGGGAGCCAGACACTTCTGAGAATATTGCTTTGATTATTGGGAGGCAAGGAAAGCAGTCAAACGAGTTCCTTCTTGGCTTGGAGTCTTGTTTACTTTTCTTAGGTTAGAACTGATAGCTCTAATGGTTTTAAGAGATCATGGAGACAGGTCTGCTATGAAATGCCAGCATATTTAGTTCTAAGTTTATAGACATTATCTAGTAAGTGCTGTTTAAGGGTTTGTAGCTACACAATGACCATAACATCTTATAATTTAAAAGTTTGAAGAAAGCAAAGCCTCCCAGGGACACTTCCTTCCCCAGTTTTACAACAGAGAAAACTAAGAGTCAGAGCACTTAGTGACTCACCCAAGACCTCTGTGGGCCACCACTTTAGCATCATGCTCAGTTTGTGATTGAGTCATAAATGATACGGAAGGTAGTCAGATGTAGAACTTAGGTAACTAAATATGTACCCATTTGTTCAAATAGTTCTGAGACAGTTCTGAGACGTCTAAGATGTATTTGTGGGTAGGAGATTTGGAAATTGTCTGAGAGAAATTAGGATTATGTAGGGTCCAGTCATTACCTTGGATATTATGAAGGGCAGTATCTCGTGGGAGAAGAGATGGCAAACTGTTGTTTTCGGCCCTTGCCACACTGGAGTTTGCAGAGGTCAGGGACCAAGTCCCTCTTATTTATCCTTCTAGTCCTAGTCAGCTTGTGCCTGCTAGTGAGCAGCTGGTCAGTAATAGAGTAGTATTGATCACATGAGTGCCAGGCACAGACACTACCTGTGGGTTTGTCTTGTGGAAGACCTATTTGATTGTTTGGCTGGCATTTCTTTTTTTGTGTTTTTCCTTTTGTCAAGAGAAAAACCACTTGACATAGCACCCCTAATCTAATTAGACCTTAATGGAGGTAACAGTTATATTAAGAACAGCAAAAACAAAGTGTTGAGAGGTCATTACAGATAAAAAGGTGCTCTCTTGTATAACTTTCATTTGAGACTTCAGGCAACTGAGATTCAGAGAGGTGAAGTGATTTTGAGTTAGCCCCAAGCCCTGCACTCACCCACTGTGCCCCGTGGCTGCACTGCTCTTGACTGGTTTTGGGGAACTGCACAGCCTGTAATGCCTCCCCTCTTACAGTCTGCTCAAGTCCAGCTGCCCACGGGTGCCTCTGCTGCCACCTGGTTTCACAGAGCCTCCTGGAGGCCTGGTCTTCAGGCCTGCTGCCTCTGGTCACACTCAAGGCCCTGCCCACATACCACATGCACCTGTCTTTGTCTTGTTCTTGCAGCGGCGCCTGCTCTCAGCACATTCTCACCGTGGGAATGAAGCCTGGGAAGTAATTCGGTCAAGGTATTTATGACTGAAACAGGGTGCCTCAAAGCAGACAATCTGCTAACCCTGACTTGGGCCTCTGAGGAGGGAAAGGTTTTTATTTCTTCTTTTCCTTTTACCTTTTTCTTTAGTCATTAAAAAGCTTCAGGCTGTGAATTAAAACTAATTGTAACTTTTTAATTTTATACAAGAAAGATACATATTTTATGGGATCTCCATTGATCTGTATTATGTTTCCTTTCTGGAGACATTAGGCCCTTGCATTTTTAGTTGCTTCTCTGAAGAGTTATTTTTGAATTAATTTTAGATAATTTATCCAAGCTATGTTCAAAAAGTAGTTTCATATAGAATACTGTTAGCCATTCTTGCATTTACTTTTAGAGAAGTCAGGATGTAAGCCTAATATTGGCCCTTACGAGGCAGTCATTAGAAATTTGCTATGGCTAATGCTGAATTCTTTAAAAATTTATTTAACATTTTAAAGAAATAACGTATTTGCATTTTATGAAAATGAGAAATAAATAATTCTAAGATGTCACTCATAAACATTTTTGTTAATATTTTAGTGTCTATTGTTTCAGACTTTGTTTCATGCATATATGGAACTATAAGTTAAAAAATTTCCAAGGAGATCATAGAACATAGTGCTGTAATCTGGTTTGTTCACCAAGTGACTTCTCATAATTTTACCCCTATGAGGTAATAACTTTTGGTTAAGGTGACAGCTTTTTATGGTACATGGTGTGGATGAATGAAAGTTTGTTTACCTAACCCTTTAATCTGTTGCATATATATTATTTGTTTTTCCTACTATAAATAATCCTGTTATAGACATCTTTGTGCCTCCATTTTTTTTTCTCTTTTTGAATTTTCTGATTATTTCCATTAGGAG
Source organism: Balaenoptera musculus (assembly GCF_009873245.2). Lineage (NCBI taxonomy): Eukaryota > Metazoa > Chordata > Mammalia > Artiodactyla > Balaenopteridae > Balaenoptera > Balaenoptera musculus. The sequence continues at coordinate 55,832,547 of NC_045785.1, read as the reverse complement.
ACTGTAAATGGTATTGTTGTCTGAAAGTTATTCACATTTTAAGATTTTGGGTATTATTTATGCCATGATTTAAAAAGCACACACTGTATTTTAACAGAAATATCATAAATCTGCCCAGTTGGTTTTCTAGGACTGTAAGTTCTGTAGGTTTCTTGACAAATAAATGGTCCTGGGGACTGTGGGATGCCTGAGCAGTGCTTCTAACAGTTAGATCTTCCCCTGAGCACTGTAAACATTCTGGGCTGCCAGATTCTAAGATTTGCTCTGGAGGTGTGAGATGGAAGCCACCTTATATAGCTGGAAGATAATCCTGGGGAAGAGACAGGCTTTGTCATTTTTGTGTTTACCAGGTGTGATGCATTGAACCTTTAAAACCCTTCCAAGTAAAATAGGGTCTTCCCCCCCACCCCCCCTTATGATTAAAATGCTGGCTGCTAATCTTTCATTATTAAAGAGAGAGCAGTTTCAGAAGATGGATCATTTCCTGATTAGTGGTTGTAAAGATTTCACATGGATAGTATTCCCAGTGTTGTGAAGTTATTTTATTGGTCAGGTCTGCTTCAGTGAAATCAACATGGCTAGCTTATCTTTGCAAAGACTTGTGACAACAAGTTCATAACTACACTCCCTGGGGAGCGCAGTTTACTTTTAAGATTTTGCTTCAGGCATCTCTCTGCAGCCTTATGCTGTGAGTCTTTAAGATTCCAGATATGAAACTGGTTTGACATTAATTCCTAGCATGACAGCTTTTTAGATCTCCTCTTTGCCTAAGTCAGACAGAGTCTGCAGAGCTAGCAGCATTCCTTCTCCCTTTATTTGCTCCTTTCTCCATGTCTCCTGGTTCACAAAAGAGTCATTATACCTAGGCAGTCATAAACATTATTGATTAGATTTGTATTTAATAAAATTAGACCTTGTCAATTATTAGTGAAAACCAAACCAAGGGAACCTATAGTTACGGAGCATTGAGTTGAACAACTTGGAAAGGGCAAAGTTCTTCAAATAAGGCACAGATAAAAGATCTTATCTGTGTGTTCTTCTGTTCTTTGACTTAAGTATTAGAATGTTCCTCCAAAACCTCAGTTTTCAGGGTAATGCTTAGGTGTTCTTTTATGTTATACTTCAGATAATTTAGAAACACTTGTATTTCTAAATTTATTTCTATTTTATGCATTGTATATCTCTCTCTCTGTATAATCTAGTATAGATTTAGATTGATAATTTTTTTAAAATTATTATTGTTTCTTCAGAAATGTAAAAATATTCTGGCCTAACACGATGATGTATTTACCAACTGGAAAGATTGTGTTAAATTTGGAATTGTACTTACTAAATTATGGAACTGTGTACTACTGTTCTAGTACGTGATACTGCAGATAAAATTTCAAAGGAACTATGGAGAGAAAATTCTTATAAAGGGTCGTATTGCTCAGTGAAATTGCTTTTCTTTTGGATGTCCCTATTCTCTTTTGGTGTTTGAGCTGTGGGGGGAGGAGGTTTGCACAGGAAAGGTGTTGGAATTTATTGGCCCAGATAACTGGAGCCTCTAAAGGGTAGGGGAAGAGAATCTGTGAGCTCCAGCAATGTCGAGGCATGATCTCTTTAGGAGTCCTACGTGGTTCTGCTTTTCTTTCATTGGTCTCATTTCTTGCCACAGTGAGGTTTTCTCCAAATGGCTCAAAAGAGAACAACTGGCCACCCCAAGGTGGTGTTCTTCTGGCTTCCATTTGTCACATCTCTCCAAAGGACTTTTGCTTGGGTCACCCCTTGGTCATGTAGGTGGACAGTGATGAGTCAGACCTGGGTCATCAGTAGGGGTCAGGGCAGGACACTGTGATCTGTAGTCCTAGCAGGACCACGTGGGATGAGAGGTTTCTACACAGATAGAGACAGCAAATGTCTAACAACGTCTTGAATTGGCAGTTAAAATTTTTTTCTATTTGTGGTAAAATACACAACATAAAATTTACCATCTGGATCATTTTTAAGTTACAGTTCAGTAGTGTTAAGTACATTCACATCATTGTGCAACCTATCTCCAGAACGCTTTTCGTCTTGCAAAACTGAAACTCTCTACCCATTAAACAACACCCCTCCACCCCATCCTCCCCTCCCCTCAGCCCTTCACAACCACCATTCTACTTTCTGTCTCTATGAATTTGACTACTCTATGTAGCTCATTTAAGTGGAATCACAGTATTTATCCTTTTGTGATTGACTTATTTCACTTGATGTAATGTTCTCAAGGTTCATCCACATTGTAGTATATGTCAGAATTTCCTTCCTTTTTAAAACTGAATAATATTCTATTCAGTGTATGTACCACATTTTGTTTATCCGTTCATCGACGGACACTTGGGTTGCTTCCACCTTTTGGCTATTGTGAATAATGCTGCTATGAATATGGATGTACAAATATCTCTTCGAGATGCTGGTTTCAATTGTTTTGTGAACTGGCAGTTTTTTACAGAACTCTTAAGTCAAACAGGTGAACTAAGTTCACCTTTTTCCATAAAAAACTGCCCTTTATCTTAACCTCCCTCTCATATCACCTTCACTGGTTACCTAAGCCATTTTGTGGGGCTTATTTTTTTTTTTTTTTTTTGAGAGAGGATGCTTTCACTCTCCCTTATTTTTTTAATTTTTATTTATTTATTTTATTTATTTATTTATTTATTTTTGGCTGTGTTGGGTCTTCGTTTCTGTGCGAGGGCTTTCTCTAGTTGCGGCAAGCGGGGGCCACTCTTCATCGCGGTGCGCGGGCCTCTCACTATCGCGGCCTCTCTTGTTGCGGAGCACAGGCTCCAGACGCGCAGGCTCAGTAGCTGTGGCTCACGGGGCCTAGTTGCTCCGCGGCATGTGGGATCTTCCCAGACCAGGGCCCGAACCCGTGTCCCCTGCATTGGCAGGCAGATTCTCAACCACTGCGCCACCAAGGAAGCCCTGTGGGGCTTATTTTGACTCATCTCTCCTGCACTGTTAGTCACCAAGTTTGATAGATTTTTAACTCTTGAATATCCTTTTAGTCCAATAGCTTCCCTGAGTATGGTTTGTCCTCAAGGTGCTCTGTGAGTAAAGAATTTCATGGTCAGATAAGTTTGGGAATCGCTTGATGTTGCTTAGTTTATCCTTTTTTTGGAGAACTAAAATAAGAAACTATTGAATATTACTCAGTCAACTGTTTTCCAGATATATGACCATGGAGCTACCTTTTCACTTAACACATATGAAGTTGAGAAAGAAATACTGTTCTCACTGCTCTTTGCCTTTTCATGCCCACTCCTTACTGCCTTTCTGTAGGTTTCATCTCTGGCTTGGATTGTAGCCTAGTCTCTGAAATCAGGGGGTTTAAATCTTTTTTGTCTTATTGATCCATTTGACAGTCAGTTGAAGCCTCCTTTTCTTGGAATAAAACAACTTACACAATTAAATACGTAAGATTACAAATCATTCACTGATTTTTTAGAGAAGAGCTGTCCTCTTGTTCATTCTCAGTTGTTGCAGCCTGGAAATATTGTATGGTGGGGAGTAGTATGGGCAGTGGAGTTTGGACAGTCTGTGTGGACAGGTTATTTAACTTTCTGTGTCTCAGTTTACTCATCTGTAAAACGAATATAATAATAGTACCTACTTCATAGGGTTTTATGAGAATTAGGTGAGTCCTTATATTCAAAGCACTTAGAACAGTGACTGGTATATATAAGTGCCCAATAAATGTTAGTTGCTATTTCTGTCCTCCCTCCCTCCCTCCGTGGTAGTATCATTTTTTATCATCTTACTGCAAAAGATGATTTACGATTCCTGTGAAGTTCATTATTTAGTGATTTTGCATGCATTTCATAGTTAATCCTCAACGAAGGAAAAAAAATGCATCTGATAATGCTCTCAGTAATTAACTTTTTTGGAGCTTATTAATTTGGAAAATATAGATCATCCTTTTATTAGCGTAGAGCAGGGGTCCCCAGTCCCCAGGCCACGGACCGATATTGGTCCACAGCCTGTTAGGAACCGGGCCGCGCAGCAGGAGGTGAGCAGCGAGCAAGTGAAGCTTCATCTGCCGCTTCCCATCGCTCGCATTACGGCCTGAACCATCCCCCACCCCAAGTCCGTAGAAAAATTGTCCTCCACAAAACCGGTCCCTGGTGCCAAAAAGGTTGGGCACCGCTGGTGTAAACAGTTTTAGAGGAAACACTGCAGAAGGAAGTGTGGTTATGAGTGAGTGACTGACTTAGAGGATTTTTATTTTTACTGAGACAAATATTTTTTCTTTGAGAGTTTCAGCAGGTAAGAGCATGAGTTTCAGTCATAGCCCTGTGACTTTGGACACGTGACCTAATGGCTTGCCATTTACTATGTACCACCATTTACTTATTTGGAGAAATGAGGCTGGTTATACTTAACTAGGGTTAATTTGAATATTAATGAGATAACATATGCAGAAAACTTTCCTGTGGTAGGTGATCTGTAGATGGTTTCACCTCTTCTCTCTTTCCAATGGAGGCAGAAGAGAATTCCTGTGTAATCTGTTGCTCAGCTCTGATGCTTCTCACTCTGTGGTGGCAGATTTGCCTCTTACCAAGGCTTTATTGGTAAGCATTTTTAACTTTTCATTATTATTATTGTTATTGGTGTTGTCGTTGTTGATATTTTGTTTGACATGGGTACTGTATTCACATGCTTCAGAAAGTAAACCAGTATAACTTAGAACAAATTGAAAGGCTTGCTCCTGTTTTTGTCACTGTCAGCTTCCTTCCCTGCCCCCTTAAATAACCTCTTTTATGCATTTCTTGTGTCCAGATACAATTAAACACAAGTATATATTCTTCTCTATTTTTATACAAAATGTAGCATACTCTATATACTATTCTGTACTTGCTTTTTTCATTTTACAGTATTTCCTCCTCTCTTTCTGTATTAGGACCTGGAATATTTCCTTATTCTTGTGTGTGTGTGTGTACATGTATGTATGTATGTATTTATTAGAGCGCCAGTGAGTTCTGTACCATGGTTTACTTAACCAGTCTCCATATTCATGGATATATTATTTGTTTCCATGCTATTATCACTGCAAACAGTGCTTCTTTGTATAATCTCATATGTACAAGGTTGGATACATTCCCAAGGTTGTTGGGTTAAAAGATAAGTGCATTTATAATTTTTTAAAAATAATTTTTATCAAGATTGTAAATTGCTCTCCACTGGGTTCATACCATTTTGCATACATTGGCATGTATTTTTTTGCACTGCAGACAGCTCTCACCCCACCCTGCATACCATTTTTTGAGCTGCTGTCTTGGCAATGTGGAGGGAGTTGTACAAGTGGAGGAGATCCCATCTCATATTTCCTAAGTTGTAGTGGGCTGTTCAAGTCTAGTGTTTTCCAACCTGAGTAGTAGGACACAGAGTTATACTGTGGTGTGAGACTAGGCATTCTGCCCATCCTGATCTACTCTTATTCCTGTCTTGGGATCTGAGGATGGAATGGCTGGTTGTATTGTGTGCCTGATTTACCAAGTAGGTCTGGGGGACAGTCACTTGCTTTGTACATAAAATATTATTGGCTGCTGTCTCCTTTTTTGGAAGTTATTTTTAAGAAGTTATATTCACTGTTTTTTGCAAAAGTTATTCTTATTTATTGAAGATTTAGAATCCAGAGAAAAGAATAAAAGCCACTTGGAATCCCATAACCGTAGTCAGTATTGTGATGAATATCCTCTCAATCTTATGTGCACATGCCCAACATAAATTGTGTTTATACACTGCATGATGTTTTATAACCTTTCCTTTGTTTATTAGTGAATCATGAATATTGTTCCATTTTCCAATAATTATACGTATATATACATATGTATATATATACATAATTACATATATATACGTGTATATATATATGTTATTATTTTTTTCAGTGTACAATTCTGTTAGATGGCTTCACCGTGATTCTGTGTTCCTGGATGAATATTTAAGATTGTTTTGTTAGTCATTTTAAACAACTTTGTGATGAAGAGCCTTGTAGCTAAATCTTGTATATCATCGTTATTTGCTTAGAATAAGTTGCTAGAAGTAGAAAGAACTTCTGGGTCAAAGGACATTTACAAATTGCTCTGCAGAACTCACGTGCTGTTTATATTTCTAAATGAGAGTACTTGCTTTGTCACATTTAATCAATTTGTGGATATTATAATTTTAAAAAATTTGCCAGTCTATTAGTAAAAAAATGGTAAATCTCTATTTTACTTCGTAGATATTTGGTTATTAGTATATTTAAACTTTTTATTTCATGTTAAGAACTCATGTTTTCTTTGTGGATTGCCTTGTCAAGCCCTTTGTCCATTTTATTTTTTTTAATTTATTTTTATTTTTTTTAAAGGAATTCCTTAATTTTTTAAAATTTTATTTATTTATTTATTTATTTTTGGCTGTGTTGTGTCTTCGTTTTTGTGCGAGGGCTTTCTCTAGTTGTGGCAAGCGGGGGCCACTCTTCATCGCGGTGCGCGGGCCTCTCACTATCGCGGCCTCTCTTGTTGCAGAGCACAGGCTCCAGACGCGCAGGCTCAGTAGTTGTGGCTCACGGGCCCAGTTGCTCCGAGGCATGTGGGATCTTCCCAGACCAGGGCTCGAACCCGTGTCCCCTGCATTGGCAGGCAGATTCTCAACCACTGTGCCACCAGGGAAGCCCTGTCCATTTTATTATTGGTGTGTTTTTTTCTTTTTTATTTTTTTAAAGCTATATGTTAAGAATATTAACTTTTTGTGGTACATGGTACAAATATTTTTCTTCAGGTTGTTTGCTTATATATTTAGGGTCTTTTGATACAGAAGTTTTATATTTTCATGTATTCAAACCTATCAAACATTTCTTTTTTTTTTTAAATTTATTTATTTTATTTATTTATTTTAGGCTGCATTGCTTCTTCGCTGCTGCACGCGGGCTTTCTCCAGCTGTGGCGAGTGGGGGCTACTCTTCGTTGTGGTGTGCGGGCCTCTCTCATTGCGGTGGCCTCTCCTGTTGCGGAGCACGGGCTCTAGGCACATGGGCTTCAGTAGTTGTGGTTCGTGGGCTCAGTAGTTGTGGCTCACGGGCTCCAGAGCACAGGCTCAGTAGTTGTGGCACACGGGCTCAGTTGCTCCATGGCATGTGGGATCCTCCTGGACCAGGGCTCGAACCCATGTCCCCTGCATTGGCAGGCAGATTCTTAACCACTGCGCCACCAGGGAAACCCCAGGGTTTCTACTTTTGATGTCATGTTGGAGAGACCTTTTGACTTCCCTAATTATATAAACATTTATTTCTATTTAGACTTAGTATTAGGTATATTTGATATTTTTAAATGACGGAACACATTTTAGTATGTGGTGTAAGATGAATGCTAGGTTTCTTAATATTTTTTCTAACTGGCTATCCAGTTGTCTCACCACAAAAAAAATTATCATTCTTCCCACTGACTTGAAATCCATGTCTTTAAAAATTGTTCTGTTTTCTTAAACATACTTGAAAATTTATACTAAAACTCTATTAAAAGGACATTAGAGCTCTGGACTGTTTTCAGGCAGTTGGTGCCAGGGTGATATTAAGGAGGTAGCTTAACCCTCTCTTTGACTCAATTCTTCTGTGAAGTCAGAACTGACCTTCAACCAGAATCGTTAATGAGGATCTGATGAGATAATGGATACAAATCATGAAGTTCTGTATAGAGAATAAATGTTTATAATACTACTAATTAGGATGGGGCCAGGTATTCCTGAGGCTCTAGAGCCACACTTAAACTAGTAACACAACATAATAAAAGGTTACATTTTGTGTTTGGGGCGTATTAGAAAAACCAACAAAAGAGCTTCTCTGGCATTTGAGTAATTTCCCTAATGGGAACAGATAGAACCCAGTCATTGAAATAAAAAAAAATTTTTTTTATCTTGATAGGGATTAAATACAGTAGTTAATTTCCTTAATGATTAAACATAGAAAGCAAATGTAATGCTACACTTTTCACATTATGATATTCTTCATTTGGTCTTTTTCTTTCTTTTTTTAAAAATTAAGACAGTTACTTTACTTTGAACACGAAAGTGGTATAAGCAACTGTATAGGCTCCATGATACGTTCTTCTCCCATTCTGCTCCAACCCCAAGATAAAACATTGGGAGAAAAAATGTATTATATTTGGTTAATTATGTTATCTACTATTGCTTGTTCTAAGGCAGGCATGGCATTGACTGATATCTGGCTTATGGTCTAAGAATCATATTCACATAGAGCATGCTAAGTAGTTGCATTTTGGGAAATGAAACTTTCATTTGGGTTACAGTTGAATGTGTGTGCAAATGGAGAGTTACTGAACCACTATTCTTGATTAATTAAAGAAGGTGAATGTGATTTGTCTACATTTTCACAGTTCCTTCCATGTAAACATCAGTTTTGTTGTTCCTTTTACTGAAAAATATTCTGATGAAATAATCTTGCAAAGGAAAGATAATCTAGCTTTGAGTCTACAATAAAAATGCAAAAAGTAAACAATAGTCAATACTTAATTTTCTGCTCAGTTATGTTTAGCACCTTTACAAGTAGTGTATTAGTCTCTAGAGAACACCACGGTGCTGCCTGTGCCAAAAATTTCATGTACTCTCCTTGAGCATCAAGATGGTCCACCCTGGTTCTCCAGCGACACAGTGTGAAGCGGTGATAAGTTCCTGCAGGAATTGTTAGCATGTCTTCTTTCCCCATGAAAGTCTGGGTCCACTGTCCTCTTTATCTCTTATACCCAAATATCTGCTTCCCTCTAAGATATATCAAATTTTATTATTCAGATGTTCTTCATAAAACATCTTAATCTTTTCTTCTAGTTTGGTAGTTTATTTGCATATAGTTATTCTGTTCATCCAGGAGTAATTTCTCTCTTTTTGGATTTTGTCTAATTCTGGATCATTCTCATATTTGTTAGCAACCTGTTTCCAGTAAAAGACACCAAACTGATATAGTGGCTCTAGGCTGACTGGACTTCAGTTGATTGAGTTTCCACTGGTCCATATACCATATCTCTTCCATCTTCCCTGCCTCACCTGGAGAATTGCCCGCAAATCGTGGGGGATGGGGGTGTGTGTGGAGGGGGCACTGATGAGACACAGCTCTTCATTTGGTCTTTAGATTCAGATATTGCCAATAAACTTATAGAGTCAAGTACATGGATTCATATTGGGGATTTGATAGTCACTGACTTTGAGACCATAGGTAAGTCATTTCATGCCTCTGAGCTTTGGTTTCTTCATCTGTAAAATGAAGCGCCTTTGTAGGAGTTTGAATGTAATATCACAGCTCTGAGGCCTCTTTCCAGCACCAATTTCTTGGAAAGGAGGCCAGTTTTTTTACATTCCAACCAAGGGAAATTTGAAATAACTGTTAACTTACTTTACTTATCTTGTCTCTAAAATACAAGCCAAATGATCTTCATTTTTACCTTTCATGTCTGATTATTAAGAGAGTAATAAGATAAGCCTCAGTGAAGCAGATAAGCCTCAGATAAGTCAAATGAAAGAATTTCCAGTAATGTCATTGTGTTCTGTATTTAAAAATGTTTCAAAGATCAGATCAGAAATAAATGAAAAAGAAATGAAGGAAACAATTGCAAAGATCAGTAAAACTAAAAGCTGGTTCTTTGAGAAGATAAACAAAATTGATAAACCATTAGCCACACTCATCAAGAAAAAAAGGGAGAAGACGCAAATCAATAAAATTAGAAATGAAAAAGGAGAAGTAACAACTGACACTGCAGAAATACAAAGGATCATGAGAGATTACTACAAGCAACTATATGCCAATAAAATGGACAACCTGGAAGAAATGGACAAATTCTTAGAAAAGCACAACCTTCTGAGACTGAACCAGGAAGAAATAGAAAACATAAACAGACCAAACACAAGCACTGAAATTGAGACAGTGATTAAAAATCTTCCAACAAACAGAAGCCCAGGACCAGATGGCTTCACAGGCGAATTCTGTCAAACATTTAGAGAAGAGCTAACACCTATCCTTCTCAAACTCTTCCAGAATATAGCAGAGAGAGGAACACTCCCAAACTCATTCTGCGAGACCACCATCAATCTGATACCAAAACCAGACAAGGATGTCACAAAGAAAGGAGACTACAGGCCAATATCACTGATGAACATAGATGCAAAAATCCTCGACAAAATACTAGCAAACAGAATCCAACAGCACATTAAAAGGATCATACACCATGATCAAGTGGGGTTTATCCCAGGAATGCCAACATCCTTCAATATACGCAAGTCAGTCAATGTGATACACCATGTTAACAAATTGAAGAATAAAAACCATATGATCGGTTTCGGAGGATTAACCAAGATGGCGGAGTAGAAGGACGTGCTCTCACTCCCTCTTGCGAGAGCACCAGAATCACAACTGGCTGCTGGACAATCATTGACAGGAAGACCCTGGACTTCACCAAGGAGGATACCCCACATCCAAGGACAGAGGAGAAGCCACAGTGAGACGGTAGGAGGGGCGCAATCAGAGTAAAATCAAATCTCATAACTGCTGGGTGGGTGACTCACAGACTGGCGAACACTTATACCACAGAAGTCCACCCACTGGAGTGAAGGTTCTGAGCCCCACGTCAGGCTTCCCAACCTGGGGGTCCGGCAACGGGAGGAGGAATTCCTAGAGAATCAGACTTTGGAGCCTAGTGGGAATTGATTGCAGGACTTTGACAGGACTGGGGGAAACAGACCCCACTCTTGGAGGGCACACACAAAGTAGTGTGCGCATCGGGACCCAGGGGAAGGAGCAGTGACCCTAGGGGAGACTGAACCAGACCTACCTGCTGGTGTTGGGGGGTCTCCTGCAGAGGCGGGGGGTGGCTCTGTTTCACCGGGGGACAAGGACACTGGCAGCGGAGGTTCTGGGAAGTGCTCCTTGGCGTGAGCCCTCCCAGAGTCTGCCATTAACCCCACCAAAGAGCCCAGGTAGGCTCCAGTGTTGGGTTGCCTCAGGCAAAACAACCAACAGGGAGGGAACCCAGCCCCACCCATCAACAGTCAAGTGGATTAAAGTTTTACTGAGCTCTGACCGCCACAGCGATAGTCAGCTCTACCCACCACCAGAGCCTCCCATCAAGCCTCTTAGATAGCCTCAACCACCAGAGGGCAGACAGCAGAAGCAAGAAAAACTACAATCCTGCAGCCTGTGGACCAAAAACCAAAATTACAGAAAGATAGACAAGATGAAAAGGCAGAGGGCTAAGTACCAGATGAAGGAACAAGAAAAAACCCCAGAAAAACAACTAAATGAAGTGGAGATAGGCAACCTTCCAGAAAAAGAATTCAGAATAATGATAGTGAAGATGATCCAGGAGCTCGGAATAAGAATGGAGGCAAAGATTGAGAAGATGCAAGAAATGATTAACAAAGACCTAGAAGAATTAAAGAACAAACAAACAGAGATGACCAATACAATAACTGAAATGAAAACTACACTACAAGGAATCAATAGCAGAATAACTGAGGCAGAAGAACGGATAAGTGACCTGGAAGACAGAATGGTGGAATTCACTGCTGCGGAACAGACTAAAGAAAAAAGAATGAAAAGAAATGAAGACAGCCTAAGAGACCTCTGGGACAACATTAAACGCAACAACATTCGCATTATAGGGGTCCCAGAAGGAGAAGAGAGAGAGAAAGGACCAGAGAAAATCTTGGAAGAGATTATAGTCGAAAACTTCCCTAACATGGGAAAGGAAATAGCCACCCAAGTCCAGGAAGCGCAGAGAGTCCCATACAGGATAAACCCAAGGAGAAACACGCCGAGACACATAGTAATCAAAGTGGCAAAAATTAAAGACAAAGACAAATTATTGAAAGCAGCAAGGGAAAAACGACAAATAACATACAAGGGAACTCCCATAAGGTTAACAGCTGATTTCTCAGCAGAAACTCTACAAGCCAGAAGGGAGTGGCATGATATACTTAAAGTGATGAAAGGGAAGAACCTACAACCAAGATTACTCTACCCGGCAAGGATCTCATTTAGATTTGATGGAGAAATCAAAAGCTTTACAGACAAGCAAAAGCTACGAGAATTCAGCACCACCACACCAGCTCTACAACAAATGCTAAAGGAACTTCTCTAAGTGGGAAACACAAGAGAAGAAAAGGACCTACAAAAACAAACCCAAAACAATCAAGAAAATGGTCATAGGAACATACATATCGATAATTACCTGAAACGTGAATGGATTAAATGCCCCAACCAAAAGACATAGACTGGCTGAATGGATACAAAAACAAGACCCATATATATGCTGTCTACAAGAGACCCACTTTAGACCTAGGGACACATACAGACTGAAAGTGAGGGGATGGAAAAAGATATTCCATGCAAATGGAAATCAAAAGAAAGCTGGAGTAGCTATACTCATATCAGATAAAATAGACTTTAAAATAAAGAATGTTACAAGAGACAAGGAAGGACACTACATAATGATCCAGGGATCAATCCAAGAAGAAGATATAACAATTATAAATATATATGCACCCAACATAGGAGCACCTCAATACATAAGGCAACTGCTAACAGCTATAAGAGAGGAAATTGACAGTAACACAATAATAGTGGGGGACTTCAACACCTCACTTACACCAATGGACAGATCATCCAAAATGAAAATAAATAAGGAAACAGAAGCTTTAAATGACACAATAGACCAGATAGATTTAATTGATATATATAGGACATTCCATCCAAAAACAGCAGATTACACGTTCTTCTCAAGTGTGCACAGAACATTCTCCAGGATAGATCACATCTTGGGTCACAAATCAAGCCTCAGTAAATTTAAGAAAATTGAAATCATATCAAGCGTCTTTTCTGACCACAACGCTATGAGATTAGAAATGAATTACAGGGAAAAAAACGTAAAAAAGACAAACACATGGAGGCTAAACAATATGTTACTAAATAACCAAGAGATCACTGAAGAAATCGAAGAGGAAATCAAAAAATACCTAGAGACAAATGACAATGAAAACACGACGACCCAAAACCTATGGGATGCAGCAAAAGCAGTTCTAAGAGGGAAGTTTATAGCTATACAAGCCTACCTAAAGAAACAAGAAAAATCTCAAGTAAACAATCTAACCTTACACCTAAAGAAACTAGAGAAAGAAGAACAAACAAAACCCAAAGTTAGCAGAAGGAAAGAAATCATAAAGATCAGAGCAGAAATAAATGAAATAGAAACAAAGAAAACAGTAGCAAAGATCAATAAAACTAAAAGTTGGTTCTTTGAGAAGATAAACAAAATTGATAAGCCATTAGCCAGACTCATCAAGAAAAAGAGGGCGAGGACTCAAATCAATAAAATCAGAAATGAAAAAGGAGAAGTTACAACAGACACCGCAGAAATACAAAGCATCCTAAGAGACTACTACAAGCAACTTTATGCCAATAAAATGGACAACCTGGAAGAAATGGACAAATTCTTAGAAAGGTATAACCTTCCAAGACTGAACCAGGAAGAAACAGAAAATATGAACAGACCAATCACAAGTAATGAAATTGAAACTGTGATTAAAAATCTTGCAACAAACAAAAGTCCAGGACCAGATGGCTTCACAGGTGAATTCTATCAAACATTTAGAGAAGAGCTAACACCTATCCTTCTTAAACTCTTCCAAAAAATTGCAGAGGGAGGAACACTCCCAAACTCATTCTATGAGGCCACCATCACCCTGATACCAAAACCAGACAAAGACACTACAAAAAAAGAAAATTACAGACCAATATCACTGATGAATATAGATGCAAAAATTCTCAACAAAATACTAGCAAACAGAATCCAACAACACATTAAAAGGATCATATACCATGATCAAGTGGGATTTATCCCAGGGATGCAAGGATTCTTCAATATACGCAAATCAATCATTGTGATACACCATATTAACAAACTGAAGAATAAAAACCATATGATCATCTCAGTAGATGCAGAAAAAGCTTTTGACAAAATTCAACACCCATTTATGATAAAAACTCTCCAGAAAGTGGGCATACAGGGAACCTACCTCAACATAATAAAGGCCATATATGACAAACCCACAGCAAACATCATTCTCAATGGTGAAAAACTGAAGGCATTTCCTCTAAGATCAGGAACGAGACAAGGATGTCCACTCTCACCACTATTATTCAACATAGTTCTGGAAGTCCTAGCCACGGCAATCAGAGAAGAAAAAGAAATAAAAGGAATACAAATTGGAAAAGAAGAAGTAAAACTGTCACGGTTTGCGGGTGACATGATACTATACATAGAGAATCCTAAAACTGCCACCAGAAAACTGCTAGAGCTAATTAATGAATATAGTAAAGTTGCAGGATACAAAATGAATGCACAGAAATCTCTTGCATTCCTATACACTAATGATGAAAAATCTGAAAGAGAAATTATGGAAACACTCCCATTTACCATTGCAACAAAAAGAATAAAATACCTAGGAATAAACCTACCTAGGGAGACAAAAGACCTGTATGCAGAAAACTATAAGACACTGATGAAAGAAATTAAAGATGATACCAACAGATGGAGAGATATACCATGTTCTTGGATTGGAAGAATCAACATTGTGAAAATGACTATACTACCCAAAGCAATCTACAGGTTCAATGCAATCCCTATCAAATTACCAATGGCATTTTTTACGGAGCTAGAACAAATCATCTTAAAATTTGTATGGAGACACAAAAGACCCCGAATAGCCAAAGCAGTCTTGAGGGAAAAAATGGAGCTGGAGGAATCAGACTCCCTGACTTCAGACTATACTACAAAGCTACAGTAATCAAGACAATATGGTACTGGCACAAAAACAGAAACATTGATCAATGGAACAAGATAGAAAGCCCAGAGATTAACCCACACACCTATGGTCAACTAATCTATGACAAAGGAGGCAAAGATATACAATGGAGAAAAGACAGTCTCTTCAATAAGTGGTGCTGGGAAAACTGGACAGCTACATGTAAAAGAATGAAATTAGAATACTCCCTAACACCATACACAAAAATAAACTCAAAATGGATTAGAGACCTAAATATAAGACTGGACACTATAAAACTCTTAGAGGAAAACATAGGAAGAACACTCTTTGACATAAATCACAGCAAGATCTTTTTTGATCCACCTCCTAGAGTAATGGAAATAAAAACAAAAATAAACAAATGGGACCTAATGAAACTTCAAAGCTTTTGCACAGCAAAGGAAACCATAAACAAGACGAAAAGACAACCCTCAGAATGGGAGAAAATATTTGCAAATGAATCAACGGACAAAGGATTAATCTCCAAAATATATAAACAGCTCATTCAGCTCAATATTAAAGAAACAAACACCCCACTCCAAAAATGGGCAGAAGACCTAAATAGACATTTCTCCAAAGAAGACATACAGACGGCCACGAAGCACATGAAAAGATGCTCAACATCACTAATTATTAGAGAAATGCAAATCAAAACTAAAATGAGGTATCACCTCACTCCTGTTAGATTGGGCATCATCAGAAAATCTACAAACAACAAATGCTGGAGAGGGTGTGGAGAAAAGGGAACCCTCTTGCACTGTTGGTGGGAATGTAAATTGATACAGCCACTATGGAGAACAATATGGAGGTTCCTTCAAAAACTAAAAATAGAATTACCATATGACCCAGCAATCCCACTACTGGGCATATACCCAGAGAAAACCGTAATTCAAAAAGACACATGCATCCGAATGTTCATTGCAGCACTATTTACAATAGCCAGGTCATGGAAGCAACCTAAATGCCCATCAACAGACGAATGGACAAAGAAGTTGTGGTACATATATACAATGGAATATTACTCAGCCATAAAAAGGAACGAAATTGAGTCATTTGTTGAGAAGTGGATGGATCTAGAGACTGTCATACAGAGTGAAGTAAGTCAGAAAGAGAAAAACAAATACCGTATATTAACGCATGTATGTGGAACCTAGAAAAATGGTACAGATGAGCCGGTTTGCAGGGCAGAAGTTGAGACACAGATGTAGAGAATGGACATATGGACACCAAGGGGGGAAAACTGCAGTGGGGTGGGGATGGTGGTGTGCTGAATTGGGCGATTGGGATTGACATGTATACACTGATGTGTATAAAATTGATGCCTAATAAGAACCTGCAGTATAAAAAAACAAACAAACAAAACAACTAATACTAAACTTTCATTGGGTTATTTGTATGGAAATATGTTAATATAAATGTTTCAGACATTACATGAAATTTCTAAAAATCTTAAAAAAAAATACTGTCCCAAATCTGCACTTAAAAAATAAAAAAAAAAAAAAAAAACATATGATCAACTCAGTGGATGCAGAAAAAGCTTTCAACAAAATTCAACACCCATTTATGATAAAAACCCTCCAGAAACTAAGCATAGAGGGAACTTTTCTCAACATAATAAAGGCCATATATGACAAACCCACAGCCAACATCGTCCTCAATGGTGAAAAACTGAAACAATTTCCACTAAGATCAGGAACAAGACAAGGCTGCCCACTCTCACCACTATTATTCAACACTGTTTTGGAAGTTTTAGCCACAGCAATCAGAGAAGAAAAAGAAATAAAAGGAATCCAAATCAGAAAAGAAAAAGTAAAGCTGTCACTGTTTACAGATGATATGATGCTATACATAGAGAATCCTAAAGATGCTACCAGAAAACTACTAGAGCTAATCAATGAATTTGGTAGAGTAGCAGGATACAGAATTAATGCACAGAAATCTCTTGCATTCCTATACACTAATGGTGAAAAATCTGAAAGAGAAATTAAGGAAACACTCCCATCTACCATTGCAACAAAAAGAATAAAAGAATAAACCTACCTAAGGAGACAAAAGAAAATTATAAGACACTGATGAAAGAAATTAAAGATGATACAAACAAATGGAGAGATATACCGTGTTTTTGGATTGGAAGAATCAACATTGTGAAAATGACTATAATACCCAAAGCAATCTATAGATTCAATGCAATCCCTACCAAACTACCAATGGCATTTTTCACAGAACTAGAGCAAAAAATTTCACAATTTGTATGGAAACACAAAAGACCCAGAATAGCCAAAGCAATCTTGAGAAGACGGAGCTGGAGGAATCAGGCTCCCTGTAGTATAGTCTGACTTCAGACTATGCTACAAAGCTGCAGCAATCAAGATAGTATGGTACTGGCACAGAAACAGAAATATAGATCAATGGAACAGGATAGAAAGCCCAGAGGTGAACCCATGCACATGTGGTCACCTTATTTTTTATAAAGGAGGCAAGAATATACAGTGGAGAAAAGACAGCCTCTTCAATAAGTGGTGCTGGGATAACTGGACAGCTACATGTAAAAGAATGAAATTAGAACACTCCCTAACACCATACACAAAAATAAACTCAAAATGGATTAAAGGCCTAAATGTAAGGCCAGACACTATAAAACTCTTAGAGGAAAACATAGGCAGAACACTCTGTGTCATAAATCATAGCAAGATCCTTTTTGACCCACCTTCTAGAGAAAGGGAAATAAAGCCAAAAATAAACAAATGGGACCTAATGAAACTTAAAAGCTTTTGCACAGCAAAGGAAACCATAAACAAAACGAAAAGACCACCCTCAGAATGGGAGAAAATATTTGCAAATGAAGCAACTGACAAAGGTTTAATCTCCAAAATTTACAAGCAGCTCATGCAGCTCAATATCAAAAAAAGAAACAACCCAATCCAAAAGTGGGCAGAAGACCTAAATAGTCATTTCTCCAAAGAAGATATACAGATTGCCAACAAACACATGAGAAGATGCTCAGTGTCACTAATCATTAGAGAAATGCAAATCAAAACTACAGTGAGGTATTACCTCACACCAGAGTGGCCATCATCAAAAGATCTCCAAACAATAAATGCTGGAGAGGGTGTGGAGAAAAGGGAACCCTCTTGCGCTGTTGGTGGGAATGTAAATTGATACAGCCACTATGGAGAACAGTATGGAGGTTCCTTAAAATGCTAAAAACAGAACTACCATACGACCCAGCAATCCCACTACTGGGCATATACCCTGAGAAAACCATAATTCAAAAAGAGTCATGTACCACAACATTCATTGCAGCTCTATTTACAATAGCCAGGACATGGAAGCAACCTAAGTGTCCGTTGACAGATGAATGGATAAAGAAGATGTGGCACATACATACAATGGAATATTACTCAGCCATAAAAAGAAACGAAATTGAGTTATTTGTAGTGAGGTGGATGGAGTTAGAGTCTGTCATACAGAGTGAAGTAAGTCAGAAAGAGAAAAACAAATACCTTATGCTAACACATATATATGGAATCTAAAAAAAAAAAAAAGGTTCTGAAGAACCTAGGGGCAGGACGGGGATAAAGATGCAGACCTACTAGAGAATGGACTTGAGGACACAGGGAGGGGGAAGGGTAAGCTGGGACAAAGTGAAAGAGTGGCATGGACATGTATACACTACCAAATGCAAAATCGATAGCTAGTGGGAAGCAGCCACATAGCACAGGGAGATCAGCTCGGTGCTTTGTGACCACCTGGAGGGGTGGGGTAGGGAGGGCGGGAGGGAGGGAGACGCAAGAGGGAGGAGATATGGGGATATATATATATGTATAGCTGATTCACTTTGTTATAAAGCAGAAACTAACACACCATTGTAAAGCAATTATACTCCAATAAAGATGTTAAAAAATAAAAAATGTTTCCATAGAGTTAAGGAATGATTTTTGTTTTCAAATATGGATACAAGTTACAGTAAATCCTTGACTCTTTTGAACCCTTAGGGATGAATCATTTTGGGATAACCAAGTTTTCCAGATGAGTGAGAATTTATTGTTATAATCACCATATTTTAAAAACTTTAACTACTTTGATGAGAAAGTTTGAAAGTGTATTTGCTGTATTCCTTTGCACTGAGTTAACTGAATACAATTTATTTTTCTTTACTGATCAGGTTCAGTTATGAACATAACTTATGCTAAGTTCTGTGCTCGTAGCATGTTTTCAAGTACAAAGCCCTGGATTTAAATTTAATTTTTATCAATTATTGACTCTGTTGCCTTGGAACAGTAAATCCCTCTTAACCTCACTTTCCTAATTTTTTAAGAAATTGAGATTGAAAAGCTTGATATAAGATAGATCTTCCCTAAAGTATTATTGTGATAGGGATGTCTTCCAGGGTCTATTGAGTTGTGTATATATACAACACACACCGTGTATTTGTTTCATACTAACTAGCTTTGGACTAGAATTCTTGCTGTGTTTTCTATAGTTTTTCCGTCACTTTCCTGGTTTTCACTTCTTGAAGCCATCAGGGTGCCTCTAGGACCTCTTCTTATAGGATTTACAGACTTTTTAGCATCTAGTCATTCTTATTTTATACACAGCTCTAAGTGAAAAGGCCTGGCAATATGTAATGTTCATGAATATTTGTGTGAAATTTCTGCAGCATTTCTTTTTGTTGAACTCATATTTTATGTGTGTTCCAAAACAATGCAGCTTAGTACCATTAAAACATAAAGAGTATACTTGCATACTGGCCTTTATTTAGAAAGGAATAGTATGGAGCCACCCAGTAGTGAGACACATAGTCTAAGCTGTTTTTCTTTTAATCCCTGACCCCCTTTTATTGACTTGTGTGGCATGCATACACTAGTGGTATAATACATCTGAGTTTCACAGTACAGATTGAAACCATGTGATTTTCTGTGAGGTGTTTTGTTTTGTTATGTTTTTTTTTTTTAATTTTTGAATTTTATTTTTTTATATAGCAGGTTCTTGTTAGTTATCCATTTTATACATATTAGTGTATATAAGTCAATCCTAATCTCCCAATTCATCACACCACCACCTTGTTTTAAGCCTTGTTTGGAGATTATATCCTTGACCTTGACCTTATAGATTACACATCTACTATGTGCCCAATCATGTGAGTTGGATGGAATTATTCCCAGTTAAAGAAGAGGAAACCAAGATTTGGAGAAATTAAGTAACTTTTTCATTTTAAATATGAGTAACTCTTGTCTGACTGCAAAGGTCATGCTTTTACCTGTAAACCATGCTATATGTTTGCTCTGAACTAGTGACTCCAAACTTCTGCAAACTGTGAAGCTCTTGTGAACTTGGGGTGAAATTGGGGTGGGGTAGATGTTTGTACTTATTCCCTTTTCCTGTGTAATGAGCAGTAAGCTGCCGTTTTCTGTGCCCACCTGCATGGTCACTCTTAGAGGTGTGTGTGGTGCTCATACATGTATACATTCATGCAGAGAGCTATTGCTCACAGGATCATCTGGCATCCCCCTGCCTCTAGAAAAGAGGGTCCATGGCAGCCAGAGCAGTGAGCTGTGGAACAAGGATATCTTTAGGGCAAAATATGTTATTACCTTTCAGATAGTGATCTAAACACATGTGAGCCAACAGAGTCCCTATGAAAAGAATGCTGACTGGATCTTCAGCTTAGTTCAATTAATTTAATTATTAAATAAATATTCAGTTCATTATAACATTAAATAAGAATGCCAGGGGAGGGCAAGTGCCCATGATTCTGTTCTGGAATGCTAGGAAGGATGTCCTGAGATAGTATAGTCCTGCCATCTACTTCTGCCCCATCACATCCTTGTATAGACATAAAATATTATGAAGAGAGACTCCATGAGGAAGTGTTAGTTTTTCAGTTTCTCTTGCAACGAACTCTTAATTTTAGCTGAGAAACATGAAAGTATATGGTCTGGATTGAGAAAGAGTTTACTTACTAGTTTCATTTAGAGCTAATACTGTTTTGGGCTTTATAAATGGTTCTGGTGTTGAGAGAAGTAGAAAAGATAAATAGTTCTGGTGTTGAGGGAAGTAGAGCAATAAAATCAGGCTGGAACATGGCCATTAAGCCCAAACTAATCAGAACATCTGTGTGCCTTCATGTAAGGCTGATTGATGATCTTGGTCCAAGCCTTCACTTAGTTCATGTAATAACATGGAATCAAGGGTTCAGACATGTACAAGTGCTCCTGGATAATTTTTTTCTAACTAGGCTTAGTGTATAGGCCGGAGAAAGATTATGCTGCTATCCCATTATTAGTGACTGGGCCAATAGTTGAAAAGAGCCTTTCTGTTATTAATGAAAAAACAGACATAAAATCACACAGTGCATCTAAAAATTTTGATTAAAGTTGTTCTTTACTAAAGGGCCATTTCTATGTCTTTGTATAATTGAACTTAATTTTTTAAAAATTTTGAAATAATTATAGATTGGCAGGAAGTTGCAAATTTAGTACAGAGAGAGCCTGTGTTTAGTTGAACTTTAACATAAGTGATGTGCTTTTCTCTTTAATTTTTAAAGGTTTTAGACTTACGGAGAAACTTTCTAAGATGAAAGACACTCAGTGTTGGGTCTCTGAAACTTGTGAACTAGTTTTCTGAATAACTTCAGGCACAATGAGAATAATGGCTGAAATCCAGATGGCTATGGTCACAACTGTGTCTGTGTCAGAAACATGAAGTGGTTCCCTGGAAGCCAGAAGCACCATTAGCAGGAGGAAAATGCTGTGGAGTTCTCTGGTCACTCCAACGTGAGCCTCTTGAGCCTTTAAGCTTCCTGTAAGTGCTTGGGGTTTTGCAAATAGTACTAGTAGTTCTGGAGCTACAGTTGTCAGAGTAACAGGTGATGGCTGGAAGCCAGCTTGGCAGCCAGTCAGCTCCCCAAATAGCCGAGGTTGCTCAACCTTCACAAGGTCCTGCAGACCAAACTGGGTGGGGAGGATCAGCCCCACACAGGTATTTGATTACCCCCCTTCCCCCAACCTTTTTTTAAAAACAGTCATTTGAAGGATTTTCTATAAAAGGCCTGAGCTGCTTCAGGCACTCAGGATGAGTTAAAAATGCACGGCTTTATGTTCTTATTCATACCTATTTGATTTAACCATATGAAATTGCCATTCTTGTAGGTTTAAAAAAAAAAAAAGTCAAATGTTGGAGGTTTTATACAGGTAAACCTCATGTTTTGTGCTGTCACACTGAAAATTCTTATGGTTGTGGAATAACATGTTTCCAGGGAACACATTGTCTCTACCTCCTTATTTATGGAGGAAATACAGCATTTACTGTTTGTAAGATTAAGTAACTTAATCCTCTTAACAATCATGAGGTAGGTCCTAGTATTTTCCCTGCTTTTAAGATCACTGCTAGTGAGTAGTGGAGCTGGGTTCATACCCAGGCAGTCTAGTCATGAAGCTGTACTGCTTCTCAGCACTTCTATTTGGCTCCACCTCCCCAGACATACTTGTGAAAGTCCTGGGTGTCTGGGCAGCTGATGGGCAAGTACATAGGTGCCTCTTTTTGACTTCATGGGAAAAAAGAACTTAATTTTCCCCTAAAAATGAATTAAGTCTTCTACAGTACAAGAGTTTTTGAGACTTAACAAGGATACTTTTGCAGTCTTTAGGCCTCTGGAGTTGAGGGTAGGGGTAGAGACTTGTTGGCCCTAATAATGAAAGTATAGATGATTATTGTCTTGGGAGAGGAGGGCTAATGTTTGTTTGGTAGAATCCATTCTAGGCTTGAAATCCTGTAGTTCTCTAATAAACCCCTGCCTCTCCTCTGTGTTGCTTAATGTCTTTGACCTTAGACATGGAAGGAAAAGAAGTGACTCAGCTGCAAGGGAGTTTAATTTAGGAATTGCTCATCGGCCTCTTGCTTGCCGTGTCCCATATTGATATTGGTGGAGCAAGGCTTGGGGCTACGAGATTAGGCCCCATGGGAGCTGTGTGAAGTGGGGAGGGGAGGGGTGTGTCCTTGGACCACCTGCTTCTGGGGCGGCTGTCCTAGGTGTTGAGACACACACCTATTCTGTTAGATCTGTTCTAGGATGGTCCTACTGGATCCTATCTAGTCACACTCCAGCCTTCCCTGATTTATTTGTACACCAGTTATGGTTCTGACGTCTACTGAATAAAATTGTAAAGGCTCATACAGTGGTTTTCCAGGGACTTTCCCTCTTTTTCTCCCTTAGCATTAGAGATGAGCCATTGTGGTTCTAGGCTGTTCTGTCATCAGCCTCTCAGGTATTCTGTCATAGCGGGAAAGGCTGGACAAGCAGCAAGTGGCTGCCAGGGACCCGATGACTTCCCATTCAGACTGAGTAGGAGGGAGGTACCTGTCGTTGCAGACTTGGTTTAAAATGAACTATGATCAGTCTTCCTTGTTTCATCCTCTGATGAACAGAGGAAGGAAAAGGTTAGAAATCTATTTTGTAAGTATTTTTAAGGTATTTTTCAACACCTTCCAAGTTTGGTGTTTTAGTTTGGTCACAGTGGTTATGAGATTGAAAACTAGTTTAATTTGTTTGGTGGTGTCCTCCCCCAAGATGTCAGCTGCATGTGCATTTTCATTCCCATTTCTAGAGGGCAATCAAGGGAGAAGCTCCCTCAATCCTGTTTTAGAGTGAATAAGGGAGAGGTGTATATCCCCATGGCTAGGATCTGATTGGTCTTCAAGTTGGTTTTCATAAGTTGATCATGACTCTTCCTGCAAACTGCTATGGCCCTGGGGACTCTGGATGGTCCTGCTTGTGTCATTCATTCATCTACTGAGTGCCTACTATGTTCTAAGAGCTGACTGTGAGAAATAAGAATGAATAAACACAGCCTCAGCCCCTAGTTATAGTGTGGTGGGTGATATTTACACGCAAAAAAGCAAGCTAAGGTTGTAATTAACATATTTACTGGAATACTATGGGAGCACAGAGAAGAGCAACTCTGGAGGACTTCACAGGAAAAGGAGGCATTTGAACTGGACTTTTAGAGAATGAACCAGAATTCTTCAGGTCCAGTTGATGGGAAAGCTCTCAGAAAAATCTCAGGAGGACAGAGCGTTAGGAACAGTCAGGGTTGAGGGGGCACTTTGGGGATCCATGACCCAAGGTCTGTACCCGTCTTGTTTTGTAACTGGAATGCCAAGCTATCCCTTTACTGTTTTTTCTTTATTGTTCTATGAATTCATCTTCATGAGTCACTGCAACTTCTGTTTGCAATGACGCCAGGTACCGCCAATGAGAAAACCTAGTTCTTTACTGCCTGGTTCCCCTGCTTGTGGCTGCCCCCACCCTTTGCTCTCCCCTTGTCAAAACAGCATCATATGTTGTGCCTTTGTGCCATTTATTGAGCAAGGACCAGACTGCAGGGCATTTGAGCAGTGCCTCTTCAGATCCCACTGAAACCCTTCCTCACTGATCTCAATTGGTGACCAGGAACAGAGGCTGCTTTTGGTCCTTTCCCATTTCTCCATATGTTTTCTGGCTTCCTAAGATACTCTGTCCTTCCTGGGTTTTGGTCAGTGTTTTTCTTTCCTCCTGTTTAGGATTCCTAATAGTGTCTGGGTCACTTTCTTCCAGTTCCCCAGTTTCAAAGGTGGACCTGAGTTAGGCCCTTCGCTTTGTCTTGTTAGTGTGTTTGTATTACTGGAGAGTATCCATGTTTATATAGTAATTGTACAGTCTTTATTGCCCCAAAATCCTAAAGACCAGATTTGAATGATTCAAAGTTAGTCACTTCAGTATGAAACAATGAGTCTAAAGGCAAACCAAGGATTCTTTGAAAGCAAAAACTTTAACTTGGAGCAGCATGTTTGGTGAGGCAAATAGTTTGGTTTTGTGGTACCAGAAATACACTGTTCTCTTTTTATACTCTCCATCCTACCGGGTTGTCAGAGACCTGAGGATACTTTGAAGTGAATTCTGGCACCATAATTTTGTGGAGAGTCGCTGTGATGGAGCAGCATGAGAAGGAAGGGTGTCTGTCCAGTGTGTCCTTTGAATTTTTATTGAAGAGTGAGCATCAATCAGCATGTTGCCTTAGTGGATCATGAGGGGAGGGTGCAGGTGGGAGGTGGGTGATGACCCGGGTCATCATGAAAGCACATGTGAAAGGCCTTCTGGAATCCTGCTTTTAGGAGGTGTTGTGCAAGTCCCTCAGAAGTTTCTTTACTTCCCCTGGAAACGTGCAAGAGAGGGATACATCGCTCTTTTAGAAAGATTACTCAGGGGCTGACAAATGTACTTGCCAGTAGTTTTGCTGAGCTGGAGATTGGTCAGATTTGATGTCTGGATGGTGGCCATTGTTATTTAAAACAGCTTCTTGAGTCCAAGAATCTAGGAATTTAGATGTTCAAAGCACAAGGTGAGAGCCCTGTGTTCTCTCTTCCCAGACAAGGGAAGTGTTTTTACTGGCTGCGGAACGCTCAGTAAAATTGAACTTCTTTGCACCTGGGTTTACTCATCTGTAAAATGGGGATAATAATGCTACCCACCTTACAGGTGAAAGGCTTGGCATGGTTCCTGTATATATAGCTAACACTGATGTAGTGTTTGCTTATATTTATTTATTTTCCTCATTGATATTCTTTCTTATCTGAGATTTCCCTGAGGTTCTGTACTCATTTAGAAAACAACTCTTTCTATGGCTTTAGGCTCCATTGGCAGTGGCTTAAGAATTCTTACTGGGAGGAAGAAACTTTTGTTAGGGTGGTTTTTTTCTTAATTTCCTTCCCTTGCCCTTGGAGAGTGGTGCAGGGGAGAGGGCAGTGCAGAGTCAGGAATCAGTGGGGAGCAGAGATGTGTAGGCAGAGGCACCAGCCAGAGCTACTTACTGCCTGGCACATTGTTGGGCCCTTGGGATTATTCGATGACACAATCAATGATTATTCCATTTTGCCAGTTTAAAAAATGCCATAGTGTTAGTATTAGGAGAAGTTGAACAAAGGCACGTGAGAACTCTTTGTACTGTCCTTGCAGGTCTTCTGTAAATCTAAAATTATTTCAAAGTAAGTTTTTAGAAATCAGGAGAAATAGAGAGTTGTTCAATGGTTATAGAATTTTAGTCTTGCAAGATGAAAATAGTAATGTACATTTAGTTAACAGAACTGTAATGTACACTTAGTAATTGTTAAGAGGATAAATTTATGTGCTTTTATTACAATAAAAAGAAAAAGAAAAAAGGCAAAAAAAAAAGTTAAAAAAAGCACCAGCAACAAAACTGGCAGGTAGCACCATGCCTGGCACACAATAGGTACTTAATACATGCTTGTTGGATGCAAGAGTGATAGTATTGATAGTCTCTTGTTTGGATATCCCTGTTTTTTTAACCATTATCCTTTTTTTTTTGTACATTAAGGTTGCTTTCAGTTTTTTGCTTTTATAAACAAGTTCTTGATTTAGCCTTATAGCTAAATTTCTGTGTGCATACATTATGTTTTCTTAGGATACATTTCTGGGAGTCACATGGTTCCTATTTTTTAGGTCTTTTATTCCATTACCAGATTGCCTCCAGATAGTTTGTAACAATCTGCCATTCCCCACAGCAGTGCAGAGAACAGATTCTTGATAGGCATAAATGGGAGATTGGGGTGCCAGGGGAGTAGCCCCTACACAAAAGAGGTGCCCTTTTCACACTAATGTTAAAGTTTGAGGGCCCCCTCTGAGTGATGGCCTGAACTCCCAGAGCGTCATTCCCCAGGGCACGAGCAGTCAGTCTTGGGCCAAATAGCTAGTGCCCTACTGCCATGGTTAGGGTGGGCTGGATCGCTTTTACCCTGTGGTTGGGGACAGGGACTCAGATGACTGGCAGCCAAGGCAGACAGCTGACAGCTGCCCCAGGTGTACAGAACCTTACTGTTGACAGATAGGGGAACAGAAAGGGAGTACTTTTTTTTAGGCCCTCCTTCCCCTGGGAGCTGCAGTCTGCGGGAGTGGGGGAGAGTGGGGTGGGCAGGTAATACAGACCTAATTAGAAATTGCCTTCCTCCATGAATATTAGAGCTTGACAGAGACTTTGAGGGTATCTGGTACAGTAGATTTTGACTCCTTGGAAGTCAGGAAACCCTATTTCAAATCCAATCCCAGATGGAACCTCAATGTACTAAAGAGATTAATTTTATAAATTCAGACTTGTAATATAACTTACAAGTATCACAGCGTTGACTTATGATAAAGGCAAGAGAATAGCGAAGCTGATTTCATGAACACTGAGTTTTGAGTTGGGTTCAGAGTGGCAGTCTCCATCATCTGCCAGCTTTACTACCCTGTTTACTTCTGAGTTTAGTTTTGGTTGCAGTATGTAAAAATCTGATTCGTGTGGATAAATAATTGCAGGTAGTTTACTACTAACTTATCTTATAGTTTCTGGATACTCTTCAATTAATTAAATTGACCCAGAAGCCTGAAAGAATAGAGGGAACTTTTATCACAAGGTAGAATCACAGTATTTTACAAATGCTTTCATTCTCTATGACACAGAGCAGGACAGATCCTAGTGCAACCTGTTAG
The DNA here is from genome assembly GCF_009873245.2 of Balaenoptera musculus. NCBI lineage: Eukaryota > Metazoa > Chordata > Mammalia > Artiodactyla > Balaenopteridae > Balaenoptera > Balaenoptera musculus. The sequence goes on along the minus strand of NC_045785.1, from coordinate 55,805,159 downwards.
GGATTCGTTTGTTACGGCGTAACTGACTATTCCCTTGTGATTAGAGTATGATCCCAGAAGAGGTACCTGAGATTTGCCTGGCAATTAATTGAGCATGCTGCAAGTGTGCTTAGTAGTATACTTGCTTGAGCAATTTTAAGAGGGCAGACAAGTATAGGCCTGAATTTTAAAAATAGAGTTCTAGCTTCCTTCAGAATCAGTGACATATTTATAAAATGTTCAAATGTAAGCTCAGAATTGATGAAAAAATATTTATTCTGTGGCTGTTCCAGGGACGCGGGAGGATGGGCAGATGTTCTTGATAGTCAGTGTCTTTCGTGCCCTTAAAATCCCATGATATAGAGACCCAACCTTGAGAAGTAAGACTTCCCCTCCTCTGGGCTGCTACTGATCTATATGTTGCCTTTGTGAGAATGAGAAAACAGTGCCTTGTCTGGGTGGGGCAGTCCTGCGCTGGGGACTGTGGCCTGGCTAGTAGAAGGCAGGCGGGATTTCAACCATCACTCCCTCACCTCAGTTGGGTGCTCTTGGCAGTGCACAACCTGCCCAGCCATACACTCTAATCCTGATCCTGCCTATTATCTTCCAGCCAAATACAGTGACTTTATTGTTTTGCACTGTACAGAGGACATACAGATTTGCTCATTGTGGGTGCTTAATAGATGTTTGGTTGACTGATAAATCAGAGTTGACCAGATACAGAAAATGGTACATTGCAGGGTGATACCTGTCCTCATAGCAGCAATGCCCATCCACACATGAACTTAAGAATTCTATAGTTCACTCATTTATTAATTCGCCAGATATTTCTAGAGCATTTACTGTGTAGAAGAAGGCAGGGTTGCAACAAATGTTTATTTAGCATTGATTCTGTGCCAGGCCCTGGGCTGGGTGCACAAGGTACAGTGATGAGAAAGACAGAGGTGGTTCTTTCTCTCATCTCCTGTGAAGGAGATGGACCCCAAACAAATACACAGACCAATAAGTAACGGTATTCTAGGTGTGATAAGTACTCTAAGGAAAATAAACAGGGGTGTGGTAAGGTGCATATAGGAGTTGTGAGCAGGGGGAGAGAGCACTAGAGACCGGGCCTGGATGACAAGGATCTTCTTGAATAGGGTTGTCAGGGAATGTCCTTCTGAGACAAGCACACAATCAGACCCAGAGAATGGTAAGGAGCTGGTGGCAAAGAGCAGTCAAGGCAGCTTGGACAAAGGTGGGAAATACTTTGATTTATTTGAAGACCTCAGAATATGGACTTGGAGCATAATGTGAGACAAGGTTGGAGGCAGCACTGACAGTAACAATAGCAAACACTTCTTTAGTCCGTAGTCTGTGCCAGACACTGTGCTGAGTGCCTCCCCGTATATTAGCTCTGTTAATGCTGATAACAGCCCTATGAAGTATATATTATTATCCTCATTTTACAGATGAGGAAACTGAGGCACAGAGGGCTAAATAACTTACCCAGGATTTCACAGCTGGTAAATGGTAAGAGCAGGGATTCAAACACGAGCAGTCTGATTCTAGACTGTGCTCAGATTCACGATGTTATGGTGTCAGTGGAGGCTGGATCATGTCAGGCCTCAGTTTCTTCATCAGTGAAATGGAACTAATACGTGGATGAAATGAGATAACGTGTATAGAGTGGCCTATCAGGAGGTATTCATTAACTGGACCTTATATCTAGTGGTGGTGGTGGTGTGGTGATAGTGGTAGTTAGTATTGTGAGAGGATACAGGAGTAAATAAGGGACTAAAGCTCTAGGGAAGGGAAATGCATACTGATTACTGTGATGCAAGGAGGAGCGGGGTAAGGGCCCTGAAGAAAGTGCTATGAAGGGGACTTCCCTGGTGGCGCAGTTGTTGAGAGTCCACCTGCTAATGCAGGGGACACAGGTTCGATCCCTGGTCTGGGGAGATCCCACGTGCCGCGGAGCAACTAAGCCCGTGCACCACAGCTGCTGAGCCTATGCTGTAGAGCCCGCGAGCCACAACTACTGAGCCTGCGTGCCACAACTACTGAAGCCTGCATGCCTAGAGCCTGTGCTCCACAGCAAGAGAAGCCACCACAATGAGAAGCCCGTGCACTGCAACGAAGAGTAGCCCCCGTTCACTGCAACTAGAGAAAGCCTGTGCGCAGCAGCGAAGACTCAACACAGCCAAAAATAAATAAATAAATTTATTAAAAAAAAAAAAAAGTGCTGTGAAGGCTCTGAAGTGGGGTCAGTCCCTTCCAGCTGGAGAATGAGGAGAGGCTTGGGGGTGGGGGAAGAGGACCTTACTGTAGACCTTGAAAGATGGGCAGGACTGAAATATACAGAGCAGGTAAGAGGGACATTTCCTCTAAGCCACTGGATGAGCAAAGATCTAGTATTTGCTCAGAGGCTGGAAGTCAGGGTCTGGGGGCAGCACACTGGCCATTCCAAGGAGAGAAGCAGGAACCAGGTATAGGCAGAGTGATGATGGATTGCACTCGTCAGCTGAAGCTCTGGGTCTTTAATGTATCAGCGAATGTGGAGGCCTAGTGTCCGAAGCTTGGTTTAAAGATCTAATTTGGGACTACTCCAAATTGGAGTAGTCCAGAAGTCTCAGATTGGCTTCTGGCTGAGTCAGTAAGAGGGGAATTTTTTGTTTTGGCTTTTATTTAGCATGCTGTCTGGCTGTCCACCTAGAGATGGACCTCCTGTGTCCACACAGATAAGTGCCACTCTAGTAGGGAGCTTTATTACCTGACTCTTCCAGACAGGTTGTTTTATAGGGGGTTGCAGACAAATAACTAGCACAGATTATGGAGCTAGGTAGAGCTGGACTGGAATTCAGGTTCTGTTACCAGCTTTTGACCTTGGGCCTTGTGTTTGGGCCTCAGTTAGCTTCCTGTGAAGTAGAGGTTTATAGCACCTCATATTGTTGTGTAGGGGTCAAATAAGCATTTAGCACTACATGCCTGAAGCACACAGTAAGTGTTCAGATGATCGTAGTGGAAGTTACTAGATTGCGTGGTGTGGAAGGCTCTCAGTACCCACAGGAAGTCTGTTTGAGCCTACTAATTGCCTTCTCCCACATTTCTGAGGTTAGGAAGCCTGAACAGTTGGCAGGACTCATTGGAACCATGTTGAGATGGATTTTAAAGCCATTCCCACACTCGGGACGTCATGCCATTATGTGTATTTGCTAGTGTTAGACTGTCATTTGTCCTAGTGTTAGACTGTATTTGTATTTGTCCTAGTGTTAGACTGTCATTATGGGGCAGGAACAATAGCATCCTTTAAAGCATTTCCGATTGTGAGTGGAATGTCAGCAGTTTACATTCCAGTCCAGTAGATGCCATCTTCCTATTGACTGAAAATATTGACTGCTTTTCTGCTATCTAAGAAGGAATAGAGGAGAAGTTTTAGAAGAACTACCACAGTTCCTCAGACTTACTGAGCACCTACTTAGGAGCTAAGCATAATTTTAAGGTCAGTACACGAAACACAAAGACAGTAAAACTCCACTTGGCCTCACAGCAGCACACAGCTGGCTCAGTGCTTTCTGTGGAGCTTTGCAGGTTGATGGTGGGGTGGGCACCTTTGGCACTTAAAGGGCGTGGCCAGGAATACTAAGAATCCTATCATGTTCATAGGGACAATACTATGCAAAAAAGAATTTTTCTGTAGCTTACATGACCTCTATCCAGATATTCTTGAAGGGGAAAAAAACCTGTTTATAACTTTATGAGCCTAGAACCTGATTTCATTTTACATAGGGTACCTTATGCATCATTTTGGTATACCTGAGTTTTCTAGGAATGCAACTATTATATAAATTGATATACTACACTATATAAATAGTATACTATTTTATTTTGTTTGGTACTTCATCAGCAGCTATTCACCATTTTAAAAAATCATGTTACCAGTGTTGGTGTGCTCGTATTTGTGTCGCCAAGAACACTCCAGTGTCTGTCTGCATTTGTAGTTATTATATTCATGGTTCTTCTACTGCTGCAAGTATTAGACTACTTCATTATATCTGCTAGTGTACTTATGACAGAGCAATTACATATTGAAATACAGATTCTTATAAATTTCTTTAAATCCTCCTTCATGTGTAATTTGGATATTATATTGATTACTTTGAAATTTTGCATGTAAATAGTTTATATATTTTTTGATTTTCATTTCAGGGTAGTAAAGGGAACAATATAAAATATATGTTTAAAAAAGGGGGAGGAGAATGTTGAGCATCATTAGTCTAGTGCATTGGTTTCATATCAATTACACCTGGCAAAGTGCAGAGAAGTTTGTAGGGAGAGTTTAAACTCTGCTTTAAGTCATGGTATGTGTAGCCTTGATTCTTCTTCTTCCTTTTTTTTCTGTGTTGCATGGCTTTCAGGACTCAGTTCCCTGACCAGGGATTGAACTTGGACCACGGCAGTGAAAGTCCGGAATCTTAACAACTAGGCCACAAGGGAACTCCTGTGGAGCCTTGATTCTAAACTCATTTGAATAAAGAGTTGTTTCTAGTTGACGGTTTGAAGTTCTAGAAAATGGGTGTATCTGAATGGATGTGAAGTGGTTGTAGTGGTTTAGTCCACAGTACCCTGCACCTGAGAATCTCAGCCCAAGGGACTCTAATTCTTGTCATATTCACCACAGCCAACCAATGGGAGTGGCCCCCTGTGATCTGAACCAAAGCGGTTTCAGAGCAGAGCGTGTCAGAATGTTCTTTTAAAATGTTAAAGTTATCTGTTACTGTTCGAGTGAGTTTTGCATTTTCAAGCTTCCGCAATTCTAATTAAACGGTGTTGTGTAATCGCTTATGGTCTCTGTAGTTTATAATCAGCCAGGGTAATGAAGGGGTAATGAGAGTGGAAGTTAGAGAAGCAGAGCTCTTCCCCTAAGGCCTTACACAAATAGGTGTTAAGACCAGCTGAGTAATGATCCTGGAAACATAATAAAATGTTTAATAAAGTGCTAATTATATTAGGTGTCAGTCATTGTAGGCTGGAGTTGATGGAAATAGCTGGTGGAGGAGGAGGTTAGATTGGGGTGGACCTCAAAGAGAGGAGAGTAGAATATAAAAAAGCTGTTAAGTATTTCTTACCCTGAAATTCCATGCTGCTATTACCCAAGCAGTCACCTTGGCTTGTAGTTTGAATTTACATTCATAGTAATTAATAGATATCTTTAATTTACTACCTTATGTATGATTTCCTCTGTGCCTGGTTCTTGGTAACAGTTAGATGAAAGGGAATTGGCATTACAGCTGCAGAAACTTGAGCTTAGAAACTCAAGTGCCCAGGGCCACACAGCTCAGAAGTGGCAGGGCCAAGATTTGAGAGATGCCAAAACCACTCCTTAATGCCTTTCCATATCTTCATTCTGGAGATGGTGATCATGATTAAATTGTTTACTCACCATTTTTTCTACCCAGATTATAAAACAGATCTCCGTTGGCCCAAGACTTGGAGATTTAAGTTTTTGATATGTAATCTATGATTGTATTTAAATGAGGTATGGTTAGAAGGTTCCAGCCCAGTTTGTAATTTAGCAACTTAAAGCATTTGACAAGCATGGTTCACCAAAAACCTAAATCCTACTAAATGTTTGAAGTGGTGAAGGGTAGGGGAGATTTTTATATTGTTACTAGTCTGCTTTAAAAAATGTGTTTGTAAACTGAGAAGCCTAGGTGAGTATATTTTTACTACTGATGTTAGTCTGGCTTTGGAAATTCCCTCATTGTGACTTCTTGTAAGCTTGGCTGGATAAACTGACAGGGGATTCCAGCCCTTATTGTATAATTAAAGGTGAGGATACAAAGTGAATTTGCATGCCCACAACTATTGTGAAGTTAGTTGTAGCTGCCAATGAAACTGTCAGGTCAATGAAAAAATCTTGTTTTTAAAACGAGATGGTCTGGCTAGCTGTTCTCAAGTAGCTAACTGGGGAGGACATTTAATAGTTTTTTTTTTCTTCTTAAAAATAGTCAAATAAGCAACTCAACAACACCTTTGGATGCTGAGGGAATTTTTGTCACTGGAGGGACTACTGAAATCTCTTTCTCAGGAAGGCTTACCAAATGTCTAAACATTTACGTGTAGAGAGAGGGTTGCAGGTCCCAGGCTGCACCATGTTATCTATGCCACTCTGTGATTTGAGGCCAGTTTCTTAGTCTCACTTGGACTCCATTAACTCCAGCCGTTGGTAACTAGCAATTTCTGTTCCGAGGGCACATGTCAACAATTGTCTCCTTTAGTTGGGAATGGAAGAGGCAGCACATCTGGGGTCAAGCCCAAAAAATGTAGGCTGTCTCAGTTTCCATCCTAGTGGCCCTTCTCCCCACCCCTGGGATTTCTACCCTGCCCTTCTCTTCCCCTGCCTGTCCAGGCTTCCGAGGTTCCCCTGACCCACTTTGTGAGGGACAAGAAAGAAAGGTGAGGGGAGCAGACTGGATTGGATTTAGCCATAGAACTGTCACTGGGCCTGGTTCTGATTTTGGCTCCATCACTTCTTATTCTTTTTGGAAATAGAAGGATCCACTCATTAGCGCTGTTGGGGATAGGGACAAGTGACAAGTAATAGCTTTTATTATATTCTGGCTTTCTTTAGCTGACACTTTCACAGGTGGAAGTGATAACTCCAGCAATCCACAGTACAAAGGAGATAAATAAGAAAGGGAGAAGGAAGTTTAAGAATCATTTTTCTCATCTACATTGTTTACAAAAGATTGAATTACTCCCATAAGTAAAATCACAAGTTTCTAAGAGATTTTATTTCATTTGCTTGTTTTCTTATCCCCAGATCCCACAGTAGTTTGGTGAGAAGAGCGCAGGTTTGCAAGCCCTAGCTTTACCATTGCTAGCTGGATACCCTTGGGCAAGTCACTTAAATTCTCTGAACCCTTGTTTCTTCATCTGTGAAATGGGTACAGTGGTGTCTGCCATAAGGACTGTAGTGGATCACTGGGAATCAGCTAAGTTAACTGATGTGAAAGTGCTTTGTAAACTTCAAAGCACTTTGAAGCCAGAAGTGATATATAAGCCAGCAGGATACATAAGCCAGAAGGATAATTGTTGTTATGGTTTCAGGTATCAGAAGTCTAGGTGGCTGTACGTGGACAGGTGAGAGGAGTCATATTTTGGGCAACTGACTGGATGTTCTACAATCCAAAGCCCAGAAATCCTCACTGGGTTTTTTTTCCTAGTGCTGCAGTTCTGGGTTTTGGAGCGTGGCCAGAAACACATGCTACACTTATAAAGGGCTTTGGCACTCTGTAATGTGGGATTACTGGCACCGGAAGACGAAATGATAAAGGAACATCTCATTATATTCACTCTATATGTATTAGATGTGTGAGTTATGCACATTTGTGAGTTACTTTAAAAAATGGAATCATTATAGAAATGAGCATGGGTTCAGCTTATTTTTTTCAGCTTTAGCAGTTTTCAGATTAAAAGTCACTGCATTTAACTGTCTTTAAAGCATAGTATTTATAAAAGGCTTTTAGAATTTAAACCCTGTGTGAAAGCACCTGAATGTGAAACTCTGTCTTTTAATTTTCCTTCCAGGAGGGCATTAGAGGCAGTTTTGCATTGGATGTGTCCCTGAGTACTGCTCTGACTTACTCAGTGAATCAGAAGGCAGAAACATAGGCCTACAACCCTGTTGACCTTCAGGGAGCCTCTTGGTCATTTATTCTGCCCATTTGTTTTACAGTGGGGAAAACTGATGTCAGGAGCTAGATTATGGCCGAGGCAGGATTAGAACTCACCCAGTCTATGTCACAGTGAGGACAGGGAGATAGACTCCACCAAGATTTGATCACTGCGTTGGCTAAGAGGGCCCCCTCCTCCACCACCAATTCATTCCATTTAAAATCACAGTTCATTTAGTTTAAGCCATTGTCCTCTGGTTTAGTCCTTTTCAGACTTGGAAATAATTTTCAAGGATTATCCTTAATACCACACCACCTCTTTATGCTTAAAAATTGTGCTTGATTTTATTCAACTAGTTATGATCACAATGAGTTTTACCTTTCTATATGGGGCTACTTTTTATTAATCAGTTTAGTCAAATTTGTCACTCTTCTTAGAACTTACATCTTTTGATTTAATTTACTGTTCATCAGCAAACATTTGAGTTCTTAATCTGTGCCAGGCCTTGTGCTAGGTAGGTGCTGGGAAGAGAAAGGCATTCAGTGACAGAAGAACCTTGTGTAAGAATTTGACTTTCTCTTGAGAGAATCTAGAGTGCCACTCAGGCCCCATCCCACCCCTATTTGTGTTTTTTTTTTTTTTTTTTTTTAAACATCTTTATTGGAGTATAATTGATTTACATTGTTGTGTTAGTTTCTGTTGTATATAAAGTGAATATTTGTGTTTTGTAGTAGATAATGGACAGCCGAAAGAAGGAAACAATCATTAGGAAAAATAATGATTTTTTGGAAAAAAAAAAGGGTCTGTTCTCACCTAGCTAAGGAGACGTAATTACCAGTAAATAGCGACACAAACTGGTAAATAAAAGTCAAGGGGATTACTGTATAGTCACGGCTTCAGAACGTTGCTACCACCTGAGATGGTCTTTAGAGAAGCACAGGATTCGAATAACTGTAGAGGATAAGGTAATTGATAATTAATGAATATCTAATAAGAACCTCATTGTATTAGAGGCTTTAAATGTATTAGCTCATTTAATCTTTTTGGGAGGGAACTTTTTAAATTGAAAAGTGTATCAAACGTGGAAGAGTACATAATGTGTGTAGTTAGAGAAAAATACGCATGTAGTCACCATTCAGGTTAAGAACTAGAGCATTACCAGTATTTTAGAAGTTGCCTGGTGCCCCTCCCCACTGCACTTCCCTCAGAGGTAACAACCATCCTGACTTGTGTATTAATCATTCCCTTCTTTCCAATGTAGATGTCCCTAAAGCAATCACAAACCTAGGTATATAAGGAAAGGGCAGTGTTGCCATCACTCTTCTCAGGAGAAAGGGCTTCATGGCCCTAGTTTGAATTCAGTACTCCTGGATCTGAACGGAAGCTCTGGGTCAAGTCTGGATTTGGATTTGAGAGGCTGTAGGGCCCTTTTGGTAAAGTCAGTGGAAAAGGTCATGAGAAAGTTATGGGAAATGGGGCTCCTCACAGTTGGGGTTGTGTGGGAGACTGCAGTGGGTCCACCTTCTGGGAGCCTGAAATAGTATAATCAAGGGGAAGTGGCTGGTCTGTATTTAATTTTTGCTTCTCAGCTCACTCTGGCTTATGTTTAGCCCTCAGGTGTAGACCAAAGCAGAATATGAACTTTGTGGGGTGAAATGGTCTTTTACTGATTGAGGCATCAGGATATGGGATGAAGAACAAGACGGAACTTTATCAGTGTATGATTTAAAAAAGCCAAATTCAGTTAGGAATCTGGCATTCTGCCCCTTGATGCAGTCTGTGGGGATCTTGTTGATGACAGCCCTAAATATCTCTACTAGCTTCTTGAGGGTATATAGCAGGTAAATTTTTTGAGATCTTGAATGTCTAAATATGCCTTTATTCCTTCTTCATGCTTTATTCATAATTTGGCTGGTTGTGGACTTCTAGGTTAGAAATTGTTTCCCTTCAGAATTTTGAAGGCACTGGCTGATTGTCTCTTTGCTTCATGCAACTGTTAGAAAGCCTCTCAGTTCTGCAAGAAAGGAAGAAAGCCAGCCAGCCTGAAACATTCTCAGTTCTTGATCTTTTGAAGGTGGCTTCTTTTATTCTCTTTTGGAAGCTTTACAGGCTTTTATTTCCAGTGGTCCCAGTAATACCCAGAGCAGGTCTCTTTATCTTTTCTGTTTTTAGGCCTTTCCAATCTGGCAACTGGTCGCCTTCAGTTCTGGAAAATCTTTCTTAAATGATTTTGCTGATGATTTTTTTTTCTCTCCATCTTCTCTTTCTTTTCTGTAGGTACGTCTTTTAGTCCGAAGTGTGACTTTCTGATCTTAATTTTCTTATGTTTTCTCTCTTATTTTCAAACTATTCTTTGCTGAGCAATTTCCCCAAACTTTATCCTCAAACCCTTCTATTGAAACTTTTAAAATAAAGGTATAATTTGCATACGGTAAAGTGCACTAATCTTCTTTATTTCACCTAGTTTTTACAATTGCATACACTCATGCAACCACCACCCAAAGCAAAATATGGGACATTTCTGTCAACCTAGAAAGTTCCGTACAGCCCTTCTCTAGTCCTGTTTCATTTCTGTTACCATCTTTTTAATATTCAACAGCTCCTTCCTCTCCGAAATGTTACTTAAAAAATGTCTTAGTCTTGCTTCATAGATAAAATATATTCCTTTATCTCTCCGAAGACAAAGTTTTTTTTCTGTGTGTCAACTAGCTTTGTTTATGCTGAGTTGTCTCTGTGTTAGGGGCTCTCCTCAGACATTTGTTTACCTTGGCCGTTCATGATTAAACATGAGGGGAAAGCTGAGCATGTGCATGGGGCTTGTGAACTTTGAACTTCACTGAAGGGTGACTTGAATGGGCCATTAATTGGGGAACCCCCAGTGTCAGTATCTTTAGGTTTGTTCTCATTCCTCCGAAAAGAATCTTTCAGTCTCTTGCCTGGAGGGTCAAGGGACTGGCTGCCAGCATTTCTGGAGCCATGTGGGTAAGAGGGTGGAGGTTGCAGCATCCAAGCCCTCAGCATTCTGTGTGCGCGTGTGTGCAGACACAGTCGCCCTGTGTGCCGTAATGTCTCCACTGCCTGGCATCTCCAGTCCCAGGATCCCATGTTTTATCCTTTCCAGAATATAAGCCTCTAGGCCTGTACTGCCCTAAAATGCAGTAGCCACTAGCTGCATGTAGCCATTTATATTAAATTAATATACATTAAATAAAATTAAGACATCAATTCCTCATTTGCCCTAGTCACATTTTAAGCTCTCAGTAGCTTCATGTGACTAGTGGCTACAATACCAGGCAGAGCAGATAGAGAATATTTCCATTATTATGGAAAATTTTAATTGGACAGTACTAGTCTTGACTTTTGCTAGGGTGGAGGAGTGGGCAAAGGAATTCTGTTCCTCAGACGCCTCTCCCCAGTCCTCCTCTTTTACCCCAGTTTCGGGGTGCTTTCAACTCCTGTAACATTTGAGCCTTCTGGGGTATACATTTATTTCGTTCTCAGCTTTTGCCACTGTCAGCTTGGGATTCAGTTTTCATGGGTCATCAAAGTCACTTTTCTATACATCTATCTAATTGCCAGTTTCCAAAAGTTAGTTGCAGTTTTCTCTTCGCCTGTTCCCCCCCACCCCATTTTGTAGTTTCAGTCTTAAAACAAAAATGTCTTACTATATTTATTATTTTATACACATACACACATACATAATTTAGTGGGGTTTCAAGAGGGAATGAAATTGGACTCCTGTGTTCAGTCTGCTGTTTTAACCAGGAATCCAGATTCATTTACTCTGCACAATTCTATGAGATATAAGGTATAAGTGTGGCTATTTTCCTTTTACAAAGAAGAGAGGCAGGTGAAATAATTGGCTTAAGGTCACGTAGCCAGTAATTGGGATTTGAACTTGGGTCAGGCTTAAAAACATGATGTCTTTTTCATTGAATAGTATTACGCTTCACCTTGTACCCAGGAAAAACTCCCCCATCACACATACCTCAAGTTGCAATACTTTAATTATAGTTATGTTTTAAATTTATCAGCCCAGATATTTCTCAGTTATCCTTAAACACACATAAGAGGTCAACCTTGAATAATTGTCTCAGAAAGGTTTTTTTCTTCCCAGCTGTTCATTTCTACTTTGTTCCAGGACTTCATGACTTCTGAACTTTGTGTTAGCATTCCCTTCAGCAGTTCTTGAAGGGTTTAGAGTCAAAAACTTTCTGTTGTTTCAGCCTTTTATTCAAACTATCTATGGTCATTCTCTCATATGAAAATTGTCCCTGTATCTTTCTCTTCAGTTGAACCCCACTTTCTATACAGGAGCAAGTAATCCTGTTTATCTTTGAACCCCTAGTGCCCAGCCCCTTGTCTGGGGTAGGGATTCATAGCTGTTTGTCATGCTTCGGTTGGATATCATTTCTTCTTTGGTCCATTGCATTGCTTCCTAGCTGCTGGTTTCTCTGCCTTATATCTCTGCTTGCCCAAGATGACCAATAGAAGTTGGTCCTTCTCAAATGCAGTCTTCATTGGCTTCCTCTAACCTTCGCTCTAAACTCCTGGCTCCTCAGCCTGGCCACCCACTGCTGTAGGTACTGCACAACCCTGCATTTTATGGAAGGGTCTCTGCATGCTCTTGAATCTGTGCCCTTTACACATGCTTTTATTTCTGTGTAAAATGTGCTGTCTTCATTCTCACCTGTTTCTCCCATTTAATATCCACTATTTTTCACAAATCGCAGCCCCAGGATACTCTTCCCTGTGAAACCTTGCCTGATCCACCCTTACATAGAGTTAGAGGAGTCTGCTTTCTGCTCCCACAGCACTGCATTTCAGTATTCATCCATCCATCCGTCCATCCGTCCGTCCATCCATCCATCCATCCACCCACCCACCCACCCACCCACCCAAATGGGATCCTACCATACATGTTATTCTGCAGTTGGCTTTTCAACTCAGTGAGTCCATGGTAATTGATTTTTCCTTTGTTGTCTCTGAATTCTGTCATTCATAGTGTACCATAAATTCCACTTATTTCTATTTTTTCAGCATAATTATGAAAAACACCCCACTTTCACTTTTTAAAGTCTCCCAGTTTGGACAATAAACTATATGGCCACCCACCAATCAAACACATCCAGGTGGAGGCCCATTTTTCTTTATCCAGTGGAGCAACTGAAGAGGAAGAAATACTTGGGTATGAGATTGCATTTGAAACAGTGAATCCTGTTTGTCTCCAATCACGTAGAGAGGAAAGTCCCAAATTTCACATTGTAAGAGTCACCTTTGATGTACCTTCAAAGTCTAAATGTTTCATTTTCCAGAAGGATTGCTGATTTTTTCTAGAAGTACTTTTATAAGAAGCAGTTTATAATGCAGAAATGCACTTTTGCTTCCCTTTCCTGATGCTAACGTTTAGATTTCAGTTTCAGTCTAATAGAAAATCTAAGAGCTTCTTTGATTCTTTTTCCATCGAGACTTCACTGGGGTCCTGGGCTGTGGTGTGCAGCTTGAAGGCAAAGCGGAGTCAGAATAGCTGCAGGTTGGTTGGTGGGTATATTGAGAAGAGCTTACCTCTTCTGTAATGAGAAAAGGAGATGAGAAGAGTTCCCTCTTCACGGTTAAGGTGGAGATTGAGGTCATGCATGCAAAGCGATTAGCACAGCCAGAGGTACCGTAGTAAGTGCTTAGCAAAGAGCAGCTTTTATCTTTGGATGTACGCTCCTTCAGAAGATGTTTATGAGGGTGGTGGGGGAAGAGTGAATAGGATCTGCCGCACAGCTTTCTCTTTGCAATGTGCAGGTCCTCAGCTGCCTGTCATCGCTGCATTGCTGAGTGGAAAGAAAATTAATAGAAAAAAATCATATGGGTTGTAGAGGAGAGATTAGAATGATGTAACAGGTTGATGGGGGTGTCTAGTGTTACCTGCATCTACCTTGGAAGTCTTGGGTTGGCCAAATTTGGATTGGGATTAGAAGGGCTGGGCCTCAGAATCACCTGAAGAATTTAAAAAATATTCTTCTCTGAGTTCCTGATTCAGGAACTCAGAGGTCCAGGGGGTATTGTATGGGATAGTATATTTTTTCAAAGCTCCCAGGTGATTCTGATGTACAGCTGGGTTTGAGAATTACTAGATTAAGTGACTATTACCCAGTAATTCTACAAAACATTTTCTAATAATTTGCTGCTTGTTGTAGGGCAGGTGATGGCATAGTAATACTCATTTTAGAGTCAGAAAACAGAGACAGATTACTGTTAATGTATTAAAATGGAGAGCCTGAAGTTAACTGAGTTAAACTGAAGTAAATTTTATGAGAGTTTTGAATTTAAGCCTGTCATGCATCTGTGATGTTTTTATCCAGGATCCTTGCCTATATTTGGGTTATTGGAAATGAAGAAACAAAACTGAAGTCAGGAACAAGAAAAAAATCCTGTTATAAGTGTAAAGTACTCAACACATAATAAACCGAGGTTTGCATTTAAAACATAAAGGAAGATATTTTCTCCCTATATTTGAAAATATCTTCAACTTTTGTCACTGTTATTGACAAGAGAAGAACTTAGGTCCACATCAGTAATATTTGTCTGATTCGGGTCATGGCTTAGATATTTAGCGGAAGGGTTTTGGGTTAGGAGTTGATAGACCTGGGTGGAGTCTCTGCTGTGATACTCCTCTTTGCAAACTTGAATTACTTAACTAATCTCTTTGGCCTGTGCTTTCTTTATCTGTAAAATGGGGTAATATTATTGGCCTTCTCTGTCCTACATGATGTTGTTGGGGGTATAATGAAGTAGTATATTTGATAGGGATGTAAAGTCACGATGAGCTCGCAGAATGACCATATGTTCCTGTTTGACTGGGAGGGCCCTGGTCAACACCTGTGGTTGGGTGTAATTAGTAGCACCCTCTTTAACTCTCAGGTGTACCAGTTTGGGTGATAAATTATTTGGTCACCCTGTATTCATAACACCCGTCTATTGTTTACTTTTAATCTGCCGCAGTAGGAAGGTTTTCTGGCCTCATTCTTGCAACCCCAAATCCCTCCAAATCCCAAATAATTTAGCATTTCTTAGATGCTTTCTGGTAATTTTCTTCAGTTTTATGTCAGTCTCATCTCTCTAACTAGATTGATCAGTCATTAAGAATGTTTTTTTGTTTCTCCACTCCTGAATAATTTTCTAGATTTGTCATGGTTGTAGCATTTTATACACTTTAATTGCCCATTATGACTGATGTGTCCTAAGGAAGTACATTTTTTTTAACATCTTTATTGGAGTATAATTGCTTTACAATGGTGTGTTAGTTTCTGCTTTATAACAAAGTGAATCAGTTATACATATACATATGTCCCCATATCTCTTCCCTCTTGCATCTCCCTCCCTCCCACCCTCCCTATCCCACCCCTCTAGGTGGTCACAAAGCACCGAGCTGATCTCCCTGTGCTATGCGGCTGCTTCCCACTAGCTATCTATTTTACGTTCGGTAGTGTATATGGAAGTACATTTTAAGTGCCAAGGAGAAGACAGGAATCATAGAGGGGAAGTGGCTTTGTGGAAAAATACTAAAAAGAAAAGAGAGAAATTCAGTTTTTAGGCTGGTGGCCTGACTTGATTTTTTGGAATATACATGCCCTATGTTGATATTCGCAAGTGCAGCATAAATCTCTGAGTAATTGGGAGAACTACAGAAGCTTCGGGAGAACTGCAGAAGCTTCAGGAGATCAAATTTCAAATGCTTCATCCCACCTCATGAGAAATTTGTTTTAGAAATAAGGCCAGGTTCGTTCCTTTTTATGGCTGAGTATTATTCCATTGTGTATATGTGCCACATCTTCTTTATCCATTCATCTGTTGATGGACACTTAGGTTGCTTCCATGTCCTGGTTATTGTAAAAAGAGCTGCGATGAACATTGTGGTACAAGACTCTTTTTGAATTATGGTTTTCTCAGGGTATGTGCCCAGTAGTGGGATTGCTGGGTCGTATGGTAGTTCTGTTTTTAGCTTTTTAAGGAACCTCCATACTGTTCTCCATAGTGGCTGTATCAATTTACATTCCCACCAACAGTGCAAAAGGGTTCCCTTTTCTCCACATCCTCCCCAGCATTTATTGTTTGTAGCTTTTTGATGGTGGCCATTCTGACCATTGTGAGATGATATCTGAGTTATTTGTAGTGAGGTGGATGGACCTAGAGACTGTCATACAGAATGAAGTAAGTCAGAAAGAGAAAAACAAATACCGTATGCTAACACATATATGTGGAATCTAAAAAAACAAACAAACAAAAAAGATCAGAAGAACCTAGGGGCAAGACGGGAATAAAGATGCAGACCTACTAGAGAACAGACTTGAGGTTATGGGGAGGGGGAAGGGTAAGCTGGGACAAAGTGAGACAGTGACATGGGCATATATATGCTACCAAACGTAGATGTTAAAAAAAAAAAAGGCCAGAAAAAAATTCAATTTCTTAAAGAACAGGTGCATTTTCTTTGTTCCTTTTGACAATGAAAGTAATGTATTTGGTCATATTTCCCTTGTCTTTTTGACACCTAGGAAACTCAGAGTTTGTGGCTCATCTGTTTAGAAAGCTGTAACTTGCAAATAATTTTCCCCTTGTTTCAACTTTTTGTCCTGTGTTATAATTTCCTTGGTCCTGGATTCTTGTTTTATTTTTTAATATATTTCTGTTTTATTAAATATATTCTTATAAACTGCCTTAGAATCTTGTGGGTTAAGTCAGAGAGTAAATAAGTAACAAATGTAAAGATAACATTATAGTTTTGACATTATTTTCATGGAACTGTTTGGAATTTAAAAGGCAAAAGCTTTTGTGGCAAAGAGATCTATATTACCTAAGAATACTAATGAGTATACATTGATGTACCATCCCACTGAAGAAGTCACCTCCCCAGAAGAATAAGGGCTAACTAAAACAAATTAGCTCACCATGTTGCCTGTTAAAGTTCTTGAACAAAGAATCAGTAAAACTGTTGTGCTGAAGCATTACCATGAAGGTAAGGACTGAAACTTCAAAAGTTCGACCTGGATGAGAACATCCGTTTTCTTTTTTATAAATGCTTCTCATGATACTGTCTCTCTTTGTCTCTTCATCATATCTTTTTCTTTCTCTCAGTTTTCTCAACTTCACTGTTCCTGTCTACCTTTTCTTCCTGGCCGTATCCTTTCCTTCCCTTCCAGCCTAAAACCTTTGTATTTCATCACCAGCCAGTTTCCCTTTCATATCATCTTCTCCGCTCTATTAAACACCACTTCACCCCCACCTGATTTCAACCACTTCTGCCCCTGACCCTAACCCTCTCTTGCTAATCACCTCAGACCTTGTGCCAGCTTGCTTGTCAGCAGCTCCTGTGTGAAGCAACCAATGCTAACCAGCTACCCTCAAACCAGGAAAAGAAATACATCATTAAATACCAAGTTGTAATTTGGAAAAAAACCCAAAACACATCAGATTTGATTGGAATGCCTTTTATTGTATTCTAATAGGTTAATGATAAGAATGAGAAATAAAAACATGGCAGTAGTTAGCATGTTAGACAGCAGTAACAGTAGAAACTAAGTTCTTGTGTCCTTTGTTCATTCATTCATTCACTCAGCAGCCACTTATTCTGTGTTTGTTATATTGCCACTAATGTTTCAGTGGTCTGGGCTTTTTTTTTAATTATTTTTTTTCGGCTGCATTGGGTCTTCGTTGAGGCATGCGGGATCTTTTGTTGTGGCGCAGTCTCCTCTCTGGTTGTGGCGCGTAGGCTCCAGAGTGCGTGGGCTCTGTAGTTTGCGGCACGCAGACTCTCTCGTTGAGGCGCACAAGCTCAGTAGTTGTGGCGTGCGGGCTTAGTTGCCCCGCGGCATGAGGGATCTTAGGTCCCTGACCAGGGATTGAACCCGTGTCCCCTGCATTGGAAGGTGGATTCTTTACTGCTGGACCACCAGGGAAGTCCCCAGTGCTCTTGGCTTTTGATGAATAGAGCTTGGTGAAGCCTGTGACCTTGTCTGGGAATTTAATACTTGCTTGATTTTTTGAGCTGGAGAAAGGCCACCTCTACTGACACAACTTCACCTATGCATAGAAGTTTGCCTTATTCCACTTGGACTGCTATAACAAAATAGCAGAGACTGGCTATCTTACAGAGAACAGAAATTTTTTTATTTTTCACAGTTCTGAAGGCAGGAAGTCCAAGATCAGAGTGCCAATGTGGTTGGGTAAGGGCCTTCTTCTGGGTCACAGACTTCTTGTTGTAACCTCACATTGTAGAAGGGGCTGGAGAGCTCTGTGGGGTCTGTTACAAGAGCACTAATACCTGAGGGCTCCACCCTCTTGGCCTAATCACCTCCCAAAGGCTCCACATCACACTGGGTGTTAGGATTCCAACATGTGAATTTTGGGGAGACACAAAAATTCAGACCTAACAAGGTTATATTTACTAACACAGTGTACACTGAAGGTGTGTGTGTATGTATGCCATGAACATACAATATATTATTTTCTAAAGACTATGAGCGTATGTTTCCATTTTAGCAAGCTTGGAATGAAATGCAGCAATTTGAATGTCTCATTAGGATTATTCAAATGGCATTTTGTGAGTAAAAGGAGTAAAAACATGAAGACTGGAAAAGATAGGAGCCTTAGCCATCTGCTTCTGCTCTGGGGTCTTTGGGACCTTCTCCCAAATGCACTAATTCAAGCAAAACATAATTAATTTAAACAATCTGCATAGTGAAACTTTTACTAATTGGAAACAAATGGGAAAGAAGACTTGCCTGAAAGCTTGAATAGTGGAATACATAAAAAGGAATAAAGAATACCTGGATCAGTGCTCATGGAACGTTCTCCAGGATAGATCGTATCTTGGGTCACAAATCAAGCCTTGGTAAATTTAAGAAAATTGAAATCGTATCAAGTATCTTTTCCAACCACAACGCTATGAGACTAGATATCAATTACAGGAAAAAATCTGTAAAAAATACAAATACATGGAGGCTAAACAATACACTACTTAATAACCTAGAGATCACTGAAGAAATCAAAGAGGAAATCAAAAGATACATAGAAACAAATGACAGTGAAAACACGACGACCCAAAACCTATGGGATGCAGCAAAAGCAGTTCTAAGAGGGAAGTTTACAGCAATACAATCCTACCTCAAGAAACAAGAAACATCTCAGATAAACAACTTAACCTTACACCTAAAGCAATTAGAGAAAGAAGAACAAAAGAACTCCAAAGTTAGCAGAAGGAAAGAAATCATAAAGATCAGATCAGAAATAAATGAAAAAGAAACGAAGGAAATGATAGCAAAGATCAATAAAACTAAAGGTTGGTTCTTTGAGAAGATAAACAAAATTGGTAAACCATTAGCCAGACTCATTAAGAAAAGGAGAAGACTCAAATCAATAGAATTAGAAATGAAATTAATTCAACAACTGACACTGCAGAAATACAAAGGATCATGAGAGATTACTACAAGCAACTATATGCCAATAAAATGGACAACCTGGAAGAAACGGACAAATTCTTAGAAAAGCACAACCTTCCGAGACTGAACCAGGAAGAAGTAGAAAACATAAACAGACCAATCACAAGCACTGAAATTGAGACTGTGATTAAAAGTCTTCCAGCAAACAAAAGCTCAGGACCAGATGGCTTCACAGGCGAATTCTATCAAACATTTAGCGAAGAGATAACACCTATCCTTCTCAAACTCTTCCAGAATATAGCAGAGAGAGGAACACTCCCAAACTCATTCTGCGAGACCACCATCACCCTGATACCAAAACCAGACAAAGATGTCACAAAGAAAGGAGACTACAGGCCAATATCACTGATGAACATAGATGCAAAAATCCTCGCCAAAATACTAGCAAACAGAATCCAACAGCACATTAAAAGGATCATACACCATGATCAAGTGGGGTTTATCCCAGGAATGCAAGGATTCTTCAATATACGTAAATCAATCAATGTGATACACCATATTAACAAACAGAAGAATAAAAACCATATGATCATCTCAATAGATGCAGAAAAAAACCTTTCGACAAAGTTCAACACCCATTTATGATAAAAAACCCTTCAGAAAGTAGGCATAGAGGGAGCTTACCTCAACATAATAAAGGCCATATATGACAAACCCACAGCCAACATCGTTCTCAATGGTGAAAAACTGAAACCATTTCCACTAAGATCAGGACAAGACAAGGTTGCCCACTGTCACCACTGTTATTCAACATAGTTTTGGAAGTTTTAGCCACAGCAATCAGACAAGAAAAAGAAATAAAAGGAATCCAAATCAGAAAAGAAGAAGTAAAGCTGTCACTGTTTGCAGATGACATGATACTATACATAGAGAATCCTAAAGATGCTACCAGAAAACTACTAGAGCTAATCAATGAATTTGGTAGAGTAGCAGGATACAAAATCAATGCAGAGAAATCTCTTGCATTCCTATACACTAATGATGAAAAATCTGAAAGAGAAATTAAGGAAACACTCCCATCTACCATTGCAACAAAAAGAAAAAAATACCTAGGAATAAACCTACCTAAGGAGACAAAAGACCTGTATTCAGAAAACTATAAGACACTGATGAAAGAAATTAGAGATGATACAAACAGATGGAGAGATATACCATGTTCTTGGATTGGAAGAATCAACATTGTGAAAATGACTATAATACCCAAAGCAATCTACGGATTCAGTGCAATCCCTATCAAACTACCAATGGCATTTTTCACAGAACTAGAGCAAAAAATTTCACAATTTGTGTGGAAACACAAAAGACCCAGGATAGCCAAAGCAATCTTGAGAAAGAAGAACGGAGCTGGAGGAATCAGGCTCCCTGTAGTATAGTCTGACTTCAGACTATACTACAAAGCTACAGTAATCAAGACAGTATGGTACTGGCACAGAAACAGAAATATAGATCAATGGAACAGGATAGAAAGCCCAGAGATAAACCCATGCATATATGGTCACCTTCACCTTGTTTTTGATAAAAGAGGCAAGAATATACAGTGGAGAAAAGACAGCCTCTTCAATAAGTGGTGCTGGGAAAACTGGACAGCTACATGTAAAAGAATGAAATTAGAACACTCCCTAACACCATACACAAAAATAAACTCAAAATGGATTAAAGGCCTAAATGTAAGGCCAGACACTATAAAACTCTTAGAGGAAAACATAGGCAGAACACTCTGTGACATAAATCATAGCAAGATCCTTTTTGAGCCACCTCCTAGAGAAATGGAAATAAACCAAAAATAAACAAATGGGACCTAGTGAAACTTAAAAGCTTTTGCACAGCAAAGGAAACCATAAACAACACGAAAAGACAACCCTCAGAATGGGAGAAAATATTTGCAAATGAAGCAGCTGACAGAGGATTAATCTCCAAAATTTACAAGCAGCTCATGCAGCTCAATATCAAAAAAGCAAACAACCCAATCCATAAATGGGCAGAAGACCTAAATAGACATTTCTGCAAAGAAGATATACAGATTGCCAACAAACACATGAAAGGATGCTCAACATCACTAATCATTAGAGAAATGCAAATCAAAACTACAGTGAGGTATCACCTCACACCAGTCAGAATGGCCATCATCAAAAGATCTCCAAACAATAAATGCTGGAGAGGGTGTGGAGAAAAGGGAACCCTCTTGCACTGTTGGTGGGAATGTAAATTGATACAGCCACTATGGAGAACAGTATGGAGGTTCCTTAAAATGCTAAAAACAGAACTACCATACGACCCAGCAATCCCACTACTGGGCATATACCCTGAGAAAACCATAATTCAAAAAGAGTCATGTACCACAACATTCATTGCAGCTCTATTTACAATAGCCAGGACATGGAAGCAACCTAAGTGTCCGTTGACAGATGAATGGATAAAGAAGATGTGGCACATATATACAGTGGAATATTACTCAGCCATAAAAAGAAACGAGATTGAGTTATTTGTAGTGGAGTGGATGGACCTAGAGTCTGTCATACAGAGTGAAGTAAGTCAGAAAGAGAAAAACAAATACCGTATGCTAACGCATATATATGGAATCTAAAAAAAAAAAAAAATGGCTATGAAGAACCCTGGGGTAGCACAGGAATAAAGACGCAGATGTAGAGAATGGACTTGAGGACACAGGGAGGGGGAAGGGTAAGCTGGGACGAAGTGAGAGAGTGGCATGGACATATATACACTACCGAATGTAAAATAGATAGCTAGTGGGAAGCAGCCACATAGCACAGAGAGATCAGCTCAGTGCTTTGTGACCACTTAAAGGGGTGGGATAGGAAGGGTGGGAGGGAGATGCAAGAGGGAGGAGATATGGGGATATATGTATATGTATAGCTGATTCACTTTGTTATAAAGCAGAAACTAACACACCATTGTAAAGCAATTGTACTCCAATAAAGATGTTTAAAAAAAAAAAGAATATCTGGATCATGTGGTAGTTCTGGGCATATACCTTGAGAAAACCATAATTCAAAAAGAGACATGTACCACAGTGTTCATTGCAGCACTATGTACAACAGCCAGGACATGGAACCAACCTAAATGTCCATCGACAGATGAATGGATAAAGAAAATGTGGCACATATATACAGTGAAATATTATTCAGCCATAAAGAGAAACGAAATTGAGTTATTTGTAGTGAGGTGGATGGACCTAGAGTCTGTCATGCAGAGTGAGGTAAGTCAGAAGGAGAAAAACAAATAACCGTATGCTAACACATATATATGGAATCTAAAAAAAAAATAATGGGACTGATGAACCTAGTTGCAGGGCAGGAATAAAGATGTAGACATAGAGAATGGACTTGTGGACACGGGGTGGGAGGGGGAAGCTGGGGCGAAGTGAGAGTAGTATCGACATACGTACACTACCGAATGTAAAATAATTAGCTAGTGGGAAGCAGCAGCATAGCACAGGGAGATCAGCTTGGTGCTTTGTGATGACCTAGAGGGGTGGGATAGGGAGGATGGGAGGGAGGGAGATGCAAGAGGGAGGGGATATGGGGATATATGTATGCATATGGCTGATTCACTTTGATGTACAACAGAAACTGACACAGTATTGTCAAGCAATTATACTCCAATAAAGATCTATTAAGAAAAAAAAGACATCAATCCTCCCTAAATTGATTTATAGATGCAGTGTATTGCCAATTCAGATTCTAACAGGGGTTCTATGGAACTTGACAGGTAGACTCTAAAATGTACGTGGAAGTGTGAAAGACCAAAAATGATGGTAAAAATGAACACGCGAATGGAGGGCCCACACCACAGCTATCAACACTTGCCATAAAGCAGCCGCACGTTAGGCAAGGTGATATTGCCAAGGGAGGTGATAAATTGGCTGGACATAAAGTGCAGAGTCTAGAATTAGACCCACACATAATAAAAAGTTACAACAGTGCAGAGTAAGAGTAATGGGAGAGGAGGAACTTTGCAATAAATAGTATTGGTTCAGTTGGTTATCCATATCTTTAAAAAGTGAACTAGGTTGTCCATCTCATGTTATACAAAAAAATTTAAATAAATTTAAACTTAAAAGAAAAAAAAAAGAATAGCTGGAAATGGTAGCTCAGTAGAAAGACCTCTATCATGTTAAAATTAATAAGGATACAGCTCAATGTGTATGTTGTTTTGAGAGGATTACCACCATGAGAATAAGGACCAAAAAGCTAGCCTTATATGGCTTTTTATATAGCTTAATATGGTTTTAGGTTTTACATTTAAGGATGTGATAAAAATTATTTGTGATTACAGTGCATAATATTTTAACCTGAGCAGTACTGACTTGACTTCACTTTACATCACCAATTCTATTTAGAGATAAATGGACATTTTAAAAGTGTCTGAAATATTCTATCTGTTAAGGAGATCAGTAGTATCCTTTACTTTGTCATTATTCTTTTCCTTAATAGTTTTGGACAGATGGTACAATGCTAAACACTTTTGAACATGTCTCAAGTTACAAACTAGGAAAAACCTGATTTAGAAGGATTTAGGCTAATGCAAATAGCAGAGTAAAGGTCTTAATTATATTCCAGTCAGTGGGTAGTTTTGGTGTGAGCTGAGTCTTCTAGCTTTTTTGTAGTCTTTACTCCTTGTAGTCTTTACTCCTGCGTTTCACTAGTATGTTTTTTTGCACTCAGAGGTAGCTCCTGTATCTTCTCAGGAGCCCAGTTCCTTAAAATTAGGGGAATCCTGGCGTGTCAGGGCTGAGCACACACTTCTAACACATCTTATTTGTAGGCTTTCATTGTACCTAGGAACCTGAGGCTCAGAAAGGTGGAGATTTGTTGTGGCAGACTCTGTTGTGGGCCTGGCACACTTTATAAATTCCATTTTGCTGCAGGTCTGAGAAGGGCCCAAAAAGGTTTATTATGCTAGAAAAGTGTTATTCTTTCCTTCAGAACCCATCTTTTTCATGTTCTAATAGTTATTCCTTAAGGACACCAGTAGGAATGTATTGGGTTGGCCAGAAAGGTCGTTTGGGTTTTCCCATAAAATGTTACAGAAAAGCCTGAATGAACTTTCTGGCCAACCCAATATAAGTGCACTTAGATAAAATGTATGCATATATTGCTTTACTTATAGAAGCAACCCCATGCCCAGCCCTGTGTCCTGATATTTTCAGTTCAGAATTGACATTAGGCTGTGGAAGCATCTGAACTGGTCCCCTCTCCCATCATCCTTATTAACCTTTAAAACATTTTATACCGTTTTACCAAAACAGGCCAAAGGTATTACTGAAAAGCTGACTGTACCTTGGATCCATGAACATTTCTCTCCCTTGTATGCATTTCCTCACTGCTTAGAGTAGAAGTTAATTGGAAAAGAAGTTTTGAGTATGTGCATTTGAGAGAGAAGGGTAAAGGAAAAAGAAAAACAAGTACAAGCATGGAAGGTAGTAGTATTTAGCCCCCCTCTTCCTTTTCCTTTAAAGCTTCAAAAGGTAGTATGGACTTCCCCATGTATTTGGAGATTTGGGTTCAAGACCTGGCTTTTGTCATTATCTTACTCTGTGGGTCCTTACTCTTTGAGCCAATATTCATTTATTTGTTCCCTATTTATTGAGCATTTATTGTGTCAGACATTGCAGATACAATAGAGAATAAAACTGACACAGCCCTGCCTTCTTGGTGCTTATGTTAAGAAGAAAATGGTGACCGAGTATGGGGTGGTGAGAAATTGTTGGATGTGTGACTTTTTGAAGCTAAGCTGATAAGAATTGGTGATGGTTTGGATATGGGATGTGAGAAAAAGAGAGATGTCAAGACTGACCTTTGAATTTTTTGCTCAAACAATGTGGTGAATAGTGGCGACATTTACTGAGATGTCAAACTCAGGGTAGGAGGGAGGTGGTGTGTGGTGGTGTTGCAGGAATCAAGTGTTGTTTTTTATATTGGCTTTAGACGCTTATTAACTCCCAAGTGGAAGTGTTGAAGAAGTAATTGGGTATTTGCGATGGGAGTTCTGAGATATGTTTGGAAATTGTTAGCATGTAAGTGCCATTTCAATCATGCAGCTCATTGTGATTGCTTTGGTAGTGAGTGTGGATAGAGGAAAGGTGAAGATCGAGGCCTGAGTCCCAGGGCTCACCAGTATTTGGAGATTGGGAGGTGGAGGAGGCTCTAGCCTCTGAAAATGAGGATGCTAGAACCTGACCCCCCCCACACAATTGTTATAGGGGTTGTGTAAGATATTACACTTGAACACACACTGAAAATCATTAAGTGCTAAACTGCATGAATAAATATAGAAGTAGGGGAAGTTATTTAGGGAAATTCACTTTTCCCACTTGATTTTTCTTCTGAAAATCTGTTTGTATGGGATTGGATGAGGTGTGTCTGAATTTGGTATGTCGTGGAGGTTCCCATTGTGTAGGTTCTGTAACTGGCGGGGAGAGGGGATGGGGATGGGGAGGATGTTTGGGAAATTTTACAAGAGGCCTACCACATGATGTATGCTTTAAATATACTTTTATTTCTGTTTTTTTTTTAATCAGACCAAGAAAATATACAGCAGAGGGATCATGAGCTGTTACTATTAACAGGGTTCTCATATTAAAAAAATTTAACACTGATATTTGACATACTTTATATGCATGTATACATCTCTATGTATGTGTACTAAGTATGAATTGGGTACAGTTGGATTCTGTTTTTGTGAACAGGTATCTGCTTGACTTCCCAAATTTTAGTGAGCTGTTTGAACTTGCCATATCTCAATCTCTGCTCCCTCTCTTTTCTATTGTCTTCCCTTAACTGGGAACGAGGCAAGTTTCCTGAAAAGTGGGCTCCCTTCTGGGAAGACTCTCTGGCCAGCTGCCAGTGTGTCATATAACTTATCCAATCACATGGTGAAAAGAGAAGACTTGCAAAAAGATCAGGGATGAAAACAGGAAAATCAAGTGGGTTGAAGGGGAAAGAAGCGAGAAGGCCGAGGCAACTAAAGGCAGAGGATCATTTGGGACAGAGCTGGGCAAAGGTGCCTCCACTCTGTCCCAGGTGACTGCTCCCCTCTCTCTCTTTGGGTTTTCTTTGTGACCAGATGCTATTCTCAGAATTGCAAGGACTTTCCCCAGGTGTTTGGGTTATTGGGTAATAGGGAAATGTAACTTTTCCCAGGCATTACCTCCAGAGCACCTGCTTGAGGTGACATTACAAAAATACCCTGTTCTCCCCCACTCTTTTATGAGTACCTTTTTAGTTGATCTGATTAAACTGAAATTTTAGATTTTATTTCTGTGCTTGTGTCTGTCCAATTTGAGGACATGTGTGTGCGTGTGAGGGGGAGAGAGAGAGAGAATATGAATATACGTGATTGAATGAACGGGTGGATGAATAATGAATGAATACCTTTTCTGAAGAATCTGTTATATTAAACTAGATAGTTTAAAGCCCCAGGAATGAAGGCTTTCTGAGACTGATACTCTTAGGTAAATTTATAGAATTTGAGAAGTGAAAGAGAACATAGAGATCATATGACTCAGGCTTTTCCAAATATATATTTCATTAAAAAAGAAGTCCCTAGGTCAAATAATTTTGCAAAAGTTGGAGACTCACTACACTTATTACCAAATTAAAGGCTGAGTTTCTTTAAACTAGTGGTTACCAGTGGGGAGAGAGCAATATAGGGTTAGGGGCTTAAGAGGTATATAAACTATTAGGTATAAAATAAGCTACAAGGATATTTTGAACAACATGGAGAATATAGCCAATATTTTATAATTATATGTGGAATATAACCTTTAAAAATTGTGAAATCACTGTATTGTACACCTGTAATTTACATAATACTGTACAGCAGCTATATGTCAATAAAACATTTTTTTAAAAAGGCTGTGCGTTCTTGTTTAAAATACTGTTTAACTAGTGTTTCCCCAATTTATTTCACTACGGACCTCCTTTTTCCTTCTCCCTGTTTTCTGAGCTATATGTGTATAGAACAATTATCATTGCATAAAAATACAAGGTTCCAGAAAACATGGTTTGGGAATGCTGATTTAATCTAATCCTTGTATTTATTGTGGACTTGCCACTTAACTTCTCTTGGTCTTTGTTTTTTTTTTAAATTTTTATTGGAGTAGAGTTGCTTTACAATGTTGTTAGTTTCTACTGTACAGCAAAGTGAATCGGCTCTATGTATACATATATCCCCTCTTTTTTGGATTTCCTTCCCATTTAGGTCACCACAGAGCACTGAGTAGAGTTCCCTGTGCTATACAGTAGGTTCTCATTAGTTATCTGTTTTATACATAGTATCAGTAGTATATATATGTCAATCCCAATCTCCCAATTCATCCCACCCCACCTTCCCCCTTGGTGTCCATACGTTTGTTCTCTACATCTGTGTCTCTATTTCTGCTTTGTAAATAATATAGTCTATACCAGTTTTTTCAGATTCCACATATATGTGTTAATATACGATACTTGTTTTTCTCTTTTTGACTTGGTCTTTGTCCACGTTTATAATGAGTAGGTTGAATGAATTAATCACTAATGTCACTCCTGGCTGTGACATTTTCTGGTTCAGATTCATTAACCTAACCAACATTTTAAAAGTTATATCTGTTTCTGTATTAAAGAATCTTGTTTTTCTTGTTTCTCATTATAACCATAGCCCCTAGTACAGTGCCTGGCACATAGTAGTATCTAAGTGTTGTTGAACAAATATATATATACCTATTAATTTCAGAGCACTGTGCCAACTATGCCTTGAAGCCTCAAGAGAAGACTTGAGAAGAAAAGATCTTGTTCTTGCCCTCTAGGAACTTACAGTCAAGTTGGTGACTTTCCCAAGCGCATGGGATGTGCCAGGGAGAAAACCCAAGTTAGATTTGATTGTAGGATAATCTGTAGGATGATAATTTATTGGACATGATTTCTGACCCTGAGTCAGATGTGTGGGCTAGAACACAGGTGGGTTGTGTCATCATAACTTTCCTGAGAAAAGGTGTCATTTAGAGTTTATGGTCAAGGTAGCAACCATGTAGTTCTTTGTTTATTTATTTATTTATGGCTGTGTTGGGTCTTGGTTGCTGCGCGTGGGCTTTCTCTAGTTGCGGCGAGCGGGGCCTGCTCGTCGTTGCGGTGCGCGGGCTTCTCATTGTGGTGGCTTCTCTTGTTGCAGAGCACGGGCTCTAGGCACACAGGCTTCAGTAGTTGTGGCACGCAGGCTTCAGTAGTTGTGGCTCGCGGGCTCTAGAGCACAGGTTCAGTAGTTGTGGTGCCGGGTTTAGTTGCTCCACGGCATGTGGGATCTTCCTGGACCAGGGCTTGAACCTGTGTCCCCTGAATTGGCAGGCGGATTCTTAACCACTGTGCCACCAGGAAAGCCCCCGCCATGTAGTTCTTTTGTCCCTGGCAAGGACTTTATATTACCATCATCTGGTATTAGTCAAATTTTTTTTTTTAATTCTTACAAACTTTTATTCTTTTTTTTCACCTTTAAAAAATACATTTCTAATATGTTGTTTACTTTAGACCTTCTAGTTTCAGTCAGGTCAATAGAGATCATTCATTCATTCATTTAGATATAATTGACGTATAACATTATTAGTTTTAGGTATACAACATAATTTGATATACGTTTATACTTGGAAATGATTACCACGGTAAATTTAACATCTATCACCACACATAGTTACCATTTTTTTTCTTACAATGAGAACTTTTAAGATTTACTCTTTCAGTAACTTAAAAATATACACTACAGTATTGATAACTGTAGTCACTGTGCTGTACATTACATCATCAGGACTTATTTATCTTATAACTGGAAGTTTGTACCTTTTCACCCCCTTCATCCGTTTCACCTACCCTTCTACCCCCACCTCTGGCAACCACCAATCTATTCTCAGTATCTGTGAGTTTGGTTTTTGTTTTTGTTTTTTTAAGATTCCACATGTAAGTGAGATCATGCAGTATGTCTTGCTCTGACTTATTCCACTTAGCATAGTGCCTTCAGGGTCCATTCATGTTGTCACAAATGGCAGAGTTTCCTTCTTTTTTGTGGCTGAATAATATTCCATTGTGTATATATTAATTTTCTATATCAATCATTCTTTGATAGACACTTAAGTTGTTTCTGTGTCTTGGCTATTGTAAATAATGCTGCAATTAAACATAGGGGGGTGCAGATATCTTTTCGAGTTAGTGTTTTCATTTCCTTCAGATAAATACCTGAATCATATGGTAGTTCTATTTTAATATTTTGAGGAACCTCCATACTCTATTTCATAGTGGCTGCACCAGTTTACATTCCCACCAACAGTGCACAAGAGTTCTCTTTTCTCCATATTCTCGTCAGCACTTGTTATTCTTTGTTTTTTTGATAATAGCTATTCTAACAGATGTGAGGTGATATCTCATTGTGGTTTTGGTTTGCATTTCTCTGATGATTAGTGATGTTGAGTGCTTTTTAATGTACCTGTTGGCCATCTGTATGTCTTCTTTGGAAAAACATCTATTCAGATCCTCTGACCATTTTTTAATTGGGTTGTTTGTGGAATTTTGTTTTGTTCTGTTTTTGCTATTGAGTTATGAGTTCCTTATATATTTTGGATATTAACCCCTTATCAGATATATGATTTGAAAATATTTTCTCCCATTCAGTAGGTTGCCTTTTCATTCTGTTGATAGTTTCCTTTGCTGTGCAGAAGCATTTTAGTTTGATGTAATACCCCATGTTTTTTTTTGTTTTGTTGCCTTTGCTTTTGGTGTCAAATTGAAAAAAATCATCACCAAGACTGAAATCAAGACATCAAGGAACTTACTGCCTGTGTTTTCTTCTAGGAGTTTTGTGGTTTCAGGTCTTATGTTTAAGTCTATAATCCATTTTGAGTTGATTTTTGTGTATGGCATAAGATAGTGGCCCAGTTTCATTTTTTTTTTTATAGACAGGTTTGTAGGCAGTTTAATATAATTTGCTTCAATACAATTTAATCAATTTAATACAATTTAAACAACAAATATTGTTGCATGAATGAATGAATAATGTTAATATGCAATATTTCCACTTAGTTGATGACAGTTTTTATAATTGTCTACAGTAGCCTTAGATGTGAAATTATAAATATTTTAGGTGGTAAATGGCAGGATCCAGTTTCATTGTTTTGCACGTGGCTGTTCAGTTTTACAAACACCATTTACTGAAGCCCATTTTATAAAGAAATCGAGGCATAGAGATTTAGGAACATGGATGAACCTTGAAAAAATTATTATGTTAGGTGCAATAAGCTGGACACAAAAGGCCACATAATGTATGATTCCGTTTATATGAAATGTCCAGAATAGACAAATAAATTAATGACTGTCAGGGGATGTAGAGGGGAGAATGGAGAGTGACTACTAATGGGCATGAACGTGAAAATGTTCTAGAATTAGATAGTGGTAATGGTTGTACAACTTTATGAACATACTAAAAGTTGCTGAATTGTATACTTTAAAAATAAATTTAAAAAATTTAAGTGCCTTGCAATATAATTGTAAGTAAGAGAATATTTTAAAACTACCTGTAAATTTGGTTCACAATTTATCATTGATTCTTCTGTGACAGAAATCAACATTTGGTCCGTAATTATTATGAACTTGGGTTTTTTTTTCCACTTGCTGGCCCAATTGAATTGATTTGATGTACAGTATTAGACTTTCTTTATCATTTCACCTAGGCAACTCCCAACACGTTGCAAAATCTCAGGTGGGGGAAGATACAAAAAAATACAAAGTTAAGTAGTTTTGCACAATTCAGTAAGGCCTATAACTACACATTTACTCTTATAAAACAGTTTCTTAAATGCAAACCGGTATATAATATTGACATGGATTAGGTGAGTACTTCTAGAGGGAAGTGGGGATGGTCAGGGGAGGCATCCTGGAAAAGGAAATGTTTAAGCATCTGTTCCTTCCACAAGCATTTATTGAATATGTACTGTACCCTAGGCACTGTTGTTGGGTGCTGTGTATAGGCAGATAATAGCTACAGTCCCTGCCCTCATGGGGCTCAAAGACAGTGGAGAAGACACAATTCTACAGATGGTCACAGAGCAGGATGATAAATGCTGCTGTAAAGGTAAGCACAGGTTGCTCTGGAGGCCTCAACTTGGCAGGTGGGTCAAGTCAGGGAAGCCTGGATGATGGATATGATTTCTGAGCTGTGAACTGAAGAATGAATGGGGGTGGCAAAGGCTTGGAGGACAAGGGTGTACTGGATTCCAGGAACTGCAAATAGTACATTGGAGTTTTGGGTACAAACAGTGATAAGCCGTGGGAGGTTAGATCACAAGTAGCTATGAAGGCCATCTTAAGAGAGTAGAAAATAAAGGAGTTTAAGAGAAAGCATAAGATTTTCAGATTTGCAGTTTAGAAGTAGGCTGCATCGTGGAGACTGGAATAGAGGCATATGAGAAGGAAAGCAGAAACTTTTCAGGACAATGTTGCCCTAATTGGAGAGAGAAGTGATGGGATGATGGAGAGAAGTGGATGGAGACAAAGGAGTTAGAATTATGGGGGCTTATTCACCAGTTGGATGTGTAAGCAATCTGTGACTCTCCACTCCTCCATCATCTCTTCCATCTCAGTCTGACCCCAGCATACCTTTCTCGGTCTTATTTCCTGCTTCTCTTCATGAATATTCTTAAGTCTGCTTACTGTCCACCAAATAGGCTTGCTGGTTTTCTTCCTGCTGCCTTTGATCACACCTTTATCTTCATCTGGAATGGAGCATGCTTTTTCTCTTTACCTTTCTAAATCTGACGTATGAAGCCTTTGGAATTGTTCTGTGCACCAGTGACCTCTTTCTCCTCTGAAGTCATAGCACTTCATACCTCTATCACTTATTAACAAATAATTACATCTCTTAATTGCTTTGGGTTGTTGGTAACTGTTGAACTGTTTTAAAATTACAGCAGGCAGAGTGGGATATATTGATAGGATGGCTTAAATAGTGGACTAGGAATCATCTCTCCTAAACCCCCGATCCCAGCCCTAACTCCTTGTGTAACTTGGGCGAATTACTTTTCCCCCCTGAATGGAATAACACATAGGTGTGGTAGAATACTTGAAAAGTCTTAAAGAGTGTACAAAATGAAGTAATCACTAACCCCACAGACACCCAAGATAATCACTGTTAAATGGGTAATTTTTCCTGCAATGTCCTCCCCATCTTCCATCTTTTTTCTCTCTCTAGGATTATTTGTGTTTGTCTATGCAACATGGCTAGGCTCATCCTCTGCATGCTGTTTTGTAACCTGCTTTTTTCATTAAAGTATTGTGGGGTTACTGAATCAGAATGTGAGGGGTTTTAAGTCCAAACTGATATATGAGGCCAAATTGTCCTCGAGAAAGGTTGCACCAAAAAACTGAGTAGTGATTATCTCTGGGAAGTAGGGAGAGGAACTTCAGCTTTTCAGTGATATGTTTCTATATTATTGAATGTATATTTTTATTATCATGAGTCTAAATAACTTTTATAGTTTGAAGATGACAGTAATTTATACTTCTAACTAATCCAGGATTGTATCTATGTTTAAAAACAGCTACACCACCTTTACTGATTAGATAGATAAAAAATAGCATCCTGTTATTTTAATTTGACTGTTAGTGAAATATGACCTTTTCGCCATGATCATTTGTCATTTTTTCTTTAGTTGTTTCCATTTCCTTTGCCTCCTGATGACTTGGATTTGAGACCCAGTTAATAAATACATATGACCTTTTACAAGTCACTTAAGTATCTCTAGGACTTAGTTTACTTATGATTAAAATAAGAGGAATGATACTTAAAATTATTGTGAGGATTAATGGAGATCATATATTGAAAGTGCTTTGTAAGCTGTAAAAACATTGACTGTGTTTATTGATTTTGTATTGATTTTGATTAGTTAACATTTATGTATAGTTACGCCAGCTTTGCTTTTTTGTATTCGTTTGGAGAAAGGCTAAAAAGACAGAGAGAGGTTCCTTCATTAATATTTATTTTAGTACAGTGTGAGATCCGTGAGATGTGGCATCTGAGGATCAGTTTTGTGCTGCATTTCTGCTACTTATTCGCTGTGTGTACAGGTGTAATGCACTGGACAAACACAGTTCTTGGCCAAGACAGAAATGTTCAGGTACCACCTGGCTGGACACACATCAGAGAGCTGCATGGGTTGATAAAACGTTCATGTAAACTAACGGAGACTGTTTATTCTTTTATTTTTATTTTTTAAAGTTAATTTTTATTGGAGTATAATTGATTTACAGTGTTGTGTTTCTGCTGTACAGCAAATGAATCAATTATACATATACATATATCCACTCTTTTTTTTAGATTCTTTTCCATATAGGTCATTACAGAGTATTGAGTAGAGTTCCTGTGCTATACAGTAGGTTTTTATTAGTTATCTATTTTATATACAGTAGTGTGTATATGTCAATCCCAGTCTCCCAATTTATCCCTCCTCCCCACTTTCCTCCTTGGTAACCATAAGTTTGTTTTCTACATCTGTGACTCTATTACTGTTTTGTAAATAAGTTCATTTGTACCATTTTTTTAGATTCCACATGTAAGCTATATCATATATTTGTCTTTGTCTGACTTATTTCACTCAGTATGACAGTCTCTAGGTCCATCCTTGTCTCTGCAAATGGCATTTTCGTTCTTTTTTTATGGCCATGGAGACTGTTGAAATGAATGCTAGTACAAGGGAACTTGTTCGTGCAAATTCCACTAACCGGATTCCCTCCCCGCCCCCCAGTTCCACCCCTTACAGTTCTGTGAAATGAAAATTGGTCATAATCATGATTCTAAGGCCTGAGAAGGTCTGATATGCTCTTCTGAATCATCAAAGGCAGAGAAATTTCCATTGAACATGATTTTTGTGAATTCTGCCACATTTAGATCCCTGGAAATGTGTGTGCCTTATACCTATCAATTATCCAGGACATTGACTCTGGATAAGAGGGAAACAAGGCTGTGTAAACAACTCTGCTGAGTAATAGGTGACCTCCTAACCTCCTATTTCTGACTCTGTGTTTCCTTTTATCCAAGGACAAGATGTTACAAAAATAATTCAGAGTGACTCCCAAGGGTAGCCCCATGAACAACTGAGGCTGCACCGCAGAGGATGATTAATCAACAGCAGCAGAATATTTGTTCCCCCAGTGCTGTTAGGAAATGTCCCAGCCAGGCTGGCTCTTCAGCCATGAAGACAAAAGCTTTGGGAAAGTTTTTTCTGACTCATTCACAGTGTAATTTGCAGAAGAAAACCTCTAGCTTCTTATTTTATTATTTTTTTTAAAAAGTTGCTCTTTGTGGGAGTTATGTGTGTGTATTAAGGTGGGGTTAGAGTATAGATCCCCCCCATGAATATTCAAATGAGCTCTTACCAGTGGCAATATTTGGGGCTGTTTGCTCAGTTAACTTTTATTGTCCTGGGATGTTCACACTGAGGGAAAGGGGAGGTGGGGAATCTTAGTGTACAGTGCCTGTATATCCATCAAGGACTAGTTGATTCATTTAAAGTATTTTAAAAGAGGACATTATTTTCTGCAGATGAATTTTAAGTGTCCCCATGCTTTTGCCTGTCATCTCCTTGTGTCTGAGTTCCCCCCATCTCTACATAGCACATATTCACATACTGGGGGACTTTTCTTGTTTCTGAGGAATTCATGTGAGTGTGGGGATTTGAGTTCTTCTCTGGGGTTGTCTCCTCAAAGGAAAGTCCATACCTCTGAGTTGGGCGTTTATGGTCTGCTGTAAACTGGTCTCAGCTTTCTCCTTTTTCTCATTTCTTTCTATTCTACACAAACCTTCTGGTCAGTCTCCAAAGGGTTTTACACTGCCCCTTTCCTTCTTTTGTTATTTCTTCATGTTTCTATTATTTGGAATGTTCCCTTCAGTCGGCTGCTGTTCTCTTCCTATTTGTATCTTCCCCATTCCTAAAGGCCCAGTTCAAATCCCACCTGCTCCATAATGGTCATACTATTATATGCCTAATCTGGGCCAGGTGTTCTACTAGACCTATATATATTTCTTCTCTCAGAGGGTAAAACAATCCTGTAAAAGAATTACTGTTATCTTTATTTGCAAATAAGAAAATAATCACTGAAAGTTAAAAAGTAACCTGATCCCAGTGACTGAGTGTCAGGGCCAGTGTTCTAGCTCAGTTCTTCTTGACCAGAATGGTTAACTCCACCATGCTGGTTTTTCCTGAATTCTTCTGGATTGGGTTAACTACCTCAACCCCACACTCACACCTTCTCTGAACATACTCTTTGCCTTGGTTGGATGTGTCTTGTGTTTGGCAATCAATCATGTATCAATATTATTACTTTTTCACATTCTTGGGTTGCTAACTCTTCTTTGATGATACATCTTTTCTTGCATTCTTTTATTCCCACCAAAGTGTGCTTCACAGGCTTTTCATAATGAGCTTTTGTTTGGTTGGTTATTTTACTTAATGAAGATGTCCAGGAGCGAGGGAGTTATTCCTTCTAGTTGTTATTATGTTTATGTTTTTAGTCTATTTTGTCATTAACATCCTACCATAATATTTACCTCCACAGTGCTCTTAGAAAATTATCCTCCCTTTCTCTTTTTCTACATTTTTTTTCTCTTAAAAGGAGAGGCCAAAGAAGCTCCATGGCTGAAGTCTGCACCATTCCCCTCCTTCCCCCAAAAAATTAAACAGGAAAATTGAATGAAGACCAGGCATTGCCACTGAATATTTTGGTGCAACGAGATGGATGCCTGTTGTCTGTTAGACAGGGGCCCTTTGATAAAAGAATTATGGCTGTAGTCATGTTCTGGCCCTGCTTGGGACCTCGCTTTAAGGGTACAAAATAGTGTCTCATTGACGTTCTGCCTTCTTATGAGCAGAGTATAAAGTAAGCATTTATCTTGAGAAAGAATAGCTGTATTTGCTCACCTTTTTCAGTTCATTGGTAGAAAAACATAATTAAAGTTGCTGCAGAAGACTCCTAGCCAAATTCATCATAATATACCATCTATTTAAACCTTCAAAACTTGGGAAGCTTTCCCCTCCCTAGAAATATCCATTGATGACCATACGCTGAATTCTTCTCTCCATTTACAATGGTTATTTCCATAAAATACATTGAAAAATTTGCACAGATGTGAAGTAAACAGAAAGGATTTTGAATTGTTTAGTTTCCTGCAAAGCATCACGAGGAGATGTGATTCTAAGGTTAGAAACTGGGGACTATGGGAATAAATCATGGGTAATGGCAGAATTTAAAATCTGAATCTTCCATGCTTTGTGGGTATTGTTTCTACATTTTCTTTATCTCTGGTAGCATTATATGGATTTAGGAGGTAAACAGCCGAAGAGCTTTCTGGGAGAAGAACCTGTATTGTGAAATGAAGACTGTGAGTGTGGCAGTGTTCAGTGGATCTCAGTGCAGCTGTTTGTGTTAAAACATCCTAGGCTGCCCTGAGAAAACCATAATTCAAAAAGAGTCATGTACCAAAATGTTCATTGCAGCTCTATTTACAACAGCCAGGACATGGAAGCAACCTAAGTGTCCATCATCGGATGAATGGATAAAGAAGATGTGGCACATATATACAATGGAATATTACTCAGCCATAAAAAGAAATGAAATGGAGGTATTTGTAATGAGGTGGATGGAGTTAAGAGTCTGTCATACAGAGTGAAGTAAGTCAGAAAGAGAAAAACAAATACAGTATGCTAACACATATATATGGAATCTAAGGAAAAAAGAAAAAAAAAAAGGCCATGAAGAACCTAGTGGCAAGATGGGAATAAAGACACAGACCTACTAAAGAATGGACTTGAGGATATGGGGAGGGGGAGGGGTGAGATGTGACAGGATGAGAGAGTGTCATGGACATATATACACTACCAAATGTAAAATAGATAGCTAGTGGGAAGCAGCCGCATAGCACAGGGAGATCAGCATGGTGCTTTGTGACCGCCTGGGGGGGTGGGATTGGGAGGGAGGGAGATGCGGGAGGGAGGAGATATGGGAACGTGTGTATATCTGTAGCTGATTCACTTTGTTATAAAGCAGAAACTAACACACCATTGTGAAGCAATTATACTCCAATAAAGATGTTTAAAAAAAAAAAAAAATCCTAGGCTGCATGGTTTGGGAAAAGAGGGATGATCTTCTCATAGTCAAAGGAATTCCAGATGAAATGCAGTTGACTATTTTATGTTCAGCTGACTATAAACAGTGATTATAAAGTAAATTCTGTTTTGGTAATCTTGTTCAGTCCTTTAAACCAGTGTTTCTCAAACGGTGGTTTATTATTCATTAGTGGACTGTGAAATCGATTTTGTGGGTCTTATTTAGCATTTAAAATCTATTATTAAACAGAAGAAAATAGTATAGAATAGAAAATATCAGAGTGAATTACATGTAGTAAGGATATTTTTCTGTGAAACTCATTTTTTGTCATACACACATGGTGTCATACACACATTTCTTACTGTAGATCGTGGTAAAAAAGGTTTGAAAAGCTGTCAGCATGGGTTCCTAAGATGTCAGATAGTGGTGTGTAACCGTTACTGGACTCTTGGCTGGTGCCAGAGACAATTGGGGCAGATGGGGAGGAGAGAGAGGAGGCTCCGTGCTGTGGAGGAGCAGTGTCGACCTGGTGATCAAGTCTGCTGTCTTGGTGAAGACCGAGTGGATTGCTCACTATGCAAATACGGTTCACGAAGAGCTCTGCCTTAGTGCAGCACTGGAGACTGTTGGTAGGCTATTTCAAGTCTAAACATGAAAACTGATTACAGTTTCTTGGTTGAGGAGAGGTGCAGGAGAACATGTAGGGAAACACTTTCCTTGAGATTTCCTTTTATTTCTCTCCCCAGCATCACTTTATATTTTGAGGCAATAGCTGAGCTCCTTTGGGGTATAGACTGGTGTGGACATTGCCATTTGATAGCAATTAACATGCATTGACATTGTCCAGCTTCTGAACCCCCTTCATTTCTGGAGTGATCATCCGTTGTTGCTGTGGAAGCTGAAGGAGGTACAGACACATGACTAGCGGTGAACCAAGTCCAGCCTCTTGGATTCCTCTGTCCCAAGACTTAGCTTCTGGAAGGAATGGTACAAATACATAGGGGTGGCTTGAGATCATTCGTGGAAGCAGCAGAATCAGGAGTCCAGTTGTGGTGATGACTGGTGACCAGTGGTGGCCGTGCTAGAACGATGTCCTTATCAGACTGTTCTTGTGTTCTTATATCTTCCCCTTAGTTTATTTTCATCCTAAGGTAAACAGAACTGGTTTCTGTTGTTTGCTTCCGGGAACCCTAAGTGGTTAAAGAATTACAGGAAACACGTTAGATGGATTTCTGCCCCCAAAGAGCTTAGTACATAACAGAGAGAGGGAGTAGGTAAATATGCAGTAGACACACAAATAAATTAGTGAAAGTTAGCAAGGGGTGGAGGGGGATTCAGGGTTGCTTCCTCTATATTCCTTTAAATTATAGTTACCTTGAAGTTTCGCCAGATGGCATATCTGTAAGAGGTTCTGTGTCTTTGTATCACGACCCTTTGGAAATACAAGTTAATGAGGAATTAGTTTTGTTAGGGTGCAGCATAATATGATTTCAAACATTTGTAAGATAGGGTTTGTTTGCTTTGTTACTTTTTTTTTTTTAATCTAAACATTTTTAAAAGCCTTGAGTATACTCAACAGAAAACTGATTAACTAATGAACTGTGAGCTTTTTGAGTGTGAGCCAGTAAAAAGTTACTTTAGAGGAAGAGATTTAGAGAAATCTTGAATCTTCACAACAGCCCTGTAGATACTTTATTAATCCCAGAGAAAACAGAAAAGTGTAGAGGTTGAAAAACGTGACTAAGATCACACAGACATTAGAGCTGGGGTCTGAACCCAGGTTAGGGTGACTCTAGGCCCAGGCTTCTAACTGTTTCTGTTCTGTAAAGAACTGTAGAGGTCATCTAATACTTTCCTTGTTACACAGGATTTGTGTTCAGAGAGCTTTAGAGACTTTTTCAATACCAGGCAGTTTCTCTTATTGCTTACAGACAGAAGCTGGTGCCCACATGTGCGTGTACACACTCTCTCTCCATCTCTCTCTCTCTCTCTCTCTGTCTCTCTGTCTCTCTGTCTCTCTCTCTCTCTCTCTCTCCCTCTCCCTACCCCCCTCTCCTCAGTCTGACCCTGCCTCACCTTTTCACTCTGTCTACTTCTTTCCTGCCTGATCCCTCCTGGTCTGCATAGTCCTTCCTGCAGCTCCACCCTCTCGATTTTCCTTCCTCCAGCCCTTTTCCAGGACAGCTGCACCCCTCCTTTCTTTTTAGATTGTCTCTATTCCTCAAAGCTGGGAACAGAGTCCACTCTACCTGGTCACTTCACAGCCCTCTCTTCTTGACTCCTGTAGTTCTTAATGCTTGCCAACTATTAATAATAGACTGGAGGGTTTTGGTGGGCTTAGATTTTTTTTTTTTTTTTAATTATTTATTTATTTTTGGCTGTGTTGGGTCTTCGTTTCTGTGCGACGGCTTTCTCCAGTTGCGGCGAGCGGGGGCCACTCTTCATCGCGGTGCGCGGGCCTCTCACTATTGCGGCCTCTCTTGTTGCGGAGCACAGGCTCCAGACGCGCAGGCTCAGTAATTGTGGCTCACGGGCCTAGTTGCTCCGCGGCATGTGGGATCTTCCCAGACCAGGGCTCGAACCCGTGTCCCCTGCATTGGCAGGCAGATTCTCAACCACTGCGCCACCAGGGAAGCCCCTGGGCTTAGATTTTAAGCGTGGTTCTTCTTTAGATTCCCCCCAAAGCCTTGCCCAAGGAAGTGTGGCAAACTGAAAGGGCAGTGAAGCTGGAGGCTGAGAAATGTGTCTGAGCCTGGTCTCGCCACTCACTGGCCACTTGACCGTGGGAATGTCTGAAGCTGAGTCTTCTCATCTGTGAAAGGAGCTGTGAGACTCGAATGTGGTTATAGATGTGAAGAAAGCTCTTTTTAAGCTATAAAGTATCATATAAATGCAAGGTTTTATTGTGATGGTACAAGTGCTTAATAAGTATTTTAGTGATGAACGATTGGAAAGCACAGAAGGTGAAGACAAGCCATTTTCCCCACCTTTAGAGTGTCCACTTCTGTCACCATATTTTGACTACTGTATTCTGTGCTCTTTAAGAACATTATAGATGTATTAGTGGTAAAAGAAATAAAAGGGAGGGAATAGCAAAGCGTATTGATACAGTGCGGCTTTTAGGAAAACACATTTTGACTTAATTTAGTTTGATCAGAAGCAGTCTCTCAGGGAAAGCAGGCTCACTGGGAGCAGTGCAGAGAGCCCTGGATCATCGAGTTGGCATTGATTGTTTGATCATCCCTAGAAGTTTATTGTAAATGGAGCAGCACTTACGGTTCTGGGGTATTCCTGGAATTGCTGCTATAGTTAGAAGTGAGTTATTCTGTGTGGCCGGAGTAGCATATAGAAAAGCCATAATTCTGACTTGCTGACGGGAAAAAATAACAGATTTTGTTTTTATGTCATCTTTTTGGCTGGAATCCATTAGCTTTGCATAGCATCTTGTGATGCCTTCCTCAGAACAGTTATCTGGGCCTCAGTAAAGCAGGGGACACCGGGAGCAACAAACACAGTCATTGACAAGTCTCCAGTGGGTGCGAAGCCCCGGGTAATGAGACTCAGAGGGAAGAAAGACGCTTTCCTCTGTGTGTGTGTGTGTGTGTGTGTTTGTGTGTGTGTGTGTGTTAGGCCTTTAGGAGGTTCCGTGCCTACGGGGTGGGCCTCTGCCAGGGCCACCAGAACTTCCTCCCCACATATCCACCCCTACCCTCGTGGTGCCAGAGCAGTGTGATAGTTGTGGGCTGGAACGCAGGCAGGGCCCGGGGCACTTTCATGATTTGTTGAACGACAGTTCTTTCAGTCTCTGGAGGGAGGGGCCCGGGATGAGACCAGTCTCCTAGGTGGATGCTAGACTACAGAAAGTACTACGAAGCCAGAGAAGACAGTGGTGTTGGTGATGGGGGGCACTTTAAAGCAGATTTTACGCCCCTGTGGAAAAAGCCTGGTCCTTGGAGTCAGTCGCGTGTTTGACATCTGGCACCCCCACTGATTGGCCTGAAACTTCTGTTTTTTATGAGAATTAAGTGCAAGCGCCTAGCTCCGTGCATGAGATGTTGCAGACGCTCGGTGTATGCTGGAGCTCCCTTTCCTTGACTGGAACTGTGTTCCATCAAGCTGTAATCAGTTTAACAGAAATTACGACCAAAATAGGAATGCTTACTGCCTGCTCCACTCTGTGTTAGGTACTTTATATGCATTAACTAATTTAACTCTTATCAGCTTTAGGAGATAGAGGCTATTTTTTATCCCCCCACTTACAGCTGAGAACATTGAGTTTTAGAGAGGGTAAGTAAGTTGCCTAAGATTACAATCGCTAGTCAGTGGGGAAGGCAGGATACAAACCCAGGTCCTTATGACTCCAGCTCAGGCTCTTAACTGCTCTGCTGTGTCATCTGAGACTTATGAAATGGGACTTTGATTTATGACCAGGCTTTTTGCTCAGAATCCCTATTTATTCTTTGTTCTTCTAAGCAAGTTGGCCACCCACTTCAGTCCTCTGCCATAAAGCCTACATTATATTGCTTTAGCACTAACATCTTTCACATCTACAGCCTCATTTGAAAAAGGCCAACAGACACATGAAAGAATGCTCAACATCATTAATCATTAGAGAAATGCAAATCAAAACTACAATGAGGTATCATCTCACACCGGTCAGAATGGCCATCATCAAAAAATCTAGAAACAATAAATGCTGGAGAGGGTGTGGAGAAAAGGGAACACTCTTGCACTGTTGGTGGGAATGTAAATTGATACAGCCACTATGGAGAACAGTATGGAGGTTCCTTAGAAAACTAAAAATAGAACTACCATACGACCCAGCAATCCCACTACTGGGCATATACCCTGAGAGAACCATAATTCAGAAAGAGTCATGTACCAAAATGTTCATTGCAGCTCTATTTACAATAGCCAGGACATGGAAGCAACCTAAGTGTCCATCATCGGATGAATGGATAAAGAAGATGTGGCGCATATATACAATGGAATATTACTCAGCCGTAAAAAGAAATGAAATGGAGGTATTTGTAATGAGGTGGATGGAGTTAGAGTCTGTCATACAGAGTGAAGTAAGTCAGAAAGAGAAAAACAAATACAGTATGCTAACACATATATATGGAATCTAGGAAAAAAAAAAAAAAAGGTCATGAAGAACCTAGTGGCAAGATGGGAATGAAGACACAGACCTACTAAAGAATGGACTTGAGGATATGGGGAGGGGGAGGGGTGAGATGTGACAGGGTGAGAGAGTGTCATGGACATGTATACACTACCAAATGTAAAATAGATAGCTAGTGGGAAGCAGCCGCATAGCACAGGGAGATCAGCTCGGTGCTTTGTGACCACCTAGAGGGGTGGGATAGGGAGGGTGGGAGGGAGGGAGATGCAAGAGGGAAGAGGAAAAAAAAAAGGCATGTAGGAGCTTAAGGAAGACTTTTTGAGAGATTTTTTTTGATCCGTTGGGCAAGATGCTTCCTCTCAGGTTCACGGATGGGCTCAGATTTAAATGACTTGCTCAAGGTCCACTTGCTAGTTGTGTATAGAGGCAATAAAATCACACACCCTGCATTACGGTGATATTTCCATCGGGTGATGTTGCTTGCTTTGTTACCTTCATCTTTCATTTAACCATTTAGCTACTTACTGATCACCTAATACAGTAAAGCATGGAACAAAAGTGACAAGAGTCCCTGCCCTCTTGGAGCTTGTATTGTTGCATCAGGTTTCCTCACCATCCTTAAGACTGGTGCCTGCTGAAATGGTTTTTAAGGTTTAAGATCTTCAGTCTTAACATTTCTTAAGGTATTAAGCAGCTGATTTCAGGACATTTTCTAAATTACGTGTTTTTCTTTTCAATTTTTCTGGGTTCATACCTTAATTCATCAACATTTTATTTGTGTTTTCTACTTCAGGAATCAAAAGCTTTGATTCCTTTAAGGCATCCGTTAGGTAATTCACTGTAGGTGTGATGGTTTCTCTAGTAAAAGTCAGATATCCAAAGTATTTTATTTTGAGACTTGTCATTGATTTAAAAAATTTTTTAAATTTTACTTTCATTTATTCCTTCTTTAATGATAGTCCTTTTTAAAAATTTTTATTTTATATTGGAGTATAGTTGATTAACAATGTTGTGTTAGTTTCAGGTGTATGGCAAAGTGATTCAGTTATACATATATATTTGTCATTGATTTTAACCATCATCCAGTCTATTTTTATCATATACATCTGGCCATGGCCTTTGGCCCAAAGCACTCATATTCTGATCATCATATTTGTGAATATTAATATGATCTATCTTTATGTCTGTCGTCTCCACTATTCAAAATTTAATTTTATGTTCTTCCTTTAATAGATACCTGTATTTCAAAAGATATCCTTGAAAATATAGCAGGCTTTCCATATCTTCAGACACTGATTTCTGGAATTTTGCATCTTACAAAATAGTTGTGCTACCCCGTTTATTGCAGTTAGTCCTGTTCAGACTCACAGAGTCACATTTTGTTTCTGTTACTTTTCCGTCATTCACAAAGTATTAGATATACATATCTCTTGCATAAGACTTTTATAAACTAAAAAATTCAGAATTCACAAAATTTCCCTGATTTTTTTTTTTTTCATGTAAAGTAGCATCTGCAAGATTGAGCCACTAAAGTAATGGCTAAAGCCACTAAAGCCACTTTCTTCACTGGAAGAAAGGCATTTTCTTTCAAATCCTTGAAAATTTATAAGGAGGTTAGGGTAGAAGAATTCACTGCTATCATCAAAAAGCTTTTGATTTCTCACTTTTACCCTTACTATTTTCTGAGCTTCTTTGTATTCATTTGAGTTGGGAATGGAACCCAGTGAATCATGTTATTTTTAAAGGGTGTTGTGTTGAGTGATTCCTACTGGTCAGTTTTTCTAGCATTAAAGATTTTCTTTTTGTATCTTGGAGCAAGAAGCTTGAATTGATTTCTTGGAATTATCCAAAGTATTTATAAGCTGATCGTGCTCTTTTCCTACTTGTTCTAAAATAAGTAGTTAGAGCATGTTGTTTAGTTTATTCGGAAAGAAATGTTACTTGAATGAGGCCGTTGCAGAAATGCTGTAGCACAAAAAACACTTGTCATCCTGAATGAGTCGTCATTTCATATAAAGTGGGTCAGCAGTCTTAGGTTTAAATGTTTAGCATACCTTTTTTTTTTTTTTAATTTATTTTATTTATTTATTTTTGGCTGTGTCAGGTCTTCATTGCTGCACGCGGGCTTTCTCTAGTTGGCGGCGAGCGGGGGGCTACTCTTTGTTGCGGTGCGCGGGCTTCTCATCCCGGTGGCTTCTCTTGTTGCCGGAGCTCGGGCTCTAGGCACGCGGACTCAGCAGCTGTGGCTCGCGGGCTCTAGAGCGCAGGCTCAGTAGTTGTGGTGCACGGGCTTCGTT
The DNA here is from genome assembly GCF_009873245.2 of Balaenoptera musculus. Lineage (NCBI taxonomy): Eukaryota > Metazoa > Chordata > Mammalia > Artiodactyla > Balaenopteridae > Balaenoptera > Balaenoptera musculus. The sequence goes on along the minus strand of NC_045785.1, from coordinate 55,760,482 downwards.
GCTCCGCGGCATGTGGGATCTTTCTGGTCCAGGGCTCGAACCCGTGTCCCCTGCATTGGCAGGCGGATTCTTAACCACTGCGCCACCAGGGAAGCCCTAGCATGCCTTTTAAGTGCTATATGGGTGTGTTTGATTTTTTATCATTGGAATGTCAATTTTCTGAGAACAGGGATTTTTGTTGTTATTGAATCAGTCTATAAAAACATCATAGTAAATGCATATTGTCAAGAAATTCTGTTGCTGATCTTGATTTCTCAGAGTTTAATCTCTAGGCTAAGCATCACAAATTGATACCATTTTATTGTCCTGTCCAGTAATACTGGAAGTCAGTTTGAAAATTATTAGGTACAATGTGACTTCAATACAGTGTTGCTTGTAATAGAGAATGAATAATGGAAAAACCAAACTCTTCTTGATTACGGGTTTTGATAGAACCCTGGTGATTGTAGTCTGATCCTCAATCCCCATGACTCCTGTGTTCAAGTAACATGTGATCTGATGGTGCCATGTTAAAATGCTTTTGTGAGTTTAAAAAGATTTATGCAGTAGCCCTTCTTAAAGAGACTGATGGAACTTCAGGTCTCTTCCTGCTCTAAAAGGTTCTGAGTGTGCGTCCCTCTTCTGGTTTGGGGCACTAAAGCATGGAGGCCATCTGGTTGATTTCCATTCATCCTTGGCAGCGTGCTGCCGGAAACATGGGGTAGCAAGGCCCCAGGCGTGCTGTTAGCAAGTATGAATGTGCTAGTGCTGTTCTTTACCCACGCCTAAAAAGGCGTATTGGAGGGATTTCCCCATTTATGCATCTGGAGAGACCGGACTGGCTTCTTCCCTCTACAGGACCTTTGCATATGCTCATCCTTTACCCAAACTGCTTTCTCCCCACCTCCCATGACAGCCATTCCATCTCAGCTCAGTGTTACTTCCCTCTTGAGTCCCATGCTGAATCACATTCCTTATTATATGCTCTCTTTTTCCTTCATGGCATTTTAAGTTCTTTATGATTACTTCTTTCTGTGCATCTTTGTTTGATTCTTTTAGTCCTGTGGACTGTAAGCTCCACATGAGCAGTGACCATATTGCTCTTGTTCTTCATTGCGGCCTCCTGGTATAGCTCAGCTTTTGGCACGAAGAACTGCTCAAAAATAATTGTCGAATGAGTCTCCTAAATGTGGGATTTGAACACCTGCTTCTGAGCCAAAGCAGGGTATTAGATGTAGCTAATTTCAGATTGCTGTTTTGCTGCAGGGCAGGGTATCTATTTATGTAAGTAAAACAATTGGTTATATTAAATTTTTTAAAGCTGAAAGTACAATGATTTGTTCTTTGAATCTTTTAAAAACTGTCATGACAAAATAGCCAAGTCAAAGTCATCACATCAAAATTCATACTTATATCTCCTGCCTGGCCTCCTATCATTAGTTTTGCCTTATCCACTGCAGAAAACCTCCCCAAACCAGCCCTCTCCAGTGTCAGTCACCGGAGTTAGCAAGGGGCATAAAGATGATATCATGCCACACCCACTCTACTGATTTTAGATTGCTTTTGTGTTTTGTGCCATCTCCCACTTCGACTGTAATGTCCTGTGGGAATGCTGGCCTTGCAGCCTCAGAGGTAACTCATCTCCCTTTCCCCAGGCACCCCTCCACTTCTGCCTCGTCATGCATGGGACTGTGCTCTTTCTAAAACTGGATTCTGATAAAATGTGTGGAATGACCAACAGAAAACTGAGACAATAATCTGTATTAATTTGGCAACCATTTTCAAATCACTAAGAGTGGTTACTCCTTATTTGCAAAACATAGTTTGATTTTACTCTTAAAAAGAGTTTGTGAGAAGCACCAAGGAAAGCTGTTAAAACAATGCAGAGCTGTGTAGGTGGTGGCGGCGGTGGTGTTGGTGTTGGTGGTAAGAATGGGACCAGGTACTTTAATTTTACAGAACCAAGCTGGTATTCTTGTTTAGTATGAATAAGGCTTTGAGATGAGGTTGGGAAGTTGGGAAGACCTTTATTTGCTGCCTAAGTTTTCAGATAAGAATGACTCAAAAAATATTTGGTGAACTGAAAGCATCATTGGTCAGATTTGTTCCCAGGCCCTCCTCCGTTCACCATACCATCTGCTGTTTCACCATTAAAATGAAGCCATGGGTAGGCTGGATTGGGAAGAGGGTAATTCTAAAGGAAGTGGAAATGGGAAATAGAAGTGCACATCTTTGGGCCCCTATACTATTGTTCACAGCCTCAAGAGAGAGGTTGTTGACGGAAAAGGCACACAGTCCTCATTCACACTGAACAGGGCACTCTACACCAAGAAGCAAAAAGTCCCTGGCTTCCTTTCTTGAAGCAGTGAAAATAATATCTTCTTTGATGTTTACACCCTAAGATGTCTCTCTGTCCTCTCAGTGTCCTCATCAATGTCCCCCCCCCCCCCGCCCCGGCCTTCTTCCTCCCAAATGCTTTTTCCTGCCTGCTTATGGTTTGGGCTGCTTCCTTAATGAACGTGTCCTCTTATTTTCTGATGCAATTACCTCTGTAGCTGATTTATTTATTTATCTTTGTCTTTAGCTCAGCTCTGAATGGGTTTTGGAAAGTAGAGAAGAAAATCCAGTCTGCTTTTTGGGGGGCATTGGACAGCTGGATAAATGCAGGTATGTACATTTGCATTATTTAAAAGAAAGACAAAGGAAAATAGCTTCTATAAAGAATAATGAAACTGATCTTAAACTTACAGGACTATCTGTGCTATATCCATTTATTTTTCAATATCGTTATTTTAATTTTTGTTCATTCCAAATGTTGCATGTGCTACTTTGGAGATTTTTTTTTTAACTACAAAAGTATGGCAAGTACAGTCTAAGTTCCCTTGTAATCTCTCCTAGATATTCACCACTGTTAACAATTTATTGTCTGTTTTTCCAGATTGTACAAATGCATAACCAGAAGGATCATAATATACATGTTTTGCTTTTTTCATTTTGCAGTGTGTCATATACATCTTTCAGTGTTGGGTCAAATAGTTTTATGTCACCTTAACAGCTGCATAGTATTCCTTTATGTTGATATTCTTTTTTTTTTTTCTTTTATAAATTTATTTTATTTATTTTTGGCTGCGTTGGGTCTTCATTGGTGCACACGGGCTTTCTCTAGTTGTGGCGAGCAGGGGCTACTCTTCGTTGTGGTGCAAGGGCTTCTCATTGAAGGGGTTTCTCTTGTTGCAGAGCATGGGCTCTAGGCGCAGAGGCTTCAGTAGTTGTGGCGCACGGGCTCAGTAGTTGTGGCCTGCGGGCTCTAGAGTGCAGGCTCAGTAGTTATGGCACACGGGCCTTAGCCGCTCCGCAGCATGTGGGATCTTCCCAGACCAGGACTCAAACCCGTGTCCCCTGCATTGACAGGTGGATTCTCAACCACTGCGCCACCAGGGAAGCCCTTATGTTGATATTCTTAATTTTGTTTACTGAGTATTCTCCTGTTGGACGTTGTATTTTTGTTTTCTATTTCAAATGGTGCCACGTCTTGTACATATATAATTATGTATATTTGCCTGATTATTTCTGTAGGGTGAAAGTGTATAACACCATCTTTGAATTCTTCCCCTGCCATGTCTGTTTAGACTCTTAAGGACAAAGGTTTTTTCTTACATTATAAAGCAGACTTTAGCTACTTTGTTTTCTATCTCTGTTTTTCATTGTTGGGGTATGGTTGGAGGCTCAGTGTTGGGTTTTAAAACTTTCTTGCTTGATAGTTGATCTGAACCTTAAGGTAAGTTATGAGCTAATCTTTCAGCCTGGTCTCTGGAAAATTTTGATCTTCAGATTTATTTTGGAGATTAAACAAGTAAAACCAAATGCCTCTTGGTTTGTAGCATTGAGGCATATCTGGTTCGTGTCCTTCCTGTAAATATCTCACCTCACCAGGGCAGCTAACGGACCAAGCACATGAATTTGGTGAAGAGAACTGTGACTGCGGCCCTCCCTCCGTGACTTGTTTTGGGTCATTCTGCAAGCTCCGTGCTAGGCACTGGTGATACAAATGTGAATGACACAGTCCCTGTCCTTAAGGAACTCAGCACGTGGGAGTGAGAGAGGGACAGACAGGTGAATAATAGGGTCGTAATTCAGTGTGGTGAGTGCATTGTGGTGAGTTTGAGAGAGGACATCTAACTCAGGAGGTGGGATGGAGGTTCAGAGGTGACTTCCTGGAGGAGGTAATGTCCGAGCTGAGTTCTAAAGGCAATTGAAGTTTGCCATGAAAGGGATGAGGTGGGAAGGCACTCCTGGTAGAGGAATTAGCATGAGCAAAGGCAGGAAAATGAGATAAACAGCTTGGGGGGGTGGGGGGGGTAACAAGAAGATGGCAGCTTTGTGAGTTTCAAGCCTGCAGTAAGAGGCCGAGAGTGATATAACATGAGATGAGGCCAGTGTGGCTAGCCGGCCAGGTGATGGAGGGCCTCTGTTAGGAGCTTAGGATTGGTCTCTAGATTAATGGGGAGCCTTTAGAGGATCTGAGATGTGCTAGGGGGACATTACTTTGGGGGCTAAGTGAAGGTTGGCTTGGTAGGCAGGAGGAAAGTAGGAACCTGGGGTCAGGGAAATTGGTTTGAGGCCACTGGTGCTGGGGTGAGGGGGAGAAAGAACATGCAGGACTTTACCTAGTTCCCCTCTCTTTTCTCACCGTGCCCAAAGCTCAGTTGCTGAGGTTGGCTCTTTGATCCTAGTTGCTCTCCCCATTGAGGGGGCTCAGGTGAGTAACTTATTTGCAAGCTTCTCACCAGTGGGTTCTGACCTTTTCAAAGCAAGACTTCTCGCTCACATTCTGGTGCCACAAAGTGCTGCCCATCGTCCTGCCTCTCCGTGGGGTGAAGGGACCTGGCTCCACTCATTAATTCTCATGACCCATTCATGTGGCTTATGAACATGAATTGGTAGTCCTTTTGTGTGTACTGTCTCAGAGCCAGCCTGGGCTAGGCTCTAGGGGCATGAAAATAGGTAAGGATGGTTAATGCCCTCCCTGAGCTTGCCGTTTACTGGGAGGTAGACATAAAAGTAAAAGACAGTGTAATTTGTGCCAGTAGGTCTATTCAAAAGTTAAATGATTCCAGTAGAGGTAACAGGAATATTAATAATGTTAACATCAGTGGTTCCAGAATGAGGCACAGTTTTCAACTACAACTTGTGTGCAAATAGAGAAAATAAATTCAGGTCATGTCTAAAATTACTCTGATTTTTGACAATATGGTCTTAACCATAATTCATGAGCGTGCATAATTGATTACTTCCCATGGTTGCACCTGCTGTGAGCTCTGATGCATTTGATTTTCAGGGAGGGAAGGGGCAGGGGGAGGTACTTATCCAATACCATATCTTTCTGCTTGCTTACCTTCAAAACACTCTTTCATCACTTAGTGCTTTTAGCACATAGAATGACCGCATAGTCTCATTTTCCTTCTACTACAGTATCTAAATATAAAAGAGGACTGCAATGCCATGGCTTTCTGTGCTAAAATGAGGAGCTCCAAGAAGACTGACGTGAATCTGGAGGCCCCTGAGCCAGGGGTGGAAGTGCTCTTCTATCTGTCGGATAGGGAGCCCCTCCGGTTGGGCAGCGGAGAGTACACAGCGGAGGAGCTGTGCATCAGGGCGGCGCAGGAATGCTGTGAGTACCGGCAGCTGCCCAGGGCCCAGCAGGTCCCGGTGTCTCTGCCCCCGCACCTCCACTGAGTGGAGAGAGGTGTGGGCTCTGGGAGTCATTCGTTCTGCCCTGCCTCTGCCACTGACTTGCATTTGACCTTAGGCCAGTGAATTTAATTCTGAGACTGTCACTTTTCACTTTCTTCACTACAAAGTGGCTTATTCCTGCTCTGTCAGTAATGAGCTGCGGGGATACCAGGGAATGATGCTCAGTTTTCTGATTTCCCCTATATCTATGAAATTGGAATAATATCAGCACTAAATGAGTGAAGCACCTGGCACAAAGTTACAAGCTCAGAAGTGCCATCTCTCAATATATTAATTGTTTAAAACTTCTGAAAAGTGTGGTCTATCCTTACGCTGCCATGACCTGCCTCCTTATTGCCTGGCACCCCCCTCCCTGCCCCCTGCCCCTGCAACGTGACACTAAGTTGAAGTGAGAAGTTAAGTGTCACTTTGTGGCTTGGTCAGATTGCCAAGTTGTGAAAAGGAAGGGCAGTGAGCCTGTGAACAAGACAATCATTTTTTCTTTTTCTTTCTTTCTTTCTTTCTTTCTTTTTTTTTTTTTTAAAGTGAGCCTTGTCTTACTAAAGTTAGTTTATTGCCCTTAGACGGTAGGAAACCAAACTGACTAACAAAATAAAGCCCTTCATTATCCTTTAAACTTGGAGTCATTGGCAATTTTTGCCTACCTGCTTTTAAATGACAGGTAAAGTTAATTCATAGAAACTGAAGATCTAATCCACTTAGATCGTGGTGGTGGTTATACAACTCTGTAAATATACTAAAATTCATTGAACTGTACACTTAAAATGGGTGAACTTTATGGTATGTAAATTACATCTCAATAAAGCTGTTTTTAAAAAATCAACTCATTTCATGATGATAAATTAACTAGCCATGATGGCAGATAGTCTGATCCATGCTTTACTTATATCATCTTTAGTCCTCAGAACAACTCTGCGGGGATAGTATGGTTGTTTCAAGAGTCAGCTACCTTGTTTGTAATACAGCTTGTCTAGAAAACCCATTTTCTTCCTGATATGTCTTTCTGCTTAAAATGCTTTAAATACAAGAGTTCCAATAAAAGGGGAGAGGTTGGTGCTATAGGGAAGAATGTAGTAGATCCTTACTGACTAAACATAACACTAGATAAAATTGGCTGAGTTACAGATTATTATGGGGAAAATGCATTAATATTTTAGGGTTACTTTGACTAGATAGCAGAGTATGTAAGGAACCAGCTTTGGACAGCAGCTTTAAAAGTATTTGTAATTAGCAAAACAACTAGATGTAAATTGGTGTTTCTAAGGCATTTTTTCCCCTTTACCTTGAGATTTGGTTTATAGTGTTTATTCTCTTGGCCAAGCTTCTTGCCATCAGCATAGCAAGTATAAACCTTAGTTTGTTAGCAAGGATCATTTGTACAGAATTGTTGGGCTGCAGTTAGTGAGAGATAGAGGAATTGCTGCTAAAGGAGATGAGAGGGGAGAGCCTGTGAATCTGAAGACAGACACAGCCCCTGTATGCTGTTACTCTGGGCTCAGGGTCAATTTGGGGCATCAGTTTTTAAGCCCAGTCTGTAGAGAATGAGTATTACCTTTTGTAACCAACTCAGGGGATTGTTGCAAAAATTAATAAATTTTAAAAATAGATGAATACAGAATACCACAGATTCTTGTAGCTATTATTATTATAGTACATGATGCTTTGGGATCTGTATACTTCCTCATTTTTCACCAATATATGGTAAATTTTTGTTCTTTTAGCTCTCATTATTTACCCCCTCAGTACCTCTATCTAGGTTTGAATGCCAGCCCTGGATTTTACTAGTTGAGTAACCCTGAATCAGACTAAATCTCAGAGTTTCTTTACCTGTAACATGGCAAAAATAATACTTAACCACATTAAGTGTTAGGAGAATTGAAAGGTAATAGATGTGTGTTAGCCTGATGCCCGATACTAAGCCCTCAGTAAATGTTAGTATTGTTACTATTTTTCAGTACTTTTATATGAAAGGTATCTTTCATCTTCCTATTTTTAAGTAGTAATATTGTTTGAATCAGACCTGTGGTAGAATTATAGACCTATCCATGATTATAGATAAATTATTCTTCAAATATGTATGTTTCACATTCAAATATGGATATGTATAAAGAAAAGCTAGATTTCTAGTCCAGTCCACAGAAGCCAATTTATGAATGAAAACCTATTGTTTACGTGAAACATAGTCCTGATAATACTGGATCCAAAAGCCATTTGCCATTTTTCCCAAGGGAAAATGCTCTTTGAAATTTAGCTCCATCTTCTCTGTTACATGGAGGAGTGTAACTCTGAAGGGGTAACTCCCAAATATCTTGAGAAGCAGGAGTTGAGGAATTCAGCAGAGGCATGGAGATGCCAAGAAAGCTGTAACTTCTTAACTTAGTGTGTGCACTGGAGAGAGTCCCTGCCTAGGTGGGCAGGGCCAGCGGGGGTCCCAGTCAGTGTCAGTCTCACTTCAGATGTCTGAGTTGGGAAACAAGTGCCAGCTACCTCATGTTCTCCCACGTTTTTTTGCTTTTAAGTTCATTGTATCTTAGTTTGAGGCCTGACCACACATGAAAATATCAGCAACGATTGATTACTTGCGATCGTTCTCCTATCTCCCCCGACACTTTTAGGTTACAGGTCTGTGTAATTTTAATCATGGGCTCAGAAGTGAGTGGAAAGGTACTTTCCTGGCTTCATCATCTCCCTTACCTTTTCGAACATTCTTGTATCAAAGGAGGCGGTTAGTCAGGTAGGGAGGCAAGGGAGCACTGTTGGACCACCTTTTGTAAGCATATATGTTCTTGCTAGTTGGCTACCAATAAAAAATATTTTTGATAACCATACAGAGTACTTAAGAAGTATATTGTTATTAATGGCAATAGATTTTAATCACTGATAGAAATCACTTTGGTTATTTATTCTAACACACATTTCATGTGCTACTGCCAGGAACTTGTTCGCATGTTTAATGTGTAATCACAGTGTGTTAGAACTGTTTAAACATTTTCTGTAGGAAACAGATTAGGGATTTCTCAAACTCTAGGAATGTTTCTCACTGTGATTAACAAGGTGCACATCAGGTGGTATCTGGGAACCTCTCAGATGGCCTTTTTTTCTTTGAAGCAGGATTTGGCAAGACTCTGTCATAGACACTGTAATGAGAAATATTATTAGACTTTTATTTTTAAATGGTTTTAACCTGGTTTGCCAGGAGCTATAGTATATATTCCTGGGGAGCCATAATTTTTTATTATTTTGTTTAAAACTGCCTGATGGAACATGGTTGGAAGTTGTATTTGGTATTTGGCCCTAAGAGGATGCGAATATGACCTAGATTCTTTTTGGATGAGACAATTTCTGGTCTTTGTGTATGTTGTGCTTTGGAAACAGATGGCCAGATTTATCTATCTTTAATTTTCTGATGTGTTCTTTACTTTTCCCCAGGTATATCTCCCCTGTGTCACAACCTCTTTGCCCTGTATGATGAGAACACCAAGCTCTGGTATGCTCCGAATCGCACCATCACCGTCGACGACAAGATGTCACTCCGGCTCCACTACCGGATGAGGTATGGGTGCCTGCTGGGCTCCCTCATGCAGGGACGGGCGACGGTTAGCCTGGAGCCCTGAGTCACTTACCAAGAAGTATTGTAGTCATTTTTATAATTTGTAGGTTTTGTATTTGCTTGGTATGAGAAAGGCCTTCTTCAGTATTTGGAAAACAGTTCAAGGTGAGTTTGACCACCTTCTCTGCCATATTTTAGAAAAGAAATCATTATAATGCAGAGGGTATTTTGAATAGAATTAATATCCTGCAGCAGAGTTTTTCATTCAGTGAATCATGGATATGAGTTTAATTTAGTGAGTTATGACCAGGATTTTTTTTTAAAGAGAGAAATAGATGAGGATAGATAATATCAGTATATATACATATCCTAAGAATATTGTTTTTTAGAACTTCAGTTTGAGATATATAATCTGTCTGTATGTACTAGGTCATGATATAATAAACTATGTTTCTTACTAAAAGTTGCAGCTAGAGAGCTTGAGAAACACTGCCTGATGTAGAAACCTAGAAATCCTAGCTTGGTCTTGTTCTAAAGAGGTGAATGTTTTCATCCACTGCCTGAGGATTTTTGTCTAGTGGGGCTGTAATTTTTCTTCTGGTGGGTACTTACTTGCCTTTTCTCCCATATTATAGACTTTGTTAAATGTCACGTAGTCTCCCAAGGTGGCACAGGCAGTCAGTACTTCACCGCTGTAGTCTCTTGAGTTTATAAGCGTGTTTGTTCTGTACCTAGAATTGAAAGTATGTTTGTTAGATACTAGTTAAGCATACTTTCACACGTGTATTTAGCAGAGGAGCTTATAAATAGGGTTAATCCTATCTGAAAAGAATCTTAACGTACATAGATGTGATTAAGTCAGTGGGTTAGCTCAGATGCTAATGGAATGCCGGCTCATGCTGGAAAAGCCCTGGAGATCTCAGAGGCCCTCAGTATCTTAGCTGCTGTTTACTCTGGGGAGTCAGTAGAGTTGTTACCATTCCACAACGGCCCGGGTGTTTTTCTCAGCGGAAGCTGAACCAGATCTACGTTCTTTGATAATCATCCTGGGGCTGACTTTCCTCTTCTCTCTGTACTCACCCACAGTCTCACCTTAAGAGGAGAGGTGTGTGTCATGTGAGATTTCACGCCCCAGATTTAGGGAAACGTTCACCCCACCCAGCTGAGCCTTCCGACTATATTTGGATTTGTTTTTCAGAGTGTAATCTAGCTTTCTGTGGCCTGGGGGTTGGCTATGTGACCCAGCATTGAAACATGTATTTGCAGCTCGAAGTCTAGGAAGTGAGGCATGTCATTGAGTTCTAGTTCTTTCCCTCTAGGGTTTTCCACTTGGCTCGGAATCTAGAATGGTAGAATCTGGGACTTGGAAGAGACCTGAGTTTGCCTGATTCAATTCTTCCAATTTTTTAGGGGGAAACTGATGTCCAAAAAAGAGAAGTGAGTTACTCACAGTTACACACATAGTGAATCGTCTTGTTAGCATTAGAACCCTCTTTGAGGCCTTAGTCTTTGCTGGTCCTGTGACTGCCTCATGATTAAAAGCTGTCTTTGCCAGCTCCCTGTTTATGTTAGCTGCCAGGAAGTGCATGGCTGCCTCATTTTTGGCACCTTGACTTTGTACCTGACATTGGGCTTCAACAGGATATTGCTTTGTTACCACAAGCTCTTTGAACTTGGAAAAAAAGATCCCACCCTAAGCTAAAGCATTTGCATTACAACCAACTACATAATTTTGAAACCTCATCATCTCCCCACTGAAGAAGGTGTAATATGAAAATAGATGTTGGTGACTGTTTCAGCGGAATCCCAGCTCTGTGTTCTTGTACTTTAATTATAGTTTTCTGCCTTTAGGTAATTTTGATAGCTATTGCTTTGTAATGTATCTTAATATAAGACAAGCATATTCTTTATTCCTTTTTAAGTAAAAAACGTTTTCTTGCCTTTTCATCTAAATGAATTTTACTATCCATTAGTAAAGTTCTATAGAAACCTAAAGAGAATTCGTTGTATATAATAGCTGTACATAAACTTAGAATATGTAATCATCTGTAATATAATTTTCTCAAAAACTTGCAAGGAAGGCATATCTCTTATTGGCAGGTCTGTCTATCCCGCCAATAAGGGGGATAATCTCTCCCTCCCTCCTTCCTTCCTTCCTTCCTGCAGTGTTCTTCCACATCATTCTGCAAAGGAGTATCAGCAGCTATCATACTACATTTATTTAGATCATTCTTAATTTTTTTCCTTTAGCATGTTGTAATATCAGAAATTGGCCCAAGTTTAATAATTAATTTTGAAAGGAGCGCACAATTTCTGTCTTCAGTGTACTTACTAGTTTTGTCTTATTAGCGATTAGGAAGATGTTGATTTTTTTTTTTTTCCTTGAAACATTCCCTGTTGTTACATTTATTTATTTATTTTTCTTGAAGTGTAGTGGATTTACAATATTAGTTTCATATGTACAACATAGTGATTCAATATTTTTGTAGGTTATACTCCACTTAAAGTTATTACAAAATAATGGCTATATTTCCCTGTGCTATACAATATATCCTTGTTGCTTATGGAAGATGTTGATTTTGGCAGTTAACTGATCTAAAGGTTTTTTCTTTTTATTGTCTTATTAAATAGAGAGCTGTCAGCCTTTGACTATAGGCAATTTCCAGAGATACAGCCTTGTTTTAGGCTCCCTTCAGCCTTTCTGTAGTGGAGAAGCTGCACATTACCTTATCTTGTCTGAATATCTTACCAAAAGGCTTCCAAGGCAAGGCTGGTCTCGCAGGGCTCAGACAGCAACCTCAGAAAATGTCCTCGTTCAGCCCCGAGGGAGTATGATGGGTCCTTGGCTCTTTATCATAGAGACTCAGCGGGGTGTGGGAGATCCATGGCTCCACCTGGTTCAGGGAAAATCTGTCTTCAGTGTTGCTCTTTCAGACAACTTCCTCCATCCTTGAATCCTTTCCCCCCTCATCCCAGGTAAGCTTCCATACCATACATAATTCTCATTCTCTCATTACCACCTTCCTCCACTCTCAAACAGAATTTACCTGTCCTGCGTGCCCCTCTGTCAGAGCCTCACTTTGAACCTTTGTATATGGAGTGCCCGGCACACGATTAGCACTCAGAAGCTCTTAGCTACTCTCTTAATCGTCCCATTTAGACCCTCTCACCTGTCTCCTCCCAGGAAGACCCCCTGGAACTTATAGTAGATCACTAGATTATTGTATGAATGAAGAGAACTCTCCATTTTGGATTTCCCTCAGCAGTCAGAGGAGTTGGCCACGGCCTTGTCCATCTTTTTCTGCCCCAGTGTCAGATTTCCTGTATCTGCTCAGCTGGTAGGGCTGGTTCACCTCTTACTTTCTGCCTGCCCAGGGCAGCCGACCCTGGAGGAGTCCTCCCCGCCTTGCTCTGTTCTGCCCTTGAAGAGCAGGCACCTCAGCCTGGGGGCAGCATGAATGCTGGCCTCTGTGTCAGCTGAGAGCCTCAGGCTTCTACTCTCCTGTGGGAAGGTACGGGGACAGTCCTGCAGCTGTGGTTTATGCTGCATGTGGACTCTGTGGATACGTGGCTCTTTCTGTCTGAGAGAGAGATGCCAAAGGCCACAGTCAAATTATCAGTCATTTCCGTGAGTTATGTGGAAGATGGGCTGTATAGAATCACTTGAAAGTTGTAAAATGTTGATTTTTACCTTTAAAGTAACTTCTTATCCATCGTTTCCATTTTAATTGCTACTTCTTGAGTTAGGTCATTCATTTGCTGTTTCTGCATCCAGCAAGCGTGTATTAAGCACCTGTTATATGCCAGGCGCTGGGGATTTAGCGATGAGCAAGGCACTGAGGCCTCTGACCCCACAAACCTCACAGCATTGCCCAGGCTGCTGCCTTAGGCGCCTGCTTGTCTCTTGGCCTCTCTCATTTTAGTCCATTTTCTGTGGGGCTCTCTTCTAGTGGGATCCTGCCTCACATCAGTTTGTCTCAGTCTTTCCTCTGCCTTCTGTGTATGGTCCAGACTCCATAGCCTGGTATTTATTTATCCTAGTCCCAACTCCCTTCCCCAACCCTTTACCCTTCCCTGCCACATCCCCTGGCAGAGGCAACAACTTCTTCCTCCTTGGTACTCCTTTGGCACCGTATCTGAGACACTCATGTTCAAGAAAAACTTATCTATGAGACACAATGCCTTGGGCTCATGATGTTATTAGGGGTCCACAGAAGTGTTTTAATTTTATTAAAATCAGGAAAAAAAATAATCCAGCCTAGATTATATTCATCTTTATACCAACATAGTTGTAAAATATAACTTTAATATTTCTTTTTACGGAGGAAAGGAAAACTGTGTGGGGTCCATGAAAGTCACAGTGTAGCCCTATTTATGAGATGTGCCCCCTGGATTTAACTGATTGCCTATAGACGGAATTCACAGCAGGCGGGGACTGTGCCTGAGAACCCCTTGTGTTTCAGAGCCTGACCCAGGACCTGGCATGCCCTAGGCTCTGCAAATATAGCTCACTGACATATCTGAGTTTAACGGCAGCTCCTTTTTGGGAGGTTTTATATGTTCCTTCTCCATGCCGTGGTGGTTTTTCATCAGCACATGGGCATGTCAAGGGAGAGAGGCCCAGGTACCCTCTGAGTCTGTAGCCTAGAGCTGGCCTGGATCAGCTTGGCTCAGTCACTTTCACGCATTCCAGAACTCATTGTGTTTCTCTTACAGGTGGCAGAGGAAAGTAGTAGTGGAGAGAACAGGCTTGTGGTCTTAGGTGACCTAGCTTCTCGGAACCTCAGTTTTCCTCATCTATAAAATGGAAACAATGAAACATACCTTGTACAGTTGCTGTAAGCATTAAATAGCATAATGTATATAAAGCATTTATTAGTTCAGGGCACTGCAGCTGATGCTTGTAGTAGTGTTTGTATATTTCTTCTGTTTTAAAACTTTGTTCATTGTAAGATTAAAAAGTGTCAGTAACAGCCATCTGAGAATTAGGAAAGACTGCTACATTAACTGTATGTCTTGACTGTATGATGAAACTAGATTTCAGAAATGTTAAACTGTGAAATAGGTCTTGGATTCAAGGCAGGCTGGCGTTACTAACGGTGGAGGGAGTTGCTGGACTAGCATCTAGTTCTAGACAGCAGTGTTTTGCTATCTAGGAAGACGGAGTGGAAATTCCTTTGTGATTTTAAGGAAGTCACTTTATCTCCCTGAGTCATAGATGAGGTTCTGGCAGTAAGCTCTTCACAGAGTGCTTGTAAGAATGAAAAGAAAAGGACCTTATAGACAGTGAAGCGCTACACAGATGAAAGGTCTGTCTGTTTACTTCTCAGGGAAGTTTAACCTCTGGCACTGATCGCTCTGGGTAGAACCAGGACACCTCTCCCACGCATGCCAAGGTCCCCTTTCCCACAGTTAACATTCATCTTCCTGCCTTCCAGGTTCTATTTCACCAACTGGCACGGGACCAATGATAACGAACAGTCAGTATGGCGACATTCTCCAAAGAAGCAGAAGAACAGCTACGAGAAAAAAAAAAGTTCCAGATGCAACCCCTCTCCTTGACGCCAGCTCATTGGAGTATCTGTTTGCTCAGGTAAGATGTTGGGCCCAGGAGAGCCTGGAGTTTGTGGGGTGGGTAAGACATGGTAGGGGTCAGATTCCCTGGCGCAGCCGACCATGGTGGCAGCTAAGATGCTTTATGGCCTGTTCCATGGGTAGTTCTCACCAACCCTGGACTTGCCCCAGGTGAGGAGGGGGAAGGCAGTTCAGCATCCAACAGGCTGGTTATCCCACTTGTGGGCTTTTTGGGCTTTACTTCTTCCCCATTCCTTTCTTTTTCCCCCCTCCTACCATTTCAGTTCGTGTCTACGGTGCCTCCTGTGCAGAGAGCAGAGGGGAGCTATAAGTGAGGGAAGGTGTAGTTCAGCAAGGCTAATCACGAAGGTACTTCTCAGCAGTCACAGAGAGGAAGGAGGTGGCCACTCTGAGTCACAGTGGTGGCAGGGTAGAATGATAAGACACTAGAAAAAAGCCAG
The DNA here is from genome assembly GCF_009873245.2 of Balaenoptera musculus. Classification (NCBI taxonomy): domain Eukaryota; kingdom Metazoa; phylum Chordata; class Mammalia; order Artiodactyla; family Balaenopteridae; genus Balaenoptera; species Balaenoptera musculus. Next base: position 55,745,164 of record NC_045785.1, on the reverse strand, counting down.
AAAGGGAAGTTAAAGTCACCTAAATTACATTACCCTGAGATAACTAACATTTTTGTTTATGTGCTTCCTGATTTTATCATGCAAATATGTATTATGCACTGTGTAGTTTTTGAAAATATCTTATTCTGAGTGTCTGTGTACTTTTTGCTAAGGCGCTGCAGAAACTGTGGTGAACAAGACAGACATGGTCTCTGCAAGCACCAGACATATAGTCCGAGTTGGGACGAACAAACAAGCAGATAAAATGATACATAGATAATACACAAGAAATTGTGAAAAGTGCTATGAAGAAAAAGGCCTTTGTCATAGAGAATATGGGGAGGGAGGTTTGAATGGGGAGACCTAATTTAAATAGTGTGATCAGAGAAGATCCCTCTAAAGAGGTGGCATTTATACTGAACTTTGAAGAATAAAAAAGTGTCTGCAATTCTAAGGGAGGAGTGGGGAAAGTATTTCTTCAGAGTAGAGCAAAGCTTTTCAAAAGCAGCACTACTGACATTTTGGGCTGGTTAATTCTTTGTTGTAAGGGATTGTGGAATATTTATCCACACCCCTGGCCTCCTCTCCTTAGATGCCAGTAGCACCAGTGTAGTGGCAGTAGAGTTGGAGAAAAATGGGTGGATCTGCGATTAATTTTGGAGATGGATTTGATATGATTTGCTTATGAGTTGGATGTGGAAGGTGAGGATATTTGAAGAATCGAAGAGAATTTTGAGATTTATTTTGGGCAGTGTTTGATAGATAACGGAGTGATTCCCTGCATAGGGAAGACTGGGAGCAGCAGGTTGGAGAAGAGGTGGAAATTAGGAGCTCTCTTCTGAAGATACCTGTGAGATACACAAGTGGAGATTTCGGGTAGGAAATCGAGTGTGAGACTGGAATCCAGAGGAAAAGTCAGCCTTTATTTAACTAATCCTTGTTTCTGAACAGTTTTGGTTTTTCTTGATTTTTTTCCCCTGTTACGCTATCACTGTTACAAAACAGCCTCATACATACGTCTAAATATGTGTTCTGTTTATTATTTCCTTAGGATATACTTTTACACGTGTGGGTTATGTGTCACAGTTGTATTCTCTCGTACAGCTTTAGTTGTGATTGCACACTATCCACGTTCCATAATATACCTGAGGACTGGCCTCAGAGACAGTAGAGAAATGGGACAGGGCACAGCCCTGGGCAGATAACTGTGTGGAAAAAATAAGTGAACTGGCCATTTTCAGATGGGTCTTTTTGAATTCAGCCTCCCAGTTTTACATATATTCATTTCTGAGATTGATTCTTTTACTTTTTTGGGAGAGGAAGTGTAAAAAAAGAGGGCACCATACTTCAAGAGTAAGTATTATATTAGAACCTGACTTTTCAGAGCTTCAGGAATGAGTTACTTAAGGTAGTTGTACAGTGATGTTGACAGAAAATCACAGCCAGACAAAATAGTTTCAGATTTTGTTCTCCTCTTCACACATTGCTGGTGGAGATGATTGTTGTTGGTCCTTGGTAGTTTGTAGAAGAGGTCAGTGTCCTTTTCTTACTGAGAGAAACAAGAAGTCTTATCTTGGGGAAAAGGGGGAACTGCAGCAGTGAGAACCCTCCGTCCAAAACCCACTAAACTAAAGTTGATTCAGGGAAAGTGAGTGTCTTCCTTATGTAGGAACACCACCCCCATACTTCATGTCTGCCTCTTTTCGAGCTGGAGAAAGGCTAACGAGGTCCCAATCCTAAGAGCTCTGTACACTTCCAGTCGGTGAGTAAAGACTGAGTGTGACTGTAGCACAGTGTTGCAGAGCCGTAGCCCTGCAGTCACATCTGGTCTGACCCTCTACCCCACCACTCACTAGGTCCCCAGCTCCCACAGTATTCTGTCTTTCTACTTGACTTTGGTTTTGGTAACTACTTGAGTTTATATATTTCTGTTTGTTTGTTCTTCTTTCTTTCCTGGAAACCTCCGTAGGGTCCACGATGTGGTTTGGTTTACTGCTGTATCCCTAGCACCTAGAATAACATCTGGCCCGTAATTGGTTCTTGTTAATCAATGATTACCAAGTGAGTGAATGAAGTTATTTAACCTTTTGGTGCCTTAGATTTCTCAGCTGTTAGGCAGAGATGATGATGTTAGCATCCCCCTCATAGGGCTGTTGTAAAGATTAAGTGAAATAGTAAATGAGAGGAACCTCGCACAGTGCCTAGCACTCAGGTTAGGGCTTAATAAAGGGGACCCTAGCAGCCTTCATTGGCTCGTGGAATGTGACGTGCCTCAGTGAGTGAGGGGGTGTATTTTGGTGATACATTTCACTACCGGAAACTTGAACAGCAGATGTTGAAAAAACTTACGTGTGGTAATGATGCAGTGTAGAATCTGGATTCCTTCTCCTTTCTGTAAATCTACACCAGAAGGGTGTGTGGTGCTCTGTCATTTATACACCGGTTCGTTGTGGAGTTAACAAATAATCAAACCCCAGACAGCTGTCACGTCCCATGCCCTGGTGCAGCCCAAGCCTAGTACATGCTGCTTTTCATCATCACTTACATGGGAGCCCCACAGAGGGGCTTCATGTGTTCATACCGTTCACCAGCACCCAGCATAGTGCTCAGTGAGTGTTTATTAAACGAATGAATTAACCTGGGGAGACCTTTCCCAAGCCCCTTCATGCCCAGCTGTTGAGAAAGAGCTTTGGTGCCAGAGAAACTCTAAATCTCGTTAGTCTCATTGCTGTACTGCTTATTGGGTAGCACCTCCCTGTATGGGGAACCTTCCTCTCAAGATCAGAAACATGGGTGGACTCTTTGAAACTTAAGTGGTGGTTCCTTTCTTCTCACCTCTGCTCCAAAGGGACAGTATGATTTGGTCAAATGCCTGGCTCCCATTCGAGACCCCAAGACGGAGCAGGATGGGCATGATATTGAGAACGAGTGTCTGGGAATGGCCGTCCTGGCCATCTCCCACTATGCCATGATGAAGAAGATGCAGTTGCCAGAACTTCCCAAGGACATCAGGTAAACCTTCCTGCTGGCTAAAGAATTGATTGTGGGGATGGTGTTATTTTTGTACGTTTTCATACATCTCAGCTTAACTACTGCCAGCTCTTGGCTGACTACTGCTCTCTGCAGAGCGCAGCTCTTTTTTAGAATATTTATGAAAGGTAACACAGTTACAACTGTGTCCTGATTTTGAATGTTGGCTGATGACCTCAGAAATTTGTACTAGGGTGACAGTTCTGAGCTGGGGTGCCAGTCAAATTAGTGGCCTGCATGCCCTCCCCCTTCCTCTCTGCCCATGCTGGGCATTGCCATCTATCACTGAACTTTTTCCTTTTGTGCTGGATCTGTCCTAAAATCCTTCTGATTATAGCTCTACAGGCAGCTGCTATCGTTCCCAGCCATAACTAGTTCACTAGAGAGCCGTTAATTCCGATGTGAAGCACGATCAACTGTTACCTTAAGAAAACTGTATTTACTTAAAATTATCATTTGTGATCAAGTCTTTGTGAAGGATTATTGAATCTGCGTAACTCCCACTCATCTATGAAATATGATTTTTATTTTTATTTTTTTTTTGCTGCACTGTGCAGCATGCGGGATCTTAGTTCCCCGACCAGGGATCAAACCTGTGCCCCCTGCAGTGGAAGTGCAGGCTCTTAACCACTGGACCACCAGGGAAGTCTGGAAATATAATTTTTAAATCAGTGAGCTATTGTGATTGTCATAAGACAGTCTCATTTTGAAGAGGGAATTATTTATAGCGGTGTTATTTGTGATAGGTGGCATGTATCTTCTCATAAGGTTACTTCTTGTATCTCCTTGCCCTTGACCAGAGTCTGGAGCAGATCACAAGTTGCTCCTCAGAAATGCAGGGACTGATTAGACATACGCTGTTCTGCTACTTTCTCTGTGTTCTGTGGCTTTTGCTCTGGGCACCTCCTCTTTATTTTTTCATGAGGCTAAAGTAAAAAATGATAACTCTCCTCTGATTTTCCTCTCTATTACATTAATCTAAAAAAATTACAATATTTGTTGGGGATAAATTTCAAACTCCACAGTTTTCCACGGTTGTGAAACCATCTGTGCAGCAGGGATTTCCCTGTGCCAGGTGTTTTTTCAGGCCTGGGAGTAACAGGCCGACGGGTCTCCCCACTTTGACCCCCAGTGGACTTGTTCTCTTTTTCTTTGGTGTTCATACTCTTCTTAAAGCTGGCTCCTGTTCTAGCAGTATATCCGTTTGCGGAGATTCTGTTAGTCACAGATACTCTCTCATTAGCACCTGGATGGGTAACTAATCGTTCAGTTTACTTGTTGATCCATTTAATATATCTGAGACATTTGCACATGGCAAACACTAAGTCTTTTGTATTTAATTAGCTTTTATGGGTTTTTTCCCATTTCTTGTAAAAATAGTTTTTGATCTTTATAGAAAAACTGTAAAATAGATAGGCAAGTAGAACATACAAAACATCTTCCGTTACTCTTGACACCTTCCAGACGGCTTTCTAACTGATGCTGAATCTTAGTAACAGTGTGTTTATGTGAACACCAGTGTGCACAGGAACAGTGGCACTAGCAAACAAAAACACAGATAAGTGCATTTTGCTGCCTGCCTTTGTGACCCAGAAAATCTGATGATTCCTGTAGGAATTCCCATTTCAGTAAAATCTGTGGAGCATGTACTTTTCTCTTTTCTTTCAGTCCCTGTTCACCTCAATCTCCTTACGATTATCATCCTCAGAGTTTTACTCCATCTAAGACCCTCTGGGAGTAGACCTTTCTTTCTCATTTGGCAACACAGGGAAGGAAGATTTATAGACTTAGGTTTGTTTCTGCACTATTCTGCTAACCTATACATGAAAAAGAGACATTTTTTTTTTTTTACTTCGTTTCAGCTACAAGCGATATATTCCAGAAACATTGAATAAGTCCATCAGACAGAGGAACCTTCTCACCAGGATGCGGATAAATAACGTTTTCAAGGATTTCCTAAAGGAGTTTAACAACAAGACCATTTGTGACAGCAGTGTGTCCACACACGACCTGAAGGTGAAATACCTGGCTACCTTGGAAACTTTGACAAAACATTATGGTGCTGAAATATTTGAGACTTCCATGCTACTGATTTCATCAGAAAATGAGATGAATCGGTTCCATCCGAATGATAATGGAAACATTCTCTGCTATGAAGTGATGGTGACCGGAAATCTTGGAATCCAGTGGAGGCAGAAACCAAATGTAAGTGCTGATAGGTGGCTGATCAGAACAGAACATGCTGTGTCACATGGTGTGTTCCGTGTATTCTGTTGGGATTATCTCTTTGCATGTTCATCACCCCTGTCAGCTGAGTTTATTTCATGGGCTAGAGACCACGTATCATTCATCTTTTATTGTATCCATGTAGCAGTAGATCTAAAATAAATATTTATTGAGTTCTGTAGGGAAACAGATATATAATAACAACATATACAATATGTAATAATATAGTAATAACAGCAGACATGTACCAAGTGCTCACCATGTACCAAGTCCTTCTCTAAGCATTTTACATGTATTAACTCATTTATTCCTTAAAACAAATCTGTGAGAGATAGTACCATTTTCCCTATTTTGTAGATGAACACAGAGGCACAGACAAGTTAAGAAGCTTGCCCAAGGTCATAACTAACTAATAGTGATTATGCCAAGAATTGAATTTAGCCCTCTGGTTCCGTGAAATAGAGTAATTTTTCTTGCAATTTGGAGCTTCTTTTTGAAGTGTTTGTTGGATGAGGCAATAGAGCAGAGTGGTTTAAAAGCATGGGTTTTAAATCTAAATAGACGTGGTTCAAATCCTAGCTCCACTGTTTATACTCACATGGCCTTGGGAGGGTTACTTCACATATATCAGCCACATATCATTCATCTATAAAATGGTGATACTTAGTGTATTACCTCATAGTGTTGAGAGAACTGAATGTCGTTTAGCACAGAGCTTGGCATATGATAAATGTTCAATAAATTATTATAGCTGCTATTGTCATCATCATCATTATTACTGTAAATAATAATAATGTTGAAGTAAAGGTGAGATTTACTTTCTACTCCTATTTTATTCTCATGCTAAAATAACAATGCCAAACACTTATCAAGTGTTTTCTGTGTAGTGTGGGTACTGTGTTAATAAGAACTTACCTACTGCTCAAAGAACCTTGTGAAGATGTAAGATCTCTGATTATGGATGAGGAAATGGAGGCACAAAGAGATGACCTAACGAAGTAACTGGCAGAGGCAGGATCTTATCCCAGATCTCTAGTCTCCAAGACTTCTGCTACACAAAATACGTACGCTTGTGCAGACATGTATGACTCCCTAGGTTATCCAAGCATGGGATTCATACCTTCTCTTGAAAATTCCAACTTGAATATGGCTGTAAAGTCAAGACAATCAGTGATAGATTCTAAAAGGAGAAAGCCTGTGTTCAAATGGGGGGACCTGATTGTAGATGCGTGTCTAGTGAGCAGTTATTTCCGTTCCTGAGTTTGCTTGCACGCTATAGATTATGTAAAGAGTTTAGTCAGTGTGTTCATTAAGATCTGTTCCAGGTGTAGGATCCCAGGCATCCCTGATGGGACCAGATAGGCCCATGGGGACCCAAATAGGCTCATGGGTGCTAACTCTCCCAGTTCCTCTGTCAATCCAGGCACGCTGGCTTTCTCCTCCTCGGCTGCAGGCCTTCTGTTGGTTTGCCAGGAGAAAATGAGAAATACCAATAGAAAATGAGAAAGCTGACTTCACTCTGTCACTTTTATGTATCTTATCAGGTTGTTCCTGTTGAAAAGGAAAAAAATAAACTGAAACGGAAAAAACTGGAAAATAAACACAAGAAGGATGAGGAGAAAAACAAAATCCGGGAAGAGTGGAACAATTTTTCTTACTTCCCTGAGATCACTCACATTGTAATCAAGGAGTCTGCGGTCAGCATTAATAAGCAGGACAACAAAAAAATGGTAAGTTTGCTTCAGAAGTGATTCAGCCTGGGTCTGGTGTTGGGGGGGGAGACTTTGCTGAGGACAGTTACGCAGCATGTGCTCTTCAGGGTTCCTGTCCCAAAGAGAAAATCTTATGATCGTCTTATTTAAGCCAAAAGGTCCCTATTGCTGACATTGACATTATCAATGTCTGTTTTTAAGTTACGCGGGTACATTCTAGTGCCTTTTCTTTGGTCTTCATATGTGTATCTGCTTCAGGATTTGCTGTCTTCCCAAAGATATTTCAGCATCAATATTTAGTTCACAAAAGTTAGTGGATTTGAAGATAAACATCACTGAGTGAGTGTCAGCATTTTCTCCCAAGGGCTCCTGCACAGCCTCTCTGCTGAGTTGGGTGGGTCATCTGGAATGAGGTCGGTGGGAAGCCCCACTTTGCACTCGAGCAGACTGTCTAGCCGGTGGCTCTGGCCACAGTGACAGTCCTCATCATGGTGTCAAGCACACCCAAGTGACTCTCGGACAGAGGAAGGGGTGTTCAACCTCTCTTCCTCTTTTTTTGGTATCACTTGAGGACGTGATCTAGACAGGCAGGCCAGTTTGGCAGGGGAAGTGGGAGTCCTGCCAGAATAAACATGTTTGTGTTGGGGAAGTCACGGCTGACCGCACATGGGGAGGACAGGTGGGTGAGTCACGGTGCTGCATGCAATGAAGGTAGTCATCTAGGGAAATACCAAGTTTTGCCTAAAAATTTCAAATACCTTGTTAAAATCATAACACTCAGTACTGGGAAGGAATCTGGTGATATATAGTTTAGGACAGATGGTCATTCTTTTACATCTAGAGTAACTAGTCTTTTTGATATACCGTTTGGGAAAGCAATTTGGTAAACATGTGTTAAAAACCTTGAAAGTATCTATATATCCCTCCATACAGGAAATGAGGACCTGTCTTCTAGAAACAATGAGAGATGCAGGCAGTGGTCTATGAATGAGAATGTTTATCCCAGCAGTATTTACAGTGTCAAAATACTGAAACTAACCTGCATATATGATAATAGGAAAACGAGAGAATAAAACACAACTCATCTGAGTAGTAGAATATTATGTAAACAAATTGCCGAATTAAAAAAAAATCCGGAAAAATGCTTCATAAATGGAAGAAAGCAGAATATAAAACTACTGGTAGAATGGAACCAATTTTGTTAAAAAAAATTATGCACATACATACACATGCTCTTAGAAAAATAATCGAATATTAACAACTATTTGTTTATGATGGGATTATGCATGATGTTAATTTTTAATTCTCCCCATCCTCCCCATTTTTTGAAACAATAAAGATACATTGATTTCGTTAGAAAACTGTAGTGAAAGTGTGAAGGAAGTAGAAGAAGAGCCCAGATAGATGTTAGTGGAGAGATGGAAAATGGTGGGAGGGAGAAAATAAAAATAAATGCTATTTATTCAGCATATTATAGCTCTTAAGTCATGTTATATGATGTGTCTGCAGTATCTTATTTAGTCCTTACAAAGACCTTAAGATATCAGGATTTTGGCTCCACTTCCAGGGGGGAATCTGAGACTTAGGGAGAGGTGTAGAAGCTTGCACAGGGGCAGCTCCAGCCTGCACTGCTTTGGTTTCCACGATGTTCTCTTCCCCAGGGACTCTGTAGCGAGGGAGAGGCTGACCCATTTGTGGTCTGGCTGTCCAACATGGCCAAACCCTGGAGACGCGTGGCAGAGGAGGAGGAACCGCAGCCAGCTGATGCAGGCTTTGTTGAGCCTGCCCCGTCTGTCCTGGCTGGCAGTCAAGTCTGGCGCCCGGGTGGTGCGCCTGTCGTCTAAGTCAGGGCTCGCCCTGGCCGCAGGGGCTGGCAGCTCTGTGCCCAACTACAGTGCTGTGCAGAGAGCAGGGGGAAGGCAAGAAGAAATCGATACCTGATCTCCTCACTACCTGGTTTTCCTTTACAAATACTAGCCCTGCTGTGTGCCAGGGATTTCCTATCTTAAAGGCTTTATGAATACCAACTCTTTTCATTTTCATATCGGCCCTATGAGGTGGGTATATCGTTATCCCCATTTTACAGAGGAGGAAACTGAGGCACAAAGAAGTTAAGTAACTTGTCCAAGGTCATACAGCTATTACATTAAGTTATTTGAAATTGCCAATATTTGACAATTTTTGATGAATAAAAATGATGATTATATATGCTTAAATGTAATAGCAAGTAGAGATACGGAGGTTTGAACCCAGATAAGCTGGCTCCTGAACCTGTGGGTCAACACTATGCGATGCTTTTTCTTATTTATCTCACTCCTCCATCCCTTCCCAGCCATGGCATTTCCAAGCAGTACTTTGGTTGCTGGTCTTTCAGGAGGGCATGATGCTGCCACGCTATCAGAGCATATCTTGATTTATCTCTTCTCTCTGCGTCTTCTTGACATCTCCCCTTTCTATTCAGACTCCCGCTTTCAGAGAACTTAAGTGCTTACGCACTTTCGTTTGTATGTGACTGGGTGAAGGGCTGCCCAAGCCAAACCATCTTGAATTTGCTCTTTGGGGCTCTGCAGGGAGATGCCAGGTCACACCCGAAAGGAAGCACACTTAGCACAGAGCCTCCTTCCTGAATCGCCATCCCTATGGTAGCCCTCCCTGCCCTCTCTTGGCCTCCTTGGCTCACAACCCCAAAGCACCCTTCCTTTGGCATCATAGCTAACTCTCATTATAAGCCCCTTACCTCCATTCTGTCTGGTTGCATATATACACCCCTCCCCCCTTCACTGGTCTTCTTGCCTCTGTCTGCTTTTCTCTGCCACCAGCCTCTTCTTTCTCCAGTGCTAAGGAAAGAGTCGTATACTCAAGTGTCATTTTACCCTTCTCTGAAGGCTCAGGTGTTTGTTAATATTTTTGTGAGACAAAGCTCTCAGTCATGGCTTTACAAACCTTCCTTCATCAGATGTTCCTGGTTGACCCCACAGCTCCTCTCACATGGTCATCTCTGCTCAGGGTTATAAGATCAAGACAAAACCCCACCTGTCTTCACCTCCAAACGTTTTTCTTCCTTTTGTGGAAACTCCCTCCCTCCTCCTCTTCTCTTTTGCCTTTGCCTCTCCCACTTTGAGTAAGACTCTCCGCCTCCTCCAGACCCTCAGAGGTTCCTGGATTTAATCTAGAAACCTCATCATTGTGTCTGGGACCATTCCTGGACTAAAATCCAGGAGTTTCACCTTCTAGACCAGCTCTGGATGAGATGAAACACCTGTGCCTCTGTTTCTTTTTCTATAACTAGGAATAATGTGTAGTGCCAGGACCAGGGTGCCATCTGTACACTATGCTCCCCCCACCTCTACTTTTATACCTCTGCCACCTTGATTCAGGCTTCCTCTTCCATCTGGACCGGGTGGCAGCTTCTCCTCAGTCTCCTGCCTGCCACAGTTTCCTGCGTGCCCCCCCCCCACTGTTCCTCAATCTGATAAAAGTTTTGAGGAAAGAGATGAAAGAGTGTGGTGAACAGAGTTATATGTAACTGCAAGGGGTGCAGTTACTATCGACAAAAAGAGCTTCCCTTTGGGGTCGTGCATTCTTCATTGTGTTAAATATCTTCTCACTGTGTACCTCCCCAGAGAGTCAGCTGCTTAAGATGGTAGGCACGTGTTGTAACCATGGGCATTTCTACTCTCTCGCCAGGAACTGAAGCTCTCTTCCCATGAGGAGGCCTTGTCCTTTGTGTCCCTCGTGGACGGCTACTTCCGGCTCACAGCAGATGCCCATCATTACCTCTGCACCGACGTGGCTCCCCCGTTGATCGTCCACAACATACAGAATGGCTGTCACGGTCCAATCTGGTTGGTTCGAAAACATTTTCAGTTGCCTTTGGTGTGAAAAGAGCCCACGTGTTAGTGATGGGGAGCGTGTCCTTCTCAGGCATGGGCGTCATCAGGTGTTGACACTTAATACTTACTTGGTGCCCTTTTCCGTCCCTGCTGTCCTGGTCAGGCCTTCCTGTCATTTCTTACCTTGGTCCTTGCAGCAGCCCCTCACCTCTTCCCCCTTCCTTGGGTGTCCTCATAGTTGAACCCCTCACCTCTCCACAGCTGACCAAGAAGTGCTACACTTCCTAGCCCCTTACTGTGCCAAACGCTCTGGGCGATTCAAGAAAGACAGGGCACAGGTCTCAACAGCAGACGGTGTAGGAAGTAACAGAATCCCGAGTCAGAGTGTCCTCCAGTGCCAGAAGGCCCAGTGAAGGTGACCAAGCCTTAGAGCCGGGAGGGGCTTTGCTGGGTATCTCGTCCCACCTGCATCTCAAACACCGCCGGTGATGGGGTACTTAGCGCTTCACTTGGCAGCGAGTAGCTTATAGCTCTGACAGTTACAGACATGCGTACCTTCCTCATAGGGAGTTGAAGTCTGCCTCCCTGTAACTCTGTCTGCTCATCTGAGTTCCGCCTTTTGAAGCAACAGGGATTCAGTTTGCTTCCTCTTGCGTGTGACCATCCTTCAGGCAAAGGAAAACAGCTGCTGTGTTTCTTCTGAGTCTCTCTTCCAGACCGAAATATATCTGTGGAAGCATCTCATCAGCCACCTTTCACATGAAGCGGTCCCCACCTTCTTCCCGATCCCAGTTGCCTTGTGGACAGGCAGTTTGTCAGTGGTGTGGTCCCTGGCCTGAAGAGGCTCACAGACTCACGGGGAGACAGACACACCAGGACTGCAGAGCAAGGGTTGAGCTTTATAATAAAGCATGTCCCTCAAATATGCCAACCGTAGGTAGGCTTCAGGGCCTTGGCACTTGCTTTTCCCCTTGGTCTGGAAAACCCTCCCTCCAGAATCTCAGCAGTCACCGCTTCTTTCAGGTGTCACTCAGGTATCACCTAATTGGTGAAGTCCTCCCCGAGCACCTTATGTAAAACAATGACACCTCTTCCCCTTCTGCCCCCCACACTCCCTGACCCCTTCACTCTGCTCTATTTGTCTTCAGCGGCGTTGATTACCTCCTCACATATTAAGTTTATGTACATGTCCCTTTGTTTCTTGTCTGCCTACCCTCACCGCCCAGCGACCAGGGAGCCATTGGTCTCCGCCTTTCTCTAACACATGCTGACCACACAGCCCTCTTTTACCAACACTCAGTGAGCAGAACTCACTGGGTGTAGTAACGTCATATGTGGGTTTATTTAGCAGCTGTTTGCTCATTGCCCTCTGTGTGCTGGACTTGTTAGTCCTGGGGACACGGGAGTGTAGGACAGGCATGCGCTCTCCTCACAGCTTTCTGATCCTCCTTGATTTCTTTATTCAGTGTTGATTACTCAGTTATTCACTTCTTTATTGAGAACTGTGAGCCAGGCGTGCTCTGCTTATTGGGGATGCAGCAATAAACAGAACAGCTCCAAGTCCATGCTGTCCTGAGGCTCCTGTTCTAGCTGTGCTGCTTGGGGTCACGGGGAGAGACCCCCTAGCGCTGCATCACGGACAGCTCTGCATCCTCAGCCTTGGGGGGGCTCTTCTGGCTAGAGTGGAAGCGGCGTGTGTGGGGAAGTCGGGGACAAGCTGGCTCAGTGCCCGGGATAGCAGGCTGAGCCCCCTTCTCGACTTTGGAGACCTGATCTGTTTTGAGGCTCCTCAGCATCTCCGCCTGCCTCATGTCTCATATCGGAGAGGACGCTAGGACCCAGGACAGGTACTGTGAGCGGCCGTCAGACTTGAGGCAGCTCAAGGAAGTGGACATCCCATGGGGTTTAGAGTGCTTCTGTTTGGGGTGAGCTTTCTCTCTTTGCCTCTCTCCCTGTAGCACAGAATATGCCATCAATAAGTTGCGGCAAGAAGGAAGCGAGGAGGGAATGTACGTGCTGCGGTGGAGCTGCACCGACTTCGACAACATCCTCATGACCGTCACTTGCTTTGAAAAGTCTGAGGTCAGTCAAGACCACTGGCTGGGGCCAGCCCATGTGGCCACAGGGTGTCAGTGCAGCCTCTCATCCAGGAGGACCACCCTTGGGGGATGGGGGTAGAAAAGCCTGGGGCTCGGAGAAAATCCCCAGCAGTTCTGACAGGGACAGCCTGCGCCTCAAAAGGAGCCCCTTCCCAGGCAGCCAGACCCCCTACCCTTTCGTCCTTATGGCCCTTTCTTCCTTCCTGCAAGGGACCCATGGCAGGGGTCCCTGTGCTCTGGAAGGTGGAACATGACCAGAAAACCAGCTCACACAAAACACTCGGTGGTTTAGAGTGGTTTATTTTTACACTCGGTGCCAAGACCATCCCAGACCCAGAGCTGTGTCTGGGCATTCACTGGTACAAACTAGCACCAATGAGGCCTGTTGGCAACCTGGCCTAATACAGTTGTCCCCCGATGGTAGCTGCGGACATTTTAACAGACAAATTACTGACATGTGTTTTGACAAGATGTCTGTTAGTGACTCAGGTGTGGTTGGAAGCTGGGAATGATGTGAGAGAAATCCTGAAGCCGAACTGCTAACTTGACCTCACTAGACCACAGTGCTTTGTTATTCATGTAATTTTTTAAAACACAAGAAATGGACTGTTTTTTTTAAATTAATCTATTTATTTATTTATTTATTTTGGCTGCATTGGGTCTTCGCTGCTGCTTGCGGACCCTCTCCAGTTGTGGTGAGCGGGGGCTGCTCTTCGCTGTGGTGCACGGGCTTCTCGTTGCGGTGGCTTCTCTTGTTGTGGAGCACGGGCTCTAGGCGTGTGGGCTTCAGTAGTTGTGGCACGTGGACTCAGTAGTTGTGGCTCACGGGCTCTAGAGCACAGGCTCAGTAGTTGTGGCACACGGCCCTAGTTGCTCTGCGGCATGTGGGATCCTCCCAGACCAGGGATCGAACCTGTGTCCCCTGCATTGGCAGGTGGGTTCCTAACCACTGGGCCACCAGGGAAGTCCTGGACTATTTTAAAAGACAGAGTTTTACAGAATTAGTCCAAATAAATACAGTAGTGTTGCGTGGGTTCACCATGAACTGGGAGAATTGGGGCAGGGGAGGGGCTGCAAGATGAGAGTCAGCACGTTAGCATATTGCAGACCTCAGATACCGGAAGGAAGAGTACTAGAGAATCCCTGGGGCTGGACTCAGTCAAGAGTGGAAGAGGAAATGGCAGAAGGAGCCCAGTGCTGGCAAGAGTCATGGGTGAAGTCTGTAGGGGCCACTGCTCGCCTGGGGTGCTCCTGTACAGCTCAGCCTCGTGGCTGATACGGGTGCAGTGGTTCAGCACTTGGCAGGCCTGTTGCCTTGACAGGATCCCTTTCTTCTGCATTCCATCAGTCTTTGGAGGAAATTTAATATTTTTATCACAGATGTGAGCATGAGACGGCCCAGCCACCTTTTGAGGTGGAATTGACCTGTGCTGTACCGAGAATGTCAGTGATTCAGTAACGTAGTCTACCTGGTGTCAGATTACCTGGGGCAAACAGGAACCATAGATAGGATTACTCCTGCTATTTATTTTAGCTCACCAGACACTGTGCTAAGCTCTTCTCCTGTATATTCTCATTTAAGCCTTACACTAGCCCCATGCGATGAGGTTGTATTATCCCCATTGAACAGATGAAGAAACTGAGGCATTAAGATTTTAAATATCTTGTCTTAGTTTACAGCGTAAGTAGATCTTTCTGGACCTCATTCTTAACCACTAAAATAGTTCCCTTTGTACAGAAGTTGTCATGAAGGAAAACTTCTGCTTATACTTCCTCTATGGGGCACCATACAACTCGGAAGCCAGACCAGACAGCTGTCTGCCACCTCCCAGGAGGTTCTTGGAAGAGCTCAGTTTGAGGGAGTTCCTGGATAAATTTTGCTATAGTACTTATTATTTCATGCATAATATGTGCTAACCTTTATAAAAGTGCTTACTAACTTTTTTATACGCGCCCTGCCATATAATCTTAGCAACAGTTCTATGAGGTTGGTGTTTTCATGAAGTTCATCTTAAGTGCCAAAATGAAGTGATTCTCTTGTAGAAATCACTGCTGTTAGGTTGTCTCCTTGGTGTTAACTCCATTTTATCAGTGCCTTCTCCTGGATCTCCTTTGTTAGTTATTATTTCATTTACTTATAATAAGCTTTTTTATTAGTGAATAATTTTAGTTTTACAGAAACATTACAGAGATAGTGCAGAGTTTCTGTATGCCCTCTACCCAGCTTCTCCTGTTGTTAACATCATACATACCCATGAGAGATTTGCTTGAGCCCTTTTTAAAACAAATCCTTTCTGATTATTTTCTTGAATGGCAGTTGCTGGGTGTCCAGAAGCAGTTCAAGAACTTTCAAATTGAGGTGCAGAAGGGCCGCTACAGCCTGCATGGCTCGGACCGCAGCTTCCCCAGCCTTGGAGACCTCATGAGCCACCTGAAGAAGCAGATCCTGCGCACGGACAACATCAGCTTTGTGCTGAAGCGCTGCTGCCAGCCCAAGCCCCGAGGTAAGTCTCTTCAAGCCAGAGCCAGGCTGCATCCCCTCGTGATGCTCTGAGACCCAGATCAAACAGAAGATGCTGGGTGCTTTGAAGAAAGTGGTCTTTCCCCCATAGTTTCTAGGTGTTTTTCATTAAGTTTTGTTACAAGTCTGTCTCTGACTCACATCCCACTCCTCAGGTGTCAGCATTTTCTATAGAAAAGACATACACCTTTTCTCAGTATCTCAATTAAGCTGCCGAAAGAGGCATGTTTAGGATTAGTAAGCAGACATTTACTTCTTTCTTCCTTTTGATAAAATGTCTTAAGTTCCCCTGTCAGTGGTTTATCTGTCTGAGAGATGATCCTGGCACATCTTCTGTGGGCCAAGAACTATGTTAGATGCATAGAGTCAGAAATGCATGAGACTCAGTCCCTGCGCCCCAAGGGTTTCCAGCCTAATACAGGAAATGTTACAGGTAAATGAGGCCACTGTAGCGTGTGATGGGTGTTTAAATCAACATACACACACACACACGTATTAGACCCTGGGGTTGCAGAGAAGGAGATGGTCAAGATCCCTGAGTCACATAGCGTGGAAGGCTACACAGAGGAGGTGGATCTTGAGCCAAGTGTTGGACAGTGAACAGGAGGTTGCCAGTTAGATAAGGGCATTCCCAGCACGCATGTGCAGGGCAAAGCAGCAGGCCAAAGCAGGGGCTGCAGAAAGGTTCTAGAGGACTGATGTGTTCAGTGAAGTCAGAAAGAAGGGAGAGGGGAGACTGAGAGGGCAGAGATTTGGGATCATGGGAGGCCTTGGATGCCATGCCAAGGAGCTGGGACTTTATCGTGCAGGCAGTGGGGAGCTGTGGGTGGATCACAGAGTAAATTGGATAGGAGAGGTGAGGAACTTGGCTGCTCTTTTTTTTTTTTTTTTTTTTAAATTGAAGTATAGTTGATTTACGGTGTTGTGTTAGCTTCTGGTGTACAGCAAAGTTATTCTCATATATATATATATATACACACACACATACATATATATATTTTCAGATTCTTTTCCATTATAGTTTATTACAAGATATTGAGTATAGTTCCCTGTGATACACAGTAGGACCTTGTTGTTTATCTATTTTGTATGTAGTAGTTTGTATCTGCTAATCCCAAACTTTTAATTTATCCCTCCCTGCACTCCCTTTCCTTTTTGGTAACCGTAAGTTTGTTTTCTACGTCTATGAGTCTGTTTCTGTTTTGTAAATAAGTTCATTTGTATCATTTTTTTAGATTCCATATATAAGTGGTATCATATGATTTTTCTCTTTCTCTGTCTGACTTCACTTAGTATGATAATCTCTAAGTTCATCCACATTGCTGCAAATGGCATTATTTCTTTCTTTGTTTATGGCTGAGTAATATTCCATTGTGTATGTGTGTGTATGTATTGTGTGTGTGTATATATCACATCTTCTTTATCTATTCCCCTGTCAATGGACATTTAGGTTGCTTCCATGTCTTGGCTACTGTAAATAGTGCTGCTAGGAACATTGGGGGTGCATGTATCTTTTCAAATTAGAGTTCTCTCCGGATATGTGCCAGGAGTGGGATTGCTGGATCATATGATAACTCTTGTTTTTAGATTTTTAAGGAATCTTCATACTGGTTTCCGTAGTGGCTGCAACATTTACATTCCCACCAACAGTGTAAGAGGGTTCCCTTTTTTTCACACTTTCTCCAGCATTTATTATTAGTATTATTACTTTTTGATGATAACCATTCTGACTGGTGTGAGGTGATACCTCGTTGTAGTTTGATTTGCATTTCTCTAATAATTAACGATGTTGAGCATCTTTTAATGTGCCTATTGGCCACCTGTGTGTCTTCTTTGGAGAAATGTCTATTTCGGTCTTCTGCCTATTTTTTGATTGGGTTTTTTCTTGTTGTTACTGAGTGGTAAGAGTTGTTTATATATAGTTTGGAAATTAAGCCCTTGTTGGTTGCATCATTTGCAAATATTTTCTCCCAGTCTGTAGGTTGTCTTTTCGTTTTGTTTATGGTTTCCTTTGCTGTACAAAAGCTTACAGGTTTGATTAGGTCCTATTTGTTTATTTTTGTTTTTATTTCTATTGCCTTGGTTGACTGACCTAAGAAAACCTTGGTACGATTTATGTCAGAGAATGTTTTGCCTGTGTTCTCTTCTAGGAGTTTTATGGTGTCGTGTCTTATATTTAAGTCTTTAACCATTTTGAGTTTATTTTTATGTATGGTGTGAGGGAGTGTTTTAACTTCATTGATTTATATGTGGCTGTCCAGCTTTCCCAACACCACTTTGCTGAAGAGACTGTCTTTTCCCCATTGTATATTCTTGCCTTCTTTGTCAGAGATTAATTGTCCATAGGTGTCTGGGTTTACATCTGGGTTGTTTATTCTGTTCCATTGATCCATATGTCTGTTTTTGTGCCAGTACTGTGCTGTTTTGATTACTGTAGCTTTGTAGTATTGTCTGAAGTATGAGAGGGTTATGCCTCCACCTTCTTTTTCCTCAGGATTGCTTTGGCAATTCTGGGTCTTTTGTGGTTCCATATAAATTTTAGGATTATTTGTTCTAGTTCTGTGAAAAATGTCATGGGTAATTTGATAGGGATTGCATTAAATCTGTAGATTGTTTTGGGTAGTATGGCCATTTTAGGAATATTAGTTCTTCCAATCCAAGAGCATGGGATATCTTTCCGTTTTTTTGAATCATCTTCAGTTTCCTTTATCAATATTTTATAGTTCTCAGTGTGTTCACCTCCTTGGTCAGGTTTATTCCTAAGTATTTTTTAAATGTGATTTTAAAAGGGATTGTTTTTTAACTTTCCCTTTCTGATATTTCATTGTTAGTGTAAAGAAGTGCAACCAATTTCTGTATGTTTATCTTGTATACTGCTACCTTGCTGAATTTGTTTATCAGTTCTAGTAGTTTTTGTGTGGAGTCTTTCAGGTTTTCTGCATATAATGAGTTTTACCTCTTACCTTCCAAGTTGGATACCTTTTATTTCTTTTTCTTGTCTGATTGCTGTGGTTAGGACTTCCAATACTATGTTGAATAGAAGTGATGAGAGTGGGCATCCTTGTCTTGTTCCAGATTTTAGCAGGAAGGCTTTCAGCTTTTCACTGTTGAGTATTATATTGGCTGTGGGTCTGTCATAAGTAGCTTTTATTATGCTGAGATATGTTCCCTCTGTACCCATTTTGGTAAGAGTTTTTATCATGAATGGAGATTGAATTTTATCAAATGCTTTTTCTGCATCTGTTGAGATGATCATGTGGTTTTTGTCTTTTCTTTTGTTGATGTGGTGTATCACATAGATTGATTTGTGTTTGTTGAACCATTCTTGTCACCCTGGGATGAGTCCAACTTGATCATGGGGTGTGATCCTTTTATGTGTTGCTGGATTACATTTGCTAATATTTTGTTGAGGATTTTTGCATCTATATTCATCAAAGATAATGGCCTGTAATTTCTTTTTTGGTGGTGTCTTTGTCTGGTTTTGGTATCAGGGTGATGGTGGCTTCATAGAATGACTTTGGGAGTGTTCCCTCCTCTTCAGTCTTTCGGAAGAGTTTGAGAAGGATCGGTATAAGTTCTTCTTTGTATGTTTGGTAGAATCCCCCAGTGATTAGCTGCTCTTTTTTAAGCCCCACCAACAGTGTCATTGATGTCCTGCAGGTGGATTCATCACCTCTTAGAATGTGAGAACTGGAAGGACACGTAGGGGTCACCTGATCAAGAGTCCCATCTTATAGAAGAGAAAACTGAGGCGTGGAGAAGTGAAGTGGGCCTCATTGAAGGCCAAGGTCAGAGGGGTTTGAGTGCCAGGTCTTCCCCCAGTGTCAGATACTGGTGGGGTTTTTTTTTTTTTAATTAATTTATTTATTTATTTTTGGATGTGTTGGGTCTTAGTTTCTGTTCAAGGGCTTTCTCCAGTTGCGGAGAGCAGGGGCCGCTCTTCATCGCGGTGCGCGGGCCTCTCACTGTCACGGCCTCTCCCGTTGAGGAGCACAGGCTCCAGACGCGCAGGCTCAGTAGTTGTGGCTCACGGGCCTAGCCGCTCCGCGGCATGTGGGATCTTCCCGGACCGGGGCACGAACCCGTGTCCCCTGCATTGGCAGGCAGACTCTCAACCACTGCGCCACCAGGGAAGCCCCTGGTGGGGTTTTTTGATGTTCCTCTGCCACAAGGTACTGCCCTCCACATGTCAGATCCTTCCCTTAGAAGAAGTCAGGCCTCAAGGAAAGGGCAGCACAGTTGCTCCTGAGGCCCTAGCAAGTGTGGTCGAAGATACTCTGAGGAGACTGTCTTATAACAGAATGCATCTGTGAGTCTTTATGACAGGGGTGGGCAGAAGAAGCAACACCAGCACAAAAAGGGGCCTGGGTTCTTGATGTTTGAATCACTTTTTGGTCTCCCAGTAAGACACTGTCACTGAACTTGGTGAAAGAGGAAAGACTTTGTGTTCTTGTTGCTCAGATAGGGTTTCCTGCCAGCCTTGGGGAGTAACTGCAGCCTTTGTTTTTGTGCTTGAAGATATTCTGCAAAGGTAAAAACACATCTGCCACTTGGCTGTGAGACCTCAGAGTGCACTATAACCTTAGAGGCCACCAGCCCCGTTTACTCACATCATCTCTCCTTCCAGATATTAGAGGCGGTTTTCACTTTCCTAGGGATTAGTGGGCTCTGGGTGAAGCTTAGGAAATGGAGAACAGCAGCCACAGGAAGCGGGAAGGTAGCAGCAGTTCGGAGACGGGGATGTGATTTCTGTGCTGGGATTAGCTGGGGAGGTTTCTGGTGTAGATGCCACCCCTGCTGGCCCAGAGCTGAAAACCAGTGGCTGTGGTGGGAGAAGCACAGGAACAGAATTGAACCCTTCTCACGGCTTCTGTTGAGGCTCCTGGTACTCTGCACTGAATGTGTTCAGCGTTTGTCTCTCCACTTGATTATAAACTCTTAAGACAGGATCTGGGTCTCACCACGATGATTCATAGGAAGTGCAGTGCCCAGCACAGAATGGGTGCTCACTAATGTCTGTTGAGTGAATAATTACAGCAGTAGCTACCGTATTGGTGGGTACCTGCTAGTCCCAAGCAGTTTATGTGCATATTTGCATTAAAAAAAAATCTGCACAATAGCTCTTTGTAGCTATTATAAAAATGAGGAAACTGAGGATCAGAGATGTTCACTGACTTGCTCAAAACCACACAGATGGTAGTATCACTAGTAGTTACAGTAAAAGTAGCAGTAAAAAAAAAAAACAAAAAGAAAAAGAAAAAAAAAAAGAGTAGCAGTAACTAATAATGATGATCATGATGGCTACTATCATGTGAGTAATTCTTAAATTTGCCAGGCACTGTTTGAGGTTCTTTCATGTTTTAAGTTATTTAATCCTCAGAACAATCCAGAGTATGTTGTTATCCATTATACTTATCCAAGATCACTTAGGTAGTTAGAGGAAGCATGGGGATTTGAACTCACGTCTTCTGACCCCAACTCTTTCCCCTACATAACACTCTGCAAAGTTACAGGTGCAGTCATCAGCCCAAGACTCCGGGGTGAGGGTCAGTTCTCCTGACCCTGGGGATAAGGGTGCTGTGGGTGGGAGAGCAAGACTAAGCCCTGTGTGTGCGGCTTTTTCACATAGGCCCTCAGAAGCCCTCTGTCTTCCCTCACCTGCAAATTAGAGAAGTGGTGAAATCATGAAAACTAAAGGGAATGCCATTTTGGGTTCCTCAGTGCCTCGGCCCTTCTGAGCACAGGCTTCTGATGGCCGGACCCCAACCTGGGTTTCACACTTGAAAATGCAACCAAGAAACTCCTCATGGAATAAATAAAAAGGAGGTGGCCACTCAGAGTGGGTGTGACAGTCAAGAAAGTCCACATCTCTTGTGCATTGCCCAGCCCCACTGCCGTTCTCCAAATCTGAGGGTGACCATGTTAAGAAGGAGATAGAGGCCCACAGGACCTACTGACCAGTTGCCACTGATCCTCTCATGTCCTCATTCATGGAGTCAAGCTTGGAGCTTGATTTCTACACTGTCCAGCTCTGACACTGAGGACTGCTGTAGATTATTGCCAAGGCTTCAGGAACCGGCTGGTACGGCAAGGATGACGGTGCTAACAGATGTAACACTGGTCACAGTCACAGTGGCTGCTGGTTATGGGGCAGTCACCTCACACCAGGGACTGAAGTGAGCCCTTCACGTGCGTCATCTCGTTTATCCCTCACAGCAGCCCAACAAGGGGCATGACTGTGTCCCCCATTTTTCTAGTGAGGAAACAGATTTCATGGAGGTTTAACAGCTTTCCCCGCTCACACAGTTGACCCTAGTGCCATGTTTCCTGAAGTGGCCATGCAAATAATCAGCCCATAAATGGTCCCTGTTCCCATCCTCCTGATTTCCTCGATGGCTCTATTGCCCAGACCCTTCCCTGCGGGCACCATTCAAGTGACCCTTTCTTGATGTCTTTTCTCCATCAGGGCAGTCCTGAGTTGCCTGTTTGAACCTGATTTTACCCAGGTAACAGGGTGGAGTCAGGATAACAGAATGAAAGAGAGGAGACTCTGAAAAAGGGAGTACCAGGATATGATAACAAGGGAGTCTGTATCGGAACCAGTTTTTGGCTCCCAGCTTTGTACCCCCCACTAGGGCCAGGCATGCTGTCTGTGGAGGTAAGAGACTGGAGCCAGCCCTGAATGCAGCATGAATCCTAAGCCTGACTGTGGGCAGATGGTTTAATGGCTCTGAATCTGTTTTTCTGATCTATAAAAGGGGATAAGTATATCTCATAGGATTGTCATAAGGACAAAGGAGCTAATGTGTATAAAGCTCTTTAGGACAGTGCCTGGCACAGAGAAAGCAGTCAGAAAATATGAGCTGAAAAAAACAAAAGAAAAACCCTGCCTTGCAGGGTAGTGAGGATTTGAGTCACTTGGCTCACCGTAGGGACCCGGTACTCGCAGCTAGTGAATGAACACATAAGAACCTTCAGGGGCTCCTAGAATACTCGCACTACTAGTTCGAATCTGGAAGGTGCTTTCTTCCCTCATGATAGCCTTGGAGCTTGCAGTGGCTCCATGGTGGGAAGGCAGCTTCCGTGGATTATAAATTCCCAGTTAGCCACCTGTGCTGACTCTGCTCGGCAGATTTTGTAATGGGTTTGGTTTGCTGTTTGAATCAGTAGAATCTGGGGGATGGTCTGCTCAAAATCTGTACATTCAGCCAGGATTTAGTAAGTGCTTCCTTGTCAGGTGCTGCTGGGAGCCCAGAGAGGCTCAGGCGTGACCTTCTTTTGGGGTCACCCGCCCTGTTCCTCACAAAACCTGTGTTTTTCACCCCCCAGTTTTGGTTCCCGTCACTCCCAAAGTGCTTCCTCCATCCTTAGCTCTCATCCTTCAGCCCACACCCTGATTATTCATTTACACATTTAACAAGTATTTATTGAGTGCCTACTGTGTACCAGGCTGTGGAGGTAGAACAGGAAATAAGATGGACACAGGGCCTACATTCTTGGAGTTTCCGTTCTCAGCTTTTAACATTTCATTTCCTCCCCTGACCTCTTTTACTGGGACGGATCCTGCTGTGTCAACCCTGGAGTGCCTGTACCTGCCCTTTAAGAGTAGCTGCACAGATTTTGATTGGTTGATTATTTGTTTCGTATTGGCTCTGTTATTAGCCTGTGAGCTCCTGGCGGGTGGGAATCAAGTACTTAGTAAATATTTGTTGAATGACTGAACCAACAAATGCACAAGTATGTATTCAGCAAGCCCATGGCCCAGCAGATGTTGGCCGACTGGGACCTTAGACCTTCGCTGCTCTGCTCAGACTTCTCCTCTCTCTTCCATAGAAATCTCCAATCTCCTGGTGGCCACCAAGAAAGCCCAGGAGTGGCAGCCTGTCTACCCCATGAGCCAGCTGAGTTTTGATCGGATCCTCAAGAAAGATATTATGCAGGTGAGTCACTGCTGCAGATCCAGCCCTGGTCCTGCCTTCCCACAGCAGAAAAGCCTGGGGAATGTGGGGAGGAGGAAGTCGGGTTTGGGGAGACCCTGGTGGAAAAAGAACAAGACTTCCCCTTCATAGGTACAGCTGGTCAGCCAGTTCCCTGCTGTCCATCCCGGCCTTGCTGATGCGCCCTAGAGGCTTTCTCCTTGAAAGAGCTGGGTTAGTCAAGTTATGTAGGGTTATCTAGGGTAATAGGGACCTTCCATGCATGGTCTTCTGCAGGTAGAAGTAGTTGGAGAACTTGGTGGGAATGCTGACAGGTCTCCACGGGGGAGTATGGGCTGATGACCCTCATTGTCCCAAAACATGCTGTGTGAAAAAGCACTTCTGAATTTCAGTCCTGGGCTTTCTGATGACGTTTCCAGAAGGAGCAAAGCTGGGGGCACACAGAGCACAGTGAGGGAGCAGTAGATACACCCTGGAGGAGAACTGTCTTGAGAATCAGATCCCTCAGACCAGTGTCCCAGCCTTTGCCCAGATTCTGCAGCCTTAGGCAGGCCCAGTTTCCCTCGTAGCTGCCCTTGGGCCTTGCTAGGGTGTGAGGCCCAGGGAACCCCCACTTTCCGTTCTGCACCCACCTCCCCAGCCCCTTACACAGAGCCACACGCGGGCCGGGGAGGCTAAGGAGGCGGCGTGCCAGCAGCCTGGGAGGAAAGGAAGCCACATAGGCCGCTTACTGCCCGGCAGGGGCTGCGCCACCTTGGAGGTGTTGGAGGGGAAATCGTGGGCTCACTGTCATTGAGGAGCCTGGCGGAGGGTGGCAAGCGTGGGGTTGCCTTGTTCATTTACTTTTTGAAGCCGGTCCCTGAAATTGTTGGGGAGGTTTTGAGGGAGTGGAAGTCCACAGCTGCAAGTGCCTCGCTTCACTTACGTAAATGCTTCACTGAGGGCCTGAGGGCCAGATCTTACTGTTCTGTCCCTCGGGTGGTTTTGAGAGCTGTGTCCAGAGATTAAAATCGCAGATCCGCAGTACCCCAGCCTCTTTTCTGCCTGGAACTTGACATGTACTTGGGGTCTTCCTTCTGTCCTTGCCCTTGAGTCTCTGGGCAGATTACCACCCTCTGCACCTCCAGCGTTCATTTAGCCAACAGTGATTGAGCAGTTGCCCATGCCAGGCATGACTGCCACCCTCGGCAGGCACACAGTCCGGTGGGCGAGGCAGACTCTCGTCTATCTTAAGCAGATAATTATACCACCGGGAGACAAGCCCTAAGTAGGGAAGTATGGCAGGATGCGGGACTGTCAGATGGTCATCCTACCTAGTCTTGGGGGGACAGCGGTGGCTTCCTGGGGGAAGTGGCATCAAAGCAGAGGATGAACAAGCACTAGACAAAGGCAGAAGGAGCAGCATGGAGGGAGGCTGAGGTGGTACACGCAGGGGCCTCTGGGTTGCTGTGGAATCCTGACAGCACAGTGCCATCCATGACTTGGCCCTGGAATAAGCACCCTTTCTGAGGAAGAGTAATTATTCTGAAAGCATATGGCTTTTGTGGGATGTTCTGGGAACGCAACTTCCCATAATCTTGATGTATCGCTTCATGACACATGCAGCTTTAATGAATAGTCACAGGACCTTGCCAGGATATAGTAGACAGGGCGGATGTATCACCATTCTGCTATGACAGATGACAAATGGTGGTGTTTGTGCAAATTAATATACCCAATTAACGATTGTGTACATTCTTGAGGGAGACAGAAATCAGCTGAGGGAGTCAGCCAGTGCATTTTCTGCATTTATAGGCGGTCCTAGGATAATAGAATAATAGAACTCCAAATAATAAGTTTTGTGGGGTTAATGTCAATAGCTTGACAGTGCCTGAGTTTCATGAATTACGTTTTGATTTTCAAATATTAAGAGTATTTAAGCCATAATTATTAAAGCTTAAGCTGGAAGGGCCTTAGAGACAGATCATTATATGTTCGGGGCCTTGAGCAGATGATCTCTTTTAGTTCTTATGCTGCTCATTTGGTTTTATTATCCCTTTTCATATGTGGGGAAACTGAGGCCTGTCCCTCCAGCCTCTGCCTCTGTCTTCACATCACCTTCCTCTGGGGATTGCTAGGGCATATGCATGTATAAATTGTATCACTGATTTGAAAGCATGCACATGTGCCCCCATGCATCAGGTAGATGGATAGAAAATGAATAGTTTAGGTGTGAGAGGGCGATCAGACAAAACGCACTGGCCCAGTGGATTGGCTTCTACCCACTGTGCTCCAGGAGCTGTTCTACCTAGTTCCTCATTTGATTCTTACACCAACCCTACGAGGCAGGTACATTGTTAACCCGTTTACAGAAAGTGGGTGCCGATTGAGCGTGATGAAAGGAGGTCTGTAAGTTAAAAGGCCAGCAAGCAGTAGGGCTCACAAGCCTGTTCTCTTTGTGAGAACAACTCCTGTGAGTGCAGGAGCCTCCTGGGGGAGGGGGGAGGGAGGTCCTCTCTGAGACTGTTCTGGAGGCCTAGTGGGGGCTGATGTTGGTGGCTTTTGATGGCACTGTTGGAAGTTTTGTGAAAGGTCAGGGTTATGTTTCGGCCCCAGGCTGTTCTTGGAGGTAGATAGCGGGTTGCTGTTCAGAGAATATGAGGATTGTTTCCTGGGGCCCAGGGAGTGCCACAGCTGTGTTTGGCCAAGTAGCTTTTTGTTTCCTCTGGAGGCCTGACAGGACCAGGCACTGGAGAGGCTTGAGCTCCTGGGGCCCCTTTGCCGTTGCCCCATCCCTGCTGATGTGCGTTCCCACTGAGGACTCCGTCCCAGACTCTGGCACCACTGAAGCCCCAGGGGGTGGTCACCCTAACCTCCTGCCTCCTCCTTCAGGGCGAGCACCTTGGGAGAGGCACGCGGACACACATCTACTCTGGGACCCTCACGGATTACAAGGATGACGAAGGAACTTCCGAAGAGAAGAGAATAAAAGTGATCCTCAAAGTCTTAGACCCCAGCCACAGGGACATTTCTCTGGCAAGTGTCTTCCTCATAACCCCGCCCTCTCCCCTCCCTCATTTCTGGAGCCAGTAGAGCACAGTGGGCTAAGAAGAGCCTTTGCCCTGATTTTGGGCCTGTCCCTCCCTGTCCGTCCCACTCTCTTCCGTTTCCTTCCTAGAGGTCCGTGTGGCAATGCCGTGGAGCCCCAGACTCTAGCTGAATGGTCTCAAAGTGCCTGATGCAGTCCAGGCTGTCACTTCAGCGTCTGGGAAAGTAAAGCCCAGAGCAGTAAAATGACTTACCCCGGATCCCACAAACTGTTAGGGAGTGATAAAGCCAAGTCTCAACAGACATCTGCTGCCTTGGTTTTCCTTTTATTCTAATATAGTGTCAAACGTTGTTATTTCCCAAAGTTTGAAGGAAGAGGAAGTGGTGGACATGCGTATCGAACGGGGACGTTGTCAGTCAGCCTCTCCTGCCAGCCTGGCTCTGCATCCTATTAGGTTTTCTAAATGAGTCCTATGTCCCAGCTAGATGGCCCTCACAGTTGAGGCTTGGCAGTGCCTCTGGGTAGTTGAGGCCAGGGGAGTAGTTTCAGGGCTTGGGATGAGGACAGTGGTGACCTTTCCTGGGATCCACTGACTTTCCCCTCAGCGGAGCCCCTTTAGGATCAGACCAGTGGAGGCCGGCCCTTGACATTTCTTTGTCCTTTTCTCCCACAGGCCTTCTTTGAGGCAGCCAGCATGATGAGACAGGTCTCCCATAAACACATCGTGTACCTCTACGGCGTTTGTGTACGAGACGTGGAGAGTAAGTGTATTCTCTTTGGAAGGGGAAGTCGGCCCTGGCCAGGGAGCGTGGTTGCTGTGAAGATGAGTGGGAGCTGATACCCTCCTCATGTCGCCCAGGCTTCTTGCTTTCCTTTTTGCAATCAGGGAACTCAAAGTACTGAGCAGGTCGCTTGCTTGAGTTAATAGTGGACATGGAACTAGATCCCATCTGTTTTTCACGAATTTCTTGAGTGTTTACTTCTTGCCAGCTCTGGGCCCCACATTGTGCTAGACTCGGGAGGTGGGGAGTGAGTGAGCTGAGTTCTTTGCCCAGAGAGTCAGAGTAGAAGGAGCTCCAGGCAGGGCTTGAACCCAGGCCTGTCCGACTCTGAAGCACTCTACCATTGGCACCCCCAGGCGGAGTACCAGCCGTTAAAGTGAGCTCTCGCAAGGGGATGAGGGAGGGTGCTGTCCCAGATGGACAGAAGGTTGCAGGTGTGGCTGTTTTTGTGTTTGTAGATATCATGGTGGAAGAGTTTGTGGAGGGGGGGCCCCTGGATCTCTTCATGCACCGGAAAAGTGATGTCCTCACCACACCCTGGAAGTTCAAAGTTGCCAAACAGCTGGCCAGCGCTCTGAGTTACTTGGTAAGTATGTTCTGATGTCTGTGGTGGTCCCCATCAGGAACCAGAATGTGGGGAGGCAGGAAGGAGGTACCAGCCAAGCAGGCTGGAGGGCCTGGGCTCTGCACCTAAACACAGGTGTGCCTGGTGCTTAGTGAAAGCCATCATCGTGGGCTGTTCTGTGTGCTTACGTATGAATCGTGCTTAGAGGGAAATTTTTATCACTTCAGAGGACTGACTTCCATACTGCAGTGTATGATAAGAGTAGAAATATTACAGTACTTGTTGAATGAGTGAATGAAACTATTAGCATCAATAGTAGCTCACATTTATTGAGTGCTTACCATGGTTCAGCTGTTCAGGTGTTTTTCAGGCTCTGATAATCACTTTAATTCTCACAAAAGCCCTATGAGGCATGCTCCATTGTTATCCCTGGTTCACTGATGAGGGAACTGGAGCAAAGGGACGTAATATGATGTGCCTGAGTCACACAGATCATCATCGGGAGAGCTAAGCTGTCCGGGTCTGGCTGGGGCTGGGGAATGTGGATTGTGACCTGTGGGAAACAGGAGAGACCGTGGGAAGGAGGGCAGCTCCATGGGCAACTTTGCTGAGCCCTGCCTTTTCACTCTGCAGGAGGATAAAGATCTGGTCCACGGGAACGTGTGCACTAAAAACCTCCTCCTGGCCCGCGAGGGCACTGACAGCGAGTGCGGCCCCTTCATCAAGCTCAGTGACCCCGGCATCCCCGTCACTGTGCTGTCCAGGCAAGGTGTGTCCTCCCTCCCTCCCTCCCGTCTCCTGCCCCACCCATCCCCTTCCCCCAACCCTGAGGCAGGGCCAGGCCAGCAGGGAAGGGGGCTGGGCTGGGGTTCTGCCTCATTTTAGAAAGCACACTTCTGCAAAAGGCGTCTGTGCTCCTGCCCAGCCCTGGGGGCAGGGGAGACGTCAGGCGTGGGAGGGTCGGTCCCTGCCCTCAAGGAGCTGACTATGCAGTAGGAGAAACACAACTCAGCTGGGGCAGGTCTGGTCTTGCGATGAAGGAGCTGTGTTTAAGGTGCTGGGGCAGCACCTTGTTCAAGGGGAGGTCGAGGGTCTGGGGTGGTCAGAGATGTGTCAGGAGGAGTGGGACCTGGGTCCTACCTGTGTTTGTGTTGAAATCCACTGTAAGCAACTATACTCCAATAAAAATTAAAAACAAAACAAAACAAGAAATCCACTGTAGTTAGTGAGCAGTTTGGGGAGGCACCTTAGCAATTGCTGTGGTCTTGCAGCTTCTCTTTGAATGAGGTCATCATGAGTTGAGGACTCCAAAGGAGAGGGCAGACCTGGGAGCTGAGACACTGTAAGCAGTGCCGCACAGGTCATACTCTACCTGTAGGTCATATGTGGGATACCATTGAACCCCTGGGCCCTTGCAGGGTGATATGCAGAGCATGGGGGTAAGCCCATGCCCGCTCTGCATCTGTCGGCCTCTTCTCCCCAGCCTTCTCTTTCTTAAGCCTTTGTCCATGTGCCCCCCTGTTCTCCCTCCCCAGGGTGTTGGCTTCCACCCTGGGGTGCTTTGCTGTTTCTGAGGCCAAAGCTTCAAAGACTGACTCACACGACCTTCTTGGGGAGTTTGTGTTAAACAGACACAGCTGCAGGCCCTGACTCAGACAGATGCATTGGAAGGGCCAGGGCTGAGGGACCTGGAAAACCGCCCCTTTAACAAACTCCCTGCAGGACCAGGGCAACCGTGGTCCATGTTTGGAAAACACTACTTGAAAGAGTTTCTTTGTTAACTCCCAGTTCTTGCTGCAATGGCAGTGATATACTCCCCAGGTGATTGCAGAAACTGATCTGTAAATGTTTCTTGTCTTTTCCAGAGTGCATAGAACGAATCCCATGGATCGCTCCTGAGTGTGTTGAAGACTCGAAGAACCTGAGTGTGGCCGCTGACAAGTGGAGCTTTGGAACCACACTCTGGGAAATCTGCTACAATGGCGAGATCCCCTTGAAAGACAAGACACTGATTGAGGTGAGTTGCTTTCCAGGGTGTGAGCTGAGTGAGGACCCCTTGGACACTCATGGGGGTCTCAGGAGTTATCAGGAAGCCTCATATTGTGGGAGGAGACGGGCACGGGTTTGACTCTCCTCCACAAGCTTACTGCCTTTGTGACCTCGCAAATGTTACTTAATTTCCTTGGCCCTTGGTTTCATCATCTGTAAAATGGGAATAAATAATACCTCCTTTGCACGGTTGTTGTGAAGATTAAGTAAATAATGCGTGTAGAGTCCCAGGTACACAATGTGTGCTCAATAGATCACTATAGCATTGCAAAATTAACACCCAGATATTTATTGAGTTCCTTCTGTGTACCAGGCGTTGTCCTAAGTTAAAGCTGGGGGTTCACAATGAAACAGA
The DNA here is from genome assembly GCF_009873245.2 of Balaenoptera musculus. Taxonomy (NCBI): domain Eukaryota; kingdom Metazoa; phylum Chordata; class Mammalia; order Artiodactyla; family Balaenopteridae; genus Balaenoptera; species Balaenoptera musculus. The sequence goes on along the minus strand of NC_045785.1, from coordinate 55,715,048 downwards.
CAGAGGCCTTTCCTACCCTTGAGGACCTTAGGGTGTAGTAGGAGAGTTGGGCTAAAACAGCGATAAGGATTCCACACATAATATCTGAAATCATCACCTTAAGAGCCCTGCATGTTGGGTAGGGCAGTGTCATTACCCTTGCAGGCGGCCCAAGGCCCGGCTTCCTTAGCTAGAATGCAAAATTTCGAGGCTGACCCTTTCTTATGTTCACTTGCAGAAAGCTAGTGGAGGCTCTAACTCCAAAGGGATAAAGTAGTGAAAGTTACAGTGAAGGACCACTGATCCCAACTCACTGATTTGATTATTGGGATGTGTCTTGTGTGTTTAGAGAGGCAGGCATCACTTTTAGCTGGGAGGGAATGATCAAAGTCCAAGGGAGGGTGGCATTTCAGTTGTCCACAGGGAGCAGTGAGTGGTTTCATTTGCCTGGAGTGTGGAGAGGAATGACAGGTAAAAAGGTGGGAAGGGTCCTTTGAGGTTGGATTGTGTAGAGACCCTGAATGCCAGGCTTCAGAGTTTTACTGGGGTGATGTGGGACACTGAAGGGTTTGGGTGGGGAGCCAGGTGCTTGGAGGCCAGACTGGGCGCAGCTCATCTGGATGGTGGTTGGATGGACAGGCTGAGTGAGGAGAGGCCTCTTGCTCTGAGGCTCTCAGTGGCGACGGCCTGAACCAGGAAGTGGCGGTGAGGATCCAGAGTGGAGGGTGCACGTGGAGGAGATACCGAAGAGGCGAGAGAACCTGTAACCTGTTAGCCTTTTGCCAGGTAAACATGGTGCAGGACTTGGGAAAGAGGAGTTAAGATAAAACCAACAGAGAAACCGTCACATCCATAGATCTGTATTTAGGATCTTCAGCTGGGGCTTCTGGGAGTCATTTTATTTTTAACTTCCTTGGAAACAAAACAGCATACCCTTTGCTGTCAGTCAGTATTTATTGAGCACCTTCTGTGTACCCAGGACTGAGCAGAATACGGAGATGGTGTAAGGAAAGGTCTGTGCCTTTGATAAAGGAGGGTCTGTCTCTTCTCCCAGGTACCCTTGGGTGGGTTGGGCGACCTTTCCCCCTGGCTCTGCTGGAGCCTGGAACAGTGAGAGACACTCCAAGGCAGAGGGAGCTCTCAGCTCCTTAATTCCAGCCCATCTTCCTCCTCTCCTCTGGGGCCTGCCTCCACCCCACCCTAGGACCCACAGGGACCAGAAGAGAAACTAGTACCCTTGAGAGTCAGCTACAGACCAGAGCCTAAAGTGTAGCAAATTCACTTAATTTTTTTTAAAGGGCATCAATTATTCACTTCAGAATTTTAAAGTATTAACCCTGTTGATGAGAATTTAGAAAACAGAGAAAACTATTTTTAAAAAAGAAATTATTAATCACTATATTCTGGTCACCCCTAACTAATATTTAACACTTTGGCATATTGTCTTCCAGTCTGTTTATATCTCTCTTTTTTAAACAAACTTGGGACCATGCTAGATACAGTTATTTTTTCATTTAATGTTGTATATTTTTTCATTTAATGTTGTGAGTACTTTGCTATACGATTAAATAAGTCTTACAGTTTTTACTAATTTGATGTAAGAGTTCATTGTTTCATTAAACTCTGATTTATTTAACTAATTTTATATTTGGCATTGAGGTTGTTTTCAAATTTGTAATGCTCTATCTAATTCTGCAGGGAATATCTTTAAACATAAATCTTTGTTTCTATCTGACTTATTTCTGAGTCGTTCAATAATTGCAATTAGTGAGAGTTTGAAGAATCTGAAGCTTGCTACACATGTTGCCAAATCATATTCCAGAAGGTTGCATGACTTTGCTGGAATACAGCTTATTTGGGACTGGGTGGGATATACTGCCTGTTTTCCTTGAATTCTGATTATTTTAGTATCCAGGACTAAGATTTCCCACAGCTAGAGAAAGGCAGCATTAGCACCCACGGTTATGACGTCTCCTTTTAAGCAAAGCTGTTGGGAATTAAATTAGGGATTGTTAGGTAACTCCTTCTGACCTGGGGCTAAAAGGTTTGTGGGCGGTTCCTTTGGTTTCTTTCATGTGGTCCTCTTCTTTGCAGAAAGAGAGGTTCTATGAAAGCCGGTGCAGGCCAGTGACCCCGTCTTGTAAGGAGCTAGCTGACCTTATGACCCGCTGCATGAACTACGACCCCAACCAGAGACCCTTCTTCCGAGCCATCATGAGAGACATCAATAAGCTGGAGGAGCAGAGTAAGACTCTGCCTTGAGCTGTTTAACCAGGACCAGCCAATGCCTGGGGGAGGGAGGGATAACAAGGAGCCTGTGAGGGGCAATCACTCCTTTTTAACATGTTTTCTTTTCTCTTCTGTTAGATCCAGACATCGTATCAGAAAAAAAGCCAGCAACTGAAGTGGATCCCACACATTTTGAAAAGCGGTTCTTAAAGAGGATCCGTGACTTGGGAGAGGCAAGTTATACTCGAGTCCCTGCTGACCACTTCACCTCTATGGATATCTAAAGCTGCTCTCCATTCTCTCTCATTTTGGGTCAAAGTTTATAAGAGAAAGCATCTTACTGTGTTTTCTTTAGGATTGTGTGTTTTTCCATTTGACACACGGTGGCAGCCTGTCCACGCACACAGGACATTGATCAGCTCCCTCGGGAGACTTGGTCTCTAAGGGACAAAGAGAATGAAGAGGGGGGGATCCATCCATGGGGGATGGATATAGATATAGTGGAAATAGAAACGTCCCTACCTCTCACTTTCCTGGGAATACTTATCCTGTGAGGCTGCTTAAATGAGGGATGGATTTATTTCACAGAACACCAAAATAGAATTTTAGCTTTTCCTCTGGACCTTGAATGGCAGTTTCCTGACAGTAAATGTGACTAGAGAAGCTACTGGAATTTGCATCTTTATACAGATTTTCTGTAGTTAATAAAGGCTGTGCCACCTTGAGTACCCACCATGTGCCAAGGCCGAGTGCTGGGCATTCTGCAGGCACAGTGTTCCTGCTTCCTCACAGCAGCCCCAAGGGTTTATTACCACTGTATACATTGAGCACCTCTGGAGCCAGCTCGGAAGACTGGGTGACCAGGCTCGAATCACTAGCAGGTGGCTTAGCTGGGATCTAATCCACGTCTTCTAAAGACTCCTCATGCCTTGCTCTTTGTAGCCACATTGTGGTACCTCCTGTAGCATGGACCCAGGGCTGTCAAAGAATGCCAGGGTTGTCCTGCATGTCCAGAAATAACCTCCATTTCCTTTTGGGTTACACTTTCGTGGAAATTGGGATTGATGTGTTGGTTCACCAGTCACTTGATCCTTTTCTTGTCTTAGCTCAGTAATAGAAGAAGGGATGGCATGTAAGCCAAGTGGGGAAGAAGAGCCCATGTAGGAGCTTGCTACCTGCAAGGTCAGCTGTGTGTGCACCCCCGCCTTCGGGGAACAGCACAAGGAGCAAGGCTCATCTCTGAAGTGTGTCCTGCTGGCCCAGGCCGGGGCTTCGCTGATCAAGCATGTGCATCTTTCCCTCCAGGGCCACTTTGGGAAGGTCGAACTCTGCAGGTATGACCCTGAGGGGGACAATACAGGGGAGCAGGTGGCCGTCAAATCCCTGAAGCCTGAGAGCGGAGGGAACCACATAGCTGATCTGAAGAAGGAAATTGAAATCTTAAGAAACCTTTATCATGAGAACATTGTGAAGTATAAAGGCATCTGCACAGAAGACGGTATGTCGTGCAAAGTGGGGTTGGTTTAAAGACTGAGTGACTTTCTGGGGTCATGAAGGCCGGTGCTGAGCAGGCAGTGCCCTGGGCCTCACCTGGGCTGCCTGAGTGCTAACTCACGGCCCCCGGAGCTCGAGGGCTTTGAAGCAGTGTGCACTGTCGGAACCCTCAGCAGCTGCAGAGCTGCCGGGAAAGCTGCCCAGCCTCCCCCCAGGCGGGGGGTGATTCCAGCACTGTCTCTCTTGGCTCTTGCTACACCCACACTGGGGATTGGACTTCCCCTGTCCTGATATTTGCACACGAGGGTACAGAGACCAGATGAAACTGATGCCCACTCCTCCCCTTTCCCTGTTCTTTTGATCCAACACTAAGCAGGGTACTTCATTTTCTAGTTTTCTAAGTCAAGGTGGCAAGTAGTGTTTACTAATAAGTGTATCTTTTTTACAAGCCAGTACAGTACTCATGTATTATATTTTAAAATTGGTAGTGAGATGATGTGGCTCATAATTTTTAAAAATCATCATTTGCCTAGTGGTTCGCAGAACACTGTGTTGTCTCAGTGAGCGCTGATGACCCTAGGGTAGGCACCCTGTTCACTGCCGAGGATCCCAAGACTCTGACACCTACGAGGTTAAGCAACGTGCCTGCGATTCAGGTCCTCTGTCTCCAGATCCTGTGCCCTTTACTCTCCCACAGTTCCTTCCTTTGGCAACCTTGTACTGATGGTTTGTTTGTTTTTTCGTTTCTTTTTTCTAAACAGGAGGAAATGGTATTAAGCTCATCATGGAATTTCTGCCTTCGGGAAGTCTTAAGGAGTATCTTCCAAAGAATAAGAACAAAATTAACCTCAAACAGCAGTTAAAATATGCTGTTCAGATTTGTAAGGTAAAAAGAAAAAAAAAAAAGAGCCTGGTAAAAATTTAAAAATCAGGCACTCTGTCCTGGGTAATTGGTTTGTAATTAGGCTGCAAGTGGAAAACTTTCGAGTAATTGTACTGAGTTTATTTTGTTCTGCATGATTTGGATTGAAAATTAGCCTCTGCTAAGAAAGTGAACTGATTTGTTAATATGGTTTCTTTAATGTGTATTTCTTGGAATCAGGTTGGTCTGTTTTTGCAAAGAAGTAAAAACAAAAAAAAGTGATATGTGAATGAAATGACATTTATATATATTTTTTTGTTATGAAGTGGTGGTATATACAAAATCCAATCTGAACTGACCTTCAGCAATGTGCTCTGCCTTTTCTTCTCTCCCTCAGGGGATGGACTATTTGGGTTCTCGGCAATACGTTCACCGTGACTTAGCAGCAAGAAACGTCCTTGTTGAGAGTGAACACCAAGTGAAAATTGGGGACTTTGGTCTAACCAAAGCCATTGAAACTGATAAGGAGTACTACACAGTCAAGGACGATCGGGACAGCCCTGTGTTTTGGTAACTGAATCAAACAGATTTCATCAGTGCTTCATAGGGTTTCCACCGTTCTGATAGGTCCTTTCTAGCTATGTTTATGTCTCTTATTAGTCCAGATTAGAAAAAGACTTAGATCATTTGGAATTGACTGATTTTTGCCTTCAAGAAACATCTTTTAAGCTGTTTTACTGAAAGCAACCCGCAGAAATGCCTGAGCTTCATAGGACATCATCTTCCAAGGAAGAAATCTCACAACGCTCAGCATCTCCATCTTGCCTGGAGAAGGCATTCCTCTGACACAGTTCTTAAAACTGTTAGCAGCTGGAGTAATCACATCCATGCAGAGGAAGCCTGGAGGGCAGGTAGGAGGAGGGGGCAGGAAGGTGACAGGAAGGAGGTGACGAGTAGGCATTGGCAGATTCAGGTAGAGCCTGGACATAACAGAGCAAAAATCCGTAAGAAGCTTGGCCATCTTCTCATGAATCACCAGAGTATTCTGGTTGGCGGGCCACACCCTGACTGTGACCCCTCTCAGCCTGGAACACTGTCCAAGGGGGAAGCTGCTAAAGTCTCCACTCTGCGCTGTCCTGTAGAACTGACTGGCACCACGAGGTACATCCTGTATGGACACGACATGGGTCTCTCCCACCCACGAAGGCCAAACCTCCATTTATTCATTAAAGAAATATGTATCAAGGCCCTGCTTTGTGCCAGGTACTAGAGATACAAGGGTGAACAAGCCAACCAAGTTTAGAATTTAATGGGTGAGGCAGCCAATTTCGTGGTACCATAACCATAAAAGGGTTCAGGCTTGGTTTTCTGGAAGTTCTGTTAAAATAAGGCCTTAAAAGATTCCTGGGGGTTTGTTAAGATGGTTAGAAGATGGCATGTATGATGGCAAGAGTAAGACAGAGCAGTGGCTATCCTAGGAACTGGAATCAGCTCCATGTGGCTGGATCACGAAGGGAGGTCTTGGCGGTTGCTAAGGCAACGCCCTGGACGCTGAGTTATGGAGCTGGGACTCCATCCTAAGAGCTTTGGGTTGCTGCTGGGGGGATTAAGGACAGGGACTCCTGTTTAAAAATATCACTGTGGGAAGGAGAGGAAGCAAGACTGGAGCCAGGGAGTCTAATTTGGCCAGAGCCAGTGATGGTGTGAATAGGACAGTGATTTGGACAGCGATGGTGGGGTTTAGGAGAAGTGGGTAGGTTTGAGAAGTATTTCTGAGACTGCATATGGGATGCCTCAGTTTCTGGCTCAGGCAGTTGGGTATCATTCACCAACACAGCTGACATTGGAAGAGGACTGGGCAGTAATTCACTGCTGACTCAATCTGAGCTTGCAGGCACATGAAGCCCGGGCCTGTCGTCGTCACCTCCTCCCCCCATCCCCTCCCCATGGAGAGCCTATGCTCTGTGAAATGAGGAGCACAGACTTGTCTGACTGATGTCTGGGAGCAAATGTGTAATGAGAGCCCATAGGGGTACTGTCCACATATCAGATGTGCACCACAGCAGCACATGTGTGACTGATGCATAATACACACTTAAATGTCTTAGAATATTAAATTCCAAGAAAAACCAGAGAGCTGATTTTTCTGAGTTACTCTAATGCTTTTTGGAATATCCTTACCAGGAAATGAAGTTTCAAGTTCTGCTTTCTTTCAGGTATGCTCCAGAATGTTTAATTCAGTGTAAGTTTTATATTGCCTCTGATGTCTGGTCTTTTGGAGTAACTCTGCATGAGCTGCTTACTTACTGTGATTCAGATTCCAGTCCCATGGCGGTAAGTCTTACTTGTCCTTGGTTTGAATCTAGCACCCAATTAAAATGTGTCCATCCTTCTGCTTTGTAAGTTTTGTTCTTAAATGGAATCCAATCAGTGTGTTATAATGGAAAGGAAAATTGTCTTGGACTTTCATTTTTAAAGCCTTTTTATTGTTTTAATTTCCAATTCTAGAAATTTTACCTTAATCTATCTGGTGTTTATATAAATATGTACAAAGTAAAATATTTTGTTTGGTTTTATTTTACATAGTTGTTCCTGAAAATGATAGGCCCAACTCATGGCCAGATGACAGTAACAAGACTTGTGAATACATTAAAAGAAGGAAAACGTTTGCCTTGTCCACCTAACTGTCCAGAAGAGGTATTTATGGGCCATTTCACAGTAATAAAACTCAGTTTTTACTGTTTTCACTGCTTGAATTATCCAGCATGGAATTGGAGTGGGGGAGCAGGAATGAGTAGAAAACTCTTTTAAAATAGTTTTCTGAAGCTGAATTTCAGATAAGATATCTGAGAAAATCATCTTTGGGGCAGATGACAGCCACAAGTTTTGTTCAAAGCAAGGGATTCCCTTCAGAAGTAGGCTCACCTCGGTGAGCACCCTAAAGGCGCATATGCTGGTGTAGCCTTCCTGTGACAAATACATATAATTGCATTTTTGTATGTAAGTTTATCCCACTTATATCAACAGCATTTGTGACATTCAGTTTTCTGTATTTCTAACTGAACTGAGCCTTTAAGACTAACTCTGTAGACTATTTAAGATGTACTGAATAGTATGTTTAAGCCAAAGAATGAAGCAGCCGGTAAGGAAATTTGGAGTCTAAACTGAGCTATAACTTCACCCTTAAACTGGTTTATAGTAATTAATGACCTGGATTTTTTGCAAGGTCAGTTAAGTCATGAGCTTCTCAAATGTTAAAATGTTATTTATGAACTATAGATGTGTCACATTTTCTGTATTTTAAGTTATTCAAATATTCTTGTTTTCTAGTATTACTTATTAAGGGAAGTCATTCACATTTTCAAAATTATGTTCTTGATGTTTCTATAATTTTTTAAAAAAGCTCCTAAACATTTTTAGTGTTGTTATTTTTTTTCTTTTTACAGGTTTATCAACTTATGAGAAAATGCTGGGAATTCCAACCATCCAATCGGACAACCTTTCAGAACCTTATTGAGGGATTTGAAGCTCTTCTAAAATAAGAAGCATGAATAACATTTAAATTCTACTGTGTATCAAGTCCACCTACCCCCAACCAATACCCAAGCCATTTAAAAAAAAAAAAATATGTTCTAACTGGAAAAAGTTTGTATTCTGTCTAAAAAGATACTGGGGTACGTATCCATGTATAAAGCACACTGTGTGGTGCTTAATATGTATAAGTACTTCCTCTTTAAATTTGGCACCAGTAACATAGTGACAAATAATGACAACCAAAATATTAGAAAGCACTTAAGCACTCCTCCTTTTGGAAAGAATATACCACTGTTTCGTCTGGTTAGTTTACTATCACAATTGAGTACCAGAATGGGATTTTTCAAAACAAACAAGAGGAGCTGACCAAAGTAAAGTCTCAAGATGATTGCTTTTTCTTACCTGCCAGTTGATGTGAAATGTTTTTCTGGCACATAAATCAAAGATAAAGATTGATGGACTTGGCCGATACGCTAATATGCCCTCAAATTTCAATATCTAAACAGTGATAGATGAAACATTCTTGAAATATTAGATACCAGTTAGTATACTGTTGTTGCTATACAAAGATGAGTGAGTGTATCCCTGTCAACAGTAGGACATAAAGTAGGACATAAACTTTGAGTTGTTTCTGCAGTGGCTTAGCTCCTGTCCCCTTGGGTGACCAGCGGTACCCATTTTTGAGAAAACTGGTCATACCCGGGGGGCAGCTGTGGAATAGATACTTTGCTGCATGATATTGATTCTTGAGAACTAAACCTGTGCCAGTGCTTCCCTAAACAAACAGTGTACCTTTAATCAGAATTGATTCTAAGAACCTGGCTGCTGTTGTACCTGCTTTTCAGAAATGTCAATGTGTATCCTTTTATAACTAACTCTACCACTTCGGGGCAAGCTGTGCCAGCATTGGTTTTGGATGCTGAATGCATATATACCATGTACATTGATTGCACTGTTCTTAGTGTTTCAGTACTTACCGTCCATCTACAAGAGTCGATCACTATTTTGACCATCATCATCACCCTATGGCGCAAAACTTGAAAGACCCAGCTAGAAGCACTATGGAGTTCAGGATCCACTAGGCAGTTTTCAGCTTGCTTGGAGGTAGCTGGGTAATCAGAAATGTCAAAGCTCTGATTCAATGTGAACCATAAGATCTTTTTGACCAGGAGTCTGAAAAACTTTTTGTTGATGCTGTCTAGCATTTGTTTGATACCATTACTTTTCACCCTGAGCCTGAAAAAGAGTTATGTATTGATTCAATGGCAACAGCCATTCCCAGTAACCCTACATCACCAAGGTCTGTCAAACCTGTGGCCACCCTACATGCACTTTGTTTACTCTTCTTTATACAAATAAATATACTAGAGACTTCACATGCATGTGCCTTTTAATATTAAGAGTTCATTTTCAAAGCATTTCAAACAATTTGTTTACATAGAAAAATAACAGTATAGGCTGGGGGTGGGGAGAGCATTGGTAATGGTCCTTATGACTAACACCACTTGATTTGTACTTACCTGTTGTGTCCCAACAATAATGGGGCACAGGCCAGTACAGATGGCAGACCCACACTTGCTAACCCAAAATACCTTTTAGTTCTTTAAACCTCTTCCTGCTTACATTTTTAAAATTCACCATCTTCCCTTTCTTCTGTTTGTACTGTCACAGAGGTGTGACAAAGCACTGAAGAAGCTTAATGCAACAGGAAAATGGGAAGAAGTGCAGAGCATGGAGAACCCATTATTCATCTGCTGAGTCAGAATTGAGTGATGCCTATCCTGATCAGTTATTTATAGGTAGTATACTTCTTATTAGAAATTATCTAATAATTTAACTTTCTAGCTGTCATTTGCCAATAGAAGTTAATATAGGCAATACATTAGACCAAGTAAAATTCTTTGCAAATCATACAACATGTGTACCAATTTTAAACTTCATAATTAAAACAGAGATACCTTCTATCATAGTCAATAAGTCCCCTAAATATATTTAATGATCTTATTTCAAAAAGACTAGGATCACTGAGACCCCCTAAACTCCACATCATCAATTAATGTCTCATAACAAAGAACTTAGAAATTTCTAGATAGCAAAAGGGTTTCTCATGCATTTAATACCAAGGTCTTCAGGAAATAATGGTGATTCAAAAGTTATATGCAATAAACACAATTCTTTCAAAAGTAAATTGGGTTAAATAGCTGATAGTTTTTCAGCCTAACACACTGCAAAAGAATAATAGACAAAGCAGAGAGTGAGGTATAGCTTATTATCTCAAAATTGTTATAAATACTGTTACTCCATAACACTCCTTCAGAAAGGGCAGAATTGACTGCTTTACTATATTGTGGAAATAGGGCATCTGATGACCAAAATGTGCCCTGTTCTAGTAAATGAATCATCACTATGCTATGAAATTAAGACACAGAAACCTATGTTCCTTGCCACTTACTTACAACAAATCTGTTGTAAAGTTAAAGGTCTTTTTGTAGGTGTGAAGTAAAAGGATTAGGGAATTAATGGTATTAGATCAGGAGTCTGCGAACTTTATAAAGGGCCAGATAGTAAATATTTTAGGCTTTGCAGCCACTCAGCTCTGCCATTGTAGCACAGAAGTTAGCCATACATGATACGTAAGTGAATGAGCATGGTTGTGTTCCAATAAAATCTTATGTATGGGCACTGAAATTTGAATTTCAAGTCATACATTTTTTTTCCTCCAAACATTTAAAAATGTAAACATCATTCTTACTTTGCAGGCAGTACAAAAACAGCTGGAGGACTGTTTTTTGACTGCAGGGAAGTAGTTTGCCAGCCCCTGAAATTAGATCAGCAAAGCTACTTCAAAGAAAAAAAAAAAAAACCTTGTGTTTTTCACAAGAGGTATAAATGGTAAATAACATATTAAGAGTAAAGCATCTGTAGTAGTGTATACCTTGGATGTCACTGTCACTCTGTGTTTGAGTTTTATACTGTATGACTGGTGTGGGGGTAATAATTAAGTTTGTATGTAGAGCATCTTTATAACTACCAATCACTGCATTGTGTACTTGCATTCTTGTAATTCTAGGAAAAATTCTAAAAATCTGAAATGAGATTACTTCTAGGGAAAGTATCGATAAACTGGAATGCACACTGGCTTATAAGAAATTTATTCTAAGGCCCAGGAAACAAGAATGTTTCCCATTTATTGCTTCAAACTTTTATATGTGGTGTCAAAATTATTCCCAGTCCTAAACAAGGAATATTGGAACATATGTCATTTCTCCAATGAACTGTAAGTTAATATCACATTGATTAAGATGCATCTAATTCTAGCGGAATATGTCCTCAGTTGACGTCTCTTCTTATTGCTACTTATTTTTTTAATTTGGCAATTCTGCCTGCTGCACAACACAGTTCCTTCTGGGAAATTATAAACCCGTATTTAAAGGATATGGCTAGTTTGAACGTAGTTAAGGCAGCGATGAACAGCAGAGATACTGCAAAGAACGTTATGAGTTTATAAGGAGAGAACTTAACTCAGTATACTCGCTTCTTTTTTAAGTAGGTTTCCACGTAATATGCTCCTGTGCCCTGAGAATGCTGGTCAACAAATTCCACTGAACCACCTTCTGGGGCAGAGACGAGATATGATGAGCCTCGCTTTTCATTTCTTAAAGATGATACCTATTAGAAAAAGAAACCATAACTAATGCTAAAATCTAAATTAAAATTGGTTTGTTAAAGATATTTATAAGAAAAGCAATTCTACTGTGGTTTGGTGTAAAAACAGAATAGCAGGATAAATAACAAAGTTATCAAAAAAACTGCACAAAAAATTTCTATATCAAAACCACTTGTGGAACTTTTGAAAAATACAAACCAGCTTCTTAATGCCCTCTCTCCCCTACTCCCCATATTTTCACGAAAGAAAAAGTGACACTATAGTTGCTTCTGCTGTTTGTACATAGTTAAACCCCAGTGAATCAGAATACCAGTACTGGATACCAGTATTCCTCTGAGGAAGGAGCATGGCTAAGGAATTGAACTGCACATCAACTTAGATGTTAAGTTCATCTAGTAATAAAAGATGTGGCAAAAGAATAAACCAGTAGGTACAAAAACTAGTAAATGATGTCAACAAAATAGCTAGTGAAACATTCTAGAGAGCAATATGAACTCAGACTTTAGTCCACAGAATAATCACCTGGAAAAGTTGTTAAAATGCAGATTTCCAGGTTCCATCTCAGATATTCTAATCCAGAAGTGTTCATGATAAGAAGGGCCAAAATGTTCCTCACAAGTAGTCACAGTAATCAATACATTAAATCAGATTATGTAGCACAACCCTATGACCACCTAACTCCTCTCATTTTTAGCTTTTATAAATACTGTGTGTGACAAACTTACTGAAGAATTATGTAACTAACCTACTATACAAGAATGTAGAAATGACTCATAAGGAAAGCTTCTAGCAATGCAGAAGAGCCTTCTCACATTACAATTAAAATTACAATAGTATTTGAACCAACAATGGCCACAATTTTTAAAACCGGGTTCAACTTCAGAGGGGACAGATGAGGAGTCTCTCTGCCCTTGTAGAGAAAGCAGTTCTCAGTCATCCATGTTAAGAAGAGGGATAAGGTAGAGATGACCAAGAAGGCTCCAGAGCTCCCCTCTTTCCATGGATGTGCCAGATGTACAGCTACACATGGAACAGTTCCCTCTAAAAGAGATCCAGAAACTAGCTGGGCAGCTCCTACATAGTAAACAAATGAGAAAATAAATACCCACACCAAAATGGGTAGGAAAGGTCAATATACTGTCTCACCATACAACCCAACCCTGGCACAGCACTGTGCATCAGGAGAGAATTCCCAATTCTTAGCTTCTCCCTGAGGAGTGAAGGGTTTGGATTCCACATCTAGCCCTCCAACTTTTAAGACTCCCGGTGGAGGTATGGGTTCCCAAAATACCTAGCTCTGAAAGCCAGCAGGGCTTGTGTTCATGAGATCCACAAGGCTATAGATAATAAAGAAGCATTCTTAATGGGCACACAGCACTCACTGTGACTGTCCCCTCAGGGCCAGGTGCAGAGGGAGCAGGCAGAATTGCCCATCTCCCAGTCCTCCCCTGAAAGAAGTTTATCTGCACATTTTAAAAGCTACTGCCTAAGGCCGGGCTCCTAATCTAGCAGGTGCTAGGAGCAGCGGCAGTCTCCCCCAGAGACTGGGGAAGCTGAAGGACACCTCTCCCACCTTCTCCTTCCAGCTCACTCCAGTCACTAGTATCTCCCTGCAAGGAGCTTGTACACGTCTGTACCCTGGCTTTTATGTCTGACACCCAAGGAATAGTCCATAGGTCATCTGGCTCCGATAGCCAATGGGGCTTGCATTCATGAATTCCACTGGACTGTAGCAAACAAAAATACAATTCTTAATGGGTGCAGGAGCTCCCTTCCCACCATGCCCTGGTGATTGTACACCTGTGCTCAGCACAAAGGGAACAGGGAAAAAAAAAAAAAAAAGCCCATTTCCTTTTCTCCTGGGACAGGGCTTAACTATCAATACGTATTTTCTCCGCAGCAGCCTCAGGGTCCAGGTTCTAATCCGTCTGCGTCTAGGTGCTAATTGCAGTCCCTGCCTTTGGATACACAGACAGGTCTTAGCATACCCTCTAAAAAAGCCACTAAAAGCAAAGAAGGAAGCTCAGACAGTCACAAAAGGTTGACCGACAACTAAGAGCTCAGGCTGGGCTGAACGATGAGGTCCATCTCCTACAAGAGACCATTCAATACTGGAAGAGGTGGCTGTTTTATATAATGCATAGGCACCAATAAAGGAAGAAATGAAGATATAATGTTCCAAACAAAAGGCCACGATAAATATCCAAAGATCTTGATAAAACAAAGTGACTTACCTGAGAGAGTTCAAAATAATGGTTGTAAAGATGCTCACCCAGGTCGAGAGCAATGAATGAACAAAGAATTTGAATAGAGAGAGAAAATATTTAAAACTACCAAATAGAAATCACAGAATTGTTAATGTAACTGAACTGAAAAGTTCAATAGAGGGATTCAACATCAGACTAGATCAATCACAGGAAAGGATCAGCAAACTTGAAGACAGGTTAGTGGAATTCATCCCATCAGAGTTGCAAAAAGGAAAAATAATTATAAAAGTTAAGATAGCTTAAGGGACTTATGGGACACCATCAAATGGACCAATATATGCATTATAGAGGTCCCAGAAGGAAAAGAGAGAAAGGGGCAGAAAACTTTTTCAAAGAATTAATGGCTGAAAACTTCCCTAATCTGTGGAAACACACATCCAGATCCAGAAAGCCTAGAGAGTAACAAACAAGATGGCTCCAAAGAGACCCACAATGAGACACATCAAGTACATTCAACGTGCTAAAAGGAAAAAACTGCCAACCAAGAATACCTGGCTAAGTTGTCCTTCAGAATTGAAAACGAGTTTTCCAGACAAAAGCTGAAGGAGTTCATCACCACTAGACCAGCCTTACATGAAACGTTAAAGGGAGTTCTTCAAACTGACATGGAAGGAGGCTTAGTTTTCTTTAGTAACAGGAAAACATATGAAAGTATAAAACCACTGGTAAAGATAAATATAAACTTAAATTCAGAAAACTCTGACAAAAAAAATAAAAACTATACAAACGTGTCAATGGATACACAATGTAAAAAGGTACAAATTGTGACATCAAATAAGTGGGGGGGGGGTGGCAGAGCTGTATTCATTTGAAGTTATCAGCTTAAAATAGACTATTTTATATATATATATATATATATATATATATATATATATATATATATATATAAAATTTATTTAAGCCTCATGGTAACCACAAAACAAAAGCCTATAGTAGGGATGTAAAAGAGAAAAGAAAGCATACACTTATAGAGAAATAGCAAATCACAGAGACAGCAAGGGAGGAAGAAAGGAACAGAGGAATCACAAAACAACCAGAAAACAATTAACAAAATGGCAATAGTAAATCCACAACTACATTACTTTAACCCACACACCTACAGTCAACTAACCTACAACAAAGGAGGCGGGAATCTACAATGGAGAAAAGACAGTCTGTTCAACAAGTGTTGCTGGGAAAACTGGACAGCCACGTGTAAACCAATGAGATTAGAACATTCTCTCATACCATATACAAAAATAAACTCAAAAATGGATTAAAGACCTAAACATAAGAATGGAAATCATAAAATTCCTAAAAGAGAACATACGCAGAACACTCTGACATAAATCATAGCAGTATTTTCGTGAATCAGTTTCCTAAGGCCAAAAAACAAAAACAAAAGGGACCTAATTAAAAGCTTTTGCACAGCAAAAGAAACCGTTAACAAAATGAAAAGACAGCCTACAGAATGGGAGGGAAAATTTGTGAATGATGTGACCAACAGGGGGTTAATATCCAAAATACACAAACAGCTAATACAACTCAATAGTAAAAAAACAACCCAATCAAAAAAACGGGCAGAAGACCTGAAAAAACATTTTTCTGAAGAAGACATACGGATGGCTAACAGGCAGATGAAAAGATGCTCAACATTGCTAATTATTAGAGAAATGCAAAATCAAAACAATGAGATAGGGCTTCCCTGGTGGCGCAGTGGTTAAGTATCTGCCTGCCAGTGTAGGGGACACAGGTTCGATCCCTGGCTCAGGAAGATCCCACATGCCACAGAGCAACTAAGCCCGTGCACCACAACTACTGAGCCTGTGCTCTAGAGCCTGCAAGCCACAACTACTGAGCCTGCACACCTAGAGCCTGTGCTCCGCAACAAGAGAAGCCACAGTGAGAAGCCTGCGCACTGCAACGAAGAGTAGCCCCCACTCGCTGCAACTCGAGAAAGCCCATGCACAGCAACGAAGACCCAACACAGCCAAAAAAGAAAAAAAAAAAAAAGAGATACCATCTCACACTTGTCAGAATGGTTACCATCAAAAAGTCTACAAATAACATGTCAGAGAGGATGCAGAAAAAAGGGAACCCTCATACACTGTTGGTGAGAATGTAAGTTGGTGCAGCCACCATGGAAAACAGCATGGAGGTTCCTCAAAAAACTAAAAATGAACTACCATACGATCCAGCAATTCTACTCCCTGGGTTTTACTGGAGAAAAATGAAAATGCCTATTCAAGAAGTTACATACACCCCAATGTTCATAGCAACAATAAATCATTTGGCCAGAAAAATCAAAAGAGCCAAGACGTGGGAGCAACTCAAGTGCCCATCAACAGATGATTAGATTAAAAAGATGTGATGGGGCTTCCCTGGTGGCGCAGTGTTTGAGAATCTGCCTGCCAATGCAGGGGACATGGGTTTGAGCCCTGGTCTGGGAGGATCCCACATGCCGCGGAGCAACTAGGCCCGTGAGCCACGACTACTGAGCCTGTGCATCTGGAGCCTGTGCTCTGCAACAAGAGAGGCCGCAATAGTGAGAGGCCCGCACACCGCGATGAAGAGTGGTCCCCGCTCGCCGCAACTAGAGAAAGCCCTCGCACAGAAACGAAGACCCAACACAGCCAAAAATAAATAAATAAATAAATAAATTTATTTAAAAAAAATAAAAGATGTGATTATATATATGTATGTATGTATGTATGTATGTATGTACGTACAATGGAATATTACTCAGCCATAAAAAAGAATAAAATACTGCCATTTGCAGCAATGTGGATGGTCCTAGGGAATATTATGGTTAGTGAAATAAGTCAGAGAAAGACAAATACTACTGATATATAATATAAATGGAATCTAAAAAATAATACAGATGAATGTATATGCAAAACAGGAACAGACTAACAGATATAGAAAAACTATGGTTACCGAAGGGGAGAGGGAAGGGAGGAGGAATAAGTTAGGGGTACGGGATTAACAGATACAAACTACTATGTATAAAATAGATAAGCTGGGCTTCCCTGGTGGTGCAGTGGTTAAGAATCCTCCTGCCAATGCAGGGGACACGGGTTCAAGCCCTGGTCCAGGAAGATCCCACATGCCGCAGAGCAACTAAGCCTGTGTGCCACAACTACTAAGCCTGTGCTCCAGAGCCTGCGAGCTACAGCTCCTGAAGCCCAGTGCCTAGAGCCCATGCTCCACAACAAGAGAAGCCACTGCAATGAGAAGCCCATGCACTGCAACGAAAAGTAGCCCCCGCTGACTGCAACTAGAAAAAGCCCGTACACAGCAACAAAGACCCAATGCAGCCAAAAATAAATAATAATAAAATTAAAAAAAAAAAAGATAAGCAACAAGGATATACTGTAAAGCATAGGGAATTATAGCCGTTATCTTATAATAACCTATAATGGAGTATAATCTGCAAAAATACTGACTCACAATGCTATACACCTGAAACTAACAATACTGTAAATCAACTACAATAAAAAATTTTTTTAAACGTTAAATGTAAATGGATTAAATTCTCTAATCAAAAGACAGAGTGGCTGAATGGATAAAAATCAAAAACTACATGTTGACTAAAAGAGTCTCACCTAGCTTAAAGGACACACACAGACTGAAGGTGAAGGGATGCAAAAAGATATTCTTTGCAAATGAAAACCAAAAGAAAGCAAAGGTAGCTGTACTATATCAGACAAAATAAACTTCAAGTTAAAAAATGTAGCAAATGCTGCGCTCTTTGGTGGGGCTAATGGCGGACTCTGGGACGGCTCACGCCAAGGAGTAGTTCCTGGAACTTCTGCTGCCAGTGTCCTTGTCCCCATGGTGAGCCGCAGCCACTCCCCGCCTCTGTAGGAGACCCTCCAACACTAGCAGGAATTCCTCCTCCCGTTGCCGTACCCCCAAGTTGGGAAGCCTGACGTGGGGCTCAGAACCTTCACACCAGTTGGTGGGCTTCTGTGGTATAAGAGTTCTCCAGTCTAAGTAAAAATCTATTTTCATGTGTTGAAGTTGTCTCATTTTTGAAGATAGTCAAAACAATAGACTGCTGTCCCTGAAGGCTTGAACAGAAGAGCTGGAAACTCTTTTAAGAAACTGCTGCAGCTTTATTGAAGCTTCTAATTTCCCAAGAGCAGAAGCAAGAAAAACTACAATCCTGCAGCCTGTGGAACAAAAACCACATTCACAGAAAGATAGACAAGATGAAAAGGCAGAGGGCTATATACCAGATGAAGGAACAAGAAAAAACCCCAGAAAAACAACTAAATGAAGTGGAGATAGGCAACCTTCCAGAAAAAGAATTCAGAATAATGATAGTGAAGATGATCCAGGACCTCGGAATAAGAATGGAGGCAAAGACTGAGAAGATGCAAGAAATGATTAACAAAGACCTAGAAGAATTAAAGAACAAACAAACAGAGATGACCAATACAATAACTGAAATGAAAACTACACTAGAAGGAATCAACATCAGAATAACTGAGGCAGAAGAATGGATAAGTGACCTGGAAGACAGAATGGTGGAATTCACTGCTGCGGAACAGACTAAAGAAAAGAGAATGAAAAGAAATGAAGACAGCCTAAGAGGCCTCTGGGACAATATTAAACGCAACAACATTCACATTATAGGGGTCCCAGAAGGAGAAGAGAGAGAGAAAGGACCAGAGAAAATATTTGAAGAGATTATAGTCGAAAACTTCCCTAACATGGGAAAGGAAATAGCCACCCAAGTCCAGGAAGCGCAGAGAGTCCCATACAGAATAAACCCAAGGAGAAACACGCCGAGACACATAGTAATCAAAGTGGCAAAAATTAAAGACAAAGACAAATTATTGAAAGCAGCAAGGGAAAAACGACAAATAACATACAAGGGAACTCCCATAAGGTTAACAGCTGATTTCTCAGCAGAAACTCTACAAGCCAGACGGGAGTGGCATGATATACTTAAAGTGATGAAAGGGAAGAACCTACAACCAAGATTACTCTACCCAGCAAGGATCTCATTTAGATTTGATGGAGAAATCAAAAGCTTTACAGACAAGCAAAAGCTAAGAGAATTCAGCACCACCAAACCAGTTCTACAACAAATGCTAAAGGAACTTCTCTAAGTGGGAAACACAAGAGAAGAAAAGGACCTACAAAAACAAACCCAAAACAATTAAGAAAATGGTCAGAGGAACATACATATCAATAATTACCTGAAACATGAATGGATTAAATGCTCCAACCAAAAGACACAGGCTTGCTGAATGGATACAAAAACAAGACCCATATATATGCTGTCTACAAGAGACCCACTTTAGACCTAGGGACACATACAGACTGAAAGTGAGGGGATGGAAAAAGATATTCCATGCAAATGGAAATCAAAAGAAAGCTGGAGTAGCTATACTCATATCAGATAAAATAGACTTTAAAATAAAGAATGTTACAAGAGACAAGGAAGGACACTACATAATGATCCAGGGATCAATCCAAGAAGAAGATATAACAATTATAAATATATATGCACCCAACATAGGAGCACCTCAATACATAAGGCAACTGCTAACAGCTATAAGAGAGGAAATTGACAGTAACACAATAATAGTGGGGGACTTTAACACCTCACTTACACCAATGGACAGATCATCCAAAATGAAAATAAATAAGGAAACAGAAGCTTTAAATGACACAATAGACCAGATAGATTTAATTGATATTTATAGGACATTCCATCCAAAAGCAGCAGATTACACGTTCTTCTCAAGTGTGCACGGAACATTCTCCATGATAGATCACATCTTGGGTCACAAATCAAGCCTCAGTAAATTTAAGAAAATTGAAATCATATCAAGCATCTTTTCTGACCACAACGCTATGAGATTAGAAACGAATTACAGGGAAAAAACCGTAAAAAAGACAAACACATGGAGGCTAAACAATACGTTACTAAATAACCAAGAGATCACTGAAGAAATCAAAGAGGAAATCAAAAAATACCTAGAGTCAAATGACAATGAAAACACTACGACCCAAAACCTATGGGATGCAGCAAAAGCAGTTCTAAGAGGGAAGTTTATAGCTATACAAACCTACCTAATGAAACAAGAAAAATCTAAAGTAAACAATCTAACCTTACACCTAAAGAAACTAGAGAAAGAAGAACAAGCAAAACCCAAAGTTAGCAGAATGAAAGAAATCATAAAGATCAGAGCAGAAATAAATGAAATAGAAACTAAGAAAACAATAGCAAAGATCAATAAAACTAAAAGCTGGTTCTTTGAGAAGATAAACAAAATTGATAAGCCATTAGCTGGACTCATCAAGAAAAAGAGGGAGAGGACTCAAATCAATAAAATCAGAAATGAAAAAGGAGAAGTTACAACAGACACTGCAGAAATACAAAGCATCCTAAGAGACTACTACAAGCAACTTTATGCCAATAAAATGGACAACCTGGAAGAAATGGACAAATTCTTAGAAAGGTATAACCTTCCAAGACTGAACCAGGAAGAAACAGAAAATATGAACAGACAAATCACAAGTAATGAAATTGAAACTGTGATTAAAAATCTTGCAACAAACAAAAGTCCAGGACCAGATGGCTTCACAGGTGAATTCTATCAAACATTTAGAGAAGAGCTAACACCTATCCTTCTCAAACTCTTCCAAAAAATTGCAGAGGAAGGAACACTCCCAAACTCATTCTATGAGGCCACCATCACCCTGATACCAAAACCAGACAAAGACACTACAAAAAAAGAAAATTACAGACCAATATCACTGATGAATAGAGATGCAAAAATCCTCAACAAAATACTAGCAAACAGAATCCAACAACACATTAAAAGGATCATACACCATGATCAAGTGGGATTTCTCCCAGGGATGCAAGGATTCTTCAATATACGCAAATCAATCAATGTGATACACCATATTAACAAACTGAAGAATAAAAACCATATGATCATCTCAATAGATGCAGAAAAAGCTTTTGACAAAATTCAACACCCATTTATGATAAAAACTCTCCAGAAAGTGGGCATAGAGGGAACCTACCTCAACATAATAAAGGCCATATATGACAAACCCACAGCAAACATCATTCTCAATGGTGAAAAATTGAAAGCATTTCCTCTAAGATCAGGAACGAGACAAGGATGTCCACTCTCACCACTATTATTCAACATAGTTCTGGAAGTCCTAGCCATGGCAATCAGAGAAGAAAAAGAAATAAAAGGAATACAAATTGGAAAAGAAGAAATAAAACTGTCACTGTTTGCAGATGACATGATACTATACATAGAGAATCCTAAAACTGCCACCAGAAAACTGCTAGAGCTAATTAATGAATTTGGTAAAGTTGCAGGATACAAAATGAATGCACAGAAATCTCTTGCATTCCTATACACTAATGATGAAAAATCTGAAAGAGAAATTATGGAAACACTCCCATTTACCATTGCAACAAAAAGAATGAAATACCTAGGAATAAACCTACCTAGGGAGACAAAAGACCTGTATGCAGAAAACTATAAGGCACTGATGAGAGAAATTAAAGATGATACAAACAAATGGAGAGATATACCGTGTTCTTGGATTGGAAGAATCAACATGGTGAAAATGACTATACTACCCAAAGCAATCTACAGATTCAAATTACCACTGGCATTTTTTACGGAGCTAGAACAAATCATCTTAAAATTTGTATGGAGACACAAAAGACCCCGAATAGCCAAAGCAGTCTTGAGGGAAAAAAACGGAGCTGGAGGAATCAGACTCCCTGACTTCAGACTATACTACAAAGCTACAGTAATCAAGACAATATGGTACTGGCACAAAAACAGAAACATAGATCAATGGAACAAGATAGAAAGCCCAGAGATTAACCCACGCACCTATGGTCAACTAATCTATGACAAAGGAGGCAAAGATATACAATGGAGAAAAGACAGTCTCTTCAATAAGTGGTGCTGGGAAAACTGGACAGCTACATGTAAAAGAATGAAATTAGAATACTCCCTAACACCATACACAAAAATAAACTCAAAATGGATTAGAGACCTAAATGTAAGACTGGACACTATAAAACTCTTAGAGGAAAACATAGGAAGAGCACTTTGACATAAATCACAGCAAGATCTTTTTTGATCCACCTCCTAGAGTAATGGAATTAAAAACAAAAATAAACAAATGGGACCTAATGAAACTTCAAAGCTTTTGCACAGCAAAGGAAACCATAAACAAGACGAAAAGACAACCCTCAGAATGGGAGAAAATATTTGCAAACGAATCAACGGACAAAGGATTAATCTCCAAAATATATAAACAGCTCATTCAGCTCAATATTAAAGAAACAAACACCCCAATCCAACAATGGGCAGAAGACCTAAATAGACATTTCTCCAAAGAAGACATACAGACGGCCACGAAGCACATGAAAGGATGCTCAACATCACTATTTAATAGAGAAATGCAAATCAAAACTACAATGAGGTATCACCTCACACCAGTTAGAATGGGCATCATCAGAAAATCTACAAACAACAAATGCTGGAGAGGGTGTGGGAAAAGGGAACCCTCTTGCACTGTTGGTGGGAATGTAAATTGATACAGCCACTATGGAGAACAATATGGAGGTTCCTTAAAAAACTAAAAATAGAATTACCATATGACCCAGCAATCCCACTACTGGGCATATACCCAGAGAAAACCGTGATTCAAAGACACATGCACCTGAATGTTCATTGCAGCACTATTTACAATAGCCAAGTCATGGAACCAACCTAAATGCCCATCAACAGATGAATGGATAAAGAAGTTGTGGTACATATATACAATGGAATATTAGCCATAAAAAGGAACGAAACTGAGTCATTTGTTGAGACGTGGATGGATCTAGAGACTGTCATACAGAGTGAAGTAAGTCAGAAAGAGAAAAACAAATATTGTATATTAACACATGTATGTGGAACCTAGAAAAATGGTACAGATGAGCCGGTTTGCAGGGCAGAAGTTGAGACACAGATGTAGAGAACAGACATATGGACACCAAGGGGGGAAAACTGCGGTGGGGTGGGGATGGTGGTGTGCTGAATTGGGCGATTGGGATTGACATGTATACACTGATGTGTATAAAACTGATGACTAATAAGAACCTGCAGTATAAAAAAAACAAACAAACAAAACAACTAAACTTTCATTGGGTTATTTGTATGGAAATATGTTAATATAAATGTTTCAGACATTAAAAAAAATGTAGCAAGAGACAAAGAAGGTCATTATCAAAGATAGGTCAATTCGGTCAGAATGGCCATCATCAAAAAATCTACAAACAATAAATGCTGGAGAGGGTGTGGCGAAAAGGGAACCCTCTTGCACTGTTGGTGGGAATGTAAATTGATACAGCCACTATGGAGAACAATATGGAGGTTCCTTAAAAAACTAAAAATAGAACTACAATACGACCCTGCAATCCCACTACTGGGCATATACCCTGAGAAAACCATAATTCAAAAAGAGTCATGCACCAAAATGTTCATTGCAGCTCTATTTACAATAGCCAGGACATGGAAGCAACCTAAGTGTCCATCAACAGATGAATGGATAAAGAAGATGTGGCACATATATACAATGGAATATTACTCAGCCATAAAAAGAAATGAAATTGAGTTATTTGTAGTGAGGTGGATGGACCTAGAGTCTGTCATACAGAGTGAAGTAAGTCAGAAAGAGAAAAACAAATACCATATGCTAACACATATATATGGAATCTAAAAAAAAAAAAAATGGTCATGAAGAATCTAGGGGCAAGATGGGAATAAAGACACAGACCTACAAGAGAATGGACTTGAGGATACGGGGAGGGGGAAGGGTAAGCTGGGACAAAGAGAGAGAGTGGCATGGACATATATACACTACCAAACGTATAAAATAGATAGCTAGTGGGAAGCAGCCGCATAGCACAGGAAGACCAGCTCGGTGCTTTGTGACCACCTAGAGGGGTGGGATGGGGAGGGTGGGAGGGAGGGAGACACAAGAGGGAAGAGATATGGGGACATATATATATGTATAACTGATTCACTTTGTTATAAAGCAGAAACTAACACACCATTGTAAAGCAATTATATTCCAATAAAAAAGTTAAAAAAAAAAGGTCAATTAATCAAAAGGATGTAACAATTGTAAATATAAGCCCAAAACAGAAGCACCTAAATATATATAAAGCAAATATTGTGAAGGGAGATAAAAATAGCAATACAATATCAGGGGACTTGAATACTCCACTTTCAACAATGAATCATTTGGCCAGAAAAATCAGCAAGGAAACATTGGACTTAAACTACACGTTAGACATGATGAACCTAAAGGACATAACACAACATTCCATCCAACAGCAACTGAATACACATTCTTCTCAGATGCACATGGAACTTTCTTTAGGATAGATCATATGTTAGACCACAAGTCTTAATAAATTTAAAAAAATTGAAACCCTATCTAGCATCTTTTCCAACCATGATTGTATCAAAGTAGAAATCAATTGCAAGACAAAAACTGGAAAGTTCACAAATATGTGGAGATTAAACAACATTTTCCTAAATAACCAATGGATCAAAGAAGAAATCAAAAAAATACTTTGAGACAAAAGAAAATGGAAACAAAACATAGCAAAACTTACGAAATGCAGCAAAAGTAGTTCTAAAAGGGAAGTTTATAGTGATAAACAACTACATGAAAAAAAAAATCTTGAACAGCTATCTTTACACCTGGAAGAATTAGAAAGAGAGCAACAAACTAAGCTCAAACCTAGCAAAAGGAAGGAAGTAACAAAGATAAGAGTGGAAATAAATGAAATAGAGACTAAAAAGACAACAGAAAAGATTAATGAAACTAAGAGCTGGTTTTTAAAAGAAATAAACTAGACAAACTTTTAACTAGACTTACCAAGAAAAAAAGAGAACTGACATAAAGGTATAAATGAAAAAGGAGATATTACAACTGATACCACAGAAATACGAAAGATCATAAAGACCACTATGAATACTTATATGCCAACAAGTTGGATAACTTAGAAGAAATGGACTAATTCCTAGAAACAACCTACCAAGACTGAATCACAAGGAAACAGAAAATTTGAACAAACTACTAGTAAGGATATTGAACAAGTAATCAAAAACCTCCCAAAAAAAAAAGTTCAGAGGGCTTCCCTGGTGGCGCAGTGGTTGAGAGTCTGCCTGCCAATGCAGGGGACATGGGTTCGAGCCCTGGTCTGGGAAGATACCACATGCCGCAGAGCAGCTGGGCCCGTGAGCCACAGTTACTGAGCCTGCGCGTCTGGAGCCTGTGGTCTGCAACAAGTGAAGCTGCGGCCTGTGCACCACGATGAAGAGTGGCCCCCGCCTGCCACAACTAGAGAAAGCCCTCACACAGAAATGAGGACCCAACACAGCCATAAATAAATAAATAAAATAAATTAAAAAAAAAAAAAAAGTTCAGAGACAGATGCCTTCACTGGTGAATTCCACAAAACATTTAAATACAAATTAATACCAATCCATCTCAATATCTTCCAAAACACAGAAAAGGAAAGAACACTTCCAAATTCATTTTACAAAGCCAGCTTCACCTTGATACCAAAGGCAGACAAAGACATTACAAGAAAAAAAATTACAGGCCCATATTCCTGATGAACATAGATGCAAAAATCCCCACAAAATATTAGCAAACTGAATTCAACAATAGTTTAAAAGGATCATACACCATGATCAAATTGGATTTATTCCAGTAGTACATGGATGGTTCAATACCCACAAATCAATAAACGTGATATACACCACATTAACAAAATAAAGGATAAAAATCATATCATCATCTCAATAGATACCGAGAGAGCATTTGACAAAATTCAACATCCATTCATGATAAAAACTCTCAACAAACTGGGTATTGAGGGACTGTACCTCAACATAATAAAGGCCATATATGTCAAACCCACAGATGACAACATACTCAATGATGAAATGCTGAAAGCTTTTCCTCTAAGATCAAGAACAAGACAAGCATATCTACTGTCATCACTTTTATTCAACATAGTACTGGAAATCCTAGCCAGAGCAGTGAGGCAAGAAAAAGAAATAAGAGGCATCCAAATTAGAAAGGGAGAAGTACAATTGTCACTGTTAGCAGATGACATATTATATTTAGAAAACCCTAAAGAATCCACCAAAAAACTGTTAGAAATAATAAACAATTTCAGTAAAGTTGCAGGATACAAAATCAATATACAAAAATCAATTGCTTCTCTATACACTAACAATGAGCTATCCAAAAAAGAAATTAGGAGTACTTAGGAATAAATTTTACCAAGGTTAGAAACTGTACACTGAAAACTGCAGGAAAGATGACACAAATAAATGAAAAGATATTCTGTGTTCATAGATTAGAGGAATTAATATTATTGAAATGTCCATACCACCCAAAGCAATCTACAGATTCAATGCAATCCCTATGAAAATTCCAATGGCATTTTTCGTAGAAATAAATAATCCTAAAAATTGGAACCTGAAAAAACCCTAAGTAGCAAAAGCAATCTTGAGAAAGAAGAACAAAGCTAGAGGCATCATTCTTCCTGATTTCAAACTATATTGCAAAGCTACAGTAATCAAAACAGTATGATACAGTCATAAAAACAGACACACAGATCTTGGAACAGAATAGAGACCCCAGAAATAAAACTCATGCTATATGGTCAATTAATTTATGACAAAGGGGCCAAGAACATACAATGGGGAAAGGATACCTCTTCAAGAAAAGGTGTTTGGAAAATTGGATAGCCACATGAAAAAGAATGAAACAGGACCACTTTTACAAAATACTCAAAAGTCAACTCAAAATGGATTAAAGACTTGAAATGTAAGACTTGAAACCATAAAACTCCTATAAGAAAACATAGCAGGTAATAAGCTACTTGACATTGGTCTTTGCAATGATTTTTTGGATTTAACAGCAAAAGCAAAGGTGACAAAAGCAAAAATAAACAAGTGTGATTACATCAAACTAAAAAGATTCTGCACAGCAAAAGAAACCGTCGACAAAATGAAAATTCAACCTATGGAACAGGAGAATATATTTGCAAACCACATATCTGTTAAGGGATTAATAGTCTTGGAACATACACAACTCAATAGCCAAAAAAAGCCACAATTTAAAAGTGGGCAAAAGACCTAAATAGACATTATTCCAAAAACAAATACAGCTGGCCAACAGATACATAAAAAATACTCAGTCTCACTAATCACCAGGGAGATGCAAATCAAAACCACCTCACACCTGTTAGGAAGTCTATTATAAAAAAGACAAGAGATAACAAATGCTGGCAAATATGTGGAGAAAAGGGAACCCTGTGCACTGTTTGTTGGAATGTAAACTTGTACAGCCACTATGGAAAACAGTATGGAGATTAAAAATCGAACTACCGTATGATCCAGCAGTCCCACTTCGGAGCATATTCTGATTTCCTTTGGAAACAGAATCATTAACTTGAAGAGGTATTTGTACTCTTACTTTCACAGCAGCATTATTCACAACAGCCAAGGTATGGAGAAAACCTAAGTGTCGACAGATGAATGGATGGAGAAAATTAAAAAAATGTGGTGTGTGTATAGTAATTTGCATTTCTGTGTATACATACATACATGCATGCATGCAATGGAATATTATTTAGCTTTAAAGAAGGAAATCTTGTTATTTGTGACAATATGGATGAAACTGGAGGGCATTATGGTAAACGAAATTTTTTTTAAAACAAAAAAAGAGAAAGTCAACCTCATGGAAACAGTAGAAAAGTGACTGCCAGTGGCTAGAGGGTGGGGGAAATAGTACAAGGCTAGTAGAATAGCACAAACTTTCAGTTATAAGATGAACAAGGTCTGAAAATCTAATTTATAACATGGTGACTGTAGTTGTTAACACTGTGTTGTACAATTAAAACTTGCTGAGAGTAAAACTTACATGTTTTCATGAATAGAGTTAATGGATGCATTAATTTAGTCAGTGAGGAGACCACTTTCACAATGTACATGTATATCAGTGTATTGCTGTATACTTTCAATAACTTACAATTTTATTTGTCAGTTATACCTCAGTAAAGCTGGAGAAAATAATGAAATTAAAAAAAAAAACAAAAGGATGACAGAAGACTGAAAATCACAAATCCATCTATCTTGGCACTTTATTTCGATGTGGTCTACTATTGTGACAATCCAGTAAAATCCTTCTTCACATAACATTTAAAGGAATGCTTCACAAAGTGAAACAGATTAGCAAAGAATTTGGTTTTAACTCTTGTGTCAAAATTTTTCCTGGTAATAAAGTATATAAATATATCCGATGTTTGCTCTGAAATAATGAGAAAGGGCATAGGTGGGAGTGAGGATGAAAGGAGCCTGGCTGTGAGGTGATAAATCATTAAAACTGGGTTGATGGGTGCAAGAGACTCCACCCAGTTCCAGTTCAAGATGGTGATGCAGGTGGATTCTGAACTCATCT
Source organism: Balaenoptera musculus (assembly GCF_009873245.2). Classification (NCBI taxonomy): domain Eukaryota; kingdom Metazoa; phylum Chordata; class Mammalia; order Artiodactyla; family Balaenopteridae; genus Balaenoptera; species Balaenoptera musculus. The sequence goes on along the minus strand of NC_045785.1, from coordinate 55,686,493 downwards.
CCACCCACAGACACACCGAATCTACAGCTACATATGGAGCAATTTCCTCTGAAAGAAACCAAAAACCTAGATAAGTGACTCCTACACAGTGAGCAAATGAGAAAAAAAAACACATCAAAATGGGTAGGAGGGGCTGAGATACGATCTCACCATAAACCCCACCCTCAGAGCAGCAACCCACGATTGGGAGGGAATTCACAACCCTGAGCATCTCCCTGAGAAGTGAAAGGTTTGAACCCCAATCTGGCACTTCAACATTTTTTAATTTATTTTTTATGGGAGTATAGTTGATTTACAATACTGTGTTAGCTTCTGGTATACAGCAAAGTGATTCAGTTATTACATATAATATATATGTGTGTATATATATATTCTTTTTCATATTCTTTTCCATTAAGGTTTATTACAGGATATTGAATATAGTCCCCTGTGCTATACACTAGGACCTTGTTGCTTATCCATTCTGTATATAATAGTTTGCATTTGCTACTCCCAAACTCCCAATCCATCCCTCCCCCACCCCTCTTCCCCCTTGGCAACCACAAGTCTATTCTCTATGTCTCTGAGTCTCTGTTTCATAGATCGATTCATTTGTGTCATATATTTTTTTTAAATTTTATTTATTTATTTATTTATGGCTGCATTGGGTCTTCGTTGCTGCGTGCTGGCTTTCTCTAGTTGCGGTGAGCGGGGGCTACTCTTTGCTGCGGTGCGTGGGCTTCTCACTGCAGTGGCTTCTCTTGTTGTGGAGCACGGGCTCTAGGCACGCGGGCTTCAGTAGTTGTGGCATGTAGGCTCAGTAGTTGTGGTTCACGGGCTCTAGAGCACAGGCTCAGTAGTTGTGGTGCACAGGCTTAGTTGCTCTGGGGCATGTGGGATCTTCCCAGACCAGGGCTCGAACCCATGTCCCCCTGCGTTGGCAGGCAGATTCTTAACCACTGCACCACCAGGGAAGTCCTGTGTCGTATTTTAGATTCCACATATAAGTGATATCATATGGTATATGTCTTTCTCTGTCTAACATACTTCACTTAGTATGATAATCTCTAGGTCCATTCATTCTTTTTTATAGCTGAGTAGTATTCCATTGTACACATGTACCACATCTTCTTTATCCATTCATCTGTGGATGGACATTTAGGTTGCTTCCATGTCTTGGCTATTGTAAATAGTGCTGCTATGAACATTGGTTGGCACTTCAACTTATAAGACATATGTCTGAGAGACAAGCCCCCAAAATATCTAGCTTAGAGATCCAATGGGGCTTGTATCCACAAAATCCACAAGGCTATAGCAATCTGAGAAACAGCTCTGAAAGGGCTCCACAGAGTCACCCACCCCAGGGCCTAGTGCAGAGGCAGTCAACTGAAGAGTGTCCAATGTTTCTGAGAAAGAGACCTATTTCCTTATCTTAAACTTTAACCTGAGGGGCAGACATCTAATTTAACACACATCTAGGGGCCTCCTGAAATAGTCTCCAAAGTGGAGGTTGTCAGGTGCCACCTTCATATTCTCCTCTGCCTCCCTTGAGGTCACCAGTGTCTCTGAGAAAGGGCACATACCTGGTACCCCGGGTTTTGTGGCTGCTGCCCAGGGGATACCCCTTGATTGCCTGGCTCTGGTGGCCAGCAGGGCTTGTGTTCATAGGTTCAATGGGGATGGTAGCAAACAAAGAAACAGTTCTTAACTGGCTATCACCACAGGGCTCACTGCAGAGGGAGCAGACGAATGCCCATCTCCTAGTCTTCCCCTGAAACAGGCATATTTGCATATTTTTAAAACTGCTGCCTGAAGGTCTGGCTTCCAATCAGCCTGAATCTAGGTGCTGACTAAGATCCCCCCCTGGGGACACTGACAGGTCTTGGCACACTCTCAGCTTCTGGGAGCCACTAAGAATAAAGTAGGCTGCTTGGACAATCATAGGTTCAAAAGACAACCAAGAGCTAGGGCAGGACTGAATGATAAAGTTCATCACCTGCAAGAGGTTGCTCCTTCAAGACTGAGAGAGGTGTATATTTTATCTAATGCATAGAAACCAACACAGAGAATCAAGGAAAATAAAGAAACAGAGGAATATGTTCCAAATGAGAGAACAAGATAAAACCTCAGAAAAAGACCTTAATGAAATTGAGGTAAGGGATTTACTGTATAAAAAGTGCAAAATAACGGTTGTAAAGATGCTCGCTAAACTCAGGAGAACAATGGATGAACAAAGTGAGAATTTCAACAGAGAGAGAATATATAAAAAAGTACCAAACGGAAACCACAGACCTGAAGAATACAGGAATTAAACTGAAAAATACAATAGAGGGGCTCAACATCTGACTACGTGAAGCAGAAGAAAGGATCAGTGAACTCAAACAGGGCAGTGGAACTCATCCAATCAGAGCAGCAAAAAGAAAAAAGAATTTTAAAAAGTGAAGATAGCTTAAAGGGACTTACAGGACACCAACAAGGGTCCCAAAAGGAGAAGAGAGAGAAAGAGGCAGAAAAGTTATTTGAAAAAATGATGGTTGAAAATTTCCCTAACCTGGGGAAGGAAATAGACACCCAGATCCAGGAATCCCAGAGAGTTCCAAATAAGACAAAACCAAAGAGACTCACACCAAGGCACATGATAATTACAAAGTCAAATGTTAAAGACAAGAAGAGAATCTTAAAAGCAGCAAGAAAAAAAAAAAAAACAAAACTTGTTACATACAAGGGAGCCCCCATAAGACTATCAACAGAAACTTTTCAGACCAGAACAGTGGCATGATATATTCAAAGTGCTGAAAGAAAAAAAAAACAAAAACAAAAACCTGCCAGCCAAGAATACTCTATCTGGCAAAGTTGTCTTTCAGAATTGAAGGAGGGATGAAGAGTTTTCTAGACAAGCAAAAACTAAAGGATTTCATCACCATGAATCCAGCCTTACAAAAAATGTTAAAGGGACTTCTTTAAGCTGAAATGAAATGGTACCATTTAGTAACAGAAAAACATACAAAAGTATAAATCTCATTGGTAACGGTAAATATATGGTAAATTCAGAGTAATCTAATGTTGTAAAGATAGTGAAGTAGTCATTTACAAAGCTAGCATGAAGGTTAAAAAAAAAAGTTGTAAAAATAACTACAGTGATTTGTAATGGACACATAAGAGAAAGAGACGTAAACTGTGACATCAAAAACAAAACATGAGTGACATCAGCATCGTGCTGGAGTGAGACATTCCCTTTGTCTCTCCCCTTCAATCTATAACCTGTAAAACATACACAACTCAAAAATGGTGCCTCTGCCCAGGACACCAGGATGCTGGAGAACTCCACCCATCTATGCATCTAACGGTGGGTGGATTGGAACACAAAGAGGAGGTGAGACTAGGGGAACCTGCCATCCTGCCTTCCCCCAGCCACAGCAGCTGAGCCTGCAGGCCCAGGGAACCCAGCAGCAGCAGGGGAGGCAGCATACGAGACTCCAGCCTCCCAGCCACAGGGCTGTTCACAGCCCCAGGTAACCTGGCAACAGTGGCAATGGGGGCTGTGTCCTGTCCCTTCAGCCACAGAGGCACCCACAACTCCAGCAGCCAGCCCCCCACCCCTTCCCACAGCGGTGGCACCTGGAAACCCAATAACCCCTGACATAGTAGAGGGGCCTGTGACCCCAGTTCTCCACTCACCTCCCCTGCAGTAGCAGAGCCTGCAACTCAGGTCTGGGACATGCATGGCAGAAATGTCCACCACCCCAGTGCCTCAGGAGGTGACACTAGCAGCAGCAAGGCACCAAGACCCTAGAGGCACAGCAGTGACAAGGAGGGCACTGGGTGAGCGACACCTCTGACAGACAGACAGAGTGCTGACTCTCACATATAACCAGAAGCAGCTCAGGTAAGAAAATGAAAAACTTGTGCTATAGTGCCACCTACCGGAAAACAAAGGAGAGCCCGCTAATTTCTAAACTGTTGAATCATTAAAATCAAGCAAAAAGAAAAAACAAAAGTTTTACCTAAAGAAGAAAGGTGTTCATTACTTCAAATGCTCCAGCAGAGGAACAACTCACCAAGCACCGTGAAAACCCACAGTAACACTGTATTCAAAAAAGAAAATGACAATTCTCTATAAACCAAGCAAAGTCATGGAATACTGTGATCTAACTGATAAAGAATTCAAAATAGCTCTCATGAAGAAATTCAAGAAAGTTCAATGAGCTCAGGAATAAATTAAGGAACAGAAGGAATACTTTACTAAAGAGACAAAATCTAAAAAAGAACCAAACAAATTCTGGAGCTGAAGCACTCAATAAACGAGATGAAAAATGCATTAGAAAGCATTGGAAATAGAGCAGACCTTACGGAAGAGAGAATCAGCAAGCTTGAAGATAGAAATCTAGAAATGACACAGGTAGAAGAAAAAAGAGAATTAAGATCTAGAGAAAAATGAGGAAATCTATGAGGACTATCCAACTCTTTTAGGAAGGGCCACATTAGGATAATGGGTATCCGAGAAGAAGAGAGGGAGAAGGCTGCACAGAGTTTATTTAAAGAAATAATAGGTGAGCACTTCCCGAACCCGGGGAAGGAACTGGATATACAAGTCATGTAGCTAAGAGAACACCTGATTACCTCAATGCAAAAAAGACCTTCCCTAATTCACATTACATTAAAACTGTCAAAAGTCAATGACAAATAATTTTAAAGGCAGCCAAGGAAAAAAGGATGGTAACCCACAGAGGAACCCCCATTAGAATACCAGCAGATTTCTTGGCAGAAACTCTACAGGCCAAGAGGAGAGTGGATATTCTCAAAATACTAAAAGATAAAAACTGTCAGCTGAGAATCCTCTATCCAGCAAAGTTATCATTCAGATATGGTGAAGTAAAGGCTTTCCCAGATAAACAAAAGCTGAGGGAGTTCATCAACAATGGACCTGCCTTACAAGAAATGTTGAAAGGATCTCTTCTGCCAGAAACAAAAAGGCAAAAGTACACAAATCTTTGAGTAGGGTGATAGAATCAGAAAATTGCAACTCTATATCAGAATGGGTTTTAAAATACTTTATTATAGCATAAAGGGGGGAAAAGCAGTAAAAAATAACTGTAACTACTTCAATTTGTTAAACTCACAACATAAAGAGGGATAATTTGAGACAACAAAAACATAAAAGGGGAAGAGAAAAAGGACGAAACCTGTATAGGCAAGTGAAGATAAGATGCTATCAGCATGAGATCAGACTGTTTTTCCTATGAGATGATTTATACAAACCTTATGGTAACCACAAAACAAATCTAGAGCAGAGACAAGAAACATAAAAAAGATGAAACTGAGAAAAACATAGAAAACCACTAAACCAAAATAGCAGACAGAAACACACAGACACTTCTCCAAAGAAGACATACAGATGGTCATCAGGTGCATGAAAAGATGTTCAACATCACTAATTACTAGGGAAATGCAAATCAAAACCACAATGAGATATCACCTCACTCCTGTTAGAATGGCTATTATCAAAAAGGCAAGAAATAGGGCTTCCCTGGTGGCACAGTGGTTGAGGGTCTGCCTGACAATGTAGGGGACGTGGGTTCGAGCCCTGGTCTGGGAGGATCCCACATGCCGCGCAGCGACTAGGCCCATGAGCCACAATTGCTGAGCCTGCACGCCTGGAGCCTGTGCTCCGCAACAAGAGTGGCCGCGACAGTGAGAGGCCCGCCCGCGCACCGCGATGAAGAGTGGCCCCCGCTCGCCGCAACTAGAGAAAGCCCTCGCACAGAAACGAAGACCCAACACAGCCATAAATAAATAAATAAATAAATAAATAAATAAATAAATAAATAAATAGGCAAGAAATAACAAGTGTTGGCAAGGATATGGATAACAGGGAACCCTCATACAGTGTTGGTGGGAATATAAATTGGTGTAGCCACTATGAACAACACTATGCAGAGTCCTCAAAAAATTAAAAATAGAACTACCTTTTGATCCAGCAATACCACTTCTGGGTGTTTATCCAAAGGAAACAAAAAAACTGACTGAAAAGATATCTGTCTGTGTTCATTGCAGCATCATTTACAATAACCAAGACATGGAAGTAACCTAAATGTTCATTGATGGATGAATGGATAAAGAAAACGTGGAACACACACACACACACACACACACACACACACACACCACATAGGAATATTATTCAGCCACAGAAAAGGAAATCTTGCCATTCGTGACAGTGTATGGACCTTGAGGGCATTTTGCTAAGTGAAGTAAGTTAGAAAGACAAATACTGTATGCCCTCACTTACCTGTGAAATCTAAAAGCCAAACAAACAAAAAAACAAAACAGAGCAAACCTAACTCATGGATACAGAGGACAGATTGGTGGTTGCCAGAGGTGCAGGGGTGGGGGATTGGCAAGATGGGTGATAGTGGTCAAATGGTACAAACTTCCAGTTACAAAATAAGTAAGACCTGGGAATGTAATGTATAGCACGGCAACTATAATTAATAATACTCTATTGCATATCTGAAAGTTGCTAAGAGATGAAACCTTAAAAATTCTCATCATGAGAAAAAAATTGTAACTGCAGTGATGGATGTTAACTAGACTTATTGTGGTGATTATTTCACAAAATATACAAATGTCAAATCATCATGTTGTCACGTGAAACTAATACATTATATGTCAATATAGCTCAACAAAAAAAAGAAATTCCACACTAGATAAGGGCTGCCTGCAACAAAATTGCATGCTTACCTACTTAGCTGGAGCCTCTCCCCTCTGAGTCCTCTCTCCCCACTATCATGCCACTTCATTATTCTCTTCAGCTGCCTTCTCCATTGTAGTCCCTTTGTTGGTCTGGTGATCTTACTGCGTTTTGGACCACAGCCCCTTCGCTTCAGGTATAATGAACTTTTTTTTCTCATTAGCTTTCTTCCTCTAATAAATGATCAGTCCATTAAGTTAGCTTAATTTTGAAAAACTACCTGTTTTATAACCCAATTCATTTTTCAAAAATAAGAGGGAGAAAAACGACCTTATTCTGAGATCTGGAAATCTCACACTCTCAACGTTCTTCCCTGATTCTTCCTGCTATGTAGTAATCCATGTTTCATGTCTTAGCATAAAGCAAAACAACCACCTGAGTTTTCCTCTCTTTCTATACCATACTTATTCTCAGAATCCAGTTAGGAAATTTATTAGATACTTTCATTCAAAGGATCTCCTAGTTGTGCTATACCATTCACAGAAATAACCAACTGGGATGCACGAGATGGGCAAAAAACTTCACCAAGCAGCATGGGAAACTGTAAGTAAGAAAAGGAGGGACTTCCCTGGTGGCACAGTGGTTAAGAATCCACCTGCCAATGCCGGGGACACGGGTTCGAGCCCTGGTCCGGGAAGATCCCACATGCCGCGGAGCAACTAAGCCCGTTCACCACAACTACTGAGCCTGTGCTCTAGATCCCACGAGCCACAGCTACTGAGCCCGCATGCCACAACTACTGAAGCCTGTGCACTTGGAGCCCGTGCTCCGCAACAAAGAGAAGCCACCACAATGAGAAGCCTGTGCACCACAGTGAAGAGTAGCCCCCGCTCGCCGCAGCCCGGGAGCAGCAATGAAGACCCAACACAGCCAAAAATAAATAAATAAAATTAATTAATTAAAAAAAAAAAAGAAAAGGAAATGAAAATGAATGTCATTGTAGCCCACATGATACTGCGAGAAAGATAATTCTTCTAATACACTCTATCAAAGATATCTAACTTTTAGTGCAAGGACTGTTGGATTAAATGGGGAATGATAGTTGATTAAGATTTTTGTTGTTGTTGATTAAGATTTTTGAAACAAAGTTCAGTGTTCTGGGAGAAATAAATTGGTATCAAAGAAACATCAAAAAGGAGAAAATAAAACCACAAAAGTGGGAAAGGTATAAAGCAAGCAAGTACTTTTCCTTCTATTTCATATTTGCAGGATATAAATATCTATTCCTTCACAGACTAACTATTGAGGGCACTGGGCTCTGCTATGGGGTTACCTAGATGAATGAAACTTGGACTGTGCCCTCCAAGTTCTCACATCCCAGGAGGGGAAGTAAGAAAAGCACAAAACAGCATTCTAAAGGAGAATGCCACCATATAAAAGAGAAATAGAGGTGAAGTGCTAAAGCTTTTTCAGAGAAGGGAAAATGGGAGTGGAGGGTTTGAGAGATATAGGAAAAGGTTTCATGGATGACATGGCACCTGAGTTAAGATTTGGAGGTGAGGTCAGATATGGACAGGAGGAGACATGGAATGACTCTTTTAGGAGAAATTAAATGCCTGACAAAGGCAGATGGCAGGAAATCATGGGCCTGTGATGGGACACCGTGGCTGGTCCATGGAAGAGAATAGTGGCAAATGAGGCTGGAAAGGCAAGCTGGCTTCAATTGTGGAGGGGCTGGAATGCCAGGCTAATGCCTGATTAATTATAAACAGGGAATGATATGTTTGATCTTGGATTTGTAGATTAGTAAGCAGCTTCATAAAAAATGTGGCAACAAAGGAGATAGGCATTAGAAGGTCTCTCCAGGAGGCCACTGAACTTGTCCATGCTGTTAGATATATGCATGTGGGCAAACACACAGATTATATATATGTGATTCAAAATTTTGGTTAAAATTTACGAGGAATTTACAGATGAGAAAGAACAGAGTGGTATATTTTGAAAATCTGAAAAAAACAATTTCAACGGGCACTTATGCTTTGAAGAGGATAAAGAAAGGAAAGACACTGAGAGAAGCTGTAATACCCTAGTTTTGCATGTCTAGTATTCAGGTAGAAATCAGATAAACCAAATAGCCAAACCATAGTACCTTTGGAGAGGTAAGAATTGATAACATGTAATTTGATGATGTCCTACACTGTATCATTGACCTGTGCAGTAGGCAGGGAGGGAATTATTACCTCCACTGAAGAGATGAGAAAACAAAAGCTCAGAAAACTTATGTGGCTTGGCTAAAATCACAGGCTATGCAATAGTAGGGCTATGAATCCAACCCAATTTTTCTCACTTTAGTATTCTTGTCATTATTCTAATCTGCCTTATTTTTCTTTTTAACTTTTAAAAATAAATTTATTTATTTCATTTTCGGCTGCGTTGGGTCTTCGGTGCTGCGTGTGGGCTTTTTCTCTGGTTGTGGTGAGTGGGGGCTACTCTTCGTTGCGGTGCACAGGCTTCTCATTGAGGTGGCTCCTCGTTGCAGAGCACGGGCTTCAGCAGTGTGGCACGCAGGCTCAGTAGTTGTGGCTCGCGGGCTTAGCCGCTCCACGGCATGTGGGATCTTCCCGGACCAGGGCTCGAACGCATGTCCCCTGCATTGGTAGGCGGATTCTTAACCACTGCACTACCAGGGAAGCCCTGCCTTATTTTTCAAAATCCAAAATTTGCACATATTTACTATGAAACCCATTCTGTAACTATGCACCTGCCATTTTATTTTTGGATTAAAAAAGAAATCCCATTTTCTTCCTTTTATTAAAGCACATCTTTTTATCTTCATGTAAATGTAGACTAACTTTTACTTCCATGTGATGGCCAAAGTTTAATACTTACAATGTATCTCAAGCTCAATTTTTAAGCTCACTTCAATAACTGAATCGAAGGCTTATTTTAAAAGTGCTCAGAAGAATCTGAGAAAATGGAATCTTGAATATTCCTCAGGGAGATTCCTTTGGGATATGTTAATGTTGAGTGTGAATTTGATTAGGCTCATCTACTACCAGTGCTAATTAAAGATATTCCTTCACCATTAATGCTCTTCTTAAAGAAATGTCACCACTTGGCATGTAACTTCCTAAATACAAAATCAAATTGGTTTTCAGAAAATTCTGCCTCTGTGTAGGACTCCTCAGTGTCACCTTCACCTTTAGCCCTACTTTATCTTTTCTAAGTCTTGTCTCGAGTGGAGTTAGATGGGATGGAAAACCTGAAATGACCAACTGCACTAGTTCATCTAAAATCTGAATCAAACCCCTAATATCCCTTTTTATAATTTCAAATCTAGCTTTTAGACTTCATACCTGAAGAAATAAGAATTAATTTGATTATCTTTTCTGCATTAAACAGTTCATTTCTAAAATTTTATTTATTTTTATTCCCGTTGTTAAAAAAATGTTTTAAAACCAACATGCTTCATTTTGTGACATTAATAATAAAACTAACAACAAAATGTCTTTCTTTTATACATATGCATAGATGTTTTCAATTTTCATGTTAACTTTTGCCTCTCAGCTATTTGCCTTTCTTCATATGAGTAATTTTAAGCCTTAACTTTCAATTTAAAGACTGATCCTCCAAAAGGTATTGTACTACATTTTAAAAAAGTAAAATTTGATCATCACCTAACCAGTTTGAGTATATCAAGTTGTACAAATTATATATCTTAGATTTAAGTATGTTTAATAATCTTTTAAAAAATCAAAACACAACATTAAAATCCCTTGAAACATTAAACATGTCAGAATAGCAATTCAAAACTCTCTTCAGATTTATTCATACTGTATACTATTCTTTTGTAGAGTTTTTTCAAACACTTAAAAGACTGATTTGGCTTCTAAACACAGATTTTAAAGTAATGATGGTAACTTTAAATACATTTCAACAATTTGCTTTCCTTAATTCTAGTTTTTAGCAAAAATCATTTTTTAATGTACTTCCCAAGTTACTGTCTAGAGCTAATATAATCTGTGGTTCCATAGTTACTGGTTAAAGTAGTTTGGGTTTTAAAAATGTTTCTTATAACTAGCGCTTGTCACAAGATTCTGATCTATCACAGACCACGCAAAACTCTTTTTGGCAAGTCTCTCTGCATTATTTGCCCACTAGGTGGCAGCATCAGGCGCTATATTAAAGGACTAAGCATTGCCAGGCCTTTTTGTTCATTTTTTTGTTTTTGTTTCCTCTTCCCTCATCGTACCATCTCATCATACATTTTGTGGTTGATTCCCTGGAACAGGTAGTCAGCTTCCTGGCAGGAAAGATCCCTGTAACCAGGGGCAACAGAAGAGTACAACATGCAAGTAGACAGTGCCATCCCTAACGCAGGGCATACCAGCTACCCATTAATGGCAAGTGTCAAATGAAAACCCAAAACCACGACTTAAAAAGATAGGAAATAGCTAAAATAGTTCTCACATTATTCTTTATGTTATTAGAACTAATGTCTATGTCAAACAAAAGTTACTTAAGGGAAATTTTACCTATTTTACCTACATTACTAATAGGGAGGAATGTCTTGTTTTTCATAGATTATAGTTAGATGTTAGATTTAGTGTTTAATGAATATTTAATAAATTGGCTCAAAGGCTTCTCCCTTAAGGTGGGCTTCTTCCAACTGTATTACACAGATGTACCTATTTATCTCCACCTCAGAACCTGACTTTTCAAACTCCACTTGTACTTTCAAACTAACAGGATTATATATGCTATTATCACTGTGAAGAGTGTGCACAACAAAATTTTAAACAGCTACATCTATTTCTGATTTAACTTTTCTCAGTAACAGTTCAAACATTTGAGAAATGCAGTTGTTGAGAAAATAAATAACTGCAGCTCAATGGCAATTCTCACTAATTACTATAATCAACCAGAGAAATGGGAGGAGCAGCCCATTTGAAACTGGTTTCTAACTAGAACTAGATCTGGGGACTTCCCTGGCAGTTCAGTGGTTAGGGCTCTGCGCTTCCACTGCAGAGGGCATGGGTTCCATCCCTGGTCAGGGAACTAAGATCCCACAGCTGCGCAGTGCGGCTAATAAAAAAAAAAAAAAAAAAAGAACTAGATCTGGAATAATTGATTTAACTCGCTTGTTTATCATTAGATAATTTTAAGATCTCTAAAACAACGCCTGGAAATGCTACCCTCTATTTAGTACAGTTAAGGCTTATGTTTTTAAATTAGAGTTCAATATTTGTCGATATTCATAGGGTTGTGCAACCATCACCACGATCTAATTCCAGAGTATTTTCATCACTCCAGAAGACACCCCCCAACTCCCACTTCTCCTGGCCCCTATAGTAACCAGTATCTGTTTACTTTCTCTAAGGATTTGCCTATTCTGGATATTTCATATAAATGGCATCATATGTGACCTTTTGTATCCGGCTTATTTCATGCAGCATAATGCTTTCAAAGCTCATCCATGTTGTGACAAAGATCAGTACTCCATTCCTTTTATGGATGGGTAATACTCCACTGTACGGATATACCACACTTTGTTTATTCATTCACCAACTGATGGACATTTGGGTTGTTTCTCTTTTTGGCTGTTATAAACATGCTGTTATGAAGATTCATGTACAGTACTGGTTTATATGTAGACATATATGTCCGTTCTCTAAGGTTTATGCCCTAGGTCATATGGTAACTCTGTGCTTAACATTTTGAGGAACTGCCAAAGTGTTTTCCAAAGCAGCTGCACCATTGCACACTCCCCTCACCCCTAGCAATGCATGAGGGTACTAATTTCTCTCCATCCTCCTCAACGCTTGTTATGGTTCACTTTTCTTCATTCTTTCTATTCTTCAGACTGGATAATCTCAACTGACCTATCTTCCAAATCTGTTGGTTATTTCTTTTTCTTTTTTTTTAAATTTTATTTATTTATTTATTTATGGCTGTGTTGGGTCTTCGTTTCTGTGCGAGGGCTTTCTCTAGTTGTGGCAAGCGGGGGCCACTCTTCATCGCAGTGCGTGGGCCTCTCATTATCGCGGCCTCTCTTGTTGCAGAGCACAGGCTCCAGACGCGCAGGCTCAGTAATTGTGGCTCACGGGCCTAGCTGTTCTACGGCATGTGGGATCTTCCCAGACCAGGGCTCGAACCCGTGTCCCCTGCATTAGCAGGCAGATTCTCAACCGCTGCGCCACGAGGGAAGCCCTGTTGGTTATTTCTTCCACCTATTCAAATCTGCTACTCTGCCCTAGTGAATTTTTCATTTCAATTATTATGCTTTTCAAATCCAGAATTTCTATTTGGTCCTTTTTTATAAGTCCTGTTGCCATATTGATATTTTCTATTTGGTGAGACACTGTTCTCACATTCTTTTAGTTCTTTAGATGCGGTTTTCTTCCATTCTTTGAACATATTTACAATAGGTGATTTAAATCTTTGTCTAATAGGTCCAATGTTTGGGCTTCCTTAGAAACAGTTCCTATTGGTTGCTTTTCCCACTGTTTATGAGCCATACTTTCTTATTTCTTTGCATGTCTCATGATTTTTTGTTGAAAACTGATATAATGTGGCAACTCTGGAAATCAGTTTGTACTCCCCCTTCAAAATTTGTCATTGCTGGTTGTTTAGTGACTTTTCTGAAGTAATTATGTAAAGGGTGTATCCTTTGTTATGAGTGGTAACTGAAGACTACTCCATTAGCTTAGTGGTCACCTAATGATTCACCTAAGACCTGGAACCAATAAGTCTCCGAGACTTTGCCATGTGTGTGTTGGGCCAAGCCTTCAACACTCAGCCAGGCAGCCGACAACTCTGCCTTAGCCTTCACTTCTGCAAGTGACAGCTTAGGGCCTTCTTGTGTTCTTCCCAAGCACGTGCACAATCCTGCATGTGTGCATGGCCTTGTAAGATTCCCAGGATACGTCAGAGCTTTTCAAAGGCCCTGTGGATATCTCATACCCCAACGTTTCCTCTAACACTTTTTGGTTAGCCTATTTTTTGCCCCAAATATTATCTAGCACCTCAGGCAGCCACAAAGTTAAACAATTTCCTCTAAATGTTTTCAACAAACTCCCCTGAGGGCAAGCTCTGAGTCAGGTCAAATGAAAATAGCCTTGCAAGTGGGGTCCTTCCTGGGAACCGGCAGAGAGGTCAAATAATAGTTCCCTGGGAAAGAGGTTTTGTGGAGCTCCAACCCTTTCTTGCCCACACTGGTGGATACCAGCTTCCTGGTTTTTTACTATGATTATGGGCTGTTGGAAAGAGACAGGAAAACAGGAATTGGATTGGCTAAAAGACCATAAAGCTAGCTGTTTTTTTACCAATATTCAGACATTTTTCTTGACTAAATACTCCCCTGGTTGCTTCACGCCTTTAGCTAATATCCAGAGTTCTGTAAAAGTTTATTCTGATCATTCCGGCCTGCATTATTGATGCCTTTATGGAGGAGACACTGTTTGAAGGTTCTTATTATGCCATTTTGGTTGATGTTATCTATGGCTTGGATTTTCCATGTAGGCCTATGATGCATTGCAAATTAAATTTAGAGTGTGAGGCAAGAGTCAGGGTTCATATTTTCCAATATTGATAATCAGTTGTTCTAACAATATTTGTATTTTTTACCTATTGGACTGTTTTGAAATTTGTGTCCAAAATCAATTTACCATTTAAGTATGGGTCTATTTTATTCTACTGATCCATTTGCCTATCATTATGCCAACACCACACTGTCTTGATTACTATGACTTTATAATAAATCTTGAAGTCATGTAGAAGTCCTCCAATTTTGTGCTTTTATGTAAAGACTGTTTTGGGTAGAGTAATTCCGTTGCATTTCAATATAAATTTTAAAAATCAGCTTTTCAATTTCTATTTTAGAAAAAGGCTGCTGAGAAATTCGTTGAGATTGCACTGAATCTTTAGATCAATTTGAGGAGAACTGACATCATACCAATACTAAGTCTTCCAATTCATGAGCATGGTATAGCACTCCATTCATAGGCATCTTCTTTAATTTCTCTCAGCATTGTTTTATAGTTATCATTGTAGAGTTTTTACAAATCTTCTCTTAATTTATCACTATGTATTTCATGTTTGGTGCTACTATAAATGGAAATTCTTTTTAAACTTTATTTTCCAACTGTTGCTGCTAGTACGTAGAAATACAATTCATTTTTTGTATATTGCCCTTCTATCTTGTGACCTAGCAAAGTTTACTTATTATATTTAGTGGTTGCTTTTTAGATTCTTAAGGCTTTTTCATGTAAACAGGCATGTCATATGCAAAGAGAGACATTTTTACTTTTCCTTTCCTATTTCATACCTTTTTTTAAACCTTGTTTCATTGACTAAAACCTCCAAGTTTATGTTGTTGAATAGAATTGGTAGAAGTGTACATTCTTGCCTGCTCTGACAATCTCTTTGTTTTAATTGGAGGATGTAGTAAATTTTCACTTAACTATCATCATTCAATCAAGGTTTACCACTTATCTATTTGTTTTCTATTCATCCTAATTAGTGTTTTTCCTTTCCTGACATTTTTTTTTTGGTTTAATCAAATGTTCTTAGAATTCCATTGTAATTAAACTGTTGACATTTTAGCTATAATTTTTGAATTTTTTAATGGTTGCTCTATGGATTACAATATACATTCCATAACTTATCACAGTCTACTCAAGAGTTAATATTTTTCTACTTCAGGTAAAATGTAATTACCCCACAAACAATTTCATTCACCTCATACTGTCCTTTGTACTATTGTTGTCAAATGTGTTATATCTACACACATTACAAGCCGCACCATGCAATGTTACAATTTTGTGTTTAATTAACTTTAATAAATAAATTAAGAAAAGAGAAAATATATAGTCTTTTTTATTTACCCACATAGTTACCAGTTGTTTAATCACAATTATACTCAGTGAGGGGCAACCTAGTGGGTGCAGGACAAGGATGTTGCTAAACATCCTACAACGTAGAGCACAGCCCCACTGAAACAAAGAATGATCCAGCCCAGAATGTCAACAGTGCCAAAGTTGAGAAACTGGCTTGAGATAAGATGCATTATTTTTATCTGATGGTTTTCAAGATAATTTCTTTATAACTTTGGTTTTCAGCATATTAACTGGTGTGCCAACATAATATTTTGTTTTTATTTATCCTGCTTTGCAGGGGAGTTCTCTGACTCTGTTCAATCTGTAAGGTTTTTTAAAGCAAACATGGGAAATGTTTTATCGTTATTTTTTCAAATATTTTATGCCCAATTATCTTTCTCCTCTCCTTCTGGGACTCAATTACACTTATTTTAGACTGCTTTATATTGTCCCATAGGTCCCTGAGGATCTGTTTATTGGTTTTCAACCTCTTTCTCTCTGTTCTTCAGACTGAATTATTTCTTTTGATTTGTCTTTATATTAATTGAACCTTTTTTCCTGCTTTCTCCAAACTTCTACAAAGCCCATCCAGTGTATTTTTTTTGGTGGATACTGTACTTTTTAGTTCTAGAGTTTCTATTCTTTTTTAAGTTTATGTTTCTTCCTGAAATTCCCCATCCGTTCATTTTTACTTTATTTCCTTTAAGTCCTGTTTATAATAGTTGTTTATAATAGTTGTTTTAAGTCTTTGTCTACTAATACCAACATCTGGTTCATCTTGGGGTCAGTTTCTATTAATTGCTTATCCCCTTAATTGTGGGTCACATTTTCTTGTTTTTTCAACTTTCTAATTATTTTTGTTTACTGAACATTGTGGATGATATATTCATAGATACTACGGATTGTATAACCTTCCTCTGAAGGCTGTTGATCTTTTCCGAGAAGGAGTCAACTTTTATGAACTCAAACTCCAAACTATCTCCTCTGTGCTGGAAAGGAATTGAATCTCTTCATGGTTCTTTAGCCTTCCATCTGGTGTTTGACACCAGGTCCCCTGGAGTCTCCCTCACACAAAGTTCAAAAGTCAGTCAAGTGTATTTGGGCTGAGTTTACACAGAGATTTTTCTGAGATTTCCCCCTTACTTTCCAGCCTTGCTAACAGTCCTGAGCTCTGTCCTCTGACTCCATCAGCTGGTAAGACTGCATCTTTCTACATAGACTGGCAGTGGGGTGGGATGGTGTTAGGCAAAAAGCCACAGAAACATAAATCTCATCCAATGCAGTTTTCCTCTTTCAAGGACTGGCTCCCCTTCAGTTTCTGCCTGCTTTTGGTAATTCTTCAGGGCCTTCAAATGTTTTTGTTTCATATTTGATACAATTTTAATAATCGTTATCTGCAGGAGGGATAATCTGATACAAGTAGCTTCACCAATACTAGAATGCCAATTAGGATTTTTAAATGTGATAGTTTTATTGGAAATAAAGAGTATTATATCCATCTATATTTTGACACAGCCATCTCTCCTAATCCTCATGCACAGTTGCTAGTACAAAGCAAACAACCAAACAGTTTCTATAAGACACTACTTTCATGCCTGAAGAAATTTCTCCATGGTATAAGGAAAATAATGTGGATTTTGGAATCAGAGAAATCCTTTACTAACTGCATAAACTTGAAAGATTATTTACCCCTTTATGCTTTTCCACTTGTATTATGGAAGTGGTCATTTAGATATCACAAGATTGTTAAAAAGATCAAATTTTTATATTACAAAGCATATAGTAAATGTTGAAAACAAACCTTGGTTTCTTTTCCTTGGACCTTTTCCTGCATTCTAACAGTGGAAATAGAAGGAATTCCTAAAGCATGACCAACTTTTACTAGTTATTCAATTAGTAACATTTAATTAAGTTTAGGTTATAAGGAAAGAACACAAGGAAAGAAAACAAATCTCACTTTATGAACAAGCATGAGGAAACAGCAGGGAATGTCCAAGGAGACACTGAATCAAGAGAGGATGCACACCTCCACAATTTCTCTGGTTAAGCAAGTGCAGAGGCAGGAGGAAGGCTGGCAATGCAAAGGCATCTTTATCACAGAATTTCTCCATGAGTAAATAGGAAAGGTCTTTCTATGGATATAAGTATATAATAAAACACAGTAATCTAACAAGCAAAACTGCTAGTGAGAAAAGCAACACAAATTTCAAAAATGAAAAAGTATAAAAATAACTTTTAAAGCTTAAATCACACATTTAACTGTTTTAAAAAATTTATTGTGCTTCCTCTTGTTTATGAAAGTAAATTTTGTTCCTTGTAAAAAAAAACCCAAAAAATTAGAATTGCACAGGACTATATTTTATAAATTTTTAAGATTAAAAAGATTATGAAAATTTACCATGTGTTTACACATTGTTTTACATGATTTTTAATATCTGCATTATATTTCCTGATAAAAATATGACATAATTTGTTTATTCAGTCTTATAGATTGTTGGAAATTTAGGTTGTTTCTAATTTTCACAACTATAAATTATTTATAAATGATTTTACACATCTCTGATAATTTCTTTGCCTTTTGTCACTTGTAAATATAATCAGCATATAAATAATGTTCTCATCTAAGTCATTACTTAAAATGTTAACAAATAAGGGAACAAAGATGGAGTTTTATGAAACATAGAAGAAAATGCCTTCCAAATTGCATCAATTCATGATTACTGTTCCTTAAATATAGGTATGTTGCTTTCTAATTACATCATCTTCCAATTCCTATTTCTCCATCTTTTCCACAGGTACATAAGAGACTTCATTATATCCAGCTTCACCATTTCTACAGAATCCATTTGACCTGTGTTTCTAGTATCCTATCATAAAAGCATAATCAGGCATCAATTGTTCTAAGTAATTTGCATGGGTTTTCTTTTCTAAGTTTATTAGAGACAGGTGAAGCCAACACAGCTGCTCTAAGAAAAGCAAAGTGGAGGTATTGCTCCCCCAGACAGGAAACAGCTGAGAAGGTGACTGCTCTGAGAAATAAGAAAGAATCAGAATTGTTAATTATAAGACTCTCATGATTACATAATCATATACTACTAACACGATATACACTCTTAGCTTAAGCCACCAAGAATAAGCTGAAGGAGAAAAGGCCAAAGCGAAATGGACATATTTAAGTAATGACAAAGTGTGTCTTTTGAATGTAATACTTTTAATGTTATTGATTGACTGATTGTTTTAAGAGTTAGCATAATAGTGCTAGTTATGATCATGTCTCTACATACACAAGCGGTGGGGAAAAACAGAGGCATTTCCTTGGGTTTCTTAGTCAGGTCTACACTGGTGTAAACCAGAGGTCAGCAGAATTTTTCTGTAAAGAGCCAGAGAGTAAATATCTGATCCTGTGGGCCACACAGTACCTGTTGTAACTACTCAACTCTGCTGTTGTAGCACAACGCACCATAGACAACGTGCAAATAAATGGATGTGGCCGTATCCCAGTAAAACTTTATTTACAAAACAGGTTGTGGGCTGGATTTGGTCTGTCATTTGCTCACCACTGGTGTAAACAATGCAATGTAAATATCTAGGCAAAATCATATTTAGCAATCTTCTGAACATGTCCTAAAATTCCAAATGGCGAGCAAGAAATACTGTATAGATCAGTGCAATTTTAATTCCTTATGATATTACAAGAATCACATTTTCATATCCAGTGAACTCAGTATATAGTTGAAGCAATTTTTCTATATATCATCAAAACCTGAGAATCATGTACCTGTGCATAATCACCAAAAGGTTGAGAATAAGCAATGCACTTCTCCAATGTGTGTTGCGATTCACTTCCCTGAGAGATTGCATCCAGAATGTTGCTTGCAATTCCAGTCTTCTGTAGAGTGATTTTACTTGCAGGGGCTTAAGGCAAAATCAATACATATATTTCAGTTAGGTTGTTTTATTATAAATTACAGAGTACAAAACCCGTTAATTCAGCATATTCTCGAATAGAACACAAATTTTAGTTTGCCAGTAAATATCTACATTTATTACTCCTGAGGGAAAAAAATATAGTATGTGATATTGTCTCGTTTGTTTAAAACAACGAAAATGGAAGCCTGCCTTATGGGTAAATGATCTTGATGGAAACATTTAAAAAGTATATGTCTAATCTCTGAAATAAGGCATACGAAATGTAAATTAACCATTCTTATTAATGCAATAGTTGTAACCATCAATTTTTAGATCAGATAAAAATACAGTAGGCATACCAGAAGCACATTAAATTTTTTTCTGGCTTGAAAATTTTTTTAAATTACAAATTAATTAATTAATTACAAATTAATGTTTTGGTTCAAGAGGATACTTCATAAAATACAAAGAATGTATATTAAAAACAAAATTTATCTTTCACCTCTTTTCATTCAATTCTATTCTTTTTCCCAGAGGTAACAGTTTAGAATTAATTTTCTCTGATTTACTTAATGCATTTACACATTCAAACACATACATATAAGAATACATAGCTTTAAATAAACATAAATGGAATCATTCTATGCACACATTTGCTTCTTCCACTTAACCATTTGCTTTAGAGATCATTTCATATTAGTACATGTAGCATTCCCTCAATTATATATTCCATTTTATGACAAACTATTTAACCATTCCCCTATTGATGACCATTAAGGCACTTTCCAATGTTTCACTATTGAAAACCAATGTTGTAGTGAATATCTTAGTGCCTAGAGCACACCACATTTGTGATTTTCTCTTAAAACTATATTTGAATTAATAGTTTTAATTTACTAATTGAAGGCCTGAGGAGGGCCTCTAAAAGAGTAAATGAGAATTCCACTTCTGCCGATTATTAGTAACTAATATATTCGGGGGTATTTGGCAAATACTCTGGCTATATTAGATTACACAGAGGTTTAAACTTCATATTTTAGAAATATGATTCTATATATATTGTAAAGAATTATAGTATTGCCAAATAATTCCTTAATCCAATTATTTTCAATCATGATTCCATAATAATTCAATAAATTGATTATATGCTTAATAACATATTATAAAAAAAGTTTTCCTTAAATAAAATAGAATGCATTTTAAAAGCTTTAATTTAGTTATTCTTTCAATTTATGGACTAGGGTCATAACTTGGGCTTTAATTGGTTAATAGGCATTATTTGCTTCCATTAAGTTAAAAATTAAAGTAAAACTCATTATGAAAATTATTCAATAAAACTCCAAAATACTAATACTGAGCTCTTACTTACATGATAAGCACACACTGGGCAACACACTTGCTAAGTTCAAGTATGGATTTTTACTGAGCCGAATTTCTTTCGGTGGTTCTCCCAAGAGTGAAGTCTGATTCTTAGAGGCAGCCTATTTATCAAAAACAAGAGAGTGGGTGCTTAATAAGAGGTACAAGAAAATAAAAATGCAGGAAGAGTAGAGAAATACTTTTTCTTCAATAAATCTGGTCTAGTATGATAAAAATTTGTGAAACCTAATGTTTGAAGCTATAAATTTGTGAAATATTTCTGGATACTGATTAAAATGATCACATTTCACCTGCTACTATTTTTCCAATTAGTTTTAAAAAGCTACTCTGGAACCACAGAACTTTAGAACTGAAAGAGAACTAAAGGCAGTCTTGTACAACCTTCTCATTTGAACCAGGAGAGAATTCATGTTCACAAGAAGAAACAAATCCCATACCTTATTTTCAGAAATACTATCATCAACATTTACTTATTAAGATATTTACTTAATATTTGGCCACAGCCATATGACAAAGGCAAAGCTTATTTATCTCTGGTATTAAAAATAATACCAAATAAAATAAATGGATTTAATAAAATCCAATTCAACATTTAGATGATAACCCTAGAAATTCATATTTATTGAAGATATATGATATCAGTATATATATATTTAAAATAAACTTATTTATTTATTTATTTTTGGCTGCATTGGGTCTTCGTTGCTGCACGCAGTCTTTCTCTAGTTGTGGTGAGCTGGGGATACTCTTAGTTGTGGTGCACGGGCTTCTCATTGCAGTGGCTTCTCTAGTTGCGGAGCACGGGCTCTACGGCACACAGGCTTCAGTAGTTGTGGCTCGCAAGCTCTAGAGCGCAGGCTCAGTAGTTGTGGCACACTGGCTTAGTTGCTCCGCGGCATGTGGGATCTCCCCGGACCAGGGCTCGAACCCATGTCTCCTGCACTGGCAGGCGGATTCTTAACCACTGCACCAACAGGGAAGTCCTGATATCAGTATATTTTTATATAACTAGGTGTAAGGGTTCTAGTATTTCTTTAACAGAAAAATAAGGAGACAAAATCATGGGCTGATTCCTCAGTATATTTCATATTATTCTGCCAGAATTTTTACTTTTCACTCTAGGATGGTAAAGATTTTAAAATAAGACACAATTCAGGTTGGTTAATGCTAGTAGCTATGTTTTCTTTTAAATTAATTTTTATTTTGTTCCCTGAACAGAATGAAGAAAGCATAATCTCAAGAGCTTCTTCTATATTTGAGAGCCAAAGCTCCTTACATTTGTTCCTTATCTGGCCAATATTATTGTATTTAGACAGAGGAAGCTGTCTTGTACATCTTCATAAGCCCCCCAAAAGTCCACATTTGCTTGTGATATGTAAATCACAGATGACGATGTATTCATTCATTCATATGTGTATACTGAATACTTACTATGCTCTAGGCACTGTCGTAAGCATTGGTAATACTAAAATGAGTAAGACAGGGGTACTATCCTTAAGAAATTCAGTCTAGTAGATAAGATAGTTCAAGAGAAGTATAAGATGGAACCATAAGGTTACAAATGGGAGCTAAAACCATTAGATATATACCAAAGGAAAGCATATAGCATGAAAAGGGACAGAACCCTAGAGAAAATCCCGTTATTGAGTAAAGGAGAGGTAGCCAGCAAAGAAGTTTCTGATTTTGTTTCTAAAGTACTCAAATTGCTAAAGTAATCAGATTATATCCATAGCAGGGATTCTCAGCTCTAGCTATGCATGAGAATCACTTTAAAAACTCAAAAATTAAATAAATAAATAAATACAGAGTCTCTCAACAAAGAAAAGCCATGGACCAAATGGCTTCACTGGAGAATTCTACCAAGTTCTACAAGGAATTAACATCAACCCTTCTCAAACTCTTCCACAAAATTAAAGAAGAGAGAACGACTCTTAACTCATTCTATGAGACCAGTATTACACTGGTACCAAAGCCAGAAAGACACTACAAGAAAACTACAAAACAATATCCCTTATGAATACTGATGCAAAAATCATCAACAAAATACTAGCAAACCAAATTCGGCACATTATTAAAAGAATTATATACCATAACCAAGTGGTATTTCTTCCTAGAATGCAAGAATGATTCAACATACAAAAATCATTCAATGTAATATACCCCACTAACAGACTGAGGGAAGAAATGCATGATCACCTCAATTAATGCAAAAAAAGCATTTGACAAAATTCAACACACTTTCATGATTAAAATTAAACACTTTCAACAAACAATTAATAGAAGGAAACTACCCTAACATAACAAAAAGCCAACATTATACTCAATGGTGATCTTCTTCTAAGATCAAGAAAAAGACAAATATACCTGCTTTCACAACATCTGTTCAATATAGTATTGGAAGTTCTAGCCAGAGCAATTAGGCAGGAAAAAGAAAAACAAAAAGCTTTCAAACTGAAAAGGAGGAAGTAAAATTAGTTCTCTTTGCAGGTGACATGAAAATCCTAAAGATTACATACACACACACGCACAAAATGTTAGAACTAATAAAAGAATTTAGCAAAGTCGCAGGACAGAAAATCAACATGCAAAAATCAGTTGTGTTTCTATACACTAATAATGAACAATCCAAAAGGAAAATTTTTTTAAATTTCCACTGACAATAGCATCAAAAAGAATAAAGTAATTAGGAATTAACTGAACCAAGGAGGAGAAATACTTGTACACTTAAACGTACAAAACATTGCTGAAAGAAAGTAAAGACATAAATAAATGAAAAGACATCCCTTGTTCATGTATTGGAAGATTTAATATTGTTAAAATGTCAGTACTAACCAAAGTGATCTACAAATTCAATATAATCCCTATCAAAATTCTAACTTTTTTGGGCAGAAATAGAAAACTCCATCCTAAAATTGATATGACACATCAAGGAACCCCAAACAGTCAAAACAATATTGAAAAAGATGAACAATAATGGAAGGCTCATACTTTCTAATTTTCAAGTTTACTACACAGCTACAGTAGTCTCAACAGTATGGTACTGGCATAAAGACAAACATAAAGACCAACAGAATAGGATAGAGAGCCCAGAAACAAATTATTGCATATACAGTTAAATGATTTTCAGTAAGTGTCAAAACTGTACAATGGGGATAGGCAGTCTTTTCAACAAAAATGATGGGAATTCTGGACATCCACGTAAAAGAATGAAGTGGATCCTTACCTAACACCATATACAAAAATGAACTCAAAATGGATCAAAGTCTTAATTGTAAGAGCTAAAACTATAAAAGTCTTAAAAGAAAAGCTCAGGTGAAAAGCTTCATTAACATTGGATTTGGCAATCATTTCTTAGAGATGACATCAAAAACAGAAGCAAAAAAAAAAAAAATAGATCATATGTAGGGCCACAAAACAAGTCTTAACAAATTTAAGAGTACTGAAATCATATCAAGGATTGTTCTGACTATAATGGTATGAAACCAGGAATCAATACTACAAGGAATATTGGAAAATTCACAGATATAACACACTCTTGAACAACAAAGAAGTCAAAGAAGAAATCAAAAGAGACATCAGAAAGTATCTTGAGACAAATGAAAATGGAAACACAACATACCAAAACTTATGGGCTGCAGAAAAAGCAGCTTAAACGGGAAGTTTATAGCAATAAATGTCTACATGAAGGAAAAAGAAAGATCTCAAAGAAACAATCTAACTTTACACCTCAAGTTACTAGCAAAAGAAGAACAAACCAAGCCCAAAATTAGCAGAAGAAAGGAAATAATAAAGATTAGAGCAGAAATAAACAAAATAGCACTAAAAACACAGATCAGTGAAATTAAGTGTTGGTGTTTTGAAAAGATAAACAAAATAGACAAATTTAGCTACAATAACCAAGAGAAAAAGAGAAGACTCAAGTAAATACAATTGACCCCTGAACAACAAGAGTTTGAACTGTGCAGGTTCACTTATATGTGGATTTTTAAAAATAAACATAGTATGTGTATTTTCTTTTTACATATCTTTGAATTAACTAAGTGTGGGGAAAAGTTTGTGTTCAATTAGTGATCACAGTATGTGTAATCAAAAAGGGTCCTGATTCTATCCAAACTGTTTCAGCTTCCTGTCCTTGAGTGAGTCATTTATCAATGCCTTTGTTTTTGAGGCAGAGATATCAGTACATGGATTTTTGACTGCTCGGCAGGTCAGTGCCCCTAACCCCTTTGTTGTTTAAGGGTCAACTGCAGTTATAAATGGAAGAGGAGACATTACAACTACAGATACCACAGAAATACAAAGAATCATAAGTGATTATTATCAACAAATGTATGCCAACAAATTGGGTAACCTATGAAAAAATGGATAAATTGCTAGAAACAAACAACCTACCAAGACTGAATCAAGAAGAAATAGAAAATATGAATGGACCAATAATGAGTAAGGAGTAATCAAATACCTGACAACAATGAAAAGCCCAGGACCAGGTGGTTTCACTGCTGAATTCTACCAAACATTTAAAGAAGAATTAACACCAATCCTTCTGAAACTCTTCCCAAAAATTGAAGAAGAAGGAATACCTCCTAACCTGTTTTATGAGGCCAGCATTGCCCTCATACCAAAGCCAGACAAAAACATTACAAGAAAAGAAAACTACAGGCCAATATCCCTGATGAACACAGATTCAAAAATCCTTAACACAATACTAGCAACCCTAAATGAAATACTAGCAACCTGAATTTGACAACACATTAAAAGGATTGTACTCTGTGATCAAGTGGGATTTATCCCTGGGATGCAAGGATGGTTCAACACAGGCAAATCAATAAATGTGATACACCACATTAACAGAATAAAGGATAAAAACCATATGACTGTCTCAATAGATGCAAAAAACACCTTGGACAAAATTCAACATCATTTCATGATCAAAACTCTCAACAAATTGGGCATAGAGGAAATCTATATACCTCAACATAATAAAAGCCATATATAAAGGACATACCCACAGCTAACATCATAGCTTTTCCTCTAAGATCAGGAAAAGGACAAGGACGCCCACTCTCACCACTTCTATTCAACATAGTATTGGAAGTCCTAGCCAGAGCAATTTGGCAAGAAAAAAGAAATAAAAGGCATCTAAATCAAAAAGGAAGAAATTGAACCATCTCTGTTTGCATCTGTTGCATTTCTATATACTAACAATGAACTACTCAAAAAGAAATTAGGAAAACAATCCCAGTTATAATACCACCAAAAAGAGTAAAATACTTAGGAATAAATTTAGCCAAGGAGATGACAGATCTGTATACTGAAAACTATATGACATTGATAAAAGAAATCAAAAATTACACAAATAACTGGAAAGATATCCTGGGTTCATGGATTAGAAGAACTAATATTGTTAAAATGTCCACACTGCCCAAAGCGATCTACAGATTCAATGTAATCCCTATCAAGATTTCAACGGCACTTTTCACAGAAATAGAACGAACAATCCTAAAATTTATGTGGAACCACAAAAGATCCTGAATAGCTAAAGCAATCTTGAGAAAAAGTTCAAAGCAGAGGCATCACACTTCCTGGTTCCAAACTATATTACAAAGCCATAGTCATCAAAACAGTATGGTACTTGCATAAAAACAGACACACTGACCTATGAAAAGAATAGAGCCCCGAAGTAAAGCCATATATATGTGGTCAACTAATATTTGAAAAGGGTGCCAAGAATACACAATGGGTAAAGGACACTCTCTTTAATAAACGGGTGTTGGGAAAACTGTATGCCCATATGGAAAAAAATGAGACTGGATCCTGATCTTACATCACACACAAATATTTACTCAAACTGGATTAAAGACTTAAATATAAGACCTGAAACCATAAAACTAGAAGAAAATATAGGGGAAAAGCTACGTGACATTGGTCTTAGCAATCATTTTTTGGATATGACACCAAAAGCATAGACAACAAAAGCAAAAATAAGCAAGTGCTAAAAAGCTAAACTAAACTAAAGAGCTTCTCTACAGCAAAGGAAACAATCAACAAAATTAAAAGGCAACTTATGGAATGGGAGAACATATTTGCAAACCATATATCTGAGAAGGGGTTAATATCCAAAATATATTTAGGAACTCATATGACTCAATAGCAAAGAAAACAAATAACCCAATTAAAAAATAGCAAAGAATCTGAATAGACATTTTTGCAAAGAAGATATACAGGTGACCAATAGGCATATGAAGAGGTGCTTAACATCACTAATCATTGGGGAAATGCAAATCCAAAACCACAATGAGACACGATGTTGGTGAGGATGTGGAGAAATTGGAACCCTCGTGCTTTGCTGGTGGAAATGAAAAATGGTACAGCTGCTGTGGAAAATAGAACGGCAGTTCCTCAAAAAATAAGATATAGATGTACCATATGATTCAGCTATTCCACTTCTGGGTAAATACCCCAAAGAATTGAAAACAGGGACTCAAACAGATATTTGTATATAGCAGCATTTTTCACAAGAGCCCAAAGATGGAAACAACCCAAATGTCCATCAATGGATGAATGGATAAAGAAAATGTAGTCTAGGGACTTCCCTGGTGGCGCAGTGGTTAAGAATCCACCTGCCAATGCAGGGGACACAGGTTTGAGCCCTGGTCCGGGAAGATCCCACATGCCGCAGAGCAACTAAGCCAGCGAGCCACAACTACTGAGCCCGTGCGCCACAACTACTGAAGCCCGTGCATCTAGAGCCCATGCTCCGCAACAAGAGAAGCCACTGCAATGAGAAGCCCGCACACCACAACAAAGAGTAGCCACCACTCACCGCAACTAGAGAAAGCCTGTGGGCAGCAACGAAGACCCAACACAGCCAAAAATAAATAAATAAATAAAAAATTTTAATGTAGTCTATAAATACAATAGAATATTATTCAGCCTTTAAAAAAAGGAAATTCCAATACATGCTATAACATGGATGACCCTTGAAGACACTACTGTGATGGAAATAAGTCAGACACAAAGGACAAAAACTGTATCATTCCACTTACTTTGGGTACCTAGAGTAGTCAAATTCTAAGACAGAAAGTAAACAGTGTTTACTGGAGGCTGGGGAGAAGGGAAAATGGAGAGTTGTTGAATGGGTACAGAGCTGCAATATGGGATGATGAAAAAGTTCTGGAGATGGATAGTAGTGATAGTTGCAAAACAATGTGAATGCACTTAATGCCACTGAGTTGTACACTTAAAATTCAGATCTCACCCCTATCTCTCTGAATCAGATTCTCAGGGCTGAGGAAGTTAGAGTCCAAACCTCTCCATCTTCTTTTTTTTTTTTTTTTTAAACTCTAGTGGTGATTCTGACAAAAAAGATAGAATCAAGAATCACTAGTCAACATAATATTAAAGATGCAGGTCTAAAAATCTACAGCCGAGTTTAACCAACTGTGTAACAAAGTCCAAAATCTTGCTACATACTTGGAAAACATACTTGAGGTTACCTGGTCCAAGCCCCTATTGTCAGGAAAGAAGAATCACTTCTACAACAATCTGTACAGATGTTCACCTGGGGTCTGCATAATCATTTTCAGTGATATGACATTCACATCTTTGTGAAAGTGTCAAGCTTTTTCTTTGTTTGAAAACTTCAACTATTCTTTGTTATATTAAGCCTAAATCTGCTTTTTGGATGTCATACTTATTGAACTAATTCTGCCCACTAGAGAAACATAAAATACCATGTGACTAGACTAGTCTGTAAATTTTTTTTTTTTAATGTCAAATTAAATGTCAGCTGGTCAACCCTTGCCAAGTTCCATGTATCTATTTCCTTCAATTCTTCTTCACGGGACTTGTTTTCCAGGCCCTGCCCCACTTCACCTGTCTTCTTCCAGATACACTCTCATTTGCCCATTATGTGAATCACCTCAAGTCCAGTTTTTCTAAAGACCCTAGTGCTTTCAATGAATTAAAAAGTCTGTGCAAAAACATACAGACTATTGATATATGAGTTTTATTTAACTTCCCTCAATAACTTAAGCAATTAATCCTGCAGATAAATCTTTAAAATTCATTCTATGAAGAACTACCTTAGCTTCCTCAATGTATAATTATAGGCAGTCTATCCATACCTCCTGCCATGACTAGGTGACACCAAAACCTCTTACAAAGTCAATATTATTATTTTGACATTTGAATATAGCCAACTACAAGAACTGTTTCCTCACATGCCACTTCTAATCCAAAGGGTATTTTAGGGTACAAGTTAAAAAAATTAAATGTACTTTATTCTACCTACCAATTATAACATTTACAAATATCAGTGGTTTATAAAACAATAAAATTTTGGGTAAAAACCTCCAGAATTAAAACCAAGATTAGATTCTTTTGAACAGACCAGAGATTAATAACTGGCTTTGAAATTTTTCAGATAAAATAGAATTTATTCTGCCTTTAAATATTAAAATAATACTTAATTAGCTACAGAATATACATTTTAGAAAAAAATTAGTATATTTTAAAGAACAGCATTATTATTTACTAAGAAATCCTTATAAATAATATCATTATATAATTGGATAAGTATTAATGGTACTACTACACTTTTCCAAACTACAAAACTTTGAACTTACATTCCTTTATATTTGAAAACTATGCATATCTCAAAGTTTTTAGAAAAGCAAATGTTTATAGGAATAAAGAATTCATATTTAAATATTTCATAATAACAGATTTTTAAAAAATTTTATAAAAATTAAATTATTTTATTTACAGACAAACTGGCAAGTAATTAAGCAGAATCCCAAACATCATTTAGCATAACTTATCAAAGGATGGATTTTTGTTTGTTTATAATGACAGGTTTTGTTTTTTTTTTTAAGAGTCCAATATTTTCTTCTCTTTTGAGAAGTAAATGTACAGTATGAAAAAGTCTTCATGTCACTGACATATTATAGGAATTATCTAGTTTATAATCCATATTTATATACTTTAAGTATATTATCAACTTCCTTTGAAATTCAAAAATAGTTAAGATTGCTTGATACTTCATAAATTATACCACCTGTAAAATAACCAAAAATTAGATTACTCTCGAATTAGAATAATTTCATTTAAGATATAGTTTAAAAGGAATATGTATATATTCCTTTGTAGTATATACATACATGTAGTATACACATATATACTTCATGTATATACATGTATGCATTTA
Organism: Balaenoptera musculus; assembly: GCF_009873245.2. Classification (NCBI taxonomy): domain Eukaryota; kingdom Metazoa; phylum Chordata; class Mammalia; order Artiodactyla; family Balaenopteridae; genus Balaenoptera; species Balaenoptera musculus. The sequence continues at coordinate 55,656,450 of NC_045785.1, read as the reverse complement.
TATGTATGTGTATGCATGCATGCACAGTCTCTCTCTCTCTCACACACACACACACACACACAGAGTTTTCTTACCCCTGAACTTATCTCCAGGCCTTTTGGCTGACTTTGTTGTTGTTTATGATGTCCCGTGAGCAAGCCTCCAGCAGTAAGGTTTGGAAAGCTCTGAAGATAAGCCTGTGACCCTGAGAAATTTCCTTCTGCCATCCCCACCAAGGCTGGCTGTTTCTCCTGAGTGTTCCCATGCCCTGGCCCAGCTTGTCCAGCAATGTGCTGATTTGGAAGGAATGGTAACATGCCCATGCCAGCTGTTATAGTTGTTTGAGTTGGAATCAAATTAGATGCTGTAGTGAACCACAAATGCAAAAAGTTTTTGGTTAGATGAGGCTTATTCACAATAGTCCTTTCAATTTTGTCAAGTTATGGGCAAAATGTGCAGAAACCTATTTTTTTTACCTATTAGAGAATAGTTAAAATACAAAAGGTGAGGTTAAAGGTTATAAATTAGCAGCCTGCTGTATGGAAAAACAAAAACCTCTAATAGTAATCGTGCTTTTCCTATTTTCAACAACTTCCAGGAAAATCTCAAGGATATTATATTTTTTAGTTCCAAGTTTTAATTGTACATTTTAGAAGGTGAGAGCAAAATTTATATACTTTTTGGCATTTAAGTTATATCAGTGCCTTTTTTTTAATGCCCAGTCATTGTAATTTGCCTGCTTTCATATTTGAAGGGAATAATTAACTAAGCCTTCAGTTTAAAAGAAGGCTCTGACACTCAAAAATTAATAAAGTTACATTAAACCCAACAATACATTTAGTCAGCCAGCTTGTACCCACTCATTAAGAGTCAACTGTGCTATCTCTTCCCAGCTCTTGAGTTCAACGTCTTTGCATGAGTAATCTGAAATCAGCCATGGTTGGACTGTTTACACACAGAAATCCACAAATGCTACAAATCAAGACTTTTTTTAACCCAGAGAGCTGGTTTTTAAACACCAGCACACCACTGGTTTAAAAAAACATCAATATTTATGAATAGCTAAGCACCAAATGAAAGTTTAACACATTAAAGTTTTACATTGTTATTTACAGGGAATAACAAGAAATTCTGGAAGAAATAAAATTTTAATAGGAAAATTCTGAACCATTCCATTTTTTAAAACTCTATAGGTCAAAACTAAATGAAAAGAGCTAGTTTTGACAACTACCTTAATTAAATCAAAGTTATATTTTACAAATTCACTAAACAAATTTCTTAAATTATTTTTAGTACTAACTATTTAGAGATAGATTCTCAGTTCTATCTTTTAGCAATATATTTATTTGGACACTTTGAATTTTCAGTGTTCTTAAAGCAGCAGTGCTAAAGCAAATGGCTAATTATTTAATCCAACACAAATTATAAATATCTGTATAAGCTTTCAGGCATACAATATTTAATTTTTAGGACAGACTCCATCACACCCTAAAAATGTCTGTACCTGTCTGTGTACTGGTTTAACTTTTGCCCAATTCCAATAGTCTGAATTGATTATTTGACCATTTGACTTGGTTTTATGTACAAGAGGCTAAATACGCTACCCATATTTAACTGACTTGGTTTTTTTTCTTTTTTATCACTGGTGGACTTTCTCTTTTTTTTCCCCCTCAGCAAGCTCACTTCAAACAAATTTCAATTAAACTTCAAGTTGAAAGTGCCTTTCAAAATCACATAAGACATCTTGGTATACTACCATGCTATTATTCTGAAAAGAAAAATAATTGTTCTGTTTAAATTTGTTATATTTTAGAGGCACATAATACACATTTTTTTTTTACTACTAATTTGGAGCTCACATTTTAGAAATGATACAAATAAACAATCAAACTTTAAATTTACAATTACCAGATATTTCTTAATAAAAGCTAAGGGTTTCTTATCCAGGCAAAAGTTAAATGGATCCCTATGTAATGTGCTGTCAGCCCAGTGGGCAGCATGTCAGTCTCAAATAGATCTATGTCTTTGCCTCATGCTGCTGTGAACCTTCATCAAATATTAAAGCATATCCAACAGAGAAAGTCTTATCTTGGCATAGAAGCAAGTCCATCAATAAATAACTATCAATAGTATTCTAATATTAAAAATAGAAAAGCCAAGAGGGCTCTTGAAATTTTAAATGATTGAATAAAACTCAAATCTGACCTTCCTTTAAATAAAAGTAGAATACAGGTACACTATCTTTAAATCTCAAATCTGACTGTTTACTGACATCTCAGCAAATACACATCATTTACTTTTATGTGCTTCTCCAAGATGGCCCAACTCTGTTTTCAATGGAAGCGGTGACCCTATCCCTACTGCAGCTTGAAGTACCATAGCTGGGGGTTCTCCAAGTAAGCCTGGTTTCTGCAAAAGAAGAGAAGAAAAGACTTTTGCTCATGGCAGCAAGACATAACCTAATAAAAAAGCTACACATGTGAAAATTCATTAACAATCTGACCAACAGCCTGATTATAGAAAAGGAATGAACTCATTTCAAATGAAAAAAATAATTCCATACTTACATTATTAGTATGAATATTCTCAAACTTCATTAATTGTTGCTGTGTCAGTGGTACATGAGAAGGATTCTGAAGAAATAAATTAGAAGTATTACCCATAAGTGAGCTCTGTGAAAATGACAAAACATTAAGTAAGCTTAATTTTGAAGAGCTACTTGTTGTGTAATTCATTTTAAAGTTCAATTCCTGAGTTGATCTGAGCAAAAGCAACAGCTTCTTAATATTCTACTTTCTAATTACGGGCAACACTAATTAATTCTTTCAATAATACACAAGATGTGACCATACAGTCATGAAACTAATTCCATATCCCTTCCTTCTTTTCTTTCATCCTTCCTCCCCTCCCCTCACCCCTTTCTGGCTTTGATGTCAGTATCATTCAATCACTTATTTATTCATTTAATCATTCAACAAAGATTTATTGAGCACTTCTATGTGCCAGGTACTGTGCTACAATATGATCTGCCCTCATGGATCTTATAGTCCCCTGAGGAGGGGAGACATTAATTAATTATAAAAACATACAATTAAAAATGGCAATGAGTGTATGAAGGAAAAATACAAGGAGCTATGGGAACAAACAGTGGTGGAACTTGATTTAGATTGGTAAATTCAAGGAAGGTTTCCCTGAGGAACTAACTCTTGCACAGAGATCTGAAGGCTGTGGAGAAATAACTAGGTGAAGTCTGGGGGAACAAGGTGGTGCTGCGGTGGGAAGTATTCCAGGCAGAAGGAACAGCAGGAGCAAAGACCTAAGGAGAAGAGAAGAAAGCCCTTCAAGGACCAAAAGCAGTTCACCAGAGCTGGGACAGTGATACCTAAGGCATATGAGAGGCAGGAGAGGCCAGCTTAGACAGGCCTCAAGGCAAAATTAAGCAGTTGGTCTTTATTTTAAAGCAAAGGGAATATTGTCAATACTCTGGTCTCCCCTCCCATATCACTTCAAACCTTATTGTAATTAACTGTTTAATGCTTGTTTTCTCTATTTGTTGAAATTCTATAAGGATAAGGACTGTGAATATTCTGTTCAATGCTGTAGCCTCAATGACTAGCAGAGTGTCTAGTACATGTTAGATTTTCAATAAAATATGTTGAGTAAATGAATGAACCATGTACAGGTCATATGCTAGATTCTAAGAATGAAAAATAAACAAACAATAAGCCTTTTCCTTAAAAAGCTGCGTTTAGGAACAGACATTCATTCATTCAACCTATAACAACCCATTTATTATGTGTTAGGCTTGATTTGTAATTAGGCTTCTATATAGATGTAGCCTTAAACAGTACCTGAAATTAGTAGGTAATATTTATCTCTAATATTACGGATATTTATGTACACAAACATAGTTTAAAATACTTATCTGAAAAAGGTAAGAAAAAAATTTTTTACTCTCATAAATATATAAATTATTTCTATAACATTGATTAAATTTTAAGAATTAAGAGTTATTGTTCATTTATTTTTCTTTCTGTAAATACTTTTTTGAGTTAAGACCACATAAGACTTGTTTTGAGCTACTGAGTTATTTCTAGAAAAATATACCACAAAATATACCTCTTCCCTTCTTAATGCCCTACAAATAGGAATCAATAAATATATAAACTATGATGCTTTGATTACCTTAATTTGATCTGATTTCCTTATTAAGTTCTGTTTTTATGTAGGTACACTTACTACTAAGAATTTCATTTAAAAACAAAATACTCATTTAACTCCTTGAGAACTTTAAGTGTAAAGAACAAACAAAATATTCACTCCAAATTTTTGATGCTTCAGTACTCGATGCTATTTATATACCTGATGTGCTTTATTCAAATGTAAAAATGCAGGGGACATGGATGGATTCATCAGATGTGGCAAGCTGTGAGGTGTTCCAAGAACTGCTTTAAGAAAATAAAAGTAAAAATTTAACTTTATGATATATATGGAATTAAAAAAATAAATAAAACAAACTCCAAAAAGGGTAAATGAATATTTCTTTAAACTTTTAACGTATTTAGTGGAAGTTCAATGATATACTGACCTTGTCATTGTACAAGAAGTGACAGGCTCCTCTCCTTGTGATTCAACTCTAGAATTTGATTTAAAATTCCAACACCTTCTGTCTCAATGGTAAAACACCAAACCTAGCCTTTCTCTTCTCTGGCACTTAGTGCAAGAAAACTAATTCCACCTTTTAATAAGTATAATACTAATTGAACCCATGTTATTTGCTCAGTATTTTTGTTAGGTTTTTTTGGGTATTCTGGCAGCGGATCAGGTGGGAGGGGAAGGACAATATACAATCCTTGTCGTTAAAGCTTATAATCCAATTGAGAAGAGAATATGTACATTTAAAAATATTTCATAAAAAAACCTAAAGAAACAATATTGTACATAGTTGATAAAAGGAATAAATGATAACCATACTCTTTATCAAGTTTGTCTAAGAGTACAAATACCAGAGTACATATCAGAAGAGATATTTTAAGAACAGACAATATACAGACAAAAAGAACCATGAGATAGAAAATATATGAAGCAATTCATCTAATTATTAGATGTAAATTGTCATAATATACAGCTAATTAGAATCATAGAAGGTCAGGCTTAGAAAGTACTTCAAAAAGCACGTAATCCAATGATCAAACATATTTAAAATTTATACATAACGCTGCTACAAGTTCATTCATGCTTTAAAAACTTTGCTTCAAATTTTTGTTACTTGTGAAGGCAATCCATTACATCTTTGGAAAACTGACCATTAGAAAGCACTTTCTTTAGAATGAACCAGTTTCAATGATAGGTAATGGGAAGATTAGATCATTAGGATAAGTTGCTTATAAAGGAAAATACTGTTTATTAGGAAAGAGGGGTAAAGATCACCATTTCATAATGATTAAGGGGTCAATTCATCAATTAGGATGCAACAATCTTAAATGTCTGTGGACCAAATAACAAAGCTTCAAAATATATGAAGCAAAAATTTCTAGAACTGAAAGGAAAAGTAGACAAATCTACAATTATGGTTAGAGATTTCAATATCACTTCCTCTCATTTTTCAGACAGTCACTGTATTTTGTTATAAAACATTAAAATATTTTTTCACAGCTTTTAGTGAATATAGTATTTCCCAGTTTAAAACAACAACCACCAGAATTAAAACATTCTGAAAATGTCCACAGTCTCACATCTAACTGCCCTTACCCTTAGATCTTGGCTAGGTCTCCCATTGAGCCTCTTGCTCCCCTCAATAATTGATAGTATAAGATGACTGAAAACCAGTAAGGATATAGGAGACGTGAACAACACTATCAACCTAAAATTTATATACAAAGGATTATAAAGCTGAGACGAAGTGACAGAGTGGCATGGACTTATATATACTACCAAATGTAAAATAGATAGCTAGTGGGAAGCAGCCGCACAGCACAGGGAGATCAGCTTGGTGCTTTGTGACCACCTAGAGGGGTGGGATAGGGAGGGTGGGAGGGAGACACAAGAGGGAGGGGATATGGGGATGTATGTATATATATAGCTGATTCACTCTGTTATAAAGCAGAAACTAACACACCTTTGTAAAGCGATTATACTCCAGTAAAGATGTTAAAAAAAAAAACTGATTTGCAAGGCAGAAATAGAGACACAGACATAGAGAACAAACGTATGGACACCAAGGGGGGAAAGCGGGGCAGTGGGGGTAGTGGAGGTGGTGGTGAGATGAATTGGGAGATTGGGATTGGCATATATACACTAATATGTATAAAACAGATAACTTGTAACAACCTGCTGTATAAGAAAATAGTCTTAAAAAAAAAAAGAAAAGAAAACTGATGTTCATGGTCAAAAAAAAAAAGGATTATAGTAAGTAATGACCAGGTGTGGCTTACCGTAGGAGTGAAAGATTGGTTTAACATTCAAAAATCAATCAATATAATTCATCATGATAACAGACCAGAAATTAAAAAGCCACATTGATGATATCAATAAATGGAGAAAAGCATTATATAAATCCCAGCAATTATCATGATAAAATATCTCAGCAATATAATCCTTATAATCCTTAGTTGTTTTTTTTTTTTCTTTTTCCCTTTGTGGGATATTCGAAAGTTTAAAACGTATGAGTCCTAACTTTGGTGGCATCTCAGCTAAAAGAAAAAGCTAAAAGAAGAAAAATTTCCCAGCTTGAAAAAGGAAATCTGTGAATAAAAAACTATAGGTAACATAATGCTTAATAATAAAAGAATGAGTGCTTTCTCTGTAAGATCAGGAACAGGGCAAGGATGTCCACTCTCATCAGTTCAATGCACAAATTTTTCAGGAATTTCTATCAACTGCAATAAAGCAAGAAAAAAAATAAAAGGTATACATATTGTAAAGGAAGAAGTAAAACTGTGTTTATTTGTAGATGACATGATTGTCTATACAGAAAACCCTATGGGCGATACCTACTACTGATAGAAATAGAAAGCAAGACTGCAAGATACAAGATAAATAGACAAAATCAATTGTACTTGTATATGCTAGCAACAAGCAATAGGAAACTGAAATTTAAAAAGTAATACTATTTAAAATAGTATCAAGAATATATAAAGAACTCAGCAACAAAAAGGCACACAACCCTGTTTAAAAATGGGCAAAGAACTTGATTAAGCATTTCTCCAAAAGAAGACATAAAAATAGACAACAAGCACAAGAAAAGATGCTCAACATAATTAGTCATTAGGGAAATTCAAATCAAAACCATGATGAGTTGCCAGTTGATTCCTATTTGGATGGCTAAAATAATAATAATAATTTTAAAAACCCAGAAAGTAACAAGAGTCTATAAAGTTATGGAGAAATTGGAACCCTCATACATTGCTTTGGGAATGTAAAATGGTGCAGCCACTGTGGAAAACAGCTTGGCAGTTCCTTAACAAGTTAAACATAGAATAACCATATGACCCACCAATTCTAGTTCTAGGAATATAACTCCAAAAGAACTGAAAACAAATGTTAAAATGCTTGTACATGAATATTCATAGCAACACTCTTCACAGCAGTCGAAAAGTGAAAACAACTCAAATGTCCATCAATGCTATGTGCATACAATGGAATATTATTCAGCCACAAAAAGGAATGAAGTACTGATACATATTACAGTACTCAAAAACATCATGCTAAGTGAAAGAAGCCAGACACCAAAAGTCACACAGCGACTTCTGTTTATATGAAACACCCAGAATAAGCAAAAGTGTAAAGATAGAAAGCAGATTGGTTGTTGCCAGGGCCTGGACAGAGGAGGAAATGGGAAGTAACTGTTTCATGGGTCCAGATTTTATTTTGAGGTAATGAAAATGTTTGAAAGTAGGCAGAGTTGGTGATTACACAACATTGTGAATGTACCAAATGCCACTGAATTACTGACTCTGAATTCTGCCTCAGAAAATTACTGCAATAAAAAAATAGTATCAAGGAACATGAAATGCTATGGATAAATCTGCAAAAATATGTGTAAGATTTATACCCTGAAAACTACAAAATACTGCTGAGAGAAATTAAAGAAGACCTAAATAAATGGAGAGATATACCGCACTTATGGCAAATTGCTGTCAATTCTGCACAGATTAGCATACAGATTCAACACAATTCCAATCAAATTTCCAGAAGACGTTTTTCATAGAAATTGACAGCTGATTCTAAAATTTATATGCAAATACAAAGGACCTAGGATAGGCAAAACAAAGAGAAAAAGAACAGAGTTGAAGGACTTTCACTAACTGATTTCAGGACTTATTATAAAACTGTATATAATCAAGACAATGTAGTATTGATATAAAGACAGACATTTAGATCAATGGAATAGAAACAGAGATAGAGCCATATATATATGGTCAATTGATTTTTGAAAAAAGTGTCAAGAAATTCAATGAAAAAGGATAATCTTTTTTAACAAATGATGCTGGAACAACTGTAAAAAAAAAATTAACCTGGACCTTTACCTCATATCATAAACAACAATTAACTTGAAATCATTCATCAACCTAAATTTAAGAGGTAAAATTATAAAACTTCTTGAAGAGAAAACATATAAGAACATCTTGGCAAAGATTTCTTAGATATGACACAAGAAGTATGAATTATAAAACAAAAAATAATAAACTGGACATAAAGTATTTAACCAATAAACTGGTCAAAATAAAAAATTTTGCTCTTCAAAAGATATGGTTAAGAAAATAAAAGGACAACCTACAGAGTGGGTGCAAACCCATATATCCAATAAAGGACTTGTATCTAGGATAAAAAATCCTAACAACTTAATAGGAAGATAAACAACCTAATTTTAAAATGTACAAAATATCTTAAAAGATATATTAACAAAGAAGGTAAAAAGATGTCAAATTAGTACATTAAAAGCTGTTCAAAATCATTTGTCAAAAGGGATATTCAAATTAAAACCACAATGAGATAGCACTATAAACCAAATAGAAAGACTAAAATTAAAGGATCAACATATCAAATGTTGGTGAGGATACTGAACGAACTAGAGCCCTGGACACTGATGGTGTGAATGTAAAATGGTTCAACCACATAGAAAACAATTGGAAGAGTGTCTTACAATGTAAACATACACCTACCATATGACCCAGCCATTCCACAACTATGTCTTTATCCAAAAGAAATGAAAGCATAAGTCTACATAAAGATTAGAAGCAAATGTTCACAGCAATTTTATCTGTAATGACCCCAAACAGGAAATAACCTAATGTTCAACAAATCAATGAAAATGGAAATTGTAGAATGGAATACTACTCAGCATTAAAAACGGAACAAAACTATTGGTACATGCAGCAACATGGATGAATCTCAAAATAATAAGCCGAGGGCAAGAAGCCGTACGGTACATACTGTGTGACTCCATTTATATAAATTTCTAGAAAATACAAACTATAGTGACAGAAAGCAAATCAGTAGTTTCCTGGGGATGGGGGGAGGGGTTACAATGAGGCAAAAGGAAAGTTTTGAGAGTAATGAATATGTTCATTATTTGGATTATGGCGAGAGTTTCAGGGGTTATACATATGTTAAAGCTTACCAATTTGTACAATTTAAATATGTGCAGATGAATGTGCCTCAGTTATACCTCAAGAAAGCTGTTAAAAATACAATTTAGATTCTAAGTAATTATATACTAGTTAAACTTTAAGACAGACACACACACAAGGACAGAGAGAGAGAAATCTACAATATTTACACTATACTGTATTTTTTTAAGGTAGTTAGAAGGTCTGGATTGAAGAGAAAAGATCAGTACGGTTGAAGAAACATAAAGTAGGTGTAGGAGGAAAATCGACCTGACGGTCGAGCACACATTAGATCAGAAAAAAAGAAGGCAGACCGGAAAAGTAGTTAAAAGTTTACAGACTAGATCATATATAACAAGGTATGTATAAGTTGTGCAACAGAGAGGTTAAGGAAGGAGTTTAATCAGTAAACAATATTTAAGTACTTTTCACTATAAATAGCAGTTCTGTCCTAGGTGCCTGAGATGAACAAAACAGATAAATCTTTGCCATTATGGAGCCTCCTCTAGTCTAGTGGAAGAGAAGGCAATAAACAAGTAGATATGTGTCAGTTACTTGAAAAAATGATACAGTGAGAAAGAAGTTTGGGCAACGGTTTAAATACAAATATATCATACAGGCATACTTCAGGTTTGGTTCCAGGCCACTCCAATAAAGTGATTATCGCAATAAAGCAAGTCACACAATTTTTTTGGTTTCCTGGTGCATATAAAAGTTATGTTTATGCTATACGGTAGTTTATTAAGTGTGCAATAGCATTCTGTCTAAAAAACAATGTATATACCTCAATTTAAAATTCTAAAAATGCTAACCATCATCTGACAAAAGCAGTGTTGCCACAAACCTTCAATTTGTAAAAAAACATAGCATCTGTGAAGCACAGTAAAATATGGCACACTTGTGTGTATATATATCATATAATATAAACAAATTACAGAGAATTATGATCCTTTGTAATTATTTTAGTTTGTTCAGAGCCCTCTGTGAAGAGCTCAGGATATAGTAAGGGATATAGTTAAGATATAGTAAAAAAAACATAGTAAAGGAAAAACGAATGAAATTTATTGATTAACAAGATAGCTTGTCTTTCCTGAACACCAAGAAACTTTCCATACACTCTCTCTTTGCATGTGTTCAAGTAAGGTATGTAACCCTCTTCCCTGGCCATTCCAAACAAAGAAAAAGCTATCAGTGTAATAATGAAACATCTTTCTTAAAATTGTAAAAGTAGCACTAAAATAAAAAAGCCTAATCTCATATGGTCATACACCAACCTGAGTAGAAAAGCAGAGTGGAGAATACATATCTTAGATGAAAACATGAGACAAAAATAATTTGGGGGAGAAGTTACTAAAGATAGTCCAGGTGTGAACTATACTTTCTAAGAGACCCAAGAGTGTAATATACTTCTTTAAACTCTGATACAATCTTGGAGTGCATTAATAGAAATATAATGATCATAGGAAGGAAATCCCACTGCATTCTGTGCTGATTAGAACCCATCTATAGGATAAATTCATGTCTGTGTACACCATATTTCAGGGGAACCCAGACAACCTAGGTATCTCTACAAGAGGACAACTTGGTGGGGGCGGGGTGCTCTAGAGAGCATATCCTATGACATGTTATGTAAAGTCAAATACAGAGCTATAGTTTACAAAGAGAACAGAAGAGGTGTATAAAGAGAACCATACTCAATATTTTGTCAAAACACATAAGGGAAAAGAATCTGAAAAAGAAAAAAAAAAAAAATATATATATATATATATATATATATATATATATATATATGAATCACTTTGTTGTACACCTGAAACTAACACATTGTAAATCAATTATACTTCAATAAAAAAATAAAATAAATACAATTGTTAAAAAAGAGAACTGTTATTTATATTTACTTTCATCTTAAAATATAAAAATATTAAGCTTTTTTTTTTTTTTTTTTTTTTTTTTTTTAAGCTTTATCATTTCTTAATATATGGATTGACAAAGGTGCATTCATGTAATTGACATATAAGTGATACATATACTGTATATATCGGGGCTCTACTAAAAATATACTTTACTGATAGAGTTCCATAGTCAAAAAATAAATAAATAAAATGAGACCACTGGTCTGGAGAACAGAAGACAAAGAAAATCAAAGATGACTAAGGTTTCATGATAGCTGTCTTCAACATTAGAAGGCTTTTCTTATGGAAGAAGGAATAGATTTATTCTGTGTTTCCTCATAGGAAGAACTAGAATAAGTGGCTAAAAGTCACAGAAATAACCATCTAATATAAGGGAAAAATCTAGTAATTAAATTTGTCAAACCAGGGAATAGCAGCTTTGGAAAATAATGAGCTGCTCTATGCTTTGAGTAGTCAAGACATACAAAGGATATCTCGATACCATTAAAATTGTAGAAGTGGTATCTGACTGCATAGTAGGCTGAGCTGGACACCTCTAAAGCTACTTCTTACACAGAGATAATTGATGATTATATGAAGTACTTAATATGAACATTGTTGGTATAATAGAGAATTTAACTGGTCTTTGTCTTTGGTTACTGGAAGGAAAACTCTAAATCCTTGGAATTTCCCCAGTGATAGGAGTGTCTTTGTTATGCTAATGAGGTGACTCAGTGTGGGCCCCTAGATGGCTTCAGGATGGAGGCTGGTCATACCAGAAAGACCTACCATGTGATTAGAGGACTGGGGCTTTGAGCCATATGATATCAGCCTAACCTCCTGACTTCCAGGGAAAGGAGGGGGACTGGAGATAGAGTTCAATAACATGGCCAGTCATGCCTACATAGCAAAACCCCAATAAAAACTCTAGACACTGAAGTTAGTGCAGTAGGGAGTTCTGGCTAATTAATACACATGTGTGCTGTAAGGCAGATGTGCTCTGATTCCATGGGGAAAGAGCATAAAAGCTCTGCAGTCAGGACCTTCCGGTTTGGAAGCCCTAAGTCTCTTGATTAAGCTATTTCTGAATTACGTCTTTTATAACAAAACTGTAATCATAAGTACAGTAAGTTCCCTACATACGAACCTTCAAGTTGCAAACTTTTAAAGATGCAGACGTGTGTTCACATGTCGAATCACGTAAATTAGTTTACGTGCCTGGCGTACCTTGTCACGTGTGTGCATCCTCTACAAGTGGTTGTGCTTTTGTGTACTTTACTGTACAGTATTGTATAGAGTACAGTAGTACAGTATCTTTATTTCAAGCCCAGGATGTCCAGAAGCAAGCGTAAAAGCAGTGGTGATATAGCTGGTACTGCTAAGAAGTGCCAGGAATTGGAGGCCCAGAGAAAGGATGAAGAGAGGCAAGAGGAAGAAGAAGTAACTAAAGAACCGAAGAGATTCACGACGCAGGAAATGGCAAGGGAATTTTCTTTATTTGAGGAGGCACTGTTAGTTTTGAGGCACAGGACCGGAACGTAGAATGGTACACGAAGGTTGCAGCAGCCGTTCAGAGTGCAATCCAGTGCTACTGTGTCATCTATGATGAGAAAAGAAGGCCTATTACCCAGACATCACTGGATCATTTTTTCAAGAGGGTAGGTAGAACTGAATCCAGCAAGGAACCAGAACCTGTGCCGTCAACGTCAGGCCTGAGTGAAATTGCAGCTTGCCCTCCGTCTCCTATTGCTGATGATCCTTCAGCTCTGCCATCACTCACCTCCTCTCCCTCCTCCAGTCAGTAACTCTTCTTGCCTGTTCACTCGATGCCAGACCCTGTATGCCGGCTGTTGTACTGTACTACTGTACTTTTCAAGGTACTGTACTGTAAGATTTAAAATGTTTTATTTTTGTTTGTTTGTTTTTTACGTATTATTTGTGTGAAAAGCATTATAAACCTATTAGAGTACAGTACTATATAGCCCACTATGTTAGTTGGGTACCTAGGCTAACTTTGTTGGACTTAAAAACAAATTGGACTTACAAACGTGCTCTTGGAATGGAACTCGTTTGTATGGGGGTGGGGGACTTACTGTACAGTGCTTTCCTAAGTTCTGTGAGTCTAACAAATTATTGAACCTGAGGAGGTCACAGGAACCCCCAAATTTGAAGCGAGTTAGTCAGAAGTGTAGGTGACCAGGGGACCTCTGAAGTTGTGCCTGCTGTCTGAAGTAGAGGCAGACCTGTTGGGGACAAAGCCATTACTTGTAGGATCTGTGCTAACTCTAGTAGTTGATCGGGTAGTTGGTGCTAGAACTGAATTGCAATATACTAGTTGGTGTTAGACCAGTTGGAGCTGAAACAGAATAAGTATATTTAATCTAAACATTTGTAATCTAAAGCTTAGTATTGAATATAGGCATTCATTTCCTCATAATGATAAAAAATCCATTTTGTGTATGTACAGTTGTGAATTTCAAAAGGTAAACTCTTCTCAATGAATCCTAAATAGATATTTAATGTATGCCAATATTATAAAAATTTCATAATACTTAGAAAATAATCATGTTTTTCTCATTTTCTACAATTTCACAATGAAAAAGAAAGAGCAGAGAGGAAACAGACCTTTAGCACTTTCCAACAAAGTAATTCTGCCAAAAATATTATGTAGAAAAGTATCATATCCTTTGTTAATATAGGCTGTAACAATGTAGTATATTAAATATTACCTTATTAAGCCATGTGTTACCTGGTTTACAAATTCATGTCAACCAGTAACTAAACTGAAGGTTTAATATTTAATACTTATTAATAGTTTAAAAAAAAATCAGGAAACCCATAAGCAGTTTGTTCCTATCAAAAACAGTCAAAACATATTTTCACCTCAGATCATTAATTAAATTATATTTTATATATTCACTGATAAATTCTAGAAAAAATAAATATTTTTGGACTAATTTAAGTGTTTTTCATGTAAAAGAGCACAATTAACTTCATGCCAACATTCTACGTTTAATCAGCACACATGAAGTTTACCTGGTTTAACAGTTCGCCCGCAGAGCTGGGGTTGTAGAAGAACTTGTAACATGGCAGGGTTGTTTAAACTTTTCATAATTTGCACTGGATTTGGCTCTGGAAGTAAGCCCTTTTGATTACTGTGCATCTTCGATGAATACAGAAATAGAAAACATTAGAACAAGGATAAGCACAAAGATGAAACTGTAAAGGCTTTTTTCCAGAAATTCTCATTCATCTGATAAGATCTATTTTATGATAACCACAATTTGCTTTATATTATATACTTGTTTTATACATTCTACCACAATTCCTAATTATAATAAGATATTCTACCATACAACATACACTGAAATCCTCATAGAATGTTTCAGTTAAGTAGAAATTGGCTTTAAGAGGACTAATGATTTAGTCAGATAAATCTCTTCATACAAGTAGAAAGGTATCAGGGGAATCTGAATTTATTAACAGGGAGGTAACTTGTTGACACAGGATGAATACTTTGATACTGTAGAAGAACCTTACTACAATGTTGATCTAAAGTTTAATAATGTGGGATGCCTTACAAAGCAACATTTTTCTTATAACAAGTCTTTATTTCATTAACTTAATCCTCTAATATGAGACAAAGATGAACTGGCCTTACATACATGTAATTGGGTAGCTTCCTAAATATATGAAATTGCTCTCAGATTTTAAAAGCCAGCTTGATAGGTGAGAATATTAACATAATGATGTAAAAGGAAAACTATAAACTTCCAGCCAGGAGAAAATGGAGAACCGACAAGGACAACTGGATTCCCTCTCTCATCCCAAGCTGTGACAATAAGAGGGAGAGGGTGATGGATTGAGAACCTGACACTAAACCCGTGAGAAATCCCTGGACAGACACAAGGTAGTGCCTCAAGAGTATGAGAGAGGCTGGATCCACAGACAGGATAGCTTGGGGAAGGGCCTTTTAGTTGTGTAACTGTTTCTTCCTCCACATCACCCCCTAGGGATCATGGCTAGGAAAAAGCAGGAAAACAGCAGCATCAGTCCAGTGACTGCCTAGGAGCAGTGAATTAACAGCAGGGTACCGTGCAAATTCAAGAGACAGTGGGGACCATGTAACACTAGGTAGAGGCACCGAAAACTTCCTTCCCACATCCTCCAGCCTTCTCTACTTCCTTCCTCCCACTGGGCAGGGTGGAAGAGTTATAACTGAGCAAGGCAGAACTTGGAAAAGAGCAGGGTTGAGAGAAGATATTAAGAGGCTCTAAGGGGCAGGGTTGCCTGGCTGGGGTGGAAAAGGGCTGTGGTCAAGGCCAGATGGTCAAGGCAGAGGTTCTCAGCCCTAGGTTCCTGCCTGCCTTCCCTAAACCCTAGCTGAGACTAGCCTTCAGCACTCCTCCTCTATCTCCAGCCCCTCAACCTCTAAACACTCACATACAAAGAAGCCAACCGCCATACCCCACTACCAAAGGAGATATGTGTCCACAGAACAAAATAACTAGGCATCGGGAGAATGTAGCCACAAAAACTAAAGGCAACAAACTGAAGCACCTATAAGAGACAAAGCAGAATTAAAGGATAGGAAATAATAAGAATGCTAACTAAACATAACAGACATGTTAAAAAAAAGATAATATATTTTTATTGGTAACATGAAACAAGGACAAGCAGTTATAAAGAACAACCAATTAGAAATATGAAGTATGAAAAACACAACTGTTGGAGAAAAATAATAGCAGCCATCACTTACTATATATACTTGGCATTGTTCTAAGCATGTTACACGGATTAGATCACTTAATGCCCCAAAACAACTCTATAGGGTTCGTATTATTACCCCCATTCTGTAGGTGAGGAAACTGGAGAAACTCATGAAGCAGTATTCTTAACCTCTACTCTGTGCTTTAACAGATAAGTTAAACAGTAGAATATATGCGACTGAAAAACAAAATAGTGATCTGAAAGGTCAGGTCAAAAAAACTTCCCAGAATACATGAGCAAAGGATAAAGAGGGAAATACAAACAAAGTAAAACAGGTAATGAAAAATGGAAACAAAATAAAAGAGAAAACCAAGGCAATGAAGAGACTAGAAGTCTTAACCTCTATATAATAGGAGTCCCTGAAGGATTAGGAAAAAAAGGGAATCTTTGAAGAAGTAATGGCTGAGAATTTCCCAGAATTAAAGAAAAATTAAAGACCACAAAATGAAAAGGTTCCAAATATGATATAGAAAAACACACACCTGGCTACATTTTTTTGGTGTGAAATTTAAGAACATCAAACACCGCCCCCCAATACTAAAAACCTCCAGTGAGGAAGAACGTATCTCAAAAAAAAAAAAGAAGCAGATTAATATCATCTTCACTCTCAAAGCGTCAACCCTGGATTTAAGAAGGCAACAAATTAATATTTTCAAAGTGCTGCAGAAAAAAAACTTTGAATCTAGATTTTTATATTTAGCTAAGTTATTACTTAAATATGGAAAAGAAATAAAAAATATTCCCAGCCATACACAGTCTAAAAAGTTTTTACTACATGAAACCCTTTCTGAAAATGAGAAATGAGAATAAATGCATGATGATACTACATGATACATGGAAATTAGGGTTTGTAATATCACAGTTAATTTTAGTCTTGTATACAAAAGCCAGGACCATAAAAACAAAAACATTAAGGTTGGGAATTCCCTGGTGGTCTGGTGGTTAGTACTTGGTGCTTTCACTGCCGCGGCCTGGGTTCAATCCCTGGTTGGAGAACTAAGATCCCGCAAGCCATGCAGTGCGGCCAAAAAAAAAAAACAAAATTAAGGCAATCCTAAAGTAAAAATGTACTTCATGTACTCCCAATATGGTGGTAGGTGGGGTAGAAGGAAGAAGCAGGATGGAGTTTAGAATGAACTAAGTGGGAAGAAAGAGATACTGATCAACCTAGGGGTGTTAATAAGTTAGGAACAATCACCAGTAGGATAAAATAGAACATGTCACTCTCGAAGCAGAAGAAGAAAATTCTAATTTATCCAATAGTAGATGGGAAATGAAAATAAAGGAAAAAAGTATAGTTAAAAAAAACATGACAAGTGTTGGTAAACAGTACAGAGGTTCCTCATAAAATTAAAAATAGAACTACCATATGACCCAGCAATTCAACTTCTGGGTATTTATCCAAAGAAAACAAAAAACACTAACTCGAAAAGATATATGGACCCCATGTTCATTGCAGCATTATTTACAATAGCTAAGATATGAAAACAACCTAAGTTTCCAAAAACGGATGAACAGATAAAGAAAATGTGGTGTGTATATATATACAGACAATGGAATATTATTCAGCCATAAAAAAGAATGAAATTTTGCCATTTGTAGTCACATGGATGGACCTTGAGGGTATTATGCTAAGTGAAATAAGTCAGGCAGAGAAAGATGGGTACTGTATGATCTCACTTATATGTGGAATCTAAAAACAAAACCAAAACCAAAACCATAGATACAGAGAACAGACTGATGTTTGCCAGAGGGAGGGGGTGGAGGGTGAGTGAAATGGTAACGGGGGTCAAAAAGTACAAACTTCCAGTTATAAGATAAATAAGTCATGAGAATGTAATGTACTGCACAGTGACTATCACTACAGTTCATAATACTCTACTGCATATTTGAAGGTTGCCAAGAGAGTAGATCTTAAAAGTTCTCATCACAAGAAAAAAAAATTTTGTGATCATGTGTGGCGATAGATGTTAACCAGACTTACTGTGGTGATCATTTCACAATATATACAAACACTGAATCATTAGTTGTACACTTGAAATCTAATATAATGTTGTATATCAATTATATCTCAATTAAAAGAAATCTATATCAGAAGAATAGCTTTTAAAAATTCCTAGGTGGCTATAAACTGGAAAAAAACCAATAATTAAGCTAAAAGGAAATCATAACAAAAATTTGAAACATTCATAATATAAAATTTATGATACATAGGTATAGCATTAGTTATAGAAGTAAGCTTACTTTAACTATGTTCATCACAAAACAATCTAGGTTGAAAACAGAGGAGCTAACCACTGATAACATTAAAGATGGGCGGGGATGGGGGGGGTGGGGGGGGAGAGTAAATCCAAAGAAGAAAGAAGCAAGGAGATTATAAAGATAGGGCAAGAATAAGCAAAAGATAGAAAAAAGAGAAATAATGAACAAAACAAAAGCTGTTTCTTTGAAAGGCAAAATAAATAGTTTGCAAGACTGATCAAGGGGGGAAAAAAAAGGAAATGCAAATAAATAAAATATACAATAAAAAGAGACTAGACATGACAAATTTTAAATAAAATTTTATAAATAGCTATGTGGCAATACATTTAAAAACAGACAAAGTGGATAAATTTGTAGAATATAATCAAATGCCACATATAGCACACAGAGAAAAATGAAACTAATAAACCTAATATCCACAGAAGAAACTTAAGTGGTAATCAATGATTTCCTTCTGGAAGAGGCTCAAGGAGTAAGTCTACATGGTTTCATAGATGAGATCTCTCAAACTTTCAAAGAACAGATGACCCCTATTTTATGCAAATTGATCCATGAAATGGAAAGAAAAGGAGAAGGGGGAGAAAAATATGTAAATCATTTAATGAGGTCAATGTTCTCTTGATTCCAAAATTAAGTAAAAATGGTACCCCCAAATTTAAGCATTTTCACTTATGAGCACATTTGCACATACACCAAATAAAATATTATCCAATAAAATCAAACAATGAGGGCTTCCCTGGTGGTGCAGTGGTTGAGAATCCGCCTGCCAATGCAGGTGACACGGGTTCGAGCCCTGGTCTGGGAAGATCCCACATGCCGCGGAGCAACTGGGCCCGTGAGCCACAACTACTGAGCCTGTGCGTCTGGAGCCTGTGCTCCGCAACAAGAGAGGCCACGATAGTGAGAGGCCCGCGCACGGCGATGAAGAGTGGCCCCCGCTCGCCGCAACTAGAGAAAGCCCTCGCACAGAAACGAAGACCCAACACAGCCAAAAATAAATAAATAAATTTATAAAAAAAAAAAATCAAACAATGCATAGGAAAAAAATCATTATTAGGATTTACAACACAAGGATAGTGTAACATTAGAAAAACCTATCAATTGGATTCAGCACATTAATGAACTTAGGGAGAAATCACATAAAATTATCGCAATAGTTGTAGAAATACTCTGATAAACATCAATACCTACTTATGATTTTTTTTAAAGTCAAAAAACTTGATAAAGGATATGTACCAAGAACCTATAGAAAAAAAAATCAATGCAGCACATTACTCTCAAGACTGAGAAAAATCTAAGATTCCTCACTGTTACTAATATCTAATCACGAAGGGCCCTGTATGCCATGGTAAGGAATTGAACTTATGCACGCATTAAAGAATATTAAGCAAGAGAATGACATAATCTGGTTTGAGGATGAGAAAGATCACTCTTGTGGCACTGTGGAAGATGGATTAGAATGGGGAAGACTAACAACATGGCAACCACATAGCAGGTTATTCGAACCATCAAGGTGAGGAAAATGAGATCCTGAGTAAAGTAACAAAGATGCTGACAAGTCTCAAGGATTTAATAGATACCAGGAGGTGGAAGTGAAAGGATTTGCTAATATTCTCAACATCTTGATCTATGGAATAGGTGAAGAAGACCAATCATGATTAACTGAGTTTTTAATTCAGACAGTTCTAGTTTGAATGAACTGATGCCATACATAGATATTACAGACACAGAAAAGCAGGTCCCAGAGAAAAATAGTTTTCTTTTGGAAATGTTGAAATTGAACTATTTATATAACATAAAAAGGGACTGTTTAAATATCATTTGGAAATACAGATTTAGTGCTTAGAGCAATTGGGTCCAAAAATATATGCTTGGAAATCATCACTGATAGGCAATAACTAAAACCACTGGAGTGCTGAAGAGGAAGAAAGTGAGGAGGCCAAATACAGAAGTCTACTGACAGCAGCCCTTCGGAAAAAAGAAGAAAGGGATGGGATGGTTAGACAGGTAGGAAAAAAACGGTAGGCAGAATTCAAGGTAGTAGGCGGTTGGTTTTATTTTATTTTTTAAAAAATATTTATTTTATTTATTTTCCTTATTTTTAATTTTTTTTAGCTGTGTTGGGTCTTAGTTGCGGCACATGCGACCTTCGTTGAGGCATGCAGGATCTTTCACTAAGGTGCCATGTTGCGGCGCACCGGTTTTCTCTCTAGTTGTGGCGCACGGGCTCCAGGGCGCGTGGGCTCTGTAGTTTGTGGCACGCGGGCTCGCTCGTTGAGGCGCGTGAGCTCAGTAGTTGTGGTGCGTGGGCTTAGTTGCCCCGCGGCATATGGGATCTTAGTTCCCAGACCAGGGATCGAAGCCACGGCCCCTGCATTGGAAGGTGGATTCTTTACCACTGGACCACCAGGGAAGTCCCAGGCGGTTGGTTTTAAATGTTGCGAAGAAACCAGGCAAAGAAAGACTGAAAAGTACCTTTTCGACTGAATATTAAGGAATTCCTGTAATCTTAAAGAGAACAGATTCACTTGAATAGTGGCGGCAGAAACTATATTGCATTGGGCTGAGAGGGAAATGAGAAAAGAAGAAAAGGTGACTAGTGGGACCTAATTGTTCAAGAAGCTCCAGCTGTGAGGGAAAAGTATTACAAAGGCTCGTATTTAGAGAGGATTTTTAAAGGAAAAGATTTGAGCGTATTTATAAGCAGATGGGATAGAGCTAGTGAACAACAAGTGAAAATAAGTAGAAAGGTGAGGATGAAGATCCTTGAGGATAGGGGACATGGGCATGAGCCCCTGCTTTGGCAGGAGGAAGCACAGCCCTCCCTCCGAGAGAACAAGGATCTTTGTTTTGTTCACTGATGAATCCTAAACATCTCTAACATACCTAGCATGCAGAGGATACCCAAAAAGTATTTAAGGAATGAATGCTATTTAAGAGAAAAAATGGGGGCACTTTTGCTGGGGGAGTTTGAGAAAAGTTGAATGAATGAGTCCAGCACATGGCCTTTATATTTCTATAAAGTAGGAGCCACGATCATCGGATAGAAAGAAAGACAAAGACAGGAAAAGAGTGAAGATTTGAGAGAGTCACTGTAGAAAATGGAAAAGAGTGGCTGATGAGAGATAGCTAGTTTTGCTGGGGGATCAGCTATAAACAAATGCCAGACATTTGTAAGGCCACCAAGCCACCTAGTTGTTTCTTTTTCTCCAAGAGGACATAGTGTGCCGCCTGCAAAAGTGGGTGACTAGATGTATTCAGAATTGGAAACTCAGCAACTGTGCCATGTGCGCAAAAATGAGGCGCCACCTCCCACTACTTCTACTATGGATACTTATGAACACTGAAAAAGGGGGCACCCTGCACTCAAAACTTACAGAACAGGAACTCAAACATTTACTGAATAAATGCAATTTCCTCAAAATTTTTTCTTGAGATGAATACACGTTACGAAACAGTTTCTTTTTTTTTTTTATTAGCCAGTTTCTTCTTTTGTATTGACTCCTGGCTTGATTTGGCAGAGGTACCATTTAGCCAGTCAAAAAAAAAAAAAGAAGGGTATCTTTACATAATAAAAATATAATGAAGGTCCAATCAATGATTGACTAGTTTGGATAGATTAAAATACTACTTTAATTTTTTTATATCCTACAAAAAGAACAAACTTACCACGCGTTGAGCTGCTATCAATGCCGCTAATGTACTTCGCCCTGGTGCTCCCGGGGCACAGAAGGAAACTTGAACTTTGCTTCCGTTGATGGTCATACCATCAGCTGCTTGTTGAACCTCTTCAGCGTGCTCTGCAGTGCTATATTCAACCACCGCAAAGCCACCAACATAACTACCTTCATCCTGTGCAAGCTGATGTGATACGTTTATTAAAAAGGGCATTCTAATATTTAGCTAGAAATACTTACTTACAAGTATATCATCTACAAATTCAAGGACAAATGTCTCAGAGCACGATACTGGTGAAAATAATGTATTCTTTCCTTCTGAAAATAAAAGTTTACTAGTTGGGTAGATGCAGTCCTTCTAGAAGATGGGAAAAGTAAGATTCTGTCAGGTTTCTTTTTACTTCTTTGAATCTCTGATTTATTTTAAAAGTCAATGTTCAAATGATAATAGTCCCTATATATTAAGATATATATATAACTGATAATTTGTAGAAAAATATGGAACACAATAATTAAAACTTTCTTTAAAATAAATTCACCAGATACATAGATGATGAAACATGCTGAACAATTACTGGATAATATATATCTATGTAAAATAACATTTGCATTATCAAGAGTAGAAAGGTAGAAGGAACCACATTCAAAGTTTATTTCAATATTTTAGGCAGATCCCAGGAATTTGGTCAAGTATACCAAAGCAAACCTTATTTAGGAAAACTGTGCCCCAGGTCTGTTTAAAATACCATATGCAGGACACAACCTTTTTCTGAATGTGCCCTAAATAAACTCCTGCAATGCAGAACTCAATTTATTTCCAGTCACCCACCTGTTAAGAGTGTAAAAGAAGATACTAAAGTCCTGGATCTGTAAAGACTGGTACAAAGAGCAAAAGTAAGAACAAAATAAGACACTGAAAAGCTTCTAAGTGTAGAACATGTCTGAATCATCTTAAATACACTGATGCTATAAAGTGATAAATGTGAAAACATTCAGCTTGGTATGTCTTTGAGAAGACACATCTGCAATACTTCTATTTGAATTTGGCATCCCATAAATTGATACTACCATTAAATCATTTTTCAGTCCTTTTTAGTTTCTTTTCTTATTTTTGAAGCTTTTTGTGTAGTAGACCGAATTTCTATTTTTTCTTCACATTCTTCCTTCCTTTTAAAACTGTCCTCAAATATTTTTTTCCTCCATAAAACTTCTTCCATTCACATGGGAGAAAGGAAAATATCTACCTCTTCCAAACATTTCTCGTACAACCTCATTCCTTTTAACCAAACCAAATCTTAAAATCAGATTTGTAAAAGCCGTTAGTTCCTCTGGTCCCTTCTGACAACGAGGTAAGAAGACTGTGTCTTCCATACAGTCTATGTCAACCTACCAAGCGAGAGAGCCTGAGTTTAACAGATCTACTGATAAAGGCATTGTAAAGTGCCTTTATTAACCTTTTGAAAACTTCTAAAATATTTTTATTATTCCTGGTTCATTATAACCTTCATGCCAAATAAATTACACTATCATTTTAAGTCTTTCAAAAGACAAAGTCATTTTAATTCCATAGCGTCAGCAGTTTTAAAGAAGAATATTTCCATTCAGTATGAGAGCCATTTAAATATGTAATGGCCTGACTTGTGATCTAGTGAATTTTCCATTATTTTGAAACATTTTAACAGAAGCTAAATGATCACTCACAATTATTGTAACGTTTTATTTTTTTACCAGATGGAAAGCTAGACTAGATAACCTCTCAGTCGTATACAGTATATATTTTTGCCTATTCAGTAGAATATATTTAATTTTATTCAAAGTGCTTGAAAATTCTTACCAGTGTTGTCAGTTTTCAGGATCTTCTCTAAATGTCTCACTTACCATGACCCCATTAAGATAGAATAATGCATTCTTTTTACACCTCATAACACTATTCTATTTTCCATCGTATCACTCTTCAGACAGGATTTACAATTATTTACTTACTTGTCAGTCTCTTTCACAAACTTGTGCGGTATTAAGAGAGTATCTTTCTATCTCTATATTTCTGACATTTAGCAATATAGTGTCTGGCACTGAGAAGGTGATAAACAAAATGTGGGTGGATAAAGGGATCAATGCATGAATGGTTCAAGAATGAATGGAATGAGAAGGTGGATGTGTTAAGTGATGGGTTTGCTAAGACATACTTAATTATATAAAGACAATATAGTTTGGCCCATCAACAAAAGGGATTGATTTAAAATTTACCATCATATGAATTGGGAGATTGGGATTGACACATATACACTAATATGTATAAAATGGATAACTAATAAGAACCTGCTGTATAAAAAAATAAATAAAATTCAAAAATTCAAAAAAAATACAAAAATAAATAAATAAAATTTACCATCATATTAAAGTGTTCATTACAGACTCAATTAGAATTAGATTATCCATTGTGATATTTACGTAGGTATAATAAATACGTGAGTGCATGCAGATACATACGCAGATATTTCAAAATATTTCCAATGATGCCTTAAAAATACATACCTGGCAAAACACAGGTTTATGGATACTGGAAAAAAACTGCAGCAGCTCCGCTGAATCCCTGTAGTCACTAGGGAGTTTATCTATACAAAGGCACTTAGAATGAATGAGCTCTGTGGCCAAGAGATTAACATCCATCCACTGTGCAAAGAGAGCTGATGCTCCCAACTGTTTACCCAATAGCTCCAATCTAGCCTTTGCAGCAAAGTCCTTTTTCATGTATTCCACAAATCCATAGCCTTTGGAATGGCCAGTAACTTCACTGTAGACCAGAAAGCATCTCTCGACATTTCCGTAAGCACGAACAAGTTCTTCAAACTCTTCTAACGTAAAAGAAGCGGGCAAGTTGGTAACACATAGCAAAGCATCTGTTGGCTGGAGCTGGACTATTAAGTCTTTTCCTCGAAACGAATATTGATGAAACATCTGAATTGCATTCTGGGCTTGTTCTCCATTCAATAAGGTAACAAAAGCTGGAAGAAGATAAAATGAACGAGAGTTTTCTGAGCCAGTGTTTTCAAGCTTTTCTGACCACGACCCACGGTAAGGAAATACATTTTATACCTGTGCCTCAGTACATACATACATACATACATATATTTCCAAAACAAAAGTATCAGGAGGTAATACTCCTATCATGTGCAATGCACTCTGATATTTTCTATTCTATTTCATTATTTTTAAATGCTGACACCCTCACTTAACTAATTTCATGACCAGTAACTCAAAAAGTATACAAATTATATTAGGAGCTCCACTCTAAGACACCACAATATTCGGGGGTGGGGGGGTGTGGTAATCTTTTCAAACTACATACAGACTTGGTATTTTTCCTCAGTTAACACGTGATGCAAAAGTTTATGAACTTTTGTTTCTTCTCAGAGAGTTCTAAAAGACCCTATTTGATAACAAGAACCTAAAAAACAAAGGCATAGCAAAAAGACACCAAAATGCCCAGAGGAAGCCAATTCTCCAATTCAAGTATATGTTTCCTTAAAATAAAATTAATTACATTGGAACAACACACACATACACACAATTTGGTATGCTTTTTGGATGAACAATATGGTATGAAAAGATCACAGGAGTATTATGATATTGACAAGTAGCTTAACTTTGAATCTTTGGTAAAACAAACCCCCCAAAAATTAAAAAATCTGTCCTGTCTACCTAATGAAGTTGTTCCAGCATTAAGCAACAAATACACATGACAATTTGCAAAATCTAAAACATGATACAAATATACAGTTCTAAATCAATGAAATATCACACGGACATGCGTATCTGATAAGATTTTTGAGCAATATTATAAGAAAAATTTAAAACCCCAAATAAAAGAAACAACACAGGGCAAACCACAAACTACAAACACACTGCTCTCTCAACCTTCCTACCTCTCCCTCTTCTCTCCCTCTCTGGGACACACAGTGGAGCAGCTCCATACGAGCATCTAACTTACCCAAATTCAATGATAACAACACGGCAAATATGTGCAAAGCAAGAGAGAACGAAGAATTTAAACAGTGTGGACAATCCTGCCCATCATTTCACTCAAACTGCTCTTCCCTCAGCTGGTCTTAGTGCCCACGCAGCTCTTAGGCTGAGCATCTCACCACACTTTAACACTTAAAGAAACTCATTTTTCATTTAACATGATCTCCACATACAAGGAAACTACTTACAAAGGAATAGCTAACTCTTCCAACACTAGGGGAGAAAAATGGCTTTGCTGCACTTATTGAGAGACTATCTCTTGGTTTCCAATAACCCCTTTTAAAGAACTTGAGTTATTTTGATTTTATGCCTTCCTTCCCTTATGCTGACACAGAATACCATTTAATGATATTTTGCTAAAACCAGCAAACAAGCCAACAACAATTTGTAAATACTGGTTATGTTCCTATACCAGCTCATAAGCTCATCAGTTCACATTTGATTTGAATTCTCTGGGTATTTGAAACTGTTAACCATTCCCTTCCTTAACTTCCTTGATAAAGTCCTTCCTGATTTTCTTCATACCTGTCCAAGCGCTCCTTCTTCCATTTCCTTTGCTAGATTTTTCTCCACTCACACCACTCACACCTGTAAGGTGGTAATCTTTTTTTTTATTTTTTATTGGGGTATAGTTGTTTTACAATGTTGTGTTAGTCTCTACTGTACAGTGAAGTGGAGTTCCCTGTGTTATACAGCAGGTTCTTATTAGTTATCTATTTTATACATATTAGTGTATATATGTCAATCCCAATCTCCCAATTCATCCCACCTTACCCCCCCCCCCACTTTCCCTCCTTGGTGTCCATACGTTTGTTCTCTACATCTGTGTCTCTATTTCTGCCCTGCAAACTGGTTCATCTGTACCATTTTTCTAGATTCCACATATATGCGTTAATATACGACACTTGTTTTTCTCTTTCTGACTTACTTCACTCTGTATGACAGTCTCTAGGTCCATCCACGTCTCTACAAATGACCCAGTTTCGTTCCTTTTTATGGCTGAGTACTATTCCATTGTATACATGTATGTAAGGTGGTAATCCTTAAGGTTGCTTCTTGGCAGAGTCACACACAGTGACAGCCATATGACTGTACCCAGCAGCCCTGAGCCATCAACCTCTCTTCTCTATGCCCTCTTCCCCTGGGCACTCATGTCCATGCCCATTTATTCAGTGTCATGTACCAGGTACTGTGTTGGGCACTGGAAAGGAGTTGGTGAACAAAACAAATAAGATCCCTTTCAACAAGGACCTCACAATCCAATAGAGGATGATAGAGATTTGACAGAGAGTTACAAGTGTAATGTTATCAAAGAGGAAGTATGAGGGCTATGGAAGCAATTAAGCAGAGCAAAATGGCTAGTCTGGGGGCTCGTAGAAAGCCTCCTATACCCCGTTAACTCTTAAATCTATGTTTCTAGTCCTCAGTTCCACATATATCCACGTACTGATTCACACATGACCAAACATAACTCACGATCTTCATCCTCTCCCTGTCATTCCCCTAAAATCCCAACATTGTTCAGCTTCCTTTATTCTCTATTTCAGTTGCTAGCATCACAACTCACAAATCAGAAACCTGGGAGTCACCCTAGACCCTGTCTCCTTTAACTCCCACATAAAAGGAATCCTCAAATTCTACCCTCCAAATAGGTCTTGAATCCATCCTCTTTTCTTCATTCTTCTAGCTTTTCCTCTTTTTCCACAATGACAATAAAGCGATCTCTCAAAAACAAAAGTTTAATTGTGTCTGTTTACTGCCTAAAATGCAATCATTTGGTATCACTGATAAAGCCAAGCCTCAGCACAGTTATCATGTCCTACCAGGCCACTTTTTTTTTTTTTTTTTTTTTTTTTTACCATGATCAAGTTTGGTTTATTTCAGGAATGCAAAATTAGTTTTATTTTAAAATAGCAATCAAGGGTATATGGGGACACGTGCGCACACACAGCCGATTCACCCTGTCACACAGCAGAAACCAACACAACACTGCAAAGCAACCACATTCCAACAACGATGTAAAAATAAATGAATAAATAAAATAGCAATCAATATAAGTTGCCACATTACCAGCACAGAAAAGAAAAATCACAGAGTATCTTAGTAGATGCAAGAAAAGATATCTGATAAAATTCAAAGTCCATGCAGGATAAAAATTCTTGGCAATCAGTGGAAAAGAAGGAAACATCCTTTATCTGTTAAAGAATGTCTATATGGAACCTACATCAAAATTAACGGTGAAAGCCAAAACCATTTACTTTGAGATAGGGAATAAGGTAAGGGTTCTTGTCTCACTAGTTTTATTAACATGGAATGAAGGCCTTTGCCAGTGCAGTAGGACAAATGCAAGAAGTAAAAGACACAAGGGTTAAGAGGAGAGAAATAAAGCCTGTGTGAAAGATATGTTTGAGTGTGTAAAAAATTCAAACGAACCCACCAACAAACAATTAGAATATGTAAGTTTAACCAGGTTGCCTACCAGGCCCTTTTGATCTGACGCCAGCCTCATTAACTGCCATACTTCCCTTCCCCACCACATATCTTTATTCTCCAACGACACTGAGTTGTTTGTAGCTCCCTAGACAGCAACTTGTTTCAAGCATCTATATGTTACACATGTAATTCCCCTGCCTACGAGATCTCCCCCAATATCTTCAGCCACTCAAACCTTTTAGTTGGCTTTCAAATCCAGCCCAGGGGTTAATGCACCAGGATCTCCACGAAGCATCCCCTGATGTTCTCTTCCAGTTAGAGTTAACCCTTGTTTTATTATACCTCTGTATTTTGAACATTGAGTGGATTATTGCACACATCACACTTTATTATAATCTATTTGTTTAGATGCCTGCTATCCTATCAACTGTGAGCTCCCTAAATTGCTAATGAATATATCTCCATCAGCTACCATAGTGTCAGGCACACAGCAGAGGATCTGTAAGTGTCAACTGAATGGATGAATGTATACATGCATAGATTACCTAGTACATTTTAAAACTGACAACTTCTTATTTTCCTTCCCTTAGGTATCTGCATTTGCTCAACCCAAATAAGACAAATGAAGCAAATTTAAAAGTCCAGGCAGTAGGAAAAAGAGGTCATTGATTCTCTTCTATAGCTTCTTCCATTTCTTTTCAAGGCCATAAATTCTCTTAAAAAAAAAAGTCCAATTTTCTCACATTGACTCTGTGGAAGTGAAAGATGTCACTCTACAGAGAAAAGGCTATAAGGGATTTGGAGATTAGTTCTGTTTCCATTTTCCTACCAAAATTTTAATATTCGACGATTGGTCCCAATCCTTTCACAAGTCATAATTTTATTTATCCTTTTGCCATTGCTTGCTCCACTAGTTAATTTATTATTGGGACAAATTTGATGGCAAGCATGCAAAAACTTTTTTCCCTAATGTATCCTATTTTAATACAATTATTTCTTCTTATCTATAACAGAGAGCTCTGGTTTTAAGGTCACAGTTTATAACTGTAGCCATCCTTTATTAATCTATTTATTATTATCTGTTTCTTCAAACACCACCATAGCTCCTGAAATCCAAGGCAATGTCATTTAATACAATTACTGAGTTTCTTCGTTGTATTATTCTAGTGGGTGATTTTGGCTTTGTAGTATACATCTTTAACTTAACAGTTACCATGAAGTGATACTGGTCTCTTTGTGTATAATCTAAAAACTTTACAACAGTATACTTCCATTCCTCCCCTCCCAACCTTTGTATTTTTGCCATGCATTTTATTCCTACATGTGTTATAACCTCTACAATATAGTGTTATTATTTTCACTTAAAACAATTATCTTTTAAAGAGATCTGAATATTAATAAAACAGTCTTTACACACATAAAGACAACATCTGGTATTCTTCATTTTTTTGTGTAGATCCAGATTCCCATCCAGCATCATTTTCTCCATGCTTTATTAAAGGACTTCTTTAAATACTTCTTATAATGCAGGTCTGATGGTGATGAATTCTTTCAGCTTTTATATGATTGAAAAACATCTTTCTTCACGCTGATTTTTAAAGGATATTTTTGGTGGGTAAATAATTCTGTGGGATTTTTTGAGGTATAAATGACACATAACATTATATTAGTTTCAGGCGTACAATTAATAATCCAGTATTTGTATATACTGTGAAATAATCAATGCAATAATTCTAGTTAACATCCATCACTATACATAGTTACAAAAATTTGTTGGGGGGGTGCGGATAAGAACTTTTAAGATCTACTTTCTTCACAACTTTCAAATACGCACTATAGTATTATTAACTATAGCAACCACACTGGGAACTTCCCTGGTGGTTCAGTGGATAAGACTCTGTGCTCCCAATGCAGGGGGACCAGGTTTGATCCCTGGTCAGGGAACTAGATCCCACATGCATGCCGTAACTAAGAGCCCGCATGCTGCAACTAAGAGCCCGCATGCCGGAACTAAGAGCCCGCATGCCGCAACTAAAGATCCCACATGCGGCAGTGAAGATCCTGTGTGCCGCAACTAAGACCCGGTATGGTCAAATCAAACAAACAAACAAACTATAGTAACCATGCTATACATTACATCCCCATGACTTAATTATTTTATATGGAAATTTATACCTTATGACTCCCTTCACCCATTTCGCCAACCCCTATCCCTAGCCTCTGGCAACCACCAATTGTTCTCTGTATCTATGAGCTCGTGTTTTTTGTTTTTTGGTTTTTTTAGATTTCACCTATAAGTGAGGTCCTACAGTATTTGTCTTTCTCTGTCTGACTTATTTCACTTAGCATAATACTCTCAAGGCCCATTCATCTTGTCACAAATGGCAAGATTTCATTCTTTTTTAAGGCTAAATAATATTCCATTGTCTATATACACCACATCTTCCTTATCCATTCATCCATCAGTAATCACTTAGGTTGTTTCCATGTCTTGACTATGGTAAATAATACTGCAATGAGCATGGGGGTGCATATATCTTTTTGAGTTACTGTTTTCGTTTTCTTCAGGTTAATAGCCCAAAGTGGAATTGCTGGACAAATGGCAGTTCCATTTTTAATTTTCTGAGTGATCTCCATACTGTTTTCCAGTGGTTGCACCAATTTCCATTCCCACAAACAATGCACAAGAGTTTCCTTTTCTCCACATCCTCTCCAGCACTAAGTTCTTGTTGTCTTGATAATAGCTATTCTAACAGGTGTGAGGTGATATATAATTGTGGTTTTGATTTGCATTTCCCTGATGATTAGTGATACTGAACACCTCTCCATGTATCTGTTGGCCATCTATATGCCTAATCTGGAAAAATGTCTATTCAGATCCTCTGCCAGGTTTTTAATCAGATTGTTTGTTCTTTTGCTATTGAGTTGTATGAGTTCTTTATATATTATGGATATTAGCCTCTTATCAGATATATGATTTGCAAATATTTTCTCCAATTAAGTAGGTTACCTTTTCATTTTAATGGTTTTCTTTGCTGTGCAGAAGCTTTTTAGTTTGATGGAGTCCCACCTGTATATTTTTACTTTTGTCGCCTTTGCTTTAGTGTCAAATCCAAAAAATCATCACCAAGACTGATATGAAGAAGATTACTGCCTATGTTTTCTTCTAGGAGTTTTATGATTTCAGGTCTTACATTCAAGTCTTTAATCCATTCTGGGTTTATTTTTGTATATGGTGTAAGATAGTGGTGCAATTTCATTCCTTTGCCTGTGGCTGTCCAGTTTTTCCAACACCAATATTGAAGAGACTATCCTTTTCCCATTGTATATTCTCGACTCCTTTGTCCTAAACTAATTGACCATGTATGTGGTGGTTTATTTCTGGGCTCTCTATTCTTTTCCATTGATCTATGTGTCTGTTTTCATGCCAATACCATACTGATTACTATAGCTTTATATTACAGTCTGAAATCAGGGAGTGTGATGTCCCCAGTTTTGTTCTTCTTTCTCAAGACTGCTTGGGTTATTCAGGGTATTTTGTGGTTTCATACAAATTTAAGGATTATTCTATTTCTGTGAAAAATGCCAATGGAATGTTTGATGGGATTGCACTGAATCTGTAGATTGCTTTCAGTAGTGTGGACATTTTAACAATATTAATTCTTCCAACCCATGACCATGGAATACCTTCCATTTGTCTTCAATTCCTTTCATTAATGTCTTAATAATTTTATGGTGATCTTTTTTTCCTTTCAGCAAAGAAAGAAAAGGTGTTGCCCCATGGTCTTCTCATTTGCACTGTTTCCAATAAATATGCATCATCGTTATCTTTTTCCATCTAAATAATATGCCCTTTTTTGGGGGGCACTGTTTTTAAGATTTTTCTCTTTATTACTAATTGCAAACAATTTGATTACAAATGTACCTTATTGTAGTTTTTGTCGTGTTTTTGTGCTTGAGGTTGGTTAAACTTTGGGGATCTCTGGGTTTAGAGTTTTCATCAAATTTGGAAAAATTTCAGCCATTAATTCTTTAAATATTTTTACTGTACTACTTGCTCTCTCTTACAGAGACTCCATTACTCCAACATTAGGACTCTTGAAGTTGGCCCAAAGTTGACTGATACTCTGTTCATGTTTTATAGTCTTTTTTTCCTCTGCTTCATTTTGGTTGTTTCCATGTATTCACAATCACTAATCTGTTCCTCTACAATGTCTACTCTGCTAGTTAATCCCATCCACCCATCCCATTTTTCATCCTGGACATTGTAGTTTTCACCTCTAAAAGTGTGAGTTAAGTATATTTTAATATCTTCCATCCTCTATTTAATATGTTCAATTTTTACTATAAATTCTTGTATATATGAAACAGTTATAAAAACTGTTTTAATGTCCATTTTCATTAATTCATCTGCTTCAATTCCAGGTCAGTTTTGATTGATTGGTTTTTCTCCTCATTATGGGTTGTATTTTCCTGCTTCTTTGCTGTACCTGGTAATTTTTAATTGGATACCAGACATTGTAAATTTTTACCTTGCTGGGTACTGGATTTTTTTTGTATTCATATAAATATCCTTGAGTTTTGTTCTAGGTTGTGGTTATCAGGAACAAGCTTGATCCTTTCTGGTCTTGTTTTTAAATTTTTAGCATCGTTAATCTAAAGTCAATTTTCTCCACTCTTGAGACAAAACACTTCTGAATACTCCTTCTAATCAACCACCAATTATGCTGTCTACCATCCTCACTGGTAGCAACAGCACCATTCCCAGCTGTAAAGCCTTTGTCAATATTTATAACATTGAAGTTGTACATAACCTACAAACCCAGTAATTCACTTGTGGAGAAACAGTTGCAATGAATACTAGAAGTAAAAGCATATTCATTGCAGCATTATTTAAAATGCTGGAAAAGTTAAAGCTTCCTAAATGCCTATCAGTAATGAATAGATTTATCAATGGTAATAAACTGACAGGACAGAATAATATGTAGTAGTTTAAATCGATGAATTAGAGCTATATGTATCAATGTGGAAAGATTCAAAAAACAAAATAGAGGTTAAAAAAAAAAAGCAAGTTGCTAAATGAAAACTACAGTAGAATACCATTTACATTTAGTTTTTAAAAACACCAAGTACAACACTGTTAACTTTACATATAGTAAAATTTCAGGCATTAGATGGGATGCCTTGGCAAGAAACAGCTTCACAATTTCAATGGCTTAACAAAGGGTTTTTTTTTTCCTTGTTGCTTTTCATGCTGCATATCCCATGCTGAAAGGAAGGAAGGAAGGAAGGAAGGAAGGAAGGAAGGAAGGAAGGAAGGAAGGAAGAAAGGAAGGAGGCTTTGCTCATTATAGTCACTCTGGGACTATGTTTAAAGAGGGTCTACAACCTTCCTCAATCACTTTAGCAAGTGGAGGGGTGAGCAGTGAATCACATGCTAGCTCTGAAATCTTCCACGTGGAGGGGATACACGCCATTTCCACTGCACTTCATTCATCGAAAAGCAAATCACATGTCCATTGGTAACTTCAAGGAGGCACAAGGAAGCACTGTCTTACCTCATGACCAGAAGAAAAAGAAAAAAAATCTGTGAACAGCTCTAATGATTACCACAATCATTAGAGGGAGGGAGGGAATGGAATCAGAGAGGGGGTAGGAACTTGATTTCATCTTTAACTATAATGTCTTTTTTACAATTTTTTTATAAGTCAGAAAAAATAAATGCAGAATTCCTGACCATACCATCAGAGGTATTCATTCAGTAGTACTACATTAGCGCTCTAGCATCTATATAATATCTTTAAAGACAAAAAAAACCTTAAAAAAACTTTTTAAATTGAAGTATAATTGACATATAACATTATATTAGTTTCAAGTGTACAACATAATGATTTTTTTTTGTTGGCCAAGCCACATGACATGTGGGATCTTAGTTCCCCGAACAGGGATTGAACCCACACCCCCTGCAGTGGAAGCATGGAGTCTTAACCACTGGACTGCTGGGGAAGTCTCCCATAATGATTTGATATTCTTATATATTGTGAAATAGTCACCACAGTAATTCTAGTTAACATCTGCCACCATACATAGTTAAAACTTTTTTTCTTGGGATAAGAACTTTCAAGATCTACTCTCTCAGCAACTTTCAAATATGCAACACAGTATTATTAACTGTGACAAACAGTCACCATCCTTATATATTACATCCCCAGTACTTCTTTATTTTATAACTGGAAGTTTGTACTCTTTGACTTCCTTCACCCATTTCATCCACCCTTACAAAAAACATTTTAAAAGCATAAAATACTTCAATAAAACATTTGCTAATTTGGGAGTCAGTATATATATAATGGTTATATCATCCTCCATACATTTCCTTATTTTTTTAGCATCTCAAAGAGAGGTTTTTTACATATCATATGTACACAAAGAAAATAATCTAGTTTAGGCTTTTAATCTCACAGATATAAAACTAATGTGCAGAAAAATTAAACGATTTTCCCAATTTGTATAACTAAAGGTCAAATCACATAATTTACTCACTAAGTCCATTAATATATTATTAAAACTGAAGGATACTTAACATATAAAAAACACTCATTAAAATGTTACAACATATAACATTAGAACATTCATTATAAAAATTCATAAAGCTGTAGTAATATTATATTATTTATTTATATTTTAAAAAACCAATGCAAATTCATTTTTTTGCCTAATTGTTTATTGAGTTATAGTTGATTTACAATATTATATTAGTTTCTGGTGTATATCATAGTGATTCAAATGTTTATAGATTATAAACAGGTCTATCCATGTGTTGCAAAAGGCAAAATTTCATTCTTTTTTTTATGGCTGAGTGGTATTCCATTCTATATATGTACCACTTCTTCTTTATCCATTCATCTGTTGATGGACACTTAGGTTGCTTCTATATCTTGGCTATTGTAAATAGCTGCTATGAACATTGGGGTGTGCATGTATCTTTTTGAATTAGTGTTTTCACTTTCTTTAGATATTTACTCGGGAATGGAGTGGAGTTGCTGATCATATGGTAGTTCCATTTTTAGTTTTATGAGGAACCTCTGTACTATTTTCCATAGTTGCTGCACCAATTTACATTCTCATCAATAGTGCACAAGAGTCCCTTTCTCCACATTCTTGACAACATTTGTTATTTGTGCTCTTTTTGATAATAGTCATACTGACAAGTGTGAGGTGATATTTCATTGTGGGTTTGATTTGTAGTTCTCTGATGATTAGTGATGTTGAGCATCTTTTCACGGGGCTTGATGGCCACCTGTATGTCTCCCTTGTAAAAATGTCTATTCAGGTCTTCTGCCCATTTTAGTTGGGTTATTTGGTCTTTTGACATTGAGCTGTATGAGCTGTTCATATATTTTGAATATTAATCACTTATCAGTCAAATCCTTTGCAAATATTTTCTCCCATTCAGTAGGTTGTCTTTTCATTTTGTCAGTGGTTTCCTCCTCTATGCAAAAGCTTTTAAGTTTAATTAGGTCCCATTTGTTTATTTTTGCTTTTGTTTCCTTTGCTTTAGGAGGGATATCCAAAAATATATTGCTACAATTTATGTCAACGAGTGTTCTGCCTATGTTTTCTGCTAGGATTTTATGGTTTGCTGTCTTACATTTAGGTCTTTAATCCATTTTGAGTTTAGTTTTGTGTATGGTATGAGAAAATGTTCTAATT
Source organism: Balaenoptera musculus (assembly GCF_009873245.2). Lineage (NCBI taxonomy): Eukaryota > Metazoa > Chordata > Mammalia > Artiodactyla > Balaenopteridae > Balaenoptera > Balaenoptera musculus. The sequence continues at coordinate 55,620,084 of NC_045785.1, read as the reverse complement.
TCATTCTTTTACAAGAGCTGTCCAGTTTTCTCAGCATCATTTCTTGAACAGACTGTCTTTCCCCCATTGCATATTCTTGCCTCCTTTGTCTTGGATTAATTGACCATAAATGTCTGGGCTTACTTCTGGGCTTTCTATTCTGTTCCACTGATCTATGTTTTTGTGCCAGTACCATACTGTTTTGATTACTGTAGCTTTGTAGTATAGTCTGAAGTCAGGGAGCATGATACCTCCAGATCTGTTCTTCTTTCTCAAGATTGCTTTGGCTATTTGGGGTCTTTTGAGTTTTCATACAAATTTTAGAATTATTTGTTCTACTTCGGTGACTAATCCTATTGGTACTTTGATATGATGGCATTAGATATGTAGATTGCCTTGGGTAATATGGTCATTTTAGCAATATTACTTCTTCCAATTCATGAGCACTGTATATCTTTCCATCTATTTGCGTCATCTTCAATTTCTTTCATCAGTGTCTTAGAGTTTTCCGAGTACACAGTAAATCTCCTTAGATTTATTCCTAGGTTTGTTTTTTTTGTTTGTTTTTGGTTTTTTGATGTTATGGTAAATGGACCGTTTTCTTAATTTCTGATAGTTCATTGTTAGTGTATAGAAATGCAACATATTTCAGCATATTAATGTTGTATTTTGCAACTGTACTGAATTCATTGATGAATTTTTGGTGGCATCTTTAGAATTTTCTATGTGTACTGTGTGTCACCTGCAAACAGTGACAGTTTTACTTCTCCCTTTCCAATTTGGATTTCTTTTATTTCTTTTTATTGTTTGACTGCTGTGGCTAGGACATTCAGTTCTATGTTGGATAAAAGTGGCGAGAGTGGGCATCCTTGTCTTGGTCCTGTTCTTAGAGGAAATGTTTTCAGCTTTTCACCATCAAGTATGATGTTAGCTATGGGCTTATCATATGGCCTTTATTATTTTGAGGTTTGTTCCCTCTGTACCTATTTTGTTGAGAATTTTAATCATAAATTGATGTTGAATTTTGTCAAAAGCTTTTTCTGCATATATTGAAATGGTCATGATTTTTATTCTTCAATTTGTTAATATAGTTTATCATATTGATTGATTTGCAGATATTGAACTATCCTTGCGTCCCTGGGATAAGCCCTGCTTGATCATGGCGTATGATCCTTTCAACATATTATTGATTTCAGTTTGCTGATATTTTGTTGAGGATTTTTGCATCTATGTTCATCAGTGATATTGTCCTGTACTTTTCTTTTTTTGTGGTGTATTTGGTTTTGTTATCAGGGTGATGCTGGCCTTGTAGAATGAGTTCAGAAGTACTCCTTCCTGTGCAATTTTTTAGAATAGTTTGAGAAGGATAGGTGTTAACTCTTCTCTAAATGTTTAGTACACATCTGGTGCTGTGAACACATCTGGTGCTGAACTTTTGTTTGCTGGGAGTTTTTTGTTACTGACTCAATTTCAATGCTCTGGTAATTGGTCTGTTCATATTTTCTATTTCTTCCTGGTTCAAACTTGGGAGACTGTGTATTTCTAGGAATTTGTCCATTTCTTCTGGATTGTCCATTCTACTGGCATATAGTTGTTCACAGTAATCTCTTATGATCGTTTGTTATTTCTGTGGTGTTAGTTGTAACTTCTTTGCCATTTCTGATTTTATTGATCTGGGCCCTCTCTTTTTCTTGATGAATCTGGCTAAAGGTTTATCAATTTTGTTTACCTTTTCAAAGAAACAGCTCTTAGTTTCATTGATCATTTCTATTGTTTTCCTAGTCTCTCTATTTCATTTATTTCTGTTCTGATCTTTATGATTTCTCTACTTGTGCTACCTCTAGGTTTTGTTTGTTCTTCTTTTTCTAGTTCATTTAGGTGTAAGGTTAGGTTGTTCAAGAGTTTTCTTGTTCCCTGAGGTAGGCTTGCATCTCAGTAAACCTTCCTCTTAGAATTGCTCTTGCTGCATCCCATAGATTTGGATCATTGTGTTTTCATTTGTCTTCAGGAGTTTTTAAATTTCTTTTTTGATTTCTTCAATGATACAATGGTTGTTCGGCAGCATTTTGTTTAGCCTCCACATATGTGTTTATGTTTTTTTCAATTTTTTGCTTGCAGTTGATTTCTAGTCTCATAGTGTTGTGGTTGGAAAAGATGCTTGATATGATTTCAGTTTTCTTAAATTTACTGAGACTTATTTTTGGCCTAGCATGTGCTCTGTCCTGGAGCATGTTCCATGTGTACTTGAAAAGAATGTATATTTTGCTGTTTGGGGATGAAATGTTCTATATATATCTATTAAGTCCATTTTGTCTAAAGCGTTGTTTAAGACCAGTGTTTCCTTATTGATTTTCTGTCTGGATGATCTGTCCAATGATGTAAGTGAGGGGTTAAAGTCCCCTAGTACTATTGTGTTATTGTAAATTTCTCCCTTTATGTCTGTTAATATTTGCTTTATTACTGCTATATTTTCTTCTTGGACTGATCTCTTGATCATTATGTAATGTCCTTCTTTGTCTCTTGTTACAGTCTTTGACTTAAAGTCTACTTTGTCTGATATAAGTATTGCTACTCCAGCTGTTTTTTGATTTCCATTTACATGGAATACCTTTTTCCATCCCCTCACTTTAAGTCTGTGTGTGTCTTTAGAACTGAAGTGAGTCTCTTGTAGGCAGCCTATGTATAGTTCTTGCTTTTGTATCCATTCACAAGTTCTATGTCTTTTGATTGGAACATTTAGTCCATTTACATTTAAAGTAATTATTGATAGGTATGTACTTATTGCCATTTTGTTAATTGTTTGGGGATTGTTTTTGTAGTTACTTTTTTTTTTAAAATTATTTATTTATTTATGGCTGTGTTGGGTCTTCGTTTCTGTGCGAGGGCTTTCTCCAGTTGCGGCCAGCAGGGGCCACTCTTCATCGCGGTGCGCGGGCCTCTCACTATCGCGGCCTCTCTTGTTGCGGAGCACAGGCTCCAGATGCGCAGGCTCAGTAGTTGTGGCTTACGGGCCTAGTTGCTCCGCGGCATGTGGGATCTTCCCAGACCAGGGCTCGAACCCATGTCCCCTGCATTGGCAGGCAGATTCTCAACCACTGCGCCACCAGGGAAGCCCTGTAGTTACTTTTTTGTTCCTCTCTTCTTTTGTTCTCTTCCCTTGTGATTTGATGACTATCTTTAGTGTTATGTTTAGGTTTCTTTCTCTTTCTTTTGTGTATATCTATTACAGAATTTTGGTTTGTGGCTACCATGAGGTTTTTATGTATAAATCTCTCTATTATTATTTTAATTTGCTGTTTTCTTAATTTCAAACGCATTTTAAAAACCCTGCATTTTACTCCCCTCCCCCCCACTTACTGTTATTGACATCGTATTTTACATCTTTTGGTTTTGTGTGTCCCTTAACTACACATTTCAGATATAAATGATTTTACTACTTTTGTCTTTTAACCTTCCTATTAGCTTTGTACATGGTTGATTTACTATCTTTACTGTATATTTGCCTTTACCAATGAGCTTTTTCCTTTTGCAATTTTCATGTTTCTAGTTGTGCCTTTTCTTTTTTGCTTTATTAAAGAAGTCCCTTTAACATTTCTTGTAAAACCGATTCGGTGGTGCTGAGCTCTTTTAGCTTTTGTTTGTGTGTAAAACTTTCGATCTCTCCATCAAATCTGAATGAAAGCCTTACTGAGTATTTTTGGTTGTAGGTTTTTCACCGCTTTAAATATATCATGCCACTCCCTTCTTGCCTTCAGAGTTTCTAATGAAAAGTCAGCTGAAAGCCTTATGGGGGTTCCCTTCTAAGTAACTTGTTGCTTTTCCCTTGCTGCTTTTTTTATTCTCTTTAACTTTTGCCATTTTAATTACAAAGTGTCTTGGTGTAGTCCTCTTTGAGTTGATCCTGTTTGGGACTGTCTGTGCTTCCTGTACCTGGATGTTTGTTTCCTTCCCCAAGTTAGGGAAGTTTTTCAGCTATTGTGTCTTCAAATATGTTCTCTGCCCCTTTCTCTCTCCTCCTTCTGGGACCCCTAAAATGCGAATGTTAGTATGCGTGATGTTGTCTCTGAGGTATTTTAAACTGTTCTCATTTCTTTTAATTCTTTTTTCTGTTAAGCTTCAGTACTTTCTCCTATTCTGTCTTCCAGCTCACTGATTCATTCCTCTGTATCATTTAATCTATTTTTGATTCCTTCTGGTGTATTTTTCATTTCAGTTATTGTATTCTTCATCTGTTTGGTTCTTCTTTATACTTTCTAACTCTTTCTTAAAAACATCTAACTTCTCACTCTGTTTAACCTTTCTTCTCCTGAGTTCTTTGATCATCTTTACAATCACTACCTTGACTATTTCTCAGGTAGATTGCCTATCTCCTCTTCACTTCTTCTGGAATTTTATCTGTTCCTTCGTTTGGAACATGCTCTTTGGTCACCTCACTTTGCCTAATTTGCTGTTTCTTTTTCTATATATCGGGTAGGTTGGTTACATTTCCTGGCCTTGAAGAAGTGGCCTTTTGTAGGAGACGTCCTATGCATGCCAGCAGTGCACTCTTTTCTGGTCACCAGAGCTATATGCTCTAGGGATGCCCCCTATGTGGGCTGCATGGGTCCTTCTGTTGTGGTGGGCTGACTACTGTGGGAAGTCTGGGAGGCATGGCTACCTGGTCCAGTTGGTTGTCAGGCCCTGCCTTGTGAAGAGGTTGCTGACGGTTGGTTAGTGGGACCATGTCACAAGCTGAGGAGCTGGCTCTCTCATGGGCAGAGATGAGTTCTGGGAGGGGGTGGTCGCAGGAGCAGGGTTCCTGATCTAGTTTTGGTCTGCTGGTAGATGGGGCTGCTTCCTGACATGGCTCTCTGTGGGTTATGGGGTGTCCCAAAGCTGGTGTTGTCCCACTGGCTAGATTCTGGGGCAACTGGCTAAGGAGTCCAAGGCATCTTGCAGCTGATGTTGGCCTGCTGGTGGGCAGGGCTGGGGCCCAGGGTGTCCCAGGGCTAGTACCAGCTCACTAGTAGGCAAAGCTAGGCCGCAGGTTTTCCAGCTGCAGGGCCCTGGGGGGTCCCAAAGCTGGTGTCAGCCCACTGGTGGGTGGTGCCAGATCCTGGGTGCTGAGGGGCCCAAGGTGTCCCAGACCTGGTGTTGGCCTGCTGGTGGGCAGGACCAGGGCCTGAGGGCGCCTGGGGCTGGTATTGTCCTGCTGTTGTGTTGGTTAGATTCTGACAGGGCAGGCTGCAGTGCTGTGGTGGTCCTGAGGCTGGTGTCTGCCCACTGGTGGGAAGGGTTGGGGTCCCGGGGATCCCAGGGCTAGTACCCGCCCACCAGGAGGTAAAGCTGGATTCTGGGGCTTGGCTGGCTAACTGGTAGGCAGAGTTGTGTCCTGGGGTCTCTGGCTGCAGGGTCCGGGGTCCCAGAGCAGGTGTCCGACTGCTGGTGGGTGGGGCTGGGTACCAGGATCTCCAACTGCAGGGCCCTGGGTGTCCTTGAGCTGGTTTTAGCCCACTGGTATGCAGGGCTGGTTCCTGACACAGTTGGCTGCAGAGTCCTAGGTGTCCTAAAGCTTGTGAGATTTCCTGGTAGGTGGGGCTGGTTTCTGGGGAAGCTGGCTGAGGGGCCCAAGATGTCTCAGAGCTGGTGCCGGCCTGCTGGTGAGTGGGCTGGGTCCTGCCATGGCAGGCTGTGGGGCTGTGGTGGTTTTGGGGCTTGGGTCTGCCCACGGGTGTATATGGCTGGAGCCCAGGATGTCCTGGGGCTGGTGCCTGCCCACTGGTGTGTGAGGCTGGTTGAGAGGCTAGAGCCAGCTTGCTGGTGGGCAGGGCCAGAGCCCAGGGGGTCTTGGGGCTGGTACCTGCCCACTGGTGGCTGGAGCTGGGTCCTGTGGTCTCTGGATGCAGGGCCCTGGGGGTCCCAGGGCTAGTGCCTATGCACTGGTATGTGGAACTGGGTCCTGGCCCCTCTGGTTGCTATGGGCTCAAGGGGTCTTAAGGCAGCCTGGCCGCTGGTGAGTGGGGCTGTGTCCCCATCCTGTTAGTTGCTTGGCCTGATGCATCCCAGCACTGACCCAGCCGGGCCAGGTCAGGCACTAATAACCTAGAGGAAGGATTCCAAATGGTGCTTACCAGCACCAGCGTCCATGTGGTAGAATGAGCTCCCCAAAATGGCTGCCACCAATATTATATTAATTTATGTGATTAAAATTTAGAATAATATTACCTTCAGAAAATAAATTAAGTAACATGTATATAATTTACTGCCTAAGAATTTCAGAGATTAGCTTAAGAATAAAAAGACACTTAGCTTTTTTGCTCTATAACGACAACCTGCAGAATTAAAATCAGACGCTTAGAACAGAAATCTTACCTGTTCGCTTATTTCTGTCCACATAACAATACTTTAACTCATAGTCTTGTAATAAATCATGAACTTCCTGAAAGAGACAAAACATGAACTCAATAAACACACGAATGCAGTTAGTGGATGATCCAGCCATAGCAGCCGACCACCATTACCATCACCATCCCCCATGTAAAAAAATCTTCCATGGATCTCCATCACTTATTTAAATTAAAGGCATTCAGGCCCACCAGATATGGCACCAACCTACCTCTGCAAATACATCTCCCAATATATCCCTACACATGCCCATATTCCTGCTCAGATGAACACTCATTCTCTCATGAGTATACCATGCACAATCCTCACTCTGAATTACGCTGATACCTTGATCTAGCATGGGGCAAACATATCACTACAGCTCCCAAACTTCATCTAGAATCACATGCTTTCTTTGAAATCCCAGCTCAAATGTTCTTCCATGAAGATTTTTCCAATTCTTTTCCACAGAACATCACCTCTCCCACCTCTATGCTAACAATGGTCATACTTTATTTATGCCTCTTTACAGAAATAATATTAAACGTTTCTACTTGTGTACTACATACTGAGTTTTTAACAAGTATTACACCTGTAGATGGTAATACCAGCATGTAGAAGAAATAAATATAAATTAAAACCTAATTTAGAGATCCCTGGGTATGAAAACAAGTAATAACCACCAAGGTATGGTATGTAGTCCAATTTATTTCCCCTTGGCTCCCCAAGACGTTTAAACTGGCTTTCTTGTTTGTTCAGTTTCTATTACTAATCCAGTCTGAACTTTTAAATTGTGATATCATAACTTCCATCCACCTGGGAAAACACAGTATATTTCCTCTGTATTTCTCCAATCCTTTCTGTTAAACTGATAATACTTGAGTACAAGAACTATATTTTATTTATCTGTATATTATATATATTGCTTTGATTATACTAGGCACTCACATAAACATTAAAGTGAATATAATTTATTTTGTCATTGACTTGATATTAAGCCTTGAAAATTTTACTCATAATATACAACAGATGTAGTTATTATTTTTAAAAGGAATTGAACTATCACATAAATGGACATTTGGACCCCAGATTAGAGAGTGGTACAGCCAACCTGTTCTATATTACAAATGAATACACTAAACAGACATAAGTGCTAGGATGTTAAGTTTGCAACCTAAACTAATTAATTCAGTAATATAATAATAATTCTTATTACTGCTATTTTTATAGTTAACATTCATTTAGTTTTTACTAGGTACCAGAACACTGAACTTACTCCTTTCATTAAAAAATCAGGAAACCAGAGCAGAGCAAATTCAAGTAACTTGCCAAAGCTTACACTCAGTAATTTGCTGAGTGTAGATTCACCAATTGGCTTGGTTCTAGGGACAACACTCTTAACCTCTACGCTATACTGCCTTATTTCTTCCAGGATTAACTGAAATAGTATACTACCACAGTGCTGGGTGAAAAAAAGACAATCATCTTTGATATAAGAAAGATAAGAAAGGTAAAGGTGATAATTTAGTATTCTTTATCAGTAAGTCAATATTAGAAATGTTTTAAAATATACATACTTATCAATTATGTAAAATATTGTTTGATGGGGCTTTCCTGGTGGCGCAGTGGTTGAGAATCTGCCTGCCAATGCAGGGGACACGGGTTCGAGCCCTGGTCTGGGAAGATCCCACATGCCGCGGAGCAGCTAGGCCCGTGAGCTACAACTACTGAGCCTGCGCGTCTGGAGCCTGTGCTCCGCAACAAGAGAGGCTGCGATAGTGAGAGGCCCGCACACCGCGATGAAGAGTGGCCCCCGCTTGCCGCAACTAGAGAAAGCCCTCGCACAGAAATGAAGACCCAACACAGCCAAAAATAAATAAATAAATAAATAAATTTAAAAAATATATATATTGTTTGATGAATTACATAGTAATATGATCAACATACAGATTAGTTCATATATTACTGCTATGGTAATTTTTTGTCTTGTAAGCTTCAATATTTTCTTGAACTTAAACAACAGACAGTGTATTGCTCATTAAGTAAACATAACTCTCTCAGCAGCATACCATATACATTTTGCCAATCAGCTAATTTAATATTATACTTTATATAGAAGGTGACACAGTTTTGTTTGAAAGGATCCAGTGTGTGCTTTTAGTTGCACAAACTTTAATCTCTCATTTCACTAGTTAATAGCTGTCAAATGCCAGATAAAGAAAACATGATACTGCTCTTCACTTGATCAAGTCTCCGTAAACAATTGACATGTTATATTACTCATTTAGCTAACAGAACCACCTAAGTTTTCAAAGATGCATTTTGCAAGTTGGAAATTTTATTTTTAAAACACCCATATTTCTAATCATAGCTTTCCTATGTATCAGACGTGGAATACAGATTTTGCCAACTGGGAAACTTTACAAAGCTTCCTGCAAAGAAAAAAACAATTATTTTTCTCCATGCCCTGGTTGCCTTGACCCAGGCAAAAGTGGGTCACCCCTCAACTTGAGCCTCGGCAAGTTGGCCAAATTAAAAACTTAAACCTGAAAGAGAGTCCTAAGAAACATTTGCCAAAATTCTACTGTGCTCCACACCACACAAAACCAAAAGGACTAAAATTATGTCTCCCTGTTCTAATCTAGTTTTATGACACTTCTATTAACTTACAAGCTAACTTTAAGGAACGAAGTTCCACCTTTGATGCAAATACTTTGTCCTCTGACTAGCAATATCAGTTACACATTTCTTACAGTAAGATGAGCTCATCGAAATTGGTAATTGTTAGATAGCTTTAGTAACCTATTTCCAGACCCGATTCACCATCACTCCCTGGAATTAAATGAAAAGTTTTCCACATATGAAATGTTTTCTGGGGAGAGGTTTAATAGCTTTCAACTCAAAACAGTCTGTTAATAACCCCCCAAAAGTCAAACAACCATTGTTCTAGCTGGTGTGGACCTCTTCCTGAATGAAACCCAGCCTTAGTTTTAAACTTGAATCACATTGTCTTCTAAGCCCTTTGCAGACTTATGTTCTAAAAAGGGCTTTCATAGATTAAAGCACTTTGCTTTTAAATTCCACTTTTTTGGAATGAAAAAAATATTTTTATTTATGTTCTTTTAAAATTTTAAGTGACTTGATAATGCAAAAGGATTATCTGTAACATACATTATGAGGCATAATAATGAAATAAGCACCCAGGAACTCAACACCAAACTTAAAGACTAGGACATTGGCAACACTGTTCCATCCAACTATGCCTTCCTGCACTAGTCCATCCCCCATAGCTGGAGTCCTCAGGCAGGTTTGTATCCCCAAACAATACATTGTTTTGGTTTGTTTCTGAGCGTTATAAAAATGGTATTATGCTATTTTTAATCTTCTTTGCCTTGCTTTTTATACTCAATATTGTTTCTAAAATTCACTCATGATCCACATGGCTACTGTTTATTTATTCACTGCGGTTTAATATTCCATTCTGTGATTTTAGTATGGTTTACATTTCTATTTTTCTATCAATGAATATTTGATTTGTTTCCAGGTTGTTGCTATTTTGCTACTGTTTGCTATTAAACTACTGTCACCTTCTTGTAAATTTTACATATCTCCTGGTGTTCATTTGCAAAAGTTTCTGAAAGCGGGAAATTCCTGGGCTATACACATGCAAATGATCGTCTTTAGAAGAAAGTGCCAGCTTCTTTACCAAAAAGATTGTTAACAGCTTACATTCCTATCGATGGTATATGAGAGTCCTTACAATGCTTGGTCTTATCAGACACTTAAATTCTGTCAATTTAGTGGGTATAAAATCATACCTCCTTGTGCTCTTGATTTGCATTCCCTTGATTAATAAGGCAGGGCATTGTGATGGTTAGTTTTGTGTGTGAACTTGGCTACAGAATCCAGTTATTAAGTAATCTACGTGTTGCTGCAAAGGTATTTTATAGATATGGTTAATATCTACAATCGGTTTACTCTAAGTGAAGGAGATCACCTTGGATAATGCAGGTGGGCCCCATCTAATCAGTTGAAGAGCTTAAGAGAAAAACTGAGGTATTCTGGAGAAGAAATCCTGCCTCAAGACTGTAGCATCAACACCTGCCTGAGTTTCTAGCCTGCTGGTATACCTCACAGATTTTAGACTAGCCAGCCCTCACAATCAATCAATCAATTTCTCTATGTATGTATATAGTATAAATACACATTAATATAAATTTTATATATAATCTGTTTCTCAGAAGAACTCTGATACAGGTATTTTTCATATTTGTTTATCATTTGTTTATTTCCTCTTCTGATAAACATTTACTTATCTTTATTGCCCATTTTTCTATTGTGTTTATATTTTCTTTTATTGACATGTAGAATTTTTTTTTAATATTTTGGATACTAATTCCTTGTTGGGAAGCATATTAGATATGTATTCCCCTAGTAAGTGGTCTGTCATTTTATTTGTGGGTACTTTTGGTAAAGAGAAGTTTTTCATTTAATGAAGCCAAATATATCAGCTTTTCCCTTTAGAATTTCTGTTTTTTGTGCCTTAAGAAATCCTTTCCTGCCCAAGGTCATACAATAGTTTGTCTTCCAAAAGTTTTAAAATTTTTTCTTTCACTTATCAGTTTTTAGTCAGCTGGAGTTAGCCATATTATTCTAGCCATAATTTCCAGTACAATCTTGAATAGAAGTGATTCTGGTATTGCTCCTAATCTCAAAGGGAAATTTTTCAATATTTCACCATTGAACATGATTGCTTTTGGTTTCTCTAGATAATCTTTAAGTTTGAGGAATCTGTATTCTATTCCTGTTTGCTATGAGTTTTTACTATGAATGGGTGTTAAATGTTATCAAATGCTCTTTCTGCATCTACTGAGATGACTTAAGTCCCATCTTCATGCCAGTGACCTCCAAATTTTTATCTCCACCTCAAATTTCTCTCCCGGGCTCCACACCTATACAAGCTATTGCTTGCTCAGAACTGCATTTGAATGTTACACACCAGATAATACTGTTTTGGGCCCAACACAAGGCCCATCATATGATACATTTCGTGGTACTGGCTGAGTAAATGCGGTGTCAATTTTAACTTGGCTAAATTTTTAACAGCTTTCAATGCAGCTGTTTTGCTGGAAAGTTCTTTTGAATACCTACTCTTTGCCAGGGGAACATTTTGACTTGGCTTAAAAAAAATTAGTAAACTTTCAGCTTTTTTATTAGGAGTATAATCATTTATTGAATGCTTACTTTATCTCAGGCCCTTTACTGAAATAACCTTGTTTAACCCTAACAAACCCATGATATGGATTTTAAAGTTGGATGTTATTATCGATTTTAAAGCCGAGGATATTGAGGCCTAGAGAAGGGACTTGTATAGACAGTATGTAACGAATCTGGGATTCAAACCCAGGTTGACAGACCTCAGAGCAAACACAATGAATACTATATCTTAAGTATCATCAATACAAAAAATAAAACCTATGCACTATTCATTTCCATCGCATTCCTAATGCTTACTGCGTCACTGACCTCCTAACCTTAGGACAGAGATCAGGGTAAGAACAAAGTTTGGGAGATAAAAGCAAAAACAACATAATTTTACTTTTTGACAGCTAGAAATCTGAAAGCATCACTCCCTTGTTTAAATATTTCGATGGATCCTCATTTCCCTTAAAACAAAATCCAAACTTCCTTAAATGTCTTTCAATCATCTGGTCCTACTTAATGTGCTAGCCTTATATCGAATCACTACCCCTCTCAAACTCTACGCCTTAGCCACAATGCCCTAACTCTTGGCCATGCTTTCTCTTTTCTTTAGGACTTGATATATCTTGCTACTACCACTATGAATATTCCTCACGTCTCCCTTTCTCTCCCTTCCCCTAGTTAATTTCTCTCTCCCTGGTTTTCAGCTTAAATGAGTTTCTCTAAGAAGCCTTTCTGAATCTCTCAGGTGTGGAGTAGGTAGCTTTCTTTTGTGCTCCCATAGCATTTTTTACTTTTTCCATCGCAACACTTATAGCACCTATCATCCGTATTTTAACTGCTTATATATCTGTATCTTCATTGGATTGTAGGCTTATTAATAGCAAATAGCACGTATCTGGCCTTGTTCGTAAAAAAGTCTCCAACATTTGGCAAAAAGCAGACCTTGAATATTTGTTAAGTGCATGAATATTTGTTTCTACATATTACCTTTATCCACTCCAATACAGTATTTTTTCTAAGATTATTTTACAATCTGAACATAAACCAATATGTTTAAAGTGCTCAAAAAGAAAAAACAATTACTCTCTTTACACTAACCTAATACATAACTCACTTCTTCTTTAAAAGAAAATATGTACATACCTCAAATTAATGAATATTATATATCTGGCAGTAAGAGGTTCTCCTTGAGCAGTTCTTGCTTATAGATATCCCCAGGAGATAGATTTACATAACCATGTCTCCCAAAGAATAATCGTACAGAAATCATAATCTCCTTTTCTCTGACACAAATGTTTCTTCTTTCAAATATCACCCGGATGTAATACTGTATTCGTTTCCCATTGCTGTGCAACAAATTATCACAAATTAAATTGCTTAAAACAATCCCCATTTATTATCTCTCAGTTCTGTAGGTCAAAAGTTCCGGCAGGCTCAAATGCATTCTCTGCTTAGGGTCTCTCAAGGCCCAAAATCAAGGGCTTAGGCAGGCTGGGCTCTTATCTGGAGGCTCTAAGAAAGAATGCACTTCCACTCATTAAGGCAGTTAGCAGAATTCAGTTTCTTGCAACTGTAGAACTGGAGTCCCCATTTTCTCGCCGGCTGTCAGCTGGGGACCACACTCAGCATCTAGAGACTGCTCTAAAATCCTTGCATGTGGCCCCCCTGCATCTTCAGACCCAGCAACAGTGCATCAAATCCTTCTTGTGCTTCAGATCATCTGACTTCTCCCTCTGCTACTAGCTGGAGAAAACGCTCTGCTTTTAAAGGGCTAGTATGATGAGATATGGCTCACCGGGATAATCTCCCTTTTGATACCCCTAAGGCAACTGAGTAGTAACCTTAATTATACCTGCAAACATCCCCTTTTGTCATGTAATGTAACAATCACACATGTGATACCTTGTCACATTCACAGTTCCATGGATTAGAAATCTTGGGGGGCCATTTCTAAATTCTGCTTGCCACGACACCACTAATAATAGATATCACTTACTGTACCCTTACATATATTTTACACAAAATATCTTATGTCATACCTCAGGTTTCAGAGCTCAAGCAAGGTGAGGAGGACATCTGCCCAGAAGGAAAACCCAGCACAGAGAGTCAGAACTCAGGCAAGGTGAGGAAGCCTTCTGGCCAGTGGAACAGCCCAGTACAGAAGGATTGAGCTTATATCGGATGAGGTGGGTGTCTGCATGGGGGAGGGCACAGTCATCTGCAGTGGTGATGGGAGATTGATTACTTAAAGGAGGATTGTTCAAATAAGTAAATATATTAAGGACAATGAACACCGGGTTTCTCACTGTCAGGAAAAAAAAAAAAAGTAACAAACATGGAATGGGAGAAAACTAGAAAGAACTCTACGGAGTTAGACTGCAATTTGATATATCAGTGTGAACTCATTCCTTTCAATAGACGGACAGATATAGGTGTAAATATATGTGTGTACACACATACATACACTCATATATTCTCTAGCTCTGCCTACTAAGAGGAACTGACAGCAGTGATATCTCAATGGCAATGAGTACATCTAGCTCCCAGATCTTGGCTTCTTAATAGTATTTTCCCCTAAAAGAAACTAGGCTTTATAAAAGTCATCTAGGGCTGCCATAACAAAATATCATAGACAACAGAAACTTAATCTTCTCACAATTCTGGAAGTTAGAATTCCAAGATCAAGGTTCTAGCTGACTTGGTTTCTGCTGAGATCTCTCTTCCTGGCTTGTAGATGGCCACCTTCTCCCTATGCCCTCACATGGCCTTTCCTTGGTGCTTGCACACATTGGGGTTGGGCTGGGGGTGAGGCACTCAGCAGAAAGAGAGCTCTCTGGTGTCTTTTCTTCAATGACAATAATCCTATCAGATCAGGGCCCCACCCTGATGACTTCCTTTAAATTTAATTACTTCCATAGAGACCCCAGCCACACTGGGGGTTAGGGCTTCAACATATGGATTTGGGGGAACACAAGCATTCAGTCTCCCATGAAATGGATGATTCAAGAGCTAAAGCACAGAAAGTAAAATATAAGCTGCAACAGCGTATTGTGTCAAAAGCAAAGGAAGTGCTCGGTGAATGACGGGGACATGTCAGAAGTACATAGGACCAGTAGACCATATAGAAGCAACCTAAGTGTCCATCAGAAGATGAATGGATAAAAAAGATGTGGTGTGTATATATATACAATGGAATATTAGCCATAAAAAATAATGAAATTTTGCCACTTGCAACAACATGGTTGGACCTGAAGGGTATTATGCTGAGTGACATAAGTCAGAGAAAGACCAATACTGTATGTTATCACTTACATGTGGAATCTAAAAAGTACAACAAAATATGAATATAACAAAACAGAAACAGACTCACTGATATAGAGAACAAACTAGAGATTACCAGTGGGGAGAGGGACAGGGGAAAGGGCACAATAGGGGTAGGGGATGAAGAGGTACAAAGTACTATGGAAAAAATATATAAGGATGTAATATATGACACAGGGAATATAGCCAATATTTTATAATAACTTTAAATGGAGTATAATCTATAAAAATATTGAATCACTATGTTATACCCTTGAAACTAATATAACATTGTAAATCAACTATAGTTTAATTTAAAAAAAAAAAGGACCTTTCCCTTAAGTGTGTGCTAGAATTAGTGACTTGTTTCCAAAGAACAGTGAATGGGAAAAATAGTATCTTTACAGAGGAGTGATGTGGCAGACATCATCTTAAGGAAATGATCAAGGTTAACATCACCAGTGAAAGTCATATTGATGTCACGTACCCCATGAAATGACATGATCAGAAGTGGACTTTGCCTCTGTGGAATTCTTCCCAAAATTCCATATCCCTAATCTCCCATGAGAAAAACATCATACAAACCCGAGGGGTGTTCTAAAAAGTTTCTGACCAAACTATCAAGATCATGAAAAACAAGAAAAGACTAAGAAACTGGTTCAGAATGGAAATTAAGGAGATGAGATGTGGTAACTAAATGCAATGTGGTACCCTGGACTGGATCCTGAAACAGGAAAAGGACATTAGTGAAAAAAACAAGTCAAATCCAAAGTCTACAGTTCAGTTAATAATAATGTACCAATGTTCATTTCTTAGTCTTGACTAGTGTACCTTGGCTACAAGATATAACATTAGGGGAAACTGGGTAAAGAATATATAGGAACTCTATGTACTCTCTTTGTAACTTCTTTTGTAAATCTAAAATTATTCCAAAACAAAAAGTTTATTTAAAAAGAGGACGTAGGAGCCAGCTTAAAGAAGCTCCCACTGTCCAAACGTAAAACAATTAAAGCATCAAGGTAAGTAATGATAGTAATGGAGCATAAACCGTTGAACAACATAGGAAACCAAGAGTTTACTTTTGATATAAAATAATAAATCAAAAAATTGAACACTAGAAAGGGAATACAGGCATACCTCAGAGACATTGTGGGTTTGGTTCCAAGCCACTGCAATAAAGTGAATATCAAAATAAACTGAGTCACACAAATTTTTTGGTTTCCCAGTGCATATGAAAGTTATGCTGATACTGCACTGTAGTATATTAAGTGTGCAGTAGCATTATGTCAAAAAAAAGTATATAACAATTAAAAAATACTTTATTGCTAAAAAATTGCTATCTGTCATCTGAGCCGTCAGCACATCATACTCTTTTTGCAATAGTAACAAAGATCACTGATCACAGATCACCATAACAAATGTAATAATAATGAACAAGTTGGAAATATTGTGAGAATTACCAAAATGTGACACAGAGACATGAAGTGCGCAAATGCTGTTGGAAAAATGGTGCCGACAGACTTGTTTGATGCAGGGTTGCCACAAACTTTCAATTTGTAAAAAATGCAATATCTGGGACAAGCAAATAAAGAAAAGCACGCTAAAATGAGGTATGCCTGTAGAATATTTATACAGTCTTAAAGTATCTCCTCTGAAAAATCCTTATTAATTACAAAGGGAAAAACTTTGCTTATAGAAGACTGGCAGATACCACTTTAATAAAAGTCAATCAGAGGGATCAAAGTTAACTTTATCAGCAATGGGACAAATCTAAAACGTGCATCACCCTGTGATATTCCTGCCAAGGTTACGTAACTTGAGTCTAATTATGCAGAACTAATCTAATTATATAGAATGCCCAAATTGTAGGACACTCTATAAAGTAACTGGCCTGTAATCTTCAAAAGGGTCAAGGTTGGAAAAGACAAGTTATTCCAGACTGAAGACTAAAAAGACACAACAACTAAGTGCAATATATGATTCTGAACTGGATCCTTTCACTATAAAAGATATTAATGGGAAAACTGGCAAAACGTAAATGCGATCTGTAGATTTGATGGCAGTATTCTGAGTTTGATGGTAGTGATGTGTTTATGCTGGAGAAAGTCCATATGTGTAGAAAATACACAGTAAAGTACTCAGGTTGATAGAGAGTAGGTCAGTGCTCACTCTCAAACATGTCAGGGAAAAAAAGTTCTTTGTACTGTACTTACGACCTTTCTGTAAGTTTGTGATTATTTCAAAATTTAAAATTTCCCAGATTCAGATGATCTTGTTTATTGCCATTACTTCTACTCTAGATCAGGATGCAAAAAACTAACAAGGTATAAACTCAGAGAGAAGGAGACTAATCTGAAGTCAAAAGCAAGCAGCGGAACTTGAGGGTAATAGAAGATCCAAAGTTCAGGAAATAAAGACAAGCTGGGAACTACAAGCAGATAATCACTATAGTGGGTTAAGGAAAGATATAAAAACTGATTAGCTGGGGCAAAGCGGATAGGGTGGGGCGGGCTGGAGCTGGGTGAAAGGGGATGGCAGGAAAAGAGGCAAAGAATATGCATGCAAATACGGGCTCAAACAAATGCAATGAATTCTAATGCTATCTTGGCATTCAGGTGGTAACAAAAGTTTAACAGAAACCTTCAAACTCACAAAGAAAATGTACAAGCATAAGGACGAAGGAAATCTAAAGATAATGAGAGTAAATAAGCACAAAATTAAGCATCAAATGCCTAGAAAACAAGTTTAGAGACCCACAATAAGTTAGAGACTCAGAAATTGAACAAAAAAGGGAAACTTTTCATAGCAATAAATACTTATTGTGAATAGTCTTGATATGTTTTAAAGTGACATTCTTTATATCAACCTCACACGTTAAGTGAGAAATAGTACACTGTAATATCTTGGACTCTAAGAAAAAAAATTCTGTACATCCACTCTGTGTCAGGCACAATAGGTAAAGTGTTGGTAATACTGGGTGACCAGAGAACAATGAGCTTTTACATCAAACGTAAAGTGACACAGGTGACTTTCTTAGAAAGAAAATTAAGAAGTCTGATTTATTTTCTTGCCCAGAGAGAGGGTCATCCCACATATGCATAAATGTGGCCCACAGAAGTTTCTGCTGAAAACTCTTCTCAAGAAGCAGCTTTGGACCTGTTCAAATGGTCCATACTCAGGTGAAGTCCCAAACACATAATCAAAATTACACTGGCGTGGAAAGGTGCTTCTCAGTTTAGGTCTAAAATCTCCCAGAGTGAGATCAGGGGTAAATTACAAGAGATCCACAACCCCTTGAAATTACATGCAAATTTCTGTGTGCCTATGAACATTAGAACTTTTCTGGAGAGAGGGTTTATAGCTTTCAACTTACTCACATGCAATAAACAGTTGACTGATAGAATAATTATATGTGAATGGAGTTCACTGCCTAAAAAGCTAACACAGTCTTACAATACAAAATCTGTTCATCTTACAAACTAATCCTGAAAGCCTGCCATGTGTCAGACACATTAACAGAAGTATAGCATTTTAGAACAAATAGGTGGGTCATCTCCTTCTGTTTTAAACTTCCCTTGGAACAATGTGTCAGGTTCTAGGTTAAACACTGGTGACACAAAGGTAAATATTACATAATCCCTGTCCTTTGAAACACAATATAGAGTGTATGCAGGGGAATTACAATCATAATACAGTGTGGGATAAGAATATAAACTTCGGAATAAAAAAGACATTAGCTTTTCTCCACTCTACTACTACTAAGCTGAATGGCTTTGGGCAAATTGCTTGACATTAATTTTGCATCTGTGTTTCCCTATCAATAAAACGAGAATAAAAAAATCTGATCTCACAGCCTTGAAAAAAGGATTAAATATAATGTAAATGAAGCTCAGTGCCTGGCAACAGTAGGCATCTAATAAACAAAGGTTATTATTGTTATTATAGAAATCCAGAGAAAAGAGAATTTGCTCTGGCTGAGGGATTACAAGGAGATCTCAACTAGACTACCATACTCAATTTGGGGCGCCACATTTTAAGAGATGCAATGACAAAATGATAGTGGTGTGCGTTCAGAGAAAAATAAACAAGATGGTGAGGAAACTCAGACTCATGTCCTAAATCTAGTGGTTTGAAGGAGGTGAAGTTATAAGTTAAAAAAGAGAATACCATAATTTCTCTATGCTACTAGAGGGGAGAAGTTGGATCAAGAAATCAAAATTTCAGGGAAATAAATTTTACATATTTAATATAATAAGACATTTATAACAAAAGCTGTCTGAAGATGGAGTAGGATACCTTACAAAACAGTGATTTCTTTGAAACTAAAGGTGTTTAAAATGTGCTAGAAACCATGTGTTTAGGACTCTGTAAATTGTATTCATGTATTAAGCAAAAGGGTTGGATAAAATGTCTTCTACCATCCCTTTCAATAAGATTTCATGTCTTTTTAATTAAAATTCTGTATTATTTAGGAGAGTACTGGTTGGTAATAACATAAGACCCAACTTGAAATAAATGAAAAATAAAGGGAAGTTAGGGTCTTGCATAATAAGAAATGCAAAGGTAGGTCAAGCTTCAGATATAGTTTGATCAGGGCTCTAGCTCAGCCTCTATTTTTCTTTTCTTTCTTTCTTCCTTCCTTCCTTCCTTCCTTCCTTTCTTCCTTTCTTCCTTTCTTTTCAGGTCAATCCTCCTTTGGATGTCTGCTCTGTCCTCAGTATGTCAGCTACAATCTGAGCAATGTGTCTCTGCATTCATATCCCGTGGGAAGAAAGAATTACCTTAACAACCAAAGTCCTAAGCTTCTTTATTATACTAGGCTGAAATAATCACTATGGCCAAGGAAGGGACTACCATGTGCTGACTGGCTTACACCCAGGTTATTGCCCATCCTTTAACCAATTCCAATGGCAAAAGAGAAGAATTCTGTTTGTTGGTTTACGTCACTTTTACAGATAGGGACAGAAGGCAAACCCACTCAAACCATGCAGTCTCTAAATAATGGAGGGTAGGTCCCCAAAGGAAAATCTGGGCACTACTAGGAAAGACAAGAGGAAGAACGGAAACTGAGTAGGCAACAGTATCAGGGTCTCAGCAAGAAACAGATGGCACACTCAAAGACTAAGTAATTGGAGAGAATTTTTTAAAGAGACTATCTACAAAAGTTTACAGAAAGCCCACGGTTAGCAACAGTCAGTCCCCTACAACCCCTAGGCCTAATAAGGCAAGGGGAATGATTACAACAACCCAGAGAGCTTAGGTGCATGCAGGGTTCCATTGGAAAGAAACTGTGACCTTTGAAAGAGGAAACAGCCAAGCCACAGTAACCTCATAGAGATGGAGCTGGGTGAATAAATGCCCCAATCTCTCTCTCCTCTGCCCTTTGATCTCCCACCAGTGGCTCTGGCCAAATGCAATCAGAAACCAGAGAATAAGAGAGCACTGTTAGTGCTTTTCACAGTTCAGTCAGCCTCCGAGGACACAAAGCAGGTAAGAAGGGTGGAGAAAGGTCTGTAGGAACAAATGGAAGATATTCAGTATAGCAACCAAAGACAATCCTCTGCAATCGTGAGCCAAAACAGCTAATACAGACAAGTGTTCTAGGTGGTCTGATGTCCCCACTTCTCACTCAGTACCCCTCAGTGCACACTATCACCTTAGACTGAGGCGACTGCCCCTTAGGCAAACAAAGTAAAAACAGAGCCAGGGGGCTTCCCTGGTGGCGCAGTGGTTGAGAGTCTGCCTGCTGATGCAGGGGACACGGGTTCGAGCCCTGGTCCAGGAAGATCCCACATGCCGCGGAGCAGCTGGGCCCGTGAGCCACAACTGCTGAGCCTGCGCGTCTGGAGCCTGTGCCCCGCAACGGGAGGGGCCGCGATGGTGAAAGGCCCGCGCAACGCGATGAAGAGGGGCCCCCACTTGCCGTAACTGGAGAAAGCCCTCGCACGAACCGAAGACCCAACACAGCCAAAAATAAATAAATAAAATAAATAAAGTAGCTATAAAATTAAAAAAAAAAAAAAAAAAAGCACAATGTGAGAGTTGCAAATTAAGTTTAAAAAAAGAAAAAAAAAACAGAGCCAGGGTTTCTAATAAGCAATTATAGATATTTAAATTTATAGGTGATTTTGTTTTCTTTATTTATGTTTTAACATTCTTTCATTAGCCTGTTTCAGCTGGGCTAAGCAGAGCTAAGCATAAAGCTTTTTAAGCCCACAGATGGGAGATGAGCCCTGGAGACCCTAAGGGCCACTAGCTATAAGGTAGGGAGACGTCTTTGGACTGCTTAACACTCAGCATTGTGATGCAAACCACAAAATACTCCTCTTCTCAAATGTGTTTTCAGAGCAAGAACAAGCATTGCTGAAACACTTTTTTAAGAATTTCTGCCAAGACTAGAAGTTCACCGAGCCAGTGGTGTCCCAGAAATGTAGAAATATATTCCTTTAGCAGCTTTCAGTGTTCTTGTTACACTGGGAATAGGATAATAAAATACACAGAAAGGACATAGAACCCGTAAGTCAATTCTGATTAACTACACTAAAAAAGAAAACATAATAGATAACTTTTAAGTAGTACAAACTACTACACTAAGAAAAGTAACTTTTGGAAGTAAGCAAAATGACATTCTCAATAAGAAAAAGAATGATTTCATAATGCAAAGACATCCCAGTACTGTCAGTTTAAAAACGAGGCAATAATTACTGAATATACTGTTAGAGAAAACAAATCATGTGTATTTTTAAATCCCACAGTTAAAGAACACAAAGCATGTGAGAAAATTCTATTGGTTTTTGAATAACATAAAAGAAAAATGGGAATAAACAGATTTTAAAAAGAAAATCAACCAGAGTTTCCTACATTTGGTGGTTTGTTATTCTAAAAAGTGCTATGCTTTCAAATGGGCCTCTATGAATTAACCATCAAGCTTCTCAACTAACTACCCTAATAGAGTACTTCGAAATGAAAGTTAATAATACCCAAAGTGAGACAATAGAATGTTTCTTCTATTTAGCCCTAAGCACTTCACATTTTCTTCTAATTACACAATAAAATCTCTTTCAGATTTTAAAATAAATACAACAAAAACAAAATACAGGTACATGCATACGATATGTAAGAAAACAACTGAGTGAACTCAAACAATATAGTAAATAAATGCCACTATTTCTCCATTTTGAAACCCCAGTAACAATGCTACTGAAACAGAATCAGGTTAACCATAAAATATAAACAATTTATAGAAATACAATTAAAAACCACATATTAGTGCATTACCTTAACTAATCAAAATTCTAAAGTCAGAGTTGCAAAAGACTATTCACACATATAGACACACACATATACACAATGGCTACACTGAATAAGAACCAGTGTTCACAGCATTGCTATTATTCACTATAAATAATTCTAATAATTATTATAAATATTATTCATGATAAATTTATCACTATAATAACATTCCAAAACACTAACAAAGACATAAATACCAAATCACAGTGGCACGAAGTACTCAGGGATGGAGGTAGCTTTAAAAAATTAGAGTAGAATCCAATGTAGAACCAATAAAAAATGAGACTAGAAATGTAGGCAGGGGCCAAGTCACAAAAAGCCTAGAGTCTTAGAATTCTATTCTAGCATGTCATGCTTCTCAAGTGAGGTCTGAGTACTCCACGGTAATACAGGAGTATGGAAAATCACAGGATAATTGTGGTGCATCTTCCATAAGTGTCAAGTTTATGTAAAAAATTTGGAGGGAAGTTAAATGAGTTTGCCACTGTTTTTATATTAAATCCAGTTTTCCTAGAACATAAAATTAATGTGAATTTTCAGACAGAACATGAAGCTTCAAAGCAATTTCACTCTTGCCATAGGCTAATTCAGGTTCACTATTCCTTACAATTTGAGAAGAGACAAATGAGGGAGAATTTGAGGGAAAGTTTGAGAAGCAGTGCTGGGAATGTGGAGCCAAAGATTTTTGTTGTTGTTGTTTTGTCTTGTTTTGAATAGGGGAGTGATATCAGATTTGTGCTTTGGGAAGCTCTCTCAGGGAAACAGTAAGCAGGATGGGCTAAAAAATAAGAGACAGCACGATAATGAGGGTAAGTGACAAGCAGAAAGGTTGTAACTGTGCAAGAGATGAAAAGGATATGAACCAGAGTTGAAGCTATGAGAACACAGAGGGCTGGGAGGATTCCGGAAAGCATACGATGATCACCTGACAGCGCCTGACTGACGGCACAGTAACTATTCTTTTGAGAACTTATTAGTATAAAGGCGTTCATTTTTTTAGAGTTAGTATTTCTACTACTGTAAGGTATTTGACATTTGTACCTTTAAAAGCTCCCACTTAAAAATAATACTGTCATGAGAGAGTGGCATGGGCATATATACACCACCAAATGTAAAATAGATAGCTGGTGGGAATCAGACACATAGCACAGGGAGATCAGCTAAGGTGCTTTGTGACCACCTAGAGGGGTGGGATAGGGAGGGTGGGAGGGAGACACAAGAGGGAGGAGATACGGGGATATATGTATATGTATAGCTGATTCACTTTGTTATACAGCAGAAACTAACACACCACTGTAAAGCAATTATACTCCAATAAAGATGTTAAAAAAAAAAAATAATACCTTTCGTGTGCCTTCTAATCATAGGAAGTGTAAAGTTGTGGGATGCTATTTGGTATATGCTGTTATACCAAAAATTAAACAAAATATGAGTAAGACTTATGAAAACTATGTTTAATAAAGAAAATACCCATGTTTTAAAAATGTTAAGAAAAAATTATTGGGCTCCTAATGATCAATCACCAACATAGCTTTTCTAGAAACATAACTATACAGTTTGAGAACCAGAGTTAGGAATGACTTTGATCCTTAATGTGATATTCCAGAATAAATGAATGAACACAGACTCTTCTAGAAAAGAACAAGAACTTGGGTATTTAAAATATCTGATTACTTAGAAACTGAACAAAAAGTAGTAACTTTTTTTTTTTTTTTTACCATGTTAGTCATTTCATAAGAAGGAAATAGGAGTTTATCCAGCTGATACTGGCTAAAAGATACAAAATAAGATTAAACTTAATTCTTCACTAGTAAGTTGACAGTAAAATGCAGCCACTAGGTAAAAACAGAATTATAACTGTTAAGGTAAATAAAAGATAAAACAAACAAAAAATCCTAGCAGAAACATACTCAAGAAAATATTACAACTTGAGAAGTAGATCAAGTAAATGTTAATTTTATTGGACTAATAAAAATAGCAACTCTTAGTTTAAATAACCTGAAGAAAAGAGTGTCTTTTAATTGCTTTTAGAAATTAGCATGCTTCGGTCTATTCTACTTATTTGTGTAACACAGACCATTGATATTTATAATATGATTGTGATCAGAAAACTTAGGAAAGGTACAAGCACTGAAGAAGACAACAGAAAAAAGAAAAACACTACTCAAACAAATGTTATCTGTAATCAAACACTGATCTGTTTAAATTTTAAAACTACATTATCAGAAATATTTAAAATAATATTTTGTTATGGAAATCATCATAGAAAAAAACAAAGGCTAGGACAAGTCTGGAAACTAGTCTGTAGGTCCTAACAACTTTTATTTATTTATTTTTTGCTTATAGATGAAACTCTTCAGCTCTCAGAAAGCATGGCATAAAAATTTAAGATACTCTACTTGGCAGTAAAAGACTCATCTAGACATACAGATCTTAAACCAATTTTATTTGATAGTTTATGCTTGCTACCTTACAGAAAAATCCTAAAATTTAGGCGAAACATAAATTCATAACGGAGAAAGAAATCTCAAAAATACAAATCAGTGTAATTCTCATAAAACCTCTCTCCATCACTAACAACAGGTAATTAACTGTTCCTTTTATTAGACTCTTTAATATATTTTTTCAAGTCTCTTGAGAAGGGAGATGAGAAAGATACCAACACCAAAGGAAGAACAGACAGAACTATCTAAAATTTTTCGTCCAAATATTTTGAAAATTAATGCAAAGAAATGTGATAACAAAAATAGTTGACATGCTACAAAGGAAATTAGGACACTTCTCCACCTCTCTTCCAGATGATCTACACACATAGTTGCTATTTCTTCAATTTTTTTTAAAATTCCATCTGCCTTTTCCAAGCCTCCCTCTTTCTGTGCTCACTTGCTGTCCTATACTTGCGTGGGCACGGGAAAGTTGCTTCTATGAAATCAGTCCATTGCAGGTGTCCTTATAGCATTACAAAACATCACCTGCCTGAGGGGAAGTGGACAACCATGGAAAGAGTTGAAAGAGGGATGACATGTACAAACACTGACAGAGACTTTTTTACATTGCTTTTGAAACAAAATGGCCCTTCATGCATAAGGGTTATAAGGTTACATGCTCACATTTATTGTGAGTGACTATGTAAGGTCTAATTACATAGTAATGAGGCATTGGTCTCAATATTTAACGGATCTAATGGAAGAACCGCTGCAGTTATCAACAGGCAGCTCCCCTGCAATTCCATGCATCCCACTACAGGAGGAACTACACGAAGTGCCCCAAATCTGCAACCACCAGGACAGACCACCCTCCCCATCCCCACAAAATATAGAAATTCCAATTAAATGTGAAAGATACGTGAACATCTAGACAAGAAACCCTTAATAGTCAAAGAAATTCGATTTTTTTTTTTTGGTAAAATACATACGCACAGGAAAAGATAATACTCCACGTTAACAATGGTTAAGTATCAAAACTACAGGTGATTTCTATTCCTCCCTTTGCGCTTCTTTGTGTTTTCTAGCTTTCCTACAATGAGCACGTAACTTTGGTAATCGAGGAGAAAAAAAAAAAAAGTCAAATAGATGCAGAGCTTAAAGCAAGAGTTAATCTGGATCAAAGACACAGAGTAGCCTATCTTTAAGCCTCCTCGGAGTCACTGAGGAACAAATCCTCCAGTACTCGGCAGGGAGAAGACGGCTGCAAGGCTCCCCAAACCGCAGCGATAACCTCTCTATTCCAGGGTCTTAGCAAACTGAGGGGACAGCGTTGTTTCATACAAACTTGGTCAAGTGCTCCTGCAACAGCAAAACTCACTCCCAGCTCTCCCATGACCCCGCCCCCCAGGGCACACCCAAGTCGCGAGGACCCCGGCGGGACCCTGCGCCAGTCTCAGGGTGCTCCCGAAGACTTGTCCCCCACCCGCAAGCTGTGCTCCGCAGCTCACCTCCGCTCTCCTTCACTTACTTCCCCGACCCCTTCCCCCAGTACACCACCCTGGGCCATCAGGGGAAGGAAGGAACCAGCCGGACTTAGAGACAGCGCTCCAGATTCCAGTGACCTTGGACAAGCCCATTCGCCTCTCCGAGCCTCAGTTTCCTAATGTGCCTCCTTCGCGGGGTGACCGCGGACTCACAAACCCGGGGGGCTCTGCAAAAGCCAAGGACCGTTCTCGTAACTCTGCACGACCCCCTCCCCCGGACCGCCCCCAGGCGCCGGGCACCAGCCTGGACACCGGGGTGGGGTGGGGGGGGCGTGGGCAGCTTCTCTCTAAAGCTCCTGCCCCGTAGCCCCCCGGGACGCGTCGCCTCGCAGCCCGTCCCCACACCTGGCAGTTGCTGTCCTGGGGCAGGTTTTTCACCAGGATCTTCCTGCGGTTGCTCAGCTCCCGGCGCATCCGCTGCAGCCGCGCGGCGACCTCCTCCGGGTGCAGCGCGGCGGGCGCCGGGCCCCCGGCGTCTTTGCGCGCCTCGGCGGAGGGGTCCGGCCCGCGCGGCCCCGACCCCGGCTCGGGCCCCGCCACGCCGCCCAGGCCAGCGCCCCCCTCGCCGCCGGCTCCCGCCGCCGCCGCCGCCATCTTCCCGGGCGCCCCGCGGCTGCGGGCTCCTCGGAGGCTCGAGGGGAAGGGAGAGAGAGAGCCGGAGGAGGCCCGGGCGGGGGCGAGGCGGGCCGAGGCCGCGGAGCGGGTGGGGGGAGGGGGAGGGAGGCGGCGCCGCAGCCAGCAGCCGGCGGGCGGGAAGAGGAAACCTGAGCGCCGAGGAGGAGCCCAGAACCACCTCGCGGGAACCTCCCCCTCGGGCCCCCGGGCCCCCCGCACCGGCGAGCCCGCCCCGCCCGCGGGGGCCTCGGCGCCGCCACCCGGACACCTGTGCCGGCGCGGGCGGGCGGGCGAGCTCCCCTCCCTGCAAGGCCCTAGCGAAAGCCCAGGTTTGGGCTCTGGGGATGCGGCCCTTTGGCACCGGCTTCCCCGGGGGCACTCGGGCCCCAGGCGTCGGTCCCCGCGCGGCCTCCCCACGTGACACCGCAGCTGTCCCCGAGCTCCCCTCGAAACTCCCGCGCTGGGGCGGCTCCGGGGCTGCAGACGCGAATTCAGCCTCCCCAAACCCGGGGAGGCCCCTGCCCGCTCCGATTGGTGACCCTTCTTCTCTGCTCAAGATGTGCTCGTCTGGCAGAGAAGTTTGAGTTTGCCATGAAAAATAAAATCTGAGGTTTTCTAGGGAGTACAAAAAGGCAAGAATTCTGGAGGCAATTTTATATATTTGAAAAAACCTGATCGCAAAGTATTTTCCTAGCTGTGTCTACGAGAAAGCCTGTGCCCTTGACCCGTCCCTCCGTTTCTTCTGTACGTTTCCTAAAATGTAAAACCTTGATGCTTGCATATGCAGCATATAAAGGGGTGCCGAAACAAAGACTAAAATGGAAGAGGAACTGTGGCAGAGGGTTGGCGAAAACGCTACTTGGAACATTATTTTAATTGAAACTTGGAGGGAGAGTTACTCTGTAGAGTTAAGTCACAGTGATGTTATCAGATCAAACAATTGGGCAGCCTTTGACTGGCACCAGCCCAAATGACTATGAGTAAAGAGGAACATGCATCTTAAGTGTGTAGCATGCAAATACACTCTCCAAAAAAAAAAAAAAAAAAAGCCTGTTTAACATGTTATTCCGTTGGGGGAAAATATTTTCAGTAAATGTCACCAAAAAGTAAAAACAAAAAAGATTTTTAAAAAACATACTATGTATTCAGTACCTACCTTGTGCCCCCATGTACTTCTAAGTACTTTACAAATGTTCCATTTACTCTTCACAGTAATTCAATTAGGTAGTTTTTATTTTCTTCACTTTACAAGTGAAGAAATAGAGGCAGGTTGCTTAATTCTAAAGCCCAACGCTCTTCATAACGTAAAAAGACTCATCTGTCATCTCCATCACAAAATAATGACTGCTGATATTCCTGCATTTATTCTCTGCCAACAGATACTTGTACGATTAAAATGATTCTGCACTGCACCCATGTTCATAGGAGCACTATTGTCAATAGCCAAAGGGTAGAAACCACCTGAAAAGTCCATCTACCAATGAATAAACTATAGTATATGCATACAATGGAATATTGTTCAGCTATATAAAAAAAAAAATCAAGTACTGATACAAGGTGGATAAATCTCCGAAACATTATGCTAAATGAAAGAAATCAGACACAAAAGGTCACGTGTTACTTGATTCCATTTACATGAAATATTCCCAAATAAGTAAATCCATAGAGACAGAACATAGGCTGGTAGTTACCAGGGATTGGGGGAGGGGGGAGATGGGAAGCAACTGCTTAATGGATACAGGTTTCGTTTTGGGGTGATGAAAATGTTTTGGAATTGGACAGAGGTGGCAGTTGCCCAATATTGTGAAAGTACTAAGTAGACACTGAATAGTTCAGTGTAAAATGGTTAATTATGTCATATGAGTTTCATCTCATAGAAAAATGTAAATGATATTCTACAGTGCACAGCTTTATTACTTGCTTTTTACAGCATATTTTCAGAGCCTCTTTCTATGCCAAGATAATTGAACATCATTATTTTTCATGGCTGCATAATATTCTATTGTAATAATTACTGTAATTTACATAACTAATTGCCTAGTATTAGACATCTTTATTGTACACCACACTGAGATTAATATCCTTGTGTCCATATTTGCGTATTTGTAATTCTTCCATAGAGTAAAGAACTAGAAGCAAAATGTCTTCACAAGAAAAAGTATATATGAAGATTTTTGATGTGTATTTCCAAACTACCTTCCTCAGTTTTCCCCATCACAAACATTGCTTGTTTCCCTGCTTGCATCCATGATAATTTGATATCAAAATAATATCTTTAAAAAAAAAATTTTTTTTTTTTTGGCTGCGTTGGGGCTCTGTTGCTGTGCACAGACTTCTCATTGTGGTGGCTTCTCTTGTTGAGGAGCACAGGCTCTAGGCTCAAGGGCTCTAGGCTCTAGTCGTGGCACGCAGGCTCAGTAGTTGTGGCTCATGGGCTTAGTTGCTCCACGGCGTGTGGAATCTTCCTAGAGCAGGGATTGAACCCATATCCCCTGCATTGGGAGGTGGATTCTCAACCACTGCGCCACCAGGGAAGTCCCAAAGTAATGTCTTATTTTGGTTTTAAATTTTGTTCCTTGTGGGACCTTAGTTCCCCCACCAGGGATTGTTGAACCCAGTCCCTTGGCAGTGAGAGTGCAGAGTCCTAACCACTGGATGGCCAGGGAATTCCTACATTTTATTCCTTTGATTAAAAGTTATGAGTTGTAAGCTCCAATCAAGCGCTGTTCTGTAGAGCTGAGAGACTTTAGAAGTATATTCTTTAAAGTGGGCAAGAAGCATGAATAGGCTTAGCATATGCTCTGACCTTGACTCAGTCATTAAGTCTGAGAACATATATTTATCTAAATGAGTACCGTTTTCTTGACAAACGTTTTTAAATGTCTCTTGTGTGCTGGACAATATATATAAAGGCACTAAGAATACAGCAATAATAAAATAAAGTTTCTGTATGATAGGGGCTCAGTCTTGTTGGGAAAAATTATACAAGAATTATAATTAAATGTGATAAATATGCAAACAAACATCAGGAGCAGCCCTGGAAAACAGTGATCTGGGTCTAATTTTAGTGATTTTGCTTTTGCTGAAAATATTTCTCAAATTGCTTTTTTGGTATTGACTTCAGAAGTTATGGCAAATTCTTCCGCATAGTTTCTGTGGTAATGAATGTTCACCTCTTAGAGATGGGTTTGATTTTTTGAACTACTTAAAAGTTATTTGAAGCCAAGTCTGGTGAATGAATCAGGTGTTGATGATGCTCTTGGGATTATAATTATGTAACTTTTTTTTTTTGTCCCAAGTGGGATATGATTTCAATGTTATCATGTTATTAAACCAA
The DNA here is from genome assembly GCF_009873245.2 of Balaenoptera musculus. Lineage (NCBI taxonomy): Eukaryota > Metazoa > Chordata > Mammalia > Artiodactyla > Balaenopteridae > Balaenoptera > Balaenoptera musculus. The sequence goes on along the minus strand of NC_045785.1, from coordinate 55,590,022 downwards.
TTTTGTTAAGCGGCTACTTGGAATTGACCCCACTCCTTGAACGATATTGCTGTGTCCTGTAGGGTGGTGGCTTTAAAACTTTTTTGACCCAAACCAGTGGGAAATATATGCCATAGTGGGAAATATATTTTATATTACAAGCCAGTAAACATACATACATACAACTGAAACAGAGATTTCACAGAACAATATACCCGTCCATGATGCAGCATACTGTAGTATTTTTTTTAAATTGTATTCTATTCCATTTTTTAAAAAATTGCTGGGGTGGGGGGTGGGTGACACTAAATTGATTTCATGTGCCACTAATGAGTCCTAATTGATATTTTGATAAACACTGCTCCAGGTTTCAAATCAACTATCTTTCCTCATTACTTTGACTCAATTGTTTTCCAGGAATTCAGGGAAATAATAGAATCTGTTGATTTTAAATTATTTAACTGAATTGATTATTATTGCCACATAAAAGAAGCAGATGGAAATTGCAAAGATTTGGAAATGCTGCTATAATTCCAAAGAGTTCCTCTCATTCCAGGTTTTAGCCTGGCTCTTTAAATAGCACCTTCTGTGGTAAATTTAAGGAACATTCTAATCTGAACCTGCAGTGGAATACAATTATCAAGCTGCAACGTATTTACCAATACCCACAGGTAATTATCATGAGCTACATAATTACCTTGTTCTTAAAACAGGAGCTATGTGCTCACTTTTGCCTTTATTTTCAAAATTATTGGTGGTTATTTCTGTCTATTTTTAAATCTGATTTCAGGTCACTGCTTTAGTATGGCATAAAAGGCAATCCCATGTAGAAGAGGAGTATCAGAGGCTCTTAAGCAGGGAAATTACATGATCAGACTTAGCTTTTTAAAAAATAATTCTGACAATAATGGAGAGAATGAATTTAGCACGTCTTATGTCGGGCAGACCAACTGGAAATCTTTTGAGACAAAGTGAAAACATTTGAGGGCTTATACTGGAGAATAATAATAACAATAACAAGTGGATTAAGCTTTCCACAGGTTACCTAAGTAACCTATGTGTATTAAGCGTATAGAGCTTTACATGGGTTACCTAAGCTTTTATTCTTTTTTTCTTTGTATTTTTTAATTTTAAAACCTATATTCAACTTGTGATATAGGTAGTACATACCTATTAATCAATGAGGAATGAAAGGCAGAGAGGGTAACCTGTCCAAAGTCACACAGTAGGCAGGGACCCCAGGATTCCAATGCAAATCCATCTGCTTTGGAGCCCAGGTATGTAAACTGGTGTAATTGTAGCTGGAGGAGGGGCTGGATTTATAAGACTTTTCTGAGAGAAACACAGTGGAGCAAAGTAGAAGCAGGATCCAGTGATGGAGAGAGCAGGATCTGGAGTTAAAATACCTGGATTCAATTCTGTGTAACTAGAGTGAGCTATTTAAAGCATGAGAGAATAATTCAAATATGCCAAGCCTCAGACCCTTCATCTCTAAAACAGAGATAATAACAGCCCCCCATAAAGCTATTCTTAAAGGCCATCACGAGGATTAGATGAGGTAATATATATAAAGGGCTTAGTAGAGTGCTTAACTCAAGGGCTAGATAAAAAGGCAGCCATAATAATAATAAATAATTATTAATTATTTTTTAAAATCTTGGTGTCTCATTGGATGTTGGCAAAGAGAAAGAAGTTAAGAATAGCATGCTTTCTAATATGAGAAATTAGATGGGGGTGATACTGCAGCTGAAAGAGGGAACCGTTTAGGAAGTAAAGCCCGATTTAGACATATAGATAAAAAAGCCAGTCGACAGACTAAAACTTGTAAGAGAACTAGGTAGTTTAAAACTGAGGCTGGTTGAGATCACTCAGGCTGAGTGTGCAGACTGAAAGAGAAGTCCAAGAAATAGGACCTCAGCGAACAACATTCAAAGGCCAGAAGGAAAAAAAGTGGAAGGTACTTGGTAGTCCTGTTGGACTCTGCTTATATTACTTACGTGCCCAGGCCAAGAAAAGAGAGCCAGGTAAAAATGAAAAAGGTATCAGGCAAAAATAGTTGGATTACATTAGGTATAGCTCCCTATATTCCTATCTCCAGTTACCTTAGGCCATTCTTTAGCTCCTGAATCATTCTCTAGCACCAGCTCTCCCTTACAGCGTCTACCACACCCCCTCCTTGGCTCCTTGTCTTCACAGTATTGACCTTGGTTGATTTTTGACTTCCTTCTTGGATCACAAGCTGAACCTGCTCACAACTCACTGCTTTCTGCTACTGACCTTGCATTCCATGACACACCAGCTGTAGAAGAAACCCCAAATCAGAAAGAAGAAACAAAACAGATTGAAAATGAACTCTAGAGAGGCTCCAGGGAAGCGAAGAAATCAAAATGTTTCAAAAAGGAGAATGGTCAACATGTCAATGCAGCAGAGAGGACAAATAGAATGAAGACTGAAAGGAGGGAACTGGATTTCACATTTGGGAAGCTCCTGGTGTCTCTGAATGAGAGCAACTTCAAGAAAGCAGTAGGGACAAGACACAAATCTATGAAAAAGCATTGGTGAGATAAACTTTATACCCTCTAATTTTCTCCATGAAGCAGAAAGGAGATCATCCTCTGATAGTGAGAAGATTTTAAGGTTAAAATTTATAGTCCACACAGGTGATTTACATATATTTAATTCTCACAGCCACTGTTTGGAGTGGGTATTATTGTCCCTGTGTCATACAATAGGCAACTGACAGTGAATTTAAGTCACACAGCTGATATTAGGCAAATTTAGAACTCACCCCAGATCTGTCTCCAAATTCTGTGCTTTTCTTACTGCATTCAGATTTAGAGTAGCCACTGAGAGGAACAAGAAGGTGTTGAGACAGTAATAATAGTGGTAGTATTACAAATACTATTACTCATATATAAATATGTAATAATGGTAATAACGATGAGTAAAATGGATCAGATGATGGTAGTGCTGATGATAACAGAGAAATTAATGCTTCTACTCCAAATTTAACTGCAAGTAATAGCCTCATATCTAACTTTATGCCATAAAACACAGTGGCAAGACTTCCCTGGTGGCGCAGTGGTTAAAAATCCACCTGCCAATGCAGGGGACACGGGTTCGAGCCCTGGTCCAGGAAGATTCCACGTGCCGCGGAGCAACTAAGCCCGTGTGCCACAACTACTGAGCCTGCGCTCTAGAGCCCACGAGCCACAACTACGGAGCCCGTGCACTGAGAGCCCATGCTCCGCAACAAGAGAAGTCACTGCAATGAGAAGCCAGCGCACCGCAACGAAGAGTAGACCTTGCTCGCCGCAACTAGAGAAAGCCTGCACGCAGCAACGAAGACCCAATGCAGCCAAAAATAAATAAATAAGTAAATAAATTTATTAAAAAATAATAAATTTTAAAAAATAAATTAAAGAATAAAACCAGTGCCTATGAGTACCTACAGCTAAATGATGTTACTTAATACAAATTACTTTTCTTAGTTTTAATATAGCCACAAAATATCATTTATAAACTTTCCTTTTGTTATGTCTAAACACATCTTTAAAATATTTATAAACTCTTACTATAATTTAGATTTATTTTTATTTCAAAATTATGAAAGATAATTTGAAAGTTGTTAGTATGTAAACTACAAACATTTCTCTTGAACCTTGAATTGTATTAAATAATACAAAAAGAATTGTATTCTTTGCCATTGAAGTTAAGATTCTTTTGGCACTCTGCTTGCTGAATTATGGAAGCCTAAGGAAGTAGTATACTTTCTGTCAAAAATGTAATTTTAAAAAATGGTTGCTATAAAATTATAGAAAAAGCCATGAAACAGGCAGCATGAATATTTGAAAGATAATATATATAAAGTATAACCCAGCTATCTGGCAGGGAAAGAAATCTTTTAAAATTATTATTAAGTTTTTGTGTAGAATGGAGGAACTTACCATTTAAGTAAGTGACATTTAAAAATTCATTTTGTTGAAAATCTTATTAAAGTGCATGTGTACGTATTAAAGGAGTACGTATTTTCTTCATAAAACAGATGGTATTCAACATGAATTATCCTTTTCGTGATGATTTGAATAATAGAGTGATTGCCCTCTAGGCATACTGAAGATTATAGGATGATTTCCTCCTATATTAAATGGTCCCATAAAGCTACACCTTCTTAATTTTGATGTCTGCTTTTCATAGGTTTTTTTGTCTCCTTCCTTGTCAATGCTCATTTCCCATGGCAGCCTGTATACTTGCATGGACTCATTCATGCCTGTGGTAACATTAACCAGCCCACCAGACCCATATACATGTAAACAAAGGTAACTTTGCACATGCCCATGCTTATCCACAAAGCTCCTTGGTAGTCTCCCATTCTATTTTCCATGCGGCCTCCTGGCCTTGGCTTCTTTTCTTCCTGCTCCTGCCACTTAGACTTGATTGTGGAGGTGTGCCACTCAGCTCTCCCTTCAATTAGCGTGTGAACTGTAGTTGGCTGACAACTTCCAGCTAGCCACTGCACCTCCAGGTCTGCAGCATTCACACTGAGGCCGTTTTCCTCCCCAGAAGGCTCCCAGCCAATGACTAAACGCAGTGGGGTACCGTAGCCAGGCCATTCCTGCTTCCTACAGATTCCTCTAGTGGGTAGTCTTTGCCCCGGATGCCCCAATCACCTGGCCAAGACTTTCTCAGAGCTGTACAGTGGCAGCCTGGGGCTCTTCCTACCCAATTGTCTCTCCTTCCCTCTCTCCTTTCACAAGTGTCTGACCTGCTTTGTGGTTTACAGTCTCTCCCTGCCTACTCGTGTTCCCCTCCCCTTTATGCCTCGCAGATGTTGCCCCAATACATCTTTTGCGCATCTAATTTTGGCTTGGTGTCTGCTATGCAGGAAACCTGACACAGTCAGTAAAACATGGCCCAAGAAAGCAGGCAATAAAATTAGGTTTGAGGACTGTTTACTCATACTTGGCCTGCAAGTAGGACCTCATCCTGGGTGCAATGTGGGGAATGGGTAGTCCTTGGCAAAAGGCTGCTCCACAATTGCTGAAGATGTCACTGGTGATGACCTGGGAGTGTGTCCTGGGATAGGGGAACAGCTTTGCTGGTTTGAAGATGTAGGCATTTGAAAGATATGGGGAGAATAATGCCTACAAGTGTAGTGGTGTTGGCTGGTTATTCCAAAGTTCTACTGATGCCTACGGAGCGTTAATGAGAAACTGAGAAGTAATGACACAGTAACAGGCACAGTGTGAGAGACAGAGCACCTGTTTGACTTGGAACATTTTCTTGAAAATGGGATTTGACACCATTACAAGGAACCTCCTCTGCCCATGGGATGGGACAAACTCACTGTAAGGAAGTCTGGCTCTTAGAAGCCCAGAAAAGGTGGTGGCCATGCTGACGTGGAAATGCCTGAGTTGCCATGGCAGATAGTAGAGGAAGGAATAAAAAGGCTGTGGGAAGGGGTGAATCATAATGGATTCATAGCGTGAGACCAGAGGCCCCATCAGAAGATTATGTTTCCACAGCAGAGCCCAGAGAACACATTGTTCTCCAAGGCCATCAGGAATGCACTGGTGAGAGAGACACCAGCATCATTAAAAGTGCAGTGGTGGCTCTCCATACAGGCCAGGGATGAAGCTGCCACAAATTTGAGCTTGTTAATAGCAACAGGGATGATCGCACTCCAAAATAACAGAAACCACATAACCAAGCCAAAAGAAGCCAGGGGGCAACCATTATTATAACTACCAGCAAGACTGGAAAAGCTGGTGGTTAAGGGGGCCTGACCAACAGGAAGGTACAGAAATGGCTAACAGAATCTGGCATCCCTAAGGGCAAAACAGAAGGGCAAGCAATGAGAGTGCCATTTAACATCTATAATCAGAAACAGGCAAGAACAGAAAAACAGGATAAGGGTAGTTGCCCCAATAAAAATTCATTATTCATTACTCAGTTTCTGGACCTGAGACAATTTTCAGACCCAGAACGCAGTGACTGAGAGATGGTTGTGTCTCAAGCAGGAAGAAGCCTGCAAGACCATGACAAGTATTAACTATAAGGATTTCCCCAGTCCCGCCCTAAAGGGACCTACAGCCATATACGTGGATGACTACACCCTTGAAAAAGGAAAACCACACATATTGAGGACTTTGAACATATTTTCAAAGTTGACATTGATACCAGAAAACCTAAAGTGTCCTCAGGATCCCCTGTTAGAGTTGGGACCCAGTAACATAAGCAGTCTGGCTGAAGTCCAGCTTACGGTGGGTCCACTGGGTCCGTGAACTCAGTTGAGGATCATTTCACCCATCTTGGTGAAAAATTAGGGTTCACATTCATGGCAGTTTGACTCATTTAGGAACTTGGCTAGCCGGGTGAGAACCATTATATTGGGGAAAGCCAAAAGAAAGCCTCTGAAAATACCACTTTCCCAAGCCAAGGATAGTGAATCAAAAATAATATTGCATTCCAGAAACGGAGGCAGAGATTAGTACCACTGAGATGGTTAGCTTTATGTGTCAAGTTGGCTGGGCTGTGGTGCCTGGATATTTGGTCAAACATTATTCTAGATATTTCTGTCAGGGTATTTTTGGATAAGATTTCGATTTAAATCAGTAGACTTAAGTAGAGGTGATTGCCCTCCATAATGTGGATGGGCTTCATCCAATCAGTTGAAAACTGATGATAGAACAAAAAGCTGATCTCCCCTGAGCAAGAGGGAAGTATGCCGGTAGACTGCCTTTGGACTTCCTCTGCAACATCTGCTCTTCTTGGTTTGTCAGCTGACTGCCTTTGGACTAGAACTTGGTCTAGTTTTGGTCCTGAGTCTTCAGCCTGCTGAGCTCCTCCATCAGATTTTGGATTTCCAAGCCTCCACAATTACATGAGCCAAAGAAATCTCTTTAAATTTTTTTAAAAAATTAATTAAAAAATGTATTTATTAAAATATATTTATTAAAAATAAGTCTCTCTCTCTCTCTCTCTCTCTCTCTCTCTCTATCTATCTATCATCATCTATCGATATTCTCTTGGTTCTGTTACTCTGGAGAACCCTGACTAATACAATTACCATTAAAGATTTAAAGGCTGCATGGTGGTAGTCCCTATCCTATCTCTATTTAATTCACCAGTCTGACACCTACAGAAACCACATGGATCCTGGAGAATGACTACAGATTTCCGTAATCTTAACCAAGTAGTAGCTTCATTGCAGTTGCTGTGCCAGACTTGTTGATGGTAAAGCTGATCGTGAAGCCCTCAATTGTGTCATATGCAGCTATTGATCTGATGATTGCATTCTCTTCTATACCAATCAGTAAAAAAGGATCAGAAATAGTTCACTTTGACGTGGAATGGACAACAAGATTCACTTATGGTTTTGCTTCAGGGCTGTGTTAACTCTCCGGACACTGTCATAACATAGTTCAAAGAGTCTATATCATCACATTGATCCAAAGCATTAGTGGTATGATGCTGATCTGGCAGGACAAGCAAAAGTTGGGTTTTGTGCTGGAGGCCTTGGTAAGGTATGTGAGCATCAGAAGGTGGGAGATAAAAAACTCATATAGCTTCAGGCACCTGCCACTTCAGAAAAGTTTTTGAGTTCCTTGACCAGGGGCAAGCCAGGACATCTCCTCTAAAGTATAAGACAAATGCTGCACCTTATATCTCCTGGGGCAAACAAGGAAGCACAACACCTGGTGGATTTCTTTGGGTTCAGGAGGCAATCTGATCTACACCTAATACTGGAAGTGTATTAATTATATTCCAGCCTGTAGACCTCGTGACATGGAAGGCTGTCAGCTTTGAGGAGAAACTGGAGCATAAAGTGTAGCCTGTGTAGCAGCAAGTGTAGCCTGTAGCTCAAACATTCCTACTCCTGGAATTTGAGAGATGAGGTCTGCAGTGGAAACATGTGGACAAACATATGGGAATAGACATGAAGTGTGAAGATTTTTGTATTACAATACTCAGCAGAGAGCATCTACCTTGGAAAAGGCACTGAAGAACCAACTAGTTAAAATTACTTGACTAGTCAACGTTAGCCAGCTTTCATCATTGGCCATCCCAGAAGTGACACAACGGGCACATGAATAAAATTGCTATGGTATCAAAGATGGTGTCTATGTAGGGGCCCACACAGCATGAATATCTACTTACTAAGGTCAATCTAACTACTGCTGCTTCAGAATATCCAGCCTATCAGCAACAGAGGACAACACTGAGTCCCAATCTGGCATTAGTCCTCAGGGAGACCAACAGCCACTTGGTGTCACTGAGCTCATCTGTTCAGGAAGTGCCAGCAGTTCATCCTTGCACCAATTGATACCTATTCTAGGTCTGGGTTTGTCTTTTCTGCCTGAAGAGCCTCACTATCCAAGAACGTACACAATGCTTGATTCATGGGCATGAATTTCCACACTGCATAGCATCTGGCCAGGGAAACCACTTCACAGTGAAGGAGCTGCAAGACTGGGCCCTTGACCAGGGAATCCAGTGATCCCTCATCATCATTAAGTAGCCAGCCTGACAGAATGTTGGAACAGCTGACTAAAGCACAGCTGAAGTACAATCTCAAAGGCAATACTCTGCAAGGGTAGGTGACATCATTCAGGATACAGTATATACATTAAATCAGAGACCCCCTATGTGCCACTGGGTCTCCAAATGAAAGAATATACAGGCACAGGAATCCAAGGGTAGAGGCAGTTGTGGTCCACTTATCATTACTCTCTATGACACTAGAGGACATTTTGCTTCCTATCCCTACAACTCTGACCTCAGAGGGGGTGAGGTTCTCTTCCCCTAAAGGAGCATACTCTTGCCAGGGGGACAGCCATGGTTCGACTTAATTACAGGCTATGGCTGCTGCCTGAGCATTTGGACTCCTTGCATCCAGTAACCAGCAGGCAAGACGAGAAGTCACCATCTTCACCAGGGTAGCAGACTCAGAACAATCGGAGGTAGTAGGCTGCATTTCAACAAGGTGATCCATTTCGATGCCTGTTGATAAATTTCTTGACCATTAGAACGGTGAATGGACGTGTGTAGCAATGTTGGCCTGAGAAGGTATGATTTCCACAGAATCAGTTCCCTCAGGAATGAAGGTTTGGGTCATACCACCAGATAAGCCACCAGGAACAACAGAGATGAGTTGAGGGTGGGGGGAATTCAGAGGGAGTGGGGAGACTGTGAACACCAGTTCCAGCTGAAACCAGCTACAGCATCTTGGAGTATAGTTTATCCCCCTAATCTCCCTCTTGAAAGTTTCCTTGCAGGAAGAGAGGCTCACAGGAGCCGTGGAAGAGCTCTTCCCCAAACATGTGGAAAAGTGTAGCTGGGAGGCGTGAGGGGTGGGCCAGAGCAGCCGTGCGTGTCCGCCATTCAGATCTCCCTTCCAAACAACCTGCTGTAAGGAGTGTGGTCGGCTGACCAACTCTAGCTGCTGCATTTTGTGAATGGGCACAGCATTCACGCTCAAGCCAGGCTCCCCGCAGGCTGCTCCCAGCTAATGCCTGAGCACAGCGGCACTACTAGAGCTGAGCCCTTTCTCCCCAGCACATGACTGCTCCGATGGGCAACCTTGGCTAGGGCGCTTGCCATCCGCCGTGCTGCGCTGCGGTCTGGGGCTCCTTCCGCAAGACCCTCCTTCCTTTCCTCTGTCCTTCCACAGGGAGCCCACCCCAAGTACTCCTGCTCCCTTCCTCCTTCACAAGCATTTCCCTCAATACATTTCCTTCCCATCTCATTCTATTTTGGGGTCTTGCTTCTTGGAGGACCCAAACTGAGACAAATTGTTCAATTTTGATATGTTTAGAACTCCCTACAAACTTTGATATATGTTCATCCTTCTGTTTTATTCTTCTGCCATCTTGTTTAATTCACTTCAGTTTTATTCCTTTAGTCCCCTGCCCCTGGCACATTTCCATGCTATGTTTGTCAATCTATACTGGAATTTGGCATTCAAACACACTTTTAAGACCATATCTAATTAGCTCAGTTCTGACAACAGTCTTTGTCACTGATTAGTAATGGATTACAGTCCTTGGACAATTATTGCTTTTGAAGCCAAGCTAACAAGTGCTTCACATCGTCAATGCATAAATTATCTGGTCTCATTTAGCAGACAGCTTTAAAAAAAACATATTAAACTTTCCTTCACAGATTCTACATTTCCACCTCCCCTCTGAGCCAACTGAGGTGCGGTTTTTCAAGTTAGTTCTCCCCATACCTTCCCAAATATATTGCTGGATCTAAATACCTAGTTTTCTCTAGTCAAAGCCTGGATTTTTATCAGAATCATTAGCATTTGAGCTACCCACTCAAAGGAATTTTTCTACAACTGCCTCTGTTTTCAGCTAATTTTACATCCCTCCATTTTGCTGTATTCCAGTCCTCTTGCCAGCTCTTCCATTTCTTTTTTGGTTGTAATATTTCATTACCCCTTCTGCTTTTGCACTCAATTGTCCATTTATGGGCAGCATTTTGCTTTTCTTCATCCAGTAAGAGAAACCCAACCTTTGAAGTTGTACGATTCTAGAATAGTTTTCACATGAGCACAGACCTTTTTCCTAATATACTTTTCAGCTGGCGAACTCATTTCTTTCACAGAAAAAGATTCCAAGATAAGGCATGATAAAGAAAACCTCAGTTAAGTAGGTTAGTGCTAATTCCATACATACTGTTGAAGTTTCCCAGGTGCTCATAATTACAGGAACCTACGTCTTTGATGCAAATGCATACTTAACACAACTGTAAATATTTCACTTATGGAATGTCCATTCACAAAGCTCACCCAAGTTTTCACTGAATTGAGTCTAACACAGCACAAGCATATCTATATCTGCCTCATAATGACCACCTTAGAGAGCAGAACGCCTGAAGGAGTTTTAGGAAATCAGCTGTGCTGTATTCTCCTGCCTTCGGGCAGAATTGTACATAAACACCCAGAGAGGAAAAAGCTTCCCGAGAAAGAGTCAACAACCTCACTCTAGCGTTTAACAATGAGCACAGCCAGGAATTTCTTCTTTGAATATACAAATCCCTCTGCTACAGCTTAAATCAATTTTTTTTATAAGTCTGATACAAAGGTTAAAAATTCTTGTGGTTCTTTGTTTTTTTTTTTTATAAATTTATTTATTTATTTATTTATTTTTTGGCTGCATTGGGTCTTCGTTGCTGTGCTTGGGTTTTCTCTAGTTGCATTGAGCGGGGGCTACTCTTTGTTGTGGTGCGCTGGCTCCTCATTGCAGTGGCTTCTCTTGTTGTGGAGCACAGGCTCTAGGCGTGCGGGCTTCAGTAGTTGTGGCACATGGGCTCAGTAGTTGTGGCTCGTAGGCTCTAGAGCGCAGGCTCAGTAGTTGTGGCACACAGGCTTAGTTGCTCCACGGCATGTGGGATCTTCCCGGACCAGGGCTCGAACCCTTGTCCCCTGCATTGGCAGGCGGATTCTTAACCACTGCGCCACCAGGGAAGTCCCCTCTTGTGTTTTTTTTAATACAACGAGTAAACACATTCTCTAAGTTGCAACTGCTTATTTTCATGTTAATGACCATTTTCTATTTTAATCAAAATACAACTCATTCATTTGTTCAATAAATAAATATTTTTAAAATCTCAAACCATCCTTTTAGCAGATTTTTAAAAATCACTTCTACCTTTTGAAAATTACCATGGACTCATGTCTCCTTTGACAGACTCAATACCTTCCAATTACTGTGGTCATTTTTTATGCCAAATTTATCACCTTTTGCCCAGTGACTAATCTCTCCTGTCTGTACAATTGTTAACATTTATTTAGGTATTAACAAAAAAAATGTTCAGTTTTTGTCAACAAGATGTATTTGACTCTTCTTGCTCTTTCCTCCTCTGAGATCTGGTATCAGATACCTTCCGAGGAGCCCTAATTCCCTTACTTAAAAATTTTGTAAGGTGAAAAACTATGGTTAATGTGAACTATGGTTCACATTATATCTTTTTCCCGTGACTAATGAAAGTAGTTTTCACTAAGACCTACCAGATAAATATGAGTTAGCCAGGTGAAGTAGAAGGGCAAGTGCGTTTTAGGAGGCGGGTAGGTGAGGACAAGATCTAAGAAGGCAAGACGACAATTTATTTTATTTCATTATTATTTTTTTAAGATGACAATTAGACAAGAAGTAAAATAATATGTTCAGTTGCCCCCCTTATCCATGGAGGGTACGTTCCAAGACCCCCCAGTGGATGTTGAAACTCTGGATAGAACCAAACCTTTTATATACTGTTTTTTCCTATAAATACATACCTATGATAAAGCTTAATTTCTAAGTTAGGCACAGTAAGAGATTAATGACAACAACTAATAATAAAATAGAACAATTTTAACAATACACTGTAGTAAAAGTTATGTGAATGTAGTCTTTCTCTCTCTCTCAAAACATCTTATTGTACAAATTTAATGCCTTTTCCATCTTAACTAAGCTCTTACCAGGCACTGTGGCTGCAACTTTTGCTGTGTGAGGTACAACAGCAAAACTAGCATGAATTTCTTTTTCTACTTCACAATTTCATGGAGAGAAGATTTGCTCCTGTCACAGATCTTAGCAACCTCAGCAAACACTTTTTTTCTTTCCTCATTAAGTCGAGAACTTTCACCTTTCCGCTTAATGGAAGAACTTTATGGCTACTCTTTAGTACATCCAAACAGCCGGCTGTACTACTCTTGTGCTTTTGGGGCCAAGATTAAGTAAAATAAGTGTTACTTGAACATAATCGCTGAGGTCCTGCAAACAGTTGATCTGATACCTGAGATGGCTACTGAAGGATTAACAGGCAGCATCTGCTAGACAAAGGCATGATGCACGTCCTAGGTGTGATGGAGCAGGATGGCTGGAGATCTCATCCATACTATGCAGAATGGCACACAATTGAAAATTTATGGATTATTTATTTCTGGAATCTTCCATTTAATATTTTCAGACCATGGGTGACCTAAACTGTGGAAAGTGAAACTGTGGATAAGGGGGGACTACTGCTGATAATGTCAGAGGATGTAAAAGTACTATGGAAACATATCAAAGCAACATCTTACCTGGAAACTGGTGAATGTTGGTAAGAAAAGGCTTTCTGAACAAAGTGACTGTGGGCTTAGGTAGAAGACTCCCTAATGCTTACCAAAATCCACTACTGCTTTCCTACCTGAGTATATGAAAGGCTTTGCTTCCTGGATCCCCTTTAAATAATCTAGGCTGTATAGCTAGTAGAAGCTAATGAAGGGTGAACAAGGGGGCCAACAACATTCTAGATAGTAGAACCTCCACCACATGGGGCCTTGATTGACTATGTGAAACAGAGCATGTCTTTGTCTGCTTTACAACAGGCTCAGTGTGAATAACAAATACGTGTATTTGTTATTGTATGCGTTGAGCCACTAAAATTTGGAGGTTGCTGGTTGCTGTAGCAAACCTAGTCTATTATGATATCTTCCTTACTCCCCTTGGGGAGGCTTGACACTTCTTGGGTTGTCGCCAGCTGTGAAGGCAATGAGGCATCAAGATATCAATTTGCAACCCAAGCTCACTAACACCACACACAAAAATAAACTCAAAATGGATTAAAGGCCTAAATGTAAGGCCAGACACTGTGAAACTCTTAGAGGAAAACATAGGCAGAACACTCTATGACATAAACCACAGCAAGATCCTTTTTGACCCACCTCCTAGAGAAATGGAAATAAAAACAAAAATAAACAAATGGGACCTAATGAAACCTAAAAGCTTTTGTACTGCAAAGGAAACCATAAACAAGACAAAAAGACAACCCTCAGAATGGGAGAAAATATTTGCAAATGGAGCAACTGACAAAGGATTAATCTCCAAAATATACAAGCGGCTTGTGCAGCTCAGTATCAAAATAAACAAACAACCCAATCCAAAAACGGGCAGAAGACCTAAATAGACATTTCTCCAAAGAAGACATACAGGAGGCCAACAAACACATGAAAAGATGCTCAACAACACTAATCATTAGAGAAATGCAAATCAAAACTACAATGAGGTATCACCTCACACCTGTCAGAATGGCCATCATCAAAAAATCTAGAAACAATAAATGCTAGAGAGGGTGTGGAGAAAAGGGAACCCTCTTGCACTGTTGGTGGGAATGTAAATTGATACAGCCACTATGGAGAACAGTATGGAGATTCCTTAAAAAACTAAAAATAGAACTACCATACGACCCAGCAATCCCACTACTGGGCATATACCCTGAGAAAACCATAGTTCAAAAAGATACATGTACCACAATGTTCATTGCAGCACTATTTACAATAGCCAGGACATGGAAACAACCTAAATGTCCATCGACAGACGAATGGATAAAGAAGATGTGGCACATATATACAATGGAATATTATTTAGCCATAAAAAGGAACGAAATTGAGTTATTTGTAGTGAGGTGGATGGACCTAGAGTCTGTCATGCAGAGTGAGGTAAGTCAGAAAGAGAAAAACAAATACTATATGCTAACACATACATATGGAATCTAGAAAAATGGTACTGATGAACCTATTGGTAAGGCAGGAATAAAGATGCAGATGTTGGGAACGGACTTGAGGACACGGCGGGGAAAGGGAGGCTGGGATGAAGTGAGAGAGTAACACTGACATATAAACACTACTAAATGTAAAATAGATAGCTAGTGGGAAGCTGCTGCATAGCACAGGGAGATCAGCTCAGTGCTTTGTGACCACATAGAGGGGTGCGATAGGGAGGGTAGGAGGGAGGCTCACGAGGGAGGGGATATGGGGATATATATATATATATGGATATATATATATATGTATACATATATCTGATTCACTTTGTTATAAAGCAGAAACTAACACAACATTGTAAAGCAATTATACTCCAATAAAGATGTACAAAAAAAAAGTAGGGTGGAAGATGAGAAAAAAAAAAACTAATGGGGAAATGAATGTTAATAAATACCTGCTATGTTTTGAGAAAAAAAAAAGCTATCAGGATAGTAAGCTTTTCTGTCTTCTAATCCAAGGTTCCTTCTAGGAAGTGATGCTACCAGGCAGAACAGTAGATTTGAAAAGACCTAGTCTGTTTACACTAGATATGATCAAATCTGTGGGAGATATAACAGGTCTTCAATCCCTAGAAATTCTGGAGATAACTCCACCCTAATTATAGGTTATTTCACTTGCATGTGGTTCTTCTCACTAAGCTACCATTAATTAATATGGGATGGGCTTCCCTGGTGGCACACTGATTGAGAGTCTGCCTGCCAATGCAGGGGACACGGGTTCGATCCCTGGTCCGGGAGGATCCCACGTGCCGCGGAGCAACTAAGCTACAACTACTGAGCCTGCACTCTGGAGCCTGCGAGCCACAACTACTGAGCCCATGTGCCGCAACTACTGAGCCCGTGTGCCTGGGGCCCGTGCTCTGCAACAAGAGAAGCCACCGCAATGAAGAGTGGCCCCCGCTTGCCGCAGCTGGAGGGAGCCTGTGTGCAGCGGCCAAGACCCAATGCAGTCAAAAAGACAAAAAAAAAAAAAAAAAATATGGGAGGGGTGAGGGGAATACAAGGCCTGTAACAGAGGCAACTGGGAATTGTTCCTATGCAACTGAGCCTGAGCAGGACCTCCTGCTCCGTGCTGTCAAATTCCTACTTTGAGTTTATCTCAATTATGTGATTGCAAAAATGTAAACAATTTATAGTCTGTTTATCTTGTATCTTTTCTTATTGGCCCAACAAATTCTCCTAAACCCACTAAATTAATATGTTGTATTTCTCTTAATATAACACACACATAATATGCAGAAAAGTTCCAAGTGTACTTGACTACCTAATTACAGCTTTTGAAATCCTTTGTTGAAGACTGTTATAGGTAATTGTGTTTAATACTACCTTCTTCCCATTAGAATGTAAACTCCATGAGGACAAGGACTCTGTCTGTTTTGTGCTCTGCTTCTATCCCCAGAACTTAGAAAAGGTCCTGGTGCACAATAGGCGTGCAATACGTATTTGCTGGACAAATAATTCATTTTACAAGGATCACTTGTAGTTACAATGAAAATAATAGATTGGAATTCAGTGAGACTAGAAGCAGAGAGTCCAGATGGAGACCACTGCAGTTCTTCCTATGAGAGATGGAAGATGATTCAGACCAATGTAGTTACAGGGGTAATGGAGAGAAGTGAACAGATTTGAGATGCATTTAGGAGGCAGAGCAGAAAGGACTTGGTGATTGATTGGATGTTAGGTGATTTGCAGGGGCAAAAGTTAAGAGTTCCACCTTGGGCACTGAAATCAGAAAGGGATCACTGAGGAGAAGTGGTTTAAGAGGGCACAAGGTGGATGTTAATGAGTCCAGTTAGTAGGCATTCCCAAGATCTATTCGAGTGCCAGTGCCCAGCAAGAAATCGTGTCTATCAATTCTGTAACTCAGGAGAGTGGTCTGTGCCTGAAAAACAGGTTTGGGAAAAAGCATAGCCATGTAAATTTTCAGCCATGTAAATATATGAAAGTAGTGTGGGAGAAGAGGGCCTAAGATAAAACCCTGAAGATTATCCACATTTAAGATTTTTTTTGAGGAATCAGAACTTGTTTATTGAATTGGTTGAACTTGGTAGGATATACTCAGAAAATAGCTTCATTCTTCTTCCATCAATGTCTTCAAACCATTTCACCCTGGACAATATCTTGAGCATATTCCATTAATTTTTTTCAACTTCTCTGTACTGAAATAGTCCTATTTTCATATACTAAAATGTCCAGACCAATTTAAATTAAAACTCCCATCTAAAAGCTTCCATCCAGAGAAACTGCCTGGTGGTCCAGTGGTCAGGACTCGGTGATTTCACTGCCATGGCCCAGGTTTGATCCCTGGTCAGGGAACTAATATCTCGCAAGCCGCAAGGCATGGCCAGAAAAAAAAGAAGCTTCCATCCAATTAGGAATTTGGGATTAATGTATATACACTACTATATATAAAATAGATAACCAAAAACACCTACTGTATAGCACAGGGAACTATACTTAGTACCTTGTAATAACTTATAATGGAAAATAATCTGAAAAAAATAATGTATATCTCTCTGAATCACTTTGCTGTACACCTGAACCTAACACAACATTGTAAATCAACTACACTTCAATTAGCTCCCCCTGTCCCCCCAAAAAAGATAAAAGCTTCATACAGTCCAAGCTTTCTTCCTCTAGCTCCAGCCCGACACAGTTTCCTAGTCATGGAGTAGAGAAAGGGTGTGGTCTGTTCTTTCACTCTTTTTGCACCATACTTCCCCCATCCCCTCTCCGGCTCTTAGTTCCTTCCAGGTTAATGTAGGAAGATGGGATAAAAGAAAACATAACAAAAGTGTTTCTTTTGTAGTTGTCTGTCAACTGCCCTTTCCCATGACAGATGTTAAAATGGTCTTCCTCCCGTGGGGACTTTGTAAGCTCTCTAAAGACACTTATCCCTCATCTTCCCCCAAACACCTGGGAATATCTACAGTGTGTTCTTCCTTAACTCAGAAAATCCATTATCCAAATGACCTCTCACAACTCCCCTCAACCGCCATCTTTTTTTCTGCTGGGTAACCAAGTCCCACACAGCCCCCTTCCTGAGTTGGATTCTTGCAAGTTTGTGCCGCTTTCCTGTATTAGTCAAGATAGGCCAGGTTATGCTACAACAGCCCCTGAATCAGTAGAAATTTACTGTCACTCATCTAGGTGCCCATCGTGGGTTAGCAGGGGGCTCTATTTATTGTAGTCATGCAGGAACCCAGGCGGATAGAGTCTCCCTCTTGACTCACGCTTCTGTGATCACCACGTCAGGTGGAAAAAAACATGGCAAACCCTGTGCTGACTCTTCAAGCTTCTACCCAGAAGTGACACATATCTTCTGCTCACATTTCATGGGCTAAAGCTAGGTATCTATCCAACTCTAACTTGAAGGAGAGTGAGGAAGTATCATCCACATGCCCTGATAAAGAGAAGAATTGGAAAATTTTCAAACAGCCCTAATGACTGACACATCCCCATTTGGTCCAGTTGGCTTGAGGAAATATTCCAAACCCCGGTAACATGGGCTGCCCCCACTATCTCTCTCCATCCTCCCTGCCCCCTCCGCTGACAGAGCCTTTCCGGGCAGTTTCTGTCTTTATCACATAGACTTTTAAACTCTTTGAAGCCCATGTCAGGCTCTCCATAAGACTGGGCTTGGCTCTAGTATGATCCTAGAAGTAAAACAAGAAGTTTTTGCATTTCAGCGGGGAGTAAGAGGCCAGTGTTCATTTCTGGAAAGCACTCAGCCTAAATTTCTCTGAGTGTTCACTTACTGCCTCTCTCACTTGGCTTGAGATGAGGTAGTCTGCCCCTTACCCCTCTATGGAAGGAGAGAAAAAGTGCTGCTGCACTCCCAATTCGGCCAGCCACTCTCTTCCAAAAAATCCTCTTCCTCTAGCGATTCTCTAGCTGAGCTGAGCACAGGATAAGATCTGTCTACTCTTAGCAAGTTATAATATCAATACTTCTGTTCTGAATTTGGAGGTACATGTTGTTTGTTTCTAGCCTTGGGTTTCAGCTTAAATTTGAGACACCAGGGCAAGTCCCATTTAGCATTTTATTCCATCTGTAAGTGTGCTGGAGACAAACTACAAAAGAGGTGGGAAGAAAACCAGGAGAATATATGGTCTTGAGAGCCAAGGAGTATTTGAAAAAGAAAGAAGTATTGTGGAATGTAAAAAAATGATACAAATGAACTTATTTACAAAACAGAAACAGACTCACAGACTTCGGAAACAAACTTACGGTTACCAAAGGGGAAAGGTGTGGGGGAGGGATGAATTAGGAGTTTGGGATTAACAGATATATACCACTATATGTAAAATAGATAATCAACAAGGACCTACTGTATAGGACAGGGAACTCTACTCAGTATTCTGCAATAACCCATACAGGAAAAGAATCTGAAAAAGAATGGATATGTGTATATGTATAACTGAATCACTTTGCTGTACATCTGAAACTAACACAACATTGTAAATCAATATAATCCAATATAAATCCAATATAATAATATAATCCAATATAATCCAATATAATAATCCAATATAAAATATAATCCAATATAATCCAATATAAATAATCCAATAATCCAATATAAATATAAAATTTATAATAATAATCCAATATAAAATAAAATTAAATAAAAAAGAAGAAAGAAGTGTTCAACTGTTTTTGAATCTGTTGAGAGACCAAGAAAAATAAGGCCATAAAATTGTCCACTGGATTTTGGGGAAAGTGTGATGAGCTCTCCAAGGATGGTTTGAGCAGAAGCGTGGGGAAGGAGTCACGGAACGGCGCTGAGAGTGCGAGGGAGGTGAGGAGGCGGGGACAGCCATCACAGCAAGCACACGTCAGACTTGTGGCTGTGAAGGGCAGAGAGGAGGAAGGTGGTGCTCGAGGGAAACATGGGGTTAAGAGGAAGGATCATTTTTCTTTAAATGAGAGACTTGATCATGTTTAAGTGCTAATAAAAAAGGAACTCATTGAGAATGAGAGATTAAGTGTCTGATGAAAAGGTTTTCAATCAGTACATTTTCATTTCTGAAAGAAAACGAAGCCACATAATAGGTGTTTAATTCCCTGAAAAGATACTGGTAGGGAGTGGGATACTCGTCACTGGATTGGTGGTGGTCGTGGAGAACAAAAAGAAGAATTGGAACACCGTCTCCGATGAATGCTAATGGTGCTTGTGTGAACCTTTTGATTTCTACACATTTTAAATTATTTAACTTGGGATGATTTTTTTAAAGCAACTTCCTGCGGTATGTGTAAAAAAGATGTGTTCCCACAACTCCATTTCAAACTTGTTTCCAAATTTAGTTGTGTGGATTGCTAAGTTTGATCTCAAGATGTTCATAGATCATAATTAAAAACCAGGCCATTGTTTTCATCTCAGCTCCCCAACTTCCCTCCACTGCCACCATCTAATACTGTGCCTAGAAACAGTAGGAGGAATGTATGAAAGAACAAAGTAGTATTGTATGTGCAGCAGATAATAGAGAATGTCTCACTCAACTCCATTCCAACCCCCTTGTCAAGTGCTTTACTGAGCAATCGAGGCTGGAAAGCCCAAAGCTACAGGTTTTAGACTTCCTTAGAGCTCATTTTCCATGTATGACCTCACTTCCACCAAGTAGCTACAGCGAAGTAAAAACTGGAAGATGGAAGTGACCACTGTGAGATGGAAAGCACGCATCTGCCAGTTCTCTCTGGAGGCTTTTGACTTTCCTGCAGCAGTGGTAGCTGAGGTTCTAGTATCTGGTCCTTAACTGTGAGGGTATTTGGAAGTTAATGATGCACCTTAAAAGCCTAGCAGAGTGTTTCAGAAACAGGGTGGCTAAGGCAGTGTGGTCCTAGGGTTAGCTGCCATGGCTGCAGCTTCCCAGTCATGTCAGAGGCAGCAGCACCCTTAATTTGTCAGTTCTGCAGCCTTGTTCTGAGAGTCATTTGTGGAAGCTCAAACTAGAGCCCCTCCTCCACATCCTTCCAATGATTGGGTTCTGGAAAGTGGTTGCTCCAATAGCTTGGAATGATGATGCCACAGAATGGAATCCCCAGTCAACCCATGATGTTCATGTACCATGAGTGAGAAATAAACCTTGGTTGTTTTATAAAAATGAGGTTTGGGGGCTGTTGGTTACTGCAGGACATCCCAGGCCATCCTGTGGGTCCAGTAAGTCATCTCTTTTTCCTTAAACTGTGTTGAGTGAATCCTATTGTCTGTGATTGAGCCCCGAGCAATTATTTCCAGGAACATGACACTGACATACAGCTTAAAAGCTAAACACTGTTAAGCTTATGAGATCATTGTTGCTCCTCAAATGAGGGGAGGCATCTTCTACTTCTTTTATTTCTACATGGCGTATGAAGCCTAGCAGTAGAGCCACCACATTGCACACCCCCAGGGGGCACTATTCACACTGCAGTGGTACCCTGAGGAGACTACACTGTGAATGATACACCTAGATTTTGGCAATACCCGGCCCAGCCAAGTGCTAGAGGCATAGCAGGAAATTGATCTTATTTGGTTTGTCTCATAAGAAGGAGGTTAGGAAGGAAACAAAACCAATAAGTATAACATAATGTTTCACTAAATTATTCACTAAGCTAATATAGTTATAATGACAATAAGACCCTGAGACGAAGGGCTGAATCTCTTTGGAACCATCCAAATTTTTATTAAAATGCTCAATATAATTCTGATTTTTTAGTCTGAGTTTATCTCAAATCTATCATACAAGAGAAGACAGATGGTGTACTTGCTAGGATTAGGTCCAGCTATCTGTAGCAGAAAAATCCCAAATAACATTGACTTATGCAAGAGATAGGTGTTTTTCTCTGTTACACAGAAGTTCAATAGGAGACAGTCCAGGGTAGAGCAGCTTTAGGAAGTTGTCAGGGACCCAGGCTCTTACCCTCAACATGTGTCACTACGTTATAGTCCAAAGTGGCTGCTCAATTCATCATGTCTACATTCAAAGAAGCAAGAAGGAGAAAGGGGGAAGACAAGTAAACTCCTTCCCTTTAAGGGTTCACACTGCACTTCTAATTACATCTTATTGGACAGAACTTAGTCACATGATCATACTCTTAGCTGTGAGGTTACGAATGGAGTCTTTATTATGCACACCTCTGTATCTAACTAGAAATTAAGGTTTATATTACTAAGAAAGGAAGAACAGATTTGGGGAATATTTAGCAATCTATAGCATAGATGTTTAGTGTAGTGGGTTGCATAGTGCCCCTCCAAAGTTTATGTCCACACTGAACCTCAGAATTATAATTGCAGATATAATTAGTTAAGAACCTCAGGATGAAAGCATGACTGGTATTCTTACTGGCAAAGGAAAGGACATAGAGGAAAAAGGCCATGTGAAGATGGAAGCAGAGACTGGAGTGATGCCGCCACAAGCCAAGGAGCACCAGGAACCACCAGAGGCTGGAAAAGTCAAGGAAGGATCCTTCCCTAGAGTTTGCAGAGGGTGGGTGGCTCTACCACCACCTTAAATTCAGA
The DNA here is from genome assembly GCF_009873245.2 of Balaenoptera musculus. Classification (NCBI taxonomy): domain Eukaryota; kingdom Metazoa; phylum Chordata; class Mammalia; order Artiodactyla; family Balaenopteridae; genus Balaenoptera; species Balaenoptera musculus. Next base: position 55,567,971 of record NC_045785.1, on the reverse strand, counting down.
CTCCTGGCCTCCAGAACTGTGGAAGAATACATTTCTGTTGTTTCAAGACACAGAGTTTGGGGTAATTTGTTACAGCAGCCCTAGGAAATGAATACAGTTAAATTCTGTGTATAGCTATTACTGAAATTGAGGGCTAACACAGCATAGCTATAATAGTCATGTTACTATATCATTTTGATTACAATTCCTATAGTAATCCAGAGGCAGGTTAGCTTTTGATTTGGTAGGGTACTCCTGGTTCAGAATCTATTCTCTCACTGTTCTCATTATAGAACCATGATTTTCAGCTCTGCGCAAAAGAAAATGGAGATATAATATAGGCAATTTACATTTATTTAGCACGTTCTGTGTAGCAAGCACCTAACATACATTTTCTCACCTAATCCTTACAACTGTCCTACGGTATGGTTAGTATTATACCCATTTAACAGATTAGGACACAGGATGATAGAGGTTAAATGTATGGTATACTTGTCGTTAAGGGCAGAATCAATGCTTATACACAGGTCTGTCTGACTCTCAAATACAGGCTCCTTCCCGAAGGGGTGACTAGGCTGGGGAATAACTGACTCACCTACCTAACAGGACACTTTGTGCCAAAGGCCAATTAACTTGCAGAGGGGATAAAGCTTTCCAGTGACTATGTGTTCACTTCCAGGCACGACTTCCCATGTCAAAGCAATTCAACTCAAATAAACTGAACAAATCTTGGTGTGCTGGGCACTGAAGGGGATGTAATGATAGGTAAGACGATCCTTCTCCTCAAGTTGCTTACCACCTTAGCGGTGGCTAGGGACTGGAGTCTACAATGGGACGATATGAGTGTCTTTGAACACTGGCTCTTATTCATGGTTATACATTAGAATCAGTTGGACATGCTTTTAGAAATCCAGATTCCTAGGCTCCACCCTAGCCTATGGAATCAGAATATTTGAGAGTGGGCCCCAGGGCTCTGCATTTTTAAAAAACTCTCTGGGTGATTCTTATCTAGCCAGCCCAACTCCCATTTTAGGAATATTTTCCTTATATCATACCTTAAATGTTAGTGATAAAACACTAGCTATATATGATGATATAATTTTTCTTAGTATTAATTGTATATTACTTATATATCTGAGGAGCTTTAATACCAGAGCACTATTTTGATAATTCCTAAATATCAATACATTTATAGGGCCTCTCTCAAGAAGGAACAGCATTTTTTATTCCTCTGAGAAATATGAAAATAGATTACAAAGAGGCCATAAAAACTTATTTACATGCCATCAAAACCATCCAGCAATAGCCTAGCTCTATGATATCTAGATATTTCACATGGACCAAGTGTTGAGGTAATGGAGTTTTTCACTCTCAAGCAGCTCATGGTGAATCCAGAGTTTGGAGAGGCAGAAAGATAGGTACATCAACTGCTATCATAGCTGGATTCGCCACAGCTAAAGGAGTTCGAATCACACTATAAACGTATTTAGGAAGTTATAACTAGAATTGAAATTCTTCCCTATTACAATAATACCTATTTACAGTGTATCTTAACTTTCACTTGAATCCTGTGTAACCTCTTCACTCCCCAGGAAGTTAGGTTAGTTTTCTTTAAAATTCTTTCCACTTAGCAGTGAATGGAATGCTCTAAAGATGCACTCTATTTAATAGGTACGACAGCTGCCAAACAGGGCTACTGGCAAACTTATTTAAATTTTTAATCATCACAGCAGATGAACACAGAAGGAAAGAACTATATAAATCCTCCCACTAGTGTAGCTATAAAAATATCCAAACAGTACTGGAAAGACCAGTTTCCATTTTGTGGAAATAAGTTTTGCTGGGTACATTGTACCACTTTTTTCTCATAGTCAAAAAATTGTTCTAAGTCATATGTGTTCAATTATATTACAGGATATATATTCAATTTACTATTACTATTAACACAAATATCAGCTTTCCCTTAAAAATCATTTTCCCATTAATGCAAAAAGTATTAAACAAAAGCAAGAATTTGATTTGGGAAAATTATTTACTGAATGAAATAAATGAACAATAGAGAAGTGTGGGGAAAAATAGTTTTTTCCTCTACTGAGAAAAAAGCAGTGTTAGAATATTGAAATAAATCTTTAGTAACTTGATCTTTTAAAATTCCATGAATGAAAAAAATTCTGATTAATTTTTTAATATTTGGGGGACGATGCCAAGAGGATGTCATTTCCTTCAGCAAATATTGTTCATGCTACATTCAGCATCTGGAATCATGTAGGGGCTTTATTCCCTGAATACATGTGCGTCTGAGAGGTGTAGAGAAAGTAGTCACAAAGACCACAGACTCTGGCTCTAGACTGTTTGGGTTTAAATGCTAGTTCTGCCTTTCAGAGGCTGTGTGACACTGGACATCACCCTTAACCTCTCTGTGCCTCAGCTTCCTCCTCTGTGATGAGGACAATGATAGCACCCACCCCATAGGCTTATTAAGAGAATTAAATAATCTGCTACATGTGATGCCCTTAGAACAGTGTCTGGCCCACAGTGAGCACTTAGCTGTTATTATTATCCTAACTTATTTGAGGGTTATTATCTCTTTTCTAGTGTACCAGAATCACAGGGGTCAACAGGTAATTGATGGGCTGCTAAGGGGCCTGTATAAAATGCACCCTGTAGTAATAGGGTAATTCAACCATAAATATTAACTATAAGCTGGCACTATCCTAGGCATACAGAATATGTCGGTGACCAAAAATAAAAATCTCTGCCCTTGTGGAGCTTACATTCTAGTAGGGGCAGATAGAAAATACATAATAAACAATAAGTAAATTGTATCATATGTTAGAAGAAAATATTTGATGAAAAAAGAGAGCAGGATACAGGGAATTTAGAGTTCAGGTGGAGGGGACTGGCTGCACTTAGAAGGTGACATTTGAGCAAAGACATGAAAGGGATAAGAGGAGTCGACATTGCAGGGACCAGCAGTGCCAAGACCCTAAGACAGAGCACCGTGCATGCCTGGCGTGTTCAAGCAACTGCAAGGCCAGCACGCTGGAGTAGAGCGAGTGAGATGGGGAGAAACGGCTGTGAATGACATCAAAGACTTAACTGGGAGTAAGGTAGGGGTTTGTGAGCAGTGAAGCAGATTGTGTGGGACCACACAGACCACTGCAGACTCTGACTTTCACTGACTGTGATGGGAGCTACTGCAGGGTTTGAAGCGGAGAAGTGCCATCATCTGAGCTAAGTTTTACATACTCTGGCTGCTGTGTGGAAGCAATAGGGGATCAAGGAGGAAACAGGGACAATGGTGACTAATTTCTTCAAGTAATCCGGAGAGGAAATGATGATGACTGTGACCAGAGAGCAGCAGGACTGATGAGAAGTGATCAGATCTGGATATATTCTGAAAATAGACCCAAGAGAGTGTCTTGATGGATTGGATGGAATGTGAAAGAAACAGGGAAATGAAGGGTGACTCCCAGATTTTTGGCCTGAAGTACTAGAAGAATGGAGTGGTCATCAATGGCCAGGGGGAAAGGCTTCACGGGGCCTAGGTTTCAGGTTGGGGATGATTAGAAGCTCTGCATAATTAGTTCGTAGTTTTGGTGGGGCAAGATTTTTTTTTTTTTTTGGCTGTGTCGCATGGCATGAGGAATCTTAGTTCTCGACCTGGGATCAAACCCGTGCCCCTTGCATTGGAAGCACAGCGTCTTAACCACTGGACAGCCAGGGGAGTCCCATGGGGCAAGATTTGGCACCAATATTTCACTTTAAGAGAAAGACATATGTTTCATGTTATTAAAAATCCACTATTATTGAATTACTGACAAAGTATCCATAAACATACTAAATTAACCCATAGGTACTTTACTGGAAAAAATTGTTAAAGAAAAAATATGATTGTTATGGAAAAGTGACATTTTTATTACTTCTGAAAATGAAAAAAAGTTTTTTTTTTAAAAGTCCTCCCTGATTACGAATATAATGCATAGTCACTGAAAAAAATGTTGAAAATACAGTAAGTTAGAAGGTAGGGGGAAGTAACCTGTAGTTTTACCACCCAGGGAAAAATAATGTTAACAATCTTGTATGTCTTTCCTCTCTTTCTCATAAATTCATATATATGCCTATCCATATATCCATATCTATCTCTACACACATATTACAATGATGTGTCATATTTAGATAAAATTTTGTTTATTGCTTTGTTCCCATGGCAATAAATATTTTTCTATATTCTGTGAGCTCTAAACATTTTTAATGGCTTCTTACTATCTCTTCACATCGATAAGCATAATTTCCTTCTATTGATGACTTAATTTTCATCACGAATGAAGATTCTTCTCCCCAGGGCCGAGTCCTTGGTCATCTCTTCCCCATCTCCAGTCGCTCTCAACCAGTCTTGTAACTGTAAATATCTATATGCTGACAACTCCCCAATTTACATCCTCCACATGGACCTCGCTCTCCTCTCCAGACTTGAACCCCCAGTTGTCTCTTCATCACAATCTGTTTCATCTTGGTTGCTGGCAAGTCCATCCTTCCAGTTGCTCAGCCAAAACCTTGAGATCACCCTTGACTCTTCCCTTTCAAACTTCACATCCACTTTGCCAGGAAATTCTCTTGACTTGACCTTCAAAATACATCCAGGGCTTCCCTGGTGGCGCAGTGGTTGAGAATCCGCCTACCAATGCAGGGGACACCGGTTCGAGCCCTGGTCTGGGAAGATCCCACATGCCGCGGAGCAACTGGACCCGTGAGCCACAACTACTGAGCCTGCGCGTCTGGAGCCTGTGCTCCGCAACAAGAGAGGCTGCGATAGTGAGAGGCCCGCGCACTGCGATGAAGAGTGGCCCCCGCTTGCCACAACTAGAGAAAGCCCTCGCACAGAAACGCAGACCCAACACAGCCAAAAATAATAAATAAATAAATAAATAAATAAAAATTTAAAAAAACCCAAAACATCCAAACTCTGATCACTTCTCGCCATCTTCACTGCTACCAGTGCAGTCTGAATGCCCATCATCTCTCGCCTGAATTATTACCGTAGTTGTCCCAGTGGGCTCCCTTCTTCCTCCCCGGCACTCTGTTGTATATTCTCAACATGGGACCCAGGGTTATCGTTTAAAAACCTAAGATCATGTCACTCCAAACCCTCTGATGACTCTCCATCTCACTCAGAGTAAAAGCCTAAGTCCTTAAAATGGGGCACAAGGCCTGACACGATCTGCCGTTCCCCCACCTCCTACTTCCTGCTTTTCTATCCTTGTCACTCCTCTAACCTGGTCAGTCTTCCCCCCTCATTCACTTTGCTCCAGCCACAGTGTTCTAGCCTTGCTGTTTCTTGAACAGCCACACCTGACCCCATCTTAGGGCCTTTCATTGGCTGTACCCTCAGATACCTGCATGACCCTCATCTCTTTCAAGTCTCTGATCAAATCTCACCCCCTCAATTGAGGCCCACCCACCCTAATCATCACATTCCTGAAATTTTTTTCCCTTAGCACTCAACATGTTTTTATAGCTACCAATTTTATGGTTAATTTTTTTTTTCCTCCCTTCCTCATTAGAATACAAGGTCCACAGAACCGAGATCTTTGTTTCGTTCACTATTGTATCCAAGTACCCGGCACAGTGCCTGGCACATAGTGTGTTCAACAAATACACATTGATTGAATGAATGCCAGTCACTCTATTTTGTATGGCATTTTTATCGGAGATATTTTCCAGTTTTTCATTCAAAATATTTTTAGTAGTGTATGTACTAATATTTCTTTTGTCAGTATTTATTCTGATACTGTTTTTTTTTTCTTTTAGTTTTGGTTATTCCATGACGATATGCGAGTTACTGCTTTAAAATGCACCAGGGATTTTGTTTTTATTTAGATATGGTGAGGTCAGCAGATCAAGATATGGCTACCAATTCAGAGACAGTTGGATGGTTGTTAACTAAACTTACTGTGGAAATCATTTTGCAGTCTGTGCATATATCAAATCATCATGTTGTACACCTAAAGCTAATACAATGTTATGTGTCAGTTACATCTCAATAAGACTGGGGAAGAAAAGATACCAGTTACTTACAGTTCCCAAGAAAAGGGGCGTGCCATGTCGTGCAAGGCCACTTGGGGAAACACCAGGGTCGGTCAGGAGGCAGAAGGGATATGGGGAAGATACAGCCATGAGTGTTTATCGTGGTTTCTGTGGGAAATGCAAGACAAGGCAGGGTAAGCAGATTTAGGATTAGCTAGTTTGAATAATTTCAGTGGGCTCTGGGCTGTAGAGGTGGTCCCTAGTTGTCCCTGGTTCTGGGATGATTTAGAACAGGGGGACAGTATCCTGGACTGCAGGAGCCTGATAAAACAAGGTAGGTGGAGGCATGGACTCAGGATTGGTTGGTTTGCATATTAAAGACAAGCTTGCACTCTCTAGAAATCAGCTAACCCTGAGAGAGGCAGTCCCTCCCCTGGTCCCCAAGATGTCAAAGCACCATAAAATACAGAAAATAAAAAAATATGATTAATACAGGTACATACATGTATGTAAAACTATAACTCAAGGCGCTTTCTGTTTCATTCAGGCCTTCTAGTATGCTCTTTCCTTGCCTGGAACTCCTTCCCTTTCCTTGTTCGCATGACTATTATTCATCCTTCAGATCCCAACTTGAAGGTCATTTATCAGGTTGCCATGTGAGAGCAGAGCTTGTCCTTTTCATTCATCACCGTATCCCCAGTTCTCAGCCTGCATCTTCATGATTCTAGAGAGGAAATTTAACACAGATATTAACCCTCAACTCATAAGGCTCTGTTTGAGTGAAAATTACAGGTCTATTTCCCAAAGAGTCAAAGCTGATGCATTTAAAATATTTGGATACCTGTGATTCACAGTTTACTTTTTCTTGCTACTGGCCCTACCATTGTCTTTCTTTAGGGTTATATAAGCCATACATGTGGTAGAAGAGTTTTCAATTAGCAATTGAATCTAACAGTTGACAGCCTGACATTGCAATTTGTACATTATACAATTTCCAGAACGTTTTAAACCTCCTATTTAAATTTAGTAGGTCAGAAAACTTAAAGACTTTGCACTGTTAACAACATTCGGTAATGCTGTTCATGCCACTGGTTTCGCAGCTTTGAAACATACGTTCCTATCTCCAAAGTGAGATTTGGAGTTACAGGAAACTTTGGAAATTGACGTGGTGTCATCATTTCAAAAACCCCAAACTTTTACAAGTTACCCTATTTATATACCATACATATTTTGCCCTATTGCCTTGGAGAAAAGGCTCCATTCAAACGATTCTGCACTTTTAACTCACCATGATGTTTAAAACAGAGAATGACTTGGCAACACGTACACCCTGTGGCTGCTCTTGACTGTCTGACAGACGAATAATAAATTGTAGAAAGTGCCTTCTGATACATTATATGCCCATTTGTATTCTTTTGCTTTGATAAGAAACTTTCTGTATTTTCCAAATGAAGCCTTTTGTCCGTTAGCAATGAAAGAGATGTTTTCAGCTATGCCAACCTTTAATTACAAGTGAATTTGAGTGCTGATGAATTATTGTGGAATGAACAAAGATGATATTTCCCAGGCCACATATATTGAGCACTTTTCCTATAAGAAGAAGGGAAGGGCGCTCGGAAATGTCCTTTCACTACCCTTGATACACTCTAATTATTACGTAGCAATGTAGACCAAGTAGGGTAAAGGCAGAGCAATACAACATTCATTCTTGCAGGCTATCACTCAGTGAGCTTGTGTCAGGCACCAGCCCTGTGCCTGACATTGGGTCAGATGATGGGAACCCCAGCTGAGAAATGCAGTTCTTGGCCTCACAGAGTAGCAGTGTCATTTTGAAGCTCTCTTAGGGAGCCTGGCTTCTCTCCTTATGCTACCAGAGATATTTGTATTAGATAGACCCCTAGGTTTCAAGAAATAAAAGCCAAATCAATTCAGATTAAGCAAAAAAGGGAAATTTCTTGTAAGGCATAGAGCTGTCTCATGGAATTTAAGGGTAGCACTGAGGGCCTCAGGAAGGACGAGAGGTAGGGTCACATGTCATGGGAATCTGACCCCTCCTGGTTGCTATCTCTCCCTTCCTTCTCTCTGCACATTGGCAACATTCTTTCCTCCTCTGGGGACTACTTTTCTCTACTCCTTAGTTTATAAAGAGAAAAAATGGTTGCCCTCCAGCTCTCGTTTTTATCTCTTCCTTTCAAAAGGACACCTGATTTGCGAATCATTTTCGTCTCCAAATTTTCAGTAAATGTAATCTGACTGGCCTAGCTTGGGTCAGATGCCCACCTGTGGACCAACTGACTGTAGCCAAGGGGACAGGGTTTTTTTTTGTACACTCTTGGGTCTTAGGAGTCACCTCCATGACTTTGTGGATTTAGAGTGAAAGTTTGGGGACACTTCCCAGACAAGTCGTCTGGCTGGACGGATAACCCACTATGCATCCAAAATAACATTGCAAGCTAATTTTTTTTAAACCAAGAAAATAATAGTCATTGTTGAAAGTTTGAAAAATAAAGAAATACAGAGGGGAAAACATAACTATCTGTAATTACAACAATAAAAAATCTACTGTTAATATTTTAGAATATTAAACTCTTTTTTTATGCAAACTTCTCTCCATATATACATTTTAACTGATAGTAAACATATAATTTTGTATTCTTTTCAAGACTTAATATTACATCTTATGCATTTCCCCATGTAATTATTTATTCTTTAAAAACAATCTTAAATAACTGCAAGGTAGTTCATTTCATAATAACTTCTTTAATAAATTTTCTATGATTTTCTCATTTCTGATTTTTTACTATTGAAAAAAATGAGATGACAGTAAATATCCTTGTACATACATCTTGACATACTTGTCTAATTATTACATTTAGTCATTAAAAAGGGAACAAAAACATAAAGTTTTAGAGATATCTGTATTCTCAGGGAAGTAGAGTAAACGGTTAATTAAACAACTAATCTTACCACACCTCATGAACAACACTCCTAATATAGACAAGAGAATGTCAATTTTAGAGTAATAATAACCATCCACCCAACCACCTATTCTTTTTCACTCTCATTGTAGCCTGTCACTGGTAAACTGTTCCTCATTTTTTCTAGCTCTTCACTTTCCCCTGGGTCCCTCAAACACTCCCTACCCATGCATTCCTTACACTTGCACTGGGCACCCATCTTTCCAAAAAGTTACAACATTGTCTCATAGTGTTTATGAGAGCTTGTGAGTTCCTGGTGGGCAAAGGCTGTGTATTCTGTTCTTCGTATGTCCATATCTAGCACAAGTGCCTGGTATACAATATATGATCTATGAATTCGTGAATCAGTAAGTCAATGAATGAGTAAATAAATGACTACATTGGTCGATTTCCTAACTTCCCATTAAACACAAGAATCTTTTCTAAAGGCTTTTCTTGAATACCTCCAGTGTCCTAGCCTGAGGAGGAAATGTGATGGAGTGCAATTCATGATGCTTATTCACTTATCCAATAAACATCTGTCCAGTATCTATTACATGCTACTGGGGACTCATATTTCTCTGATGGTTCTTACACAGCACACCTGGATTTCTGAGGTACAGAAGTCTGAATATGACTATGGCCTCCAAATACCAATAGTGTTTAATATTAAGACATTTTACATACAAATCTAAATTTTTGGCTTTTCTTTTAAAAACTGGCCAATCTAATATGGCAATAATGTTACAGTTGGCTGTCCTCATTTAGATAGGGAGATTTATTAACCCCTTCAGGTTGTCAGATATAGTAATTCAGTTATCCAAGAAACATCTATTGAATGTCTGTCTTGTGCCTGTAGGCTTTGGTGGGCATTTGGCTTTATGACCTCTGCATTAGACTAATTAATCTGAATGACTAAAAATAGTTGAAGCAGAATAGAGTGTATGGCAGAAAGAACTCCCCGGGGACTGAGCTCTTGATTAAGAATCAAGAATTCTGGGCTTCCCTGGTGGCGCAGTGGTTGAGAATCTGCCTGCCAATGCAGGGGACACGGGTTCGAGCCCTGGTCTGGGAAGATCCCACATGCCGCGGAGCAACTAGGCCCGTGAGCCACAACTACTGAGCCTGTGCTCCGCAACGAGAGAGGCCTCGATAGTGAGAGGCCCGCACACCGCGATGAAGAGTGGCCCCCGCTCGCCGCAACTAGAGAAAGCCCTCGCACAGAAACAAAGACCCAACACAGCCAAAAAAAATAATAATAATAAAAATAAATAAATTAATTAAAAAAAAAAGAATCAAGAATTCTGGATTGAGTTACAGCTCTGCTATCACCTAGCTTTGTGACCTTGAATAAAACCTTTATGAGTATCAATTTCTTTATCTGTATAAATGAGGTGATTGACGATAGCCTCCAAGGTCCTTCAGCTCTAGTATTCAATGATGGAATTATCATTTTGTAAGTCAGGGGAGGTAAAAGGTACTCCCACATTGGGGTGATGAAAAGTTTTGGAAATAGATAGTGGTGATGGTTGTACAACATTGCTGATGTACTTAATGCCACTGAATTGTACACTTAAGAATGGTTAAGATGGCAAATTTTATGTTACATGTATTTTATCATAATAAAAATCTGTCTATTAAAAAAGAAAAGTATCCCATGCACCTCTGTGTTCATAGCAGCACTATTCACAATAGCCAAGACATGGAAACAACCTAAATGTCCATCGACAGGTGAATGGATAAAGAAGATGTGATATACATACATACATACATATATATATATATATATATATATATATATATATATATATATCAGCTATAAGAAAGATTACTTAGCCATAAAAAAGAATGAAATAATGCCATTTGTAGCTACATGGATGGACGTAGAGATTATCATTCTAAGCAAAGTAAGTCAGACAGAGAAACACAAATACCATATGATATCACTTATATGTGGAATCTAAAATATGACCCAAATGAACTTATTTACGAAACAGAAACAGATTCACAGACATACAGGTCAGACTTGTGATTGCCAAGGGGGAGAGGAGTGGGGGAGGGAAGGATTGGAAGTTTCAGACTAGCAGATCCAAACTATTATATATAGAATGGATAAACAACAAGGTCCTACTGTATAGCACAGTGAACTACATTCAGTGTCGTGTGATAAACCATAGTGGAAAAGAATATGAAAAAGAATATATATATAAAACTGAATATATATAAAGCTGTACACCAGAAACTAACACATTATAACTAATCAATTATACTTCAATTTAAAAAAAGAAAGTATCCACATAGATTTGGACCCAGTCTTCTTATACCAGGGGTCAGCCAGCCAGTCTATTAATGAATGAAACAGTGAGGAGAGGGGAGAAGAGCCTACAACTTGGATGGCTGTGATGCAAAGGTGCTCTGGTCTCCATGCTTCCCTTAGCCTTCTTGCCTTGATGCTGTTTCACTGTCTGTCTCAGCCTCCCTCATGTCAGAGACTGACTGGGTCTCCAGGCTGCTTACACCCTTCATCTCTAAACTACCACATCCCCTATCAATCTGGACCAAGTTGTAAAAATGTTTTCCCTCTCTGTCTTTTCTTCCAACTAAGATAGGTTGGAGTTTTTAAAACTAAAATTAACTAAGAAATGTTTGAACAAACCAAAAAATCATCTCATCTCAGTTTGCTTGGCTGCTGCTACTACTTCTAGATAACGTTATGACTGCCATTGAATGCCAGGAATTTTTCCTAATGCAAAGTTTCGTTTAACCCTCACAACAACTCCCAAGTATTTTACATTTTAAATCCTATCATTAATTTGGTTGAAAGTTCATATCCTTTGTTAGGAATTCCAGTCATCAGCCTGCGAGGGGGGTATTTGCCCCGTCTGTCTTCCCACCCCAGAGCATAGGTCCCTTCTTTACTGAAATTCCACATTTACATCCTGCTCTTGTAAGATATGAAGAAATGACCTAATCTGAAAAGTCTGTGGCCCTTTGAAGGTCAACAGAGAACAGTTCTAAGGTGGCATCTTTTTCTCTCCAGAGCACACGCCCAGTTGCTTTGTGTCTCTGCCCTTTCCAACTTTTCCATAATTAAAAGGCTGAACTGGTATCTTCCTATTCATCTATTCTGCTTCCCATCTCTGTAAACTGATTCCTGAACACGAAACACATGCTGATTAGTTAGCACAGGAAATGACTCACAGCTCCTGCCCGGGGTCTCCTTCAAGGCGCTGGCCATGCAGCACACAACACACATTCTCCACAAATAAAACACCTGCCCGCCACCTCCATTCAACACATGGAACACACCCTTCTTTTCCTCAAACCATCGCTGCTGGGGGTGCCCACGGTTGCCCGGTCCTTCTTGTCTGGAGTCTGGCCTGAGCTTGGGTGACCAGTGATCAATGAGAGGATGGCAGAGATGGGAAACAGGATGGGCATGTTTGAGGAAGGGCTGATCTCATTTGGGGCAAAATGAAAAAATTTAAACACAGTATCATGACAGACACAAAACTATGCATAGTTTTGTTCATTTAATTTTTTTTACACACGCAAAAATGCACAGATCACAACGGCCCAATTTTACCAAACGGATTCATTCACATGACCCACATCTTTCCATCCCTCTAGTGGCCCTCACCAGTCTCCCCCACTCTCAGAAGAAACCATAGCTTTGACTTTCTTTTCCCATAGAGACTAGTTCTCCCTGTTCTGGAACTTCATCTCAATGGCTTTGCTCAGAATGCACTCTTTGCATCGGTCTTCTTTTGCTTAGCTACCTCCTGTGACATTCACCCATGATGTGTGTGTCCCAGCGGTTCACTTTTTTTCCATTGCTCAGTAGTGTCTTGCTGTTATGCACTTAATTTTAAATTATTTTAATAATACAAACAACATATGGTTTTTTTCTTGCAAAAATTTGAAACATTATAGGTAAGAAGTCTAATATCCTTTGGCCACTGCCACCCCTTCTTCCCGCCTGGAGATAATTACTGGGATCTGTTGGAGCAGGTCCTTGTAGTCTTTCCCCCTCTGTGCAGTCACAGGCATGTGTATGTTCCAGTAGAAAACACTGTAAGTAAGATTGTTTCTTGTGATTTTCAAAACAGTAGGTACCACATTATACGTAACTCTCTGCAACTTGCTTTTCTTACCCAAAAAGATGTTTGTAGATATAACTATGTTTGTGCAGAGATCCACCTTATTTTAAAAACTGCTCCATAGTATTTCATGATATAGATATTCCACATTTTATTTAGTCATAACTGAGATCGCTTCCAGTTCTTTGCATTCCAACAAATGCTCAAATGCTTCGGTAAACGTATTTGTCAAGTTTCCTCACACTCAAGTTAGTGTTTCTGTCAGACAGATGTGGAGAAGTAGAATTTCTGAGGTAGGGTGTATTTAAATTTTAATATTTACCGAAGTGTCTATACCAAGTTACATTAGAGTGTTATACAACTTTGAAATTTTTGCCAATCTGTAAATGAAAAAAACTTACCTCATTTCAATTTGTATTTCATTAATTCTAGAAGGGTCGAACACTTCTTTATATGATTACTCGCTAGTTATGTTTTCTTTTCACTGAAGAGGAACTCCTGGCCTGGTTTTTCCATTAGGTAACTTCTCCTTTGCTTACTAGTTTTATTAGTTTATTATTACGAATAGGTTAGTTTTAATACATATTATTCTTCTCAGTGCCAAGCGTTTGCCTGTTCTATTTTTTGCAACTAAAATTCTTTTTTGTTACTTTTGTAGCATAGAAATTTTAAATTAAACCAATCTTTGAGTTATGACCTCTGCTTTTTCAGGCCCTGTTTAAGAAAGTCTTCTTTTCATCAAGGTCAGAAGCACAGGGTTTTAGTTCTTTTTGATATTTTTATAGTTGCCAGGTTGATTTTGATGTGCTGTGAAACATTCTGATAAGCCAATTCCAATCTCTTCCAATCTTTTAGCAAATAAACTTAGATTCCTATCATGTTAGCCCTCTTCCATTTTCAACTGTGTCTTTCACTCTACTTCCAGCTTGGGGAGGGGGTCTAAATAAAAAATAAGAAATGATCCCATTTTAGTATCTTTTGTTTCTTTTTTAAACCACCTTAAATTCTGGTCAGAAAAAAAGTTTATTCACTCAACAAATATCTTTAGGTGCCTGCTTGAGATGGGCACCAGGATGCAGCACGAAGAAAGAAAGTTACCCAGGACTGAGCAGCGCTCAGTCTGGTGGGGAAGGCAGACATAAAACAAGAGTGCGATGAGAGCGAAGGAGACATCTAGCAGACAGTGACGCGGTACCCAGATGTCAGCTGAGGTCACACTGTGCTTGGAGACGTAAGTAAAATTGGCTTGGAGCTTTTATCCCAAGTCCTGTAAGAAGTCCAGTGACTGCCCCAAGATTTCTATGAATTCCTCAGGGCTCTTGTTGCCTCTGGCTCTGAGTATTTTTGCTTCAGTCAGTTGTTTTGCTTGTCTCTTGTGCCCGCAACTGTCCTCTTCTCTCTGCTCCATCCTGGCTGGTGGGAACTTGGTTCATTCTCACTTAAGGCTTGTGTTTATGAAACTCTGGTGAAGCTGTGGGGAGATGGGTGTGTATGTGTGACAGACAAATTGAAACCCAACACTCCTTTAGCCTCCTGGCCACCAGGTGCCTAGTGCGTCTTTCAGTGGTCACCTTTCTCTGTGGGTCCCAGAGCCTTTATGTTTGGTGTCCTCTTTCTGCCTCAAGACTCCCTATACATCTCCCACCTTCTTGTTTTCCAATCCCTTCAGAAGCTCCGTTTACCCCAGTTTACTACACAGATCAATTTCACACAATAGAGTCTCATCATTTTGCAGCACAGAAAAAACTGGCAGAGGAGTCAGAGTTTCAGCCTCTTTTTTCCCCTCTGTAAGTGGAAGGGGCCAGTATAAAGATGGATTTTCCCCATTGGTAAGGATTATGCTACCCTCTCTGTTAGCAGGCAGAAGCAGCCATTGTCAGTTTTGGGTTTAAATCACCTTTTTCCCCCCAACAGAGTAATGTAACAGTGTAAGCTAATGCCACATGGGCAGTCACTGAGAAAGTGGCATTGAGGCTGAGATCTAAAGGAGGGGCAGTGGTTATCCAGATGAGGGATGGGGCTGGGAGAGGTGGGCTTGGAGAGGAAGTGTCTCAGGCAGTGTGAGTAGCACATGCAAAGGCCCTGAGGTAGACTAGAGCAAGGCTTATTCAAGAAGTTAAGAGAAGACACCAGGAATAAAGGGGGCCAAATGGTGTTAGGGTTAATTCATCCTAAGGGCAGAGAGGGAGTGGAGGCAAGGGCAAAAAATAAAACATGTTAAGCAAGTAAGTACAGGTTTTAATTTTACATTTTAAAAAAGATTGTTCTCCCACAATGAGCTAGTACTTTGCCATCACTAGGATGGCTATAATGAAAAAGAAAAAAGGAAAAGAAATGTTGGCAAGGAAGTAGAGAGATTGGAACTCTGCACGTTGCTGGTGAGGATGTAAAATGATACCACTCTAGAAAACAGTCTGGCAGTTTCTCAGAATGTCAAACATAAAATTACCATATGACTAAGCGATTCAACTCCTACGCATATACCCAAAGGAAGTGAAAACCAGTATTCAAACAAATAGTTGTGGGCTTCCCTGGTGGCGCAGTGGTTAAGAATCCACCTGCCAATGCAAGGAACACGGGTTCCAGCCCTGGTCCGGGAAGATCCCACATGCCGTGGAGCAATTGAGCCTGTGCGCCACAACTACTGAGCCTGCGCTCTAGAGCCCGTGAGCCACAACTACTGAAGCCCGCGCGCCTCAAGCCCGTGCTCTGCAACAAGAGAAGCCACTGCAATGAGAAGCCCGTGCACCACAACGAAGAGTAGCCCCTGCTCGCTGCAACTAGAGAAAGCCTGTGTGCAGCAACGAAGACCCAACGCAGCCAAAAATAACTAAATAAAAACATTTATTAAAAAAAAAAAAAACACAACAAATAGTTGTACACAAATGCTCAAAGCAGCACTATCCACAATTGTCAAAAGATGGAAACAACCCGAAGGCCCATCATATGTGAATGGATAAACAAGATGTGGTATATCCAGACAATGGAATTGATGTTATTCAGTTGCAAAAAGGAATCGAGTACTGATACACGCTACTATACACGCTATACGGGTGAACCTCAAAAACATGATACTAAGTGAAAAAAGCCCGAAAGATCACCTTGTATTTAGATGAAAAGTTCAGACTAGGTAAATTCAGAGACAGAAAGATTGGTGGTTTCTAGGGGATAGGGAGAAGAGGGAAATGAGAGTGACTGCTTGATGGGTGCAGAGTTTCCCTCTGTGGGGGTGAAAAAATGTTTTGGGACTAGATGGAAGTGATGATTGCATGACATTTTGAACGTACTAAATGCCACTGAATTGTATACTTCAAAATGGTTACTTTTATGGTACATGAAATTTAACTCAATAAAAGTAAAATTACTCAGACCTCCACGTAGAGAATGAAGTGGAGGGGGCAAGAATGGAGATGAGAGAATGGCAGGGAAGCTGCTGCAGGGGTCCAGGTGAGAAAGGATAGCAACTTGGAGCAGGGTGCTGGAATGGCCTGGGAAACATCCACATGGCTAGTCACAGGCAAATGGACAGGGGGTCAGGATTTCAGGAAGAGAGGGAACACCGAGGCTGGGGGCACAGACCTGGGAGGAGGGTGTGTCTACACCTTCTAGCTGAAGTCACAGCAAAGGATGAGCTCACTGGGGGAGGGGAGGCAGCAAGGAGAGAGCATGGAGGCCTGGGTGAGGTCTTGAGTAAATACTACGATTTTGAAATATTGGTCCAGACAGACAGAGGACCACCTAAGAGTAACCTGAGGGGAAAGCAAGGTTAAGGACGGTTTGTATTTGTAGGCTATGCGGCCACTGACTGGGGAAGGGGAACTGAGGATGTACATGTCTGATGCAACTGGTTGAAGAGCATAAGGGTTGGCTCTGGGAAGGAGCAGGAATATTTCTTCCTCTGAGAACCAATAAAGAGAATGAGGTCTGAAAGCCATTTTGATGTAAAGATGTAAGAGTTGTAGGGCTTCTATTGAAACCTGAGGGTAGAACATATGGCAGCTGCAGAGGGCTGTGGTAGGCCCAGGCGAAGGGCTGGAGACAGTGGAAACATTTTGGAGTGGGTTTTCAGGAGAGCACACTGCAGAGTAAACTGGGACTGGATAAAGGATTGCCAAGGAGCCCTGAAAGTCAAGAACATACCTTTGTCCGGGAGCCAAGCTTCTGTTACGTAATTTTTTTTTTTCCAAAAGCGCTAGGACCAAAGGAAGAGCTAAGGCAGTAATCCTGGTGGGTATAGTGTTACATAAAACACTTTAATCAAGCAGCACCCAGAAATAGAATGGGAAGAGTGTGAAAGAAATACAAGAAGTCCTATGAGAAAGATTTAAAAATCTTCCATATGTAAGCTCTTTCTTAAAGAAATGCTATTTAAAACCATATTGCATATTAGATAAGTAACTGTACATATAAATTAGCCAACAGGAATTATTTTTGCTTTTAGATATGTACTGATGTCAAAAATTATTATTATAATATATAGGTAGCCTTTTATAGGCCGATATATTGATGCTAAATGAAATAAGTCAGACAGAGAAAGACAGATGCAGCATGGTATCACTTACATGTGATATAGTTTTTAAAAAGTTCAACACATAGAAATAGAGAGTAGAAAAATGGTTGCCGTGGGCCGGAGATGGGTAAAAGGATACAAACTTTCAGCTGTAAGGTGAATAATGTCTGAGGATCTAATGGATAATATGGTGACTATACTTGACCACAACAACTGAAATTTACTAAGAGAGTAGAATTTAGATGTTCTCACCTTCACCCCCCACCTCCCCCAAAAGACAAACATGTGAGATGTTGGATGTTAGCTAAGGGGAAATCCTTTCACAATGAATACATGTATCAAATCACCACGATGTTCCCTTTGAATATCTTACAATTTTATATATCAATTATACCTCAGTGAAGCAGAAAACAATAAAATAAAAACCACATACACACACACAAAGCATGAACAAAGACATACATTACATCAAGAAAGTCAGGTGTTTGGCCAGTAGACCAGTTGGCTGGAACACAGCAGAGGTACACAAGGGGTAAGCAGGATGAAGTTCTGAACTTAAGCAGGATATAAACTGTGGAGCATGCCACTAAGAGGATTAGGTAGAGAGGTAAGGCTGAAAGCTCTTATATGGTGTTGACTGATCAGAGCTAAATCATATGAAATGAGTTAGCACACGAGAACACCTTACCACAGTGCCTGTCACAGAGCAAATGCTCCATGTGAGTCAGTCATCAGTAATTATTGGGTGGGAGTATGCAGGATGAACTTGACATCTCTAGCTATCTCACACCCAGCATACAGAACATTCCTTACTCCTTCTGAAACTGTTCCTGCTCTCTAGTACAGAAAGTGATGCCACCTTTGGTGTAATTGTCCAAGTCAGGAACCCCTGTCTTATTACTCTCCATAACCAAGCAAGCCCACCCCCCGCCATTTCTGCTTCCAAAACTTATTTTCCACCACTTTGTTTTCCTCCATCCTTACTGCTATCATCCTGCATTTCTCATCTACACTTCTGCAATGATTTCCTTTCCATATCTCCATTTTTGCTACCTACCCCACGATAATTTTCAACTCAAAATGGTCTTTCGTAAATATAGACTAGATAGCCTCACCCTCTCCTTAAAAGATCCTACTGGCTTCCCACTTATCTCACTATTTTTCTTCCATGGCCTGCAGGACCCCGTTTTCCTACCTCTTCATTCTCATCACATTCCACTTTCCCTTTGCTAGCCAATGCTCTAGATGCCATCCTCTTTCTTATCTTAAGTCCACTGCATGTTCTATTCCCTCAGCAGGAAATGTCAGCCTACCACTGTCCCCCTGCCCTGCTGTCTGGCTCTTTCCCATTCTTCAGTAGCAGCTTCAACATCACTCTCTTAAAGGCTCTCCTTGAGCATCTAATCTAAAGTAGGTTTTCTCCCTGCCCACACTCTCCCCCATGGGTTACTTTGTCCACCACCCTTCCTTTGCCTTTAGAGCAAATAGCCATATTTGAAATTATACTTATATTTTTGTATTTGCTTGTTTAATGCCGATATTGGATGCTTTCAGGTGCAGGTATTAAAGTCAACTCAAATGGTCTTACACAAAGAAGGATCCAGAGGGAGGGTGGGATTCAGATTAGGTCACATCTTCCCTTGTGCTGGAGGAATGACTTATGTTGGTTGCCTTAAGTCTAAGCTTATGACTAAATACGTAGGATGAGTTTATTATGATTGCAGTGGGATTAACAGGAAATCCAATGCTATGATTTAGGTCAGTTCTTGGAGTCACATTCACTGCTTCATAATGGAGGAAGAGTGGGATAAACACCGGAGCCAGCTCCATTGTCCACTGACATCTCCACATGCAGTATGAGAAGGGATCGCTCTGTTTAATTCCTTCCTGTACATTCGCTCCTAGGGCAGTGCCGGATGTGTGGTAGGAGCCCAGGGAATACTTGTTGAATGAATGAAAAATTGGAGAAGAGAGTCTAGGAGCCAGTTTAGAGGCTACTGATTCAGTGGAGATATATAGATGGCTTACAAATCAGTCACACAAAAAAAGAAAGGGATGGATGAAGGTGAGTGATATTGTTTGCTCAAAGACTTTGGACTTGGCGATTGACCAGATGTGAAATGAGAGGGAGATGAGGAAGTCCAAGACAGTTCTGAGCTTGGAATCAGAGTCCCAGGCCCCCTTGCTTTCACCTCAATGCTCTACCTTCCCAAGAAGTACTGAAAAGGGGGCTGACAGAACTTTAAGGCACATTCTCAAATGGGGTAGATACTGCCCATGAAGTGGTGAAAACTGATTCTCGGGGGAGGAAAAGAAATCAGATATTACAATAGTTTGTAGCTCTCCAAAGCCATGACAAATCTTACCCTCTAGTGTTTAATTTCTCTTGTTAGGGTGAATTTTAATTAAATCAAAATTTTCTTTTTAGGAGGGGGAAAATAATGAATTTTTAAAAAGTTAAGAAACACTGAATTAAGGGATAAAGAGGCTTAATGAGCAGTTTAGGACTGAAGAGGGAGGTTGGAGGAAAACCAGGAAAATCTCAGATGTCTATATATCTACACATTTTGATATACACCCACCTTGGCTATTAAACAAAGCATCTTATACAGTTATAAGTAACAGTCACAGAAACATGTCTTTCAACTTTCTTACTGAAAAACTCAAAAAAATTCTGAATATGGCATTGGATTTCAGCCAGGAAAATTACCACTCCTTTGTTCACAGAGGACACAGATGCCTCTAGGATGCTGTGTTTGATTATTCTAGCAGATATACATTCTAAAAAATGTAATCACTACAGCAGGCCATTGCCACAGAGAAATGAGCTTAAGTGACCTTCCAGGACTTCTTTCCACATACCAGTCACTCTAACAGGCAAAATAAGCCTGTCTGAGTAAACTGGACAAAGTCTTTCAAATAAAAATATTAATGAAGTTTAGTTGAACATTCAAATTCAATCAGGAAGTAGAGGAAGAAAAACTACCACAATTTTCCAAAATTTCTAAAATAAATGTATCCAAAAAGCAGATGAATGTCTGCCACAAGAACTAGTGTGAGTCTGAACCCTGTTTTGTTGGGGCCACAAATAGGAAATTTCCTTGTCTAGCTGTATAAAGTGACCTGGAACACCCATAGCTCTTGGTACTTGTCCGCACTAATAAGCAAGGTTGGCTACAGGTGGTAAGAGGCCTTAGTGAGTGAAAGGCCTTGATGGGACCCCCCTCCAGGATGTCAGAAGAGACTTGTTTAACAAGCAATGTAACAACACATAGAATGGGAGAAAATATTTGCAAATGAAGCAACCAACAAGGAATTGGGCTTCAAAATATACAAATGGTTCATGCAGCTCAATATCAAAAAAACAAACAACCCAATCAAAAAATGGGCGGAAGATCTAAATAGACATTTTTCCAAAGAAGACATACAGATAGGGACTTCCCTTGTGGTCCAGTGGTTAAGATTCCGTGCTTCCACTGCAGGGGGCACAGCTTTGATCCCTGGCTGGGGAACTAAGATCCCACATGCCGTGTGGAGTGGCTAAAATAAATAAATAAAAATCTTAAAAAAAAAAAAAAGACATACAGATGGCCAAGAGGCACATGAAAAGATGCTCAACATCACTAATTATTAGAGAAATACGAATCAAAACTACAATGAGGTATCACCTCACACCGGTCAGAATGGCCATCATCAAAAAATCTACAAACAATAAATGCTGGAGAGGGTGTGGAGAAAAGGGAACCCTCTTGCACTGTTGGTGGGAATGTAAATTGATACAGCCACTATGGAGAACAGTATGGGGGTTCCTTAAAAAACTAAAAATAGAACTACCATACCACCCAGCAATCCCTCTACTGGGCATATACCCAGAGAAAATCATAATTCAAAAAGAGTCATGTACCATAATGTTCATTGCAGCACTATTTACAATAGCCAGGACCTGGAAGCAACCTAAGTGTTCATCGACAGACAAATGGATAAAGAAGATGTGGCACATATATACAATGGAATATTACTCAGCCATAAAAAGAAACAAAATTGAGTTATTTGTAGTGAGGTGGATGGACCTAGAGTCTGTCAGACAGAGTGAAGTAAGTCAGAAAGAGAAAAACAAATACCGTATGCTAACACACATATATGAAATCTAAAAAAAAAAAAGGTTCTCATGAACCTAGGGGCAGGGCAAGAATAAAGACGCAGACGTAGAGAACGGACTTGAAGACACGAGGAGGGAGAAGGGTAAGCTGGGACTAAGTGAGAGAGTGGCATGGACATATAAACACTACCAAATGTAAAATAGATAGCTAGTGGGAAGCAGCTGCATAGCACAGGGAGATCAGCTCGGTGCTTTGTGACCACCTAGAGGGGTAGGATAGGGAGGGTGGGAGGGAGACGCAAGCTGTCTGATTCACTGTGTATAAAGCAGAAACTAACACACCATTGTAAAGCAATTAAGATGTTAAAAAAAAATAAAGATTAAAAAAATGCTAAAAATAAAGACACAATAGCTTTGATTTACCTAAAAAAAAAAAACACCAAAAAACTACAATGAGATAACACCTCACACTGGTCAGAATGGCCATCATCAAAAAACCTACAATAAATGCTGGAGAGGGTGTGGAGAAAAGGGAATCCTCTTGCACTGCTGGTGGGAATGTAAATTGGTATAGTCACTATGGAGAACAGTATGGAGGTTCCTTAAAAAACTAAAAGTAGAGTTACCATATGATCCAGCAATTCCACTCCTGGGCATATATCCGGAGAAAAACTTGGTTTGAAAGGATACATGCACCCCAATGTTCATTGCAGCACTATTTACAATAGCCAAGACATGGAAGCGACCTAAATGTCCATCGACGGAAGAATGAATAAAGAAGATGAGGTACATATACACAATGGAATATTACTCAGCCATAAAAAACAAAGAAATAATGCCATTTGCAGCAACATGGATGGACCTAGAGATTGTCATACTGAATGAAGTCAGACAGAGAAAGACAAATATCGTATGATATTGCCTATATGTGGAATCTAAAAAAAATGGTACAAATGAACCTATTTACAAAACAGAAATAGAGTCACAGATGTAGAAAACAAACTTATGGCTACCAAGGGGAAAAGGGGGAGGAGGGATAAATTGGGAGATTGGGATTGGCATATACACACTACTATATGTAAAATAGATAACTAATAAGAAATTACTGTATAGCACAGGGAACTCTACTCAATACTCTGTAGTGACCTATATGGGAATAGAATCTAAAAAAGTGTATATATGTATATTATAACTGATTCACTCTGCTGTACAGCAGAAACTCACACAAAATTGTAAATCAACTATACAGCAATAAAAATTACTTAAAAAAACAAAAGAAAACAAACAAGCAACGTAATCTGTGGGGCAAAAGGAGCCAATATTGATTGCCGTGATGAAAAGTTTCCAAAACCATATTTTTCCTTTTAAATAACAACAAGAACACAAACAAGAAATGTTTAAACAACATTATATGCAATGCTTGGGGAAGAAGACAAAAGGTAACTTAGCAGACCAAAACTTCAACCCAAACTGCACAAACCTGTATGTCATATTCTCCAGGAACTGCAAAACTTGGTTATGTTCTTATTCATGTATAAGTATTCAGTCACTTTCCCTGAAAGTTCAGGATGGGGAGAGATTCTTATCACAAAAGATACAAAATACATTTGTCTCATTGTCTTTGAGTAGGCTGTCCGTATTTTATTTTTTAAGCTCTAAGTTTTGTGACTCTTTTCTTGAAAACAACCAGGTTCCCCTCCATCAAGAGGCTAGTGTCATAACACAAAGCCTCTCAACTTGAGAAATGACCCCAGTGTTCCATGGAGAGGTTTAATATTCTGGGAAGACAGGAAAGTCATTCATTCCCTCCAGCAGTTAGAGAACAGCCAATTATTTATTATTAATGACACGAATTTAGATGCTCAGAAAGGGGGAGCTACGATCCACACATTTTATTTGCTTTTAATTTTATCCCATTAGAGTCTTAAATTTCTTTGCATAGTCAAGATGGTCAGGAAGCCCCTGAAGTTGACTGTGGCACTGAAAGGAGGCCTACTTTCAGTTTGGCAACTGATCTGCTAGGTTACAAAGTGAATGTAATTTGCCTTGAGGCACAAGAAGTGGTCCATAAACAAATCACTATAGCCACTAAGACTGTCCGTTCATACAGTTTATTTCACTAGACTGCAATTTTATACACAGTATGAAGAGGTTTCCTGATAGCACACATATAGTTTACTTTCTGTACTGCTGAAGAACCACTTTTATTTTTTTTTACATTATATCGTAATACCCTATCATTAAAACATTATTCAGTGAATTTTTTCCAACTACATATAAACGGAGATTTACCACACACACGGTGCAAGAATGTCTTTATAACATATTTGGATCACAAAATGTGAATCTAAAATACATCACTGTAATTAGAACACTACTTTAAAATTACAATGCCCCATGTTATATTAGCCAGATTTGATTAAACTCTGTATACATCACAAAGCAGTTTGGTGGGTATCTTCTTGGATGACTGGCAGCAGCTTTTAACTATGATTTCAAAAGAAATCTTTATTTAAGAATCAAAATTCTGAATTTGAAAAACTTCTTCCTTTATGCGTTCAACATTCTCAGAATCAAAATGGGACATTAAAAATTTTATAGTCTCTAAAACAAGGAGAATAAATCCAACCCTCCTTTAGCTGAAAGGCTGGGGGTGTAATATTAGGTTTTGTAGAAACCTAAGGAAAGCACTGTATGGGAAATGGAAATTAGTTAAAAAGAAACATAACATTTCTTTAAAAGCTTCCTGGATTCCTCTGCCCCTCCCCACCTCTGTCACCACCTCTGTCAAACACAGAAAAGAATACTGCATTGCAAATCAAGATCTATTTCCATGAAATGATGTTCTAAAGAAAACATATGTAAACAAGTCAGAGAGAAAGATTTCTTCATTTCCCCATTTTTGTGGAGTGAGGCAGTGGGATGGTATCAGTTAAATAAGATCTAGAACTCCTTAATCAAAGAACCGCTTCATTACACACAAAACAGCTAGGGATAATTGGTGAAAATTTCTCATGTGTTTCCTTTTCTTTCCCCCAAAGTTTGAGAATGTTTGAAAGTTCAATAAATAGTAGAAAAATAATCCTTTACTTAGAAATTTTGAGATGCATCATTTAGAGCTTAACATGAGTTCCATACAGCAACTGTGGTGTCTAGGTACCGCTAAGAAACCAGGTGAAATCTTCAAAGCACACATTTCTCTCTGCATGTGCCACGTTCCCAGTCTCCGCTGGAGCATATTTTTCTCTCTTCCAGTTAAGGAGAGCCGAATGTTTCGGGCTCCTCGGAACATTCCCCTGGCTCAGCTTAACCAAGGCTCCCAATGTTTCATTTGTAGGTTCCATCTCTGCTTAGAGGTTTGCTTGTGTTCATTCCGTTGGTATTACGGCAGGTTCATTAATCAGACTTATTTCCCGTCCATTTCACAACCAGCCTCGCATCTTCACAAATGTGATTTTTGTCGTTGTTTCTCTTGTTTTGAAATACGTTAACAGGCAGGAAAACGAGTTAAACGACTCTGGACAAAGCACAGACACAAGTGGATTTGATGCTGGCTCTTTCTCCCTCCAGAACATTCCATATCTCCCAGATCTCATCTTCTGATGGAGGTGAGGAGGTTAGCATTCCGCGTCGACAGTGTGTACGGTTACGGCCGCCTGCAGGTGGTGGCCGTGATGCAGCGTGGGGTGGTGTAGGCGGTAGTGGTGGAACTTGTGACTTAGGAGGGCAGCAGTCTGAGGTGGGGTGTCCAACTCCAAGTCTTCATCGTGGTTTCCCACGTCCACCCCGGCCGACAAGGGGTCGTTGGTGCACGGAGGGTTTTCGCTGTCTTCCTGTGGGCTCATGGTGCTGTAACCTAGAAGATGAACACAACAAACAGGCAGCTGAGGGCTTCCAGATGCAGGGAGGAGACGTCACTGCAGATTTCTGGGGCACTGGGAGGCGCTCCTACCTTTGTGTTACATAAGTGTCAATGTTTGCAGACTGTCAGCAGACCTCGAAGTGACTTATTTTTAAAGAGATCTTTCGTTAGCTCTTGCCTTAAAGCAATTACACAATAAATACATAATCATTTTAGACAATATGAACAAGAACCCTTTCCCCAAATGCCCAAACCAACAAAACCAAATCAAAAATCACCCCAATCCTTTCTGATCCATAGACCCCACAACTGACATTTGGGGAAATATCCTCCTACACTTTTCCCTGAGATAAGATTAAGGCTATTTTTTATTTTTGAGGGGAAAAAACAAACAGCTTCAAGACAAAGATCCTAACAGGACTCAGATCAGTTGGGGGCTGGTGGGGGAAGCTGAGCTTCAAAATGCCTGAATGTGAGGCCACAGTAAGAACAAAAACAGCTGCCACCATGGCAGCCCTGGTGTCATGTAATTCCTACACACCAACAAGGCACGTATTTTAACGTCCATTTTACAGGTGAGGGAAATGATGATCAGAGAGGTTAATGAACTTGCCTGAGTTCCAGTCCCTAACAAAACACTAACTCTGCATACATTCATAGCAACTAGCAAAAGAATCAGCTATTCTCTGTGTAAGCTGGTTCACTGTATTTAAAGATTAATCTCTTTTGGTATTCTAAGTAATACATGTTTCAAAAGAAAATGCCCTTGCTGATCAAAGGATTTCATTCCAAGAACCTTGGCATGTTTTTAAATATTGCAAAAAAAAAATCCCCTTTAAGAATTTTGAGAAGTGACAGCTCATTAATATTTCCGCTGCATCTACAGTTAGCATCAATCAGCACTCACCCGTGGGTAGCGCTAGTCACATCTGTGGCTGCAAAACTGACATGCTTGCATACTAACCAAGCAGGAATAGTTTGTGGTTGAAAATGTTATGCTTTGTGCAAAAATGAGAAAGGCAATTCTCAGTCCTCAATGAAATGTTGTTCAAACAACATAATTCTTTCAGTCCCACTCAACAAATATTTATCAGGCACCTACTATGTATAAGACACTGTGTTGGGCACTGCAGGAGACCCAGAGACGAAAACCTGATCCCTGCACAAGGAGCTGTTACGCTAGTGCTTGAGAAATAAAACAAGTACAAGCATAGCTCAGTTCAATTATTCATTTATTGAAGACCATCAGGAGGCTGAAAGGAGAGACTATGAAACACGAATAAGAGATGTCCCTTTTCCTTAAGGATTTCACCACTGAGTAAGAGACACATATTTACAAAATTAGGCTTATTCTAGTGCAGATAATGGTAAGTGCTATAATGGAGGTTTAATTGAAATCCAGCAGAGGGCTTAACTAATGCTGGCTGAAGGACTGGGAAAGCATCACAGGAGAACTCATACTTTAGTTGGGCTTAAACGGATGAGTAGGAGTTTGGTGAAGTGGCTAGGAGTAAAGGAACAGACGAGTATGGCCAAGAGGTGTAGAAACACAAGGCTATTCCTACACCACGTGGCTAGGATGAGTGCTAGCAGGTAGATGGAGGAGAGACTTTAACTTACAAGGTTTTGAGCAGACCAGAAAAATAGCACGATCATTTCTGTATTTTACAAAGAGAGTTCTGGAGTCCCTCCCATCAGGAAACTTACACAAGCCTCTTAGATAGCCTCATCCACCAGAGGGCAGACAGCAGAAGGAAGAAGAACTACAATCCTGCAGACTGTGAAACAAAAACCACATTCACAGAAAGACAGACAGGATAAAAAGGCAGAGGGCTATGTACCAGTTGAAGGAACAAGATAAAACCCCAGAAAAACAACTAAGTGAAGTGGAGATAGGCAACCTTCCAGAAAAAGAATTCAGAATAATGATAGTGAAGATGATCCAGGACCTCGGAAAAAGAATGGAGGCAAAGATTGAGAAGATGCAAGAAATGTTTAACAAAGACCTAGAAGAATTAAGGAACAAACAAACAGAGAAGAACAATACAATAACTGAAATGAAAACTACACTAGAAGGAATAAGTAGCAGAATAACTGAGGCAGAAGAACGGATAAGTAACCTGGAAGACAGAATGGTGGAATTCACTGCTGCAGAACAGAATAAAGAAAAAAGAATGAAAAGAAATGAAGACAGCCTAAGAGACCTCTGGGACAACATTCAACGCAACAACATTCGCATGATAGGGGTTCCAGAAGGAGAAGAGAGAGAGAAAGGACCTGAGAAAATATTTGGAGAGATTATAGTCGAAAACTTCCCTAACATGGGAAAGGAAATAGCCACCTAAGTCCAGGACGCGCAGAGAGTCCCATACAGGATGAACCCAAGGAGAAACACGCCGAGACACATAGTAATCAAAGTGGCAAAAATTAAAGACAAAGAAAAATTATTGAAAGCAGCAAGGGAAAAACGACAAATAACATACAAGGGAACTCCCATAAGGTTAACAGCTGATTTCTCAGCAGAAACTCTACAAGCCAGAAGGGAGTGGCATGATATACTTAAAGTGATGAAAGGGAAGAACCTACAACCAAGATTACTCTACCCGGCAAGGATCTCATTGAGATTCGATTGGAGAAATCAAAAGCTTTAGAGACAAGCAAAAGCTAAGAGAATTCAGCACCACCAAACCAGTTCTACAACAAATACTAAAGGAACTTCTCTAAGTGGGAAACACAAGAGAAGAAAAGGACCTACAAAAACAAACCCGAAACAATTAAGAAAGTGGTCATAGGAACATACATATCGATAATTACCTTAAACGTGAATGGATTAAATGCTCCAACCAAAAGACACAGGCTTGCTGAATGGATACAAAAGCAAGACCCATATATATGCCGTCTACAAGAGACCCACTTCAGACCTAGGGACACATAAAGACTGAAAGTGAAGGGATGGAAAAAGATATTGCATGCAAATGGAAATCAAAAGAAAGCTGGAGTAGCTATACTCATATCAGATAAGATAGACTTTAAAATAAAGAATGTTACAATAGACAAGGAAGGACACTACATAATGATCAAGGGATCAATCCAAGAAGAAGATATAACAATTATAAATATATATGCACCCAACATAGGAGCACCTCCATACATAAGGCAACTGCTAACAGCTATAAAAGAGGAAATCGACAGTAACACAATAATAGTGGGGGACTTTAACACCTCACTTACACCAATGGACAGATCATCCAAAATGAAAATAAATAAGGAAACAGAAGCTTTAAATGACACAATAGACCAGATAGATTTAATTGATATTTATAGGACATTCCATCCAAAAACAGCAGATTACACTTTCTTCTCAAGTGCGCACGGAACATTCTCCAGGATAGATCACATCTTGGGTCACAAATCAAGCCTCAGTAAATTTAAGAAAATTGAAATCATATCAAGCATCTTTTCTGACCACAACGCTATGAGATTAGAAATGAATTACAGGGAAAAAAATGTAAAAAACACAAACACATAAGGCTAAACAATACATTACTAAATAACCAAGAGATCACTGAAGAAATGAAAGAGGAAATCAAAAAATACCTAGAAACAAATGACAATGAAAACACGACGATACAAAACCTATGGGATGCAGCAAAAGCAGTTCTAACAGGGAAGTTTATAGCTATACAAGCCTACCTCAAGAAACAAGAAAAATCTCACGTAAACAATCTAACCTTACACCTAAAGGAACTAGAGAAAGAAGAACAAACAAAACCCAAAGAGAGCAGAAGGAAAGAAATAAAGATCAGAGCAGAAATAAATGAAATAGAAACAAAGAAAACAATAGCAAAGATCAATAAAATTAAAAGCTGGTTCTTTGAGAAGATAAACAAAATTGATAAGCCATTAGCCAGACTCATCAAGAAAAAGAGGGAGAGGACTCAAATCAATAAAATTAGAAATGAAAAAGGAGAAGTTACAACAGACACCGCAGAAATACAAAGAATTCTAAGAGACTACTATAAGCAACTCTATGCCAATAAAATGAACAACTTGGAAGAAATGGACAAATTCTTAGAAAGGTATAATCTTCCAAGACTGAACCAGGAAGAAATAGAAAATATGAACAGACCAATCACAAGGAATGAAATTGAAACTGTGATTAAAAATCTTCCAACAAACAAAAGTCCATGACCAGATGGCTTCACAGGTGAATTCTATCAAACATTTAGAGAAGAGCTAACACCCATCCTTCTCAAACTCTTCCAAAAAATTGCAGAGGAAGGGACACTCCCAAACTCATTCTATGAGGCCACCATCACCCTGTTACCAAAACCAGACAAAGATACTACATAAAAAGAAAATTACAGACCAATATCACTGATGAATAGAGATGCAAAAATCCTCAACAAAATACTAGCAAACAGAATCCAACAACACATTAAAAGGATCATACACCACGATCAAGTGGGATTTATCCCAGGGATGCAAGGATTCTTCAATATACGCAAATCAATCAATGTGATACACCATATTAACAAACTGAAGAATAAAAACCATATGGTCATCTCAATAGATGCAGAAAAAGCTTTTGACAAAATTCAACACCCATTTATGATAAAAACTCTCCAGACAGTGGGCATAGAGGGAACCTACCTCAACATAATAAAGGCCATATATGACAAACCCACAGCAAACATCATTCTCAACGGTGAAAACCTGAAAGCATTTCCTCTAAGATCAGGAACGAGACAAGGATGTCCACTCTCACCACTATTGTTCAACATAGTTTTGGAAGTCCTAGCCAAGGCAATCAGAGAAGAAAAAGAAATAAAAGGAATACAAATTGGAAAAGAAGAAGTAAAGCTGTCATTGTTTGCAGATGACATGATACTATACATAGAGAATCCTAAAAACGCCACCAGAAAACTACTGG
Organism: Balaenoptera musculus; assembly: GCF_009873245.2. Taxonomy (NCBI): domain Eukaryota; kingdom Metazoa; phylum Chordata; class Mammalia; order Artiodactyla; family Balaenopteridae; genus Balaenoptera; species Balaenoptera musculus. The sequence goes on along the minus strand of NC_045785.1, from coordinate 55,537,504 downwards.
AGCTAATCAATGAATTTGGTAAAGTTGCAGGATACAAAATGAATGCACAGAAATCTCTTGCATTCCTATACACTAATGATGAAAAATCTGAAAGAGAAATTAAGGAACACTCCCATTTACCATTGCAACAAAAAGAATAAAATACCTAGGAATAAACCTACCTAGGGAGACAAAAGACCTGTATGCAGAAAACTATAAGACACTGATGAAAGAAATTAAAGATGATACCAACAGATGGAGAGATATACCATGTTCTTGGATTGGAAGAATCAATATTGTGAAAATGACTATACTACCCAAAGCAATCTACAGATTCAATGCAATCTCTATCAAATTACCAATGGCACTTTTATGGAACTAGAACAAATAATCTTAAAATTTGTATGGAGACAGAAAAGACCCCTAATAGCCAAAGCAGTCTTGAGGGAAAAAAACGGAGCTGGAGGAATCAGACTCCCTGACTTCGGACTATACTACAAAGCTACAGTAATCAAGACAATATGGTACTGGCACAAAAACAGAAACATAGATCAATGGAACAAGATAGAAAGCCCAGAGATAAACCCACGCACCTATGGTCAACTAATCTATGACAAAGGAGGCAAAGATATACAATGGAGAAAAGACAGTCTCTTCAATAAGTGGTGCTGGGAAAACTGGACAGCTACATGTAAAAGAATGAAATTAGAACACTCCCTAACACCATACACAAAAATAAACTCAAAATGGATTTGAGACCTAAATGTAAGACTGGACACTATAAAACTCTTAGAGGAAAACATAGAAGAACACTCTTTGACATAAATCACAGCAAGATCTTTTTTGATCCACCTCCTAGAGAAATGGAAATAAAAAGAAAAATAAACAAATGGGACCTAATGAAACTTCAAAGCTTTTGCACAGCAAAGGAAACCATAAACAAGACGAAAAGACAACCCTCAGAATGGGAGAAAATATTTGCTAATGAATCAATGGACAAAGGATTAATCTCCAAACAGCTCATGCAGCTCAATATTAAAGAAACAAACAACCCAATCCAAAAATGGGCTGAAGACCTAAATAGACATTTCTCCAAAGAAGACATACAGATGGCCAAGAAGCACATGAAAAGCTGCTCAACATCACTAATTATTAGAGAAATGCAAATCAAAACTACAATGAGGTATCACCTCACACCAGTTAGAATGGGCATCATCAGAAAATCTACAAACAACAAATGCTGGAGAGGGTGTGGAGAAAAGGGAACCCTCTTGCACTGTTGGTGGGAATGTAAATTGATACAGCCACTATGGAGAACAGTATGGGGGTTCCTTAAAAAACTAAAAATAAAATTACCATATGATCCAGCAATCCCACTACTGGACATATACCCAGAGAAAACCATAATTCAAAAAGACACATGCACCGCAGTGTTCATTGCAGCACTATTTGCAATAGCCAGGTCATGGAAGCAACCTAAATGTCCATTGAGAGACGAATGGATAAATAAGTTGTGGTACACATATACAATGGAATATTACTCAGCCATAAAAAGGAAAGAAATTGAGTCATTTGTTGAGACGTGGATGGATCTAGAGACTGTCATACAGAGTGAAGTAAGTCAGAAAGAGTAAAACAAATATCGTATATTAACGCATGTATGTGGAACCCAGAAAAATGGTACAGATGAACCGGTTTGCAGGGCAGAAATTGAGACACAGATGTAGAGAACAAACGTATGGACACCAAGGGGGGAAAACCGCCATGGGGTGGGGATGGTGGTGTGCTGAATTGGGTGATTGGGATTGACATGTATACACTGATGTGTATAAAATTGATGACTAATAAGAACCTGCTGTAAAAAAAAAAAAAAAAAAAAGAGAGTTCTGGGACTTCCCTGGTGGCGCAGTGGTTAAGAATCCGCCTGCCAATGCAGGGAACGTGGGCTCGATCCCTGGTCCGGGAAGATCCCACATGTCGTGGAGCAACTGAGCCTGTGCGCCACAACTACTGAGCCTGCGCTCTAGAGCCAGCGAGCCACAAATACTGAAGCCCGCGTCCTGCAACTACTGAAGCCCACGTGCCTAGAGCCCGTGCTCCACCACAAGAGAAGCCACTGCAATGAGAAGCCCGCGCACCGCAATGAACAGTAGCCCCCGCTCGCCACAACTAGAGAAAGCCTGCGCACAATGAAGACCCAACGCAGCCAAAAATAAATAAATAAATTTATATATAAAAAAAGAGAGAGTTCTGGTGGCAGTTTGGAGGCTGAATAAAAAGGAAAGAGAGGGAGGCAGTTAGGAGGTTATTGCAACAGCCCAGCTGAGAGTTGTTGAATTAAAACTATGGGATTGGACAGACAGCTCTGGGGTGGAGACAGTAGTAGTTCATCAGCAATTTGATGTGGGGGGCTGGGGGGTGAGGGGTGGTTAAAGAGGACTGCAACTTACAGTCAGGATGATAAGAGAGGGTGACTCCAAGATCCTGAGTCTCAGGGAAGGAAACGAATTTTGTTTTTGCACATCTTGATTTTGAGAGTCTGTGAATAACATATGTAGAGATACCCAGCCAGAAAAACAGGCATGTTGGCCATAAATCAGGACAGAAGAAGGAGAGTTCGCTGTTGTGTGTCTATCATTACTGAGTGCCCTCTTGGTGCCAGATGCCAGGCTAGGGGCTCAACAGAAAAAGGGGTAAGGTGAGGCCCCAGCTTCTGAGAAGCCCACAGTTAAGAAGGGGAAACACAGGTGCGAAACCAGAGGCATGACAAAGGAATATCAAAGCTGATGATCTTGGCTTAGGATCCTGGAGGAAGTGACACGTAAGGTGGCCCTCACGGGAGAGAGGGGTTCACTAGGTAAAGAAAGGGGTGGAAGATACTTCAGGCAGGGAGATGAGCATACTCAACGACCAGAAGACTGAAAGGCTCCATGGATTTGAGGAATGGGGAGAAGCTTCCTGTGTAGGAGAAAGAGCAAGAGATGAGGCTGGACAGGCAGGCTGAGACCAGCCCAGGAAGGCAGGTCAAAGGGCAGGGGGAAGGTAGATGGCAGTAACATAACGCGCGCTTTAAGGTGATCCCTTGTGGCAATGAGGAGGCTGGCCACAAGGAAGGAGGGATCTGAGGCTCAGAGGACAGGGGACTGAGCAGCGGCCCGAGAAGACGGCAAGGCCGTGAAGTGGGACACTAGCCGTGTTTAAGTGCGGCAAGCAGCTGTTCAAGTTCAGGGAAGGACTGGCTCTGGTGACCAAATGGACTTCCTGGTGAAGATGCCAAGAGGGTTAATATCCTTGAGGTTTCTAGGTTCAGATGCTGGAGGAATAGTGATGCCTTTACCCAAGATTAAGAGATCAGGAGCCAGAACAAGATTCTCAGCTTCAGTAGTGCAAAGTCTAGAATGTAATATAGGCTTTAAAACCTCAGTTACAGATGTTCTACACATAAGAGACTAAAGTACTAGAAAACACATTTTAGCAAAATCTCAGTGTCTGTGTCGATTATTTTTAGCCAACCTTTAGTGCTAGGCTGTCTTCATCTTGCCTCCTGGATGCCTTCCTGACTCTGCTCATTTACAAGCACCCATCAGAACTGACAGCTGATTTTCCCATTCGTGGTGTAAAATTCATAGTGGTCCTTCTGCCTGCCTCACCTTCCCACCTTCCCTTATCTTGCTGTTGTGTTTCATGTTATGTATGAAGGTCTTTTCTGGGAAACCTTCCCAACCAACATCCACCCCACCCAGTCATACCAACCTACAGGGGTTCTGGTGTCTCTTCTGTGAGTTTAAATGGTATTCTGTGCACATCCCTATCTTAGATTTCACCATATTACAAAAAAATATAGGGCTGTCTTGCCCATTAGCAAGCTCTTTCTTAAAGTACGAGGACTTACGCCTTACACAAAGCATGTGCTTAAAAAAAAAAAAATCACATAATTTTTTCAGCAATCTGTGGTTCTGTCTGGTGTGACATTTTACCAGTCTCATCTAATAATGAAGACATTCTAGGATTCACTGGGCCCTGCCTGGAGTTCTGACTTAAGAGTCCAGGGGTGCTCTGAACCTGGCTGGTCACAGGCCCAGGTGGGTGGTGACCTTGCAGCCATTCCCTAAGGCAACTCGGGGGCAGCCCTGTTTCTCCTGGTGCTTTCTGATGAGAATCCAAGCAGGGACCCCTCCGAAGGGAACCCCTCTGGGGCAATTCTGTTTTATTTCCTCAGTGGGACACTATTGCTCAACCCCTCTGTAACTTACTCAGGCTTCCTCTTATCTCAGTAATTCATGGAAATCTGGAGGGAGGGAGTAGCGTGTTTCAGAGAAGCAGGAGAAAGCCAAACGCGTGCTCTCACTTAGCAAATTAACTGAGCGTTTACTCAGCGCCAGGCAATTCTGTGGAGTGCTGGGAACAGTGATGCATAAGACAGACGCGGTCTCTGACCCACGCAGGAAGCAGCACCATTTAAGACACAGAGGACATTTACAAATACTTCCAAAGAAAGACTCCTTTACTATCCAAAGGTGCATGCAGAGAAATTCCTGCAAAGCCAATTTCAAGGCGAAACAGGCTTCAGGAAGGAGGCCTGACATCCATAAGGAATAGAAGAGTCAAATTAGGCTTTTGCTCTTCGGCATTCTGCTAAGGTATTTATCTGACGGTTCTTAAGAAAACCCTCTTGATGGCAAGGGATGTTAGGTCCCTCTGGGGACTCACTCACCCCTTTGTGGTCACAGCGAGTAACTGCAGGAGAATATCTCTGCACTTCTAAAAATGGTTTCGTGGTGCACTATGTAGTTTTTGACCAGATTTTCAAGGTTCAGCATTTGCGTTTTAAGTCTTTTGGAATTTACTTCGCTAGGGGAAAAATTCCCATTTACAAAGAAAAAAATGTTGCTTAATGTACATCTGTAATGTTTCTAATGAGATGGTAACTAAAACACAGATTCACAAGGAACAAATACATACTGGTGATTTTTAACTTAAAAATAAGCCAATTGATGATTAGTTAGAATATGATATTTTCAAGAGAAATAATGGGCAACGCAGAGTGTAACAGTTAATAATAGTCAAGTGCTGGAAAACAATCATTCTACATGGTGTTAGAATGTTGATAAAAATGATTCTGCTTTTCAGAAACCATTCTTATTTTGAGTAGTTTTTTTTAAGATACAAAAATTAAAAATTAGGTCCTTTTAAAATACAAAACTCTGTTGGCCACATGAAATATTTCTAGTTAAAAATGCAGCCTGGAGTCTCCAAGTTTAGCTTGGTAACATTTAGTTTTAATTCTGGGAATATCACCACTCTGAACCATACCATGAAAGTCTGGTCTGTTCAATACTTATATATTTATATATTTTATTCTTTTGAGGTTTCCTTTTGTGCCTGTCCCCCCTCCCCCCAGGGTCTTACATGATTTACTTGCAGATAAAAGTGAACTCTCTTCCCATCTTCTTCTTTGTTCCACTTCTTTAAGGAAGCTGTCATATTCAGCCTTTTATCAGTCTTGTGAATACATGCATGCATTTACAGTTTCCTGCTGGATTATCAATTCCTTGAGGGCAGAGTGGGTATGGAGGTGAGGTCAGCTCTGAGCTCATGCCTGCCATGTGTTATCCCACTTCATCCTCACAACAACCTTACCAGGGAGGAATTTCTAATCCTGTTTTAATTATTAGGAAACTGAGGTCCACGTAGCTTCACTAAGGTCTCACTACCTGGAAAGAAGGGGAGAGGTGGGATTCCACGTGAATTCTGCTTGACCTATCTTATAAGCTCTTCTATACCACGCTGCCTGGCAGAAATAAGGCCCATCCCGCCCCCTTCCCCAACTCCTTCCTCTCTGCCAAGCAAACAGCAGATGCCAGCCTGATACCTTCACCAAATAAGAGAACACACGCTTGAGCAAGTCATGTGCCACAAAAGAACTAGATCAGATTTCCGCGTTTAATGTGTACCCATGGCTTATCCTCTAGGTACCACAGGGACATTAGCTTGATGCCACCACTTTTAGTGACCCACCATACAGGTTCAGGGATATGACAACACTCGGTTAAATGCTGTTGACTTTGTGGTGCATTTGGAATTACGTGGAATGTCAGTGTCTTCCACTTCTTCTGGCGTTGCATTCTGTCTGCATGAAAAACTTTGGGGGTAACAGGGATCCAATTATTGTGAAAAATGAAAGAAAGCAAGCCCTTAGCTAGATTCCTTGGCTTTTGGATGCTGACACTGCACTATTCCTTTTATCTCAGCTGTTGCTTCATATGCCATTTTTACTAAGATGATGGGAGGGCTAATGGAACATTAGAAACATCACTCAGAATTCCAATTTTGTAATGAAGCAGTTTCTACCAGGGGAAAGAGAAGGGGGGGGAGAGGGAGGGGGAGAGAGGGAGAGAGAGAGAGAGAGAGAAAGAACTCAGTATTTCTGCTGAATAAGAAATTATTTCTGTTGAACTTTAGTAGCCTCAAACCTGTTTTATTATTCAAAGGAGAAGAGACACAGAACTGCCTGGCAGAATGAATTTATGCAGGTTCAAAGGTTTTTCTGGAAAAAAGGCAGAAAGTCAAAGAAACTGAGAAATTTAAGTTCTGCTTTTACTCTCCATAGAAACCAGAAGTTTCTATTTAGTTGGTGGGAACAATGTCATTCAGAGCCCGAATTAAGAGTCCCCAATTTAAAAATCAGACCTTTGGCTTCTCCTGTTTTCCAAAGGGAGTTTGAATACCTGGCTGTCGTGTAAAAGGCGACATTGGTTGCTTTGACGAATATCTACTCCTGCATTTCTTAGCACAGGTGTGGAAGCACACTGCTTGAAGACATTTTTTTTTTTTCAGGGTAGATGTGGAGGAAGCAGAATAAAAAAAGCATAAATGCATCATTTATGCATTAAAAAAAGACCTGATTCTGGGAAGAAAAGAAAGATTTCTGGAAAATTAAACAGCTATATGAAAAACAAAAAGATCTGACAATTACAGGAAAGGATGTACACTTCTGTTATATTTTTGTGCAACAGCGGCAGGGATGCCTAGACAGTAGGACACATCTGCTGTTCTCTGTGACAATAGGCCATACGGGCACTGGGAAGGTGAGAAGGTACATGGTGGCCATGCTGTTGGTACAGCCGTGGACTTGATAATTGGGAGCTCACTTAGCACCCAGTGTCTCTTCACAACTCAGCCCCGACCCTTCCTGAGCATCCTACAGGCACTTTAGGCACCTCCATGACTTTGTACACACCAGTCCCTTTGCCTCTAATATCCTTTGTCCCTCGCTTTTCTTTAATCATCCTTCAAGGCCCGGGGTAAGTGCTGTCTCTTTGGTGAAGCCTTCCCTGGGGCTCCAGGCCAGGCAGGAGGTCAGGGCAGGGGATGCCAGATGACCGCATGGATTCTTGCCAGGCCCTGAGTGTATGTGGCCAAGAGAGCCCTTGTTGATGCTGGTGTTTGCCAACCAACATCACTGGGCAGCAGGACCTATGAGTAAGCTGATTCACTGAGAACCAAGTGGGGTACCACTGGTTCTCAGTGAATGGGTAAGCAGGTACCATTGCGATGATCTGAACCCTTATTCATGGAGAAAACCCAGGAGGCAATCTGTGCGCCCAGAGGTCATCTCACATATGCTTGGGAATGCGGAGCCATAAGCCAAACTCTCCTGGGGCTCTTATAAAAGTTTCATGTTGGAATGTATCTTTTTGGAAAACTATGTCAAAATAATTTACCTGAGCATGGAACAGGAAAGAGAGAGAAGGGTTACTTATGCATAAATAACTTGTGAGCACTGGCCCACAAGTGCACCAGGGTCCTCAGGGCCTCAAGCGCAGGAAGCCAGACCTTACCATGATCGCTTTCTGTTCCTGAGCGACCCCAGTAGCGACGCCTCCTTTCTGGACTGTGTGCGTGCCGTTCGATGACCGCGGCTATAAATCGAGTATTGCTGACTGTGGAAGGCAAGGATGGTTAGTCACTCTTAGGCCAGTATTTTTATTGTATCAAGCGCATTTGCGCTAAGTAGGCTCTTTCACATGATGGGGGGAGTTATTCCTTGCAGAGCTAGAATGAGTAATTTTTTAAACAATTCTGACGATTAGGGGAGTTGGTTTTAGGACTGGGGCAGCAAGACAATGACAAATCTCCAACATGCATCAAGGAGATATACTCTGTATAGTTGAAGGCCAAAGTATCTCAACACACATGGAGCTCTCTTTTGATAGAGAAATGTTCTTTTCTTTCCCCCTGAGTTGTATACATTAGTTAAGGGATTTAAAAGAAATGCATACCTGATGACTCCCTTTCTAAAATGCTATACTGGAAAGTAATGAGGAGGAGAAAGAAAGGGAAGAGTAAGGCGTTTTAAGCCAAAGTACTTAATGCAACAAAGAACACCCTGAAATCTTTTGAGATGTACTAGAACAAAGCAAATACCTATGCTTATTCCTAATGAAAATGGGGGAAAAAAAAGAACCCCATCACGCCAAAGCATCTTAAACTTTAATACGAGAAAGCACATTTATTCTGGATTAGCCTCCTGCTGCCACGTTCTGCATGGAAGTAGCCTGGATACTCACTGATGCCTCTGTCTTCGTGGCCATCATCATCCCTTTCATCTCTGTCATTCTCCAGGTTGGACATACGCACTGACATTTCTACCCGTCATTCAAAAGAGAGAAACATGACTATTTAATCAAACAAAATCACCCACTTTAATGCCCTGCAGAGTGCTCATTTGATGACTGGATGACAGCATTCCATCAATGAACTGATGCCCCATCTCATTTTTTTTTTTTTTTTTTTTTTTAAGGAGGAGGGAGCAGGAATCAGAAGAGAGAACAAGAGATGAATAATCCAGAGAGGCACCTGAGATTGATTTCTGGAGACAGAGGAGAAAAGATGTTGATTGAGGCTAACAGGTCTTTAATCCTCTCCTCAAGTACCTGAAACGGAAGGAAGGGGTCTAAAACCACGGCTGACTGTGCTGATAAAATGGTGCTACAGAATCCTATAAAAGGCCAGGCCTAAGGTAACACTGGATGGCCGTCATCCTCAGTCAAACCAAACCTTATCAAGAGGAAAGAGCTTTGCGGTCAGCTCAGTTACTAAATCAGACAACACAATCCCATGATCCCCCGACAGGACTGCGACCACAGTGAAATATTCCAATATCAACTAATCATGACTGCTGCCAGGCTCCTGACCAAGTCCAGGAAAAATGATGAGTGAGCCTTATCTCCACAAAGGTCAGGGTAACACATCCCAAGGGGTTTTTAGGGAGGATGGGGATGGTTGTTAAATGGTTTTTGTTCCTTGCAAACGAGCACAGATACCACATTTAACTCTTGATATGGAAGCCACAACTACCAATTAATCATTTTGTATCTGACTTCAAGTTCTTATCCAGGTTGGACAGTCCTTATCCTGTTTTAAGAGATGTGATCATTCCTTTGAATGTGTGTTCATTCACACAATATAATAATAGCTGCAATAGAACAGATTCATGTTCTTGCCAGTAGTGACCTGAGGTATCTTTGGTCTGCCCGTCTTTTCGGAACAGCAAAGGCAGCATATCTGAGCTTAGCGAAGAACAAAATTTCCCACTCAGCATCCCAGCTCCCCTGACTGGCTTATTCCAGAGGCAAGCTACGGCAGGCTCACGCCTGTGTAAGGAGAGAGATAATCTAGGGATTTTCTGGGGAATCAAATGGGGCTTGCAGGATTTAGGCCCTAAAGAATGAGCTGTGAACGAAAGGAGGGAAGCAGGCTTTGGGGACCTCTGAATCTACTCCCCAGTAGCAGCAAATGTAGCACTGGTCTTACAGTCGCTTAAAGGCTTACAACTGGTTACTGTCGTTCTCGCCTTGGAACAGCCCTGGGAGCCTGCTGCCTCCTGGGGGAGCTTTGGGATTCCTTTCGAGCTCACCTTGGGCAGCAAGAGGAGACATATGCTGATGACTCCGGCGATGAATCTGATGACGGTACGCGTACACAGCCAGGACCAAGACCATGATGCCGCCCATGATGCCTCCAGCCACTGGACCCACAGGGGCACTTTTAATCATGTTCAATGTGACAACCTCATCACCTTCATTAAAATAAACAAACAGATGTCCTTCATAAAGATTTCCCAAGTGTAGCAGGAGATGGGGACGGGGGTGAGGTGGGAAGGAATGCAGTGGGAAGGGGTTTAGTGAAGGTATGTAAGAACGGCTGCTTTAAGCTTCGAATCCCTTAAAGAAGACCCACCGGGATGTGGGAACAGGGCTTCCTTTAATTTCTGGTTCTCGGATGAAATGTTGCTTGCTTGCAGAGCACACAATTGGCAAGGACTTGTGAAATAAGCGAGTGGTTGAGGATCCCTTAAACATGCAGTGCCCAGTCTAAGGGCCCAGCCCTGGGCTGTGCGCTACTCTTAGTACAGAGGTGAGGCAGGGCAACGTGGGTCTCTTTGCACATATTGACTCTACATGGTGTCATTTATTTCAGTGGCTCAGTCACGTGACCTCCCAAAAGGATCAAATTTCAAAGCTTATTGGGTTCCCTTGAAGACACTATCTGCACTTTTCAGACAGGAAACTGCAGGTGGGCACATAAAGGGACTTCTTGGAGCAAGGTCACTTCAACCGTGTCCTAACCTGGTCCGGTAGTCATACGTGAGCTCAGAACCCTTCCTCACCTAGGAAAAGCTTTTCTTCCACAGACAGGCTAATGTGGGGAGATGTCAAAAAAGGCATTAGCTAAAGGCTTAAATATCTTTTCACTTGCCAACTAAGCTTGAGGAGCCTGTGGTAATTCCGGAAAGACGCTGAGAAGGTCTCAGGGTGGGTATGCAGGTAGTATTTTTGGGGTCTTGGGGCCTGACCCCAGTGGTGTCCCTCCCAGCAATGTCCCTGTCCCCCACCCCAAGCCGCCCCGCTGCACTGGACAGCTCTGGCTTTTGCCGACCTCAAGGACCTAAATACTACCTTGTAGTCATAAGATTTCTGCCTTCAAAAGTTGTGAGGGAAGGTAGCGGCAGGAAAGCGATATGCACAGGTCACTCTGCCCATCACCGGCCCTGTGCTTCTGACAGCTGGGATTCACATTCACACAACCCCACAGTTCAGCTGCTCAGAAATCAGGCCTGATATTTCTCAGAACAAGCTTTATGGGAATGAATTCCAGGCTTGCAAAATTTGGCAGGAAAGATGGCTGCTTACTCTGCACAGTATAGCTAGCCAGCTTTGGAAGTAATTATTTGCCTTGGTTTTGCAACTAAAAACTACTGGCAAAGAAATCAGGGAAGTAGGGTAGAGAATTATTTTAAGATCTTTGTCCTAGTATAGAGGCAAGAAAATGTGTTTTCAAGAATCAAATTATTCTGGGTCCCCCAAAAACATACCTATTGCTCCCATGTCATCAACATAGGGACTTTTGGCTCCAACAATCCCCCCGAAGCATTCTTTCTGGGGCGCACAGTAGGATTTGTCCAGGTGGGTCTTGCCATCGCTGTCTACCATGCACCATTCACAATCCAGCACACCAAAGCAGTCCCTGCCAGAAAGACAACGCTGAATGTTCCAGAAAGCGGTGTCATGCAGGGGAGAGCACGTGGACTTGGGCATCAGATAGCTCTCAGGGATTCCATGACTCACTAGCGCTATAACTCCTTGAGCCTGAATTTCCTTTCCTTATAAAAGGAGAACAGCCATAGCCTGCCACGGGAAAGCTGTCTAATGTCCCTTAACAACTTGGAGATGAGGGAAATAGAACCGCTCTCTGTGAATCAAACCATGAAGTCCACACATCATGGATTAGTGCAGGGTCACTCAAAATCATCTTAAAAGACCACATGGCCCCAAGGTTTGTTAGACTTTGGCCTAACACACCCCAGGTATACGGTCATTAAAAAAAAAGAAAAAAGGAAGGAAGGAAAAATTGATCAAACAAGTTGGGGAAACAGTGGATAAGTTAAACAGATTTCTTTGCTGCCAATTTCTTAGAACTTTTAACATGTTGAGTGCATTATGACACTCTAAGAAAATATACACAGTGTTTCTCAAGCTTAAGAGGCTTTGGGTTACTGCATAACACACCGAATTAATCTATCTGATGCCCTACCATTCCTTTGCTAAAATACATACTGAAAGTAAAACTGGCTGCCCCTTTTACCCACTAATTTTGTTGAATCAAATGGCAGCTTGCAGCTGTTTAGTCCCAAACACCCTAGGGAGGAGGGAGAGGGAGCAGGGAGCATGTGGTTTTTAGTTCTCAACACTACTGTAAAGCATATCTGCTTTCTAAGAAAGAATTGATGAGCTTCAATGTATCACACATAGAGCTGGGTTCTGTTTCTAGAACCCATGAGTTCCTGCCCCCTTGCCCTTGCTTCTTCATGCCATTTCCTCTCTTACTGCTCTTATTTCAAGAATAACTTTCCCATCCACAGATGAGGCTACTAAGATATGGTACATGTGCCAAATAGCTGTACCAAGTGGAAACCAAATAACATTAAACCTGGTAGATAAAAGGCTTATCAAAATCAGTTCTGGATCCGAAAAACTGGTACATCTTTTTCAAACATCAAGAATGGGGATGATACATATCATCTGGAAAAGCTCAGCGAGGCTGCTGGTCCCTATTCTTTACTAGGTTCTGCTCCTGCAGCTATGATGCTGACGTGAAATCAGCGCCGGGCACTGCTTACCCACTCTCCATCCTCTGACTGCACCTGCTGTTGACACACTGGTGAAGAGCATCCTGCAGGCCAGGGTCAATAGCCGTGTATGTCACTGGCTCCTGGTGTACTTCACAGCTTGGGTTTCTACGTAGGAGCAAGTCTGAAGGTTAGGACCAATACCATCTATATTCCAAACTCATCATGCCCTTGGCCCCTGACAGTGTCAAACAGATCTGGGTTTGAATCCTGGCTTTGCTACTTAGCTATATGAAACCTTGGGCCAATCTGGCCTGAAAATCTGTCACTGAGATAAATAATGCTATATTATGTGTGAGCATCTGTGTGTGTGAAATGTTCCTACGTGTTTATCAAAGGGTTAATTTGAAAACTAAGTGACAGGGCCTCCCTGGTGGCGCAGTGGTTAAGAATCTGCCTGCCAATGCAGGGGACACGGGTTCGAGCCCTGATCCAGGAAGATCCCACATGCCGCGGAGCAACTAAGCCCATGTGCCACAACTACTGAGCCTGCGCTCTAGAGCCCTTGAGCCACAACTGCTGAAGCCTGGGCGCCTAGAGCCTGTGCTCTGCAACAAGAGAAGCCACCTCAATGAGAAGCCCACACACCGAAATGAAGAGTAGCCCCCGCTCACCACAACTAGAGAAAAGCCCACACGCAGCAACGAAGACCCAATGCAGCCAAAAATAAATAAAGTAAAAAAAAAAAAAAAAAAAGGAAAGAAAACTAAGTGACTTACTGGGCATACAGTATCTGACACATGTTAGGCACTTAGTTAATGCTTGTAACAGTCTCATATTTTTTGTAAGTAGCACATATACTCAAAAATTTTTTATCATTTATATTCAAACCTGAAAGTGGACTTCACTGTAAGACACTATGGAGTTTGAAAACTGGCTCACTGAACAGCTCCATCATTAGAATGAATCACCTTCTTATACTTCCAACTCGAAACAAATCTATACACAAGACTCCCATTATAAATATGCACATACACACACATTTTAAATTTACCTGTTCTCTGCATTGGTGAGGTTGCCAGTGCACTCATTGACCTCTAGAGGGCACTCACAAGGACATTCACATTCATTTTGTTCCATTCTGGAAAGGAAAAAGAAAGTTACTATGCAGAGGGTTGATAAACTATATATTGTACATGCACTGAGGGAAATGAAATAAAGACACCATGAGCTAGTTAAAAGAGACAGTAAAAGTTATCACTAAAGGTTTAAACACACAGTTGACCTCAATCCATGGTTCTTTGGACAAGGATGTTACGAACAACACAGCTCTAAATGCTTTTGTAACCAGGACTTTCCTTTCCTCTAGGACACACCTGAACACTTCATGTTTATTTTGCAGTTGGCATCAGTTAAAATATTCAGTAGTGTGGTAAACAGAGAACATGACCCGTCCCATTTTTACCGGTGACAGTTGAGACAGAGCCGGTCCACCATGCTACAAGCACAGAAGGCAAGAGAGTCACACGTTTCGTTGACAATGCCGACAAATGCATTGGTTCCCGGGATCCTCGCCAGTCTGTATTTAGAACAGTGACTGCCATGCACAAGGTTCGTCAAATCCCCCTACAGACAACAGAGTTGTCAGAAGTGACAGACAACAATGCAAAGATTCAGCTCTACCATCCTGAAAACAACCCTTCAACCAACTGCTGAAAATAGTTCAATCCAACTAAAGCAAGCATCCTTTTCTTCGTTCTATAACAAGAAAATGTGATAGCTGGCTTCGTGAAATGTCTACAATTTTTGAAAGACAAAGATTCTAAAGCAGCATCGTAAAGTTGAGTATGGTCATTTTTTCTGCACGTGTCATATGTAGTAGGCCAAGTATTTAAGCCCATGTTTGTTTCCATGCCAGTTATCCCTTATGTGTGCATGGTGAGGATAAGCCTAACCCTGAGAATCACGGCACTGAATGTTTTCTTAGAGGTCTAGACGAATCCTTTCTTGCCTGGAAGATGCCCACCTTTACAATATAAGCAATAACATAGGCTTATCAGCCTGTTAGCTCCAATAACCAGGAATGTTCCAATTCCATTTTGGAATAACTTGGGCCATTAAGAATTTATTCTAATTCATATTCCACTAAAATTTGCATGTCTGAAAAATTTCTACTGCAATATCCTAGCTTCTCTGCTGAAGACTCAGGAAATCATTGTACAAATGACAGAAGATACACAGAGTAAGGCAGACTTTCATATGACAACCTTACCTGACAGCCTCCCTCTGATTACACTCCTGTTTGTCCATGTCTCCTTTACAGAAAGTGCTCATCAGAACGGGTATGGGGGTTGAACAGAGCAATAATGACTTCCCTTGCTTTGAACACACTATCCTATTAATATATTCATTCTTAAAACTCTTCTAGTACCCTACACAATTGTTTTTGCACTTTTTCTGAGACTAAGTTCAGGATTTTTATTTAACCTCTTTTATTTTTGACTTCAAGCTAATTTTATTCATTTAAAAAAATTTTTATTAGAGTACAGTTGATTTACAATGTTGTGTTAGTTTCAGGTGTACTAACTCAATACATCTTTATGATTATCTTTTTAATAATACATGTAATGATTTGTGAATACATTTACTTCTTGTGAATAACTTTTTGAATGTTGGTTCTGTCATGACCCATTCTCTCTCAGCTAGGATTATTTACAAATTAATAAGTATATCCTTAAGATCTCTAACCATATCCAGGTAAATCTGTAGCCTCTCAAATCACAAGAGAGTATTCTAAGCTTAAAAGAAAAAAAGGAATTATTTTTGGATGATCTACATAAGAACTCTCATCTAACAGGGTGGATGACCAAGAACTAACCTAATTTGGCTTTAAGAATTTAGGGAGACTGAGTAATCTCTAGAAGACAGGAAGAGAGGACCACATGGTGCCACATATATTTATACAAGAGTGTGGGAACAGACTTCAGCAGACATTTCAAAGGGCTTAGATTGGGTAAGTCTTTAAACAAACAAAACCAAAGCAAAATACCAACTGTGAAATCTTAAAACACTCACTTCTCCATTCAGGGCTTTATATCCCACAACCATCAGACTGGGGAGTTGGACTAAGGTCTGTCATGTCCTATCACTCTAATTCCCAGGCAATGAAACAGCCGGTAATAGCTAACATTCAGACATAAACCATGACTCCATTGCAATTCCACAGCCGGATGGGAGAAGAGAGCGTTGAGGAATCAACTTACCACGAGGCTCGTGTTGAATTTATAAAACCTCTGGACCGTTCTGTCACTGAAGCTGTTGCACAGGTTCTTCTTTACAAAGTTGGGGTGGTTCAGGATGTCATTTGCTACCAGGGGCTCCTACCGAGGCCGAGCAGAACACAAGACAGACGCCATGTGGTTAGCGAGCCGCAGCCCGTTAGAGAACTGGGCTCTAGCTTCGCGACAGATACCTTGTGGGTGATGTGCTGCTGTTCCACGGGTGCATGTCCTTTGGGGTCAATGAGGGTTGGATGCGCCACCAGATAACCCCTGTCCTCCATTATGAAGCACCTGTGCCAAGACAATGACATCCCTCATTCACAGAAGCTGCTCTTCTATGCTTCTGGAGAGCACCTATCTTGCTAGCCCTGACACAAGTTGCATTTATCAGGTTCTCAATAAATATTCATGGACGAAATGAAGGAAGGCTGGCAGTCAGGTGACAGACACATTAATTCTCGAGGCGCTGGACTACCTAGCATACAGTTTAAGGCGAGAGTTACACCTGACTCTGAGGTCACCTACATACTTCGTACAGAATGTGACCACCCAGACTAAGTAAGATGGGCTCAAAGATCTTTTGCAAGAATGTATAAAGTGGGACATTTTTTTCTTTTTTCTGGGGAGGGAGATTCCGAAAGAAGCAGTCTTGGGTACTTACAGGCACAAATATTAGGTAAACCATATAATTTCCTCTTTCAATGACAAACATACCTAAAATACAACGTTCAGAGGACATGCAAAAATATATTTGATGGAAACACTAAATAAGTGAAGCTAGAACCGCTTTAATCAAGACTATATTCTGCTCTATTTTACTTTCCATTCGTCATAACAGTTTGCTGTGAATCCTGCATTCCCCCATTAAGGGCCAATGTGAAATTTAGCAGTGATATGAAGCATGGGCCATGAGTTGGAAATAAGAAAGCTATTTTAAAAAGTGGCCTGTATTAAATCAAGGGAATGCCCTTGCTTTGATCAGACGTGCTCTTTTGAAATTCAGGTGGCAAAGACTTTTGGTTCCATGAGCCTCTTTCTGGGGAAATGTACAAAGGAACAGTCTAAGCATCTGAAAATCTCACAAAGACTTTGGCTTAATAACTAAGTTCACATCAAAAGTACTACCCAAGAGTACCCTCTGGTCTTTCTAGCACCCAAGATATGGGAAACCTCTAATTACTGACTCCTAGAGAAACAAGAGCTTTTGGAGAATTCTGTGCCACAATTATTCTTCTTGTTAGAAGCCAAATCTGTCCATCTAAGTCATAAACAGCATGCATCTTAGAAAAACAAAAGAACAAAAACCTCCTTAATAGAACGCCCAGGCAATGGACTCAATTTCTGACGCTGACTATGACAATGTGCTCGGCATTCAACTGGAGATACCTGACATCTTTTCCTTTGTATTTTGCAGCTAGATAGGATATGGGGTCCCTGAAGGGCTCACCTTATTTTGTTGCCACCATCTTGGTTACAAACTGGTAATAAGTCCATCAGAACCTTGTAGAAGTATCGAAGCGTGAAGTCAATGCCCATCACAGCCACAGTATGCCCGGAAGACAGCTGTGTACTTCATGTGAAAATGATCAGTGAGAATAAGAGGTGTGTCTTATTTAAAGGCAAAAGCTATGTTCACTCATAAGGACATCGTATGGTATCAGAAACACATGCCTCCTGTTCTCCGCACTTTCCACCCTCGGAGAAACAATTAACTAAGTGACTAACTTAGCATAACATGGAGATTTGACAAGAGAAAAATTTAAGACTAAAGGTAGGACTTCCCAAATAAGACCAGCCCAAAACAGGGGCAGCTGTGGAATATGGCTAGTCCTAACTACAGATGTTCAGACAACGGTGGGATTATTCTCTGTCAAGAATATGGGGGTGGTGGGGGCATAGGCATCAATCAGCTGGGAGGTTTAATGTGTGGCTGTTAGGTTCCTTCCAACAAGGAACCTTTATTTTTCCTTCAATTTTTTTTTTTAATTGAGGTATAGTTGATTTACAGTGTTGTTAATTTCTGCTGTACAGCGAAGTGATTCAGTTATACATATTTATACATACTTTCCTTAATATTCTGTTCCATTACGGTTTATCATAGGATACTGAATATAGTTCTCTGTGCTATACAGTAAGACCCTGTTGTTTATCCATCCTATATATAAAAGCTTACATCTGCTGACCCCAACCTCCCACTCCATCCCTCCCCCAAACCCCTCCCCCTTGGCAACCACCAGTCTCTAACAAGGAAACTTTTAGACAAGGAGCCTGAGTGATGTCCTTAGCTATTTCCTTCACTTTATAGATCATGATAAATCTATAGTTATTAATCTATACATCTCATTTTATAGAGCTCTCAAAGGTTAATTAGTTTTAGGTCATGCAAAACTTAGTGAAAACAACGTTTTGTTTTCTTTCTATAACACTAAAGTTGGCTGTACTCAAAACCCAGCTCACATTCTAGAACGAGACTCTCCTGGTTCATAGGCCAGTTCTGTCTCCATTCTAAAATGCTACTCTCAAAAATAGAAGCACCAAGGAAGAGAAAGTGGGGCAGTACAACATGATGCTTGCTAGCCTTTTAGCTCTGGAATCAATCAGATCTGGGGTCAAAACTTGGCCTTGTTGATTTCTATCTATGTGGCTCCTGGGATGCTACTTACCCTATCTAAGCCTCAGTTTTCTTATCTGAAAATGGGGTTAATAATAGCTCAGAAGAAACTTCCCAAAGTAAAGTCCTCTTTGGGAAAATCAAAACTTGGGAGTGAAATTAGCTTTGCAACTCACCACCCCCATCAAAAAACAAAAACAAAAACAAAAAACCCCCAAAACCAGGAAAAAAACCCCAAAAAACAACAAGAAAAAGGGACCATGACCCATAATGAAATTTCTATCAGAGCTTTGCTGTCAAAGCTGTTTTTGGCATGGGATGGGGGAAGACCATGTTGTGGGATTGTCTCTGAGAGGCTATTGCCTCAATAAGAGCCCCTATTATTACTTAAGTAACTTAAATTCCACCATGGAAGAAATCCAAGACTCAGTTACCTTACGGGATTTGTCCATTGTAGAAAAGAATATTTTGCTGAAGTATTAGTCAGAAGAAGTCTAAACTTCTCTTGCTTGTTCAGGAAAGAGTGATGAGTCTAAACAATAGCCATCATTATGATAATAGTAATGGCTTCCATTTACTGAATGTTCACGATTTATAGGCATTCTGGTAGGCATCTGAATATATCACTTCCGTGATTTCTCACAGAAACCTTATGAGGCATTATTTCCAGAAAACTGAAGCTTGGGGAGATTAAGTATTTGGCTAAAGTCACACAGTGAATAACTAGTAGAAGCAGGGATTTAAACTCAGTGCCTTCAACTCCAAAGCATATATTCCTAACCAATAGGGTTTCTGCCTCCTTAGATCTGCATGGTACTCAAGAGTTTCCAAGCAATTTTAAACCATCTACTTAATTTCCTGTGAAGACATCAGAAAGGAATTACAGTTCCTATTTTATAAATGAAAAATTAGGTTTAGAATGGTTAAAAGACTTAAAGAAGATTGATCACCTTTTATTTATGGTTTAGAGACTAAATCTGGTTCTTTCTACAATACTATAGCTGCCTCAGTGAAAAATACAATTCAGGTTTTGTGGGACAAGTTGATTTTGTTTCTAAAATTCCCCTGTATGACTGCCATCTGCCCCTGTTGATGGTAAACGTGCTGAAGTAAAAGCATATATTATATATTGCCCATGGAAGTCTAGCATTCATATTTTCACCTGCATTTAAACAATGTACATGGTTACCATAGCAACCTATAAAGAATACCATAGAAAAATCAAACTAAGCCTACATTTCTCAGCACAATGGTCCATGCTGTTTGCAGCGCTTTGGTGAGATTTTCACTGCCAAAGATTTGTCTAACCAGTCCCTTAATCATTGACTGTACTTCATCATCACTACCACATTATCATCCTCCAAAGAATGCATACCTAGATTCTCAGGCCACTAATAATGCTGCTGAAAGAAACTGTTTAACTGATAAGTGAGCACTGAAAAAACCTGTCCTCAAGCTCTCAGCCCAACCGCTTCTGAAAACCAAGGGAGAATTAGAGTGCTTCACAACAAGCTGAACGTTAGCTTAAGTTCCCTCTTCTGAACCATTAAAATGCAAGAAATTTAAAGCATGAATAGCATGATAATAAAAATAACTACCATTTATTGGGGATTTGACATTGGCAAGTATAGTGCTAAGCATTTTACATGCATTATCTCTAATTTTCATTATGTTAGTTCAATTTGGGCATCGTTACCTCTGTTTTCCATATGAGGCTCAGAGAGTCATGGAACATAATAATAATAAAAGTATTTAACATTTATTGAGCCCTGACCATGGGCCACACACTGTTCCAGGAGCCTCATGTATATTATTTACAGTAATCTTTAAATAATCATTTGAGATAGGCCCTAATATCCCTCTTTCACAGGTGAGGAAACCAAGGCAGAAAGGAACTTGTTAATAGTCATACAGACAGTAAATGACAAATCCGCTTTTTCAGAGTGGAATCACATCTTAGGAGGAGGGCAGGTTCTCAAGTTGGCACATGAGACCAAAATCACTGGTAATCATTTGGAAAAAGTACCTCAGCAGAGCCCACCTATGAATATACCCATTAAAGCTATAGTTACTTTGGTTGAAACCCAGAAGCGGTAGTTGACTTGCATTCTAAACTATGGTGAATGAAATAGATGGCTTTAAATAATAAAAACACGCTCAGCTAAGGAAAATGTTCAAATGATCAAGTCCATGGGACTGCATATTGATCAAGGCAACAGCAGATACTTATTCCTGAAATATACTCTCATTGAGTGACTGATGGACAGGATTTAAATGGCCATTTAACTCTTGTTAAACTCGAATAGCTAAACTTGTGTGGGCTAAATACACTATAAACAGTAACCAAATAAGGGAATTAAACCCAGGTTTTTTCTAAGTTGAAAGC
Organism: Balaenoptera musculus; assembly: GCF_009873245.2. Classification (NCBI taxonomy): domain Eukaryota; kingdom Metazoa; phylum Chordata; class Mammalia; order Artiodactyla; family Balaenopteridae; genus Balaenoptera; species Balaenoptera musculus. The sequence goes on along the minus strand of NC_045785.1, from coordinate 55,516,616 downwards.
CCATCATATTTCCATCATGTGTCATTTGGGCTGACACCATAAATATTTATAAATAAATGAAATGAAAATTCTTCCACCCATCCAAATTCTAATAAAAACATATATACGAGCATAAAAATCTGCACCTCTCTGTGACCTCCTCCCCCCACCCAACAAAAAGAATACTGTGTAGAAGGAAAAGCTAATGGCTCTTGATAATGAGTGGCAGATGGGAGAAGCCGGGTGGAATGTCAAAGCCTAAGTAAGACACACACAGGTAGGTAGGCATTCTCTCCCTGCTTCCCCAGCAACATCTTTAAGAGCCCAATTTCGGCCCATGTCCTTGTCATCAAAGACCAAGGTGACTGCTGTCCCCTCAAAGAAACCACGTTTGTTTACTTTTTCTCAACTGATTAGAATATATGGGAGAAATGACAAGTTTTGCTATTCAGACAATAGTAGGTGTATGCCTTACAGATGGCCTGTTAATGAAAACATTGAAAAGATCTGTTCTAAAAGAATGTTTACTTGTTTATATGTGATGGAGCCAAACAGATACCATGTCCTGAAAAGAAATCAATATTTGGCTGGCAGCAGGGCCCTGCCTGCCATGAAGACACAGGTCATGATACTGAAATTCCACACAGCACTGCTTCCCAATTCTTGATTCCAACGTACTAGAGTTAGAAGAATTCTACTGAATGTCAGCCATTTGATATATAATGAGCACTGTGAAAAGCCTAAGTTAAGCAAGAAAATCTGTCTCCCATAAATTTTAAGGCATCATTACAGATACCAGTCAAAATATGGTCTTTATTGGTTGCTAGGGAAAAATAGCGATTTGTATAATGAAGGGATTAAAACAATGTGTTCAACTTGCCTCTCTACCCAACATTTCACTAACATTTGTAGCTTAAATACTGAAACCTCAAAAGCCTGAAATGTAAAGCACCCTAAATATATTTACAGTAATACTGACATTTTATAGCATGCTTGGAAAATCAATTTTCAAAATGCCTTTTCATTCCTCAAGAGAGAGCAAGGACAAAGTAAAAACAGCAACAAAACCATAACAACAACAACAACGAACTCCTATATAATTCTAAAGAGACCCAAATACAAAAGGAAACAATCTCAAGTCTTGATACACTAAAACTACTCTGTTCTTGGGAAAACACTAAAACTACTCTGTTCTTGGGAAAACACTCTCTGATAATAATAATTGTCAGGCTCTTGGTGCTATTTCTTTGATTGGTTTACAACTGGCATTTCTAGGAACAGCTTTACTGAATCTAACATCTTTTTCTTTTTCATAAGCACCCTCACGGCCACTAACAGGGCTAAGTGCTTTTGACTGACTCAATCACACGATAATCGTGTGAGGTTAAGTATTATCCCCATTTTACAGACATCAGGAGGAAGGTCAGGGTATCCAAGATGGCACAGCTAGAGAAGATATCCAAACCCCAGCTTGCCCCACAACAAAGGTCATACTTTCGCCACTAATTCTTGGTGTCTACTATTCCATTCAGATTTTCAAAGTATCCTTAATGTGTTTAAGAAATGAGTAAAAATTAATTGAAATACTACCTGGATGAATGAATTGTATGACTGATGGTCACTACATAGCCAGCTCCTCCAACGTCTAAGTAAGGTCCGGTCAAAGAAATCAAACCTGGATTAGCTACGGCGTGGAGATACCTAATGGAGACCAAAGAAAGTCGTTACTCGAGGGTATGAACAACAACTTTGCACATTTTGAGGAAAAGTAAGCTCGTAACACTAAAAAAATATTATAAATTGTGCTTATGTTACATTCAAGTTCAAAAGGATTCCTACTTTTTATGTCTGACTGTAGCATCAGCAACAAGGGGTCAAGAAAAATATGAAATTCTCTTTAAAAAAGATGCTGAACTCAGTATATATGTGAGCTTTTAATAAGGTCTATAGTAGAGATGTTTTAGAGGGTAAAACAAAAATTAACAAATCAAGTAGAAACAAATACAACTGGGCACGTAAAAATGTCCCCTGGATTGGTAAAGGTGGGGAACAGGCAGTAAAAATAGCGGCCACTCATGAGTGACTCAGTTACTAAGCAGCACAAGACTAGAAATCCTGTTTTCATGCCCAGGTTGCCCTCCTGCTATACCACCTGACTAGCTTTTGCTTTTGAAAATCAGAGTAAAAATAAATCCCAGAAGTAAAAAAGTGTTTTTCAGTTTACATGTGTTCATTTTTCATAGGTCACATATGAGCTGTCATTTGATGCCATAATCACACGCAGTGACATTAAGTATACCCACTGGGGACACAGTGCATACAAGATGGGAATCAAACCACTAGGAATTGAAATGGCCAAGTATAAAGTATTTCAGTCTCAAAATTTCAATGAAGAGATAAAAGCATTGTAGACAGAGGAAGCCCACAAAGCTTTTGTTAATACTACATTTAGAAAATGATTCAAAAACATATTTTCACTGTCATGAAAAGTATCTTCTTTAAATATGACTGCCTGAAGTTGCTTTATTGTCTTATCATGTCTCTTCGGGACTGGGGGGGGGGAACCTTTGATAATGGAAGCCCCTAAAACTCACCATTGTCTCCTAGTGGGATCAAATGCTTTGTCCATGAGGGAACCAGGATAAATTCTGAGGACGCCATTGGGCGTTGCTATGTAACGGCGGACAATGTAAGTGTTCAGGCTACTCATTTCCATTTGTGTCATCCATTCATCTGTGACGTGGCTGGTAGCCATTACTTCATTTCTGACAGAGAACTGGGAAACAAAGGAAGACATAGCAGGGATCCTTTAAGACTCACATGAAAAGAGAGAGGCCTGCTGGCAGAGCTTCCCAAAGCTCTCTTGCAGAGAAGCCAAGCCCAATTACTTCTTAAAAATCTTTCCACAGCAGATGGATACAGCCAAACTTGGTGAAACAAAAGCTTCCTGAAATATAGCCAGTGGACGTGTGATTTACTTAATTGTTCATCCTAGCTAGGCTTTCTGTGTTTAAGAGGAAAGAGCCTATAATGCAGCATTAAATACACACCCAGACACACATACAAACACGTGTACACACACCCCCTAAATCTCTTCTTCTTAAACTGCATCATATTTATCTCAACAGACAGTAGGGGCACTTTACTTCATTCCCCTGGGAAAAATGGGGCTGGGAAAGTTTCACTGGTCTCTAACTCACACCCCCCTACCTAGAAAGCCCCTAGTGCATCTAAGGCCTGAAAGAGATTCTTCATCTGGCCCACAGGGCTTCTTAATCCATCAGAAGGGTCCTCGCCGGCCAGCCTCCCCTGGGCCACACACTCTGCCTTTCTGGCTCTCCAGCTGAGAGGCACAGATCCAGAGCTTGGCTTCCCACTTCAAAGGTTCCCTACCAGAACCCCCTCCCAGGCCTGTGGAGGGGTGCAGCAGAAATGCAGCCCCGGGACAGCACTCACTTTGAGCCCCGGGTTAGCAATGAGGCGGGTGTTGTCGCTGAGATAGGCTGTGTAGTGTTCCACCATGCGCTTTGTCTCCGGCTGGCTGAGGTGCTCATAGGGGGAGGAAAAGCTGCCAGCAGACAGCATGACGGTTGGACTTTCTGAGAGAGAAGCAAACAAAGCAGGCTTGAGAACACGGAGGCTGCATCTCAGGCCCGAGAACACACAGCCTGCATCTCAGGCCCAAACAAAAGCATGGCGAAGTCTCTGCCCATCGGTCAGCTGTGGTGGCTTAAAGTCCTCTCTAAGGAAAGCAGAGAACTCCACGCTGGAAGGAGCGGGGAAGGAAAAAAGTCAGCTCCTCTCCCTGCAGGGAGCTTACAGTCCTGAGTGAACCTGAAGAGATCCAAGGGCTGAGAATGACAAATAGTCAACATAGCTCAGGTCTACATATAATATCCTACACTTATTAGGGTCAAGGAGGCAGCATATGACATGGAGCCAGACTGGGTTGAGCCTGGGCTCCACCATTTCCGGGCTGTGTGATGCTGGGCAAGTTGTAATACCTGTGATGTTTTTATCGTCTGCAAAGTGGGGGAAATAGCAGCACCGACCTTACAGAGTTGTGGCATTATATTATTCAATATACGCAAAGCAAACGATTTACTAAATGTAAAGTATTTAGAACAGAGCTTGCACAACTCAAGTGCTTCTGGAAGTGTTAACTCTTATTGTTCATATTAGTATGATTATCGAGGAAGAAGGAAAAATGGAATAGCAGAGTCGACGCAAAAATCAACTAAAAAAATTCTTCTCACAGATGGGGACAGCCAAACATGGCATAAACAAAATCTATGGAAACGGAGTAGTTAATATACACATATTTAATTGTTGGTCTTATCTAAGAGGAAAAGCCCAGTTCTCTATTTACGACAGAAATCCTTGCAATGAATTACAATTTGAAACAAAAACACTACATCTTTGCCTCTGAAATTTTACTCTTCAATCGTATATTTTTAAAAGCGTTAGAAAGCACTATCACATGTCCTATCTCATTTAAATCTGTGGGTCCTTTTCTATTCCTTTGTTAGTTCTCACTCACAGTGTTTTGTTTCCTTGTGGCCTGGTTATCGCTGACTGGACACTGTACTTAACAAATTTGTAGGAAATGCTGAGGCTTAACAGGATGGGAATATCTTCCTCTAGAAAGGATATTGCATCTTGTGCTGCACACCAAGGTGAGGCAGGATGGTAAGGTGGAAACAGTTCCCAATAAGGAGACAGGATACTGGCCTAAGTGCTATCCTGGGAGACTTTGGTATTCAACAAGTCCACGATGAGTGAACGCTTGAGGTTCCTTAGACAACTCAGATGACAGGAATCCCATGTCAAGGGCTGATTTAGTTCCAATTCACCCTTACCCTAAAGATGTAGTCCTTTGGGACCTCTGCTAAAAGCATGTATGTGTGTGTGGAAGGGAGGAGTTTCCTTTTTAGTCTTCACCTTTTGAGAACCTTGGATTTCATTTTTGCCTCTCTCCCTAACCCTAAGGAGCTACCTAAAGCACAATTTCACAGTTGTTTCTTCTGTATTGATAAATATGTGCACTGTAAAAGCAGCTTTAGGGGTTGGCTTCCTTCTCTGGGTTCTTATATTCTCCTAGACTTAGGTCCACTACCGATTAGGTTAGTTCTCTGATACTTTTCAAAAGATTTAAAAAAGGTTCCATCCAGGATTTTTGGTTGAACCCAGCAGGATGGGTCAGAATTACCTAGTCTTCCTTTACCAGAAGACAATGCTTCCAGTAATGCTATGTCTCCTTTAACTTTCATATCATCATGGCATAGCTTGGGAGTTATTATTATATGCATATCAAGGAGTAGAAAGCCAGAGGCTTAAAAAAATTAGGTTGCCTAGCAGTGAATTCATGTGTATACGCTCATGGCGTCCTCCGTGCAAGGATGTGCCAGAGAGAGAGGACTGTCCTGGAACTCAAAGAGCTTAGGACCCAATTGGAGAGACAAGGATAAAGAAAAAAGAGTAAAACAACAATACTGGAACAACACAATAATATAAGAAATGTCTCAGGGACAAAAGAGTTGGGCCAGAGGAAGGGAAGGAGAGACAACTTGGGGAGTGGGCCTTTCCTGTAGTGACATGGATTGAAGGAGAGAAAAAACCAATATACAGGACCCAAAGCTTTATGGCCAGGAGCTAGACACATAGCTCTAATTTACATAAGATACATAGTACTTATATACATACTTGTGTACTTAATTGCACTGGATGATATACTCTTTTAAAATTACTCTTTGCCTTTTTGTGTACCAAGAAAGACAATGTCCCCTCCTTCAGCCCGCTTGAAGGGAGCTCTGACGTACATTTAATATCTTGCCTCAAAATCCCCATCATCAATGAAATTAGATGGAAACCACTTATTTGCCATTGTTTCTTTATTTTCCATTTCTTTTTAAAAATATTTCAATTATCCTGCTTCATTTTCATTACCAACTGTTACTAAACTTCTCCACACATTGTTCTGGGGGAGTTCTATGGCCAAAGTGAAGTTGGGTGGTACAGTGGAAAGAGCACCCATTTAAAGTCAGACACTGGCATAAGGTCTGTCTGTGTGCCCCAGGATCAGCCCACTAGTCCTATGTAAAGTATGGGAGCTGATAAAGCTCTACGTTTTCTGGGCATCTCTGTGAGGCAGCACTGTCCAACTGAAATACAACGCAACCCTCAATTGTAATATAAAATTTTCCAGTAGCCACATGAAGAAAAGCAAAACCAAAGAGGTTAAATTAATTTTACTAGTATATTTTATAGACGCCAATATATCCAAAACATTATCACTTTAACATGTAATCAATACAAAAAATTAAGCATGTATTTTATACTTACAGTAAATCTCAACTTGGTCTAGTCACATTTTAAGTGCTCAAAAGCCACATGTGGCTAGTGCCGACCATATTGGACAGTGTAGCTATGAGCGATTATCCAAAGGAAATTAAAAATCTAGGCTTGAGCTTTTTTCTCATCAAGAAAAACTGCTGCACTTCACTGTCTCAAATTTAAAAAGAATGACCTTGTAAATCAACTATACTTCAATAAAATTTCTTTTAAAAAGAATAAAAAAATAAAAATAGTGACCTCATTTGCACCAGCAGTAGTGTAGTAGTGTTTAGCTTGTTCCCACAGTGGCTAAGGGAATCATGCATATCTTAGCTTTCCTGTAAGCATTTCTTTTTTTTTTTCTTTAAAGACAACTCTTTTTTTTTTTGGTTGCATTGTGTCTTCGTTGCTACATGTGGGCTTTCTCTAGTTGCGGTGAGCAGGGGCTACTCTTCATTGCAGTGTGTGGGCTTCTCATTGCGGTGGCTTCTCTTGTTGTGGAGCATGGGCTCTAGGCTCGCGGGCTTCAGTAGTTGCGGCTCACGGGCTTAGTTGCTCCGCGGCATGTGGGATCTTCCCAGACCAGGGCTCGAACCCGTGCCCCCTGCGTTGGCAGGTGGATTCTTAACCACTGCACTACCAGGGAAGTCCTCTGTAAGCATTTCTTTTTTTTTTTTTTTTAAATTTTATTTATTTATTATTTATTTATGGCTGTGTTGGGTCTTCGTTTCTGTGCGAGGGCTTTCTCTAGTTGCGGCGAGCGGGGGCCACTCTTCATCGCGGTGCGCGGGCCTCTCACTGTCGTGGGCTCTCTTGTTGCGGAGCACAGGCTCCAGACGCGCAGGCTCGGTAGTTGTGGCTCACGGGCTTAGTTGCTCTGCGGCATGTGGGATCTTCCCAGACCAGGGCTTGAACCCGTGTCCCCTGCATTGGCAGGCAGACTCTCAACCACCGTGCCACCAGGGAAGCCCTGTAAGCATTTCTTAAAAATATGAATGAAAGGACATACATACTCTTTTGTATAGAAACAGAAGGCAACCCCCCTCCTCACAAACCTAAATTACAACAAACAAACAATGTAAAATCCAAGTTGCCATCCCTGGCCCTCTCCAAGTTGTCCACACCACTGGAGTGTGTCATAGATGAGACTACTTAGGCTGCCTACTTACTCTCTTGATCTCATATCCAGGCAGAAACTCTATAGGATGGAATTCAAAAGAGAAACCCAAACACAACTGCTCTCATTTGGAACCTAGAGACTGGCGACTTCTATCTTTGATCCTCTTCCCACCTGTGGCCCCTCTATTCAGTTTTCCAGTTGTCTAATGATTCTTATTCACTTTTTGAGCCCTAAGTATTTTCAACAGTGAAAAAGAGAATACCTGTTTTAAAGTACTGTGACTGCACTGTGATGTACTGACAACACACACCATGGATGCCTAGTATGTGCCTTGCACATGGCAGCATGCAATAGAAGGGGCAAATCAGGCATGGACGAAGCATGAACCACATCTCAGCCTTGCTACTTTCTGTGTTACCGTGGGAAAGTTATGTATTTCAATAAACTCAAACATCCTCAACTGTAATAGTTCAACTCAGATGATGAATGTAAAGTACCGGGCACAGAACACATGTAAATTCCCTTTTGCTTCCTTTGAATTATTTGCTTATCTCCTGAGCTCTTTTCAAGCAGGGACCTGTGATAGATACAGATATGCTATATAGATATATAGGTATGCTACCCTTAGACCCTTTACCATTTCTCCACCTCCTGCCTTGCATCCCTATATCTGTGTGCTTGCCTCTAGTGGGCCATACCTGTCACTCTCTTTGATGGACATTGTTTGGGCTGCTAAAACCTCTTTGTCCAGCACTAGCAGAAAGCTGCCAGTGACTAAGGAATACAAAAGTCCAGCTCCCTTTCTTGAGTCTGGGCAAACTCTGCGATGTAATTTACACTCCAAAGCCCCTCACAGGATTAGGCTGAGGCTGGAATGTCACTTAAAATCAAACTCTTCCTTGCTTTCTCCTCCTGCCTTATCCTGTTTCCTTCACTTCCTCACTCGTTTCTTCTGAGAGTTCATCCTTAACAAATCACCAACGCACAAATCTTCATCTCAGTGTCTGATGGAGAACCTGATACCAGGCAAGCCCTCAAATTGTTTTTACATTTGCCTCCCCACACTGGCACTGCAGGTATTCAACATCTTAATTCAAACTGATACTCATGGTGAGCTGCTATGAGGAAGACCACAAAGGAAGCTGAGAAGCACCAGGGCTTTACCTAGAGTGGCCAGCTGTTTGAAGTGGAGGCAAGCGCTAGGCTGGCCCAGGAGGTCCAGCCGATGGTACAGCAGCTTGCTGCTGGGGACAGTGTTGAGGTTCTTCAGTTGTTTGACAGGTATTTCCGGTTGTATCACCACAATACAGAGAATGAAGGAAGTGTCTTGCACCTGGAAAAATCAAGAAAGAAGTTCTAATACAGAAAAATGAAAGTTCCTGGGGATAGCGACTTTGCCTACATTATTTTCTGCTCTCTCTGTCTTCTACTCCACGTAGACAAATATTTGATGAGTGAAGGAAAGACATGAAGATGGGGTAGTAGAAAATGGCTCTAGCAAAAGATTACATTTTCTAATTTTTATTTTCCTTTCTGATCGAGGGAAATTAATGAATGTAACAGAAAATTATGGAGCTAATGAAGGGATCAGAAAATAGTCCCTTTGAAACAGTACCTACCCCTAGTCCTCTTTTGCTCATTTAAGTTAATGGATACAAGCTGGGACATGGCATAAGAATACAAAACTTATTTCTGTTTGGGTTTGAAATGCATTTTAAAATATACAGTTGGTTTTGAAATGACTGTTCCGAGAATTGACTACTTTAAATGACAATTGTGAATCCATATAACACAGCCCATACAGAATCTGGTTTACTCATTCTATTCCCAACGAACGCTTTCTTTTCTCTTGCTTGGAGGTGACTAGGATCTCAGACTCATGAAAAGTGCAAATCCTATAGCTCCCTTGCAAGGCTGGACTGACTTGTCCTTTCAGACCAGGAAAGGCAAGTGTGTTGTAGCTTGGCCTCATTTAAACTCCTATGTAGAGACAGGAGTACTTTCAAATTCACTTTGCTCCTAATAATGGATGCTTGAATAAAATTTGGTGGGAAAAATGACCACTAATGAGTCAAAAGCCAAGTCAAACTACTTAGTTCCATCTCCTTGACTTAAAAATACAAGAAAGCCAAACTTCTCTAAGTCCATTATATTAAGAGATGAACAGACTCTATTTAAAAGATGGTTTGTAAATAAATGAAAAGAGTGATAACCAGCTAAGTCAGAACGAAAGATGGTCAGAACCAAAGCAGCTCAAAGGATTTACTTAACGATCAAGGAGAAATTTTTTAACTAGGCAGGTTAGAGTTCAGTGTAATGTAGGATTTATGAGGATGGTTGCAGAATCTTTTTAAACACAGGGGAAATTTGCATCTTCCTGGAATTGCTTTCAAGTACCGCTGCTAAGGATATTCAATTAGATTAGCAAATTTAATCCTCTTCCTCCACCCAACAAATTAGAGAGTGACAGAGTGTTCTGAAGTGGCATTTACTATTTCCCCTCTTCCCATCTCACACAGTCATCCTTTGAGTTTGTTTCCTGTGTTGCATGTTCTAAGGAACCAAAACGCAAAAACTTTACCAGAATGACCAGAATATAATTTTATAATTGGGTCAATTCTGTAAGAGAAAAAAAAAATAAAAATTACCCTAAGCATCTAAAAGCAACACTCTATAAATAGTTTTTAGCTGGAAAGGAAAACAGATTTCAATACAGGTCTTCTTCCTATTGTGTTCTTAGCTGAAAAAACAGTCTTTGCAATAAGGAACTACGTATAACATATCTAGCAGAGCTCTCCATGACTGGGGAGTGGTTTTTTATCACTGACTGTCCATGGGATTCATGTTTTGAAGTGAACCATGACCGTGTAACACAGGAATATTGCAATACCTTCTGATAATCAATAGTTCCTTCTGTCACAGCATGGAGCCTCGTCATATGCTCAAAGATGGACTGGGGTTACACAGTGACAGAGTAGTAATCACTTAATACTGCTAACGTAATCTCTCATTTTACATTTAAATTAATTCAGTGAAAAAATCCACCAGTATCTGCTATATCTACAGATGCTAAGCAGTTTAACCTATTATTATCAACATAAACGAAATCAATTTAAATTATATTTAGTAGAAGAATCCATTTTATTCCTGAGGACAAAAAAGAGTACCTATTCACCCCTCCCTCCAGTGTAACTAAAAAAAGCTTAAAAATACTTATTCTTACTCCTGGGGAAGCAGGCAAGCCTTTTTAACTTCAATTTCATTATTTATTACCTCTTTAATTTTTCACTTAATAGTGATGTTCTTAACAATTTCAGAACTCTGAGAAAACTAACACTTCTACCTCAAGTGACTACATGATTATATCCATTTGGCTAAGTAGAGTAGCCAGAATTTACCAGTATTACTGAAGAAAGACCATCTTAAGAAGATAATACTTCTTTCCAAAATGTTAACACTAGGTTTATTTACTGTACAAAGAAGGCCTTAAAATGCCTCCATTTCCTTCTTTCTCTTTTAATGCCAATAAACATTAAAATAGATATTTTCCCAGGATGTAACTGTAATTGCTTTCAATCAGGATATACTGTAAGATAAGCAATCTCCAATTTCAAATATAAAAGTATTCTTCAATTCAGAATTCTGGAGTCTGGCTCACTCTTTCTGATGTGAAAAATTAAGCAATTAGACTTTATTTAAAAATTGTATAATTGTGAAAATAAGGGCAGATGGTGCAATCATTCTCAAAAAAATTCCTGAGAATGAGCTGACTCAGGGAGTTTCAAAATAGACTTTGACCTTTTTCAAATCTGCATTATCAGTAAAATATCAGTAGAACTACGCTTGTAAATGTAAGTTTCTAAAATGGTTTTATTATTTTGTTTAATTTCATTTCCATTTTAGAAATCACCCTTGCCACATGATGCTTTGAAAACCAAACAGAAAGGTCAGAGGAGAGTCATGTCTGAAGGTGTGTTGGCTACTCCTAATTCCTGTCATTCCTACGCAGACACTGTACAGAGTTGTTGAATTCTCTGCATCTACCACTAAGCTGGATGCCCTATGAGGGCAGAGGCAATATCATTCTTCTTTATTCTTCTTAGTTCACAGTCAACGTTCAATAAGCAGTTTTTAAATGGATGAATAAACAGATCCATTTGGAGTCAACAACAGGTAAAACACCAGATACGGTCCTCCAAGGGAATCTCAAGTATGACTGCATTTTAAGTTTAATGATTAATATTTGATGATAAAAAAAAATCAAAGTCCATTCTTCTTTTAGTCAATTACAGTATTTAGGGCCCCATAATAGCATTGTTATGCTATGCTTGGAAGAGGGACTAAAGGACAAAAACATAAGTAAGATGGACAGTGTGTGTCAGACTCTATTTCTCTATCATTCTTCGAGGGCTAGTATCTGAACGAGGCTAGCGAAAGAAAGCTGAAGTGCGTGCCACAGGTACGGCTACACTGTCAATCTGCTTGTGACACGTGGGAATAATCCACATTCTAATCTAAACCTTTCTTTTCCTTGGCATCAACAGAGGACATTTATGGTTTCATATCTCCTTTTCAACTCCCAACTTCCTCAATATGAGTTGAAAACGATAAAAACAAAACTGGACACAATCTAAATGCGTATTAACAGGGGACTGTTAAAAGAAATTTGATCCGTCTATGTAATGCGATACTACAGAGCCATTAAAGTTGTGTGCACATGCACATACACACACAGAGATACATGCCTGTGTGTGAATCATAATTTTCTGGAAAATGATCAAAGTGGTTACCTCTGGGAGATGGGAGGTAAAAGTCAGGAGGGGAAAGGGCAGAGGTCATTTTTTTATTTTTTATATGGCTTGATTTATTCATCATGAACAATGACTGGTTTTATAAACAAAAAAGGAAAAAAAATAGATAAAATTTCTGTGGAATCTCTTCTTTTTCCAATCACTTTAAAACTGATGAGTAACCCTTATCAGACCGATGTTCCCTACGATTCCCGTATGAGGAAGAACGCAGCACCCCGCAGCTCCTCAGGCAAAGGAGGTTTCCTCTCACTCACCATCTTCCAGGCATAGCTCACGTTGTAGGCCTCCTTTCCAGTTTCTCTCAGCTTGTTTATGTGCCAGGACAGGGTTGAGTTCACAGGGACTGCGATAATCTGGCTGCCCAGAGGGAGGCTGCGTTGGCAAACAGAATGCAATACTTCAGGCAAAAGATAAAATGAAGCACTTAATTAAAGGCAGGGAAGATGCTGTGAATCAATGACCACCTCCTGATTTTGAAAAGCAATGAAGCTCATCACTTTTGAAAGAGATAATGTGAGATTTTCAATTTTGTAAAAGCATTCTGTCAGCTCTGCACCAAAAAACATTCCTTACTCTCTACCCTGCCCCCCAGTTGTAATTCTTTCCAGAGACCAACTTGTCTCAAATCACTCAGTCATTAATTTACAACCAATGAGCACAAAGACCCATTTCTCTATAGGTTACCATCTGCCAAAATAATGTATCACGGTGGGAAAAAAATCCAATCTGTTCCTTATTTCAAGAGAAAACGTTGTATATGATTGTGCTGTCAACTTGGAATGGACGCTACTTTGCCAAGCTATTTTTTGGCATGCTCTGGAGCTGGTCCTCAACTTAACCCTCGTATTTTGCCAAAATTTTTCCACTTGATATAACTGGAGCATTTAAAAAAATGAGATAAGATAGATCTGATTTTACAACTAAAGTCAATGTGAACATAAGAATTTGATTTACAAGACATTTCCCCCAAATAACAGTTCTGAGAGATCTTACCTATTTTACAAAGTAAACAAAATTTTGGCTACGATTCTTATATTAAAAATTGCACTTTTGATACCATTAAAATAATTTCTACACTTGTTTTATATCCTATTATAAACACTCGTATTTGACCTCAATGGATCCTATTCTCAGAGAAAAACAAAATACTACGACCCTCATCTTTTCCTTACCTTAGGATATTTTGCCGAACCAACTCAAATTTGGGGATATTTTCATAATGGATGATATCAGTATGAAGGGGGGGTTCCGATAGTAAATATGGCCTGGTAAGAGATGGGTGCATAAGGGTATACCCTGAAATAAGAAAACAAAAACACATGCTATGGGAAACATGTTGTAGGAAGTACTGATTCTGATGAAAGCGCCCATCACAAGTTTGAAATACGGGATACTCTGGGATGGCTGCCCGACACTCAATTTCTCAGTCTGTAACTCACCAGTTCAATAAAAAAACCTGAACTTATTTTATGTGTTCTTGCATAAAGCTCTGGAAGTGTAGCAAGACACCTTAAATTATCGGACATCTGCCTCATCAAGAGTATTTTTGAGGTACTGGTCATTTGGTTTTCGTTTCATAAAATATTCTAATCTATCACATAAACTTTAATGCCAGTAAATGTAAAGAAAACAATATAGACCAAAAAAGGATCCGAAGGATCACATTCTATGTGTCATTCAATCCTCAAGTCTAATTTCCTGATGTTACAAAATAACTGTTACCTATCTCTCAACACAACACAGAAACAAATGCATAATTTTTAGATTCTTTCTGCCATCGTTGAGGTGTTCTATGAAATATGAGTAGTCCTAGTCACACAGTTTTTCTACCAATACTATCATTTTCTTACTTTGTTAGTATCAGAATGTCTAGATGATTTCCTCCAAGATGCTAAAGAAATCATTCTTTCCTATGATTAAATTTTAGCAGATTACCTTTGTCATCTATGAGAAAAGTATAGGAAGCCAAAGAATCTTGGTAATATGTCACATCTTCAAGGATGTAAGCCAAGTTCACATCCACTCCTACAATTCCCAGAAGGAGGTTTCCAAAATAACAGGGTTTACTCACAGTCATTATCAAACCTGTGGGTTAAAAACAAAAAATATTCAAAGGACGGCAGAAAAGGCACTGAACAAAGGCTGGCGCCGTACTCTAGGGAACTGTGAAGGCTTATTATCAGCCGTCTCAATTTGCTCTGAAGAAAAGTTTTCCGTGTTATCCAGTAACCAAGCACTGCCTTTGCAGACAGCATAAGGGAGTTAGAGTGTGAGGAAAACAGACCCCCTTTTGGGGGTTCAGATATCTTAGTTAACTTAAATGGAGGGAATTTGTATATTTTCCACTCTTTTTTCACCTAAAAGGATATGCTATTCCAGATCAGTGCAAAATATCAGCAACACTTAATACACATCGTTCTACTTCCTGAAGTGAGGATGATTCAGTTGAATCTGAAAAACCACTGGACAAAGAATCTAAAATTCTGGGTTCTAGCCCAGCTGTGCCCCTTATGTATCATACATGTGACACTGGACATAACTTTGAGCCTTGGTCTTCATGGCTGTTTAAAGGACACAGTAGTAACGGCCTTACTAATTTCTAGGGGTTGTTAAATGAAAGAGATTACAGATAAAGGAAAGCTTATAAGGTACTACATTTTATTAATGAATCCTATCAAAAAACAGGAAGACGACGAGAAAAAAAAAACCTAGAAAGGTACAGAATCTTATTATCTGACCACTTAGAAGGAGACACTAAGGTTCTAAAGGAATGTATTTCTAGTCACTTGGGCCAGGAGTCTGTAAATTTTATGTAAAGGGTCAGATAGTAGGTATTTTAAGCATTGTGAGCCATATATTCTCTGTTGCATATACTTTTTTGTTTCTTTTCCAACAAAACTTTAAATATATAAAAACCATTCTTAGCTCACAGGCCACAGAAAAACAGTAGGATAATTAGGGAAAGGGAAAAGCCAAGGGGAGGAAGACGTACAGAAGGAGAGGGCATGAAGAGCGGTCAGTGCGTGGCCTCAAGCCCCAGGCCAGCTGGGCTGTCCTTTCAGCTCTACTGCTGGGCTGGGTGAGTTGTTCCACCTCTCTGAATGCATCACTTTATGTACCACGTGGGGAGCTGAGACAAAGTGATCTCTAGCATCCTAGCAATTCTACAACCCTATGGCTCTAAATGAAACTTAGAACAAAAAGATGGATCGTTTCTCTCCATCTTGCTCTTGTATTTTCCTGCGCTTGATGACACGTTCATGCTTTTGCAGCACATCAGGAAGCCTTTCTTCTGTCAACACCCAGGAAAGGGATTTGGATCTCTGAAGTCTTCTACAGAGAGAATCATGTCTGAGGTCCACTCCAAGTACTACTGAGTTGTTGTGATTGCAAAGGCCAATTAAATGCATCACTTGGTAGGAAGAAGTGGATGCAACACTGAAAAACCTTGTGAAAAGTTATGCCCTGTTACAAGATAAATAAGTTCGGGGATGTACAGCAGGGGGACTATAGTTAACAATACAGTACTGCATATTTGAAAGTTGCTGAGAGTAGATCTTAAAAGTTCTCAACACAAGAAGCAAATTATTACTAGGTGAGGTGGTTGGTATTAACTAAGCTTACTGGGGTAATTATTCTGCAATATATACATATATCAAATCATTATGTTCTACACCTAAAACTAATGCTATGTTGTATGTCAATTATATCTCAATAAGACAAGAAAAAAGAAAAGTTATGCAATGGGTGTCTATTATAATTTCAAAAGCATTCTTTAAGTAGTCAACATTTAGAATGCTATCTATTGGTTTTAAAACATTTTAAAAGTAACAGGTATCTAAGAAGGTTTTAAAAATGCAATTTGGAGGAGGCTTTTACTCAGGTACCCCTGGACAAAGGGGTTACAAGTGATGGGAGCAGCGCTGTGAGGGTCAGCAGGGAGACAGAGGTCACAGTCTGCACACCACATTCCCCTGGGCTTTGGTCTAAGATTGAAGCCATTTTCATAGAGTAGTAAAGTACAACAGAAATACTCGGAGACCACATGCTCACTTCAAAATTCTGTTCTCCTCTGGACATACTGAGAGCAAGCCTGATAAAAGAAATGCAGTCTTACTTTTCAATTAGCAATTTGGACAGAAGACTCTTTATCCCATTGTGGCAAATAAAGTACGCTAAGCTCTTCCTACACTTAATGAAATACCCATACGCCCTCCCTACTTTAATTTAAAGCACACAGACTTGCATTTTAAAAGAAATATGTCCAGTAACTGATATTTGAATCTGTGGAGGTTTTGAATTAGAGCCACGTAAACATGAGTTTCCCTAGACTCAGGGTCCCCTTGTCATGGAGCTAGAGGAGGTGTCACCCAGTAATTCTAGGGACTGAAGATACAAAGATGAAAATGACACACTCAAGTAGGGGAATGCAGCAGACCTGTAAACCAATCACTGAAACTCACTGCGTAGGAGTCATAAAACAGGCCCTAAGGACTACACTTTGGAAAGCATCAGCTTTGCACATAATTTAATTTAAAGCATTCATGGTAGGTCTCTGGATGGTAGAGTAATTTTCAGAAAAGGTCCTACTCTGCCTGATACCACTAATGGTAAGAGAATTTGACGGCATAATCCTCTGTGCTTGTACAGGACTCACTTTCTACATCTGTCTCAGTTCCTTTCACACAGAATTATCATGATTCATTGATCTGTTTTTCTCTTATCAGATTAAAATGCTTGTTGAGGGTGAGATATGTGCCTTGCCCATCACTGTCTGACACAATGCTTGACTGGCACTCAGTCATGTTGGTTAAGGCATTAAGGTCACTCGCATTTAAGACTTGACATTTCCCTACAAAAGGAAATAACTTTATCTAAAGGTGGGAGTTTCTTTTCTATACACATCTGTTGGTCCTGCCAGAATTAGGAAGGATAAAAAAATTGAGGTTAGCAGTAGCTACCATATTTCTTCCTTATAGAAAGACCATGTCTACCTAGTTTCTAGAAAACACAGTCTCTATAAGGCTTATTACTTTTTATATATGAGTTTTCTCTGAATATCTATTTGTGAAAATTCCTAGTTAATGGAACATAAAAACAAGATCTCATATGGTGATGCTGTCTGTCTAGTAATTAGCTGCCTCTTCAACCTTCTCTATCAAGAAAGAAGAGAGGGAAGGATGTGGGGGAAAAAGATAAGCAAGAATATGAGGAGGAAAAGAAAAATGCTGTATTTTTAGTGAGCACACACTGTTGGCCTGGCATTGTTCTAGATGCTTTACATATACTAGTGCATTTCATTTTCACAACTACTTTCATGGAAATATTATTTTTTCTACTTTAAAGACCAAAAGTTTAATCACGTGAAGATTAAACACTTTACCCAACATCGTATTATGGGTAACTTGTGACATCAGGATAGTGATAACAATAATAGTAATAATAACAAAAGTAAAATAATAAATAAATAAATAAATAAACAGCAGTCATCGTTATTGAGAGGTATGCTGGGCAGTAATATAATCTTATAAACCTAATAACTCAAAGACGTATTACATGAAAGATGTCATTACGTTTTGAACAGATAACCAGATGTGAATTAACAAGATTAAATACATTACCAAGGACAACAGTGTAAGTGGTAGAGTGGGATTTGAAATCCTCTCCATGTCAAGCCTGTATCTATTTGACGACATTGTGTTGCCTTGTCTTTGAGGCCGAATTCCAAGCACTTCTGACTTTTATTTACCATCTGCTATGCAAAGTTACTCTTTAGTTCCAAATTCCCTAACCTTTAGATATCGGGGAATCCTCACAAAGCTTCCCTAGTAGATATACCCACCATGTTGACTGAGGCTAGGGCAATGAGGAAAAAATAGGGCTGGGGATTTCTGCTCTAGAATACAGTGCTAACTGGACCAATGGCAGGAGGCTACACAATCCTCTGACCAGAGAAAGTGATGCCCACTTCCTTGCCTGCCCACACTCCCTAATGCTCACATGGTAAGTACTGAACAACATTTAAAAGTTACTGTTTGACTCATGCCCATTTCTTTCCCCCTTCCTTTAGTAGGAAGTTTTCTCCAAACTCACCATCTCCCATCTCATCAGAGAAGGGGAGGCTAAAGACAGCTTCATCAATCATCCGGTTGGGAAGGTTGGTATAGAACCTGCCAACTGTGGTCTCCAGGTTACTCAGCTGGTTCAGCACCATCATGCTGCCCTTAATCACAGGCAAGGCTGTCCGGTCCAGCACGCCATACTTCCCTGAGTTCTGTTCAGCAAGATCTCTCAGAAAAGCCAGCTCTTTCAAACCAGTCACCCCATCTAAAATAAGAAGCCAAGGGAAGACAATGTAAAACAAAACAGTGGATATCCATATAATAACTTTGCCATTTAGATCTAATAAGGGTCTGGATGAGGTCTTGCAATGCCAAGGGGGTCTTTACAGAGACAGTGTGGACTCAGGACACAGATACCAGTTCCTGCTGATGAACAAAGCTGGAGGCGTGACCTTTCCTCAAATAGTCAAGAGGGCAAAGGAATTCTTCAAAAGGCAATGATGAAAAACACATGAGTAAATAAAGGAACCCCATCCAGCAAGGATGTTCTTCCCTTAAAGTTTAATTATAAAATTTAAATTATTTTTCTGCATTTAATATTTGAAAGCAAAAGTAATGATTAACAACTTTTCATTTAATTTAAATTAGTAGATGAAGTTGTAAGAGTTTTAAAGGATAGAGGTTTACCATTTCATTTCTTACCTCTTTGCCTGTTAAACACTTGCCAAAGTCTCATGCAACTAAATGAAAGAATTATGGATTGTATTGAGTGGTGTCTCCAAACACTGTTTCTTTAAGCTCATTTTAATTACAAATGTTTTCATGCTTTATATTGTTAGGATAATACTGGATTTGATTTATTTAATATACTTTTTTTATGTTTAGAGTTTTAAAATTTTTGTAAAAGATTCAGGCATACTGGGCTGAATTGTTCTACAACATCTGTAATCTATAGCACAAAAATAAATTTAATAAACCTTTTTAAAAATTTTGGTTTGCTATTGTTGGAACACAGTCAAAAGGATTAGTAACTGGTCCCATATGGGTACCACTGTAAACAAATTCAAATGATTTCAGTCACTACTGAGATTCTACCAATGAGTTTTAAAAAGGTTTTGCCTCATGTTCTTGAACTGCTTAGTCATTAAAAAATCTGAAGAGTTCATGGTTCACCTACCTTAAGTGACTTTATCTTTTCTAAATAGGAAGTATATATACTTCTAGCCTTGGAAGTCCATTTCTAAAGTCACGGCAAGATCTAATGGATATGATTTCTTTCTTCACATGCTGTATGTAAATAATTTGGATTTTGCTCCACTCAGACAATGCTAAAGGAAAGTCTAAGTCAGATTATGGTTGCCTTTGCTTGACACAGAATTGACATGGGAGGTGAGTGGTAAAAGACACTCACCTCCCATGTCCGGAGTAAAAGACAACACAAAAGATGTGATTGATCCCTGATCTTACACCCTTGATAAACTCACAGGGGTGAATGATAAAAGGAGACAACTTCAAGGCAATAAATACATTTCCTTTCTTTGTCATGCACTGCATGGCTCTTTCCAAATGTACAAGAAAAGTAACAAACAGGAACATCTACTGGACAAAGAAGCACAGTACAGGATATCAAAGACTGGGTTACTTTATGTCACTCCATTTTTTTATGTCACTCCATCATGAAATGTTATGCAGGGGTGGCAGTAGAGTCAGTAGGGTGGCAGACTGGATTATTCCATCATCAATGTGGTCATGCTAGAAACTACATTTCCCACAATCCCCTTTCTTCTATGCTTCCAGGTTAAAGTGGTCAAAAGTGAAGTGTTGTAAGATTTAAGAGGTGAAGAGAGAGATCTCTGTGTCCTCAAGTCCATTTTCTACGTCTGCGTCTTTATTCCTGTCCTGCCCCTAGGTTCTTCAGAACCTTTTTTTTTTTTTTTATAGATTCCATATACATTACACCACATCTTCTTAAACTAATCATCTGTTGATGGGCACTTGGGTTGTTTCCATGTCTTCGCTATTATAAATAGCACTGCTATGAACATTGGGGTGCATGTATCTTTTTGAATTAGAGTTTTTGTCTTTTCCAGATATAAACCTAGGAGTGGGATTGCTAGATCATATGGTAGCTCAAGTCTTAGTTTTTTAAGGAACTTCCATATTGTTTTCCATAGTGGCTGTACCAATTTACATTCCCACCAACAGTATACACTCTTATTCTGATAATAAATTTGTTGTACCAAAATTTTCATAGTGGCTCTGCTTCCCTATTTGAATTGACAGAGTTAAGGGAATGTGTCAACCCTCGTGAACAATGTTCAGAGATATCTCTCAGAGAGGTGAAAAACTTGCAATGAGGACATGTCAGGCTAGATTAAGGGGAGAAAGAGAAAAGATGAGAATAGTTAGAGGGAAGTAACCAGAAGTTTCAAAGAATGGAATTATCAGGGGCACAGCAAGAGCACAAGATACTCCAGTGGGAAGATCTCGGAACAGTGAAGAGATGGGTGACAGCAAGAAAATTTCTTTACTCAGTATCTGCCTGGGCAGACCTTCAAATTGAATGGAAAAGACACGATCACTTCCTTTTATGTTTCCTTACTCCTGTACTATTGCATTTAATTCATCTGCCTTGTCTGTCTTCTTCACTGGGTCAAGGGCTTCTTGAAGACAGAGATTTTGTGTACTACAGCTCTAAGACCTCAGTGCACTATGTTGTATATGGTACATGCTCAGTAAACACAACATATCTTGCATATTTATTATCACAGCAATCCTATGAAGACTTTGTTCTTTTCATTTTACAGATAAAACTGAGGCCCTCAAGAGATTATGTAATTTGCCATAAGCCACATGGCTAGCAAATGGAGACTGAAACTGAGAACCTCTAGACACCAGCCCCTGTGTTCTTCCATGTGTATGCAGTCCAGAAAAATATCTGCAAAAAAATCATGCTGGCCGAAACACAGATTCCTGGACCCCATCTAAGAGGGTCTGAGTACAAATCTGTAGATACTGCCTGGGAGTCTGCATTTAAAAAATGAGTCTCTAATATATCCTTATACCATTAAAAAATGAGAACCAGTGTCCCTAAAGCCACCTGGTTCTGCATGGAAATCTGAAAGTGGAGAGGGGAGATAAAAGCCCATAGGTGGGAAGGGCTGCTGGATCAAGACATGCTCTCTTAAAAACCAGAGAATGGGGCCACTTTGAACACTGAGGAAAAGGGACCCAAAGAAGAGGACAAAGAGCTGTGTATTAACAGGTGTGGGACATGACACAGCAGAGAGGCTGGAAAATTGGGCTTTCATCAGACTGGAGGATGGTTAAACTGCTGAAGGAAAAATAATGAGTATTTCCTCAGATTTGCTAGTTTACTAAACCCTCTCACACACTGTCTGATTTAATAGCAACACGATCAACCTTAATGAGCACCTAGCAAGTGCCTGGCACCATCCTGGGTGCCTACTGTACGTTGGGGTTAGTCTTCACAATAACCCTGTCAAGTAGATAATTCTCATCTCCAATGACACAGCTAAAGAAGGGGAGGTGGAGAAAGTGTCACAAGAGGCTCCAGGTAGTGATTCTGCAGGGAAATGTGATATTCACAGTCCTGGTTATACAGAAGAATCTAGGTCAGTACTTCAGCTTCCTGCTCTTAAATCAATGAGATGAGTTAATAACCTCTATGCAGTATCAAAATCCAAGAATATGAGGAGAAGTGAAAAAAATGGAGCTGTACAGAATCCTGTGCAAGACCACATAACTGGTGACGGTTTAGAAATGAGCAGCTGGCCGGAGAGAGAGAGACGGAGAGACAGGGACATCCTAACACACACCCTGAGTACCCATGGGAGGTAGAGAAAGACGGGCTTGGGAAGGAATCTGCTTCTTATACCCTTCATCAAAGCACCCTGTGATGGTTCTTCGTTATTTTTTTTGAGAGCAGCATGCACTTAGACAGAACTTCCATCTGAAAGAAAAGAATCTCGAAACACTACCTACCGTTCATGAGGGCGTAGGTGAGAATCATTACGGAGTTGTTTAGAAAGCTATTTTCTTCACTGATGACACGGAGAGTCGCCTTTTTATCTTCTTCTGAAGAGTCCTTTGATGTAATGCCAGCAGACAGGTAAATGATGACCATGTCTGTATCTAAACAAAAACATGCAAACTGAATGTTACATCGGAGTCTGGCTAAAGGCAGCTACTCAGTTTCTCTTCCACTGGGCTTTCCTGCCTTGAGGACCTGCCCGGTCCACTGTTCCTACTCCCGCCCACCTGATGCCAGGCTTTCGTCTTCCTGCCTCCACTGCCCTTTCCATCCTGCCCATGGTGGGCCACGAGGCCTCATTTACCCAGTGTCAGGTAAGATGTTCCTAATGAGTTTACCAGATCAAAGAAGTTGTGTTCCTTTAGGCATCTACGGTTGTGGTAATTTAGCCATCCTAAACGGACATCTTTCCTGCCTTCTGAAATGGAGGATTCAGAACCTGATGTACCTTTTCCTTAGTGTCTCAAGTTCTTCCCCAGGAACACACATTTCTGGGGGGATTAGGCTTTAAAAAAAAAAAAATTATTTATTTTTATTTGTTTGGCTCCATCGGGTCTTAGTTGCAGCACACGGACTCTTCGTTGCTGCATGAGGGATCTTCGTTGAGGTACGTGGGATCTTTAGTTGTGGCATGCAGGATCTTTTAGTTGTGGCATGTGGGATCTAGTTCCCTGACCAGAGATCGAACCCAGGCTCCCTGCATTGGTAGCGTGGAGTCTTAACCACTGGACCACCAGGAAAGTCCCAGGACTAGGCTTTAAAATGGTGGTTCTGCCAGGGACTCCTGAGACATGTAAGGTTATCTGTCTCTATGCCAGGTAGTGCCAAAAACATTTTTGTTTTAAAACTCATCAGTGTAGAAGAGTAATAAAAGCACGGACATAGGAGCCAGGTTGCTTGTGTTCACATCCCAGCTGTGCCACTTTCAAGCTGTGTCTGGGTTGTTTTAGGCAGATTTCCTAACCTTTCTACACCTAAATGTCCTTATCTACAACAAAATGGGGATAATGACAGTATTTATTTCACAGGGTTGCTGTGAGGATCAACTGGTTAATTTAAGAGTGAAAGCCAGACTTCCCTGGTGGTGCAGTGGTTAAGAATCTGCCTGCCAATGCAGGGGCCACAGGTTCGATCCCTGGTCCGGGAAGACCCCACGTGCCACGGAGCAACTAAGCCTGCAAGCCACAACTACTGAGCCCGCATGCTGCAACTACTGAGCCCGCAGCCTGCAACTACTGAGGCCCGTGCACCTAGAGCCTGTGCTCCACAAGAGAAGCCACTGCAATGAGAAGCCCGTGCACCACAACAAAGAGTAGCCCCCGCTCGCCGCAACTAGAGAAAGCCCGCATGCAGCAACAGAGACCCAACGTAGCCAAAAAATAAATAAATAATAAAAAATTAAATGTAAAAAAAAAAAGAACATTAAAAAAAGAAAAGGGTCAATTATAGTTTAAAAAAAGAGTGAAAGCCAAAGGGTGATGGTAAATAGAGGATAAAAGAGAAAAGAAAGAAACCTCAACACAAACAAAACAAAAACGAAACCCTCGCATTGGCCTGAAGTGGCACCTATGACTCTAGAGTAAAACGACTCTCCAACCAGGGCTAATGATTGGGAAGTCATTTTAGCTCAGGGTGAAAACTTATTTCAAGTGGCTTTACTCAAAAATAAAAGTGGTGCATTTCCTACCACTAAAGATGCAGAGGCTGAATGATGGCTTTAATGGAGGAAGGGAAGTAAGGCAGCTGGATTTTTATACTGTCTTTTTAATCTGAGATTCCCTGATTCAATATCTATTTTTAAGACAACCTACACAGACATTTACCTTTTTATTGAGAAATAATGATTGATATGCTATATGCTTAGTTCTTCAGATTCTTATGGTTGTCATTTATCTGAGATTGCTTCATAGTTACTGGGGTAGGCAACCTCCAGGTTGGTCCCCCAGTGATCTCACTTCCTGATATTCACATCCCTGTGTGGTCTCCCTTTGAATGTGGACTAGATTTAATGGCCGGCTTCTTGTGAACAGAATGCAGCAGAGGTCACAGGGTGTCAAGAGATGGATTAGGTTACAGAAAGACAGTGGCTTCCACCTGTGTGCTCTCTCTCAGGGAAGCCAGAGAGCATGTTGTGAGCTATCCCATGGAGAGGCAAGGTACTGAGGCCTTCAGAATCGAATCTGCCAGCAACCTCGTCAGTGAACTTAGAAGCAGATCTTTCTCAAGTTGAACTATGAGATGACAGCAGCTGTGGACAACAGTTTAACTGCAACCTCATGAGATACCTTTAGCCAGAGGCACCCAACCATGCTGTGCCTAGATTTCTGACCTACAGACACTGAGATAATAAATGTTTATTGCCTTAAGCCAGTGAGTGTTGGGTAATTTATTACCCAGGAATAGATAATTAAAAAAATTATCCTAACAACTATGAGGATACAATGACAGAATTTTCTTCCGTTTGTAAATTTCCATTTTAGACACTGAAACATCCTTTATTATGCAGAATTGAATAATTACTACTAAGACTTAATATATAAGCAAGTCTTAAAGCTAATTTTGATGCTTGAACAATTCTCTAATAAATATTAACTGCAAATTTAAATTACATATTTATTCATCAGAAATTAAGATATGAAAGCTGATGTAAAAAAATATCATAAGCTAGGGAATATCCCTGTCTTAAACTAGATGTCAATCTTTTTCCAGTGTTGTAAATACAGTCCTGTAAATTATTTTTTTTAGGATGCTAAACAGCTCACTTAAGCTTCAGACGGGAAGAAAATACTACTTGACCCTAGCAGGTGGAATACAGATATACCATGAAGCTAGCAAACCATCGCCCTGTGGTTTGTCATTTATGTGTGATAAATTCCTGGACACCTGTAAGACTGACCTAAAATGCACTCTTGAATTTTTTTACTTGGCTTTATGAGTCTGGATAAAACACGCTGTCACTGAGAGCCGGTTTTAGGCACAGGTCCACAACTGGAAAACCAGAAGCGCCTGCAGCCTGCAGCTCCTTTGGTCGCCAAGTGTATTTTCTTTCCGTCCCAACAATAAGACATACACTCTGCAAGCATCCTCACTGTCTCTGCCCAGCCCCTGACTCTACTCCTGCCCTCTCCTTAGGCAAAATTGAGTTATTTTTCTATTTTTAGATATCAGACCTGTCAAATTTGGTCTGATTTATTTTTTTACTTACTAGGATATCCCCTCTCTAGTCGCTCATGGGAACATTAAGCCTTGTGATTAGTAATGTTAGGGATGAGTAATTATAGGGACTTGGGGCAGGGCAAAGACAGAGCATGTACCTGGAAGAAAATGCAACCCTCTCCATTTGACAAGTCCCTGTCTAAGCCAACAGCATTCCTTGGGGTCAATATCAAAGGGGGAAGAACAACTCAAATTTGGGCTTTGCCCATGCCATTAGATTCCCACTCCTAACCATCTTATTCCTTCTGCTACAAAATGACCCTCCCCAACCAGTTACCCCCCAGACAAACCCAGAACAAACAATCCAAATGTGTCGATGGTATCAGTTACAGATCTACCATGGGACTGAAAAAGAGCCAGCACTGGATAAAAGTTTTAGATTTTCTGATTAGTACAAAGCAAATTAGCACAAAGCCACCATGATATATGCCATGTGGCTTTTGTTCATATGACCACCAATGTGGGGCAGATACTTTACTTTCATTCATAGATTAATCCTTACAATAACCCTACAGGGTAGGCTCATTGGAATAATCCTATCCCATGGCCTTCAAACAGTGCCAGGTATACAGTAGATGCTAAATAATTGCCTGTGGAGTGAACACAAGTAATGATATAGAGTACAAGCTCCTAAGAGGAGTACATAGACCCCTCACCATGCTGTAGCCAAGGTTACTAATGGTCGTTGACCGTCTTTGGGCTTGGGGTCAACTTAGGACGTCTAGGGTATCTGCTCTCCTTTAGCCAGAGCTAGAAGTCTTTTATATATATATATATATATTTTTTTTTTTTTTTTAATGTGGACCATTTTTAAAGTCTTTATTGAATTTGTTACAATATTGCTTCCGTTTTTTATGTTTTGGTTTTTTGGCCACAAGGCATGTGGGATCTTTGCTCCCCAACCAGGGACTGAACCCACACCCCCTGCATTGGAAGGCGAAGTCTTTAACCACTGGACTGCCAGGGAAGTTCCCAGAGCTAGAAGTCTTGAAGGAAACAGTATATCATAATAACCACAGCTAATATTTATTTAATATTTATGATGGAGCCCTGGATCTTATTATCACTCCCAGTTTGCAGATGGGGAAACCAGACCTGGAGAAATCAAATAATTCACACAAGCTTAGAAAAATTTCAGAGTAGGAATTTGAGCATACATTGGTTGAAATTCAAAACGCACATACTTAACTACTGTGCAACATTGCTGGAGAGCAGCTCAAACCTCTCCTTAATAAACTGGGTAATACTAATTCCTTATGTGTTTCTTTCTTTCTTTTTTTAATTTTATTTAATTAATTAATTAATTTATTTTTGGCTGTGTTGGGTCTTCATTGCTGCGCGAGGGCTTTTCTCTAGTTGCGGCCAGCAGGGGCTACTCTTCATTGCAGTGCGTAGGCTTCTCATTGCGGTGGCTTCTCTTGTTGCAGAGCACGGGCTCTAGGCACGTGAGCCTCAGTAGTTGTGGCTCACGGGCTCAGTAGTTGTGGCTCATGGGCTCTAGAGTGCAAGCTCAGTAGTTGTGGCGCACGGGCTTAGTTGCTCTGCAGCATGTGGGATCTTCCCGGACCAGGGCTCGAACCCGTGTCCCCTGCATTGGCAGGCGGATTCTTAACCACTGCGCCACCAGGGAAGCCCTCCTTACGTGTTTCTTTACGCAATCTAATTCGGGTTCTTTTTTCTTTGAACTGCCAGTAGAAGTTGTAAAGTGGAGGCCTCTGAGCTAAACTTTAGAAACATCTTACTCGGCCTAAAAAAGACTCCTCTGAGCATTTAGAAAGAAGACATCAAAATGTGTCCAAGGGCTTCCCTGGTGGCGCAGTGGTTGGGAATCTGCCTGCCAATGCGGGGGACGCGGGTTCGAGCCCTGGTCTGGGAGGATCCCACATGCTGTGGAGCGACTCGGCCCGTGAGCCACAATTACTGAGCCTGCGCATCTGGAGCCTGTGCTCGGCAACGAGAGGCCGCGATAGTGAGAGGCCCGCGCACCGCGATGAAGAGCGGCCCCCGCTTGCCACAACTAGAGAAAGCCCTCGCACAGAAACGAAGACCCAACACAGCCATACATACATACATACATAAATAAAAAGAATGTAAGCAGACAAGAATAGCATTAAAAAAAAATTTAAAAAAAAAAAAATGTGTCCAAATCTGTGATGGTCACTCTTCTTTCCATGTTTTTGCTCGACAACATTAAGAAAACCCCCCCCAAAACCCAAAGGAGAAACGTTTCCTGTCAAAGCAGTCTTCTGCTAATGTGCAGAGCAGGAAGGTTTGTAAGAAGAGGTTTAATGAGGTCTCTATTCACAGTTTTAAAGCTGGAACAAATGACAACATTTGAAAATGAAGAGGTTTCACATAAAAATCCAGATTTCTGGCTTCTCTTAAAACAGAAGATCTGGCAACACTGGAGAGGCATTCCCGCAAGGCAGCGAGAGGCTGAACAGAAGAGCAGCTGCCTTCTTGATGGAGCATGCGCCCTCTAGCTTCCTGTGCTCCCCAAACAATCCTCATTACCTTACCTCGAGCTCACCTGACACACTCACTGCCTGGCTGGCTGCTGCCAGTATAACACTCCTCTCCATTACTTAAGCAGTGTAATAATCATCGAAATTGGACTTCACCTCTAAAGATGGTTTGATGACTGAAGAATCAAGTAAAAAGAGCACATCTGGTGAGGAATGCTGACAGCCGGATGGCAGCTGGTAAATGGCGTCCACAGGTGAATGGCATTGACCAACTAGCCAACTTATCTTGAATACTTGAGAGGTCAGCCTTATCCTTTGGCCTTACTGAACTATGGACAACTTCACACTCAGCCATCCTGTAATATTGGCCTGTGGATAGCTGGTGCTTGCCAAGGCTGGCAGGCAAAATTCTAAGATGACCCCAGTGACCCCCACCCTTGTATGACTCCCTCCTCTTGAGTGTGGGCATGACCAGTAATTTGCTTCTGGCCAATAGAATATGGCTAAGGTGATGGGATATCATTCTTGTGACTGTGCTATATATTTGGCAAAGATGGAGGGATTCTGCAGACATAATTAAGATCTTAATAAGTTAACCATGAGGGAGAGTAATCTGTTTAAGTCAAAAGGGAGAGTAAACCTGATTAGGTTAGACAAGCCCTTTAAAAGAGGGTCCAAGCCTTCCCCGAAGTCAGGGGCTTGAAGAAAAGATGCTCTCCTCCTGGCCTTGAAGAAACAAGTAGACATGAGTTTCACAATTGCAAAGAAATGAATTCTGCCAACCATTGAGCTTGGAAGAGGACTCTGACCCTCAATGAATCCACAGACTTGGCTGACACCTAGAACGCAGCCTTGTGCAGTCCTAAACAGAGAAGCAGCTCAGCAACACATGGACTCCTGACCCACGGAAACTGTGAGATAAGAAACTGTGAGATAACAATACACAGAAACATAAAACTGATACGCCATCTACCATCATTTGTTGTAATAATTACAGTAGCTTCTGTCTTTCAAGGGCCCATCATGTGCCAGGCACTAAGTTGTGCATTTATCAACGTTGTCTTAGTTTTAATGCAGACACACTGAAGAGCTTGAAAATATATTCTTTAAATTTATCTCAATAGGATACATTCATTGAAAAAAAACAACCTACAAACAGATTTTCGAATATAAAAGAGAAAACGACATAGATTCCTTTCAGTAGTTTCAAAGCATGTATCTTATTTCAAATATCCTTCCCTTTACTTTAGCATGCATCCTAATTCCAGATTTTCTTTAATACATGAAAATTAAATTAGAGTGCCTTTGTACATTTGAAGGGCTGTGCTCATCTAAATGACAGCTGGTTAGAAGAAGGAAGGATCAAGGCAAGAATTCCGGCTGCCCCGTTTCTGAGCACATGCGCACAAGCAGACAGCCACTCTAAGTCACTGAGGACGCGAGGCTGACAATTAGCATCAAAAAGGATGTGGATATTCTCCTGGGAAATAAACGGGGATATGTTCCTAATAAAGGGGCAGGAAGAAGAGGCTCACGGAGTAAAGAAATCGTGCAGACTTGAGTACCTTTGATTGGAAAAGATGAGAAAATCTAGTAAGATCCTAGTATTAGATGACCATTATGACAACACAAGAAATTTTTATCCCGTCAATGTAGAAAAAAATCCCTCTAGACATAGTTATGTGATCAATTTACAATATATTTCTATTGCCATCCTTTATCTGTTAGTTTATGAGCAACTAATTTATTAGTGAGCAAAGGCACTTACTTGCTTGGAACTTGGTGCTATTGTTAGTGCTTCGAATCAGCTGAAATGCCTTTTGAAATCCCACCGCGTGCTGGGTAGGGCTGTCCAAAGACTTGACGCTGCTGACGAAGGTGGACATTTTCCTTTTTGTCTCACTGGTGGCTGGAGACAGGAATGTCTTATAGCACTGGTCAAGTGAGCAAGTCCTGACGGTGTCTGCCACAGTCAGCATGGAGATCTGGAGGGGAAAACAAACAGACAAACAAACCCTGTTATTCTGCCAGGGAAAGGTTTTCTGCATTTCAGAAGAGCGCCAAAAGTGACAAGTCCTACAGAACAGTTTCGGAGAGTTTAAAAAGAAATGCCTAGAGGCATCAACCTATCAAATCTGAAGAAGATTAGTTAAGGATTGGTAAGGGACAGGGACCCTAGAATTTGGCTTTTGTTCCAAGATGAAGTCAGCAGTACGGTGTTCATCTAGAACATTAAAAACAGTATTTCGCACACAGAAAAATCTTGGCAAGTACTAATCGTCTGGATTCTCCTACTGGAGGTGGCGGTGAGGGTAAAGGCATAGGGTGCGTGTTTTAAACAACTAGATTAGTGAGTAAAACCTTAGGAGGTGGAAAAGTCAAAATGATGAAGCAGAAAATGTCTACAGGCAATAGATTATCATTAGTTGTAAACACGCCTATCTCTGAGGTGTCCTAGAGATTAGTAAACCTCTAGCAGCCTTCTTTTCTCCCTTCCCTCCCATCAATCTTGAGATAAAGACAAGTCATCCACCAGTGTCCAAGCCCTAGCCCTGTTCCTCCTTCCTATAATATCCAGTGTGAAAGTCACAGCTAATTAGAAGTCTAGGCAGGGGCCATTAAGGAAGTGCAAGACTCAGTTTGGTGGGGATGGTTTTATAAAGAGATTTGGAACCAGGGTTGGCAGCTGCTTCCTTAAATACTAGAATAAAAACTACAGCACTCTCTTTTCTCAAAGTCATTTTTAAAGGTGGATTGAAAAAGACATATCATAAAACATAACGTACTTTAAAAAAGGTATTCAAGAAAGACCCAATGCCAATGGGGGGGGTCACTGGGGTCATCATCACCTTATCGTGTTCATCGATGGCGCTGAGGATGACCTGGGCAGCGTCCTTGGCGATCTGAAGCTGGGTGTCTGTGACGGAAGCCCCGTGGTCCAGGATCACTACTATGTGCTTTGACTGCGGCCGGACAGTGGAGACGTAGATAGGTCTAGAAGGGGGAGAAGCTCTCTGGGGTCAGTCCCGGTTTACAGTAAAGGCCTCAACCTAACACAGCTGTGAGTGCTACAGATGGGCAGGCACGCTGGCCTCCCTGTGTTTCTGGGGGTTTGGCACAAGGATGGAGAGACCAGAGTGAAACGAGAAACTATTCTGGTGCACTGAAAACAACACCTCAAGACAACAGCGTGTGTCTGCAGAACAGGGATTGGTGACTTCTGCCTTCCAAAGATTAAAGCAACCGGGAGAAGGATTTAAGAAGCAAAGCCTTTGGAAGGCTGGCTTTTTCAGCATATGTGAAAGTCCACCCTCCCTGGAAATGGAACTGGTGGCCCCCCGGGGGGCAGAGACAGAATAACAGGGAGAAAAAAGTCCACCGGCCAGTGCGGGGTCCTCTGCAGATTTAAGAGTGGGGCTTGGCTAAAACCGAGGCAGCCTGTCATCTGTGAGCACATTGAGCAGCTTTGAATAGCTGGTCTGGTTTCTCTCTCCCCAGACAAAAGCCACTGCTAGGAGGGCCCTTTTCCTTTCTGTACTGAAACAATTTACACAGGTCAGCCACCAAAAGACCCCTTATCCGAGCATTTAAAACTGTGCCATCAGATTTGTCCAAGCCAGTGATAGCCACTCTTCTTGCCAGGTTTTTGTTTGCCAACATTAAGCAAAGGGGGTGGAGGGGAGAGGGGGTGGAGGTGGGGGGAACGCCAAAGGAGAAGTGCCTCCCAGCAAAGCAGCCTTCTGCTAACGTGTGGTGCAGGCAGGTTTGCGAGAAGAGGCTTAATGAGGTCTCTATTCACAGTTTTAAAGCTGGAACAAATTAGAGGGAGCTTAAGAGAGCAAATCAGCCTCGAGAGAATTCTCTTCTTTATCGACACCCCTAAAACACTAGAGTTTTCTGTGAAATGTTAGATGCCAGTTGAGTCACAAAAGCCTGGGCACAAATTAAGAAATACAGGCAAAGTACCAAAAAAGCTCAAAATTGGGCCAAGTTTACACGAATTGTTCTCAAGCCAAAAGTCCTACATTAATACTAAAGCACTACTATATTTTCACTAGTCAATACCATTCAGCCAAGTAGGGAAATTGGATAAAAAAACCCCAAGAGCGGTGGCTACAGAAGCGAAAGAGGCAACAGAAAATAAGGAAATCTGTCTATCCCAACACTGACAACCATGTCGAATACTGAACTTTTAAGTCCTCCAAGCTAGGTGAGTAGATTTTTTTTTTTTTTAAATGACATACCCCCTCCTTTCCAATTCAACTCAACATAAATGAAGAGCAGAATATGTGTTCACACTGTCACAATAAATTGTTAAAAGCTGCTTCACTGGGATACATAAATAGCAGCATTATATGTACAATCTGGGGTGGTCCTCATAGTGTGATTGGCTCCTTCTGATATGTTCTGCAAACCTACTCCACACTTCAAAGGATGTGGAGACCTTGCAAAGGCCTCAGAGGTGAGAGGACAGGTCAAGAGACGGCGACAGCAATCTACGAGGAGAGGAACTCAGATTACTTAGTCAAGGGAACAGGGGCTTGAGGATTGATTTAATGCATATTTAGGGTACAGATTCGTGAAACCTCCCAAGTGTAGGTGAATGTTGATTTGTGACAAGGTGCTGCTTTTCCTTTTGGACCATCCCTCACAGGTGATTCATTAAAAGCAGAATGCCATCTAATCTATCTTCTTAGAAGTAAATGAGAATTAGATGGTTTATGGTGTCTTTGGCCTCTCCTGAGAGATGAGCCAGACTAGAACCCAAGGTCACGGATTCTGGAACAGTCTCCAAGATGCTCAAGTCTTCACCATGCTGTCTAGGGAGGGAACGGAAGAAACCATACAAATGATACAAATGTCCCTCTAGGAAGAGCACAGAAGTAGTATTTTCCTTGGGGAAAATTTTAGATACGATTTATTTATTTTTTTCTTCCAGTTGTATTCAGATGTAATTGACATACAGCACTGTATAAGTTTAAGGTGTACAGCATAATGATTTGACTTACATACATCATGAAGTGATTATCACAATAAGTTTAGTGAATAGATGTAATTTAAAACAAAGATGGAAAGAAGCTAAAATGGTGGTTTAGTCTCAAAAAACGTGGCATGAAAAGCAGGCATCTTGCACTAGTTCCAGAAGTTCTGGCATCAAACATCTAACACTGCAAAAGGGAAACTGTGGGGATTCAAAAGGGAAGTATCTTTGCCTAAGGGGTTCTGTAAATTGATGAGTGTTGTCATACAACTTATCTCACCATTACCGCCCTTCTAGCTAAGTGGTAGCATCTCAAGTCATTTCCTGAGAAAAGCAGCATATTAAGGATCCTCGATCCACTGTTTTCTGGACAACCTTCAAACTTCTAGTAGCTGAGATTTGCATGTAAATTTCAAAAGGATGGCCAAGCATGTTATCACAGAAAGGAAAGCTGAGAATCACAAACTCTATTCTGAGATATGCTATAAAGTCTTCTAGTGCTGCCCTTGAGAGAAGGTATTATCATTTGTCTCTCAACGAAGGTGTCTGAAACTCAAAACAGACTGGGTGCTTCAAAATTTTTTATTTCTTAGTAAATACCTTGTTTCACTTGGCTTGTTAGATAGTTCTGAAAAAGTTCCAGGCTTCATCATTTGCCTTCCCAGGCATTTCTACACCCACATATGTTAAATAATGAAATCATTTCAGGATAAGTTTCTGAAACCACAGTTTGGAGGCAGAGCTGTGTGTATGAATGGGGAGTCTATATTTTATACAGATTACTCTTAAGCAGTAATTAAAACTTTGGCAAGCAAGTCAACGTACCTACTGCGATGCTCATAGCTGCCCTTACACCGGAACTTGTGTGCTGGGAAAACAGTGAAAATTCCTTCTTCTGAACTGAAATACTGCCACTTAATTCCAGGGTTGGATTTCAGGTTGTCTGCAAGAACTGGAGGAGTGGGAAAAAGACATATAACCGACAAATCCACAGGTGCATGCAGGCACTGTGCCTCAGGCATCTGTTTTGCATAAATGGTTTGTACTATGAAGAAATCCCAGTAGGTATAAGGCTGTAAATTTTCTACTAAACATTTTCTTTCTGTCCCTTAAAAAAAATACCCCATGAATAGAAAATGTAATGAATGTTTCAGTCAAGTGAAGCAATCACTCTTAACATTGTATGGTGACACTATATGTCGTGGATTATTTTTCCAGCATAAATGATTCATTTGCATTAATCTCTCTCCTCACTGGGCTGGTCCCTGTTAAGCCAGTGTATACTTGCTGGCTTGGGGTATGTTCTCTAACTGTGGAAAACAGTAATATTAATAGGCTAGTCTCCCGAGGGACTAGACCTGTGACCTTGACCTTGTTCACTTCACAATGAGGGAAACAGCATCATAGTACTTGAAAAATGAGAACCATAATCATTCAGGAATAGCTTACAGAATGATTCCAACATGGCAGCACTGGAATAGAGGCCTTCCCTCACGTTATCTCATTTAATCCATAAAACAACCCTAGGATGAAGGTGGTATTATTATTTTTTTAACATCTTTATTGGAGTATAATTGCTTTAAAATGGTGTGTTAGTTTCTGCTTTATAACAAAGTGAACCAGCTATACATATACATATATCCCCATATCTCCTCCCCCTTGCGTCTCCCTCCCACCCTCCCTATCCCACCCCTCTAGGTGGTCACAAAGCAGAAGTTGGTATTATTATTCCCTACTTTGGAGTTGAGAAAATATGCTTACAGAGCTTAAGCAAATTGGCTGAGGCCTTGTCAGGAACTGGCTGAGCTGGGATTCAAATCTGGGTGTCCTGGCTCCCGTGTTCTTCACATCAGTTGGTGTTGCCTCCCTTCCTAAGTGTACTGCATCCCTGCCACTGGTTTGCAGCTGGGCTGGCAGCCACCTTACTGTGTGCAATATTGTCCCCAAAACTCCATGAAGTCTTTCTCTCTTCTCTGATGCCCCTTCACTCTGCTCCACACCACCTCATTTATGTATTGCACACTACTATGTGTAGGGTACTGCTTTACATGTTGCAAGATATACAAAGATGAGCAGAAAACAAGCCCTCCTGTAATAAGCAATACATCAGAAGAATCATATAGAGGGAAATGGAGCAAAACAAGAAAGCATGAGGTGTATTTGGCAAAAATATATATATGAAGCTCTGAATGCCACAGAGCCATTCTTTTTTTTTTTTTTTCCTTTGGCTGCACCTTGCAGCATGTGGGAATCTTAGTCCTCCGACCAGGGATCCGACCCCCTGCGGTGGAAGTGTGGAGTCTTAACCACTGGACTACCAGGGAAGTCCCCAACACATGGCCATCCTTTAGTCTGGCTTGGGGGTCAGCAAGCTTCTGTAAAGGGCCAGGTGGTCAGTGATTCTGGCTCTGCAGACCATATGGTCTCTGTTCCAACTACCCAACACTGCCTTGTGGTGCGAAAGCAGCCACAGACATCCATAAAAGAACGTGTGGGTGTGTTCAATCAATGCGAATTTGCGAACATCAGCGGCAAGCCCGGTTTGGGCAGTGGTCCTCCAACCACGCTGTGTAAAATGTACTATGTGGAGGCCTTCAAAAATGTTCAGCAGTTACCCTGCCCAACACACACCCAGGAGCTACAGCACACTGTAGCCTCACACAAATCCTAGGAGTCAACACTTATTAACCCCAAGTTACAGAGGAGGAAACAGGCTGAGAGAGGGTTGTTGACTCGCTTGAGGTTTCACAGCGGACAAGAAGGGAGTCAAGCCAGCGTATGACCACAACACCTATCCCCTCTCTCCACTCTGCCAGCCAGCCTTATCCAGGTCATCACCTGGACTCAGGCGACCACTCTCTCTCCGGGGACCAATGCTGACGTGAGTGCATGTAAACACGGAAGAGGGTTTTTCTCCGCCTTGTCTCCTGGGAGTCTGAAGCTCAACCTTGATCTCCTATTAGCACTCTTCTCCAGGCAGCCCTGCCAACCCAGCAATAAAAAGGCAAACACCGCCTTTGGGAGAAAGGAAAGCTTGGTGACCTCATTCAAAAGTAACATCTGTAACAATAAACAGGCTGCAGTGAGACTATTAGAAGGGGAGCCAATGAGAGCAAGAATGTTTTAAAAATAAATCAGAATTCACATAGTGCGTGATACATTTAGTCTCCCCACAAAAGATCGTTCTGGTTCCTTTCCAGCACTAGAGCCTAAGTATCGGGCAAGGTTCCTCAAACCCTCCTGCTGAGAACTCCTTTGGTATCTGATTAAATTTCATCTGTTATTCAGCACTAGCAGAAGATGACAGCTATGATGGTAATGAGGACCCCAGGGCCCAGAAGCCATCAATCTATCATTGTGGTGTGCACCCCAGGCAGGCCCCCTCCTGACTTACAGGTGGAGGTGGATGGCAGCCCTGCTATGTACGCAGAGAACCCAGAGGGGTCTTCCCCCATTCACAGGAGTCAGTTAGGCATCCTGACCACTGGATCACTTGGGCTGGGGTCCCACACGCTCACTCCTTCCTCAGAAATGCTGGAAGCTGTCTGGGAAGAAAAGCTGGGCAGACGCCCAACCTGTGAGCCCACGATGCACAGTGCTAGGCTTTAAGTTATCAACGGGCAGGGTCTGTATCTGTCTAAACTGCTCTGCACACCGATCTCAGACAAGACACACGTGAAGGAGGCAGTGAATGTTTTTTTCCTCACTGAAGCTGAACCCGAACCCCAGGACAGAAGTTCATCACACCCTCTGACATCCTCCAGCATTTTACCTCTTCCCACCTTCTAGCTAGAATTACTGTCCTAACAGGAAACTGTTCGATCCTCCATCCCTAGACTCAAAGATCCTTGAGGGTGAGATCTATATCTGAGCCATGTCTGTTACCCCTGAAGCAGAGATTCCCAGTACTTTTCACATCAAGGCGCACACTCTGCGTGATATCTGGAGCATACAGGCTGGGAAGATCTGCATGGAAGTACTATTTCTCGAATGTTTTGATACTTTTGTTTGATAAATTCTAAAATCTTACTTTCCTCTAATGCCAAATCCAATTAAACATAAATTAAATATAGAGCAATGATTAAATAAATCAATATAGAGCAATCATAATTCTAAATATGTTTAAAAATGATAAACCCTCCCTTCTCCCAACACTACTGCCAACGCAACCAGTACAAAAACAGGTAAATGGAGAGAGAAAAAGCCTGTTTGTCGGATGACTTCACGGGACTATACATGTCAAAACATATCAACTGTATATGCTAAACATGTGAAGTTTATTAGCTGTCAATTATTCCTCAATAAAGTTGATTTGATAATAGTGCAAATTTATTGAGCAGCATACAAACTAGTTTTATACACAGTTTGATGTTTTATAAAGACTCTATGAGTTTGCTATTATACCCATTTTACAGATAAAGAACTAACTTGTTCAGAGTCATAAGGGCAGAGTCATGATTTGACCTAGGTGTCTGCCTCCAAAGTCCTGGCTCTTTCCAGAACACTATAGTGTTTCTACATGTCCATAGATACATGCTGAATGAATTAGCAATGAATAGATAAAAAAAGCACTGAGTACTTCTTGAGAGGAAGAATAAATATATAAACAGGTTGATGGTTCTCAATCAGAATAATCAGCTGCATTGGTTTGTAAATATACAGTATAAATAAATACAATTAAGGAGACACTTGACTCCTTAAGGAACGATTTCAAAATTGAAATAAGACATAAGGCTAAAGTGAGCATTTAATCTTGTGAGAAAAAACAAACTGATGAACTGCTAAAACTGGCACACACCAGCTGGGAGTCCAATGTCATGGGCTTTACCATCGACCCCACAGGCTGGTCTACCTGGAAAATGGCAGAGACACAAGCTACAGCTTGGAAGGTAGAGTCGACGGTAATTACAGCACTCAGAACTGTGCGTGAGGTCAAACAATAGTGTATTTTAGATAATAAAGGGAGTTTTTATTTGAGAGAGAAACTATAGCGCTGACACCTCTTAATTATTTTGTAGGTGCTCAACTGGTTAGAGATGTGAGCCTGATGTGTCTTTTTCTTTCACTGTCAAATTGAGCAGGCATAAGAAAGCCATTTGGACACGGGCCCAGGGCTATTTTGCACTTTTTACTTAATTCAGGTTGGCTCTTAGGAACTAGAAGGGATACCCTGGTAAATCAGACGGGCTGGGGAATAAGCAGCCATGGGTTAAAGTGCCATCTCTGACTGGCAAGCTCTCTGACCTTCAGTTTAACTTTCTATCCAGTATCCAAAGGCATCTTTCTAAAATGGAAATCAAATCCCACCACTGATTTGCTTAAAACTGTTCAAAGGTTTCCCACATAATCACGCCTAGTATTAAATCCAACCCCATCAGGCCCTGTACCATCTGGTCCCTTCCTACTCCCCTGCCTCACCTTTCCCCTTTTCAACTCACTACATTGTACATCGAGAGCTATTTCTTTTTAGTTCTGTAAATATGCCAATCTTTTTGCAATGGAATAACTCCTCACCTTCTCAGAGAGACCTTCCCTGACCACTCTCCATTATTATCCTCACTCAGAGCATCCAGTATGTTCCTTCATAGGAAATTTTTGCCATAGATGGCAAAAGTTGGTAAGTTCGGTGTATTTATTTCTGCCGCTATTTGTTTCATGTCTCTCATGCAGAGGAGCTGTCAGTTCCAGGAGGGCAGGGGCCAAGTCAATTTTGTTCATCACATTCCCTGGCCCTGGCACAAGCCCAGTTTTTAGGAAGCACTCAGTCAGTATTTGCTGAGTGAATCAGTGAATGATGATGTTGGCTGAGGCATGTGATTTCACAATCTCCTCATCTGTAAAGTAATAGATTTGGACAATGTGTTTCCAAAGATCCTGTAGAAACCCAGAGAAAAGTGGTAAGAGGGCAGAGAATGAAGGTCAATAGGAAGGAAGTGCATGGACTTACAACTAGAGAGAAAGAGCTTTTATCAAGTTTATGAAAGAAAAAAGGAAGAGCATTCTCACTTCCTATTCGCTTAGAAGCTGTAGGTCAGTACTATGAGATTATTAATAGTGATTCAATACTTTGCAAAATGTCCAAACAGTACCAAGAAACATTTAAATGAGAATGATGGAGAAAACTTAATGTTGGCCTTTAAAGGATGTGGAGTTCCCTGTGATGGCTCCTGGTTCTTTAAAGGCAACCCTCTCCGTTCCCTTCAACAACTGACTATTTCTCACTTATACGTCCTATGCTAATTATAAGTGAAGACCAAGAATTTTGCCATACCCATTGGCTTATTTTTTCTTTGACAACCTGTCATCAGGTAAGCAGCTGAAAATCTGTGCCTTTCCTCTTTCTAGGCATTCCTGTCTATTGGGTCTCAAGATCCGCCTGCACACACTGTACTGAACTGTCTGTGGATAATTCTAACATATGGGTCCCAGATTCCACGGTCCCCAAATATTTTCCTTCCAATTTTATCATCTACATCTGACTAGTTCTTATGTCATTGGCCTCTCCAGTCAAAACAAAACCAACCACGTCCCCAAAGTCCTTGCCTGCCTTCTTTAATGCTTAACCCACCAGGCCAATGAGAAAGAGATGGATTATGAACTGCCTGTATTTGGGCTGTGACTTTCTCAATAGCATTAGCCAGCGGAGGTAGGGACAAAGGGAAAATGTCCTGTAACAGAAAGCCTGT
This sequence comes from Balaenoptera musculus, assembly GCF_009873245.2. NCBI lineage: Eukaryota > Metazoa > Chordata > Mammalia > Artiodactyla > Balaenopteridae > Balaenoptera > Balaenoptera musculus. Next base: position 55,476,909 of record NC_045785.1, on the reverse strand, counting down.
GCTCCCACTTTGAGGAACTCTGGGCTTCCCGATGCCCAGCCCAACACCGCTCAGCAAAGCACACAGAGCTATCTACTTCCCACAGCTTGCCAAATGTAAAACACAGGAGCTGTCCTAAGCACACAGAGGTGCAGACACACAAAAACACACATACTTTCCTAACAGATCAGAAATTACGTAGCACCTCTCAGTAATACTCTGTGCAACTGCAATCCTTTTGGAGGGAAGTAAAATAAATTAACATCCTGAGGACTCCAAACAAAATTTCTGGCGTTATACCCTATCACACCTTTCCAATTCCTACACCTTGCTCACATCCTGAGTATCGTTTTACCACGTATTCTGGAGGGGCCATATTTCATGGATACTGTGTATGTTGTTCCAGAAGGGGCAAGCATATTGAGTGTTTGACCACGTACCAGGCACTTTGCAAGGTCTTTTATTTATATTATCTCAGTTAATTCTTACAGCAACTCTATGAGGTGGGTTTTATTTATAATTCAGGAAACCAAGGTATATAGAGGTTAATTTTCCCAAGTATTTAACAGCTAGCAAGAGCCAGAATGTGGAGGTTTACCAAAGCGATACTGTTATTATCATTTTATAGCTAAGGATATTCTGGCTCAAAGGGAGGAGTTACTTAAGCTTTGGGCCTGGAAGAGGATCCAGGCCACACAAGTCCTCTGATTCTTCCACTGAAGCCCATTGCCGAAGTGAGGTTAATGGCAGCTGAGCCAGCCATCTCATTGTATTTACTTTAGTCTAATACTAAGGAGAGGACATCCACAAATCTCTGATTCTGTTCCAAGCTCGCAGTTCATCATGTGCATTCTAAGCTAATTACATCATGTAAATCAACCAGTCCAGTTGATTCTGTTGAGGCAGCTTGCTCATGGGCTCAGACAACCCAGAACAAATTTCTGGGGCAATCCAAAATCAGCACAGGATCCACTGCTCTACCCTCTTCCTTTCTCAGAGACCATTCCCAGAGGACCCAAAGGTCAAGGTCGTTTCCAAACACTCATGGAAAGAATAAGAGAAAATTAACAGAGGTGGAGTTCTCAAGCCTGGCTGACCATTGCCATCAGCTTTTGAAGCCTACAGATTCCCAAGCTTTACCAAGCCAACATTCTGATTCACTAGGTCTGGGTTGGGGGCCAAAGAATAGGCATTTTTGACAAAGCACTTCAGGTGACCCTGATGATCAGCCAGGTTTGGGACAACTCAACCAAGATGTTAAACTCCATTGTCCTGTCCGTTTCCTTAGCTTCACCTGCTTCTTAGACTTTCTCTCTCTCTGTCTTCAGCATATAAATATTTTCAAGTTGCTCTAACTTAAAAAACTATTATCTGCAGAACCCTCCCTAAATCCTACCCCTTCCTAAGCTATCAGTGACCTTTCACCTTTTCTCTGCCAATCAACCTTTCACCTTTTCTCTACCAATCAATCAGTGACCTTTCAACTTTCTCTGCCGTGGAGAGTGGTCTCCACCGATTCTCTGCTTCTTGCCATCCCATTAACCACTCATCTTGGATGAGGCCATGCTTGCTTAGGCCATGGCCCCTCTCCAAGACCCCTCCCACTTTTGGATGACCTATTCTACCTCCAGTTTTCTCTTTTCCCAGGCTAACTACTCTTCTATCCATTCTTCACAAAGCTCTCTTGCCTGCCCTGCTTAAAGTCTGTCAGCTGCTTGACTTCAAGCTAAGAAACAAATCAAAACAAAAACCAAACCAAACCCAAAGCAAACTCCTCAGACTGATATACAAGGCCCATTAAAATCTGGTTTAGTGCTACCTTCATTTTCTGTTACTTATTCCCTCCTCCACAGTGGTCGGCACGTTTCACAGACTCTGAAATGGGAAATGTGTTTGCCACAAGCACAGTCACCTAATTCCTATTGTCTTTTAAGACTCAACCTCACAATTTGGGTCAAGTGCCCCAGGCTTACCTTTATCATGACAGCATTTAGCACTGCATCACGACCATATTTGTCTGTTGATTTTTCTCCTCATTCTTAGTGCCCTCAACACACATAGGACAAGGTTGTGAGCTCTCTGAGGGGAGAAATTCTGTCTTAATTACCCTGGTGTGTGCCACAGTAACTACGGTAAAGTTGTCACCTGAGAGAAGCTTGTTATGAGAGAGAGATAGAGTCAGGGTTGGTCTGGTCTCAAGCTTTGGTGAGGAGCAAAATGAAGCTGCTGCTAACTAACATATGGAACACGGGCTGGGGAGGAGGTTTGGGTGGGAAGAGAGGAGATTATAGGTTTGGTCAAGAGTCTGAAGTGTTATTAGGCAGAATACAGTAATGGGAGAAATCCCTTCATCTTAAGCAGTCTGTTGTAATGAGCACATCAGACAAGGAGTCAGGACATGTATGTTTAGTCACATCAATACCAACAATTGGTTGTTTGACTTTAGGTAGGTCGGTTAATAGATCCTATCTAGTTTAGGTAGCTAGGCTTGTTTCTCATCTATAATATTGAGTAAACATTTTTCCTTGGTATCCATGGTAAGACTAAGACAAAAGTATGTAGCGGTGTATGAGGTACCAAGGAACAATGGACTGATTTTCTTGTGTGCATTGCATGTTTGAAATCACCATAGTTAGTTTCAGGTAGATAATACTATTCATCTGGATAGTCTGTCTCTATATAGTCTCCCTATACCTGAGACATTTATGTGTGCTGATTTGCTGTTAAGCTAAGAAAGCCAGGGCTGACTTATAGCACATCACGACTACATTCTTCCCTTCACTAAGGTCCTTCCAAAAGTCTTGGTTATTCCATTACAAAGATGAGACAACAAAAGTACAAAGGAAATCCTAGTTCTATTCATTCATTTACTCATTCAATAAGCATTTACTGTGTACCCGCTATGGGTAAGGCACTGGATTGAGCACTTGGCATACAAAAAATAAATTAAAAGGAATAGAGCATCAAACAGATGTTCAATATAAAAAAAAAATTAAAATTCTATAATGAGAATGTACCATAGAATAAAGTAATGAAGAGTTGTAGCTGGGTCAACACAACTCTGAAGGGCCACCCCAGCCTCTAAGCTCCCCTGGGGGTGGCTGAGGACTCCACTGAGGCTGTATCTCAGCCCATCTTCTCCCACTGCTCAGTCCTGCTTCCTGCCCTTTCCCCACAGACTGCCAACCTCCATCTCAGAGGCTGCCTCCTGGTAAACCCAACCTGCTACAACAGACAAGGAATTCTTACTGAACAAGAGCGAAGTATGGAGGAGTAATAGAAACTGGAGATTTGAAGCAATGAAAGGGATTCCCTGAGGATACAGCTCAGAGGGCTTAAGGAAGAGGAAGAGGAGCGGGAGATGAATTTTAAAGGCTTCCACCTTTATCTTAGAGGTAAACTATCAGAGGTTTTTGACAAATGGAGTTATAGAGCAGATATTTTCAGAATACCTACAGTGTGTAGGATATATTGAAAATGAGAAAGAATAGGAGAAGGGAAAACTTTTGGGAGGTTTCTACGTTAATTCATCTTCTAGAAAGGCAATGAAGATTTAAGTTTATGGTATTGGAGTGGAGAAAACAAAGGGGATTCAAGACACACCTTTGAACTATGGAATCTAAACCAAGTTTCCCTTCAATGAAAAGGGTAACGAGGGACTTCCCTGGTGGCGCAGTGGTTAAGACTCTGCCCTCCCAATGCAGTGGGGCCGGGTTTGATACATGGTCAGGGAACTAGATCCCACATGCATGCTGCAACTAAGAGCTCGCATGCCACACTAAGGAGCCCTTGAGCCTCAACTAAGGAGCCCGCCTGCCACAATTAAGGAGCCCACGTGCCGCAACTAAGGAGCCCATCTGCCACAACTAAGACCCGGCACAACCAAATAAATAAATATTTTTAAAAAAGGATAACGAGACCTACATTACCACTGGATGTGATGAGAAGGAAGAGGGACACACAGGTAAATGCCTAGCCAGGTGTCTTGTACATAGTAAATACTTGGCAAATATTCATTCTCTCACACTCTCATTTGGTCAAAACTGTTATATCCTGAAGTAACTGGGTAGAAAAAGGCAAGGAAGAATTCCCAGTGTAACCAGGAGAGGGGTACCCAGATTGGGGAGTAAGTTTAGAGGAAAGTGTTCTTGTTTGTTTGATTGTTTTAATTTTTGAGGTAGCTACAGGATAATCACAGAGAGATGTGTCCCCTGAAGTTGGTTCCTCAATAAATAAACTCAGAAACAGGCCAGGGCTGGAGACAGAGATTTAGAATTGAGTAGCATGTGGTAGGAGTGGGAGTGCTGCATAAATCGAGAACATTCAGGGAGATAACACTCAGTGAGCAGAGGGAGGTGGTGAAGAGAGGACATGTGGGGACATCCACTTTAGGGAAAAGGAGCTCAAGAAGAAGGATGAAAAGGACTGGGCAGAGAAGTCCGGGGATAAATGGCAGGACAATTTTATAGGAACTAAGGATTACAGAGTTTCAGAAAAGAACCTTACATGCCAAATGTTACATAGCAGTCAAGTGAAACTGTGGAGGGGTCCCTTGAGATCCTCCAGGGAACAACGATATAGTGAAAAACTGGGACAGTCTAAATGTTGAACTGGAATAGATGGGCTGATTCAACAATGTTACACAATTATACACCGGTACAATGATAGAGATGTATATTTATTTACATAGACACAGAAGAATGTCCAGAATACATTTGCTAAGTAAAAAACAAACAAACAACAAAAAACCAGGCTGTATCCATTACGATCATGGGTATTATGGAAAGAGTATATATATATACTCTTTCCATAATGAATAGATGTGGCTAATAAAATCTTCTGAAATCAGTGTAATAGGGTTGTTGTGAGAAACTATGAGACTTCAAAGTAGCTCGCAGTATAGGAATAGAGCTTGAAGGGGAAGCAAGGTGAAGAAAAGGGCCCTCTGTTTGCGTACTTAATTTTGTGTATATACATACGTACACCCATATACATGAATGTAAACGGAACCATATAACCTCAAGAATCTAGATTTCTCAGTGACTGAATAGTTTTTTAGATGTTATAAAAATAATTACCAATCTTTTATAATACTAATGCAATCATGAAGCTGGAGTAATTGGCATTAAAAAAAAACCCTAGAAATTCCTAGTTTTGTTGATTTTTATTCTTTTATTATAGGTAGAACACAGCTTTACACTGCATTGGTATTAGCATTTTTGTTTTTTAATTTTATTTATTTATTTATTTTTGGCTGTGTTGGGTCTTCGCTTCTGTGCTAGGGCTTTTCTCTAGTTGCGGCAAGTGGGGGCCACTCTTCATCGCGGTGCGCGGGCCTCTCACCATCGTGGCCTCTCTTGTTGCGGAGCACAGGCTTCAGACATGCAGGCTCAGTAATTGTGACTCACGGGCCTAGTTGCTCCGCGGCATGTGGGATCTTCCCAGACCAGGGCTCGAACCCGTGTCCCCTGCATTGGCAGGCAGATTCTCAACCACTGCGCCACCAGGGAAGCCTGGTATTAGCATTTTTAATAGATAATTTTCAAGCTATTTTAAAGAAAAGTGAAAAACCTATAGCACAGAGCCAATCTTTGTCGTTCACAGAAGGAAGCAATGAATCCACTGAAATTAACAGCACAGTCCGTAGCCGCCAGTGCCCACCTGTACCTCCTGCAGCATTTCCTGCTGTAACGTGACTTATAAACGCCTCTTTCACCCCGTGAATCCTGTTTCTCAATGAAGACGGCAATGTGACCAAGATCGAAGTTTGCAACTTCAAATGCTCTTTAAATCAAATACAATAAAGAAAGTCCAGACACCTTTTCTTCTGGCGAGAAAGACTAACTCCCACTTCCACTCTCACCTCAACTGTGTAACTCAAGAGAGCAAGAGGCAACTTTCCTTGGACTCTTCAAATAAACTCTCTTTAGGGATCAGGCTACGCACAAGAAAATAGCTCAGCAGGAATTTTAAAAAAGAGAGAGAGAGAGAGAGAAAGTGAGAAACTAGAGATAAAAGCAGGAAAGACCCTCAGCAAAACATGACCAGCACCATCATGTAACACATGCACTGTCAAACGTTAGTTATTTGAATGGATTCAGGGGCAAGGAGTCAATTTGGAAAGTAGAGATCTGGCAGGAATGGTTTTAAGAAGAAGAATACACATGTGTGTTGGATGGATGGACACATGACCTAGTTTTGGATAATGAAGCTAAGAATGGTTTACAATTTGTGCGAGTCTGTTTCCAGCTAGTCTGAGAGGCAATCTGAAACTGTGTTATCAATTAGGGACCCATTGATGGATTATATACAGTCTAAGGCTGGACATCTTACAGATGTAAATATCAGACATGTGATAGCCTACGAAGCACATTAATTCTGCTCTGAAAAGGGGCATGAGCTGGAGAGGAGGGAAAGGGGGAGCTCTGAGGTCACCCTCCACCATCTCCCACTCCTCTCGTATTACAAATGACTGCTCAAGAATGTGGACTTTGGGATGCAGCCACTGCCTGGTAGAATGTCACAAAACTTCAAATACAAGCAAGTCAGTTCTCAGATACCTGAATATTGCCAAAAATGGCTTGTAAATCTAGCTATGTCAACTGTGCCGAGAACAACTCTTATCAGGTAGGACGTTAGACTTGAGACGTGCTCTTGGAAACAGCAAAACTCAAGATCTGAGCTTTAACTACATACCTCTGCCCTCATCATCCTCTTCCTCCCCACCTCTCCCTTGACAAATAAAGACTGTAATAAAATAGCATATTGTTGGGATTCCCAATTATTTGCGCAGCTGAGTTCTACCCTAAACCTCTGTCACAATAGAGAACTCTTAGTATAACTACCAGGTCTTCAGTGCTTCCCCGTCCCCGTCCCACCCCCACCACTGGCCTCACTCTCAGCTGATGGTTTTGCTTCCTACTTCTCTGAGAGAACGCAGTCACTACGAAGGGCATGTCCCCAAGTTCCCGACATCACGTCAGTCGTTACGGGCATCTCCACATGCCCTCTCTTTCTTCCCTCCTCTCATTAAGAATGAATGCCCTGTGCTTCTACATCCTCTACTTGGAATCCCACCATCTCTTGCCTAATCAAGGAAAAGACTACAGCAATTGTCTCTTTTCACTCCTCACTTTTCTCTACTGGATCCTTCCCTTTGGCATATGACCTTGCCATAATTTCTCTCAATTTAAAAATATTCTCTTGGGGCTTCCCTGGTGGCGCAGTGGTTAAGAATCCACCTGCTAATGCAGGGGACACACGATCAAGCCCTGGTCCGGGAAGATCCCACGTGCTGCAGAGCAACTAAGTGCGTGCACCACAACTACTGAGCCTGTGCTCTAGAGCCCGCAAGCCACGACTACTGAGCCCGCGCGCCTAGAGCCCGTGTTCCTCACCAAGAGAAGCCACCGCAGTGAGAAGCCCACGCACCGCAACAAAGAGTAGTCCCCGCTCGCCACAACTAGAGAAAGCCCGTGCACAGCAATGAAGACCCAACGCGGCCAAAAATAAATAAACAAACAAATAAATAAATAAATTTGTTTATTTATTTAAAAAAAATAAAAATATTCTCTTGACTCCATGTGGCCCTCCAGCTTCCCTTTCAGCAGACCTTTGGAGTTCATGTACTTACTGTCTCCATCTCCTTTCCTGCATTCTTAAGAGCTTGAACTAATAAGTATTAGCCTTTCATTCTATTCTACTGTCCCACCAAACAAACCTCGTCAAGTTCACCAATAACCTCTATATTGCTAAATTCAATGGTCAGTTTTCTTAGCCCTCGTCTTAGTGGGCCAACTTAGCACAGCTGATCTCTCCCTCCTTCTTGAAACACTTTCGTCATTTGGCCTCAGGGAGATGGCTCTCCTGTTTCTCCCACTAGACTGACTGCCATCTCAGATTTTGCGACTGCTTCCTTCTCGTGTCAGTGACCTCTAAGTGGTAAAGTGTCCCAAGACTCAGTCCCTGGACCTCTTCTCTTTTTTATTCATAGCCACTTGCTATATGATCTTATTGAGTCTCATGATTTAAGTACTACCTATACACGATGAATCTCATTTATAAATCTCCAGTCTAGTCCATTCTGTGGACTCTAGACTTGTATATCCCACTGTCTATGAGACATTTTCGCTTAGATAACTAACTTAACTTTTCTAAAACTGAAAAGTTGATTCCATGCATCCCACACAAACCTGCTCTTCCTCCACTTCCCCATGACAATCAATGGCAACTCTGTCCTTCTTGTTGATAAGGTCGGATATCTTGGAAGTCCTTCCCGACTCTTCTCTTATTCTCACACACCCTATGCTGGGCACAGCTGAGGCAAAGAGGGCAAGTACTGAATCTGACAGTCAAAAGACTCAAGTTCCAGCTCTGTGCCCTGTTCCAGCTTTGGAATCTCCCATAATTCATTTTCTCCACCCATTCCAGGTCCTTCTCTACTCTCTTCAATTATTTTTTATGAAAAATATTTTCACTGAGCTTCCTTTCTAATAGTAAATAACCCCCACCTGCTCCAGAAGGTCTCAAGATTCTCTGACCAATTTTTTAAAAAATGACTGAATTCATTATATATTGGTCTAGGCGATAAGTGCCTGGCAGATTTAGGTCAGGTCATTTAGATAGCAGCTATAGTTTTATTATCCTTAAGCAATATAAAGCTTACAGTTCTTTCTTTCCAGACCTAATAGATTACCTGGTTTGTGTATACAATGCCCAAAGGCTACAATTCTTCCCCTGAACCAATACTGGTTGGGCCTCTCAAAGTAAATATTCTGGCCCTCTGGCTTTTCTCTTGGCTTTTACATGTCTCCAGGAGGCCTGGAATCTGGGAAATACAGTTCTTCATGTTTAAGGGTTAAATCCTTTATCTCTCTAGTAATGAGGTAAGTCTTAGGACCCTCCTGAGCCTCAGATTATTCCTTGGTAAAATTCTAGGATTGAGGCTGGTGATTTCTAAAGGCACTTCAGCTTTTAAAAGGTGAAGCCTTTAGGTTCTGAGGCCCATCACTCAACAAGTGTACATAACAAGACAAACAGAGTGAGAAATGTAGACTGGAACTCCAGGGCAAGAAAGCAGAGACACGGTGTCACTTTGAAGCTATATATAACCATGTGTACAGGTGCCTTAGTAGTTATTACTACTGCATATGACTGGGTTCTAAAAAGACCAGGAAGAAAGTTCAACCTCAACATACAGTCAGTTGTCCATATCCACAGATGCGAAACTCGCAGATACTAAGCGCCAACTGTAATCATTATAGCTCACCATTTTATATAAGGGACTTGAGCATCTGTAGATTTTGGTATCCTTGGGGGCTCCTTGGAACCAAGTGCCTGCAGATACTGAGGGACGACTGTATAGCATCATGGCACTGTTCAGTAGCAGAAAAGCTCCTTCATCATTCTTCAATCCCACCTCCCAAATTAAATATTATAGATAGGGAATACAAATGAATTCAACACTTCCTAAGTGCAGAGACAAATGGGTCTCTAAAGTAACCTTTAAAATAACAAATGCAAAACTGCTAACAAATGAGATAATGGATTAAAGAATCTAGCAAATCACACGGCATACTCCGCATACATAGATGTGTAGTAAATGCTCAATACACGTCCACTCGATTTTCTTCTTCCTTTCCTTCTTTTGAGTGTCAACTTGCTAGAAAGAAATACCTAATTTTAAGTACATATTTTTCCTTCAAAACTTAAAGAAAGTGGCTAAAGCAATAAGTTTGTTCAACTTGAATGTGGTAGACTATAGCTCACCTTTACAAAACCAAGAGATTACTGACCTGAATTTAAGTCTCGTCCTGGATTGAAGGCACGGCTATTAACAGTAGTAGACAGTCGATCACAACTAATTGTTCTAGATACATTGGTATTAAAGTTCCCATCAAATCTGAAACAATAGAAGAGAATTAGCAGTATTTATTTGGTGGTTATTCAATCCAGAAAACTAACCAACAAAAGTAATGCTTCATACTGTGTACAAAATAGGTCAGCTCATAAACAGTAAAACTGCAATTTAAGTATTTTTTTAAAAATCACTTCAGAGCAGTGTGGGTGAAACCAACATCTGCATCTAGAAGGTTTTAGAAATCAAGATCAATTCTAAGGAGATTAAAAAAAAAAATCCTTCAAGCCAACTTTTCCCCCAATGAACTTGATTCAGGTACTATTGATAAAATCATACAGAAAATAGATTTGACAAAATTCAGACTAGAATGAAAAAAATTCAGACTTGAGCTCTGATGTGATATGTGAAACAATTCTTTTTTTTTTTTAATTTTTATTTATTATTTATTTATTATGTTTATTTTTGGCTGTGTTGGGTCTTCGTTTCTGTGTGAGGGCTTTCTCCAGTTGCGGCGAGTGGGAGCCACTCTTCATCGCGGTGCGCGGGCCTCTCACTATCGCGGCCTCTCTTGCTGCGGAGCAGAGGCTCCAGACGCTCAGGCTCAGTAGTTGTGGCTCACGGGCCCAGTTGCTCCGCGGCATGTGGGATCCTCCCAGACCAGGGCTCGAACCCGTGTCCCCTGCATTGGCAGGCAGACTTTCAACCACTGCGCCACCAGGGAAGCCCTGAAATAATTCTTTAAATTATCCTGTCTGAAAACCAATGACCAAGAACAAAAATAGACAGTAGTGAAGGAGAAAGAATGGCTGTGGAGTAGGAAAGATCTAGATTTGAATCCTTGCTCTGTCACTATTAAATGTGTGAATTTGCACAAATTGTGCGATTTGTCTGAGTCCCAGGTTTCCTATCTGAAGAAAAAAAAGAAATAATAAAACATTTTCCAAAGCTGTCAAAAAGATTGTAAATAATGTACCACAGTTCCTCTCATGATAAATGACACAGAGCTTGCACCTTCCAGGTTGTAATATAGATGAGGCCAAGGTCTTTCTTGATTTCCAGTGGGAGTGCAATGCTGGTACTAGAGCTAGAACAATGCTAGTACTCTGGCTAGTAGCTGATCAATAAACACTAGTGTAATCAGTGACTCATTTGCCAGGGCAAACAACAATCTACAAGAAAATAATAGGAAAATGTACCGACTCATTTATATATAGTCACTAAGACTATTTTTTTTAATTTATTTATTTTTGTCTGTGTTGGGTCTTCGTTTCTGTGCAAGGGCTCTCTCCAGTTGCGGCGAGCGGGGGCCACTTCTCATCGCGGTGCGCGGGCCTCTCACTGTCGCGGCCCCTCCCGTTGCGGAGCACAGGCTCCAGACGCGCAGGCTCAGTAGTTGTGGCTCACGGGCCTAGTCGCTCCGCGGCATGTGGGATCTTCCCGGACCAGGGCTCGAACCCGTGTCCCCTGCATTGGCAGGCGGATTCCCAACCACTGCGCCACCAGGGAAGCCCACTAAGACTATTTTTATGTGAATTTAATCCAGAAGTAACGAAAGAGAAAAATCTTGAGCCTCTAAATAAGCTATTTGGGATTTCAGATACTGAGAAGATTCATTAAGTTTCTAAGAGTTACCTGCAAATAAACGCAATCTGAAGTTAGATTTTTAAAAACTTGTGTTAAAATGTGTATCTTAGATGATAAATGTCATTAATGAAATTCCATTAACGCAGGTAGGGAAGCTCTATAACCCTGGAGAAACACTCCTAAAACTCAAGGTCCACGTGATTATTCACATGAATATTGATTTTCTGGATCTTATATAAGAACTACTAAAATGAACTGATTGCATAAGCAAAGGGGCTAGGTATTCAAAGGATGTGCTGGGTCCCAAAGCAAAAGTTCAACAGTTTTGTTTTGATACGTATCATCTCAAAGGAGGTGGCGTTTTAAGAGATTTGAAGAGACTCTTTAGTCCAGCCTCTAACCCAGTACACAATTATATCAACATTGTCAACTGTGCTTCCAAGGACACAGTTGCTTCACCAGCGGGGTCACTCTTCCTTGGACCTGGTCCAGTTTGTCTAGATGAGAAGACCGCTGCCTCAAAAGCCACAGATGGAGAGAAAAGAGGAGATTAATACATCAGCAGTTGCCGGTGTGCATAAGCAACATAATCTCACTGTCCCTCTCTTGTTTTAGCATTTAACATCTGTGAAGCAAGAGTAGCATTAGACAAGGAACTCACTTGCCCTCCATGTGCTAGACAGCCACATTAAACCTATTCCATCACATACGTTTTAATAAAAGACAGATAATATTTAGGCTTTGTGGGCTACAAGGTCTCTGTCACAGCTACTCAACTCTGCCATTGTGGTGTGAAAGCAACCAAAGAGAATTCACAGAAGAACAAGTGTGGCTGTGTTCCAGTAAAACTCAATTTTCAAAAATAGGTGGTGTGCCAGACTGGTTTCACCACCCCTGATCTAGACCAGGGCAGTCCTAGAGAATTCTCTGAGATGATGAAAAGGTGTTATTTTTGCACTGTCCAATATGGCAGCCACATGTGGCTACCGAGCATTTGAAATGTGCTAATAATGTAACAGAGATTAAATTTCCAATTTTGTTTAATCTTAATTTAAATGTAAACAGTCACCGAATAGTGGCCACCATATTGGACAATGCAAGTCTAGAAAGTTCTCCTGATTATCTGCCTAATTATCCTCCAAGTTTTTGTTCACTTATCACTTCTCCAGAAAGGTCTATTCTGATTGTGGGTGACTTCCTAGTCTATGTCAAGTGTCTCCATCTTCTCTCAAAGCAAGTGTCATAATTTTTAATTTATGGCTCCATTTGCATATGTTTTTTAAAATAAATTTATTTATTTGTTTATTTATTTTTGGCTGCATTGGGTCTTCGTTGCTGCACGCGGGCTTTCTCTAGTTGCAGTGAGCAGGGGCCGCTATTCTTTGCGGTGCGCGGGCTTCTCATTGCGGTGGCTTCTCTTGTTGCAGAGCACGGGCTCTAGGCATGTGGGCTTCAGTAGTTGTGGCTCGCAGGCCCAGTAGTTGTGGCTCACAGGCTCTAGAGAGCAGGCTCAATAAGTGTGGTGCACGGGCTTAGTTGCTCTGCGGCATGTGAGATCTTCCTGGACCAGGGCTTGAACCCATGTCCCCTGCACTAGCAGGCAGATTCTTAACCACTGTGCCACCAGGGAAGTCCCTGTGTGTGTTTTTAATGGGTGGATTTTTATAGATCAGGTTATATGAACAGACAAGAGCCCCTTGAGAGCAGACCCCACGTCTTGTTGGTTTTATTCACCACTGTGCATACATAACACTTAGCATTGTTCTTGTCAAAAGCAGGCACTCATATTAACTGATCTTCTACGAACATCCATCGTGCCAGTGCTTAGCCCTATTCTGGGCTTCCTCAGAAGCCTCCAGAGGTCCAACAAGTGAGGATCATGACTCAGATAAATGGTTCGTAATTACTGAAAGTCTAGCCATATCAGAATCACCTGGAAGCATGTTGGAATGCAGATTCCTGGGATCTACCCTAGAAGAGTTTGATTTAGTGAGTCTGGGGTGGGGCCCTGGAATCTGACTTTGACAGTCTCTCCAGGGATGAGAAGCCCTCCAATCCTGTCATGCAGATTCCTTTAGAAATAAGGCAGTAGAATGGCTTTCCACGTGAGCACAGGTACTTCTCTGTATGCCTCAAAGAGACCAAGGACAGAGGATCTTTCAATTTGAATCAAGAGAGCAGAGTAATTCTTAGGTATGCCTGAAACTCACATCTGGACTTTGCAGTACAAATTACAAACTTTTTTTAGACCTACCTATCTCACAGTTGAGGAAAGTGACACCAAGGAACACATAGCAAATCAGGGACCCAAGAGAGACTTGACCTTATCATCCAGCTCTCTGTCCAAGGATGAGCCACACACCACACTGCTTCATTTAAGTGACAAATAAGGAAGAACTTGTTAAAGGGGACAGGCAACTCAAGAGAGTTACTGACAACTTGTCCCAGAAGAAGTGTAAGCTCGAAGAGAGCCCCGCTCTCCCTGGGTGGAGGCTCCACGGCCAGGACCTGGGCCATCAGCCCTTCCCCTGGAAGAAGGCTGACGTCCAGCACCGAGCACATAGAGACTCCCCAGGCTGTTGTGAAATGAGAGTTCGCTCCTGGGACCAGAGAGACCAGGGAACTATTTTATAGGTTGTTTTTCTTTTTGTACTGCATTGTTATAAAAACATTTTTATAACAATAAAACTGAAAGTAACCCATTAACAAGAGTAGGTGCTCAGTAAGCATTTGTCAGTCATAAAAAGGTTTCACAATATAGTGCTGGTCATCAATTATCTGCCCAACCTTCTCTTCCCACTGTCTCCCAACCTATAGCTCTAACCAGACCAGTCCCTCCATACATGTGTTTTCTGTTGGGTCCGAACTGTGATACTCTCTGGTGTTCACTGTGCCCATTCGACAAAGCCCCCAGCTCTTCTCATCTTCCTTCCAGGAAGTCCTCTTGTCAGCCCCAGCCTGTGAGGAGCCCTCTCTCCTCTAAACTGACTAGTGCCACTCTGCATCTTAATTCATGCTTGTGTGTCTTTTCCCTAATTTTTTAATATTGTTTTGTAATCAGGCTTAGCATAATGTCAATGCAGTTGATGTATGACAGATACAGACTGCTTGGTTTTAGATTCTGCTTATATCAGCAAAATACTAAATCAATAAAAATTCTAACATAAGATTTATTACAAATAATGAGAAAATTATCTTACTTATTTTGCCTTCCCCATATACTAAATAAAGGTGAAGTGAGGGGAGATGCCAAGATATTTTGTTATGGAAGCCTTATTGTCTAGACCCTACCAGGTAGCACTTGAACTCCCAATTCTCTCTAAAACCTTGAGAAGTCTTAGTTCTGCCAATGGATTGTAAGTTCCTTGAGGATTTATATTTCTCTCTCAGGTTTAGTGCATTCCTGGGAATGTATAGTTCTCCATAAGTTTTCTTATTGGCGGCTGACTAACGTGGAAGGGCAGAGAACTAAGTCACTGGAAAGCTCTGGATATTTTATTAAATCATATTCATTGAACATCTACGATGAACAAGGAACTGCCACCCCGGCAGAGCATGGTCAGGAGCATGGCCTCAGAGGTACACAGACCTGGATTGGAGTTTGGGTTTAAATTGCTTATTGCTGTCTAACTCTTGAGTAGAACTTACATTTTCTAAGCCTCCATTTTTCTCATCTACAATATGGTGATAAAAACAGTACCTACTTCATAATCAGGAAACGGCTTGTAAGAGCCTAGTACCTAGTAAACATTTAAGAAATAATAATAACTAGTGATGGATGTATTAGTAATGATAACAGTTAACAGCTACTGTGTTGTATACATATATATATTATATCAAGAATATTCCAAGTGTTTTACATGGATCAACTCGTCTAATCTTCACAAGCCCAAGGGAAATATTATTATTATCTCCATTTGAAGACCAAGAAACTGAGGCACAGAACTATTAAATTAAGAAGCTCAAGATTCATAGCTGGGAAGTAACAGAATCTAGATTTGAACATATATTCAAGCTCTCATTCATAATGAATACATTATACTGTATCTCAATAAATCAATCAATAAATCATCATTAACATTATCTAACAGCTGAAGTAGAATTCAATTCTCTCAAAGGAAAGGATTAATCTGAAAGCTTGTGGGGCTTAGGGGAAATCTTTGCTTTTTACTTAATAGGAAATGACAGTAGCTAAGCATAAGGCCTCACAATGGATAGCTACAGAGAAAGAACTCTAGGGACAAAGATGAGGATGCAAAGGAAGATGAATTAGGTATTAAAGGCAGGTGTTCTCTATTAATTGTAGATAACTTAAATTTTTAAAATGTTTACTACTGGCATAGCTTTAGAATTGGCCATTTTGGGGTTACTTTTTATTATTTCACTCCAGAAAAGCCTCAAGCTCCCTTCCCATTCACCACTAAAATCTGAGAGGTTTCAGGGCAGCAGTGGTAGCTAGAAGTTCCACGTGAACAGAATAGCGAGCATGTCCATTCGCTGCATGGAGAAGAGATGCAGCAGACCTGGGGCCAGCTCATAGCAATTTTCTCCTTTTCCTGGTACCAACTTTCTCCTCTGAGAGAAAGACCCTGGCATTCTGGTAATCTGACCACCTTAAACAAATGGCTTATGTACAAGAAAGATAAGATAGAACTAAGACCAAGAAAGAGGAAATTTCACCAAATTCTGAGAAATTCTCACGTGGGACAACGAATTCCAGGTGCTGAATAACATAACGGACAACAGACACAACTTAAGCTTTACTGTAAATGTGAGCGAGGCGTAAAACTGAAACACGGCTCAGGGAAGCGCCAGCTGATGTGGTGCAAACACACAGCCTTCCAGAGATCAAACCTGATCCAAAAATAACACGTAAAATACCTGAAGACGTTATTTTTCTGAAGGAATCCACAGAACAACCCTGATGTTTGAGAATTAAATAACCACTTTGCAGGAGAACCTCAGCCAGAGGGCAATCTGACCTATTGTCTAGCTGGCTCACAGACCTTTGGATTCTGAAAGTTTACTAGCAAAGAATGAAACAGATTGTTACCTTGTTTCAAGAACTGGATTTAATCCTTGCTTCCTGGGTAATCCCCACATAGTGAATACTGGTGGTTTTAAATTAATTTATTCCTATTAAGTCCCCACATTCTGATATTGAAAGGATTCAGGGACATGACAATCATTCTCCTTCCTCCTGCTTCTTGCTCCATGGAGTTCTTTAAGTGGCAACAGTCTCAATGTCTTGAGTTCCCCCGCATGTGGGGAGCACCCACTCCCCAACTGAGTTAACATGAAATGCCGAGAAATAAACCTCCCTCTGCTTCTATGGCTGCCGACACTGCTGATGTGCAGGCAGGTAAGGAAGCAGGTGTCAACAGGGGGCTTAAGAGATACAGGAGCACGGTGTGTCCACTGGTGAGTCCGCTGGGAGAAGTAATTACGTGAGCAAAACCTCTGTGGTTATCTCTCCACCTTCTACTCACTCACACTCAGTAATGCTTGTTTCTCTTCTGGACTCCAAACACAGCAGTAAAACTCGCTTAGCCATCCTCCAGGCACCAGACGAACAGTTGCTTTGCCGAAGACAGGAGCGCATTTATGCCCATGGGCCTTTTAGAAAAATGATTTCTAAAAAGAAACGTGCTATTTACCCTGATTTGGAGACTGAGAAATGTGAAGCTCGTGCTTATAATCCATTTTAAAAAGATGTCAGTTACTCTTAAGGGTTACCTAAGAGATTTTTCACTGAGAAATATATTAGCTGCCAGTCACATTTATAAAACTTCAGGTTTATGGAAGGGTCAAGAACTGGTAAAATTATAGATCTTCCTATAAAATAAGCAGGCAATTCAACTTATCTTTATATCTGTCCTTTAAAAAAGTAATAAGAGAACAATCCTACATAAATCTCCTGTAGACTCTCACTCTAAAAAGGGGAGATAGTGGATTATAACTGCTTTCTGTATTCATTTTCGTAAGATAAAACCAGTGCCTGAAAATTAGTTTCAAGAGAAATAACTCCATCTTTCCTACCCCTTCAAGTTAAAAAAAGAAAAAACTTCCTTCTGGATTTACTTTCATGAACAACTGATCGAAACTTCATCCCGAGGGAGAAAACAGAACTGTGACTCCCACTTTGATCTCTTCCCCATGGAGAAATTCACTCCCTGCCTGGCTTGCAAGATGTTCATTTGATTGACGTTTGCTCTGATGTGCAAACTGCTTTGAACTTCAGACATTTAATTCCCATCAGGCTGCAGTCATTTTTATTCTCCTTCAACAGGATTTACAAGCAGGAGATCAGCAAATGTAGAAGGTAAAATAAATTTGCAGAAGCTTTGAATCTCACATCAAAACAGTGTTCAAGTGAGTTCCAATTGGATTTCATTCAGCCTCGATTCACAGTGTAAATCAACTTTTCAGTGGAGTCCCAGTTTAGAAAGAAAAAGATATAAAGGAGAGAGACACATACACCAGTTGGGGTTTACTTCCTGAAATCTCTTTCTTGGTCTTTGTTTAAATTTCCTTTGGAAGGTGATTTGCCAGGCAAATCACTTAAAACCCCGGGTTTTCCTCAACATTTGCAGCGAAGCTGCTCAATTTATCACATAGCACACAAAAACCACACCCACAGTGTGGGTTCCAGGGGTGCTGGTGAAATGCGGTATTATTCATGGGCACATTTTAAAGGTAATAATTTAAAAAGCAAATCCCTGTGGATATCTCAGAAGAGCAAGGCTTACAGTAATAGTTGAGTCCATAAATAAAGCCAATATGATGACACCTAACGGAGTAGGGGATATTTTTTACTTGTCTATTGTTTTTAATCACTGCTAGAGATAGGTGCAAAAGGTTTAAAAAAAAAAAAACACCAAAACACCACATATACACACCATTTCTTGGGGAAGCAAAATCTGGTATCAGATCAGAAGCTGGTGTGGAACAAATGCTGTGAGACTTCAGGTGGAGCTCCCAGTACAAGGCAGTCCCTTGCTGCTGGTGTCACTGAACTACCAAGTTCCATTCTAAGAGCAGCACACATTTTTCTGGGAAGCAAAGAAGGCAAGACCCCTCGACCAGTAGCTCCAGGAGCCTTTAAAAGGAGACCTGGACACCAAAAAACATCCTAGTAACGGCCCAACAGTGCCTGGTTTACTCAGATATGACAGGGAGACATTTCACTTCACCTCCATTCAACCAGGTTCCTGCTCATTCTTTCTGGGAAGTGTCTGCTCTCCAAATATTTGAGCAACACCAGTTGAAAAGAATTAAACAAGAACCCCCTTATCTTCCACTTAACCACCCATGAGAATAACGTTAAGCAAAGAAAGAGCTAAGATAAAAATCAAACATCTACACTGGCAAATATTTAAACTCTGTTTGAATGGTGGGGGAAGAGGTAAGAATGGGATCACTTCAAAAAGGAACTCTCACATTTATAAAGAAAATGATACTCGACACCCAGCCCCAACTGAGTTTACTTATTCAAACACCTAAATTAATGGGCAAACTGAAAAGCTGTCAAATAATGTGTAATCATGTTCCAAGAAATGGTTTTTCCTTCCATCTCTGCAGAGATGGGAGAGATAAGTCACATTCTTTCTGTTCTTATCAGTAATAAGGATTAAATCTTCAGGGTTCATCAACCCAGCCAGAGTGGAAACAAGGCTGGTTTCAAATGCCCTTGGAAGGTAAGGCTTTAGAGCAATCAAGTGTCTCCCTCTCTGTGAGAGTCTAAGTGTCATACAAACCAGCCATATTTCTTTTTTACCATTCTCACTGCCCCCCTCCCCGCCCCCCCTGCCCAAAGCAGATCCCTGGGAGAAGACCCTGCTGTAATCTGGTTTTTGCTTCTAGATTCCATTTAACCTGCCTTCTCACACAAGCTTGGAAAATTGCACAGGTGTGACATCTGGGGGAATTGGAAGTGGATCCACAACCACATTAAACATTTATCCTTTAACTTCCTTGTCACCAGGTTGGGACAGCGATGCCTGAAGAAGAAGAAAGAAAGGTATCTGAAAAAACAAGAGAAAACGGGCAGGTGGACAGAGGCCGGGTGGGATCCACAGGGTCCCTTTGTGCCGTTCTGTAGCCCCCTGTCCATCTTACCACTTGACCTCTAACAAGGACTTCACACACTTCACAGTTATTTATTTATATACTTTCTCCCTTGCTAGGAAGATGCAAAGAGAGAGATCCTTTCCCATGTTTATCCCTAGACCCTAGCCCAGAGTCTGCCTGTGAAGAGTAAAATTTTAGCAAATGCTGAATGACAAAATGCAGAAAACCGAAGAGGCTGAGGCTTGCCAGGACTGGAGACCAGAGCTTGTAAATTCGTGTGTTTTTTTCCTGCGCATACACTGGGTACTTAGTAAATAGCAGACAACTGTGAGTGGTATGACACAGACATCAAAGAGAAGCACTAAGAACCTCAGTTAGCAGATGACCTTGGACATGAACCGGTTCATTCAATCTCTCAGGCACATTCGTGAAGGAGAGAGACAAGGCCTATCCAAATCTCCCTGTTCTGTAGAAGGAACATGAAACGTAAGATGTGGAATACTTATGGTTAATGTGTCCTCAAAAGGAATTACTGACCCAATATTCAAAAGTTAATAAAGCTACGAGTCTGAAGATAGCTGGGTCCATCCTCATGCCAGACCAGTCGAGTCTCCAAGAAAGATAATAGACATGGGATTTTTAAATCTTGACCTTCTTTGGAACACTTTGATATTTTTGCACAATAAAACACATGAAAACCTCAAGGGAAGTCCTCTGCTATAATAGGGTCTATTTCTTAAAGCTGGCAAAGAATACTCGGTAGTTTCTTTTAGAGACTAGCTAGCTAGATAGGGAGCAAGCAAGAAGGAAAACCGCAAGACCACTGCTCCCTAAAAATCCATAAAAGGCCACTGGTGAAAATCAGTATGCTAAGCAGTGTGGCAGGTCTCCTGTCCTTCCTTCAGGGAAGGTCACACAAGAAAAATCTAGAAAGCAGGATTGTCAGCAGACCCAAATGCATATGTTTTCTGCTATGAGGGTGCTCATCAATACACCTAAAGATATATTTATATCTTTATAAATATCACACACACACACACACACACAGAAATGACACAGACTACTGCAGTAACGTGGTTTTAAGACTGAGAGACAAACTAACCAGACTGTGGGAGCTTTATATTCAGCCAATTTAGAAACTTCGGAGGGTCATACAATAGCCTCAAGTGAAATTCTAAGAAGGAATACATAGTTCAGCATTTCAATTGGCAGATAAGCCATTCCGATTTTACCACTGGTCAAAATATTTTACCATTAAAAGAAAAAATGATTTGGAATCAGGAAACCTGGGTTCCACACCCAGCTCCCCTGAGTCCTGACACAATCTCTCTGAGCCTACTTCCTCATCTGCAAAATGCAGGAGGAGGGGGATTGTACCCAACAGGCCTGAGAAGATCATAGGAAGGAGGTAATGGAAGTAAAATAATGTTTACAGAAGAAAGTATTTTACTGAAGCATAAACATATGTAACTCTTTTACATAAGTTAGATATTGCAACTGAGTAGGCGTTCTGAAATGTAAGGTGTTCTACAAAATCTTTGTTGAATTTTGAGCTCAACGCAAGTCCTTCTGGTACCTGTATCTGTAACATTTCGCCTGCCTGCAGGTAATAATAATTTTTAAGTGGACTGAAGATGAAATTGTGCGATAAGGCAGGGAGAACACTTGAAAGACTGAGATTCACCTTTCAGTACTGTGAGGGCAAAAACACAAAACACATCTTCCTGTGGAAGGAACAGGACCTGCGATAAAATTAAACTCAGTGGTCAAGAGCCACGCTTGTCACTTTATTTGACCTTGTGTTACCCAAAGAAAAATAGAACAAGAGTCATTAGTGCAAAAGCACCTGGTTAAGTCACAGTGCTTTATTTCTCATAAGAACAGTAATAATAAGAAATAAAATGTATATAGGGTTAAACAATTTTTATCATTTTTTTCATGTGCACCACCTTGAAATAGGGCTGGAAAAAATAGGATTTGCCCACATGTGGGTCAGCTGTTATGCCTAGGAACATCATTTTATACAAAACTCAAGTGTGCATCAGCACAGCATTAAAACTATACCTTTCCACTATGCCCTCTCTCCTGAACTGCCATGCATATAACATAGTTGGGGGGTGAAAACATCTGTGGGATGAAAATAAAGTGATGCTACAGGCTAAAAACTCAACTGCTTGCCAAACACCTCTTAAGAATGATCCACATGCGACTTAAATTCAAAATCAGCATGTTCATACTGAATTCACCTTCCTCTTAAATATCTTTTGCTCTTATTTTCATTGTTAGTTAATAATTCCCCTCCTCTGAGATGTTCAATTTAAAATTTAGAATCATCTTTTAAAATCTTCCTCCCCACCCAGATCTCCAATAAAACCTAGTTGGCAGAATCTATATATTCTATATTCCCTGTCTATGGGTAATATTCTACGTAACCCATCACCACCCAGGACATCTTTTGTTTTCCTACAATCCTTCCTTGAGGTGTCCTTACTTTTCTCCTAGATTATTAGGGTGGCCCAGCTTGACAAACAACTTGTCTCTTCACCACAATTTATCCTTCACTTGCCAACGAATTCATTTACCCAAATCTCAGACCTGACCACAGTCTTTCTTTGCTTTAAAACCTACTGTTTACAGAGGGAAATTTGTCCAGTCAACCAAGGATCCTGAGCCCGCCCCATACATCTCTTATCTGCCATTCCAGCTATACCTTACCCCTCACCACACTCAATGCTTTATGATGCTTGCTGTTTTCTGGTCTGAAGCATCCTTCCCCGTAGATATGTCTGCAGGAGTTCCACTCTTCAAGACCTCAACTACCACTCTTCTACCAAGCCTGAGTGCTCAGAGACCTCTGTTCATAATCACTTTTTCTTCTCAAAGAGTCTTTGGGTTTTTCATGACACTTGACACAGTCTGCTTAGTTTACTCTGCATCCTCTGAGCTCCTAAAGGTACAAACTGCTTTATTCATCTTTGTCTATCAGACAGTGTCTAGCACAATGTCTTGCACTTAACTATCTTAAACATGATACAGACAAGTTGAGTTGAAAGTGATATATACATAGATATTTGGAAATTTTGTGCTTTTAAATTCACCCTGTATAATAATCATTAGTATTGTTATAATAATTATTCATATCTATTATTATTATTGATTGAATCTAGCTAATAACTGAGATAACTAAGTCAACATCAACTTAAGTTTCCTATCAGAGCTTATCACAATGGAATAATACTCAGATGAAAACGATGACCTTCATGAATGGGCATAAAAGTACTTGAATTTCTGCCTAGAGGTAAAGTAGCTCAGTAATTCTGACGTCATCATCACTACCTGTACTCAAACTAAAGACCAAATCAGGTTTGCTACCATGCATGAACTCCTTCAGCAAATATATATTCAGGACCTGTTCAAGCAAGGTACTGAAAACAAAGTTGACAGGGTCCCTGAACTCAAGTGTAACAGGAGGAAAGATGAAAGGGCACACAGGATAGAAATATGACTTAGAACCTGATATCAACCACTCTCACAGCTATCCAGAATCAACCTCAGCCACCTTCAGTTCCTCCCTCTTCCAATACCCAACAGTGGGTGCCAACAGCCACGTTCAGTCCCCCTTCTTGTTCCTTGCCTACATAAATGAACTCAAACTAGGTCTTCTAGTAGTTACACGATGGACAAGTAAAATCCCCTTAAAGGGGATCATCATTTCATTCCGTTTCTCAAAAATTTTAAATTCTCTCATTCAAACAACCAGTATTTACTGAGTGTCTACCACGCATCAAAGACACATGGAAGCAAGAGAATTGTCCTTCATTTCATTTACAGAGCTTAAGGTCTCCTGAGTTATTCAGTCTAGAATTTGAGGTTCTCTACAATATGATATTAATCCAATTTCTCAGCTGCCTCTTCCATCACTTGCCCCAGACACAATGTACTCTTCAGTGTTCCTGGCCATTTCCTTCCATGGGGGTTTCTTTAAATTGACCTTTCTCTCCTGGAGAGCTCTCTCTCCATATCCCTATACGTTCAAATCCTTTTCCTCCTTCAAGACTCAGCTGAAATGCTTCTTCCATAAACCATTCCACAAATGTTTACTTTTTAAAGTTAATAAATAAATGAGTAATTTAACCTCTGTAGGTCTTGCTGCATAATATCATCTTTTTTTTTTTTTTTCCCTAGGTAGCTCTCGAAAAGATGAAGAAAAACTCCCTAACAAAGCTAGAATTTACAAATTTGGGCAGCAGGAAAAGTTGCCCATAATGAATCTTGAGTTGGCTCTCTGGAGTATAGTTCAAACTGCTCAGTTTACAGTTGAGGAAGCTATGGACTAAAAAGGTTAAGTGAACTTTCCAAGATCACACAGCAAAGCGGCAGAGCAGAGGCCCATCTGGTCTTGGTACTATATTCCTATGATATAATCTATATCACAACTGAATTTAAACTGAACAGGAAAGCTGTCTTTACTGCTTAAGCTGTTTCTTTTCTACCATGACAGAGACTGAACTGATTTAAAATTAAGATATTTAAAAAGAGGCTCGCCTCCTTTTAAAAATGAAAGA
This sequence comes from Balaenoptera musculus, assembly GCF_009873245.2. Classification (NCBI taxonomy): domain Eukaryota; kingdom Metazoa; phylum Chordata; class Mammalia; order Artiodactyla; family Balaenopteridae; genus Balaenoptera; species Balaenoptera musculus. The sequence goes on along the minus strand of NC_045785.1, from coordinate 55,452,852 downwards.
AAGCTCATGTTTGAGTTCAGTTTAAAAAAAAAAAAAAAAAGAAAAGGCAATCACAAACCCTGACCTGATGCTCTTTAGTCCCGAAAGAATCCTAAGGAGCCTAGTACAGGAATCTGAACATGATGAGTCAGCATGTGAATCATCAGAATTAAAAACAACTCTCTAAGTAACTTATTTCTGCCTCCTATGATGTCAATAATACTTGAAGAACTTAAAATGTGAACACAGAAATTTGCACAACATCTAAATCATACCACAAAATATACAACCAATTTACATGGATAAAGACTTACTCAAATGCCGTCACTCCTTTGCAGGCAGCTCATTAACATGGGCATTAACTTTTTTTTTTTTTTTTTTTTAAAGAGAAGCAGTCTAGGAGAACACTATAAAGTTCCAGGAATGAGAGTCTGGAATCCTCCAATCTAAACCTGAGGGTTAATAAAAATTCAACTTCAAAGGTAGGTTTTGTAGACCAATTTTCTATGCTTTCTCTAAGAGGGTGTGATGCTTAATTTTATATGTCAATTTGGCTGGGCCAGAGTGTCCAGATATTTGGTCAGAGACTATTCTGGATGTTTCTGAAAAGGGATTATTGGAATGAGATCAACATTTAAATCAGGGGACTTGTGGGTGGGCCTTACCTAGTTAGTTTAAGGCCCTAATAGAACAAAGACTGACCTCCCCAAGCAGAAGGAATTCTTCCAGCAGACTGGAACTGTAACTCTTCCTGGGTCTCCAGCCCCTGCTGGGCTACCCTGCAGATCTGGGACTTGATCTCCACAATCACGTGAGCAAATTCTTTAAAATAAATCTCTCTTCCTCTCTCTCACACACATCCTAATGATTCTGTTTCTCTGGAGAACCCTGACTAATAGAGCTATAATATGGGCTTATTCATGAGAATTGTAATCAGGAGGCTGTGTTCTTGCATCAGAACCTATGCTAGTTGCTTTGTCTGCAGCACAATACCCTCAACAGGTTGAAGGATAAGACCTGATTCCTGAAATCATATTGTTCTAGTGGGTGCCAGCTGGGGGATGCATTGAATTTGGGCTCTCAGAAAGTGAGATGAGTCCTATATGCCTTTCCTGGTGACAGTATCAATCTCAGTGGATGGCCCAACTCAAAGAGCTCCTTGTAAAATAGCAAGAATCCAATTTAACAATGGTGTCCAAAGTTTCTTCACTTTTGGGAATCAGTGAAGCTTTTTTAAGTTTCCCTTGATGGGTATGACAGAATTCTCTATAAGGCTGAAGTTTCCTAGCTTTGGGTGGCTGGCTTCGGAGAGCCTTGAAAACAAGTTGCTTACTTACTGTAGCTCCATCAGAATACTACTTTGCTCATCTCAAACCTGGCCTAGATGCCTTAATGCCAGTTCCCACCATGATTATCCAATTAACAAGCATTAATTAAGTGAGGATAACAGCACTGAATCCTACTTGGAGACACAAAAAAGAATAAAAATCTCAGTTCATCTTCCCAGTACTTCCTCCCTGGTTTAACCTCTCCATTGTTCCTGTTTCCTTAAATAAAGATATCAAAAATAAAAAATAAGAATGTTACCAGGCAGGAGCACCTACAAAAGAAATTGGGGAAGGGAGGAGAGAAATGGATTAAGAGATGTGGAAGACAAAATTATTGACTGATTTATGAAAAAGTCAAGGGTTAACAGGGACTGCTGATAAAACTATAGCTTCAGATGTGCACAGGATAACCCAATCTCTGTGGCAAGCCAGGTTTTGGGGATAGATATTCTCAGTATTATGCATAAAGTAGCTATATTTAAACCTGACAGAATGAGCATGTATGTTTAAGATGGCATATCAGGGAATGTACATGGATAAGACATTTTAAAAATTTATTAACATTATATCACATGCTAATGTGGGCCAAGCAGGTAATGAAAGTCAGGGGAATAAGCTGGGTGTAATGCGATAGGAGCTAGTGGGGACTGTGGTGAAGGGGAGAATGCAGGCTGTCTTCAAAGGGGGATGCTCGTCACAGAAGCTGACTACTGCCTAGTGGGAATGTGGACCCATCATTGTCAGATCTAATTTTAGAGAGGACAGAAATTTGGATTTTTCTTTTTCTTTTTTTTTTTTTAATTTTTGGCTGTGTTGGGTCTTCGTTGCTGCCCACAGGCTTTCTCTAGCTGTGTCGAGCGGGGGTTACTCTTCATTGAGGTGCGCGGGCTTCTCATTGCAGTGGCTTCTCTTGTTGCGGAGCACGGGCTCTAGGCACGTGGGCTTCAGTAGTTGTGGCTTGCGGGCTCTAGAGTGCAGGCTCAGTAGTTGTGGCTCACGGGCTTAGTTGCTCCACGGCGTGTGGGATCCTCCTGGACCAGGGCTCGAACCCGTGTCCCCTGAATTGGCAGGTGGATTCTTAACCACTGCACCATCAGGGAAATCCCAGAAATTTAGATTTTTAAAATGTGTAATTCCCCTAAAGTTTAAAGGTAGGCAACAGATTTTAAAACTTACAAATTTAAAAACCTTTAAAACATCTCGTGGAGCCAAGATAAACACACTTGTAGGCCAGATATAGACCACGGGCATTATTAGGTGTTTCTGCGTCTCTGCAGTCCTTGCGAGGGAGCCCAGGATCTTGTGGACCCTCACCACCTAACGCATTACAACACAAAGGGAGCTGTAAATTAAATTACACGAGTGAATAAACTCATTCTCAAAATTATGCTATTTAAAGCAATACCATTGAAAATGAGTTTGTCTTAGATTAAACCACAGCCTACTTTTTTCCACGTTAGATAATATTAATTCTTCATATCGTTCCTTCAACAAATATTGACGGAATACCTAATCACTATGCAGGACCCTGTACAAAATAATTAACTTCCAGGGCTCCTGAGTACGAAGAGTTGATTGGTCTGAGAAGCAAAGTATCAAAATCATCTGAAAAAAGTCAATTTTCTGCTGCTTTGCAGGTTCTCTCTGTTGTCATCATAGTATAACCTTCAGGGTGTATTCTGCAGAATATTCTATAATAGAATGCTTTAAAGTCCCTCTCTCTTCAGAACTGGGCATTTTATTTTTTAAAAATATGCATTATCAAGCTTTAGTGACAAAAATCAAATATGGATTATATATCAGTAAAAATAAAATTCTAGGCCTAAAATATAAAAATTAGCCATTGGTTAAAATCAGTCATAAAAATATTGGCCTAGTGCTAACTTGTCCTTAATACAGTTGGAGAAGCAAGGTCAATGGGCTACAGATACAATGTTAGTAATAAATAGCTTGAGTGCTATTGGGCCACTGTTGCATTTTTAAAAATGGTTACAGGGCCCAGATATTTAAGAATGGACAAGATCCAGATATAAGACTGGTGATCCCTTATCGCAAGTCCACTTGCTTATATTTATTATAATGGCATTATTAATGCATATGCATGTGGCCAGTTCATGGGCATAAAGGGTTTGCTTTATAGGGAATTTCCTGGAGGTCCAGTGGTTAGGGCTCCGCACTTTCACTGCTGGGTTCAATCCCTCGTCGGGGGGCCAAGATCCCACAAGCTGCGCAGCGCAGTCCGTCCGCATCCCCCCCACCCCCCCCAAAAAAAGGAGTTTGCTTTATAGGACAGTAAAATCTTACAATTCGGAGGGACTTTTCTCAACAATCTTGAGTCCATTTTTCCTTAACTTCAGTCATTACCATATCGATCATCTTCAAAACTTTGGTCACATTCCCTTAATATTTTCATTTTAATTAATGCGTTTTTAAAATTTAGGTATATTTATTTTCAAAAGAAACTTTATGTTGCTTCCGTAAGAGAAAAAACAGTATCTCTTGACATAGAGGATAACCTGTTTGTAGTCATGTCCTTACATTGTTTCTCAAGACTGGGAGTTCTTCCTTTCTGCATTTAACTCCAACATGGACTCCCTGAGATTCAAAATGGAGACTTTTTCAGAGGGATTGAAATATAAGAAAGAGGGACTGAAAATGTCCACAGTAGGATACTGCAATGGTTAAAAAATGCAGATGAAAGCGTTTTATGAGAAACTGGAAAAAGGGCAGCTAAGGATTCCTACCCTGGTTCACAGCAATAACTTACTATTAACTCTTCCCATCTTTGAATCTTCATTAAAAAGGTGAAAGAGCCTCAATTTTATAAAGTATTTGTGTTTAGCCAATGACTAGAGAAGTGTCAGCTCAGTGTTCACTCCAAAAATTCCTACACACATTCTCTGGCAAGTGAGCTTCTTGTTCAGCCAAGAAGACTCAGTCTAAGAGAAGGGTAGTTGTCACTTGCCACTTTCAGCTGCAGACGGTTGTGATCAGATCTCTCTTTAAGAGGGAACCTGTTTTTTGTCATTTGTACATCTTCTGAACACTCAGCTTTATCATCAGAACTCTTCTGGTTTTACCAGATTCACCCCAAATGGCAGTTCTTGGCTCTGTCAACTACTCCTAGTAAGGAGAGAAGATTGCATTGCAGTTCCACAGTTTCCATTCTACATTCAACACGGAAGTCCAGCCTCTAAAGGAGGAACAGCCTCTCATACTAATCTGCTTGCTCAGCATAGGTCCTGCTAGAAGTATAATTCAAGTCTCTTAGATGTTAAACTGAACTAAATGAGAAATTCCTGGAGGGCAGAAACTACATTTTATGGTTTATTATATTCACTTAAAGGTAGACCAGTAGTTTTTGTCAAATGGCTGGATGGACTGCATCTCAGACCTCAAGCCTTATCTTAGCACATTCAAAATGGAAACCACTGTCTTTACTCCAAAACATTTTGATGTAAGTCTTCCCAAACTTGAGATGTGTACATTGTGTGTATGCATGTATGGCCATTTTCACAAGTCAGCAAATTCTCTTCTACAGCATGGCTGCATCTTATGTTATCACTTTTATGAATGTGACGTAATTTCCTTAACTAATCTATTATTAGAAATTTAGGAATATTTACAATATTCTCTATTCTAAATGGCACTACAATGACTCTCTTTACAAATTTATCTTTATAAACATGTCATTATTTCCTTGTGATATTCTTCCAAATGACCAGATCAAATAAGATGCACACTTAAAAAAAAATTGAAGTACAGCTGATTCACAATATTGTGTTAGTTTCAGGTGTACAGCAAAGTACTTCAGATATATATCTTTTTTTCTGATTCTTTTCCATTATAGGTTATTACAAGATATTGAATATAGTTCCCTGTGCTTTACAGTAAATCCTTGTTGTTTATTTTATATATGGTTGTATCTGTTAATCCCATACTCCTAATTTATCTAACCCCCCACTTCCCCTTGGGTAACCATAGCTTTGTTTTCTATGTCTGTGTTTCTGTTTTGTAAATAAATTCACTTGTACTACATTTTAGATTACAGTGATATCATATAAGTGATATCATATAATGTTTGTCTTTTTCTGTCTGACGGACTTCACTTAGTATGATAATCTCTAGGTCTAGATGCACACTTCTGAAGTTCACAGAATCTTTGGTGATGCCATCCACCTGGTATAGTACTCTGCTTAGAGGAACCACGGCACCTCTCTGCTGTGTCACATTTTGCCCGAACTATTTATTATGTTCAGTATTTGGCCCCCACCCAATAATTTTTTAATTTCTTTAGAGTAGAAATTACTCTCAAGTAGAAATTCCATCCCCTTACTCATCCCCATATTCAAACCATTCCAGATTCCAACAAATAGTAATCAAACACAATTGCGAGGTACTGGGATGAAAATGGATGAGGTGTAATCCCTGCCTAGAACAGCAGGGGAGGCAGACCTACCAACAACTACATGTGATACATTCAGTTCTACACTGTAATAGAGACGGAGGAAACTTACTATGGGAACAAAGATGAGGGAGCAGTGAATTCCTCCAGGGCAAAGGTAAACAAGGAGAGGGGAAAAAAAGAGGTAACAGGAAGCTATGGAGTGAGGCAAATTATTGAGTTACTTCTTGAAACATTAATAGAAATTCACGAGGGGGGAAAATAATGGGAAGGTGACATACCAGGTAGATTTACAAGTAGACGCCAGTCAATTCAAGCTTTTTGTTTCATCTAGAGTAGTTCCACCTAGGAATTTCATGAAGATCTCCCATCTTCTGAGGCAACTTCTGCACTACTGACATTTTGCGCCAGATAATTCTTTGTTTTGCAGGGCTGTCCTGTGCATTATAGGACGTTTGCAGCATCCCTGGCCTCTCCTCACTACATGTCAGTAGCAACTGTCCCCACCTTCCAATTGTGACAACTGAAAATGTTTCCAGGCATTGCCAAATATCCCTGGGGATGAAGGGGAGTGGAAATCACCCTGGTTGAGAACCAGTGTTTTAAGCGTAATTCTAGTTCTAAGGACTTCTCCCTTACTATACTATCTTTTCTCTCAGTCAGGAAATGATTTTTTCTTTGGTTCAAAGCCCTACTGGACGCTTATTTTATTTTTAGGTTAGAGACAAACTGTCAAAAACATTAAGTTACTGATGCCCCAACTATAAAAATGATATCAGTAACGAAAAATGAAATGTTCACTATGATAGGATAGTGTGTGTATTATGGCTGATATTTGTTCAGAACATTACGATTTGCAAAATACTTTCATAGTTGATTTTACTGAATGCTCACAACATCCTGTGAAGTATCCATCATGGATCCCATTCTAGGGATGAAGACAGGCTGGGTCAAAGACATCAAATATCTGAGACCACCTGAGTATTAAGTCCTGGAGCTAAGATTCATATCTGTACAGTCTCATTCCAAATTGTATACACTTTCCATTTAGTTTAGTAAACAACTAATATGAGCTTCTCTAGGTTGCAGACAGGGTAAGCCAGACAGAAAGACTCATCTTAACATCACACAGATGGAAAAATAAAATGACTTGAGGATGCTCTGCTACCTACATAGCCCACGAAGAAGCTGTAATAAGTAAAAACTTCTTTGTGGAAGCAAAGCATCACTTAACTACCAAAAAACTATGTTGTCTCCATCCTTTGCATAGCTTCAAGCGTGCTTATTATGCAAAAAGAAGAGTGATACATACTAAATATGCTAACATTTACACTCATAATTTTTAAAGTACGTTAATTTTAGTCATTCTATTGTAAATAGCCAATTCTAAATTGGTATAATAGAGATTATTATCCACTGATAGAAAACTGTGCATACAAATAAACATTAAGTAACTAGATTATGGTCACACAGATAATTAGAGACTAAATCAAAATTAAGTTCTTTGTACCTCTAGATAAGTGTTCTTTCCCCTCCAAGCAGCTTCCAGCATCACATGACCCTACACCCCTCCAGATATAAATATCACTATGCCAATAAATAAAAACATCCTCAACCATTCTGTTTCAATATTATCTGAAGCCACATCTACCTTGGTAGTTTTAAACACACTATAAAGTATGAAGTGGGAATTTTTTCTACTCTTGTATCAAAGATAAAAAGCATTCCCTTAAATTAGGCAAATTAGCAGAATCAGTGAAACTGTCTTATTCATGACGCATTAGTTAACACATGAAAAAAATGTTTGCAATCTTCTAGACTTAGTCAACTCTGTACTCAAACAATACTTGATACTTCTGAACCTGGATTGCAGCCTGACAAAAAGGCAAGCAGGGAAGGTCCATGAGTTTCCTGGATATAGTCACACTTCTTTAAGAATTACTTGTCTATGTTAAGGTAAAGGGCTAATTTAAGACAGGAATACATTTTGCAATAAACAAACAGGTATTTTATGAATATGAATGGAAAGCCATTCAACTCCTGGTTTAAACAACAAGAAAAAATTCCAAGTCTTACTCCATCATAGAAGGTGGGATAGTACAGCAGTCTTGAATCGCAGTTAGGGGAGAGGTCAGGTGAGCCGTGTAGGATGCTTCTACGACTTGCTTGTTTCGGTTGACCACATCCAAGTAACGGTTGAACTTCTCTCGGATTTTTTTGGCTAGCTGTAGGATGAGAGTAAGCAAAATAAATCGAAAGACCAGGACAATAGCCCCTTGTACTTTTTCCTATAAGCTCATCAATTTGTGTCACAAGCTGCCTGTAGTAAACTTCAGATAAGATAAACACACACCCAAGTGTTATTTCATCGTGTAAACTGAAATAAAAATCGCAAAATGCCCAGAAGGCACAGAAGGATACTTCAACAGCAGTAAAATAATAACTGCTATCTTACAATAGATTATAATACATTAAGAACTACCCATGTGCTCAAATTCAGATAGAACAATACCGATCCACAAAATGCCTCGCTGGAGACAACAAAGTCTGTTGTTGATATTATTGTCGGCATGACAGTGGGTATTAGGAGTTACAGAGCAACAATAGTGATTGGAAGAAAAAATGCCACTATTCATGGTTCTCGATTCCCACAGATTTTTCAGGAGGAAAACACTTGAAGGAAGGGAAATGATATTCAGTATCTTCTGCTACACAACTCCAGGGGGCGCCATTCACAGCCTTCCATGTGAATGGCAAATCCCTGAAGTTGTGCAACGCAGGCATCCATACAAAACAAAATATATTGTTAGAAATAGATCTGTGTTTGGTCTGTTACACCTTTAACACGGACAAATGTCTTTCTTAACTGCTGTGAACAGAACACTTCATCATAATACACTTTCATATGGGGATAGCAAAAGCAAATTGCTAAGCATACTGCTTTTTTCTCCATTGTTCCCACCACATATCACAGCTTAATTAGAGATCTCTAAGGAAAACAGTGTTGTTTTTCTTCCCCTTAAACAAAATGTTACCCAAATGCAATGACTGATAGAATTATTGCTAATTGGTTTTGTAGAGCTATTCATTATCAGCACACTAGAGGAGAACTAATCATCTCCTTTGGGTCATGCATCTCGCACAAACCAACAGCTTGGAGGCTGAGAACATGGAGCCAAATCAGAATATCTTCGTTTGTTATTTTCAAGCCGATTTTCAAATTTGCTTCAAATTTCCCACCTACAAGTGTCATTCTTCATTGCCCTTGGGAACAAATGTTCTGTAACAGGATAAAGATAAGGTGTGCTTGAAAGGACTGAAATTCCAAATAACATCCTCACAAATTCAATTCTAAAATGAAAAGGGAAATTGCAAACACTTCTTTCCCTCACACTTATCCAAACACACAAACACTTGAGAAATACCCCAGTGTTTCTTCTACACATTTGGAGAATTCTAACTTAAAGTCAGATCTAGCTCATCATGATATTCTTTTTTTTTTTAATTGGAGTATAATTGCTTCACAATGTTGTGTTAGTTTCTGCTGTACAATGAAGTGAATCAGCTATATGTATGTGTATATCCCCTCCCTCTTGCACCTCCCCACCCCCCATCCCACCCATCTAGGTCATCACAGAGGACTGAGCTGAGCTCCCTGAGCTATACAGCAGGTTCCCACTAGCTGTCTATTTCACACATGATAGTGTATTTATGTCAAACCTAATCTCTCAGTTCATCTCAGCCTCCCCTTCCCCCCATGTCCACACATCTGTTCTCTACATCTGCGTCTCTATTCCTGCCCTGGAAATAGGTTCATCTGTACTATTTTTCTAGATTCCACATACATGCATTAACATATGATATTTTTCTCTTTCTGACTTATTTCACTCTGGATGACAGACTCTAGGTCCATCCACATCTCTACAAATGACCCCATTTTGTTCCTCTTTATGGCTGAGTAATATTCCATTGTATATATGTACCACATCTTCTTTATCCCTTCGTCTGTCGATGGACATTTAGGTTTCCATGACCTGGCTATTGTAAACAGTGCTGCAATGAACATTGGGTTACATGTGCCTTTTTGAATTATAGTTTTCTCAGGGTATATGCCCAGTAGTGGGATTGCTGGGTCATATGGTAGTTCTATTTTTAGTTTTTTAAGAAACCTCCATACTGTTCTCCACAGTGGCTGTATCAATTTACATTCCCACCAACAGTGCAAGAGGGTTCCCTTTTCTCTGCATCCTTTCCAGCATTTATTGTTCGTAGATTTTTTGATGATGGCCATTCTGACTGGTGTGAGGTGATACCTCATTGTAGTCTTGATTTGCATTTCTCTAATAATTAGTGATGCTGAGCATCTTTTCATGTGCCTCTTGGCCATCTGTATGTCTTCTTTGGTGAAATGTCTATTTAGGTCTTCCGCCTATATTTTGATTGGGTTGTTTGTTTTTTTGATATTGAGCTGCATGAACTGTTTGTATATTTTGGGGATTAATCCTTTGTCTGTTGTTTCGTTTGCAAATATCTTCTCCCATTCTGAGGGTTGTCAGATCTAGCTCATCATGATATTCTAATTTGACTCACTGCCTATTTTTTAATGGGCTAAGAATGGCTCTTACATTTTTAAATGTAATATTTTAAAAGGTATTTTGTGATATTTAATAACTATATGAAATTTGAACTTCTGTGTTCATAAGTAAAGTTTTATTGAAACAGTCATTTGTTTACATATTGTTTCTGGCTGCTTTCATTATGCAATTGCAGAGTTAAGTAGTTGGAATAGAGACTGTATGGCTTGCTTTGCTATAGGCAGAGGTCAGAAGCCCTAACATGTTCAAGATTGAGCCATAACTCCAGGAATTTTATAAAAATTTGCTCCCCATTTAGAAGTGGGGGTCCCTCTACACCCGCTGCTTGAATCTGGGTAGGCTTATGATGGCTTCTACCAGTAGCATAGCGAAAGTGACACTATGTAACTTGCAAGACTAGGTCACAAAGGGCCATGCAGCTTCTGCCTGTCTCTCTTGGAATGCTCTCAACTACCATGCTGTAAGAAGTCCAAGACACATGGAGGGGGCACAGTCAAGTGAGCCCTAGGTGAGCAAGTCTTCATCCCAGTCCTTGCTCCGGATATGAGTCAAGAAGCCTTTGGATAATTCCAGCCCCAAGCCTTCGCTGATGGAACCCCAGACATTACGGAACAGAGGTGCCATCCTTGCAATGCCTGAACCACAGAATCCGTAGGCATAAAGAAACAGTTGTTTATGTCACTAAGTTTGGGATGCTTTCTAATGCAGCAACAAGTAACCGGAACACCCAGGATAGGTGGAATCCCATCCTAAGATAAACATGTTGAAGCTAAGCTAAACAAAGCTGCTCAGACAGAAGCACTGCAACTAAATCATCAGAATTATCGAGACTGTAGCCTGTGAATTATAAACCTGTTGCAACGAGATTTCAGGGTTCTTCAGAAAATCATAACAGCTGCCATACAGTGGTACTTACCATATGCTAGGCACAAGGACCCTACAGTGTAGGTACTGTCATCTTATATCAATGAGCCACAAAATAAAAGGACCCACTCACTCATTCAGAACTCAGAACTGTCTTGCTTATAAAACCTGTGCGTTCACTTGCTCAGCTATGGTGCCCCAGACAAACCTAACTTAAGAGAAGCTGCAACATGATCAGGCATAGCACAGAGTGGGCTGGCCATGGAACTAAGTGTTCCCTGGGTTGCGGAACCCAAGGTGGGTGTGGTTACTGGCTGATGGGAGATTGGCCCTGCCCGGGGGTGGGGGAGCAGGGGGTGGTATCTGCCTTTGGCCTCCTGGTTAGGGTAAGCCTCAAGCTGCATTCTTCATAGGTGGAGGCACTAACTTGCACGCAGAGCCCAGACACAGAAGGCAATGAACAAAAGGTCTCAGAAGCAAGCTCTCTCCACTAGGATTCGCACCTCTTGGTCAGAAACCCCTCAGTGTTTCATACTGCAACACCTATCTTGTTTATTTAAAACAAATAATTGCCAACATCTGTTGAGGGCTAACTATGTGTAGGGCACTATTCTGAGCATCTCACAAGCATATATCAATTTAATCCTTCAAAGGACCCTATAAAGTACACATCTCCATCTTCTAGAAGTGGACACTGAAGGTTAAATAACTTGCTCAAGGTCACAAAGGCAGTAAGTAGTAAAGCTGGGATCCAAAGCCAATAGCATTCTGCTTTAGAAACAAAGCTCCGGCCTTTATGCAACACTGCTTCACTCTGTAAATACACAGACCAACAACCTCCCTCGCCCCATTTCTTTTCAAACCCATTTGAACAAATGCTGTGAAATTCTCAGCAGGATACCATAGGCAATACACAGCCTCATTACTTTATAATAAGAATTAGATTATTAATAGTTTACATTTCATTTAAAATTCTTCATAATTCCTATGAAAATCAAAAAATCGAAGAAGTTTAGAACTGCTAAATTCTACCGCCAATATGAAAAAGGGATGGGGCTGAATTTGAAATAATGTATCCTCCGAAACAATGCCTATCTGTTATTACCTGACTACTGTGGTGTCAGTTCCATTGAACTAACTTAAACAGTTCTGATTACTCCACAGTGTTCCAGTTTGTTCATAACCTGGAAGGAGAACAGAATGAATGTACCATTCCTATCCTGCAGGAAGTGAACTTCAGAATTCAGTATTTTCCTCTGGGTTTTCATCTGAGTTAATTTATCTGTCATCAAAGAGTAGTAAGATGAAATTGTAATTCCTATTTTATGTGTGAAAAAACAGAGGCATGTGGAGCTTGAGGGTCTCTGGACTCCCGGGGGGTGGCTGGCCTCCTGTGACCCCACTGCCTGAGATGACCCACCCCTGTGCCCTTTGGACAAGGATTGTGACAGTCACTCACAGTAGAAACCTCACGCTCCACCGCGGGGTAGTTTTTCCCTTTCGAAAAGCAATCTCTTTTAGCATGCCAACCAAATCCAGGTTGCTCAGCAAGCATAACAGAATCTATTAGAGTAAAGATAGCCCACAGAAAGATTAAATCCTGAATGTATCTGTTAAACGCGAGCGAACTGGCTACCAAGGCGGAACCTTCCAAGAGGCCAGACAGATTCTGGGTGTGTATCCTGCCATGATCCCTGCAGACAGGAGAAAACAAAGGACGTTCTCAGCAAAAAGCTACAGGTGGACCCACAATCCTCCTCACTGTAATTAAAAACATTTTTCTTTCCACGGCTCAGCTTTCATCTTTTATCCTTCTTTATCCTCTCCCCTTCATCCCCTAAGGGGTTCCTGAATGCTGATGAGATGACGGGACTGAAACCATCTTGTCATCCTTTGGGTCAATTCTTCGGCTAGCCAGCATCCAGCCACGGGTCAAATGATGAGTAGGTAGCGCGCCGGTCCCCATGGGAACAGATTCTAATTTGTCATCATCTCCAGTGACAACGTTTCATCACAACATCAATGAATTTCTTTCTTGCTGAATTTCACTTCCCTTAATTTTCCCATAGACATTTCTGTCATTTGCATACTTCCCCAGAGCCCCCCCCCTTTTTTTAAAGCTCTTTTTACCTTAGCTTTATACTTTTGAAGAGTGGAGGTGGGGTGCACACACAGTTAGAACAAGGTAAAAGAAAACAAAAATGCAAAGGCATAGTACACACTTTATTTATGCCTCTTTCCTGAAAGGAAGAGCCAGAAGGAGTTTTGAATGTTAGGGAAAGGTTTATTTAAAATACATAACAATGATGTTGACAGGCACAGACAGGAAAGGTACCCTAGGGAACTGAAGATTCATAGCAAAATTCCTCTTGAATGTAGAAGAGTTTAACATTTGACATTCAGAAACCTCTGTGCCATGGTAAGAATTTAATAGCTGATCCCCCTTTCCTTCGATTCCAGCCTTATTTACTCAAGAAAATAAACCTTTCATTTTCCAGCAAGTTTCAGGATTTGGTTACTTTAATGTCCGTGACATAGTTTTAAGTATACTCAAGCACAAGGATTTAGCATCTCCGAACATCACACCATTGCTTTCCAGAGTTCAAGGAGGAAACCTTCTCACTGTTTCATGTTGTACACTGTTTATGGGATATAAGAAACACCCTACCCTTGCTATTATTTTTATTAGTAGCAGTTGTAATATTCCAGACAGCTCTCCCAATTATTAGCTGGGAAACTAGGCCAGTTCTTTGACTTCCCTTAGCCTTGGTGTCCTCATGAGTAGAACAGGACAACATAGTTTCAAGGGCTTCTTGTTATGTTCAAATGAAACAATGAGTATATAAAGCCCAGGATGAGTACAAGGGATTATTCTCATTGTTATACCCCAGTCTCTGGACTAGGAAGAGAGCATATTGTGGTGACAAGGAAATAACGTAGGGTTTAAATTTGCCAGTAATAGAGCCATAAGTAACGGGAGAGGGACTACCTGAACGTTAACCATTTTACTCACTCATTTAGCTCATGCTCATGCTTAATCCTCCACAGGAAACCTGGCACACGGTCTGGACGGGAGAAAAGCATTTTTTCCCTTAAATATTAACAGCAAAATGGCACAAAGAGCTTAAGCTTTGGAGTCAAAGAAATTTGAGTTAAGTCAAGCTCTGTCACTTACTCAGTAAACGGAACCAAGTAAATTATTTCTCTAACCCTCAACTTAATTAACTCTAAACTGGAAATAACAATTGCTGCTCCATGATATTGCTTGAGAACTAAGAGGGATAATGCTTATGAAGTATCTAGCAGAGTGTCTAACAGATTGTATGTGCCAAATAAATGGTAGTGACTGTTGTTTTACTCTTGTTGTTCTTACTACTATTATTGTCATTGTTGTGATTATTTGGGGGACTTTCTGTACTGACTCAGGTTCTGTGAGTGGAGAATCCCAAAGAGCATAGGAAGAGTCAGGAGGGTTGTGTTAACACAGGGCTATGACCTTACCACGGCTGTGGGTGCCTCTTCCACAGCACTGTGTCATGTAGGTTACATAGTTAACAGTCGTAGGTAGTTTGGGACTCTCCTGGGATCCTCTTTTTCTAAACTTAAGGATCTAATAAGACTTTACTCTTGTGTCACACTTTGCCATTTTCAAAGCGTTTTTACCTGACTCGTCTCACGTGTGCCTTCCAACAACCCTGGGAGCTAGGCAGAGCAGATATTCCCTGCCCCTTCTCTACAATCAGGAAATCAAGGCTCAGTTGTGCGCCCAAGCTCATGCTGAGTAAGTGCAGAAAACAAAGAGACCATTGCTTCTAATCCCCAGCTCCACTCTCTTTCTGCTACAAGCTCCTCCAAATTGCAGAAAAGTGTGAACTCTCCCAGATCAAATGATCTAAGTTCTACTCATTCTTCCACTCCCAGCCCCACTTTTGCCTCTTTGAAGCCTCCTCAGGACCTTCTTTCCCCAAATTGCCTAGGACTCTGCACCTGTGCCACTCACTGTTGGTCTTTCCTCATTTGAAGATTCCATTTCCCCCAAGAAACTAATAACATAACAATAATTAGCATTTACCCACTGCTTACTATGTGCCAGGCACTTTGAAAGTGCAACTTTATGTGATGCCTTTTTTTTTTTAATGCTTACAATGCTTGGTAATTGCTATATGCTATTTTTATAGATAGTTCTGATAGATTAATCTGCCCAAGGTCAATCAGCTAATAAAAATAATTAGATCGAACCCATGCTCTTGAACCACTGCACTCTCGCAGTTTTCTTTCATGTATACCTAGCATTGAGAAGAGACTTAAAAGGTTCCTTACTGTATTCATTTCCCCTCAATCTACCGTTACTTGCCATATTGGAAAAACCTGCTTTCAGTTCAAAAAAGGGCAGATAACTTAGAATATTGCTCATACCTGGTTCAAGCCAATCAGAAACTCTGGGCCTGTCCAGTTCCCTATCTTCATCTGCTTCCTGGATAATATAAGCTGCTCTGGAGTAAGTCTCGCTGAGTAAAGAGGACCAGTTCAGAGAAGGCACCCTGATGGCAACTGGCCATAGTTGTGATACGGCTGTCGATCCACTCTGAGCTCAGGGCTCAGGGTGGAAGAGCCTGGGCCTGGCAGGCAATGATACAGGACAAGACAGATGAAGACCCGGAGACGGGATAGGGCCCGTCTGAATTTCTAATGGCCCGCGGAGGCTTCAGGGTTGTCTGATGGATGTGTGGGAATAGCACATCCAGTGGAGAAGCGGGGCAGCCGCTGACAGACGAACTGCAGGTGGACCAGGAAGATTTATGTGCAAGGCTGTCTGGGCTCCAGGGTCACATATCCTGATCCCGGGTGAGGTGGGCCCCTGTGGCTGAGCTGGGGAGGCGTGCAATGGAAAAAACAGGAGGCAAGTGCTGACATGCCCGAGAGCCGAAGGAGGCTGAGCCCTGGGAATCGGTTGAGAGTGGCAGCTTCTCTCTTTAAGCAAAACACAGGCTTGCTTTAAAGATTATAATGGGGTTTGGTGTGAGCAGCAGTTTGTGCTGGATATTCCAGGAGTCACGGAAACACATAGCCGAGCCTCCTGAAAGCCAAGGTTATCAACTCAAGGGCTCAATGGGCTCTTACCCTGTTTTTCACCCCACTCTACCCTTAACAACCAGATCATAACAAAAGAAACAAAAGGAAGGGCAGGCTTCAACCCACTTCTCCCCACTTCACTGTAACAGGAGCCCTGGGCTGAGGTTCCTTTAAACCAAAATAAGCAAGTGCTCAGGACTTGAAAGTTTACAGCCTGTTCCTTCGCAAGGAAAAAGCAGTTTAACCTAGTCTTAACCTTCGAAAGCCTCAAGAGGCTGAGAACTGGGGGATGGGGGAGGTGCACTGGCCACAGCATACAGGAAAAACGAACATTTTACATTACAACTTTTGAGATGAGTTTTCCTAGTTTATGAATCAGGGAGGAAAGGAGTTAAAATACGCTGGAACTTAGGAATTCTCTGGTGGCCCATGAGGGATACAGAGAAAAGGAAAGGAAACCCAGTCCCATTACTCTTACCATGTAAAACTCTCATTTAGAGTATAAGCATCTGTGCATAACTTATAAACACCAAGTATAACTTAGAAGCATTCTAAGTAACAGGGTTGGGTGGGGGATGAATTAGAGATACTGGGGCCAGCTGGGAGGGCTCTGGGAGCCTGCAGTTTCACTCTAGCCCACACTACTTTCCCCACACCAAATGCAGAAAACACCTCTTATCTACAACCAACCTTGCAACCTGGCCCAGAGCCTGGCACGCTGCAGGGACTTGGGAAACATTTTTTGTATAAATGAAGGACGAAATGTGACCTAGCCTCCAGTAGGAGGCCAACTGACCAGAGCGTTTTAGGGTTCTTCAGGGGCCCTCTGAGAGCACAAGGGTCAAATACTTGCCAGCAGGTGTCAATTAGCTCAGCAATGAAGTGGAAAGATGAGACTGGCAAGGAAACAAAAATCTGCCACTAAACACTTCCTAATCTTCAACCTGGCCAAGAACTCATTAAATCCAATTCTTGGGAAGACAATCTTAAGACACAATGAAAAAAAAGCTAGATGTTTCCATTTCCTCTTTCTTAATAATAAGTTAACCCAACTTACCTTTCCAATGGAATATAACATCGTGTCATTTTAGGACTTCATTGCAGTTCTAACAGCAGCAGGGCTTAATTACAGTTAGTCTAAGGTCTCTTACTCCCCCGTTATAAAAATATAAGTCAGTGTAAGACAGCCTAATGCACATCATATCCCATTTTTTGAGCAATAAATTTTCACAATATAGATTCCCTTTAAAACTAAGGAAAAATAATAGTACAAGGGAAAGCATCTTATAAACATTTGATTTCTTCAGTTGTTGAAGCCTGGCCTTGAGTATCCATAATCATTCGAGTCTTCAGTATGGCCTATCTTAGGAGGTAGGGGTACTCTCTCCCCTGGTCCTACATTCACACAATAAAGCCAGCTTGTAATATACTTATCTCAGTAGATAGAAAAGCCACTTCTTGGCTTTAGTTTCAAGATACTTGAGTAGTGGGAAATCAGCCCCTGAGATCTAGGGGCCTTTATGATGCAGGCCTGAAGCTTGAGGTGCTAATACAGAGATACAAGTTTTTGGTTTCTGCTTTTTTATAACTAGGAAAAACAGCAACACTCCCATAGACCACTTGGATGAGGTAGGTGCAAATGCTGTATGCTAGCAGGAAATGCATTGCTATTAAGACTTGCTAGAAATAACAACACAAAGTAACGTTTCCCATGTGGGTTCCACACCAGAGGAATGAGGATATTTGCCTCAACCATAACAATTTTATTATATCCTTCTCTGTTCTGTGTGTTCCCTTGCCAAGCTGCATCTGATACCATTCTCTAACTCACAGTTGGATTTAGGAAGGTCTTCTTGTTCCCTATCTGACGACAAGGAGGATGACAAACACAAGAGCCAGGGTATGCGTGCTCTTCATTGGCTGTTTGCTTCCATAGGACTCACGCTCACACCTTCCCCTAGAGGGTGGTGCACGACATGAGTGTCAGCGGATGTGACAGTGACACTTCTCCATGACTTTGCAGAAAAGCCAGCATGCTCTTTGCAGCACATAAAAGGACTAAAGGCTGCTTAAGTAACAACCAGTGAGAACGCCCATGAGCAGCTATTTCAACATGATCCCTACCTGCCCAGAATCTTCTAAGATTATAAATAAAGCTGTAGTTCTTGGTAAGCTTCCAATTTTATCATACCACATGTTATTTCATGGAACCAGATTTTCAAAGCATTCGGCCAATTCAGGGTTCTTGATATTAGCAGCAATTAATTCCTTTGCATCATTGCCACAAGTATTTCCTATTGCGTGAAGGAATATATTAGGGGTAAGTTGGTCCCTGCTCTTAAGTTTCTTGCTAGGTTTTAGAATACACTCCGAGTTTCTGTTTATGCATTCCACCAGTGCAGATGATCTGAGCTTTTTTTTTTTTTTTTTTTTTTTTACTAGGAGCAGCAGTTTTTGGTGGAGGATGGAGTTGGGGGGCAGAGGGGGGGATCTGAAGAAATCTTGGCTGCTACCTTCTCACCAGCATTTCCTGATACTATCCAACCTCAGGATACTAAAAATGTGTGTAAAAGGGGCTTGTTTCCATTTTTAGTGGAATGTTCACTTCTCATGATGAAGTCTTCCTGGCTTTTAGAATGAGGACTTAGACTCAACCTATCCCCTTCTACTTAAATAAAGCTTTGAGTGTTCAAGTCAAAAGCCGAGGCTTGTACTTTTCAAGGGTCTGCGTCACTGAAAGAAGGCATTTGCGCACATGTGGATGGCAGAGATATCTGAAGAGCTGAAGCTCCAGCTGGAGCAGGGAGAGATGCACATCGTGGCGGGAGCTTGCATGTATGTCTTTTTCCCCCTGCCCCAAAGGCCTTGCCAGCCCCTCTCCGGGCTGCAGCCTATTCTCTCCAGCTGTGCCTGCCTGCAATAGCCCCTCCTCCCGTGCCTCTGCTGATGGAGAAACGGTACCAGCCCCTTCATGTGTTCCTTCCCAAAGGGCGGGAACACCAAGTGTGGGAATTAAGGGAATGAGGAAATGGGCTACTCTGGGTTGTTGCCAAAACAACAACAACACAAAAAACCTGTAGCCGTAATTTTCAAGCCTTAAATAGTGTGTGATGGTGGTAGTGGGAGATACAGAGAATTCTATTTTTCTATAATTGGTATATGTGTGCATATGCAAATGTAAAAATGAACACTGTGCTGTAAACATATGCATAGAGTACTTATATATGTAAACAATAGATACATAATACATTATAACAAAATGTGTGAGTATACAGGAGGGGTGTGTGTATGTGAGAGAGAGAGTGAGAGAGAGCGAGCGAGCGAGCAAGCGAGGAGGATTATCTCAGCTTATCTCAGCACCAGGCATACATTGGCTAATGTACAATATGTACCCCTGAAGTCAGCTGGTCTATATTTAGTACAGGAATTAAAGCTTTCACGCATGCATACACACATATTTTCACTTCCAAATATATACAAGGATTCAGAGCATATGCTGCATATATATTTTCCTGAAAATATAAGCAAGATAGTTAAATACTTCAAATTCCAAATTGCCATTTCTTAAACAGTGAGGTGGTAGTTATCAGGCTGCTTTCTCTCTCCTGGCCCACCTTGTGTTTTTTTTCCCTCTAAGAACTGGCTGAGCAGTTCCTCAAATATCCCTGATTACTGTTAAATGCTTCATATTGGGAGAGAACCTGGGAGTTCTGAGGTAGCTAAAGGTTTGTTACCTTCTCCGTGGAAACTGCACGAACAAAAGCTGTACCAACCACAATTCTACAGTAAGAATTCCAAAGGGTTATCAACTTCTACTCATGTGCAACACAAAGGAAGCTCACTATGTTATACTTAAACCCTACAGACTAGCCCAATAGCTGTAGATTTTTCACTCACTCATTTAGCTGAAAGTTCCTCTTTAGAGGGTACTATTTACCCCCCATCCCAACAAAACAAAAAAAATCAATAGCCCCATAGAAGTTTCACAATGACACAAATTAGAACCAAATGACTTAGGTATGGTAATAATGGAATAATGATGAACTGCAAAAAAGACAAAGGAGTCTGCTCTTTAAATAAATCAAGGACTGCATTTATTTTTATATCTTGTTTATGTTCCTGCAGGATAATCCATTAGTAACAGAATGCTCTTCCTCGTAAGACACAAGTTATATCCTTGTGATTTATTAGAGCTAAAAGGCAGAAGGCACCTCCACCATTGTTTGGCCCGTGTCAACTGAGTATTTAAACTCCATCTTTTCCTCATTTACCAGCTGAGTTTTCATCAGAGTACTTACAATGTTTAGACATATTTATCTTACTTTGGTTAATGTGTAATACTCTCAGGAGAGAATAAACCACCTTCCTCTTAAAAATTGAAAACATATAAAAGGATTGGCAATGGAAGAAGTATGAAAAGCAACATAGCATAGTGATTAAGAACATGGATTTTACAGTTAAAATTCTGGCCCTATCACCTAATTCAAGAATGATTTGGGGCACCATTACTTAATAGCTTTGAGTCTCAATTTCTTCAACTCTAAAACAGTGAGAGGAATTGTATTTGTATCACAGGGTTGTGGTAAAATCTTAATGAGATAACTCAGGTGAAGCAGCATTTGTTAAATGAACATGAACCATCATGTCAAATACACCACCTTTTCCAAAGTGCAACACAACCTAGGTACACACTAGGTCTTGCACCTATCCCCCACTTATTAGAATTCTAGAAAAGCATACATAATTTGAATATACCCAAAAATAGTGCCACACTAGATGGGATCCATAGTCCATTTAGACTACCATTCTGCCTCTCATAAATGCCTAAAGAGGGCATTTTTCTCCTTTGGGCCATCACCTGCAGGAGATTAGCAAGATATACCAAATATATGAACACATGTCCCCTGTGATTTAATTATGTCCTTGGGATAAGCTCTTTGTTTCTCCTCCCCCAATGCCAAGTATATAGTAAGTCCTCAACAAATGTTTGCTGAATTCATCAACTGTCTACCACTTACCAGAGGTATGCTCAGAATCTCCCCCTTAAAGAGCTCATACTCTAGTTTATCCATTCATTCCCCAATATCTATAAAGTATTACAGTGTGAGTTATGCTGACAAGGTCCCCACACTCACGAGTTTGGGTTCCCTCAACTTTTATTTTTAGAAGAGGTAACGGATACTACAAATTTTCTTTCTGCTACAAAAACATTTATAGTATTTAATATTTTCTTACCTCTTCCAAAGTTTGAGGAATATCCTTTAACCGCAATTACTTTTGCACTTCTTTTAAAACCAATTCAAGTTCAACCTTGCATGACTTTTTTCTGGAAAGCAGCATGATGTAGCATAATGATTTGTAAATCTTTCCTTTTTTAAAGTGATAGACCATTAAAAAACACAAAACTTCATACTAAACTTCATACTAAACTTCAATATATCAAACAAGTAAAGTAAATTGCTGCAGGAGGGAATGGAGAGGAAAAACAAAGAACCTGGACCCTTACGTTCTGTAACAGTCTCTGCAGTACCTCTCTGCAGTACCTTTGGAAACAAAATTTTTAAAATATATAGTAGAGCATTGAATTTAAATCACTTGAATCCCAAATTGGCTTCTCTTAATCTTTCAGTTGGGTGCCATTATACAAGATATTTCTTTGGTTTAATTTTCCTTGTCAGTGAAACTTTTCCAGCTTTTTTTGAGGATTATGATTTCATGCAGTAAATAATTACTGAGTGGGCTTCCCTGGTGGCGCAGTGGTTGAGAATCTGCCTGCCAATGCAGGGGACATGGGTTCAAGCCCTGGTCTGGGAAGATCCCACATGCCGCGGAGCAACTGGGCCCGTGAGCCACAGCTACTGAGCCTGCGCGTCTAGAGCCTGTGCTCCGCAACGAGAGGCCGCGATAGTGAGAGGCCCGCGCACCGCGATGAAGAGTGGCCCCCGCTCGCCGCAACTAGAGAAAGCCCTCGCACAGAAACGAAGACCCAACACAGCCAAAAATAAATAAATAAATTAATTAATTAAAAAAAAAATTACTGAGTACCTACCATCTACTACATTGAGATACTTTTTCATGGTACTGAGGGTACATCAAGGACTGAAATGGACAAAAATCTCTATCCTCATAGAGCTTATATTCTATTTAAAAAGATACACAATTTAAAAAATGCATATGGAAGTCCTAGGTGATAAACTATAAGGAGATAAATAAAGCAAGAAAGAGGTAAGAAGTAAAGGTGGGTACAATTAATAACATTTATAAATGGGTGGTCAACGAGGGTCTCAGTGAGAGGTAACACTTAACTAACACTGAAAGGATGTAAGGGAACAGGCCATGTGGCTCTATGAGAAAAGATTTAAGGACAGTTCTTGATTAATAATACATATTCAATAAATGATTATTATCATAGCCAAGATAATTTAAACAAAGAAAGCACAAAACTAGAATTAAAAATTTTGTCTCTGCCACTTTACTAGTTCTCTGAGGCCTTGAACCACTTACAATGACCCCTCTGAGATACGGTATTCTCATGGAAAATGGGATAATAATACCTGCACTTTTTACAATGTCATTAGCAGATAAAAATGAGAAAATATACATGGAAACATTAAGGAAATAGATAAAGAACCACATAAATATGACAACTATGGAATCCCTTCTCATACTATCTTTCCAAAATGACAGATGACCATTCCATCTTATTAACAAGGCATCCAATGATTTGATAGGTAGCCCAGGAAGAAGATTTCTAAGATGAAAAATAACTTCTCTTTTGGAGACAGACCAAGAACAGTAAGAACTGAAACAGACCTAGATTGATTTCCAATAAAGGAAACCTAAACACTAACCAGCTAAACTTGCTGGGGCTCTGGTTTGAAAGAACAGTCATCTATTTGCTCTGGTCCTTAGTTGATTCACTATAAATTCCCCATCTGGGTGGCTTCAATACACCTCAACTTTTCTTTTGCCTTCCTAGAGATTTAGTGCCTTTGGTTCACTCATTCAACGAACATTTAATAAATACTCACAATAAACTCAGAGCCAAGAATAGATTAGGGTGAGGGGTTGAACTAAACCAGGACTCAGCCTAAACAAATCCCCTGCAGAAAGATGGGGGAAAGGTTGGGGGCAAAGAAAGAAAGGAATCCATACTGCTTCCAGGATTCCTCTAGTTTGAACAAGTCTGAGCCTTGAACATATTTCAGTAGGTAATTGTAAACAAAATGAGAGCCTTCAGGGTACCACCACACTACATTACACTTGGCAGGGCAACCCCAAAACAAGTCTAGATTCTGGAAATATGAATATTGAGGTATAAGAGTAACTCCAGTCATTTTTTAAGCAAATATTTACTAAATGCCTACCTTGTGCCAGGCACAGGGAGCCAGAATTCAAAAGACAAGATTCCCAATTGCTCAGTTCTTCCACACCCCTTCTGTTTGTCTAACCACTGGTGCTTTTCCTTCTGTGGTCCAGTGCACAGTTCAACAACATAACCAAACTTTTCTAGAGTGGAGAGTTTCTGGTAGTAGGGATACAGAAATAATACAAATGCAAAGCCAACATAAATCCTACGTCCAGTCTCACATTTCTCAACTGCCATGACTTTTATTTACAGCCCCCACTAGTCCCTGCCAGGGTCTTTCTGTTATCATCCTCTCTTGGAAATTCTCCTTCTAAAGTTTATAGATCTTTCCTTCTGGGCCTTACCTTAGAGGATTAAATAGCAGACTAAGAACAGCAATCTTCTCACTAGTGTACTCTTATATTCATACACTATCATCTTTTGTATTCAGAAAGCAGAATACAAAATACTGAAAGCCCACTCTGAGCCAACAATATAATCTTTTAAACAACCTTGCAAGACAGACTCTTATCCCCATTTTATAGATAAAATTGATGTAGACACTGAAAAGTTAAATATCATGCCAAAAATCAAACAAAAGAGTAAATGACAGAGTCCTCCCTGGAACTCAAGTTTTTCAAATCAAAAGATGAAGCTCTTGTTCTCTATCCCAAGCTACAAGGGAGCTGTCAAAGAAAAAAAAAAAAAAAAAAGGAGGGGGGAGAAAAGTTTTCTAACGTTTCTGGTCTTGTACCCATGGTCTCTGAGGTCCTTTCCAGATTTAAAATTCTAAAACATCATGCTAGTTAGGACTGATTATTTACATTTTAGCACATAAAGTGCCATCTCTTTAAAACTGGTTTTCTATTCACAATCTCTTTGAAGAAAGAGCTCTTTAATGTTTTTAGGCCACATGTAAATTGTTCTGCTACTGAGTATCTTTTCTTCTCCTATGAATAAAAGGATATTATTTTGTGCAAAATCTACTTCTTGCTTTTCAGATGGATCATAATCTATTGCTTTGAACTGATCTGAATTCCTCATGACTGAGGCCTTGAGTTCATACTCAGATAAAAGAATAATTTAGAGTATTAGCACCTGCTCAGTATCAATTTCTTATAAAACCAATATGCTTCTCCTTTACTATGTCCCAGTGAATGTATTTGGTGGAATGAAACATTAAACTTTAAATCTTTCAGGCAGAATTGTCAGTGTCAAGTAACAATTCACAAAAATAATTAAGAAAAACTAGATTTGTACCATAATATATTTTAAATGCTAGAGTGTTTTGAAATACCTTTGGGGGCAGAAAAATTCTTAGATTCTTGTACTATACATGTGTGGGGTAAGCTACATCTAAGGATAAACAACTGAGCTGAGATTTGAGCTGTTGACAAAGAGACAAATTAGCAGTTTGTGTCCAAGTTAATTGCCTGCTAAAACAAACAAAATCAACACTCCTCAAAGGACTATAATAGAATCCAGAGTTTTTCACAATCTTCAGGACACAACCCCAATTTTTTGACATATAAAGAAAAAGTGTGGCCAATTCTCAAGAAAAAAAGACAATCACAGAGATTAACTTCAAACGTTTGTAGATGTTAGAATCAGGATTCTAAAACAGCTATTATAACTATGTTCAAGGATTCAAAGGAAAATATGCTTGCAATGAGTGGAAAGAGAAAGAGAAAAGTCTCAGCAGAGAAAAACAAAATCTATTAAAAAGAAACAAGTGAAAATCCTAGAACTTAAAAATACATCTGAAAAATTTTAAATATATTTGGAGAGGTCAACAGCAGAACAGAGATAATAGAAGTGAAGTTAAAAATCAGTAAAAATTATCTAATCTGAAGGTCAGAGAGGGAAAAATTAAAAGAATAATAGAAGGAGGTATCATCTCAGGAATTTATAGTAAAATATCAAAAGATTTAGCATACGTATAACTGGAGTCCCAGAAGGTGCACACAGAATGAAGTAGAAAAACTATTTGAAGAAATAATGGTCAAAAGGTCCCCAAATTTGATGAAAGATATAACTTACAGATTCAGAAAGCTCAACAAACACCAAGCAGGAGAAATATGAAGACTGCTATGTCTAGGCAGCCATAGTCAAATTGCTGAAAACTAAAGATATATAGAGAAAAATCCTAAAAGCAGCCATGGGGTGGAGACGGGGGTATGCCAATACAGAGTAATAACAACTTACGTTGACTTCTCATCAGAGACTATGGAGTTCAGTACACAGTGGAACATTACTAAAGTGCTAAAAGATAAAAAAACTGTCAATCCAGAATTCAATCTCAAGCAGAAACATCTTTTAAGAGAAAAGACAAAATAGTGACATTTTCTGAGTACAAAATATCATGAAACACTAACACAATTCGTCACCAGGAAATCTGTACTATAAGTAAATATTATAGGAACTCTTCAGGCTTAATATCAGTTGGTATCCTTAGAAATAAATGAAGAGCATCGGAAATGATAAATAGATGAGATTTATTTTTCTTTTCTTTTCCTTTATTTATTAAATTCTTATGACAGTTTAAAGCCAAAGCAATAACACTCCCTTGTGCAGTCTGTAATATTTGTAGATGTAATAATATGATGACTCTAGTATAAAGGATAGTAGTGGGAAAATGAACCTATAAGGTTGTGAGGGTTTTAGAGTATACATGAAGTGATAGATTTTTTAACTCCAAATAGACTGTAATAAATTAAGGATGTATACTGTAATTTCTAGAGCATACACTTAAAATATGTAAAGAAATATAGCTAAAAAGTAAAATAAAAGTCAAAAAATATTCAAAAATC
Source organism: Balaenoptera musculus (assembly GCF_009873245.2). Lineage (NCBI taxonomy): Eukaryota > Metazoa > Chordata > Mammalia > Artiodactyla > Balaenopteridae > Balaenoptera > Balaenoptera musculus. The sequence goes on along the minus strand of NC_045785.1, from coordinate 55,426,450 downwards.
CAAAATAAGGTAGGGAAGTAAAAAATAAAAAACAGATGGGAAAATGGAAAAAAAAAATAGTTGACCTAAATCCAACAATCAAACTAAACATTAATTGACTAAATACTCCCCATTAAAAGACAGAAATTATCAGAATAGCTAAAAAAGAAAGAAGAAAGAAAGAAAGAAAAAGAAAGAAAGAAAATCTCAACTATATTCCGTCTACAAGATACACACTTTTAGCAACAGAGACACTGAAAGTTAATGCTTGTGAAAAGACACACCGTGCAAAAATAGGAAGCATATAAAGGTTGGAGTAACTATGTTAATATCAGGTAAAATAGACTTTAAGGAAAGAGCACTTTCACCAGAGATAAACAATGATATTTCAAAATGTCACAATTTATAACTCATCAAGACCTAACAATCTTAAATGTGTACATGGCCCATAATGGAGCTTCAGAATACATAAGGTAAAAATGCACAGAATTAAAGGGAAAAATATACAATTCCACCATTGTAGCTGAGGATATTAACACTCCTCTCTACAGATGATAAAATTAGACAAATTAAAAATCAGCCATAAAACAAATGATCTGAACTATCAACCAGCTTAACCTAATGGATATATAAATAACATAACAACCAACAACCGGAGAATACACATTCTTTTCAAGTTCACATGGTATCTTCACCCAAGATAGATCCTATATACTGGGTCATAAAACCAATGTTTCAATAAATTAAGAAGGATTGAAAATCATAAAGAGTCTGTTCTCTGACCACAATGGAATTAAATTAGAAATCAGTAACAATAAGATACCTAAGAAGACCCCAAATGTTTTGAAAGTGGATAACATACTTCAAGGTAATCCATGGGTCAAAGAAGAAATCACAGGGGAAATTAGGAAATATTTAAAAACTGAATGCTAATAAAAATATATGGGGGCTTCCCTGGTGGCGTAGTGGTTAAGAATCTGCCTGCCAATGCAGGGGACATGGGTTCGAGCCCTGGTCTGGGAAGATCCCACATGCCACGGAGCAACTAAGCCCGTGAGCCACAACTACTGAGCCTGCGCGACTGGAGCCTGTGCTCCGCAACGGGAGAGGCCGCGGCAGTGAGAGGCCCGCGCACCGCGATGAAGAGTGGCCCCCCGCTCGCCACAGCTGGAGAAAGCCCTCGCACAGAAATGAAGACCCAACACAGCCATAAATAAATAAATAAATAAATTTATTAAAAAAACAAAACAAAAAACCCCACAAACTTGGCCAGGCCACAACAACTTTAAAAAAAAAAAAAACATATGATGTTCAACTTTGTGGGGTATAACTAAAGCAGTTCTTAGAGGAAAGTTTATGGCTGTAAATTCTTCTATATGACAAAAAGAAAGATGTAAAATCAATGAACTAAAGTTCCAATTTAAGAAGCAGGAAAAAGAGCAAAACTAACCTGAAATATAAGGAAGGAAATAACAAAAAGCATAACTCCATGAAATAGAAAACAAACAAAAAGCTAAGTTCAAGTTTTAAAAAAATTGCTTATCACTAATTTGCTTTCCCATTCATTCTCTCATTCTCTGTCACTTAGTTTATCCATTTTACTGATTTTTTTAAAAGAACCAGTATTTCATTTGATTGATTGTTCTCTATTGTTCTTCTAGCCTACAGATATTAAAAGGATAATAAAAATATTATGAATACTTTTATGCCAACAAATATGACAACTGAGGTGAAACGGACAAATTTCTTGGAAAAAAAATCAACTTACTAAAATTGACACAAAATAAGACAAAATCTGAAGAAAAACAAAAGGAAAAAGAAAAAAAAAGAAAACCCCAACCCCAGAAAACACCCAAACCTATAGCTATTAAAGAAACTGGATGATCAAAAGCCTGCCCTCAAAGAAAACTCCAGGTCCAGATGGTGCTCTGGTGAATTCTACCTAACATCAAAGGAAGGAATACACCAAACTTATACTCTTGAGGAATTTCCACACTAGTTTTATAAAGTCAGTACCCTAAAACCAAAAAGTGATAAGTGAAAAAGGAAAAAGAAAGAGTAAAAGAAAATCAGGAGTTTGGGGAGCAGCGTGGGCTGTAGTTATAAATATGGTGGTCACCTCTTTCAGAAGGTGACACTTGAGGACAGACTTGAAGGAAGCAAAGGCTCATGGGGATACATGTTGAACAGAACCAGTGCAAAGGCCCTAAGGCAGGAATGTGCCAAGAAACAGCAAGGAGGCAAGTGTGGTATCCTGCAGGCCCAAGTCAGGAAAGTATCAACATATGAAGGAAAAAGGAAGGGATCAACTGTTCAGTGCTAGTGTTAGTGAAATACAACGAGGACCATGGATTTAGCAAAGTGAAGGTCACCAGTGACCTTGAAGAGAGCGGTGTCGTGGGACTGGTAAAGCCAGAGAAGGTTTTAGAGAGAATGGGAGAACTGGATCTAGTGAGTATAGACACCTCTTGTGATGGGCTGTGCCTCAAAGAGGGAGAAAGAAACGGGGCAGTAGTTGGAGAGGGAGGTGGCGTCAAGAGAAGAGTTTTTTTTTCTTGTGTGTTTAAGATAGAACAGCATGTTTCCATGCTAATGGATGTGATTCTGAAGAAAGAAAACTGATACCACAGAAGAGAGAGGGAGACTTAGAGGAATGCCCTTGGCCCAATGTCAGGTGCATCTCTCCTCTATGAGTATGCAGTTCTCCTACCAATTTGCCCATTCCAAAAGAATTCTGAAGTCTTCTAAAATCAGCCACTGCCAACAATCAATAGTTTATGAAATACTGCAATTATTATGAAGATAATGCTTGCCATATCATTGAATAAATTGTTAACATAAATAATTACTAGAGCACTTGAAAAAAAATTTAGAGCAAACTCTTGAAACATGTCCAAAGTAGCTTTGATTTTTTTAGTGATTCAATCAAGCGCCCCAAGAAGCTTTTCCTCCTTTGGTTCTTTTCTTCACTGCTTTGTGTTTTATGGACCACATTTTGCTATCTTCTAGGGCACTTGATCAAAAATTTATTTTTCTTGATGCAGGTTCAATTTCATATAATGCCCTTATATGCTCACACAACTTAATTTCTTAAAGTATTCAAAAATGGAGTCTATGGGAGGTGATCCACTCAAGAATGTGTGCATGGGATATTTATTTTCCCGAGGCTGTTGCCACAGTTTTTTGGCAGCAAAACTACATAATGAACTAATTAAAAATTTAAAACACATTGTTGGGCAATTTAGAACCACACTCTGAAGGTTAATTTAAAAGAAATAATGAGAAAAAGCAAGGAAAAGTCTATATACCATAGAGAGTTTTGTGGTAAGAGTCAAGAATCACAAAATGTTTTTTATTAGTTTTAATTATATTGCTCCCCTAACCAGAAAGATATTAACACGTTAGATTTACTGCCTAATTACATAGTATGCATAAGTCAGATCCAACTCTCAATAAGCTTTGATAGTAAAGAGGGAGGGCAAGAACCCTTGGGGCTCTAGTTTTCATTACCCCAAAGGAGAAATGATGGATAGAAAATGCAAGTCAGTATTCCAGATACGACGAAACATACAAAAACAAGCATAAAGAAGTGGTTCCTTTCCAACTAAAGATTGTGAGCTATAATTAAGAGGACATAGGTCAATAATCTACTTTGAATAACTAATCTGCTTTTGGCTTATCAAACAAATCTTTAGAAGCAGTTGTAATTGTTCTTCTAATTGTTAAGAGGTTAGTGCCCTGGATGAAAATGGAAACCACCTTTAGGGGCACTTAAGTCCCCAAACAAGGTGAGAACCAGAAATGTGGGAAATAAGCCAGTGCCAGACCCTGCTTTTTACCCTGAGAATTGGCCATAATCTGGAGACCTTGAGTTTCCACTTTGATGATGGCACAGCACAACGTGGATAAGAGAGAAACCTCAGGGCTTGGCCAAGGTGGGAAATCTGATAGGAGGTACTACATAAAACTATAACCCAAAGAGCTATGCTCTCAATACAATGAGGAAAACAGAAGGGACGGCTAGAAAATTAGAAAGACTCTACAGATACCTGGAAATTTTAGAACATAGTTTTAAATAACTAATAGATCAAAGAAGAAATGATAAAATACACCTGAAACTAAACAATAAAAATAATACATATCATAGGTGGCCACTATTACCGTACATATACAATACTTTTCTGGAGGCCAGTGTAGCAGGACACAGAAAAGAAATAAAAAATATAAGAATTAGAAAGAAAGAATCAAATCTACCTTATTTGCATATATGATTACTTACATAGAAAACCCAAAGGAATCTATAGGTAAATTATTAGGACTAATATAATAGCTTAAGAAGATAATTAGATATAAAATAAATACATAGGACTTAACAGTAACAGAAAAATATCGGTTTTTAAAAAAATTCTTATATAATAGCAAAGAGCCACAGATGCTCTCAAGAAAAATAAATGAGAGAGAGTGGCATGGACATATATACACTACCAAATGTAAAATAGATAGCTAGTGGGAAGCAGCCACACAGCACAGGGAGATCAGCTCGGTGCTCTGTGACCACCTAGAGGGATGGGATAGGGAGGGTGGGAGGGAGACGCAAGAGGGAGGAGATATGGGGATATATGTATATGTATAGCCGATTCACTTTGTTATAAAGCAGAAACTAACTCACCATTGTAAAGCAATTATACTCCAACAAAGATGTTAAAAAAAAAAAAAAGAAAGGAATTGCAAGTTAAAATAAAAATAAGATACTACAACACACCTATTAGAACGGCTAAAGTCCAGAACATTGACAACACCAAATGCTGAAGAGGATGTGGAGTAACAGTAACTCTCATTCACTGCTGGTAGGAATGCAAAATGGTACAGACACTTTTTAAGACAGTTTGGCAGTTCCTTGCACTATATTGATACTTCACCATAATACCTGGCAATTGCACTCCTTGGTATTTGCTCAAGTGGATTGAAAACTTATGTCCACACAAAAATCTGCACACAACTTATAGCAGCATTATTCATAATTGCTAAAATCTGGAAGCAACCAAGACGTCCCTTAATGTACAAATGAATAAACAAGCTGACCTACATACATACAACGGAATATTATTCAGCCATTAAAAGCAATAAGGTAGCGAGCCTTGAAAAGACATGGAGAGACTGTAAATGCATATTGCAAAGGAAAATAAGTCAACCTGAAAATGCTATGTATTATTCCAGGGAAGAAATGGGCTACATTTTGTGTTTCAAAACTGTAATTTTTAGCATATGAAAGTTTTTATGAAATTAAAAACTTAAATGCAATTCTGTAAATGGCAAAACTATGGAAACAGTAAAAAGATCAGTGGTTGCCAGGGGCTCAAAGAGAGGAAAGGAAGGAAGACTAAACAAATGAAGCACAGGAGGTTTTTAAGGAGGTGAAACTGTTCTGTTTGAGAACATAATAGTGGATACATGACATTATACACTTGTCTAAATCCATAGAACTGTACAGAACAAAGAGTGTACTCTAATGTAAGCTATTAACTTTAGTTTTAATAATAATGTATAAATATTGGTTCATTAAGTATAACAAATGTACCACACTAATGCAATTTTTTTCCTAATAGGGGAAACTGTGAAGAAGCAGAGGAGGTATATGGGAACTCTGTGTACTTTCTGGTCAATTTTTCTGTAAACCTAAAACTGCTCTAAAAATAAAGTCCACTAATTTTAAAAGGCAAAAAAAAAAAAAAAAAAAAAAAGAAATGAAGGGGACAGTGTTACCCTTCTGAATACGTGGTACTGGCACAGTGACAGATAAATACACCAATGGAACCAAATCAAACTCACACATACGTGGAAACTTGACTAATGACTGAAAACAGATGAAAAAAAAAAAGACAAATTGTTCAACAGATAGTATAAGAACACTTAGAAATACATATGGGGCAGAGGAAAAAGAAATTGAATACCTGCTTCACATCCAACACTAAAATCAATTCCAGGTGGATAAAAGTCTTAAATGAGAAAGGCAAAAGTTTTAGAAGACAATAAAGGAGAAAATCTTTATGTCTTTGGGCAGAATTTAACAACACACAATAATCAGAGACCAAAGAGGAAAAGGTTTTTTTTTGTTTAACTTATTAATAAAATACTATAAAATATTTAGCTTGAGACAAGAAAGCAAAAGTTTAATTCAGTTAAAACAAACATTAAGCTCTTTCAATATCAGTAAATCTCTTTGCTTTATGAAACCTGTCCCATAGAGATGACTATTTAAATTTATTTTTTTTTTAAAGATTTTTTTTGATGTGGGCCATTTTTAAAGTCTTTATTGAATTTGTCACAATATTGCTTCTGTTTCATGTTTTGATTTTTTGGCCGTGAGGCATGTGGAGATCTTAGCTCCCTGACCAGGGATTGAACCCGCACCCCCTGTGTTGGAAGGCGAAGTCTTAACCACTGGACCAGCAGGGAGGTCCGAGATGACTACTTTTAAAGGAAAAGATTGGTTTAAAAAAACCTGACTATTAAAATTAAAACTTCAATTCTTTAAAAGATATCATAAAGAAAGTGAAAAGAAAAGCCACACATTGGGAGAACATTTATATTTATGAAACATAAACCTGTAAGGGAATCTAATATGGTAACCACTGGCCATATGGGGCTACTTTATTAAAATTAAATTAAATGAAATTTAAAATTTAATTACTCAGTAGCTCTAGCTACATTTCAAGTGCTCAGTAGCCACATGTGGCTAGCGGCTGCTTGATTAGCACCAATATGAAACATCTCCATCAACACAGAAGTCTCTTTTGGACAGAGCTGATATAGAACATGTGTGGAATATTTAAACTTCTAAAATAAAGAGACAACTCAATTTTAAAAATGGACAAAAGACATTAGCAGACATTTGACACAACAAAACAACAAACATACAAAAATGAACCATAAACACGTAAAAAGTCATTTCAACCTCATTAGTAATCAGAGTAAAACAAATTAAACCCATTAGATATAATTTCAGACACCCCAAACTGGGAAAAGATTAAAACTCGGTAACACCAAGTATTGAAGACGGTACAGAGCAGCACATTTCCAGTACTCCGTCTGTAGGAAGGTAACCCATGGCAACAACTGTGGAAGCAGTTTTGCATTATCCAGTCACATTGAACACTCCGGTACCCAGCAATTCTACTCTAGAGAAGGGATTCTCCACCTGAGCTAAACAGTCCGTCTCCTCACCTAGGGCACTTGGAACATGTATAGATACACACACACTAGCATTTAATTGGCAGAGGTGAGGGATAATAATGTTCCTGCAATTCAAAGAATTATTCCACCTGAACTCTGCACCAGGAGATATGAACAACAGCAACAAAAATTACGACACTAGAAACAACCCAAACATCACCAACAGAAAAATGGATACATAAACTGCATTTAATGGAATACCACAGAATTGGAAATAAAGGCACCTTAGTTACAGATATCAGCATAGGTGATTTTAAGGAATATAATGCTCAGTAAAATAGCAAGATACGTGAATAATACACTTAAGATGTATATAAAGAACAAAAACAGTCAAATAATGAATTTGCAGATATATATATATCTCAAACACACATACACACACAGACACACACAAGCAAAGGAATGGCTAACAAAAAAAATCAGGATAGACTTATCTCTGGGAGAGGAAGGGAGGTACCACCTGGGAAGGTCACATGGGGGCTTTCTGAAGTACTGGTAATGCTTTATTTCTTTATATGGGTGGTAGGTTGAGATGTTCATTTTAATATAGTATTTCTTTATTCTACTCGTATATGTTTTATATACTCTTTACATGTTTGATATATTTCACAATTTTTAAAAAGTCAGCTCAATTACTAATTATCTAGGATCCTTGACCTTTCTGAACTTGGTTAGTAATAGTAACTCCACCTACCTTATAGAGTTATTCTGAAGTTTCAAGGAGATAATATATATGAAAGTGTGAATGACTGTGATGGGGGATAGAACAGGAAACCTAAGAGGTAAGCATTTCCCTAAAGATTTCATCCTGGGTACTGTCCAGGATCACAGGGCCCAGAGTTCCTGGGTAGTTATTAATCAAGTCAAGAAGATGTGAGGAGTTCTCTGTTTTGTCACTTTAGAATGGGAATAACTCTAGTCCAATTCAAGCCACAAGAGTATCACAATATTGAAGGGAGAGCAAATACTCGGTAAATATGTAAATATAAGCTTTTATTATTATTGTTGTTGTTAGAGTGACCAGAGGACTGAAAGGGCCTGGAAATCTTGTCATAGAAGAAGAAATTATCCACGATCTGGGTATTTTAAATTTTAGGCTAAATGATAATGATATGATAATTATCTCCAAATACTGGATGCAAAAGAGGCATAAGATCTATTTTGTCCAGGGTTCTTCTAAAGAGGCTGGAGAAATTAGAGAAAAGTTAAAAAGTACATTCCTAGTCAATATAAGAGAGAACTTTTTGATAATCAAAGAGAGAAGGCAGAACTGACGATGTGGTGACTCTCCATCTGACTTATTCAGCCAAAGACAGTTTAGCAGAGACTGCTGTTTTGTATGAAAATATAGATTTTAAAAATAAACTGTTAAAATAAAAATACGGACAATATAACTTAGTGTAAACTTACTCTGAAAACTAGCTCTTTTTTGTATTAGTCATGAGACTATAGCTAACTTATGCTATCTTTTGGAGTTTCACCTACCTCATCTGTAATAAGGATAGTATCTTTCCTTCAGGGTTATATGGAAAAAATCAATGTGATAATATACTGAAATCACCAGTGTTCTATGTGTGCTAAATCAGCTGCTAATAATTTTTAAAATTTATTATGGAAGGCTTCCCAACTTGTTCACAGCTAGATAAAAAGAAAAAAGCAAGAACATTACTCCAAAAAAACAAAACAACTTTCATGTTTAAAAACCAGTGAAGGAAGAACTTGTATCTGTTACTCAAGAAAAGCAGTAAAACTGATATCCCTGGATCAGTTTCTTTAAACTGTTATCAAATGGCCTTTGGTCTCCCAAAAAGTTTCCTTGAACATGCTTTGTGTAGAAACCTTCCCCTATAAAAACCCTTTTAAATTTCATGACCCTAAAGCACTTTCCAGTGTGCTGGAATAAAAATAAGACAGGAATTATGAAGGTAAGATTTGATATAGCAAACCACATTCACTACAATTCAGGTCATTAGTTTTTAAAATAATCTAAAGCTAAGAAAAAGGGTACATGCTTAATGGCTTTATGCCCTCTAAATTTAACCTGCAGAAACCAATAAAGATCTTTAATGTCTATAAATAAGAGACGCTGAACTTCAAGATCAAATTACAGTAATTTATTATAAATAAATATCCTATAAATAACTTCACTTTAGTGATACTTGCAAAACTTTGTCCTCTTGCACAGCACTTCTGAAGTTCAGATCAAGTCAAGCTGTTTTCCATGAATAAGATAAAGGCCCCAGAGAGTTTAAATTATTATGTATTTTCCTATAGTTATCTTTTTATTCTGTGGAAGCACTCTGCTACACTCTGGTTTTTAGCTTGGTCCTGTTTTTTACTTAAGTTTCCAACCTAGCTTCAAATTACCAGTTGGTGGTCACATGGTGTAATGAAGTTGGTGGATTAACTGAAATTAAAACCCAGAATCCTCTTTACCACCCTTCTTTTCAAGCACAGATCAATTATTTATGACCAAGTTCACCAACACTATGTTTTAATTTAGGAAGCAGTCCATTAGAAGCCAGCTATAAATAAAGTGAATAGAATCTGGCCTCAGAACTTTTTGACCTCACAGAGCATTGAGAAGATGGGAGAAAAGCAGCAATGGAAGAATACAAGAAGGGGAAAGAAAAATAAAAGAACAAAAGAAGCCAACATCCACTGAGCTGCTTCTACGTCAGGCCTTCCACCTAAAGCATTTCACTTATTCTCAGTTAATTTGACATTACTTCATTTAATTCTCACAACCCCATCATGCAGATATTATGTCCCTCTGTTTTAAGAGTAAGAAACTGTAGCTCAAAAGGCTAAATTGCTTCCTGGGAGTCATGAAGTAAGTAGGAAAACCAGAATTTGACCTGGGGTTTGTCTGATTCCAAAGCATGGACACTTTTTCCTATAGCAGATGAAATAATTTCTAATATTTTAAAATTTGAGTAGTTTAGGAATTTCCAAAACAATAACAAGGCACTAAATATTTTCAAAGTATAACATGAATAGCAGAAAGCCATCTATATAACCATTATTTCAACTGCTTATAAGAACATGAAGTGGGAGGTTGTCACCATTTTGCTTAAGATGTATATGAAATCATACACAGAAAACAACAGACAGCCTCACGTGGAGACTGGAAAGAGTAATAAAGTCACATCCAAAAGCAAGACAAAGACAGAGACTGTCAAGTGCTAAATCACCTCTTACCTGCTGTACTTCACTTTCTCCATTTGAGATTTTCTCAGTGTAAACAAAGGAGTTGAATATCCGCTGCAAGGAAAAGAAAATGAACAAACATTAGATTTTCTAAATAAGGCAGCCATTTTCTGTATGAATGTGTATGTGAATAAGCTGTTTACAGCACAAATAGAATCAAGCAGAAAAATTTAATTAAAATAGTTATTTTACACAGAGAAATCCAAATATCAGCCAAAGTCAATCACACTTATGTAAGCAATACCCATGCACTTCTATAGTGAAATAAACCAGATGTTACGCTATATTTTTCATTTTCAAAAATACATTTAATTATAGATTTCCGGAGCCCATGCCATTTTATCCGACTGGTATAATCTGACAAAGTTGTGTTTCTCATTTAAATCCTGCACTCCCTGAATGCTGTAATTGTTTACAGACACTACAGTCTAATGTAATCAAGCCCTTTAAAAAAGATTCTTTCCATATTCCCTCATGTCCCTGTCCAACCGGTACCTACCCAATATTGTCTATCACCTTCATTACCCAAGCAGCCCCTCGAAAGAGTAAAATAATAGGGCTTGCCAAATATGTGTGGCCTTAAGAGAGAATCCAGTCCTTACATGCCAGGAAATAAGACGGCCATGCCAAGACATCAGTCCAAACTGCGGCACACAAGCACACACATTCTTCCCGCTGGTCTCTGCCTCGCTGGTACCCATTTCTGCAGACATTGCCTGCATTTACAACATCTTGCAGACTTATGACTTTACCAAACCCCACCATTACTGACCAATCACAAGAGATTACCCTGTAACAAACCGAAAAAAAAAAAAAAAAAAATGAGAACCCAAGAAACGTATCTGTTAGGGACTGGGGGAAAAAAAAAAAAGGAAGAGCAGCCTCATTTATCCTAAAACTGTAAAGATACCTCTGGAACTCTCCAGTTGAGTAAGGAGTCAGACCTGGAGATGTCAGCCAAAATTTCCCGTGTTCCTTTGTATCCTACTCACAAGGGTTTGTCAGCATCTGGGACAGCTTCCCAGACAGCCTAACACACCTGCATGGTGGTGATGAGGAAGACAAGCGCCAAGTTCATCAAGTGCTGTGCGAATGAAGGAAAATCAAGGCGCTGGGGCTGGGGGAGGGGCGGGGTCGGGGGATGCCGCTGGGGGAAGGGAAGCAAACACACTTGGGAAGGATGGAGATGGAATGAGACGGAATTACAGTCTGGAAAATTCTAATTACAAATTATCATAATTTTTCAATGCACCACTCATTCAGTCAACAGATGCTTACTGTCGTTTTCTTTCCTGAAAATGACCTGCTGATAGGAAAGGTACAGATTTTTAGTAATGGTGATAATGATACTGGCGACTAGTTATTAAATGTTTACTGCAGGGCAGACACTATTCTAAGGCATGTTACACCTATATACCTATTTCAGTCTCATAAAACACCTTTGTGACAGGCACTATTATTATCCCCATTATATAAGGATATATGAGGAAACAGAAGCATATTTTATTGAGTGCCTAATGCAATTCACATTGTATCTCATATGCATATCTTATGTAATAACAAAATTCCTGCAGCTCCAAAGATGAAAAACAAAGACCCTGGGAAATTAGGTAATTTACCCAAAGTCACTTGGCAAGGCTGGAATTTGAACCCAGGCAGTGCGACTCCGGTTATGGTGCTACTAACCCTATTGTCTCATAAGCATTTGCTACCTGGTAGCTTGACACATATGAAAAACACTCCTGTTAGGAGCTAACACCCAATCATAATGCAGATCAACAATCCCTTGTGTGTAATTCTGAAATTCAAAAGGCTCTGAAAATCAAAAGTTTTGCATAACACATTTGCTAGCAAAATATGACACGACCTGAACTTATTGGCAGTTAATCCTAACTTGAACTGATGTGTATTTATAGTCTTTATTAAACCACTTAGTGTGAGTATTTATTCTTTTTGATGCAGATGTACTAATGCATCTGATTATAGGGTTCTGCTTTAGATTTCACTGGGGGTGTTTCATCATCAAGGTGCATCAGGATTCTGAATCCTAAAACAGACATCATTTTGGAGAAGGAATTATAGATCTGCAGACCTCCAGCCCCAGTTTTCTGGTGAATACCGTAGTTAACTAGACAACAATGCTTTTAGAGGCTGTGTCAATGTCACTGCCACCTATACCCCCACACCAAATTATTTTATATAATTTGATTTTCACAACCTGCTCAGTACCAAGAGTGCACGTTTATTAAAAACTAACATAATTCATGTAGTATCTCCATATCTTGATGAGTGTGGTCAATTTCTTATTTCATTTCTGGCAGCGATATTTCAGTTGATACATTATCTGTCCTATACTGGGATGTGTTCCCCCAAGAGGTGACTGATGGAGTAACCCATGTTCTGGGAAGCAAACCAGATCCACTTCGCTCAAAACAACTACCAAGGGCCACACCTAATGAGGAACCTCAGATCCTTCCCTCTTCTTTGTTGTTAAAAGAAAGGTGAATTCCTCAGTAGTAATAAGGAATATAAGCCAGGAAGTGTTTGCCAGGCCGTGTCCAGCCCCTGTTTTACTCATTCATTTTCTTAACAATTACTATCAATCATGATGGCCAGCACTTTCATTAGAGCCTTTTATGGCTTATAAGTGTTTCTATATTCTCAACACCTAATAAAAATTAGGTGGGTAATAGAAAATTTTAAAAGAAAGAAGTTACAGATATGAGCAGTAGTGATCTTACAGACTACTTATATATTTTATACAACCCTCTTACCACCCCAGAAATGAAAGGTGGCCTGCTAGAATAATAGTTTGGAGCTATCACCAAGCAAACAACTTTTTGCCCCTCTCCCCCCAGCGGGGAAGGGTGTTAGTGAAAGGCCAGTAGAACTTAGACAAGTAACTCACAAATAAACAGGTCAGCCAGCCACGTCTGGTGCAAGGTTAAAAGTTCAGGCTTAGTGTGTGCCCAAGATCTCAAGGTATAGAGTGATATTCCATTATGCTCTAGATTAATGGACAGTAATAATCTTTCTTAAAATGCAGGGCCTGCTAAGCCCAGTTCTCAAAGGCTTATTAGGCTTAGTACTTTCATAATTTACAATTTCACATAGATGATCTCATTTGATAGCTACAACAACCCGATGTGGGAGACAGCGATCTGAAACCAATTTTACAGATTAAAAACTACAGCTCAGAAGTTAGAAAACGCATCACAGGTAAAAAATTCAAGTGTTGAGGTCTAAACCTAGGTCGTGAGTTAAAAACAGGCATTGCTTCTAGCAAAACTATTAAATTTATTCACATCACCTTTTCGTTCAGGATAATCTAGAAATCCTAATATCAGCATGCAGAAAAAAAGTGAAGATTGGGGTCTTTTTCTATCAATTTTATTTTAAGCAAGATACAATGTGCTGGTATAACTTTATATACATATGACCAATGTCAAGCATAATTAGTAAGAGTCCCAGACAAAGATTTTATCTTTTATTACTTTCTATTGCTACGTAAAACTGTGAAGGGAATAGAATACAGAGTTTTCTGGGCATTTTATTTTTAATTTGAGAGCCAGGAATTCCAAATGATACACCTAGCTGATATTTTCGTGACTGCAAGAGTTTCTTGGTTGTTAGAGGACTTGAAAAGTGGAAATGGAAAAAAGTTTTCTTAAAACACGACATGAAGGGCAATCCCAAAAGGTCAGATTGTTTGTCTTCTCTGATGCTTTACTCACAGTAACAGGGTTAGGATATAGGTGGGTGGGGTGGGCATTCCACATTCTATTTCCAAGTTGTCACTTTCCCTTACTCAAATTCCCTCCAGGACCAAAGGAATTCCAGACATTTGAACTCTTAATTGGAGCACAATCTGGAGGGAGTTTGAAGTCAATCTCCTCGGTGTACAAATCCCTGGAAGTAAAGGCAAACATATTGCTTGTTCTTGCCCATTACTCTTCTCATTCTTGTCAAATACTAGAAGTAAAAATACACTTTGTTGTATAGTGAAAACATCATTAAAATAGGTGAGGGGTTTTTACAAGTCATTTTAAGGAGAAATAGTTCACTGACTCCTCTTTGTCAGTCATATTAATTTCCATAATCAAAAGAATACAAGAACAATAAGATGCCTTGATCTTAAGCTCAAGGCAACTAAGTACTCTGATCTAAAGACAAAACTGACCTTTCCCTCATTAAAACACATACCTTGCAAAACTGGCGGTATCTTCTAAAGTTAATTATATGCATATTCTATGACCCAGCAGTTCTCATCCTGGTATATACCTAGCAGAAATGTGTTCGTGTTTATCAAAAGAAATCTTAAGAATGTTCATAGCGGCACTACTCATAATAGCCCCAAACTGGAAATTATCCAAATGCCTATCAGCAACAGAATAGACAAACTGTGTGAATTCACACAGTCGAATATTCGGGTGAGATGAAAATGAACACACAATTGCAACATGCATCAACGTGATGACTCCTATAAACATATTACTGAGTGAAAGAAGCCAGACACCAGGACACAAAGAATGTTAATTCCATTTATATCAAGTTCAAAAACAGGCAAAACTAACCTAGCCTATTACAAGCCAAGATAGTGGTTACATTTTGTGGGAGAGTCAACTGAATAGGGCATGAAGCCTACTTTCGGGATGCTGAAATGTTCTGTCTCTTGATCTAGGTGCTGGTTACAGGGATGTGTTCACTTTTGTGAGAACTCATCCAGCTGTACATTTACGACTGTGCACTGTGCTATATGTATGCTATCCTTCAGTAAATCTACTTTAAACACACATTCTAGGCAGTCTCTTTAAAATATACCCTAGACAAATGTTTTTATATATTTTAAAAATCATTTATACAGTTTTAAAAAGGACAATAATCTATTAACTGGGCTATTATAAATACTTAAAAAAAAATTCTACACCCCAACCTGCAACCAGATGAAATTAGACTGTACCAATACTGGAGAGTCACCTAGCAATGTACAGATAAGGTCTCCTGAGCCTTCCCTGAGGCTACATATTAATTACTCCCTCAAACTCTAAGTATATAACATGACTTAGTTCTTCAGCTTCCCATCAATGGTACTGTACTAACCTGAATTTCCAGCAAGAAAAGAGTTGTCTTTGAGTCTCATCCAACCTGGATGCTCTAAACTTATATAACACAATTTAATCAAATCTCCTCTTTGCATATTCTGTTCTTTGATTCCCTAAGCGCTGCCTTCCCCCTCCTCCCCAAAAAAGGAAATTAAAGAGCCACATTACACTTGAATACAGTTCCCTTACCTCTCCCGCAAGAAAAGAAAAAAAGACATCCTGCTCTGTGTGTGTGTGTGTGTGTGTGTGTGTGCGCGCGCATGTGTGTGTGTATAGGTGGAGGGGGAGCTACTTTCCCTCACCTCTTAAGGGCTGCAACTCCCCTGTCCCCAAGTCCTCACTCCATTGACCCAACCTCCCTACCCACCACCTTTCCCTCCCAAATCTCTCTATTAATTGAGCCTGCTTAACAGATGGCAAGAGAATTCCACTTAACTGGAACAGGAACAATTACATGAGTGTTTAATAAGATGGTCAATCCTGACAGTTGGCTCCACCTTCACTCCTCCAACAGCTCTGCCAAATTTTAACTAGATGTTTAAATGAATGGTATAGCACAAAACCACAGAGGAGAAATAAATGCCTAATAAGATTCTGTTGGACTCCCTCCCTGATCTTTGCTAAGAAAACGCAGGACTGAATTTTTATTCAAAAGCTTATTCTCTTGACGTTTACAGGTCTCTGTCACAAGCCAATTTGGCTGACAGTTCACTAACAGCTTCATTCCTCTCTGGATCTCTTCCTACCGTTCTAGGAATTGTGGCCAAAGGGGAGGAAAATATAGATCACCACTGTTATCTCAAGATGTTGACCAACATTAACCGTGCTGTCATTAAAACAAACTCCAACAATCACTGGACAGGGAATTAATGGCAACTTAATTTAAGTGTTTCAGGGAAGAAAACATATGCATAACTCTATTCTCCCCTAAGCATACCCCATGAATAAGCTTTTACTAGGTTATAAAGGGATCTCTCTGCCCAGAGTAGACATTGTCCGATTTTTACCAGACTATTTAACCTCACACTGTTGAACATATGGAAGGTCCAGAAAAATGACATTCTCTAAGGAGGCTTCATCATCTGCATTCTGAGATCACAAACCTGGTGCCATAAATCTCCATCATTAAAAAAAAAATCTCTAAATTTGTTCATCTGGATACAGGTAGTTCAAGAAAATAGTTTACCAAGAGTATTGAAAATGTTACCACTAAAAAAAATAATAATAATAACCTAACTGTCCAATAGGGGACCGATTAATTATACTTCATCCAATCAAAAATATACTGTGCAGCTAATAAAAATGTTTACAATGATTTTTGTTATTGTTCATATTTTAAAATGAGCATTTTAATACACAAATATTGTTCTAATTATATGTGTGTAAGGGGGGTACATTATACATAACAGTGTTACCGTGTATATTAACAAGGGCACAGAATGGATTTGGGTGCTTTGCAACACATTACCTCACTTAATACTCATAACAACGCTTCATAGTAGTTAGCTACTATGTCATCATTTTACAGGTGAGAAAACTGAGGTCTTAGAAGTTTGGTTTGCCCAAATGTAGAACATTGTAACTAAGTGGCCAAATCTGGGTGCAAAATTTGCCTTACTCCAAAGTTTATGTATCATCCTCTATGTAATCATCATCTTAATAGAGAAAACTTAGGTAAAATCTAGAAAGTGACCAAAATAGTAACAGGGCTTACCTATGAATAATGAATCCAGAACATATATTCTTTCCTCCCCACCCCCCAATCTCAAGATGGAGCATGAATTTCCTTTATGATGTGTAATGACAAACATTTTTCAAAGAGTTGACACACTAGGGAAAAAAAAGACATACATTCAGTTACAATAAACTCTACAGAGAACCATTTGTACTAGATCACCACCTTGAGAGCTTACAGAGGAAAAAGTAAATGTAGGGGCTCATGCTTGATCCTCACTATAAATATTTGATCTTGAATACCACAGTGACTTGCAAGAAACAGGGTTATTCCAGTTTCATGACAAAGAGAAATGCTTAGGTACTGAAAATCATGGTAGAGGAAGAGGCCTAGATTGGGAATTTAAAACAAAATGAATCAGTACACAATAGATGACCTTGTGCAAATGGTACCCTGGGCACACATGTCCTGCCCCAACAGACTTCCTTATTTTGTTTTACGGTTGCTATATATAACAAATGATAATAACTATTGCTTGTATAGTGCTTACTATCTGTCTAGCACTAGGTACTTCACATATCTTAACCTCATAAATGTGAAGATAAATTTATGTAGACTGCACTAAAAACATTATGAATGTATTTCACATACCATTATGATAGTTATTCGAACAGTCTTGATGGTTATTCTATTATTATTCTATTCCATTATTGTTCATCTCGTAAGAATATCCTCTTAATGATAGCTATTCTATGATAGTTGGAGGTACAGGGGGCCAAAAATACCTGTATCAATATTTACCAACTCAAGTCCGACCTCATCCCTAACAACCTCCCAAAGGTAATCTCTCCCTTCTCTGAACTTCTGCAGCAAAGACAGTCTATACTACAGTTAAAATAATATGTTCACTGTAGAAAATTTGAAAATATGTAAAGGAAGAAGAGGGAAAAAAAATCTACTGTCTGACCACTCAGTAAAAACCAGTTTACAGTTTATTTCCTTCCACTCTTCTGGATTTCTAGTTTCTAACTTTGTTGTAAATTCTTTGACAACTGGTCCATGCCATGATTCCTCAGCACGTTGCATGGTACAGAGTAAGCATAAATAAGCGTGTGTGTATCCATTAATCTAGGCATTAAGTCATACAGACCTTCGGTGTGGTTGATTACTCAACCAGCTAGCAAAAAAGGGAAAAAAGTATCCTTTCTCTTTAAGATAAAAAAAAAAAACTTCCCCTTTTCTCAACAATCTATTAATAGAGTCTTCCCCCCTCACCTCTGTTTTTCCTTCCCTGTCCTCTTCAGGCTCTAAGTATATACACACACAGCCCCTTGGATACTTCAAGTTTGCAAAAGAACTCAAATTATGAATTCCTTAGTCTGATGGTATTTAACTTACCCTTCAAACCAACATGAGCTCTGAATAGCAAGCAAGAAAGCTTGTGGGAGAGTCACAAATCGGTGACAAGGGTCACCTTTACAAAGGGTTGCCAGTTTTGGCCCTCTCTATCCCTCAAAAGAAATTACAGGGAAAAAGGAACAGCCTGCAGTTTGATTTAGCAGGGAAAATCTAAAGCAATAATCTCAGCAAGCAAAGTTTCTAGTCTTGATCCCTTGATTTCCTGTTGTAGCATTTAAACCAGGAGAGCCAGTGAGTAAATAGGGACCGAGAGAACAAAGACAGGCATAACAAGATGGAAACACTTCCCTAAATGCAATAAAGCTTCTGAAGGGTTACTGAATTTTTGTTGTTGTTGTTGTGTTTGGGCTTTCAAAGGGGGTAAGAGGGGAAAAGGCAAGTAAATCAGTTCCACATGTTGGAAAGACTCAGCCTTTTAGCCAATGTAACTTGACTATAATATTCATGACAATGCACATGGAAACCTCTCAGAAATGGAAAGCTGACTTGCCCAAACGCTTTGCAGATGGGGCCAGATTTCCACTCCCCTACTTCCACTCTCCTAACTCTTAATTTCCTCACTCCCTACACCCCAGATCTCCATTAAGGCTTTTTAAATTTCACCTTGAAGAAAAAAAAATGAAAAGGCGGGGTAGTTAAATGGCCATGCATTTATTCTTGGAGGAAGGCACTTCAAGTATATAAGCCTTCAATATTCAGTGTTCTGTGTGTGCGCAAACCCACACAAATGCTCAGGTCCTCGGGAATCCATCCATTAAGGACAAAGGGAACTGGAAACCCTGAAATGCTTAACCTTCCAGACCTAAATGACAACGTTTAATTAATAACTCAAGTTAATCAATCACGTCCTTTCTGATAGAGTCAGAAACCATGTAAAATATGGCTCCATATTCTTAAGGAGCTCATTCTCTAGTAGGGAGAAGAAATGAAAGATTAAGAAGTAAGGATGAACAGGGAACAGTGCGATGCAGGCTCTGGATGAACTCAGGATGTTTGGCACAGACCCAATGTGCTGCCAGAGTTCGTGGGGGGCTGGGGAGCAGGACTCTGAAGAGATGGGCTTGGGCTTGAATTTGAGGTCAGATGTAAATAGGAAAAAAAAGAGAAAGAGCTTAAGTGAGAGCATTTCAGAGCATTCACAGAGAGGGTTTGTCACATAGTACTAAACACAATGTACTAAGTATTCAATATTTGGGGCCAGGCACTGTTCTAGACACTAAAGATACAAAAAAGAGCGTAACAAAATCCCTGCCCACGTGGACCCTACATTCTAGATTCTTTGGCCTCAAGAAAACCCTTAAAAAGGACTTACTAAGCACTGGCCTGTATACTTGGAAATGGGGTGTTCGAAGATAAGGAGATTGCTTCTTTCATAGCAAAGCCCACAATCTAGAGACAGACTCCGCAGTCAGTGATCATGGTACAAAGTCAGTTGCATAAGGGAAGCTTTTGGAAATAAAACTGAACTCAATGGAATAGAAATGATGGTGCTAGACTGTGTAGGTTTTTCAAGCCAGGAAGAGGAGTTGGAGTTTACACATATGGTAGGCACTGAGTAAACATTTTTTTGAATGAGTAAATGAATAAATGTGTATTTGCCAAGAAATAAAGAGCTGTTAGAAGGATTTTTAGCTGGGGAGTGACATGATGAAATAGGTGCTTTAAGAATGTTTATATTCCACATGCTCAGAGCCATGCACCCACTTCCCTCAACTTTTCCTAAGCCTTCTCAGAAAGAAAAAAAATCTAGTCCATTTAGAAGCCAGTTACCATCCCAAGGATCTGTGACAACTTTAGGAACCAAATGAACTGGATCGCCTTTGATCCTTCAAATGACACCTGACCTTAAATGAAAGTTTCCCATTTGTCATATCTCCTTTGTAAAATTATAAAATCCTCTGAGGGGCTGTTTTATTCAATTTTACGACCGCTATAGCACTTGCACAGAGCAATATTATGGAATGAGATGGAGAAATACTTGTTCACAAAAATAATTTATATAAAAATAGCTTAATGAAAAACAACTGTTCGGGTTTAAAGCACAGTTGCAATGTTGCATTCTGAGTTGAAGACTAGTTTTCTATTTTTTTAAATATTTATTTTATTCATTTGGCTGCGCCGGATGTTAGTGGTGGCACGTGGGATCTTTGTTGAGGCATGTGTGCTCTAGTTCCCTGACCAGGGATGGAACCTGGGCCCCCTGCACTGGGAGCACGGAGTCTTAACCACTGGACGACCAGGGAAGTCCCGAAGACTGGTTCTCGACATTTCAAAATATGCTACTGGGAGTCTGTGTTGGATGGTTTTCAAATGAAATGTTCATTTATGCCATATCCAAATAGAGAGAATTTTTATAAGTTCAATTCTGGTTTACTCTTTTATTTAAAGTGATGATAAAAAAAAATAAAAAAATAAAAAAATAAATAAAAAAATAAATTAAAAAAATTAAAAAAAATAAAAATAAAATAAAAAAAAAATAAAGTGATGATTCATTAAGTGCAGAAACTATAAATCAAAATTTATCACAAAAGCCAATAATGTCAAATTGCAACTCTGTATAAACTAGCTCTGTATAAATCAGCTATATGTCTGACGAAGGCAGTAAGCCTCCCTAGGTCTATTTTCCCTTACCTATAAAGTGGAAAACCGGGTTAGATTATATAAACCTTGGTGATCCTAAAATTTCCACTCTACTATTGTGCTAGAATCTTACTGAAGTATCGATTGCTAGACTTTTGAGAAGCTACTAATGCTAGGTCTTTCTGCCGTATGAAATGGATGCTTCAAGAAACTTATATTTGCTGGTGAAATTTGACTTAAATTGTTAAGAAAAATGTTATAAACATATCTCTAAAACTTGTTGCAGGAGGCCAGGCCAAGTATTGAAGGGATGAATAGTTTAAGATGAAAATTTAAATAGAGAAAACCAATCTTGAGAGTGGTGAGCTTAAATGTGGACATTAAGACGTGAAACCGAGCAGTTAGCCTTTCTGGAATAAATGTGATGCTAATATGATTACACAAATGTCTCCCAGGTCCTCCTCACTGTATCGTCTTTCAGGCTCTCACAGCCAGGGTGCCTGTCATGCATATCGAATACCATGGTAACAACCCTGCTGTAATGGCTCCAGCACGACATGCCATGATTCTCAGCAATAATCATTAACTCACATCTCAGTGAACAATGAATGACTCTCTGGGCTCAGATTCACAGTATAATTTTAATGAATAAATGCTGGTTAAAATTATTTCTGCAAGTTTTTAGGGTTAAAAAAAAAAATAGGAACGTGAAAGGGAGTTTAAAAACACAAAACAAAACAAATCCTCTATTACCAGCTGAGTGGCTGTGGAGAGGTTAGATGTGCACCAGTTCCTAATTTGTAAAATAGAGGCGACAATAATAGCGAGCTTATAGGTTTTTTGTGAGGTTCAGTGCTTGTATAGCACTTATTCCTTACATACAGTAAGAGCTCAGTAAATAGTAACTTTGAAAAATCCTTCAAATTGAACAACTATTCCCAGGAATAAAAAGTCATTTGAGATTTCCTGTGTCCTCATCCCAATGTCAGGAGCTCCTCCAAATCAGCACTTCCGAAGCCTTCCATAGTGACAAGACTTATTAAAAACTCTATATTTTCAGGAAATGGCTTTCACATTAGCTCCCAGTGCCTTGACAAGCTTGGCTCCCAGGCTCAACGAACTGCCTTCTTCAAGTTTCTTTAGAAACCCACATGCAAGCTGGGTCCTTGAGAAAGTGACTTTCCCTTTGATTACTGATGATACTTGGTGGGGAACACCTGTCTGAGCACAGGCCAAATCTCTAGTTTACTAGAGTCTGCGGCTTTGTAAACATATGCCAAGGAGGCCAGAGGGGTAAATTCAAGTTGGGAAATACATCACAGAGATGCTGGTCCCTCCCGGCCTAGTATTGCTCAACAAACAGGGTTCCTGCAGGTACCAGGGGACGGAAGTAGTCCTAAAAATCCAACCTGCAGGTATTAAGCAAATAGGGGCTACAGGAGAGGGAGAAATGCAATAATTAGCTATGCCTCTAACAGAACCCAGAGGCTCATCTAGACACCTCCCCAGACCTACTCAAAAAGAGGCCAGAAGATTAAACCTCCTTTAGCACCTTCACTGAATTATTTACTTTCACATTGTGTTGCAAGTATTTGTTTAGAAACATGAGTAGTGACCTCACAGAAGGCAATAACAACTCCTGCTCTCCTGGAGAGGAGTGTGAGGACTGAGGTCCAGGCTTTGGAATCAACCAGACCTCAACCATCTCAGCTGTGTGATCAGCACAAATTATTTAAACCTTCTGAGCCTAAGTTTCCTCATGGGAATTTAAGCAACGTACCTCCAATGCCGTAGAGACAGAACAGAGCGATCACCACTACCTACTAGGCTTGCAGTTAGAACTAAATGGAATGACAAGCTAGGACAGTGACTGACATATTGTTTTTGCCCAGTTAAGCATAGCTGGTATTAAAATTGTCATCATTTTCTCTGAACATCCAGCAACCAGTGTAATCACCATTAAATGTCCAATAAATGCTTAATGAATCAATAAAAGATTTGGTACTACTTCCTCATTTGACAGAAGAGGAAAGTAAGTCTCAAAGACCATATATGATAGGTCACAATCAGGGACAGGACCAAATGTTGGTTTCTCCTGGCTTTCAGTCATGCTGATTTCTTATGTAACTGTGCTGCATAATGAACTAAAAACTAAAACCTATTTTTTAAAATTTATTTTATTGATGTACAATGTATAGTTGATTTACAATGTATACATAGTTGATTTACAGTGTTGTGTTAATTTCTGCTGTATAGCGAAGTGATTCAGTTATACGTATATACACAGTCTTTCTCATATTCTTTTCCATTATGCTTTATCACAGGATATTGAATATAGTGCCCTGTGCTATACAGAAGGACCTTGTTGTTTATCCCTAAAACCTATTTATTTACCCTACAAAGCCAGAATGGGAAGGGAAAATATATTATCTAAAACTACTGAACAAGGAAAAAGCCAGAACCTCAAATTATTCTCCCCACCAAGCAAATATATGTCTTGAGTTCCTGGAAAGGGGCATGGTATAGTTGAAAGAGCACAGGTTCTAGAAGCAAGGAAGTCAGACCATGGTCCTCAGCTCCACTACTTACTGTCGGGGTTGGAGGCATGTTGCTTAAATGTCCAAAGCCTCCATTTTCCCACCTCTAAAAATGGATGTAATAATATCCACCCTTGAGCAGTGACTGCTAATGGGAATAAGGTTTCTTTGGGGGATGATGAAAATGTTTTAAGATTATGGTGATGATTGCACAACTCTGGAAATATACTAAAAGCCATTGACTTATGCCCTTTCAATGGGTGACTTTATGTAATGTAAACCATACCTTCCTATGGTCATAGCTGTGAGGACTTAAGTTACTATCTATGTGATGAATATGATGAAGAACACATACTAGGTGCTCAATAACAGTTATACAAATTGGATTTCCATCACTAAGACAGTGGTTATTAGACTTTATAGAGATACAAAACAAATCCTGTTTGCTTGTAATGAAATGCAGATTCCTGGGCCCCCCACCTCCAATAGATAATGGATCCACAAGCCCAGGGGAGGCCAATATGTGCGAGAATCATCAAGGTAGTTGTGATGGAGGTAGCCCATTAATCACTGTTTGAAAAGCCCTACACTAATGCACCTTTCAAATCAAAACACTTCTGTGAATCTCCTTGAAATATCAGTAATAGTCTCCCTATGTTGAATTTCTGTATAAATCCACGTTTCCATAGACTATAAAGTATGGTCTGGTTAAAAGAAATATCTTAAAAAAAAAAAAAAGGAAAAGAAAAAAGAAGGAAAAAGAGGGAGGGAGAAGGAAAGAGAAATACTCCCGCTGACCACTTAGAGGGAAAAAAAGGGGAATATTCCAAATCTTCAGTCACTGACAGCTGCTCTCCACTTGCAGCCACTGAATTCAGAATTAGAGATGAACTAATCTTTGGGTGAGGGTTCCTGGGAAGACAGGAGGAAGAAAAGAAGGAAGGAGCACTTGGATTTGCAGTGTCTCTGCCTTACCACCAACCTGGGAGGCGTGCGTTGTTAGAATACCTGTTTTACCAAACAAGGAACTAACTAATGAATGAAAAGGCAGCTTCCTTCAGAGCCACACAACCAATCCACACAGGGTGGGGTTACTTTCCCACAACTCTAGGCTTCCCTGAAGGCCATGGCTCAAATCTGGGATCAAGATTTCTTGGTTCCTCAAACTGCTACAACCGCTGGTGAGCTTCCTTTGTCCAACCTTTTCCAGCTGAACGTTCTGGAAGGGCTCACCTTCCCAACGTGGCCCAGCTCAGTTTTCTGTCACTGAGCACAGACTATGGGCTGGCTCTGGATGAAGTGATGCTAAGACAGCCCCATCCTTCAAGAGCTGACAGTGCAAAGGAGAACAGGGAGGTGTAAGCAGGTGTGCAGAAGCTGTAGATAGCAGCCAGCGTGAGGAAGGCACACGTGAACCAAACACAACACAAAGTTACCTGGACCCTTGTTCTCAGCATTCAACAGGGAATATTAAGGCCTAATGTGCAGAGCAGGGGAGATAGTGGGAAGGTTGGCTGGTTGGTTTTTTGGCCTGGGGTTCATATTCATCAAAAGCCCCAAACCTGTATGTTTGATCTTCTCCTAATGAGACTTTATACACAGTCACAGAGAGAAAGTGACAGAATGAAAAGAAAAAGGTATTGATCATACAACTTTGAACTTGTATCCCATTAACAGAACACATCACGCATGCACAATATTCTCTAAATTCATGCTTTAAAAATAAATAACGGAAATTAGCTCAGAAACGGCACAATTACACTGCATAAGAGTTAATTCGTTAAACAGATATATTTAAAATATAACAGCATTGGTAACTGTTTGGCATTTCTTCATTTATTAATACACTGCTTCAAAACTGGAGTTGAGTTGGACAGCTCTGAAGCTCTGGAAGGCCCAGCTGCTGTTAATACACATGGTCGATCCAAAGCTATCTGGGTATTTGCATTATTCCTCATCTATAGCAACCACAGCCCAGTGTCTGCAAGGCCTGATTTTGGAGCTCTGTTCAGAATGCCACCTCTCATACTCATATAACTGCCCTCACCCTGCCACATTCATTTCTCATTCACACCCTGCCTCTTAACATACTGATAAACAGACACAAATTCTCTGTTATCTACCTCTTCTACTATTAATACCACCACCGCCACTTTTCTCCTCTTCCTCATTGCAACCTTTCAGGGTAAGAATAATAAGCCTCATTTTTTAAGATGAGGAATCAGACAGAGCTAGTAAAAGTGGCAGAGCGAGATTTGAACTCAGATATGTCTGACTCTAGGGCCAAGGCTCTTGGCACTTCCAGGCCCAAACTCTCTAATAGCTTCCCAATCATTTCAGAGTAAAAGCTCAAGTCCATTTCCTGGTTCCAAAGCCCCTACCTACATCCTGTTCACCCTTTGACTTCTCTCCTACCCTCTCCCCAGTCTCAGTCTGCTCCAGACACACTGGCCTCCAGGTTGCTACTTAGACCTGTTGAGCAATTTCCAGCCACAGGGCCTTTGCACTTCCTGCTCCCCCTTTTTGAAAAACATTGCCTTTGGATGGACTTGCTCCCTCCTGCCTCTGGAGTTCTGCTCAAATACTATTTTACACAAAATAGCGACCCCAGTAGCTCTTGTCACATCTCACATGTCCTATGTTTTACTCTTTGCTGTCTGTCTTCCCCTGTTGGTATGCATGTTACATGAGCACAGGGACTTTGTTTTTTCCCCACTGTCCCAATACCTAGAACCACTCAGTTAATGAATTCATGAGAGGGGCATAAGTTGTACACACACCATGAGAAACATACCCCACTTGGAATTCATAACACAGGGAATCATTCAGAGGGGTGGCTTCCCCCTCCTAGAATGCACTTTACCACTAATTTTCTCAATAAATTCCTCACTAAGGCTTCCCTTAATTTTTCACCTCCATGGAAAGTCTTTCCTGATCTCTATGCAATGGGGATATCCCACTATTCTAACACTTAACAAAACACATTGCAATTATTTGTTTACATAGCTACACCCCACCCCTGATATCTTGTGAGTTTCTAGAAGACAAGGATGGATTCTCATTCATCTTTGAATTCCCAGCACATAGTAGGCATGTTGTTGTTGACTGCATGGTATAATGCTACCTTCTAATATGCCCCAGAGAAACTGCCAGTATTTAGGCAGCAGTATTTAGGCATCTTCTCTAATTAACTTTCCCCCCCCCCAAAGATGTATACACAGGGATTTCAAAGATCTTGTCAATGACTTTGATTTTCATCTCAAAAGTCATTTCTTAAAGCTAAGTTTTCACCTATCATTTAAAAGTTGCTTGTCTTAAACCTCTAGGAAGGAATGTTGAGATTCATTGTGCAGGCAAGATTGGGAAAAGTCAAATGGCCCTGGGGAATGCTAAATCGCTCGGTGACAGGAATCAGCACCGAAGCACCCAGTGTTCTTCCAATTAAACTACAGGGCAAAATGCTGAACACAATTTTAAGTTTGCAAGGAAGAGTTCTGTGCTATCAGATCCTGACCACAAAGGACACCTGACTCTTTTATTGCCAGGCACTGTGCCACTTCAGGAGACAACAAACCATATTGATGTTATTCTGAAAGGCATCTCTTTTCCTTTTTGTTTTTATTCTAGCCAATCAATCCTTATCAATCGTAAATAATGACAAGGACGAGAAAGCAGGTTTGGGCAAAATCATGGAGAACCTAAAAGCAAGGCTGTGAAGGCTTGGAAGTAATAAGGAACCTTTAAAGTAATGTTATAGGTCAGGGGAATGAATTGATCAGATCTGGGCCTGAAGTAGAATAATTTGGCAATAAGAGTATAGCCCATTATTAGCAAATTAGATCATAATGTCGTGTCGAACATGCACACTAGGGTCAAGAGCTGTTGTGGATTCAAATCCCAGCTCTGCCAATTACTAGCAGAGTAGCCCAGGGCACATTACCTAACCCCTAAGTCTCCCCTCTGCCCCCTGATTTCCTACTTCATAGGACTATTGTTATTAATTAGATTTTATTAATTGTATTAGTATGTATTCATAATTCATTTACCTCACTAACACAATAGCCAGCACATAGTAAGTAGTCAATAAATGATAACTTTTGTTGTTGCTAATGTAATACACCAAAAAGGGGGCAGGGAAGGACAGAGAGAGATGGAGGGCTAGAGTAAGATGGTTCTAGAACTGAAAGAAGGAAAATGGATACAAGGGGCATTTTTGAGCTCTCAGTTGCTGCTTGGCTATGGAGTATTGAGAGATGCATTAAAAATGCTAAAGAAGGGACTTCCCTGGTGGTCCAGTGATTAAGACTCTGCGCTCCCAACGCAGGGGGCCCGGGTTCGATCCCTGATCAGGGAACTAGATCTCGTGTGCCGCAAATAAAGATCCCACACGTGGCAACGAAGATCCCGCGTGCCACATCTAAGACCCAGCACAGCCAAATAAGTAACTAAATAAATATTTTTTTAAATGCCAAAGAAATTTGAAAGCTGGGTAATTACAGGACCAGCAATGATAGGTTTCATTTTTAGTGTTAGTTTTACCTAGACAAAATGAAAAAAAAAAAAAAGAGAGAGAAGCAATATTCTCTACAATCACTGCAAAGGCAGAAAAAATTAAAAGCATAGTTCTTGAAAGTTATCCCATCCTTTTCAAACAGATAGGGTACAAACATTAGGCAATTTCTTTTAGAAAAGGGATTTCTCAAGAAAAATTCATGGAATTTAATTAAAAACAATTTTTGGAAGCACATGTAACATACTCTTTTATATAAGTAAGCACTAAGACTATAGACTCATGAATTCAAATCCCCCTTTCCCCATGCATAACTGATACTTAGGACAGCATGCAACTAGAATACAATATTGCCCAATGAAAGGCAGGAAGGCATGGTGAGAAAATATAGGTATGATTTTTTTTTAATGTCAGATGTCAGCATTGTAAAATAAATCCAAGAGTCTCCTATTTAATTCCCTTGCCATTAAATTAGGGGAATACCATCAATTATTAGAATATTTTTTAAAAGGAAAAAAAATTATATGTGATTACAAATATCAATGTCAAGAAAGTTATTCTTGAATACTAATAATAGTAGTAATAATCATGCTTCTTTTCAGAGATTCCACAAAAATGTTTATAGTACATACACTAAATCTCGTTGAGTCCACCAAAGTAAAGCACTCGTTTTAACAAAGCAATAAGCCTAGGGAAAAAACCCTTTTTTTCCAACAAAAGGAATTCTCCTCTAGTCATTTGACTTTATTAACTTTTAACAAAAAATAAAAAAGGGGTAGAGTGATTAACCTCCAGAGATAAAACTAATAATTTATTTCAAAGTAAATCTCTGCTGTGGTGTTATTCAGAAGGATTCTATTTATATTAACTTCATGATTTAGGACATCCCCATGCTGATCAAATATATAATGTCATCTTCATTAAAAATAATTAAGATTCCCTAGGCAGACACTCACACTTGAAATGGGGGTGAGGGGGAATCTCAATTTTTTATACCACTGCAAGGTTTTCTAAAACTCATTCATATTTAATTTTTAAGGATGCTTTGCAGCACATTAAATATTTAACAGTCAGAGGGATTTCAAACCAGAATGCTAAATGTCATCCTATTCCTCCAAAATACTTCTTATTTCGTTTGCAGTAAATTAGCTGGACCTCCCTTCAGAAACAGGAAAGAAAAAAAAAACCAAAAACAACGGTCTTCAAAACTTAACTCATATTAGGACATTGAGATAATAATGCCTATCTACATAATTAGACCATGTAAGAGATTGGATCTTAAATACCTGGCTTATTAAGTAATGTAGAATTCTGAAGTAGTGCAGCTCACATTATAAATGGAGATAATCTTTCAGAAACTCAGCCCCCTCTCCTTTCCAGAATTCCTTCTGCATCATGCAACATACATTAACATACAGAACAGATGTGATAAGTCAGCACTAGCATGAGCAGAGACACTGAGGTTCCAACAGTACTGGGCCAATTAGCAATACAAGGTGACAACTGAGAAACAGGGCTCACTGTCGGACCCTCATTAAGAAGGGGTCTTAGCAAACCCATTTTGATTTCTGTAAGGAGTTGGTAATTATAAGGTCACAGAGCATGGGGTAGTCAGTGTTTGCCGACCCCCACTACAAGAAATCAAACAGTCTTTTTATACGTTTGTATACTCATCCTAGTATTATAAGGGACAGTAAAATTTGCTTTACTTTTAAACAGAAAGGAAATCGGTTTTAAATGATGATGAAAAGGAGAATAAAGGTATAAAGGGAAAAAAAAGGAAGAAGAGAAAACCTCCAAGACTCAAAGAATCTATTAAACTGGACAGCATCAGGTCAAAATTCAGTTCCTCCAAAATTCAGTTCCTCCAAAATTCAGCATCAGGTCAAAATGATTTCACAACGGCACTGTGTGAAAATGTGTTCACACTGTTACCACACAAAACACACGATCATGAGGCTTCCCCAAGAAAGGCAGGAAGGGTCATTGCAGATTTGCTGTGATGGCTCCAATCAAGGGGAACCTACTGGCTTCACAAAGTTTGGGTAATAAAAGGTAAATAGCACAATTCAGACATGCCAGCGACAGTTACTACCATGCTGATGAACATGGTTTATTTGTGTTTTGCATTAGAATTAGAAAAGTGAGAAGTTGTACTGATTTCATGTTAACTTACCAATCTTTTCAGTTTCCCTGGACCTCCACCCAATGTATCTTTTCAATAAGAACTTATTAAAGGTTTGGAGGGGGGTCCTCTTGCCAGCAAAGAAATAAAGAAATGTCAGCAAGAAGTGCTGTCCAGATGTCACATGGGCTGCACTCAAGGACTCCAACTTTGGGGTATCTTTGATCTGTAGAGATGAGAAGGTAAGACAGGGAAACAGCATCCCATTCCTTGAATGCAAGGAGATCTGCGTCTGTCCGAACCCTGCTCCACTGTTCTCTGCTCACCCATTTTATGCCATTTAATAAGAATCAAGTTATTTTTTTGACCGATTTTGCCAAAGATGTCCTTAAAAAACAAAGCCATCTCTAACTCCCTATGTTGTTCTTTCCTTCTACCCAACAAGAACAATCAGGAAGGATCTCCACACCAAAGGTTTAACAAATGTCTAGAAAAGTTCCACTAATTAATCCACTCATGATTCTCTGGCTAAATGATGCATGTGGTCATCCTTTCCCTGAAAGTTTTGTGAAAGAATAGTGGTAATAAATTGAGGCCTGTATTCTACCACCCAGTGATGTAAACCCAAACCAGAGGTTGTCAGGGAAGGAAGAAGGCATGAAGAAATGGTCTCCACAGGAGCTGGGGCTCTCAAATAACTGGGCTCCAGACACCCACAAGGAAAAGAACAGGTTTCTGACTTACATGGGAAAAAAATAAACCTGGAGAGTTTTTGCATTGGCAGGAATGGGAAATTGCTTCACTTCACCAATTTTGAAACTTGAACTTAATTGCTCCTTTCCCTAGTGCCCTCCTCCCACCCCCAGTCTCTCTAAACTTTAGAGTCTGAAAGAAACCCTGTTACAGAACTGTCAGCCCTCTCAGGACTGTGCAAATTCCAAAACAAGTCAGAGCAGGCTGGAACGTTTTCTTCCAGGAATAACATTGTTATTAACTACTTTTGTTTGTCTCTTTCTCAAACCACTTTTAAAAAGTCATGAGGTCCTCATGGTCCCCATAGACATGGGGAGACATGAATCACTTCTTACCATTTTTCACCACTGAAAGACGAATGAAAAAGAAAGGGGCCGTTGAGAGGAGAAACCACCCATAACTTGGAATCCCACATGCTCTGTAAGTACGGCTCAGGAACCCCTACCATGTAGTCTTAAAAATAAAAAGACACAACAGTTTACACAGTCTCTATGAGAGGTGGCCACCATTGCAGTTATGCCCATCTTATGGGTATATATGCCCAGATGCGTGGGTTCTGAGGGGCTTGCCTAACTGAGTTGAGTTCAAACGCAGACTCCCATCTTCTGACCCTAAATCCCAGGAAGCTTCACAGTCTGTACATCGAATAAAGCAATGCTAAGGCAGGTTTTTATTTGGCCCTATTTCTAGTTCTTAGATCATCTCTTCATTCAAAAGCAGTAACAATTTTAAAAAGCACACACCCAGAACAAGAACAAAAACACTGTTGCTTACATTTCCAAGATTCTTATAACTACGTGAAAATTGAGTTGCTATAAAATGAAATTTTAAAATTATTTTAAAAATATCATTAAGTGGGGAATTCCCTGGTGGTCCAGTGGGTAGGGATTGGGCTCAATCCCTGGTTGGGGAACTAAGATCCCACAAGCCATGTGCCCCCCCCCCCAAATACAGTCATAATGAAATTCAGAAACACAAAGTGAAACAGTACAGAATGAAATGAGGATGAAATAAAAATTTTTTAAAGTATCACTAAATGATAATAAAATTAGTAGTGGTCAGTGGTGTGTCTACTTAAAAGGGCTCTCCCTCCTCCTCTTCCCTTCTGCATACAGGTCCTTCCATGTAATCTCACAGGCAGGCTGAAGAATGCAGTGTTGCCATTAACTAAAGAAAACCCAGAGTGTCCACAGAGATCGAATCAGTTAAAGTGCACTGCACATGTGGGATCAATTAGGTGGAGATGACCTTTATATTTAGGAGAATACTGAAATGCCAGCCAGCCCCCTTAATGTCTGACCTATATCTGAAACTCAAGAACAGCAATAATTCTAAAGATTTAAGCACTTCAGGCTACTGTATTTGGTAATCAGTAATACAGTGTGATAGAAAGGAAGCCAGGAGAGGGAGGTAAGTGAGCTGCACCGAGAACCAGGATGTCAAAACTGGACAAGACTTTTCAGAGCTTCTAATCTGACGCACTTATCATAAAGGGGAGGAAAAGAGTGTCCGGATAAGTTATTAGTTTTCCAATTTGGGGTAAATATCTAGTTGACGTTCTTTGACTGTGTATTAATCATTGAGAGATTTTTCGCTATCTCTAACATTTTAAACCCTTGGAGGGTATTTTTATTCCCTCTGTCTCTGATGGGGAATACTAATTTCTCAATGCCGTTCTTGACAGGAGACCTAATACCAAACTTTTTTTGCCGAGATTTACAGGAATTTTATAAGAATTACGAAGGAGAATACAAAAGAATATTACAATTTTATAATATGACAATATTTGTTATCCGCAAAGAGAAATGAGTCAGGAGACAGACGTTCGCTGAGACAGGGCACTGGTGGTGGTGTTATGGATGCACCAGATACACAGCATACAGCGAAGCAAGCTCTTCTTTGGCATCAAGTTCAAATCCTGCCTCTCCCCTCACTAGTAATGCAACCTTGGGCTAGTTACTTGGCCATTCTTGCTCAATGTCCTCATTTGAAAAGTAGGAATAATAAGTCTCTCATCCATGGGATTGCTGTATTAAAAAAACAACAACAACAGAAACCAATACATGGAAAGCAATAAGTAGACAGGAATATAATAAGCATAATAAACACAGCTATAATGACCACCACCACCTCTACCACCATCAGTGTCTTTGGTTCCAGAGCTTTTCCTGCATTGAACATATGTTATTTTTGTAATTTAAATACATGATTAAAAATATTTCAAGGATGATTTCTCCCCTAATTCTGCTTTTCAGGTATTCTTACAATACAGAAGGTCATCTCTAGAACTTTTCTAGAACCCTCTTTGGATTTTGGTAATGAACTACTAGCTGTCATTTCTCTCATAAATTCAGTTAGGTAGGTAGGCAAACATAGTGTATTTAAAAGTACTTTTTACATAGTTAGGTGCTAAACAGTATATTATTCCTATGCCTGTCCCATGAACTAGGAAACAGGCCAATGATATGAACAATGTGATGCAGTCAAAGGTTAAAAACCCAATGTACGGTGCTATATGATCTTGAACATAGAGCCAAATATGACAAAACACTACAGTGAGCTCGCTTCTGGAGAAAGGTGAAAACCTTCCTACACATAAATTACTCACATAGGTCAACATTTGTTATTATTACTTATCATTATTCAAATGGTAAAATAATCTAGAGCTGTTCAAAGCTGCTCCTCCTTTCAGCTACAACAGCACAGATAGTTTCATTGAAAATATGTAAAAACAAAACAAAAAAGTCAGCAAAACCTTTACAAGCCTTTTCAGACCCCGGCACCATTTACATCACAAAGTTCAACAATTATGAGAAGTTGGAATGCTTGTGTTTCATTATACTAGCAAAACCAAGAATAAAGCATGGAATAATTTCCAGATGGTGTCCTTTTTTGTACAAATTTTCAATTCAACATTGTTCTGAAAGCTTTAGTCATCTGAACACAGAGCTGTAACCATTCTATGCAAGAATCTCGTTCTTGAATAAAGACTCAAATACTGCATTTACTGAGTTTTCTAGTCATTAGAAAGAGAGCAAGAAAGAATAAAGCATGTGGTGAGCCTCTTCTACAAATAGCAAAATCAATGATTGCAAAAGAATATAGTTTAACCCCCACCATATGTCCAAATTCTCTGTAGACTATTTCTGACTTTTTTAACTATCAAATCTATATATACACATATCAATGTACATTTTATATATAAACTTCCATTTTAAAAAGTGTAAAGATTTACAGAATCATGGGTTTTAAAAAGCTTTAAGAAATAAACTTACATAACTATGAAACAAAGAGCAATCTAGATTAGCATCTATAGCATACAGAGCAAAAAGGGCACTGCAAGCAATGGATGAATTCTATTCGGGCTCTAACAGACCTCAGATGGATCCAGAAAGCCTCTACACTTTGCCTCTGAGAAGTGTGCATTCCAGTAATTGCTTTTAAGTGCTCCTCCATACCAGTGTAGGCGAGGGCATGCAGACTCAGAAGACCCACTTCTATGTAAAGCAAATGCAGCTCCAAATGGACATGCCTCTCAAACACTTCCACTGCTGTATTAAAAATGAACAAACCCACCCCAAACTATTTTTTTTATTATGGAAAACCTATAAAAGAAGATAAAGTAGTATAACAAACCTCCACATACCCATTACCTAGCTTCAACCAAGTCACAGTCTCATTCACCCATAAACCCACTTCCCCAACCTAACTTATTTCTGAAGCAAATTAAAGACACCCAGTAATGTCATCCACAAATAGTCTGCATAAAATTCTAAAAGATAAAGACTATTTTTGTAAAAAAAAAAAAAAACCCACAATACTATTATTACACTAATAATAATTCTTGAATACCATCAAATACTCAGTCAGGTTAAAATTCAACTGCTAAACTTTACAGACTGGGAAGCTCTACTGGGAAGAATGGGAGCAGTAATGAGGAGCAGGACAACGTGGTAACTTATGCTTTTGTTTTAAAACTGTGCCAGCGTTTAGGGCAGAGCGTGGTCTAATTCCGTGGACTCAGATCATTCCAAACTCTACTAAGGGTCCTCTCTTTCTCTTGCAGCCCAGATGCAATGCTCTTTCACTTGGAAAAGAGGCCATGCCAGAATAAAATACAGGAAGCCATTTTCCTCACTGGTATTTTCATAATTAGGAGGAAACTACTAAATGAGCCCAAATCTCCTGAATTTTGCCTATGTCGCAAGAACATTTTAAAAAGTGTTTTCTTTTGTTGCACATCTGAAACTAATATAGTATTGTATGCCACCTATACTTCAATTAAAAATAAAAGTTTTCTTTGGAAAAAATTTCAGACTTACAAGTTACAAATATAGTATGTTTCCCATGTACTGTTCACCCACCTTCCCACAACAATAACATCTAACATAAGAGTTTTTAAGAACCTGCACCAATCCACACACCTATGACCAACTGATTTTAGAAAAGGGTGCCAAGACCATTCAATGGCGAAAGGAGGGTCTTTTCAAGAAATGGTGCAGGGACAATTGGATAGTCACAGGTAAATGAATGAAGTTGAACCCTTATCTCATACCCTATGCAAAAATTAACCTCAAAAATGAATCAAAAACCTAAATGTAAGAGCCAAAACTGTAAAACTTCTAGAAGAAAACACAGAGGCAAATCTTCATGACCTTGGATTTAGCAAAAAATTCTTAGATATGACACTAAAAACATGAGCAACAAAAGAAAAAGATAGATATACTGGACTTCATCAAAATTAATCAAAGGACACCATCAAGAAAGTGAAAAGACAGCCCACAGAATGGGAGAAAATATTTACAAATCATGTAGGTGATAATGGACTTATATCTAGAATATGTAAAGGATTCTTACAACTCAGTAAGAAAAGTAATTATAAAATAGGTAAAGGATCTGAATAGACATTTCTCCGAGGAAGACGTACAAATAATTCATAGGCACATGAAAAGATATTCAACATCATTAGTCATCAGGGAAACGCAAATCAAAATCACAATGAGATACCACTTCACATCTACTAGGATGGCTAGACAAAAAGTCTTACCAGAAAGTGTTGATTAGAATGTGGAGAAATCAGAACCTTTATACACTACTGGCCAGAATGTAAAATGGTACAGCCACTATGGAAGAGTCTGGTAATTCCTCAAAATGATTAAACAGAATTACCAAATGACCCAGCAATTCCACTCATAAGTATATACTCAAGAGAAATGAAACACAGCAGAACTATTCACAATAGCCAAGACACAGAAACAACCTAAATGTCCATCGACAGATGAATGGATAAGAATATGTGGTACATATATACAATGGAATACTATTCAGCCATAAAAATGAATGAAATAATGCCATTTGCAGCAACATGGATGCAACTAGAGATTATCATACTAAGTGAAGTAAGTCAGAAAGACAAACATGATATGATATCACTTATATGTACTGTAGAATCTAAAATATGACACAAATGAACCTATCTATGAAACAGAAACAGAATCATGGACATAGAGAACAGACTGCTGGTTGCCAAGGGGGAGGGGGTTGGGGGATGGATGGAGTGGGAGATTTGGGTTAACAGATGTAAACTTTTATGTATAGATGGATAAACAAGGTCCTACTGTATAGCACAGAGAACTATATTCAATATCCTATGATAAACCATGATGGAAAAGAATACAAAAAAAGAATGTGTATATATATATACATATACATATAAAACTGAATCACTTTCCTGTATAGCAGAAATTAACACATAAATTGACTATACTTTAATAAAAAATTGATAAAAAAGGGAAATGAAACCCATATCCACAGAAAAATCTGTACACAAATCCTTACAGCAGTGTTATTCATAGTAGCCATAAAAGTGGAAACAACCCAAATGCCCATCAACTGAAGAATGGATAAACAAAATGTTTCTCTACATCTCTACAATGGCATATTATTCAGTCATAAAGAGGAATCAAGCACTGACACATGCTACAACATGGATAGATCTTGAAAATATTAGGCAAAGTGAAAGAATCTAGTTACAAATATCACATATAATTCTATTTCATATGAAATGTTCAGAATTGGGAAATCTATAGAAGCAAAGTAGATCACTGGTTGCTTAGGGCTGGAAGAGAGGGACGGGAGGATAGGATGGTGACAGTTAAATGGTACACAGTTTCTTTTCGTGGTGATGGAAAATTCTAAAATTGTGATGAGGGTTGCCAACATTTGTGAATAT
The DNA here is from genome assembly GCF_009873245.2 of Balaenoptera musculus. NCBI lineage: Eukaryota > Metazoa > Chordata > Mammalia > Artiodactyla > Balaenopteridae > Balaenoptera > Balaenoptera musculus. The sequence goes on along the minus strand of NC_045785.1, from coordinate 55,389,095 downwards.
ACTAAAAACAATTGAGTTGTATACTTTAAATGGGTGAATTATATGGTATGTGAATTATATCTCAATAAAGCTGTTAAAAATAAATAAAATGCATAGATATATTTTAAAAAAGAAAAAGATCCTGCACTACTGGCTTTCAGTCCTTAATTCTGCTCTTCTAACTAGCTTTTCCTGGCCATGGTCAAGCACACATCACTTCCCTACAGAAGAAGGACAAGGAAAGTGCAGATGGCTCTTGGAGATATGAATGCTTTTTATGAGTTCTAAGGAGACAGCCAAAGGGCAACATCAAAACTTTTCATTTACTACCTCTTAAAGAAAGAAGTGTCTGGAGCATAAAACACTTTATTCTTTATATCCTATACCACCAGATATAAGGAAAATGTTTGCTCTGCAGGGGGGAAGCGACAAGGCTTTCCCCACTTGCATCAAAATCTCTGTTAAGAGAGATGTATATCATGGTATTCAGTAAATACTCAATGTGTTTGATTTGACTAATTTGGGATATAAAAGCACCAGTGAGTGCTTCACAGTCTTGTACAAGAAGGCATTCCTGAACGTAGTGCTGCCTTTAAAAAATGGTCTACTAGGAAGGTCTCTGGTCCGAGGGTACAGTATCTTCTGGAAGAAAGAGGAGACAAGTAGGAATTAGAAATCTGGGTTCTCCTCTGCACAGTCACAAGATCTCCTTCTTCTCTGTCTCCTTTTTCTCTTTCTGTGAATAGTGGTACCTTTGGGAAGAGGAATTAAGGGGCACAAGGGAGCTCCCCGGGGTTTTGGAAATGTCCTGTCCACAATTTTGACCTTGGTGGTGGGGTTACACAAGGATATACATATGTAAATTTTCATCAAGTGTACATTTAAGATTTATGCACTTGACTGTATCTTGTATCTCAATTAAAAATAAAACCAGACAAAATGGTTTCTATGAAAGCACTTTGTATATTGTCAGGTGCTATGTAACTGAAAGACATTATCATTTAAAAAAAAATTTTTTTTTTAAGGTGGTAGGTTTCTAAGGTAGAACGCATTGAATGAGGAAGTAGTAGTCATACATTCTCCAACAGTCCTCGATTCAATGATGTTTACCATGTAAAGATTGTGTTACAGGCACTGTGTGACCACTAGAGATACAAAGCTACCATTCTTAAAGCAGCGATTATATCTAAGCTGGTGCCCTGTTCACCAAGTACTCCTCTGTGAAACAAAACAAAACCCATCTGATAGAACTACGAAATCAAGCCCTCTTCCCCATCTAAGGCTCATTTGGATCTTGCCTAGACCATATTCCAAGGTCTGTTACTGTATGATGGTGTTGGGGGTCATGGTGAAGCACAAGGAATTTATTACCTTGGGTCTCCATATTTAGGCACCTGCAACCTCGGGTAGCTCCCTACCATCCCTCGTGATTAGGAGCTCCCACTGTGGCACTCACCCTGGGTAGAGCTCCAGCTCCTCTTTTTCTTTCCCTCTCTCTTCCTTCTAGATTAAAGTTTCTGAGTAGGGTTTGGTAGGCAGAATTTTAAGATGGCCCCAAGATTTCTGGCCCCTGTTTGTACATGCCCTGCATAATCTCTGGGATTGACATTTTACTCTGTCATTAGGTTATGTTATATGGTACAGCTGACTTTCAAAAAGGGCGATAAGCTAGTGGGCCTAACCTAATCATGTGAACCCTTTAAAAGCCCAGAGTTCTTCTCTGGCTAGTGCCGGAAGGGGAATCAGAGAGGCATGCTCCAGCTGGCCTAGAAGGAAACAACACCCATAGTGCAAACTGCATATGGAAGCCACCTGGCAAGGTAGTGAGCTGCCTGTAAGAATTGAGAGTGGTCCCTGGCCAACAGCCAGAAGGAAAATCGGGACCCTGGTCCTGCAACCACAAAGAAATGAGTGAGCTTGGAAGATGACCCCCAAACCCACATGATAATTACCCCCACAGCTGACACCCTGATTTCAGTCTAGTGAGAGCCTAAGCAGAGAATCCAGCCATACCATGCCTTGAATTCTGCCCTAAAGAAACTGCAATACAATAAACTGGTGTTTTCAAGCTATAAAGTTTGGGGTAATTGTTACGCAGCAATAAGAAACTAATGTAGGGATTATAGGACAGCTCAACCTACAGAGACAGACCTAGGTTTAGATAAGGGTTCCACTGCATCTCTTTCTTAGCCTCAGTTTTCTGTCTATGAAATGGAGCTGAGTCTCTACTTCACAGAGCAGATGAGAAGATAGAGACAATGTATGTAAAGTACTTGACACATATTAAGTGCTCAATAAATGGTAACTAATATGATTTTCCACTCACTGACAGGAGATGGTTCTGAGTACGTGGAAGTTAAGCAAGGCTTTTCTTTTTTTTTTTTTTTAATTTACTTATTTATTTATTTTTGGCTGTGTTGGGTCTTCGTTTCTGTGCGAGGGCTTTCTCTAGTTGTGGTGAGCGGGGGCCACTCTTCATCGCGGTGCGTGGGCCTCTCACTATCGTGGCCTCTCTTGTTGGGAGCACAGGCTCCAGACACGCAGGCTCAGTAGTTGTGGCTCAAGGGCCCAGTTGCTCCGCGGCATGTGGGATCTTCCCAGACCAGGGCTCGAACCCGTGTCCGCTGCATTGGCAGGCAGACTCTCAACCACTGCACCACCAGGGAAGCCCAAGCAAGGCTTTTTGAACAAAGGAATCCTGACAAATCATTTCAAAGTCTAACTGCTACAGAGTGCCATTAACAACAGTGGTTTCCACCATGGGGTTCTAAAGACAGTGTTAAGATGCCCACTTAGCAATAATTCAGTACAGGTAATGCGATATCACCTGTGAGTTAATTAGGTTCAACTACAATTCAAAGGCAGTTGGCATTATATTCAGGAAGGCCCTCTCCAGGGGTAGGCAACTCGTGTTCTAATCATGAAGGCTATACTCCAAAACAAGGCACCGCAAATGCTTCCGTTATCCATATTAATCAGCACCAGACCCTTTGGCAATTAGCAAAGTGAATGTCAGGGGTAGACTGCGCTGGGAGGGATGAAATGAGTGGCTTATGAACAGACATTGTAAATGTCAGAAATGCGCCCTCACTGGTGAAATGAAGGATATATTCAAGTTACAAGGAATGGCCAAAATATTTTAGAGCAACCCCTACCCTTGCACGACCAAGAATGCATCCCTGATAGGCTTGTTCCCTAAATGCCCTCACGTCCAGCTACAGTTGGAAGACTGCCAGTTGCTTCGTGCTGACTATTAAGGAAAAGAGAATGCTCCTCTGGAATGCCGTCAGGTCTAGGAGTGCAGTTTTCATGCAAGGTGGCGATCACAGCAACTAAAGGAAGAGAGCTGGGACTTTATCAAGCATACAGAGCGATTCTGCAGGAACTATTTTGTGCCTGCTGGCTGACGTCTGGCTGTTAATCAACGTCTGTACGCACGGCAGAATCGCGTCTCAGACTTGCTCTAGTTACAACCAGGTGGCAAGGTTGTGGGATAGTAGCTAAACCTCATTCACCTCAAGTAATTTGGCTGCTATCAAAATCAACCCCCGCAAAACCCTAGGAGTTGTGCATAACCAAATTGGCTTAGGTCAGTTTACAACAGGTGGCAATGATTGAGAGCCGTTTGAAAAAAAAAAAAAAAGTCAAAATCTGCCTGTCATAAGATGAGCTAAAACATCGAGTTTTTTGGTTTGCCCTGGAATTGTACCAACTTAGTATTATACTAACTCTGATTAACTCAAGCTGTTCAAAGGATCTGATTGATGGTTAATGGGCAGTCACTGATAACTTTATTTTTGAATTTTATTTTATTATTTTTTTTAATACAGCAGGTTCTTATTAGTTAACCATTTTATACATATTAGTGTATATATGTCAATCCCAATCTCCCAATTCATCCCAGTCACTGATAACTTTTTGCTGGAAGGAAAAACAAGTCAATTCAAACTTAAATAGTTTGGTCGGTGTTTTAAAAGTATTAGAAATAATGAGTTAGTTCTCTAATACCAAGTTAGTCAATCCTTTCATTTTAGAGATAAGGAAACTGAGGCCTGGAGCAGAGGAATAATTTTTCTAAGGTGTTGCACACGTTTCCATTTCTGAAATCAGACCTCCTTAGGGTACCTGATGTGACTCTCCTAGCAATTTCTGGCTGTGCCTCAAACAAAAGGTTCCATTGCCTCAACCTGTTGGCCCCAGATTATTTAGCATCTGGAATTTTCCCACATTTCCATTGCTGAAGGCAAAAAGTTTTTCAATCAGGCCAAGAAGCTACTTGAGTCTCTGAGACTTTTGAGCAAATTCTTCCATAAGTCCACCATCACATGGGTAACAAAGGGTTAATAAGATTTTTACATGTTCCTGCTAACGAGTCACCCCTCAATTGTAAAGCTTTAACTCAATTAAGTGATGCCTATCTCCAAAATTACCCCAAATAATTACCATAATGGGTGAAAGATGGGGTCTTGTGAGGAGCAAAATATTAGTAGGCCCACTAGACAGAGGCCCATCTTGTTAGGGTGTGTGTTGGAAGGTACAGGTTGATGGTCTAGTGAAGGCCCTTATCCTAGGGTTCTAGAGTGCGATAGGTTGTAAATAACCTGAAAGAAAGCCCAAAACTTCAACTCCAGTGAGGCAGTGGGGAAACGCCCACGCTTGACATGCTACTCTCTACAAAAGGTGAAACAATAATCATCCCACCCTCTCTGTTCCCAAACAATAACTTCACCAGAAAAGTGGTTCCCAACATTTGTAGTCAAAATTCTAGTAACTTGGTGACATCTGTATACCTCATTTTGTTCCTATTCCACGAGGTAGAAAAGGCACATGTAACTCAATCCATTTCGGAGATGAGGAACTTCAGACTCAGAGATGTCACGGTTACTTAGCTGCTTTGACAGAGCCAGGCATGGAACCTAGCTCTGCTGACTCCAATCCCATGAGGTCCTGTGTTAAATTTTGCATTGTAGCCCCCTTCCATCCCATCTACCATTCCCTAATATCACCATATTCCCGTGCAGGCATTAAAAAAACAGATTACATATGAACTTGGTTGAGCAAAAGAGGACACAAATCAAACAGTGGAAGATGATCTTGGATGTTGAAAGCCAGGTTTACGAGTCATTGATTCTCATTGGAGACATAGCACAGAAACGTTTTCAATCCCCGTGTGTGTTGAAAGTATGTCTGCTGCTGTTATCTCAGACGAAAGAAGTTAAGCATAGGTCATGAGCTGACAAATTACTACACTTAAGCTCTTCCTCCTATCCCATAATGGATCCTCCTCACTGTAAGAAGATACAAACATTTAAAAATCACTAAACCAACCAACACCTCCCAGGATCCTCTACAAAGGTTTCCTGGTTCAGTACGGGGAGCCTGGAAGACATCAAGTCTGTTCAAAGAGGATCACAAGCTGTGCTACCACAGGATTCTACTTTCCTTCCCTCTTAAGATCTAATCATTTCCTTTGTTTCCCAAGGAATACAACCATTACAGCCACAGGGCTGCCAAGTTCAATCAATGACACAGAGTAGGCAGGGCAGCTACCCTGGGGTAGTGGAATACACTTTTTCCCACACATTTAAAGTGTAAAAGGTTAAGCTAATAGGAGAAAGAGGAGCAAGGAGCTACACGGCCCAGGTCCCTCCTCCTGATGAGAAGCAGCACAGCGATGATGATCGAGCATGTCACTTCTCTGCTCAAGACCTCTCAACGGTGACTTCCCTGGCGGTCCAGTGGTAAAGAATCCGCCTTCCAATGCAGGGGACGCGGGTTCGATCCCTGGTCGGGGAACTAAGATCCCACATGCCCCGGGGCAACTAAGCCTGTGAGCCACAACTACTGAGCCCACACGCCCTGGAGCCTGTGCGCCACAACTAGAGAGAGAAAACCCGCACACCACCACTACAGAGAAGCCCGAGCACGACACAAAGAAGAGCCCGTGCCACAACAAAAGATCCCACATGCCTAAACGAAGATCCCACGTGCCGCAACTACAACCTGACACAGACAAAATAAATTTTAAAAAAAGACCCCCCCAATGGCTCCCCATTACTCACAGCGGCCTCTAAAGCCCTAGTGATCCCTCTTCCTCTCCTCCTGCCACCGTGGCCTCCTTGCTGTTCGCCCTCACCTTAAGCCCTCTGCCAGGTTCTTCCCAGAGATCCACATGGCAAACTCCCTCACATCCTTCAAGTCATATGCTCAAGTGTCATTTTCTCAATCAGGCCCATGGTGAATACACTATTTCATGGCAACATCAAAGGCCACCCGAGGCCCCTACAAATTCTCTTAATCCTCCTTACCCCTCTTTACTTTTTTATTTAATAGCATTAGCCACTCTCCAACACGATATATAATTTACTTCCCAACATTCATTATGTCTATTGTCTAGCTCTCCCCTGCTAGACAATTGGAATGGAAATTCCATGCCAGAAGGGACTTTTGTTTTGGTAACTGATGAATTGGTAGGACAAAAGAGTGCCCAGTACACAGTATGCACTCAAATATTTGCTGAATGAATGCATAAAATGTACCTATGTGCTAATAAACAACAGCAGGTAGCATTTGTTGAGAAATGTCTCAGACATATAGCAAGAGTTTTACCTGCATTATCTCCTGTGATCCCCACAAACCTATGAGACAGGTACTAATAGTATCCCCAATTTACATATGACAAAACTGAGGCATGAATGACTTGCCCAAGGTCACATTGCTAGTAAGTAGAGAAGCCAGAATGAAAACCCAGGTCTTTTCTGACTCCAGTTAACTCCAATGCTCTATTTTCCATTCCAGCTCTGCCAGATAAGTGTCTATAGTTTTGTTTTTGGTGGAACTCCACCAGTGTTTATTAGGCGAAGGGTCTGGAACACACAAAAAATGCTCTAGTAAATTCCAAGAGAAAAGTCTCTACAAAAAAGTTTCCCTAGAAACATTTCTATATCAGAGGATATCCTCCTGTCATATAGCGGTAAGAACAATCATCAAGCGGATGTGTCGTTTAAGTGATACGACACAAATGAACTTATCTATGAAGCAGAAACAGACTCACAGACGTAGAGAACAGGCTTGTGGTTGCCAAGGTGGAGGGAGAGGGAGGGATTGGGAGTCTGGGGTTAGCAGAGGCAAACCATTACATACAGAATGGATAAGCAACAGGGTCCTACTGTATAGTACAGTGAACTATATTCAGTATCCTTTGATAAACCATAATGGAAAAGAATATGAAAAAGAATGTATATATACACGTATAACTGAATCACTTTGCTGTGCAGCAGGAATTAACACAACATTGTAAATCAACTATACTTCAATAAAATAAATTTAAAAGATAACAATCAAGAAGATGAAAACCTGGGTTCAAATCCAGACTCATTCTCCCAACCAGCTCTGAGATCAATCAGGGATAATGACCGATGAAACAGGGATAATGACCGATGAAACAGGGATGATGATGCCTAGCATGCAAGATTGGTTTAAGGATTAAATGAGAACTGTTCATGAAAGTGCAAAAAAAAAAAAAATCTGGCTCATTATTTGGTCCTTTCTTCTTTCCAATGTTGACCACCTCAATTACAGAACCTTTAGTTTGTTCGTGAATGAACAAACATTTATTAAGTACCCCGTGTGTGCCAAGCACCATGCTGGATGTTGTGATTACAAACGCAATAAGATGGGCTGTTATGTAGTCAGGCTCCCAGTCTAGAGATGAGGCAGGTCAGCAAACCAGCTATTCTAGAACCACGTGAGAAATGATGCCACAGAGATATGTGGACATCACAGGACACTTAATACCAAAATGAATTGTTTTGGCTAAAATGAGAATGGAGAGATAACTGATAATTGATGGCCAAGTCACCAGAAAAAAAAAAAGAATATGAAAATGACAGGTAAATCAAGAATTGGGACTACACTGCTGAACAAAGGACCCATGTTACATTATCCTTAGCTTAGAATTAATCTGAAAGTGTTCAGTATCAGTCTAGTTTACATGCTACTTAACAAGAAAATGACTACTTGAATAAATAAGAATTTTCTCAGATATTTGTAGTCTGTATGTGAGAATCCTATTAACAAACTCTTATACCACGTCGTCTATGAAGCATACCCCAAATTCCAAAGACTTAAGGATCTCAAAATCTCAGGGTTTATACATGCTTTTAATTTAGGAAGTAGAAGTAGGCAAGGGAAGGGATGACATTTCAATGTCCTCCTAATTTTTAAATTAAAATCAGTGAATCTCAGAGTTGTCACCATGAATCCCAGCCACTTTTCCATAAATACAGACAGATCAGCATGTTAGTTTAATTTCTGTACACCACTCCAGACCACCTGCATCCCCCAATAGTGTCAGATAACAGGCCTTTCTTCATACATTAATTTTACATTACCCTCTCACCCAGGCAGCCGGGGAACTAACAAGCAGTCCCTGCGGCTCAATCTGAACAGAACTGGCATGCGTTCAGGCAACACAACTACAGCTGTTGCATAATAGCATTCTTCATTTGAGGAAGCCACACCACCACAAATACTAATAGTCAAAATGATTTAAGGGGAAAAAATGCTTTGAGATATTGTGAACTTGCAAGGACAGAAACTCATTTTCGTTTTTAATTGCCTAAGCTTATATTCCAAAGGTCCTAGACAAATGTCAAACCAATCAGACTGGAAATGCATCTGGTTTGAGGAGACCTCTCAGGGTAATTTAAATTCAGTCTCTCACACCAAGTGGTAGGGTCTGTATTTTTTCCTCTCTGTTTTCATTATAACCTGAAAGTGAAACTTCCACAGCTCCCTGGTTCTGTTTTCCACAGTATACACCAAAGAAATTATTTTTTAGAGGTACAGTGTTCAGTTAAGGTGAGTAGACATTGCTAAATTGTTAAACAGTCTGTGTTAATGAGACTTCAGGATTCATTATGAGAACAAGAAAAAAAGTCTAAGAATTCCTACTATTCAGATTAATGTACAGCCCTAATTTTTACCCTTCTGTGTTGTGTGTGTGTGTTCCTCCCAAATCCAACTGTAACGTGACAAAAATCACATGGATACCAACATGCCAACAAAGAGATCTGGAAAACTTGAACATGGGGAAAATATCTCCATTATGACCAAGAAAGAACATATGAGCTCAACAGCCCATGAACTAGTCAACTTCATGCTCTTTCTCAGCATAGATATAAAATAGATTATTTAATTCTAATCACAAAGGACAAATAAGGACTCTGTAAGAACAAATCAGGCCAAATTATGCCATTTACTTTACAAGTAGAAATTGTATGAACTAATATATACCTTGATTTTTTCAAGACATTTGATGAAGTATTTTACACTGTCCTTGAGATCAAGGTGACACACTGAGCTAGGCTGTCAGACATGGAACTCGGATACCATCATAAAACTAAGCCATCTCTGGAGACTTAAAAGAATATAAATAGGGGTGATCACATAGCTTTGCTGCAGAGGTAAATATCAATAATCCTATGGTCAACTATGAATCTAGCTCTGTTGCCTACGAAAACATTCCTTCCCCAGCCATAGTTCAGTTTTTCAAAATGTAGAGTAAAAGGAGAAATTCCTTCCTTACAATGTTAAAGTTAAAACACTTTTATGTAAAGCTATGAAAGAAAAGAAAGAAAGAAAGAAAGAAAGAAAGAAAGAAAGAAAGAAAGAAAGAAAGAAAGAAAGAAAGAAAGAAAAAGAAAGGAAGGAAGGAAGGAAGGAAGAAAGAAAGAAAGAGAAAGAGAGAGAGAGAGAAAGCAAGGAAGAAAGGGAAGGAAAAGAAAACCCACAGTCAAGCTGGCAAGAGTCCTTTTCAGCTAGATAGCCATATGGACACCTCTTGAAAAAAGCCATATGGTTATACTTGTTATTTTTGGCCTCTTTACCCTTAACTTCTTTCTAGTATATAGAGGTCTCCAGTTATTACCACCAAGTGATAAATCACTTTGAATTTCCAAGGCTACAAAAGGAATTTACTGGCAACTGTTCCAGGTTTCACTTTTAGCTGCAGACCCTGGAGAATTCTTAAGTGAAGGATGCTCACATTTTCCAAAAATGTTATTTTACTGAAGCTAGGTCAAAACTTTAGATCTAAACTTTATCTGGATAGCTAAGTTTCAAATGGAGAAAGTAAAACACAGGTGGAAATGAATAGGATACACTAAGAAGAAACTTACCAGTTTAACCTTTCCTCCAACAGTTTTTTTTTTTTTTTTTAAGAGAAAGGATGGGAAAAGGGACCCCCTGAAAAGATTACCTGGACCAGAGGCTGCAAACTGGCAAGCTAACCTGACCTGAATCAGTCTTTTGTTTGACCAGCACAATGTTATGGGTGTTTTAATTTGAGCCAATGTTTAAAATTCAGGAAATTTTACTTCTAACAAAAATCTGGATTTTCAACATGTTTTGAAAAACTGGAAGATCTGGCAATACCAGACTAACATTCCTGCTACCAACAGTTGGCTTCCATTGACAAGAAACTGTCTCCTTTAGATGGGTCATACAGTCTTTGGTTTGCCACATACATTTAAGGCCTACTTCACTCGTCCATTTTCTGACTGGCAACCTATCAAAGGACTAGAAACGAAGCACTGGTTTCTTCTTGGAGTCCTTTACATCTCTACCCTTAAGGTATGACTCAAATGCCAAATGCTGCCTTGCCTTTGATATATTAACTGAGCCTTGCAGATTTATCAAATTCTACCTTGTATCACCTCCTTCTATACAGTTGCTCAGAAGCAGGCACAGTAACTTACACATGGTTATTGTAAGTCGCTTTTCTCCATAGCGCTTAGCACAGTGCTTTACCTTGAGTAGATATTTAACAAAATGTCTAGTAGTTATCTCACAGCTCTTCAGCTTGCAACAGGCTTTTACATATAGCATTCTACCTTAGAACAGTGTTTCTTAACCAGGGGTCAATTTTGCCCCCTCCCAGGGTACATTTGACATTTTTGGTTATCAAAATGGGATGGGGGGTGGAGGAGAGGGGGAGCTGCTGACATCTAGTGGGTAGAGGCCAGAGATGTTAAATATCTTAAACTGCACAGAGCAGAGCTTTTTCCACCACTACTCGTAATGTCATTAGCGTCAAGGTTGAGAAAACCTGCCTTAGAACAACCCTGGTACGACCTATTACAAATTTGCAGACATAGTCTCAAGTGGCTTACTCAAGGTAAACCAGCTTGCAGTAGAATCAAGGTTTGAACTCTGGAGATGGGCTCTCAGAATCTGGTAACAGTAATTGATAACAGAAAAACAGAACACAGTAAGGATGGAAATTTGTGCCTCGTTGGCATGAACTTGTGTAAGAACGTTCACAGGCCAGAGATGAACATTTAGCTAACAAAGTGTATCTGATCTTTTGTAAAATATATAGGGTGGCCTGATTATGATAGCGTCTGGGAGATACTTGGTAGAAAATAAAACTTAACCGTATCTCATGTCAAGTTCACCACATACATATACTGAAAAACAAAGTTCTACTCCCGAAAAGAGACTATCATTAGCTATTCAAAACAAATACATGAAGTGACACCTAATACATGTGCTGATGAATAGAGAATGCAAACGACTGAAATAACAGTTTCAAAAGAAAATTCCTCTTTAGGAGAAAAAAAGAGGAAGGTGTAGCAATTTGAGGTGTGGAAGTGTTGAATTTAGCCCAAGACTGTCACATCTGCTGGGTGTATTTTTTTTCTTTTTCCTGTTATTCCAGTTGGCCCTGTGGTTCCCTCTCTCTGTTCAGAGTTGGGGAGTGGTAGGAAGTGTTAAGAAGAAAAGAGCAAAAGTTGAGTCATTTGCCCTTGAACCTCAGGGCACTTGCTTTTTCCACTTGCTTTTTCTGTGACTCTCAGGAAGTTCCATCAGTTTCCGAGATCTGAGAAATGGGAATAATAATTTCTACCTCAGAGAGTTATGGAAAGTAATAACAATCCGTTCCTTATAAACCCTCACCAAAAGCCTCACTATGTGCCAGATGCTTTATCTCATTTGATCCTCACAACAGTATGAGGTGGCCCCCATGTATGGATGAGGGCTTAGAGAGAGTATGTGACTTTTCCAGGGCCTCAGTTAGTAAGCAGAGGAGCCGGGATTCAAACCAAAGCAATTTAATTCTAGACATCTGGTTCATAACCACACTGCTGCATAGCTTTATCAGTTCAAAGTGCTTATTACTGTTTGAAATTGCTAAGAGGTTACTGGTAGACAGGTAAACTTGGAGCCAAAAGAAGTCCTGGGATTCAGTAAGATGCTCCCCACCACTGTCGCAGGAAGGGGCTGGGTGACCACTTCAAGGCAGGAGTTACCAGCTAGAGAGGGCGATGAGCTTTATTCCTTTAAATAAAGAGACCATTCCATTCTCACGATTTTATGATTCCCTTATCCCTTTTTATTTCTCAATAATCTATCTCTGGAACCTAATGGTTGTTTATTTTCCTAGGTAACCTCTATTCTCTTCTCAAGTTTTTCTTTATTCCACTTCCTTCTTTAATTTTCCATTTATCCTAGCCTGAAGGGCATGGGAAAAAGCCTGGACTCTGAAATATAAAAGACCTGAAAAATGCTCAATCTCCCCCCGAATCGTTAATTGATACTGGGCAAGTTACTAAGACTTTCTCTCAATGAGGATTTCCTCATCTATAAAATAAAGTAACATCAAATGAGAAAAAAAAAACCAGATTAACATATAGTGCCTGATCTATAGGAGCTCAGTAAACATTAATCTTTTACATTTGCAATGTTCTCTCAACTCTCCCTACTGCAGTATCACACCCTCACTATCTGCTCTAGTGTCCTGGAGTGCCTGTAGAGATCTCAGGTACACTAAATATAAGAACAGTCACAAGATATTTGTGCATTTTACCTACCACATAGTTATAAGCAGAAGAAAAATGTCCTGCATTCTCTGGCTCAACTTGGACTCCCAATGCAAGGACCAGAACCATTTCCAAATCCTGTATCCGTTCTTTGACATTCTAAATCCCAAATAATACCCACAGCCATATTCATCCCACAGATTTCCCTCTCATCAGAACCTCCAGGAATAACAAGTTACAAATGCGAACTTACAGGGTCCCACAGCACTCCAATATGCAATATCTCATTTAAATTATACAACAGTCTTGCAGAGAGACTTACAAGGGCACTTGACATTATGTGAATTTATCTGAATCTTAAACCCAGTGGGCCAATCTCTCTGCCAATTTCTGGTTTTTATAGTTTGAAAACTGTACAATGTTGGATGATGACCACCACCAGGGGAAAAAAAAATCAAGATAGAAATTACCTTAACTGGGGAAAAGGAATATGTCAGAAAGACATTAGAAACACAACAAGAGGCAGGAACTCAGCATGGTTAGACAGTTGAGAACATCCCCAAGGAGATCAAATCACTAAAACAGCTTCCCTAGAAGGCCACCATGAACACCCGGCTGTCCTGTCCCTGGAATCTCTTCTCCATCATCTTAAAACATTAACTGTCTGATCACCCTAGCCGTTTATGGAGCAGGGAGAAAGAAGGAGCATCTGTCCATCCTCAAAAACGGTGTCTAAGATGCAGGGTAGCCAAAACAGCAACAAATGTTCAAAGATTCACTGAATCTTCATCACAACCCCATGGGAGAGATTCTACTATACCTCCTCATTCCTTTTTAGATAAGAGAAGGTATTGATTTGCTCAAGTTCAAGCAGCTGGTCAAGTGCCAGCATGAGAATCCATCCAAGACTCCTGGTTCTTGACTCCCAGTAAAATTTTGTTTAAAAAACAGCTTTAACAAGCACCCTAACTTGCCCTAAATATAGGTTTTTTTTAAATGAATGTTCTAATCCCTCTTCACTATTCTGTCATAAACATGACTTTGTATGTGTATGTAGAGCATGTATTATCCAGATTGTTTTTCAGCAAACTTTAAAAAAAATTATATTTTTCTGAAGCCTATCATTTCTTCGTAATCCTCAAGTCAAACATCTTGACAGTAGTTGTGCAACACAAAATACATCCAAGAGTCTTTGTTTGAGAATCCTTGCCTCTACTATGTCTGAATCTTTCCTAGTACTAATTAAACTGAGAAAGGATGCAAATGTCACTAATATTAAAATGGATTTATATATTAGATTTTTCAAAAAAGATGTTTTCACAAAATCTACCTGATAGATTTATCTTCACATTTACATATAATATTGTATTGTTTTTCTTGTATCCTTGGCGATTTAACAAAACTTCACTACTTTAAAAAGCACCCTATGGCTAATTTCATGGTCAAAGAAAAATAAAGCCTTATAAAATAACTGAATAACTTCAGTGTTTTACCCTAAGACCCTTTTCCTTCCTACCCATTTTTTTAAGCCAAGAAAGATAAATGAACTAAAGCTATTCGTCTTTAGTTGATTCAAACCTACCTTTTAATAGTAAGTGGCTGATGCCAAAGAAAGGATTAAAAAGGGTATTCTTTCAACAATTCCTTATTACAGCCTGGGATTTGCTTTGCAATTAGTCTCTCCTGGACAGAGCTGAGGCCACGTGAACTTGTTATTACCCAGTCTGAAGAGCTCTGAAAAATGAAAACTCCACACTTGCAACAAGGGGCGGGTACCACAAGCATGAAAGGCCCCACAATGGAGGAAGGTATAAGGCCTTTGCTAATGACAGTTCAAAGAGGTGATGAGCCCCAACCCTCAGGAATAAAAGCAGAAAGCATTTTCCATCCACACACATAAGTTAGGAATGAGGTAACAGAGAAAGAGAGCATGAACTTCATTAAATTTTGAGTCCTGTAAAAGTCTCAGGGTAGTCTTTCTGTGATGCTCTATTGCTTTCTCTCTTATAATTAGCAATAACAGCCTTAAAAGGAAAAAGAAAAAGAAAAGATCTTTCCCCTTTGTTCTTGTCTTCTGGGCAGCAAAGATGGGAGACACAGCAGCCAATCATGGAGGGAGAAGAACCTTAAGAGGGGAGATGGCGGGAGACACCAAAGGAAAGGCAAGTGGCTGGGAGCTTAGTGCCTTTTTCAAGGATAAAAAGAACCAGGGAGGTAACTAATCCAGGTTGGAGAAGTTTGTCTTGGGCTTCAGAGGTTTTTGTTTGTTTTTAAGTCTGGTGGAGGTAAATCAGTGTTAGACCTGGGAGTGTCAGGTCAGAACACTGAGTATGATTCTCCCTGTGAGTCACACCTCTGTCTTACCTAGCCCACTATTTGATCAGTGAGAGAAGCAACAATGGTGAAGTTGGTAGGAACACAGCTAAGTGAGAGAGTAGCAAACATTTAATGCCAATCCCTGAAACACGTTCTCTAGAAAAGTCCCAGCGCGAGTATGTTCTTTGCCTGTCAGGTCGGCATTATCCTCATTTTACACATGAGGAAACTGAGGCTTAGAGAGACTAACTTGCTAATCTGAGGTCACAAAAAAGACCACGTGCTCTCAAGTCCTCTGAGTCTAAATGCTGCTCTCTTTCTTCTGCAGGAAGCTCTCTCACCCACCTCCACACCAGTGTTTGTGTTGTGCTTTACACTTACTACAAGAATGCTTCTATGTGCATTCTTATATAATTCCTACAAAAATGTGTTGGAAAGAAGATTTTTTTCCACTGTAAAGAAATGGAGGCCCCAACTTTAAATGACTCGACCAGGCACATACTAGGGCACGAACTCAAGTTTTCTGACTTCTAAAGATACGCTCTTTCCTTTTAATATCACATTTTCGACATATCAAAAAGAAGTTATTTTTCTCTCTGCTATTTCCTAATGGGGCTCAAGTTCCATTCTCACTCCCAGCTCCTTGAAATCTCATTCTTGTCTATTTCTGGCTCATCTTCCTAATTCAACCTGAGTTTCCACATTCTTTATCTCCTGGGCTGTCAGCAGGTCCCTACTCCAGTTCCCCCATTCTCTTGCCCCACCTCTTCCCCAGAGGCCTTTGAGCCAATGCTCTCCCCATGTCGATGCAAGATGCTTCTTTTCTACCCCAGAGTAAAGGAATAGCAAAAAACCTAAAAACATCACTTTTCATCTAAACATTATTAACCAGGCGGCCCATTAGTTCGACGCAATCAGCCTGTGCTGCATGTAGTTTCAAACTCAGAAGCAAAGATGAACAGGGCAGTGCCTGGCTCAAGGAGCACCTAGTCTAGTGGGGTGGGCAGAAGTGCACGGTAAGTGCTATAATAGAGGCACAAAGAGTAGAGTGAAAGGAACTGTTTCTGGCTGGAGAAATTTAGGGAAGGTTTGACCCCCAAAGTCTGTTCCTGTTTGCTCCTAGCAGATCAGGAGCAACCTCCAAAGCAGGATGCATGAAATATATACTAATTTACAAGTAATGAGCTTCCAATACCTTTCTGCCTAGGATCTTGAAGTAATACTGAGAGCTCACAAGACGAGACGGTAGTTATTATTAATCCCATTTTATAGATGAATAAGTTGAAATCCGTGCCTAACAAACGGTCCTCAAAAGAACTGAAAAGCAAATTTAGCTCCTATCACTGGTTTTCAACCACTTTTGAACTGTAACTTTCCTAATTGCTCCAGCAAAAAACATGCTCTAGGGAATTCCCTGGCGGTCCAGTGGTTAGGATTCCTGGCTTTCATCCCTGGTCCGGGACTAAGATCTCGCAAGCCACACAGAGAGGCAAAAAAACAAAGAACCAGCAACAAAAAAATACATGTTCTAATAAAGGAAGCTACTCCCACAAAGAACGGGCAGTCTGAAGTATTTAATCAGGTAAATTGAAGCTCTATCTCCACTTTTAAAACATTTTCTGGGTACCTGCTGAGCTTCTATGAACAGGTGCAGTGTGTACTGGCAGGAACACAACCATGATACGCAAGATGCACCAGACTCTCACAGCATAAGGGTCACCTTCCTTCTGAATCTCTCTTCACACATCACCCTCCTCCCAGTAGAAAATACCATTTCCTCCCACTATACCCATTTACACCCTGCCTGGCTTTGACTTCTAGCTCTGCTGTCATTAGCAAGTGGCCCGGAGTAAAGTTATTTCATCTTTGCCCCACCATGTCCTTTTCTGTATTAAAATAATAATAGCACTTACACCTCATTGGTGGTTGGGAAGATTACACAAATTAATATACATAAACTGTTTAGAATGCTGCCTGATACATCAGAAGCACTCAGTACCTTGCCCCACTGTATGAGTCTTGTTTGGTGTAGTGGTTAAGAGTACCTGGGTTTAAATGCTGGCTCTTCCCCTCATTAACTGTCATTAGAGGGTCCATTGTAATAGCTACCTAGTAGCAACCGTGGTGAGGATTCCATAAGATATGCAGGTGAGAGTATTTGGTAAATGCTCAATAAATGACATGTACATTACCCGTCTGCATCCATGAGAAACTTCGGCCTCTGTAATTTTTTTCTTTTTTTATTCTTAGAGCCCAGCACAGCACCAAGCACAGCGTTAAGTACTCATTAAATGCTAAATGAATGTGTAGGGCGGCAGTTCAGTTCAGACAGGTGAAGCAGATCGTTGGTTCCTTCTTGGCCTGTTTCTCAGCCAGGGAATCACTGCCACCTGGCACTTAAATAGGCGCGAATAAAATAATGACACACCAGTGAAGGGCCGCAACTATCCGGCAGTGCAATTCACCGTCGTGTTTTGCGTGGAAAATCCTCTCCCACTTAAAAAAGCGCCTGTTTTTTTCGGTACTCCCTCAGTAACCTTGGTTTAAAAAATAAAACGCATCCCAAAGCGGGTAGGAGTGGCGGAGATTGCTGGCGGCAGAAGAGAAGGTGACGGCCCAGGTCGCCGCCACCCTGAGGAGCAGCCCCGGGGTGGGCTGGGCACCGTTCCTGGATCCCCAGGAGCAGGAGGGGGGTCAGCGAGGGCTCCGCGTGGACCACAAAGGGCAGAGCGTTCGAGGGGAGAAAGGAGCTGGACGGCCGAGTGGAGCTGCTACACAATGCCCAAGGGAGGGAACAAAGAGCTGGAACATTGGACTGGGCTCCTGGGCGGCCCACCGGGAAGCCGCGGCAGGGGGAAGGGGAGGAGGGGGCGGAAGGCCGGGGTACTGGGGCCACCGAGACCTGCGAGCGCGGCCGGGGGAGAGGCGGGGCCGGAGTAAAAGCGGGGACAGGGGCTGGGCGAGGCCAGGGTGGCGAGCGACGGGGGCGGGGCGCGGTCAGGGGGGCGCGGCCTGGGGGCTGGGCAGCCGGGGGCAAGGCAAGGGCCACGGGGCGGCGGGGGAAGGGGAGGAGGAGAGGGGGCGGTCGGTCTCGCAGGCAGCGATTTTCTGCACCTGGTAAGGCTTCCAAGCCAACGGAGAGCCTCGCCTGGCTCACAGCGGCCCAGGACAGCCGCGTTTCTGGGGCAGCCACCAAGGCAGCTGAAGGGGCACTCTCCCGAACCCTGCCCTCCAGACCCCGCCGACGTCACGGTTGCGAGAAGAGCAACAGTACGGACAGCTTTTATTTCTCGAGTTGGATTTTACCAGCAGCCCACGAGAAAAGGAGGCAGCAAGCCTCCTGCTTTCGGGAAGAACGTTTTCCGTGCGGTCTGGGAAAGGGTGTCACGCCGTCCTGGCTGTACTGCTGGGGGCAGTACCCACCCCCCCTCGAGTACCTGCCCTCGGGCTCACCAGTGGCTCTTGACTGTCCAGTAATTTGTCCCTTCCCCCTGCTCTAGGGAAGATGACCCGGAGAAGACAAAGGGCTATTCTCGCATGGGCACCCAGAGCTTAAAATTGAGTGGTGTCATAAAAAGTGAGCTCTGGGTTCACAACAAGTTAAGACGCAGGTCTAGAAGAAATCTGACCTACAATCAGAATAGAAACGCTCTTCTGGATGAACATTTCTTTCAGAAAAAAAGTTAGCAGTCTTGGTGTCAAGAGTTGCTTTCTGGGACCAACGGCCTTTCAATATCAAGTCATGGAAATGAAACCATAAATAAGAGCTACTTCCATTTACTAAACAGCTACTGTGTGCTCCTGGTGCACCTCATCTCACTTTGTCTTCACAATCCATCCAAACGTCTAATGGGTGTCTTCTGTGGGACAGGCACTGGGCTAGGGGTTATAAATGGGGGGGGTGGTGGGTAGAGGTTCCTACTACCACACCCTGCCTCCTTAAATATAGTAGTGTTTCAGTGTTAACATCTGTTTTTACCCTCCTGCTTAGGGAAAGAAAAATGAAACCAAGGAGAGGCACCTATACACAGAATGAAAGGATTAAGCCCAACAAGTAAATCCAAAGGCTGTAAAACACTGACAGAGGTAGGATTACTAGAAACTTCATTAACTCAAAGACCACATTCCTCAAGATTCAAATATAAGAAAGCAGTTCTCATGGATACCATGTTTCCTGTGATAAGATGCAGAGCCTCTTAGGTAAAATAGTTCTCCATCTTTTCATTTTAACCTTTCCATATGCATTTCTGTTATGCTCAACACTGTTACCTCTGTTTGGGGAGTAGTCTAAACTTGGCCTACACAGAATGACAGAGCTATAAGGACTACCTCCAAACTCTTCATTTACAGGAGAAAGGGAAAGAGTCCAAGAGAGGTTCAGGTCACTGGCGGGATGGCTGGCAAGGCCAGAAGTTAGTACCTAAATCTCCCAACCAATGATCTTCCCAATAGTATACAGGAAATTTTACCTATTAGTCCAACAAACCCCTGGATTATTCACATTGGGTTCTCCAGAGAAGCTCTTCAGCTGCAAAATACCATTGAAACCTAATTTTATGCGTATAGGGGGGACTGGCCAATAACATTTCTAACTCAATATCTCAATTTGTTTAACATAAGTTACAGATATTTTTGGTCCTCCCAACAAAATTCATCAGCTCTACTACTCTACTCGAAAGTATGTTTAAAAATGTGAACTGAGGGCTTCCCTGGTGGCGCAGTGGTTGAGAATCTGCCTGCCAATGCAGGGGACACGGGTTCGAGCCCTGGTCTGGGAGGATCCCACATGCCGCGGAGCAGCTGGGCCCGTGAGCCACAACTACTGAGCCTGTGCATCTGGAGCCTGTGCTCCGCAACAAGAGAGGCCGCGATAGAGAGAGGCCCGCGCACCGCGATGAAGAGTGGCCCCCACTTGCCGCAACTAGAGAAAGCCCTCGCACAGAAACGAGGACCCGACACAGCCATAAATAAATAAATAAATAAATAAAAATTTTAAAAAAATTCCAAATAGATTAAAATTAAAAAAAAAAAAAGTGAACTGAAAAAGTTAATCCAGCAGGTAACCTCTTTTTTCACCTGCAAGAGTACATGAAGACATCTTAAAAATGTGAAATCATACTCTGCATCAACAAAGATGATTTCTAAAAGGCACCACTTAGTATCTTGGCTCTGTAAAATTTCTCTTCTTTTGTTATTTTATGCTTTTCCACACAAATATATTCTGTATTTCCTCTAAAGTAAACCAGTGCTTTGACAGATTTTAGATTTTTCCCCTTAACTAAAGGCACTATTCAATTTCAATGTCCTTGGAGTGTTTTATCTGGGGATTAGACAACTGTACCAAAACACAGCTGTTCCAGTTTTTTCTCCTTTATTTTTCACATTAAAAAACTCCCACTATCAGCCAGTCCAATTAGTTACTCACTATCAAAAGCCGGCTTTGGTCTTTCATCTTCTGGAAAACTGGATCCAAGTGACAGGGTGTCATGGAAACTGTATCTCGGGTCATTTCCTGTTTCAATTGTTTAGCCACAAAAAAAGTTCAGCTCTATCAGATGGAAATTAATGAATACTTGCTGTTGCCTTTTGAAGAGCATGCAACTAAATAAAAAAGTAATTACCATTTTTGACCAAGTCTTCCCACCAACACCAAGAAATATGGGGAGATCAGTGCACCCAAAATGGGAAAGGAAAAGTACTTTGACAGAACGCAATGAACCAAAGCCTTTTTCAGTTCAGTTTCCATAATTCAGTGGCCAGTTTTAAGGCTCTCACTTGGGTCTGGGAAAAGTAACTATAGGTTAAGTGGTTTTAACTGTAGTGAACTTTGTTCATTCTCTTCCACTTCCAACAAACCTTCACCTCTCCTCACTTATTCTGCTTTGCCCCAATTTTGACATTCACTAGACAGAGCTGGCATTCTCCTCTTCAGCCTAAAATCCCCTCAACATAAGGGAATGTGTAACAGAAACAAAAATTGTAATATAATCTAAAAAGATTTCTTGCTTTATCTATTCTCTGCAAAAAAACATGTGCGCGTGCTCACACACACGAGGGAAAAGTAGAGCTTAAGGCCTACAAGCAATACCAGGCAAGCACATGTGTTTAGGAAATGAAGTCCTGGCTGGAATTCAGTAATAATGAGCCCCTTAGTGATCTAATGTACACCAGTGAACACTGTGGATGGAAACAGAGTGCCAGACAGGACAATGGGGAACTCAACCGGTGTTTAATGTGTTTCAGCTTTGTCTAAATAACTGTTGGCAAAAAACGTGGAAGCAATACAACAAATCAATTTTAGGACTCAGGAGGATTTGCTCAAGTAAGACAGCT
The DNA here is from genome assembly GCF_009873245.2 of Balaenoptera musculus. NCBI lineage: Eukaryota > Metazoa > Chordata > Mammalia > Artiodactyla > Balaenopteridae > Balaenoptera > Balaenoptera musculus. The sequence goes on along the minus strand of NC_045785.1, from coordinate 55,367,643 downwards.
ATGAAGTGTACATTACAGGATAAGTTCACAGCTCCACTGTGGGAAAGGAGCCCACTTGCAATACTCTCTGTCCTGTTGAGGTTGTTATACATCTTCTCTATTCCAAATGAGGAAGTCGTATTTGTGCTGCTGCTTTTTCTTAGATTGAAAAAAGGAAAACAACTGGGGAAACATCCAAGAACAAACTAACTTTAAATATTATTAAAGTAAGCTAAGCCTTATGTTACTTACATCCCACTTGCTATTTGGACAATTTCTATAGAGAAGAAAAAAGGACATCTTTCAGCAATGACACCTGAGTTCTAGACCTTTGCTTTGTCATTAAGTCACTGAGTTTATTTAATCAGTACCAGCAAAGAGCCATCTAGGCCAAGCTTGTCCACAACTTCTCTCCTAGTTGCTTCATACATGCTGCCCAGTTCCTCTTTCAAAATCTACATTTATGCCCCTAAGAGACTGGCTCCGTTTTATTAAAAATAAGATGAAGCTGATAATTTCTAACTGGAAATCATTGCTATTTCTTTTTCATCAGCCTTTGAGGAAAGTAGAATATTCATCTTTCTACAGCATTCGAGGAGAAAGTCCCTGATTTAAGAGAATAGTACTGACAGGCAATCTTTTAAAGTCTTTATTTATATTATACTTATCATGCTTTGGTCTTTATGTGCCCAAAACACCACAAATAGAAATAATTTCACCAGAGGTAATTTTTGCCAGAATTAGAAGTCACTTCTAGAAGCCATTCCAATGTATTTTCTTACAGAAAAACTAGTCAAAATATAAAGTTAACTGCTAAAGGCATCAACACAAAAAGGCATAAATCAGTTCAAAGAGGTAGTGAGCCTAGGCTAAAATAAATCCAAGAATACAGCTACCAACCAGACTTAAAGGCCTCTGGTCATGATGAGTGAAGTCGGTTTTATCCCAAGAGAAACAGTACATAAAATAAAGATGGAGCTGGTAGAAGAGGTTACAACCTCTTCTTCTAAGAAATGCAAGAAATACAGTCAGTGTATCAAGACAGACCATTTTTATATTCTGGTCTTAACTTACTATTTTTCTTTTAATTTCTTTCCCCTAGAAAATGCAATGGTAGTGGGCTCATTGCACTTTCTACATTATTTATCATAATGGAGGGGGAGGAAAGAGATAATCTTAATTTGTAAGCAGTAGCTCAATTATAGAAGTCTAACTCTATTTACATAGGAATAGGTTAATTATTTGTAATTAGTATATGAACTTCTATATTAGGTTTTATGAAATTTCAATTCTGGGTTTTGTTTAGTTTTTTCACATGTCCAGTCAAGGATACTATTTAGAACGTAGATGTTTATTAGGTAGCTTCAATGTTGAAGATACAAGGTTGATTGAACCCTTTTGGCCAATGAAAAGTGTACCACTGAGAAACAGATGTATGCTGCTTACTGGACAGCCCAAGTGCTCTCCCACATACACAGCTCCTTTGCAGTTAGGTGGGGTCATGTGACCAACTGTGGCCAATGGGCTTTGACCAGAAGTGACTTGTGAGAGCAGGTATACACCTGGATTTCAAGATGGCATCATTCATACCAGTGAAAGAGAAGAAACTCAATGGATTTTGAAACTCAAGTCAAAACAGGGGAGCTGCCAGGCTAGATACTGATGTGGGATTCCACCCCTTAAAGGCATTGTTGCAGCATTTCAAAGCTGTTACTACCAGTATTACAAGTATGTCAATATGAAGAAAGGGAGTATCTTGGGGGGGTTCTAAGGTGCTGGAAGCTTACACATTTTAACAGCTGCCTTTCTTACAAGGAACTCAAATGTGAACGGTTATGCAACTGCCACCAAAGAGAAAAGGAGTGGAGAGAACTACTCTGGATTCCTGACCATGACCTTCACTGCATTGGCACCCCTCCTTGAGGAACATGATCATTACTGAATTCTTTCATATCCTATTTGAGAATTAATGCCCCCCAAAATATGACTGGTATGTATTTTAAAAAGTGGCCTGTGTCCATCACCCAACAAAAGCCTGGAAGTCACAAGTTTGAGATGCTAAGGTCTCAAGATAGAGAAAAGCCACATCAACTCCCAGAAGACATTAACTAAACAAGAAATATGTATCACTGACATGAAGGGATTTGTTCACTACCTAAGAATCCCTGGCCTAGAATAGGCTTAGCTTTTTTATGTGTCACGGAGCCCTGGGACAGTGCAGTGAACTGTGACCCTCTTCTCAGAATCATGTGTTGAAATGCATAAAATAAAACCACAAGATTGTCAAGAACACCAACTCTAAAATGGTTTTTAACTGCTGATACAGCAACGTATGCGTCTATAAATAAGACATTCATCAACAAGATCTAGCAGCTGTAATCTACCAACTACTGTAATTTCAGAGTAGTGAAGATCATGTTATTTCAAGTTATCTGTGATATTTACAACAAGTTATGGAATATCTTTGATTTGTTTTCATGACAAAGCCCCAGGTACTGCTAAATACTATTAGGACTTGTTTACATCGCAATGAAGAGAAATGCTAAATTTCCATTAGAGATTTGCGTTATAATTTTTTTCTCATCAAGTTCATGGGCTCCCTAAACTCTGTGGAGCCCAGAATAAAACCTCCAAGTGTTACCCTCTCCTGACCAAGAGCCTCACTCTAAGCTCTCATGTGGAGCGCTACCGGGCTCTCTAGAGTTGCTTGCTTGTGCAGCACCGTGCAGGGCATATTGCTCTGTGGCTTCTCTTCTGCCATTGAGTTCCTGTCATTTATATTGTGTTCACACCAATTGTTTTCACAAGATGGCAACTGACTAAGGAAGAGTGTCATTCAGGTTGTTAAAATGCAATTTTATGGAGGCTTAGATGCCTTTAAGGCAATGGTCAAGAAAATTGATCAGAATCAGCCCAAAACAAAGGACTGGTTAAGTCTTTTGACATCATCAACATCACCCAGTTTGGGAAAACTGACCAACAGTTGTACAAAAGGCAGCTGGTAAAACCCCTGTCTGGAGGCTTGTAATGACTTCAAGAGACATTTAAGACACCTGGAGGTGGCCAATACCGGATGCTGGGGTCAGCGGATTAGGATGCTGTCCAGTCCTGAGATGGTCAGTACTACTTCCAGGAATGTGTACCTCAAAGGGATTGGGGAGTGAGTCCTATTTAATAAGCCTATGAAAGCTGGGTAAAATGAGACTGAAATAATTCATGCTTTTTAAGGTACTCCTCCATTCTATAAATTGCAAAGAGAGTGGAATATTCAACGTACATTCACATAAACCATTATTGTTCTTTCTTAAGTCAGCCTAGCACGGTAGTCAACACCTTATTCAAGAATATATGACACACTAGACAATTGAGCTGTAGCTCCCAGTCCTCACAGTTGAGATAAGGGATCAGAGGGCCAAGAAAATATTTGAAATCAAGTAATTAACTCTGCAGGCAAAACTTGAGAACAAAGAAGGCGAGGCCTGGAAATCCATCTTGCTTCACATTTCACATACTAAGAAGTGGTATATTGTGGTTAAAGTGCCACTGGATCAAAAGTCAGGAGAAAGGGCTTTTAATCTAGACCCCGTGATCTGAGCAAATGTGGGCAAGAAGCCACATTTCTCCAAGCTTCAGATTCCCCTTCTTTAAAAGGAGGAAATTAACTTTGAAGGCACCTTTCCACACAAAAATAAAGATTTGGTAACTTCTGAAATCTCAGGAAGACAATGAAAAGAAATATAGAGTATTACTGTAATATAATATAATCAAATACATATTTAAACTGAATGTCTTATGAAACAAAGTGTTCCCATTTCAAAGGGTGAGAAAATAAAGAGGAGAAATGAATAGCTCCCGTGTATGAACCACAGTGTTTTGCCAGGCACCGTATGTGGTCCTGTACTTACGTCAGTTGAAAGCTTGCGCTAGTCAATGTCTAGATGCTATTGGGAGACCCTTCTGCTTTCTCTGGTAGCCCTCTCCATATTATACCTAACCACTGGTCTAATTGTCTATTAGGTAGCTCTTTGAGCATGTCTTGTTTAGGGGTATATCTCCCCAGGGTTAGAAGAATCGAGGAAGGTTTTCTACAGAAAATTAGAATGCCTGAAGGTCTGTCAAAGGGTTTGAAATCTAGTCTGTGCTCACCCTTGGCCCCCGGAAATTCCTCCTACCCCTTTTTGCTGTCCCTGTACATCCTATTGTTATTTTGATTATTTTCTCCCCAAGGGCTGACCCATTTACTAGAATGCTATTCAGATAATCAGGAGAATAAGTCAGGGTTTAATGTCTGCTGACTCCAGGTTCTTTTCCAGGTATTTTTTTCCCCAAACTATATGATTCCAAATAGCCTCAGTTCTCATAACCGTCACATTAATTTCACCAGACTCTGAAGCCTCCTTGTTTTTCCTGGCTAAAGGTTTCCTTCCCTGCCCTTCCCTATTGTCCTTGCCAACCACTGCTGGCTAGAATTATGGAAGTGAAAACTCACAACTAGGAAGAACTCTTAGATTTTGCCCAGCCCACTAGCACAGTAAGCAGATGCAAGGCCTGTGTCCTTTTCTATGTCTACCCCAGGGCCTCCCAAGGCACTATGGGAGCACATAGTAGGGGCTAAGAAAATGTTGGCCACATGAAGGGACTATCAAAGGACTGCTGCTGGCCAAGGCCCTGCAGCATTATAGCCAACAGAAAGAAAAAAGCTCAGCTATCTTTGTGAGGATAGAGGCACTGTAAAATCAGATTCTTTCTTTCTCTCTTTACTGCAAAGCTAATAACTAATCAGTAGCCATGGGCTGATTACTCCTAGACTCAGCATTTTGGAAGAAAAAGTAAGTCTGCCTAAACACACACATGATTTGGGGGGGCAGGGAACACAACTAAAAGTAAATTTCCACCCTGCTTTGAAACATAAATCTTAAGACCCCTCAGGTTAAAAATGACAGCTAGAGTCCTTTAATCTTGAAAATGCTCTCTCCATGGAAACCTTAAAGACAGGAAACCACTTAGGCAAAGCTTTTTTTTTTTTTCCCCCTTTTGAGGCAACTTCTAAGGAAAATCTAGGTTTTGAGGAAATTGGGCTTCCATGCACAACTATCCCATAGGAAGGTAGTCCATGTCACATGATTTCTTTGACCCGAAAACGTACCCATACATAAAGCTTTCCCAGTTTGGCTCAGCTGGAAGAGAGTGACTCACTTCATCTCTCTAATAGACTCATTCTCAATTCCCACTACACCACCTCCACGATTAAGATCCTTGTTAAAGTAGGAACAAGGATTTATACTATGGTCCACTCCATTTTCACCCAAAGTCAGGGAATTTTGCAAGCTGTAATTTTCAAGTATGACAAGCACCTAAATGTGATGCTTTTGGCTACAAAAGGTTGGGAAATTTTGAGCTAGCACATAATCCTAGAAAATTAGACCTGGGAAAGTATCTAGTAGATTACAGGAGGCAACTATAGCACAGAGAGGTTAAGCGATTAGCTCAAGGCCCCACCAGATGTAGAATATGGTTTCTTACCGCAAAGATCGCTAGATTTCCCTTGCACACCACCTCTTAGTGATTCTAGGCTGGCTAAAAGTAATAATGATGACGATAATAATACAAGCTAAAATATCAGCCAAAATATTTTCAATAAGTATAAACGTGAGGCAATTTTGCAAAATCTTGACATCATTTATAGAATCTTGAGCCCATTAGCAGGAGTGAAATAGCCCACATATTTCAAAGGATAGGTCTAAAGTAGTTCAAACAAGTACCAAACATTAAGTCACTTTCACAACCACCCAAGTTTTAGGATGTACTGTCTGGGACATCAGCCAGGTTGGCAAACAAACCATTATAAAATGCAAAGGTATTAAGTGCCCTCTTGCCTTTGGCAGTACACTCAAAGCTATTCAAATACTTTATAGTAAAACTAAAATACAGCTCCCAAGGTCTCAGCCAACAAAGAGGGAGAGAAGTCTATGCATGTTTTTTTCTTTTTAAATTTGTTTAGGTATTCCAACTTTTGTTCTATTTCCTCATGAAAGAAAAACCTAGGAAGAAATGGAGATGATGGAGACCCAGCAATAAGCTTATGGAAAAAGAAGGGAAAGAAAACTAAGCTGAGATGAAGAAATCTGAGGACATCGGTGTTAGGGGACCTTTGCAAACTTACAGCAACTTAGGTTCAAAATGGGTCCCCCCCCACAAAAAAAGCTAATTGTCTTATGTCTGAGTCAAATAAAATGGAAACTATTGCCTCTTTCTGTCCAAGGGTATCTTTCCATCTCTCTCCCAGTCAACAACTGAGGGACAAAGTCCTTCTACCAACCTCAGTCCAGGTCCTAGAGATCAAGTGCACAGGACACACCCTTTTGTATGGTAATCACTTGGAAGATAATAGAGAACTTAACAGTCTTTCAAGTATATGAAGAGACTATGTATAGTGACAACAGAGAAGGCCAAGAAGAAATAAATTTAAGATTACACAAGAGAACTTTTCCTAACACATTAGGAAGGAATTCCAGAATACAGGATAGACACTGTATACTATGTCTGAGACTAGAATTTGGCATTGTGTTCTCAAGTTCCCTTTCCTTTTCTCTTTTTCCTAATGATGATGACAATAACACTTTACATTTGCATCCATTTCCAGTTTTCAAATTATTTCTATATATATTCTATTCTCTCCAGCAATGGGTGGCAGCCGGCGGTGGTGGGGGCGGGGGTTCCCATACATGTCTACTTGAGACAGAGGAATGAACTAAACAAATATGTCTTCAACCGCTGGATCTGTTCAACATTTCCTGTTGACTGAGCTACAGTAATGCCAATTTCTCCAGTAACCCACTCCCATATTCTATAGAAACAAGATTTATGCAGACAGCAAATATTAAGGCATTCATTAAATGCTGAATCAATTAATTGCGATTAACTTAAGTCTCAGGCAGAAGCTGAGATGGTTTTGAATCTAACCTCTTCCACTTTGTGACTTTCAAAACTTGGACAAGTCAGTTTACTCTTTCTGAAGTAACTGTCTACATTCAAAATAGAACTCTATTTTATAATAGAACTATAATAGAGTTCTATAATAGAACTCTTAGTATAATATCTGGCATATAAAAGGTGCCCTTAAAACGTGCACTATTGTTAAGTCATACTTACCAATAAAATGTCATCCTTAGGAGATACAGTTCCTTAAGTTGCTAGGAAAGGAAAAAAATACCAGGCACAATCCCTGTGGTTTTACTGGTAGGTAACAAGGAGTGAATAAAAGCAGCTTCCACTTGGTTGAATTCTAGAGTTGAGCTTACAAAATAAATGGAAAGAATAAAGAAAGTGTAAATCCTTTGTCCAAAAAAGCTTTGGGATGTTGTTGTTTGGGAACTCGAAACTGCTATCCTTTATACGTAAATCGTCTCTGTGACAACTGCTCATGATATGTCACTAATATAGCTTGACTTGTCCACAAACATGAATGTAAAAATGCCCTTCAATGAAGAGAAAGCAGGGAAAGAAAGATAGTTGGAAAAGTTGAGAAAATTTCATGTGTCTTCCCAGGCAAAGTCAGAACTACAGCGCCACTTCACAAACCCCTACCTGGTCTGAAAGAAAAGTTATCTAAAGCATTAACTAAGAGGATAAGAAGCTACCATTGTAGCAGGCTTAAAGTGATCCACTTTCACTAGAGCTCAGGATACTGGGGCCCTCATTGAAAATGCAAAATCCCCAGCTGGGGGTAAGAAGAAGAGAAAATGTTAAGATGCTCAGCTCTGGAGTGCCGAGACCAAGGGTCTCTGCATTCCATCACTCGGCCTCCTCCCTCCCCCCACTCCAACCCTCTCTCCCATTATTCTGGAGTAGGTCCTTTCCAGCCCCACCACTGGGAGTCAGGGAGACTTGGGAAGTGCCCCAGGAACCACTGAGAGATGGAGAAATACACAAAGGCTCTCTTCCACAAAGCATTCTTTCACAGAGGCAGCCGAGTCTATTAAATACGGCCTCTTACTATGCATACACTTCTGTAAGGAGATTATGAGGACCACAAGCTCACGAAATTAGCACCCACAAAATGTGTTTAAACCCACTGCAGGGAGGAGAAAAGGTGTGTGTGTCAGAGAGAAGGGAATACTTAAAGTTAGTGGCGGGGGGGGGGGGGGGGCCCCCCCCCTTGGTAATTCCCAGGGGAAAAGAAGGTATAGACAAAACCACCCAACAAGACTGCTGCAGCTCCAGGGTCGAGCTGGCTGGCATCCGCACAATGCCTTTCTTACACTTGCATTCTCATATTTTCCAGCTGTGGGCCGTAACACGTTCAAAGTATTCCTCCCTATGCATAAGTCAGAAGACAGGTATAACGATTCCAGTAATCTGTACTCTTCAAAGTGCTCCTCAAATCTTTGGAAGTAGCAAGTATAAATGTAATAAGTAATGTTCCTATAAAACTTGTGATACATTTTCACAGAATATATAACATTATAAGTGAGGTGTCCAGCTATATATTTAAGTTATTAAACCACTCATGGGCCATCACTGGCTTAATGAATGATTAAGTTTTTCACCTCATTATTTCTTCATAATTACTTCTTCTTGGAGGAGAATGAAATTGTTACACAAAGAACAAGTCCACCCGTAGTAGTAAGTGGAATGTCCTTTTATTTATCTAGATATATAAAAAGATAAAACAAATCTTTCCCACAAGAAAGAACTTCTATAATATGTTAATTATTTAATAATTCACAAAGAGATTTTAGAGACAGCTCATTTGACCTAACAGCTCTGTGAAGTATTATTTACTCCCATGTTATAAAGAAACAGACCCAGAGAGATTAAGATGGAGCCCTGGGTCTTTACTTCCAAATTCATTCATTCAGCTATTTTTTTTTTTTTTGAGAAGTAATATATTTATTGTAGAAATTTTGCAAAGTTGGAAAAACACAAGATTTAACGTGAGAATTCAATGAAGTAATACATGTAAAAAGCACTTGGCCCAATGCCTGGCACACAGTAGCACTCAATATATGTTAGCTGTCACAAAAATGAACATGGTCATTTTCTTACCACTCAGATACAGGTGTTCTTATTTTCTTAATAGACTTTTTTTTTTTTTTTTTTTAAGTTTAAGGTTCACAGCAACATTGAGTGGGAGGTACAGAGATTTCTCATATACCCCCTGCCCCACACATGCACAGCCTCCCCCATTATCAACATTCCCCACCAGAGTGGTGCATTTGTTACAAAAATGAACTGACATTGACACATAATTATCAGCCCCCATTCATTCAGCTTTTACTGAAGGCCTACTCTTATTCTGGGCACTATGCAAGGTATTGAGGATTCAGGGAGAACAGACTTAGTTCCTACACATATGTAGCACCCAAGGGCAAGTACAGAGTTTGAAGGGGTCACATCGGGGCAGTACTCAACCCAGATATAATTGTAAGAAAACAGACCACTTTCTAGAGAAGGCAATGCCAGAGCTGAGTCCCCAAGGATAAACCCAGTGTTCTCTTCACCCCATGCCTTCCATGACTCATCAGCCTTGCACATGGCTAACAAAACATGCACTGAGGATGGTATTCGTTCCAGCAGAAAACTGCACGGCACACCCTGAAAGTCCCAGCAGAGTGCTGTCTTCTACACTCCTGTTAACCCTAAAGAAACAGTGAGTACTCCATAAAAGGAAGCCTACTATTCCTGTGTGAGAAGGATTTCAGACAGGGGAAAGTTACGTCCTGCGAGGAGCAGGAAAACTCCTTCCTGTGAGATGAGCCTGGGGGGACCTGCAGCCAGGGTCCACTTGGTGTTGTCTAGAGGCCTCGTATGGACCCATGGATAAAGGCTGGGAAAGGGGACATGGAGGCCAGAGTCGCTGGTCTAAAGCCTGTTCTAAGAAAATAATGGAGAACCCAATTCCATGCTATCAGAATAAAGGTTATCCTTCCCTACACGTTTCTCAAGTTATAAAAATGCCCTTACTCCTCAAGCAACAAAGATTTCCAGTGGCTTTCACTAAAGATAAAACATCCCCTCAGGGACTTCCCTGGCGGTCCAGTGGTTAAGACTCCACGCTTCCAATTAAGGGGACGCGGGTTCGATCCCTGGTCGGGGAACTAAGATCCCACAGGCCATAGAGCGCGGCCCAAAAGGGAAAAAAAAAAAAAAATCCCCCCAATACAGGCTGTTTATACTGCAGCTATAGAATATCTTCTTCAACCCTCCTCTTTCTCCCAAGTGAAAAATCCTACCCAGATGAAAAAATTTTTCATTTTTTATCTTGAACTTCTAAAAAAACTGTCCCACTCTTTTTAAACTCATGGAGAAATATGAGAGTTCTGGAGTTTCAAACCACTTTTAGTCAAGCAAGAACACTAAGGAAACATCTTTTAAGGAAATCAAAGAGAGTATATGATTTCAATACAACAAAGCTAGTGTCTCACCGTTCATTTTTATTAATAATTTCTTTTAAAAGAGGGGGCAGTCTTTGAAGAAAGGAACCTCATTTCCCACTGCTTTGGGTTCTGTATAGAGGATTTTGACATTCATGGACTGCACGTTTATAGTCTGGACCATTTGAAAGCAACCCCTGCCCAAGCCCTGAAGCAGGGTAATAAATTTAAGGCATTATTAGCTTTATAGTCATATCACACTGGCCTCTATGGACTATAAGTTTGATTATTTACTGTTTTAAAGATCTCTAAGCAAAGTTTTCTAGATTTCATCTTTTACTTTTACATAAGGACCTCAAAGGGTTGAAGGTTTACTGAAAATTAATGGGCAGGAGCTCTCGATCCTACATTTTAAAAGAAAAAATACTGGGGGGAGGGATAAACTGGGAATATGGGATCAACAGATACACACTACTATATATAAAATAAACAAGGACCTACTGTATAGCGCAGGGAAATACACTCAATATCTCGTAATAACCTATAATGGAAAAGAATCTGAAAAAGAATATATATGTGTGTGTGTGTGTATAACTGAATCACTCTGCTATACACCTAAAACACTGTAAATCAATTATACTTCATTTTTTTTAAGTTTTTTAAATAAACAAAAGAGAAAATATTACTCTGCACCTATATTCCCATTACCATTTGTGGACACCCCGAGTATAAGAGATTAAATCTGAAAAGCACAATACAAAACACTCCGATGTACATGCTTTTATTTGATGTTCACCACAGTCCTTTGAGGTAGCTAGTACTCCCCATTTTACAGACAAAGAAATTGAGGCTCAGAAGCCAAGTCACTCAGTCTTTGTGCAACCACTTTGTAATTGTTCTTGAAAGACAGAGTATTTTTGAAACTCGCCGAATGGAGAACACAGTGTTAGCAAAGCACTGTACTTCCCACAAAGTGCACTGCCGCCCCTCAGATGTCTTAAGGGCACATACGTCTTCTGAGAGGATGGAAACTCATCAGTTTGAGGAGAAAATGCCAAGTTTAAAGTGAGCCTTGTTAGAGAGGGAGCTATCACAGATTATTAATTTAGCCTTCCCTCCTTGCGAGTGTTTGATGTAAATGGCAAGGGTTCGAAGGTCAAAGAGGAAGAAGTATGTGCTTTAATTTCTCCCCCCTAGAGGTGTGTGAGTGTTTTCTATTAACAAAAACCCTGTAGCCAACAAATCCTGGGCTTGGATCAAACGGCCCTCCATCTTTTAAGTTACAACATCACAGGGAGACATTTCAAGAGGAAACCAGGCCCAGTCAGGCCTGCGGTACCAGAGAGAAGGCTGTTCTGCCCTTTGGGAATTTGAAAAGCATCTTCCTTTTTGCTGAAACAGCTTGGTGACAGACAAAAATGTCCCCAAATAGTTATTCTTGATCTATAGATAGGGGCTAAATGGAAAAAAATATATAGAAGTGGGCAGAGGCTGAGTAGAGCCATTTGTACCTGAAGAACCACTCACTTTGGCTAAAGCTATTAAGAACAGACATTTTGGCAACAAACCTTGATCCACTGGGCTATGTCTGAGTTAAATAAAAACAGCCAAAACTTAACCTGTGCTTGGCACAGTACGTAGTGCACAGTAAACGTTCAATAAATAGTAGCTAATCATATTCTAACACTTTCCTCTTCCCTGCCCTTACTAACGCAGACGATTTATCCTACTCATTTCTCATCTCCACACACACCCACGACCCTCACTGCTGCTCAAAAAATCTAGAAGTGAGGGGTGGAGCATGAAATTCTGAAGACACATCAACATCTTCCTTCCTAAAGAAAAGCTAAGACTTTGTGAGACCTCTGGCATCAGGCATTGTGCCAGATATTCTCTTATAATCCTACAACAATTATGAACGTACCCCCAATTTTTACAGTGAGGAGCTTGAGGCTCAGAAGGGCAGTGAGAAAGCTTGGATTAAAATCCCAGTTTCTCCAAACAGGCTTTTGTGAGTTGGCCTGGGAACTAGGTCTGCTTTTATAATCCCTCTGGGTGAATGTTGTTCTAAACAACAGGCTTCAAAATGAGCTTTGGAAGCCAGACTGTTTGTAAACAGGATCGCTGGAACTATTCACATCTCTTGCCACCTTTGGGAGCACCTCTGCTACTTAAAAATCACTTTTAGTTTGAAGCACATTCACAAAGCCTACAAGAAGGTAAGCATTCCCTTTCCTGTCAAGACAGTGCTAGGAGATTGGAGAATGAGGTAAATCCCAGGCAGCTGAGTTGAAAAAAGAAAAATCCAAGGGAAGGGTTTATAGGAAACACACAGAGGAAGAGTAAAGCACAGTAATTGTTTACAGGCCACTTGTGAGTCTTCTAAAAACGCCATAAATAAGAAATGCGGCTTGGGAGAGACTAGACTGAAAAGACTTAATCCCTCAGACAATTCCTCTTGGCCTCGTGACCCATCCCCATCCACCAGGCAGAAGTCTTGACCATTGCATTCACATAGTTTCCCTGAACTGACCCTTGTCTCCCTGCTGTTCCCAGCCTGCTTACTAATCACCCCAGTAGAATGTCTGCTTTACGCAAGCCGGATTGTATTTTGTTGACTCCTGTCTTCAACATCTACAAGAATGCCTAACTAGTAGTAGACATTAAATATAGTGAAATGAAGGATTACTTATTTCATCGTTTACTTAATTTTCCTGGTTAAATTATTTAGCTGCAAGAATCATTTCTTAAGTTGAAAAGGTGTTATGTAGTGATATGAATGTTTTGAGGGAAAAAAGCATCTATAGAATCCTAATCTGATGAGAAAACTAAGAAGAAACAGTCCCGGGACTTCCCTGTGGCCAATGCAGGGGACACGGGTTTGATCACTGGCCCGGGAAGATCCCACATGCTGCGGAGCAACTAGGCCCGTGCACCACAACTACTGAGCCCACGTACAACAACTACTGAAGCCCACGTGCTCTAGGGCACGCATGCCGCAACTACTGAGCCCATGTGCTGCAACTATTGAAGCCCACACGCCTAGAGCCCGTCCTCCGCAACAAGAGAGGCCACCGCAATGAGAAGACCGCACACCACAACGAAGAGTAGCCCCCACTCACCACTACTAGAGAAAGACTGCACAGCAACAAAGACCCAACGCAGCCAAAAAATAAATATAATTAAAAAAAAAAAGACTCTCTCCATTATAAAAAAAAAGAAGAAACAGTCCAATGTCTATACAGTTTTGATCTTAGTCTCATAACAAAGAGAACCAATGTATAAAAATGAAATTCTAATGAAATGGAAGGTACCTAAAATTACTGAATAAGCCATACTGCTTGATAGATTGTATGCACATTTTAAGTGGATTAAAAGAATGGATGGAGGAACAATGGCGGTTATGTTAGCAGGCTTTCCATCTCTTGATTCAACGTCAGATATTTTGGGACTGGCACTACAAATCTTTACTTCAATAATATATGGACATGCTAAATGAAAAGTCAACAAGAAGTTCACTGTGTTACATTCAAGTCCTATAACTCTTGAATCAACTCAAACAGAAGACAGATTTTTGGAGGGTAAAGTAAAAAAGGATACTTTTCATAATTTACCTCCTTGATAATATTTTACCATGTCAAAATGAGATTCCCTGAACAATGGATTCTCGATAACTTTGTCCAAAATAGATGGTAATTGTTCTCATAACTATAAATCTCTCAAAAATCATTTACTAAAAATCCAATACTTTGTATTTATGTTCAAACTATAAATCTCTCAAAATTTATTTATTAAAATTCAATAAACTTTGTATTTATATTCACTTGAAAATATATTAACTATTATTTCATTTCAATAACTAAATGAACTAAATGCAGGCTGTTTAATTACCACACCCTAAAGTAGCAACTCTCTTCATGACTTTTCTAAACATCACTGTGGAACAGACACAGCCAAACAAGAAAAATTAGGGAAGAGCACATGGAGATTGGTCAAAAAACCAAAATTTGCAAAACACAAATTATAAAGTATCTGCCACCGGGTGCTTAGAAACATGATTCTGTCTATAAATCATATTAAGATGTATTGGTAGTCTTCATAAAATGTAAACTCCACCAGCATGGGTAATTCCAAACCATAATCACCTCACATAAATCTAAAATTATATTCTAATATAGAAATTATTAGAATTGCCTTCTAAACTAATTGATTTGGATTCTTCTATTAACCAAATAGATTAAGCAGTCCCAGATCATCATACTGACATGACACCATACCTATTTTTCATGTAAGTGATCAGTAAATAATTTTTAAGGGGGGGCCGGAGGATGGAGTCCAGCATAAATAAGACATCAGCCAAAATAAAGAAAATCATTCCCATATTCTACTGTCACTGGAATGATGACAGAGATAACTGTAGTGAATATTTGTGTTACCTTCTTGCTGTCCAAATCACTCAATTATGTAGCTGTCATGAGATGTGGGTGGAATCAATACCATGCCCCGCTCTAGGAACAGGAACTGATTGGCACAAACGAATGTCATCCCATCCTCTTGCGTTCCACTAACCACAGTAAGGTCCCATCAGAATGAAGCCGAGGCTTCCTACGAGAGAGGGGAGGTGTTGTCCTCTTCTGAAGAGTCTGATGTCCCCAGAGAGACCTGGGATCACTGAACTTATTTTACTACAGGCAAAGCCAGACTGAAGGTTAGCTAACTCCTAGAGGGTGATAGAGCCAGGGGGATATTGGGGTGGGGGTGGACAAATGAAGCCTTCCTCTAATCAAACAGTGCCTGAAAGTTCACATTATATATAAATCTTTCAGTTACTTAAGCCAACAAACTCTTTATCCTTTAAGGCAGTTTCATGGGTTGTTGGGATGGGTTGTTACTTGCAGTTCAAAACATCCTAACAGAACCACAGACGATGATAATGAGGGGTCTATGACATACACACATGGCCACCCTTACAACAGCCCAGGGTTGAGGCAGGTATTATTTTTCTATTTATAAAGTGAGAAAACTGAGGCTCTGAAGAGGGAAAAAGGACTTATCAAAAGTTACATAGCTGGTAAGCTAAGATCTCAACTGCCTTTGATGATCAATCACTTAGTAGAGTATCTGTACATAGGAAAGAGATTACCACTGTTGTCTCATATATTCTATATTGAAAAGTCTTATTTTCTTGAATTGTTCTTCTATGGCAGCTGTCCTACTTTCTTTCAAATCACAGCCTTGGTCCAGTGGGCCTTTGTTGATGTAAAGCATTAAATAACACAGTTTCATCATATTTAAATGAAATCACAAAGGTAAATATGCCAATACCTACCTGTCCATGAAGAACACATAGCTTCATTACTCTAATGGTCTCCCTGCCTCCATTGCTGCCTTTCCCCATCCCCACCACATACAACCAAGGTACCCAATAGCCAGAGGGATATTTCTAAAGCAAAATTCAATCACAATCACGTCACTCTCTGCCTAAAATCCTCCAATGGCTTCCCATTTCAGCCAGAATAAAATCCAAACTCTTTGGTTCCCACTGTAACTATCCTCTCTCCTCCTCCTCCACTCCCACCCTCCTTCAGTGCCTCCTTTCAGCCTCTCAAACACACCAACCCATTCTCCTCTCAGGCCCTGTGCTTCCTACTCCTTCTCCCAGCTCCTCCCAGGTCTACCTCCCCAAGCCCATTTAAGTCTCAGCTCCCCCAGGAGGCTTCCTTTAAATGGCACAGTAGCCTAATTTAACTCTTTCACAGAACTGATCAGGGTCTAGTGTCATTTTGATTTAATTTTTGCATGCTTAAATATTTATCTCACTCTCCCAGAAGGCAAGCCTCCCAAAGGCAGGGACTGAGTTCTGTTTATCATTGTACCCCACACCTAGAACAGTGCTGAGGTGTACAGGAGTACAGGAGGTCAGTCAATAGTTACTAAGATTGACTGATTAAATCTACAACTCTACTCAGGACACATTAACCAAAGCTCTTATATAATGCTTTATTTCTTGCTGAAAACAAGAACTGAAAATTCCTGAATTCTCTTTTAAAGATTTTTATCTATCCTAGATTATACTTGATTCTTTCTAATCCTGGGCACCATTATTCTTTAAGCTGTGAAAGCAAATTTCTTGTGAAAACAATGTCACTTAAAAAAGCAATTTATATCAATACATACGGCAACTGCTAACAGCTATAAAAGAGGAGATCGACAGTAACACAATAATAGTGGGGGACTTTAACACCTCACTTATACCAATGGACAGATCATCCAGACAGAAAATTAATAAGGAAACACAAGCTTTAAATGACACAATAGACCAGATAGACTTAATTGATATTTATAGGA
The DNA here is from genome assembly GCF_009873245.2 of Balaenoptera musculus. NCBI lineage: Eukaryota > Metazoa > Chordata > Mammalia > Artiodactyla > Balaenopteridae > Balaenoptera > Balaenoptera musculus. Next base: position 55,350,940 of record NC_045785.1, on the reverse strand, counting down.
CATTCCATCCAAAAACAACAGATTACACTTTCTTCTCAAGTGCACACAGAACATTCTCCAGGATTGATCACATCTTGGGTCACAAATCAAGCCTCAGTAAATTTAAGAAAACTGAAATCATATCAAGCATCTTTCCAACCACAACGCTATGAGATTAGAAATCAATTACAGGGGAAAAAAACGTAAAAATCACAAACAAATGGAGGCTAAACAGTACGTTACTAAATAACTAAGAGATCACTGAAAAAATCAAAGAGGAAATCAAAAAATACCTAGAGACAAATGACAACGAAAACACGACAATCCAAAACCTATGGGATGCAGCAAAAGCAGTTCTAAGAGGGAAGATTATAGCAATACAAGCCTACCTCAAGAAACAAGAAAAATCTCACGTAAACAATCTAACCTTACACCTAAAGGAACTAGAGAAGAAGAACAAACAAAACCAAAAGTTAGTAGAAGGAAAGAAATCATAAAGATCAGAGCAGAAATAAATGAAATAGAAACAAAGAAAACAATAGCAAAGATCAATAAAACTAAAAGCTGGTTCTTTGAGAAGATAAACAAAATTGATAAACCTTTAGCCAGACTCATCAAGAAAAAGAGGGAGAGGACTCAAATCAATAAAATTAGAAATGAAAAAGGAGAAATTATAATGGACATCACAGAAATACAAAGAATCATAAGAGACTACTAAAAGCAACTCTATGCCAATAAAATGGACAACCTGGAAGAAATGGACACATTCTTAGAAAGGTATAGCCTTCCAAGACTAAACTAGGAAGACATAGAAAATATGAACAGACCAATCACAAGTAATGAAATTGAAACTGTGATTAAAAATCTTCCAACACTAAGTGTCCATCAACAGATGAATGGATAAAGAAGATGTGGTACATATATACAATGAAATATTACTCAGCCATAAAAAGGAATGAAATTGGGTCATTTGTAGAGACATGGATGGATTTAGAGACTGTCATACAGAGTGAAGTAAGTCAGAAAGAGAAAAACAAATATCGTATATTAACGCATATATGTGGAACCTAGAAGAATGGTACAGATGAACCAGTTTGCAGGGCAGAAATAGAGACACAGATGTAGAGAACAAACGTATGGACACCAAGGGGGGAAAGTGGCGGGGGGTGGTGGTGGTGGTGTGATGAATTGGGAGATTGGGATTGACATGTATACACTAATATGTATAAAATAGATAATTTAAATAAGAACCTGCTGCATAAAAATATAAATAAAATTCAAAAAAAAAACAACTTGTAGAATTTGGCACTCATAAGAAAATTAAAAGTACATCTGAATATTTTTTCTAAGTACCTCTCAAAACTCAACAACAGGCACATAGGAACTTTCAGGAGTAATGAAAATGTTATAAAACTAGATGGTAATAATCATTGTATAAATCTACAAATTTAATTTAAAAATCAGTAAATCATTTTTTTAAAAAAAATAACAAAAAAAAAGGAAATAACCCAATTTAAAAGTGGGGAAAAGGTTTTGATATTGCACCAGAAAAGATATACTAATAGCAAATAGGCACATGAAAAAATGCTCAGCACCATTACTCATTAGGGACATGTTCTTTAAGACCACCATGAGATACCACTTCACACATTTTACCATGGCTAACATTAACATGACTGACCCAATCGAGTTCCGGTAAGGCTGTGGAGCCACCAGGACTTTTATTCCTTGCTAGTGGGAATACATAAGGACATAGCTCCTTTGGAAAACAGACTAGCAGTTTCTAACAAAGTTTAACATACACTTAACGTGGTAATCCCACCCCCAGAAATATGAAAAATTATGTTCAAACAAAAACTTATATGGGAATGTTTACAGTAAGAATATTTATAGATTTATGGCCTCAAAAAATCCAAATGTTTTTCAATTGGTTAATGGATAGACGAACTGTGGTACATCCACACAGTGGAATTCTACTCAGCAATAAAAAGGAATAAGCTACTCATATACATAACATGGATGAATTTCAAATGCATGATGTTAAATTTAAAAACCCAGACTCAAAATGCATACTGTAATGCCTCCATTTATATGACACTCTGGAAAAAGCAAATTAGAGATGGAGATGGTTTTCAGGCGAAGCAAGTTGGGGAGTGGGGAAGGTGAAGGAATGACTAAAAAGAGCAACAGAGAATTTTGAAGGGTGATGAAACTTCTGTATTTGGATTGTGGGGAGAGTTACATGATGTGCATTTACCAAATTTCATGGAACTCTACACCAAAAAGAGTACATTTTCACACCCATTAGAGCGGCTACTGTAAACAAAACAAGAATGGGAAGAAATGAGAATTCTTGTGAATTGCTGTTAAGTATGTAAAATGGTGCAGCCACTATGGAAAACAGTATGACTCTCTGTCAAAAATTAAACATAGAATTATCATATGATATAGCAATTCCACTTCTGGGTATATACCCAAAAGAACTGAAAGCAGTGACTCAAACAAGTATCTATACACTCATGTTCATAGTAGCATTATTTACAGTAGCCAAAAGGTGGAAGCAACCCAAGGGACCATCTATGGATAAATGGACAAACAAAATAATGATATATATCTACAATAGAATATTATTCAGCCTTAAAAAAGGAATTTCTTTATTTTTATTTTATTGATGTATAGGGATTCACAATTTCTTCTGTACAAAGTGATTCAGTTATATATGTGTATATATGAATATATATATACATATATGAATATATATGTATATATATATCACAAGATATTGAATATAGTTTCCTGTGCTATACGGTAGGACCTTGTTGTTTATGCATTCTATATATAATAGTTTACATCTGCTAATCCCAAATTCCCAATCCATTCCTCCCTTACACCTGCCCCTTTTAACAACCACAAGTCTGTTCTCTATGGCTGTGAGTCCGTTTGTATATAAGTTCATTTGTGTCGTATTTTAGATTCCACACATAATCGATATCATATGATATTTGTCTTTCTCTGACTTACTTCATTTGGTATGATAATCTCTAGATCCCTCCATGTTGCTGCAAATGGCATAATTTCATTCTCTTTTATGGCTAAATAGTATTCCATTGTATATGTGTATCACATCTTCTTTATCCATTCATCTATTGATGGACATCTAGGTTGTTTCCATTTCTTGGCTATTGTGAATAGTGCTGCTATGAACATAGGGGTGCGTGTGTCTTTCTGAATTACGGTTTTGTAAAAAGCAAGGAACTTCTGATTCATGCCATAACATGGATGAACCCCGAAGACATGGTAAGTGAAATAAGCCACAAAAGGACAAATATTGTATGATTCCACATATACAAGGTACCTAAAGTAGTCAAATTCATAGAGGTAGAAAGTAAATAGTGGTTGCCAGGGGTTGGGGGGGAGGGGGAAATGAGGAGTTATTGTTTAATGGGTACAGAGTTTCAGTTGGGGAAGACAAAAAAGTTCTGGACATAGATGGTGGTAATGGCTACACAACAATGTGAATGTACTTAATGCCACAGCTGCACCCTTAAAAATGATGAAAATAAAAAATGTTATGTTATGTACATTTTACAATTTTTAAATTAAAATGAGAAAATGTTCGACCCACTTCACAAAGATTTGGTTCTAAAATTTAAAGGCCCCATTAAAAAGTGATCATTGTTATCTGCGGGGAGAAAAAACAGTACATTTTACTGTGTGTAAATCTATCTATCTATCTATCTGAATGAATGCAATACAATGGGGGGAAAGTACATCTAAGTCATTACTGCAGGACTTCATTGCTGTATTCAGAGTTTGCTCTAGTTGCTTTTCCCCCCCATCCAAGAAAAAGAATAACATGGGAAGTATGAGTATTTTTTTAAATTTATAGGTGTAGAACAATGAAACCACATTTAAATTTTTCATGAAGCGATAGTCTCCCACCCTCTCTCCCCCTCCCTCTCTCCTTCCCTCTGTTGCAAGAGAGAAACAAATGACCTGCCACAGATTTTCCAACCTCCAGACCTCTACAGATCCAGGGTCTTTCATCGTGCATCTTCACCCTTCGAATGGGTCCTTACCAGTAAAGGCATGACCAAAAGAGTTATAGGGAAACAATTACACTTGCATTGATTAGAAAGAAGGTTCAAATTCCTCATTTGCACCATCTTTCTGCTGGCAGGCTAATAAGTCAGGCACCTGGCTTTCTTTCAGTTCTTGAAGTATGCCAAAGTTTGGCCTCAAGACCTCTACACAGGCTCTTCCCTCTGTTCCAATGCTAGCCCTTGCCCTCCCTGATTGGCTAGCTCCACTCCCACCTCTCCTCTGATTGGCTCCTCCTTTGAATCACCTCCTCTGATTCCTTCCCATGCCATCCAGTCCAGAGTTGTCACTCCCACTCACCTTATCCAGTTAAGTATTTGTTGAGTAATTCTAAATGCCAAGCAGCATTCCATAAGAAAACAGCAGTGAATAATACAAAGCTTACCTGTGGGAAGTTAAGGGGCATGACAAACAAAATGAATGGGGTAAGGAGACAGAGTAAGGAGAGACAAGGGAGGATACTGTTTTAAAGAAGATGGGCAGGAAAAGGTTTTTTGCTCTTCCCAGACAAAAGGAAGAGCAAGTACAAAGGCTCTGGGGCAAGTGTGTGCTTGGAGCATTAGAGGAACATTGTGTGTCGGGAACGGGGCGCGGGAACTGGGTGGGTGAAGGGGAGATAAAAAATAAGGCCACAAAGATATCAGGGGCCAGATCACACTGGCTGTGAAGACCACTGTAATCTTGGATTTTACTCTGAGTCAGATGGGAGCCTTTAGAGAGATTTAAGCAGAGAAGCAACATATCTGACATATTTTTAAAAGATCTCCCTGGTCGTCTTCCTAATAATCCTTGTTTCCTTCATAACATTACTCAAAAAGTGTATCGCTTATGTTTATTTATATGATTACTTCTTTAATGTCTATTTCCCCTAGTAGATGGTACACTCCGTAAGAGATCCTGTCTCTCTTGTGTTAACCGCGAACTCAAATCCAAGCACAGTACCTGGCATATAGTATGTGCTCAATAAATGTTCATTAAATGAACTAACTGATGAATTTAACCTCTAGGATTAAGTAGCTCTAAGTACATAATTTGCAAGTACACACACATTTTTGTATTTTTTATATTCCTAAGTGGCCCCGATATACAAACCTACGCTTTCTCTAACATGAAGAAATTAGACATCAGAACCAACTAATACTTAGAGTCTTAATGTGCTTACTCTGCTAGACACTGTCACTCATCTGAAACATCTTAAATCTTTAGTAGCAAGTGTAGGCTCAAGACATTTCACTTAAGTCTAGGCTAAGGTAATGAAATGAACATAGCAGCAAAAGCTAAATTCAGAAGAGTATTAGAAAGTTACAAAATCTACTGTCTAAAGATGACCACACAATTTCAGTAGTCCAGACCTTTTTTGAGTCCTCGCCATGTGCCAGAGACTGTGCTAACAGACCAGAACTATACAGATGAATAAATCTGGGCTCTTTCTTGTGAGAGTTTACACTCTAATAGTCCTCATCTGTACAAAGCTTTACTGTTTGCAACTCTTGCCCGCATTTATTAACTGATTACACATGGATGCAAATAAAAATTTCCAGGCCTCCTTGGTCATCTGAATTTACACTAACTCTGGAATATCAACCCATAACAAATGAAAAGGTTCACAAGTCAGCACACAGTCTAGTCCCCCCCAAGGACTACAAAAGGGGCAAATATCCCCAGTTCACATAAGGTCAGGAACAACCCAGAGACAGTTCCCGAGAGAGGGAGGAGACAAGCAGCAAAAAGCAGAAATCTGGCTCTCCTACAGCAGCCAAGCATAGCCCTCATTCAGAGAGGACACCATCCAAGCAGAACGCAGCACCTTGAGCACTTTAGCACCTCCTGTCCCTGAGCTGCCAGGAGAAGCACAGGCTTTGGAGAAAGCCAATCAACAAACATGGGTGGAATTAGGACACGGCATCCAGGATCCTGATAGGGGCCCAGGGTGCAATCCAGTGGACAAAAAAAATACCATGAAGTTTCATGTGAATTAGCAAATGTCTGATAAGAAACCCAACAGGTCTTTCTACACCGCTCATTCCCAGAGATGAATGCGAAGATAAGAGCAAAACTTTTAAAACGTGCACCACCCATGAGGACATAAAAATATCCTCAAACCATTTATAAATACTGTAACACATATCAGGGAGGTGACAGACTTCAAAATTTCTTCTTCAAATATCTTTTCATGGTTATACACAGAACTGTAATTGTTAAGGCTTTATGGTCTCCCTGTGATTTTTTTTTTTTTTTCCTATTTAGAATCCTTACTTTATTTTCAAGTGACATGGAACTATGAAGACTATTTTAAGCTGGTTAATTATTTTATATGCAGAGTCAGGGCAGACTGATGAATCTGTACTTCAGAGTATTTACGGATCATTAACTTCTGGCTATTCCTCTTTTGAATTAAGATTTGCTTAAAAAAAAAAAAAAAGAAAGCTGGCCATCATATACTAGACTCAGTTTGTCTTGTTTCCTTAACATACTCCTTATCAGCTCTGCCACAGCTGAAGTGATTCCAAAGTGCTTTATGACACACTTGGATTTTCTCCCGCTAATAATTCCTCCTTCCTGCCCATGACTGGCAGGCTTCTTCCACACTGCAGTAATGTGGGACAGCTAATTATCTACCAATCCACCTTGCTATTCTGCACTTGGCAACTTTTATCTGCACAGGACAGCTGCACTCTCCCCGTTTGAAGTGAAATGTCAGTCTCTGCTAATGCAACACGACTTACATCACTAATGATGTCTCCACACTTTGCAGAAACAACTCAAAGCCTAATTAAAAATTCAGGTTCATTCTCACTGGCTTGCCGATTTTCACTGCCCTTCCACCAGGGCCTCGAAGTATCTTTTCAAATACTCGATGCAAACAGTAAAATTAAAAAAAAATATCCAAGGGGAATCCAGAAAAAAAAAAAAAAGTGCTGGAGTCTTGGGCTTTGACCGAGCCTTTAAAATAACTGTTATGGTTGGAACAGAACCGGGAGGGTATCATGTACAACAGATAAGAATTTCCTCCACTGGCTTCTATACTACAATGACAATAAAGGACACTATTTCCAGGGATATATGGACCAGAAGCTACTTTTCAGTGGACCCACGCTGGTATTTGGGTGTTGGAACTTTTCTAACTGTAATTAACTGAGAAATCATGTGACTATGTAAATCTGAAGTAGGGGAAAACTTCTTTTGAATTCAGAACAAAGTGGGCAAGGTAAAGAGGCATTCAAATGACATTTATTTTGTTTCATTATCAAATCAAATAAACAACCCCTCCAAAGTAATGATACTATTACAGTTTTCACAAAAAGAAAGAACTTCATACTTCGAATAACTGGGAAGAGATATGCGGTCCCAAAATTCAATTCTAAAATAGCACTCTGCCTGAAAATTACAGGTGGACTTTCCTTCTGTAGCTTTTATATAAATACCAAAAAACCAAAGTTGTTCCTCCCTTAAAGTTTTGTTTTCTTTTTCTGCTTTATCTTTTTAATTAAAAAATTTACTTTGGTGGTACAGGTTCACAATTATAAATAGCTATTGACCACTTAAATTTGTTCTTTTAAAAAATATCTAAAAACATCTAACATTGTGGTAAGTCTCAGAATTTTTGTATTTCTTCAGTGGCTCACTGACTTCTAGGTATTTAAGTAGCTTTAAAACAAACAAACAAACAAAACAAAACCCAGTTAGCTGTCAAATTAGACTATCAGCTTTAAGTTCTCAACCATAAAAGAAATAAGCCAAACAGTTTTTTTCAAAAGAGGAATGTAAAGTTTCTTAAGTCAAGTTTCCTTTCCATTTTAAGGCAATCTTCTCTAGGAAAATGGAGCTCCCATGGGGTAGAACTGTGAAAAAGGTCAAAAAGCAAGAACCCTAAAACCAAGACCTGAGTTCTAAGTCTACCACACGTACTAACTGGTGTAATCTCCAGAGAGCCACTCTCCAGTGGGCCTCTGTTTCTCATCTGTAAAATGAGAGAGGTAGATCTGACTTTCTCTCTGGTTCTTCCCAGTTCTCATGGCACCCGGTGATCCGTGGATCTGACAGGTCAGGGAGAAAAGGCATGCCCAGGGCAGGCCTGCTGAGCCTGGGTTTGTACAGCCCCTCAGGGCAGGCCACAGGACCACAGTGGGAGGCCAGCCAGCCTCTGTGCAGGCCAGAAGCAGGGAGACCGCAAAGCAGGCTCTCCAGGAACTGTACTGGGGGAGGCAGAACCTAGGTATGGAGCAGGCCATGGGATGTGCTGGCTGCTAATGGTGCCTGAATCCTAAATCACTGCAGCTGAGCTTTCTAGGCACCAAGCTCCTCATTTCTCCAGGTTCCTATTCCCTCCGCTCCCCCCAGAGCACATCTTCTCCAAAGACAAGAGACTCAGGCACAAGCAGCAGCTAGTTCCCAACTCAAACACTAAGAAGCTACCGCCAGCCATGTTGAAACAAAGGGGAGAACCTACGAGAATGGAGGGAAGGAGGGTACGGCCACACTGAGCCCTCATCTAGCCCTACCCAAAGATCTCCCCCAGACTGTTCAATTGCATGAGGCAGTGCTTACTTCCTTGTTCAAGCTGGTATAAACTGGGTGCTCTGTTACCTGCCATGTGTCTTGACGGACATGAAGGATCCAAGGACCCACTACCTGACTTCTGTCTACTTCTCTGACCTCTTCCTGCACCCTTCCTTCCCTCCAGCTCTCTAAACTCCAAATCTTAAGGCCATTTTTCCACTCCTTGAAGGCGTCATCACAAAGGAGACTTCTGGAAACTGCACTCTCTGACTAACCAACTCCTATTCATTCTACTTTTCCTGGAAAGCCTTCCAGAATCCCTCTGCACCCCCAAATAGGTTAACATCTCTGACATACTTTCTCCAAGCATCCGGAACCTCCTTTCTCATACCATTCACTGCCTTGGAAATTAACCGATGGCTGCCTAAGAACGAACATAGTGCCTGGCACCAAATAAATATTCGATGACCATTTGTTTAAGTAATTAGGATGACAGGGAGCTCATCTCCTAAAGCAATCCAATTTAGGACTCTTCTAGCAGAAAGCTGTCCTTTCTATCATACAGAAACTTGCTTCCCCGTAACCTTTACACACAAGCACTGATTTTATCTCCTGGAGCTCACTGAATAATTGTAATCCAGACACTGCAAATTGGTGGCCTCTGGCCTGATCCAGCCTACAGGCGTGTTTGCTTTGGCCCACACAATGTTTTGTTTGTTTGTTTTGTTTTTTCAAATGTGAATTATTTGCCAACATTGTAAGAATCAAGAGATTTCATCTAAACACCAGATACCCAGCCTCTCCTGAAAAGTGAGTCATGTGGCAACACGGGACCCTCGTTGCCACCGGGCAGCAATCGGAGGAGCTGAGTAGCAGCTGCCTCCTTTCAGCCCTGACACGTGCCCTCCTGTTTACAACAGCCAACACCATTCCCTACTGACCTACACCTGGCCCGCCTCACTCATTCTGTCTCACTGACCCCTGGCAACGTCAGAGTTAGCAACCCCCGGTGTAACCTTGATCCCATATTTTAGCATTTCTTTCTGTACTGCCTTGACCCATTCAAGTTGGTTTAGCCTCTCTGGTAAGACACAGCTCTTGGAGGGAAAGCACTGGGTATCCTACACTTTCCCTGCACTCTCCCAGCCTCTGATTCTGCAACAAGGCACCCAGGGAATATCTGCTGACAGACTCATCAGAAGATAATTACATATGTAATCAGCTTTTCCTCTTCAACCTCCCCCCCTCCCTCACAGCTTATTTTGCCTTGTTCCTTTCTCACTCCTGCCTTCCTTCTCTGCAAGAGGGAGAAAGCAGGAGTAAGAAGACGGGGCCCATGGCGCATCAGTCAAATACATGTGCTCAGACTATAAGCTGGCCACTGAGAAAACATGGACGCTCACAGCCTCGTGGGGAAAGCCAGGCATGAAAATGAGGGTCAGATGCAAAAGAATCTTGGGTGTTACATCTGGAAGGCAAAGGAGGCTGCTGGGCAAAGGTACTAGCTATGTGTAAAGGGCTAGGGGACACAGTGATCATTTTGCTCAGGCACATCATTATAAAAAAAAATTATAGGGCTTCCCTGGTGGCGCAGTGGTTGAGAATCTGCCTGCCAATGCAGGGAACACGGGTTCGAGCCCTGGTCTGGGAAGATCCCACATGCCGCGGAGCAACTAGGCCCGTGAGCCACAATTACTGAGCCTGCGTGTCTGGAGCCTGTGCTCCGCAACAAGAGAGGCCGCGACAGTGAGAGGCCCGCACACCGCGATGAAGAGTGGCCCCCACTTGCCGCAACTAGAGAAAGCCCTCGCACAGAAACGAAGACCCAACACAGCCGTAAATAAATAAATAAATAAATAAGTCATTTAAAAAAAAAAATTATAAGTATATATCCTCCAAAATACTTGTATTTATGGATTGCAAATTCTATACACTAGTGCAGCAATATATTATGCATATTATAAAACATTAATATAGAAATTAAATAAGGATGCAATAAAAATGTTATGGATGAAATTCTGTGATACCTGGAATTTGCTTCAAAATAATCTGCGGGGGAGGGGAAGAGCATGCGGAGGCAGAGGCAGATCTGAAACTAGTGTGACCACAAGTTGATAGCTATTTAAGCTGGGTGAGAGGTACAGGAGCATTCTTATGCTATTCTCTTTACTTCTGTATATTTTTTCAAGTTTCTGCATTTAAAAAGCTTAAAAGTAAATAAATAACTATGAATAGCAGGCCTAATACTTTCCTCACAAGCCCCAAAGGATGGTTTTGCATCACATCCTTGAGGTCCGTGCACCATACTTTGGTAACCCCTGGGCCAGAGGACTGACCACATGTAGCTTAGATTTCGGTTTCATTCGGGCTCTGGAGTTGCATGTTTGTTGGCGTCCAGGTTCTGTGCCCTGGCACTAAATAGATTGTCCCATATTTATTTGTGTTTACTGACTGTTCCTATGTTAGACCTTGTGCTCAAAGATACTTCCCTCCATTAACCAAATGAAGCACGAAGACACTCAAGTTCAGGGTGATTTAATAACATGCTGGAAGCGACATAGTTAATATCTAGCTGAGTCAAAACTGTCGCCCTTTATATGTTTTTGACTTCCAATACACTTTTACACCAGGTTCAAGCAGATTCAAAACAAATCCCACTGCACATAATACCTAACATCCAGAGTTCTGCAAGTTTCCTGTCTGCTCATCCACTTAAGCTCAAGGAAGGAACTCTTCAAGCAGCAACCAGAAATAGCACCAAGTTAGAAAGTGTAAAACCATCTCCTTCCCCTCCCCCACACCCCACCAGACTCAAGTACGACAGGCAGGAAAAGCATAAGCACAGGCGATGATGCCAGCTAAGACAGGTATCAGTGGAGAGGAAGGGGAGGAAGTACTAAGCACACCCAGGGAGAGTCCCTCAGAAGTGATTCAACATGCTTTTCCTTGGGCTCATTCTTACCAAGTTCAACTCAAAGCCATCCACCAATGGTCAATTTCCCTCTACTCCAAATGTTCAATCTCAGAAGAAAACAAGGCCGCAGTTTTCCCACTAGGGCTTCTACTGCACACGGGGCACAGAATCAAACAACATTATTTGCAAATACAGGTGATTATTTCATCCCTAAAACATTCTCGATTGCCTAAGTACACATTCAAATCATCCTAAAACATGCCATTCCTGGTATGATGGACATGATTAAGGGGCAAATGCCAACCTTGCCTAAACATAACTGCAAATCAGCACGCAGTTATAGTAGAGCCACCAAGATGTTTATGTCCAATAACCACAGGAACTCCGGGCATGATGGCCAAAGAAATGAGATTAAGACGTGTGGCCATATGCAGAGGTACAAGAGTCACAGCCACCCCCCTTTTCAGGTGCTTAAGATATAACAGCTACCTTGTCCAGTACCACCAAAGGGCATTAGACATGTCTGGTGAACTGCTGATTTGGTTACCCTTAATGTCTGAGGCTGTTTCTGCTTGCAGGACTGGCCTCTGTGTGTGGACAGCTCATTTAAAAGGCCAAGGGAGGAGTAGCCAACTTCCCTTACCTCACCAGATGGGCTTCGGCAGCCCTCCTCTGTAATCCCATAATGCCCTGTTCCTCTGTCTACCATGGCACTAGCCCACTGCTTTCTAACACCTCTCTGCCTCTCCCTAACCCCCGTATCATACCACCTCCTTTTGTATCTGCCTGCATCATCAGTTGAGAACTTCAGGGCCTGGAGCAGGCCTTATTTACCTTGTATCCCCAGCTTAGCCTAACCCAAGGCCCCTCATAGAATAGAAGCCTCCCCCAAAAGTTTCTTGAATGTATGCCAATATGAAAAATGAACTTACGTAATGCTGTCCTAGGGCATACAAAGAAGGCCTCCCCTTTCACTTTCAGCTGTAGCCACTGTTTACAACACTGCTCTGTATTTTCAGTCAACACCTCACCCCTACAGAGCCCTTCAGTTTCTGAAGTCACAACTGTCCTGGCTGCTGCTCTTTCTCCAATTTGAGTTCAAGCTCAAGTTTGTGCTTCTGGTATTTCTTCTGTCCCTGCTGGAAGGACCCTCCTCACCCACCCCTCTTCCAGGCCCCAGCTGTCTGACCAACCTGCTAGTGTGTCTGCCAAGTTCACAGTGACTATGCCCAGCCCAGCAGAGCTGAGTTAGAGCTACCATCAAGGCGGGCACCCTGGACGTGTGCCAGGCCCTTGCTGTTAGGAAGCCTGTATTGTCATATAATGTTAAATGGGCCTTATAAGTGCCTGGTGAAATGGCTCCCAGAGCCCAATATGTCTTCTAACGAGCAGGCATTGTTGCTTAACTGTTTTACCTGTGCAACCTTACCTCCGCCTGCACGTTGCAAACTCCTTGAGGGGCTGTGCTGCGATACCTCCCTGTAAATCCCCCCAACACCCAGCTAGCATAATGCTCTGTGCCCAGCCAGCTTCCAAGGAATATTTCTCCATTTAAGAACAACCACGTCCATCAACAGTTCCCAGCCCCAGCTTCACATCAGCAGGTGCCTTCACACACACTATTGCCATGAGGTCCTCAGAGCAGACCTCTAGGAAGAATCATCATTTCCAGGTTTGCAGATAAAGATCACCCGACTTCTCGAGTGGCAGAGCTGGATCCCGGGTTTCCAAATAGCCAATGGGGAGTTCTTTCCACTCCACGATGCTCCTCGATAAAAACTTGTTGCATGAATGAAAAAGCAGAGGCAAGCCTCCCTGGACACAGCCACTCTCTGCTCCCTAGATCTCAACGTTGATGGCTTCACTCCACGAGACCCCTGAGGGGACGATGATTAGGTTTTTGACTTTTACCCATGATGTATGGGGTCTGCTGCCAGGGGGTCAGTATTCAGTGGCAGCTTTCCCAGGGCATTGGCAAAATTAGTTGGTGCAGATCATTTAGAGTTTTTTTGTTTTGTTTTTTTTTAATTTTGTCCATTACTAAAAAGGAACCACCACAACAAAAAAAAACCCATGAGCAGGCACCCTCCATGAGAAAACCTTTCCAAGAAAATCTTTAAGATAGATCGCTTTTCAAACTGTCTTCTCTATCAGCAAGCACAAAAACCATGCCATGGGAAACTACAGTGCTGAAAGAAGGCCTGGGTTTTGTTTTTGTAAAATTACTCCTTGCGCCTGTCCTGTGAGAGAGGCGGCAACAGGCCTCCTTGGAAGGCTACTTCGCGATTTCTCAAAATTAAAAATGGTCCTTGGAGAATTTCAGCAGCAGCAACTTAAGTCTGGAAATAGGCTTTTAATGTATAAACTGACCTACAGAAAGTTTCTTGTCAAAGAAGATGCTGTCCTGAAAGGTCTGCACTGTACTGGAAATGCCAAAGTCAAGTGAAAAGAGTCGATCCCTTAATCAAGGGAGGACATTCTTTTTCTGCAGAGACATCATCTCTCCCCAACCCCCTCGTATCTACAGATGGAAGTTTGACCCTGCTCACCTTAATGCCCAAATGAGGCTACCTGCCTCTGAGCAACAGATTAGCTCCACAGCTATAAAATCCAACATGTCACAAGGGAGGACTATATTATCTGCCCTTTAGGCAGCTAAACCCATATAATTTCAGACACATTGAACAAATCCCAGAGGTTTACAGAGGAAAATGTGAGGCTCGAAACCTTTGTTCTACGGGCAAAAAAATCTAACCTGCCTTAGATTTTTACAAGTGTTCCCTCCCCCCAAAAGCTGACAGTCTAACAAAATTGAAAAGAGACCCTTTCCCCAATTTTCCCAGAAGGAGGCAAGTGGCAGATCAATGTACAGCTCAAGAAGAAGAATTTAAATACAGTATGTGCTGCTCCTTTCAAAAAAGGAGAGAAGCCACTTCACATTTTGCCAGACAAAACCCTGTCCCCAGGAGGCCAGTTTCCACAATGAGGTTGCAAAGGTGTTAGAAAGAGGCCAGTTGGGAGGAGATAAAGGGCCATTTGGGCACAAACCCCCCACTGATCAGAGCTTTTTTTCTAAAGTGTCTCCTTTTCAACAGGGAAGCCTTTTAAAACTACATTTGCTTTGGATCCCTACCTGAATGACAATGTGTTGGGATCCGATTTCACCTTTTGTCAAGGATCGGGTGAGAAACAGTAAAACTGCTGTCAGCATCTTAGAAAAAGCTAGTCCTTAGCTTATATGGTGAAGGGGGAAAAAACCCCTGAGGTCCCTTGTCCAGCCCTAGTGATGGGACGAAGGTGATAAATGCCTGCTAATCTTACAAACACAGTCCAAAACTGCAACGTATTAAATTTCCTTTATTAAAAGAGGGTCTCTATGCAAAAATACAATTGTTTGTCCTCTGAATTGAAACATTCATCAGTGGAAAAAGAAATCCTCGTTTTTCCCTAACATTTTAGTTCATTTCCTCTAAAGGTCACTTCATTCCTAAGATCTCTGTCAGCAATCCTCAGAAATCAGAAAACGCATATGGAAAAAATTATAACTTAATCTGAACCTAAAAGATCTGCATAGAAAAGTTAAACGATGTATCTTAAAAGCTTGTCTACTACTATGCAAATGAAGAAAAATCGGACTCTATTGCACTTCAGGGCCGGTGCCTGCAAATAAACGCAGCATTGCCATTCAAGCAAACCATCCACTCCTCAACCTCACCTCCCTCCTAAGACAAAACAAAAAACACAACAGTCTTTCACTACAGCGGTAAAGGTCTGTGGAACTAGCTTTAGGAAAAACTATCATCCTGGGAGAAGACTGGGGCGGGGGGGGGGGGGCGGGGGGGGCGTAGGGTTAGGGAGAGAGGTTTAAAAAAAAAAAAAAAAAGACATCAGAAACCTGAGTCCCAAGTGACTTTAAAACACCTCTCTCGGTGGGAGGTAGAAGGGTGGTCACGGTAGAATCGAAATCAGAAACCTATTTCAAGAACACATTCCTGGAAACTTCGCTCTTTCGAAGACCACATTCATCACCATTATTATCGTTAGAATACATAAGAGGATGAGGTTATTTTATGGAAGAATGTTATAGCAAAGGTTTCAGACTCGGAATGTCATCTCCACCTCTCCTCCTAATCTAGTGGGCCAAGGAGGTTAAAATAAAGGCGCGATAGAATCTCCAGGTGGTTTCTGTTTAGCAATTTTTTAACTACTATTGGTTATTAGTAACATCTTCAGGATTCCTTACTGGCCTCAGGCAATCTTTCTTTAGCCCCTTCCTCTCCTGGGGAGGACGGACCTGGTAAACAATTTAGAGAAATGGGAACCTTATTCACTATGCTCCCTTTCCACCCCCCCCCCCTCCCGCAAAAGGCATACACAAAACAAAAACAGCCGACTGCGCGCAACCGACAACAGCGACAGCCGAAAGCAGCAACAAAAAAAGTCCACCACACAGGACGAGTCGGGAATCTACCCCGAGTCTACCAGGCCAGCCCCTCCCCCAATACACCCGGGCGGGGAAAGGGAGCGCGGAGTTCACTCTCCCGGCCGCTCTCAGCCGGGACCCAGGTGGCCCCGGAGCTGCTGCGCACGCAGCGATGCCTCCCCTCCCGGCGCCCACTGCTGCGCCTAGGTCTGGGGGACCCGAAGAGGTGATCAAGGGGGTACACTGGGAGCCTCGGAAAATCATCCGGGCCAGGCGGGACCGGCTGCCCTGGGATGGGTACACAAAGAGGGAAGGGGAGTTTGCAGGGGTGGAGGGGTAAAAAAGACTGCGGGGAAGTGCGTGCAAATTAGGAAAGGAGGTGCGAGGGAACCTGAGAATCCTTGCCGAGATAATGGAACTGTGCCGGGGGGCGGGGAAAATGGGTTCTGTGCAAAGGGCAGGGGCTTCTGCAGAAGAGAAAGGGAAGGGGACCCGAGTGCTTGGAAGAGGAGTTGGTGTGTAGTCAGGCGGTCCATGGGGAGGGCGGAGGTGTCCGGGGCAAAGGGGACTCTGTGCATGCCAGCGAGGTCGGTGCTCGTTTAAGGGGACCTGTACTGGGGATGAGACCGGGCTCTGCGCGGAGGAGATAGGCGGGATGCCTGGCAAGTTCGCGGGCGCGAGGGGGTGGCCCTTACCTGCATGGTGACGACCCCCAGCTCCTCGGCCGCCAGCCTCCGCATCTGGCTCGCCAGCACTTGCGCCTCGTCCAGGATGGAGAAGTCGGCGTCGGCCCCGGCGCCCAGCAGCCAGCCCGCGGCCAGGCAGAGCAGCCAGAGGGGCGGCCGCCGCGCCCCAGCCCGGCCGAGCGAGCCCCGACCCCCGCGGGCCAGGGCGGCCGTCTCCGCCGCCTCCTCTTCCTCCGGCTCGCGGGCCATGCCGCCTACCCCCACTCCCCGCCGACGGGCTCCAGGCGCCGGGAAGCGGGGAGGGAGCTCCGGGAGGTGCGCCCAGGGCCCGCTCCGCGCACCCGGCAAAACTTTCTCGCCCTTCTGCAGCCGCCTCTCACCGCCGCGGCGGCTCCCGAACTTAGGGGGCGCCCGGCTACGGCGCGGGAGCGCGGGCGGCCACCATCTCCGGGCTCCGGTGGCCGCGGCGGGAGAGGAAGCGGCCGCCCCAGCCGTCCGCGGGACCCCGGCGCCGGCGCGGCCCCCGCGGTGCGGCGGGCGGCTGGGAGAGCTGCGGCGTCCGCACCGGGTGCGCGGCCGCGGGGCTGACAGGCGGAGCCGCCGAGCTTTCGCTTCCCGCGGGTCCCGGCCGAGCGAGGCGGCGGCGGCGGCGAAGGCGGGCGGCTGCACCCGCGGAGGAGGAGCGGCGACCGGGCTGCTATGCTGGGGCAGCCACCCGAGCGAGGCGGGAGAGGGGGAGGTTTAAAAAAACAAAAACAAACAAACAAAAAAAGCACACTGAAAGAAAGAAAGCCAGCGACGGGGGAAAGGGAGGTGTCTGGTGCCACCACGCTGCGCTCCGGCTCCGTGCACTTCCCGGCCCGGCGGCCGCCGCGGCTGCGGTGATTTATGGAAGCGGGGAGAGAGGCGGGGACATTCCCCCGGTCGCCCCTCCCCTCTCTCTCCCGCTCCCGCCTCAGCACCGGCCCCTCGAGACGCCACGGGCCCGAGCGCAGCCTCTCGGCTCGGGTACCAGCCCTGCCGGGGGTGGGGTCCCTGGGACCTTCTGGTTGCCGGGGACAGCTGCCCACCCCAGCTCTCACCCTCCGCCCTCGCGAGGGACTCCGGGGTCCCACCCATCGAAAGTCCCTTTAAGTTCTAGGACGCTGGCTTTCTGCCTGGCGGAGATTCGGGAAGGAGGGGACTGCTGTTTGTGCGTCCACTGCCCTTCTTCGATGTTATTAATAACAATAGCTAGCATTCGTTGGATCAACGGATTCCTTTTTTTTTTTTTTTTTTTTGACCAACGACTCTGTGCCCGGCCCAGTGCTCTGGGGTTTGTATACATTATCCTTTAATCCCCACCACATCCCTGTGAGGTACTATCTTTATCCCAAAATTTTAGGTAACAAAGACCGAGGCTTAGAGAGGTGGAATGAATTGCCGAAGGTCACCCAGGGGATAAGAGGCAAATCCAGAATTTAAGCAGATCCGAGACTCTTGCTCTAAAATAGGACATAATTCTTTCTGCCTCTCTTTGGAAATGAACCATCTGATCCCGTCAAAAGCAATAAACAAAACAAAACAAAACCCACAAAACTACTGAGCGGGAATTCGCCCCACAACAACTAATTTCTCTGAAGCCTGGGGAGGCAGTGTGCTTCCTTCCTTCCTGCTCCTGACTCCTGGCTCAGGCCCTCTGAGAGATCACCTGTTGGAAGCACCTGGAACAAATGGATGAAGGTTGTGGTAGGGGCCATTCTTAGAAGCCTCTTAAGGTTCCGGCTTGTAGGTTCCTAGAGGACAGAGCTGTGCCCAGGAAGATGAAGGCTGCCTAGCAGAAGCGGTAGCAGGACTAGATCTCGGCTTTGGTGTTCTCCTCACTTTACAGCAAAACCTTATGTTTTACTTCTTTGACTATATTGTATTAAAAACCCATTTTTGGGTTTCCCTGGTGGCGCAGTGGTTAAGGATCCGCTTGCTAGTGCAGGGGACACGGGTTCGAGCCCTGGTCCGGGAAGATCCCACGTGCCGCGGAGCAACTAAGCCCGTGTGCCACAACTACTGAAGCCCGTGCGCCACAACTACTGAAGCCCGTGCGCCTAGAGCCCGTGCTCCGCAACAAGAGAAGCCACCGCAATGAGAAGCCCGCGCACAGCAACAAAGAGTAGCCCCCGCGAACCGCAGCTAAAGAAAAGCCCACGCACAGCAACAAAGACCCAACGCAGCCAAAAATAAAATTAAATAAATAAATAAATAAATAAATTTTAAAAACCCATTTTGCCTCGCGGTTGTTTCTCAGTTCTGAATTCCCCAATCAGTGTTATCTCTGCTATACTCCATGTTTTCATTTTGTGACACTCCCCATTCTGTGCCCCCTTGAGAGAGGCACATGGGACTCTTGGAACACCATCATTTATTACGTGCGATGCTCGTTTTGCATAACACGTCCTGGAACCAAGATAACCTCATCGAGGGCAGGGACCAATCCACCTCTCCGTCATCCACACTTAGCTCAGTACCAAGCACAAAGTAGATACTGTGAAAACGATTCTTGAATTAATGATGGGATAAAAAAAAAAATCTGTTGTCTTTTATCCCCAAAGTTGACTTGACATTTGGTAGCGAGATGATCCTATGACTTCTGTTTTTCATTGTTATACCATTGCATATGATTGTTAATCAGTGACACAAAACTGATGTCAGTCCCTGTGGTAAGTGGAAGAGAAAAAAAAAAATGATAAAGGGCAGCTAGCGTTAATTTTTTTGTCTTAGATTCTTCAAGGTTACTGTCATCAAGATTGTCACACATCTCTAAACTATCCTTCTGAAACTCTTTCAAATGGCTGCTCCATCTTTGCCCAGCCTTTGTATCTTGCTATTTCTTGGGGTCCTGTTTCTTGAGGTTATAATCCTATGTCCCCCTTTTTTTACTTTGTTTTTTTTTTTTTTTGAGAACTCTCATGTTACATCCACACCTTTAATTACCACCAAGACAGCAGAGTTTTGCAAATTTCTAAACAAAGCTCAATCTCCCTTTTCAGTGGGATTTCCAAAATTCCGACTGTTTACTGGCGTCTCTACTAGATACACTTGAACTAAAACTCATTCCTGCTTTCTCCCACTCTCCACCTAAATCTATACCCTGCTGTAAATCTGGGTGGACGTCATGCATGCTCCAAACCAGGTACCTCATTCGCCACATCCATCCCCTGCTCTCCATCTGCACCCCACTGGCTGCCTTCAGCTTCTCATCACAGCTCACCTGTGATCATGACCACAGTCTCCTCTCAGGTCTCTGTGGAATCCACCTCACCCCCATCCTTCTATTCTCCACGGTAAGACCAAAATCACCTTTCTAAAAGTCAAATCCGAACTTGTCTCTCACTAACCTAATCATTTCTGGCGCCCCATCACAGAGAAATAAACAACACAACAAACAAGTCTTTCTGGGCTCTGGCTTATCTGCCTTTCTGGCCTTCCATAAGCCACTCTGCCTCTCAAATCCTCACAAACCCCAGAAAACACTTTTGCTGGTGGTGTTGAAAGCCCTACCCTTTTCCCCACCTGACAAGCCCCTATTGAGCTGAGATGTCACCTCTGTGAAACCTTCTCTGACACCAAACCCCACAGAACTGATTGCTCCTCCTTTGGGTCCCTCTAAGTCTTGTTTCTTCTCTTAGCACTGATTATCCATTGGACAGTCATGTTTTCTCCACCTAATGCTTCTCATTAGGTCCACCAACCACCTGTAGGTTTAGGAGACTCAGTAAACTGCAAATCCTGTGGTCCATCTCAGGTCCACTGAAGCAGAATCTCTGGAGGTGGGCTAGGTCCTGGAATATGCATTTTACAGACCCCCCTGCCCCCCCCCATGAGTCTTATGAACTGCTGAGAGACGGCAAACAAGCGCCCCAGGATGAAAACTCACTCACCTGGGAGCTCTGGCGCTTTGTCCAGTGCCTACACTCTATAGAGTCTCAATACCGAGAAAGGGCCACTAACAAGTAAAAGTCTCAGAAAAAAGTCAGTTGCCTAACAACTTTTAAATGGTGGTGGCAGCGTGCTAACACGGGTCTTCAAATGGCAAGCTCTGAGCTACTAGTCTGGTGTTAGAGAAAAGGTTTACACGCATATGTGCTGGCACATGATAGACCAATAAAAGCTTGTTGCCCGATAAACTAGTAATCCTTAATGTCTCCAGTGCATTTAAGTAAAATTGCCCTACCATCAGCCCCTCTCAGCACCAGCGGATTGTTCTCTGAGGGGCAGCTGATTAGACCTGGGTGGGCTTATAACATCAAGTAGCCAATCTATCACACCCAAGGCATGGCAAAAAATTCTCAAAAAGTTTAGGGAAAATAAGAGGAAATAGCAATTAGAAGTGGCAGTTGAAACAAAAAAACATGATTAGAAGTCAGAGGGGACATGAGTCCCATAAGACATAGTACAGGAAGTGTATAGCTATAAATACATATACAGATATATATATTTATATATAAATATTTTTACACATACACACAAAGATGTATATGTAACCATATATGTGTATGTGTGCATGCATGCATATACAGCCATATAGCATGGTAGCTAAGAGCAGGGTTTTTAGAATTAGAAAACCTGGGTTCAGATCCCAGGAAAGTACTTATTAGCTGTTTCATCTCTTAAACCTTAACTCCTCTTAGCTTCAGTTTCGTCATCTGTACTTTATAAACATTAACACCCAAAGTTTTTGAGAAAAGGCACATAAAACACTTCACATAGCACCTGGTACATAGAAGCACCCAATAAATAGTGGGGATGTCTGCAAGCTGAAGTTATGAGGGAGCAAACATTACAAAGGAGCTAAGAAAACCAAGCAGAGAGAAGAGAGAGTGGAGTACACAGAACATGTGGCCTGAGAGAGGCCATCCCCCAGATGCAGAACTAACTGGATTTCAGAACTTTCCAATTACAGTCCAAGTCTACATGTTCTATTAATAACAGACTCTTTCTTTCTCCCCTCTGTCTTGATGTAATTCTAAGGATCAAGTTCAATCATCCATTCTTACAGAGAGGACACTATTGACTATGTAACTATTTGAATACAAAATGAGGAAAAGACTGGTAAGTGGGCCACAATTTTCCGGAAGACTAGAGACCACCATGAAAGCTGTCTGATAGATTAAGCTTCTCCCTAGAGTGCCCTGTACTCCTTGCTTGTGACCGAGTTGGACACCTGTTCATTATGTTTCCTCTTCATAAGCGCTAGCGCTTAACATGCAGCCTTGTAAAAGTCCATTTATAAGTCTGTTTTCTCCATCGTAATGTTTCTCAAACTGTGGCCTACAGGCTTCTACAGCAGAATCACCCATCAGGGACTTCATCTGCCACATTGTCAAGCACAACTCTAGATCCAGAGTAGAAACCCAGTAAATGTTGGACCAAAGAACCGGGAAAAAATTAAGAAAATCCATGAGTCATTAACTCTGTGCCAAGAGTAGCACTAACGATATTGTTCCTTGGCTGCTAAAGAAGAATGGACCGAGATTCCTCATCAAACTGGCTGCTCTTCCCTATTTTGGGAGATGCAAAGCCACTTCAGTGAGAGACCACCTCATGGTACTCACGGGCCAAGCTTCTCACCACAGAAAACCTGTAGGTCAAACGGTTTTGAGGAATTCTTGGTCAGATTTCCAAAAAAATGTGGTATGGAGTTTCCAAGCCACCACGATTCCCCTTTGCATGCTCTGAGGTGGAAACAGGGCCAAGTTAACAACAAATCCTCAGCCTAACGCTTCTGGCAGGCTTCCCATTCAAAACAATAACTGGCTGCAAACTATATTGAATCTGTGAACTCAGGGAGCTCGGGAGAATAGAATCAGTAACTTCAAGGGCAGAAATTAACATTTGCCCATTAACTTCTACAAGAATTCAGATCTCAGCAAGTGTGTTTCTTGTTAAATAGATGGAAAGAGCTACCGGTCTAGAGCATCTAGAACATAGAGCCTCCCTGGTTTCCATATTCCTCCTGCTGATTTTAAAA
This sequence comes from Balaenoptera musculus, assembly GCF_009873245.2. NCBI lineage: Eukaryota > Metazoa > Chordata > Mammalia > Artiodactyla > Balaenopteridae > Balaenoptera > Balaenoptera musculus. The sequence goes on along the minus strand of NC_045785.1, from coordinate 55,328,333 downwards.
ATCATCAGGTTTCCCACTCCCCTTCAGACTGGGAGCTAGCAATGATAGAATAACAGTAATTGATATAAGTAACCGAGACCCTACCAAGGGTAGGATAGCATCTACGGCACACAACTTATCATTTCTTGAACTCAGTGTGTTTCCTATGTTCTATCATTTAAGCATTAAAACAGAGAAGACAAGTTTATTATTATGATTTCATACACAGGGAAACTGAGGCTTGGAAAAGTTAAACAACTTGCCCAAGGTTATAGGCTAGTAAACAGCAAAGCTGGGCTGGATATCCAGGTTTGTATGACTGCAAACTCAATTCTTTTGCTGCTCTATTGTGTGCCTGTCTGAATGCAAAAAGAAAGGAAAAAGAAAGGAAATAATAATTATTGACACCCATAGATCTCTGCCTAAGAAACATCCTTATTTCTAAAGCAACAACTTTTTTTTCCTGTTAATTTCAACAAGCATCTATTGAGCATTTACCATGAACCAATAATTTTACTGGGTCCTAGGGATACACAGATGAATAAGATTGGTTGTGCTTAAGAACTTTCCTGTTACTGGGAAAGTCAGAGAATTTTAAGACAGGTAATAACACACACAACAAATGCCTCAGGGCCTTTGCACTTGCCATTCCCTGTGTCTTGAATGTTCTTCTTCCAGATATCTGCATTTCACTGTCAAGAACTATGAAGTCTGAATCTTTACCCTACTTGCAAACCAACAAGTCAGCCTACCACAGCCTCACGGCTGCTGGCAGAAGACACGAGCCTCCAGGGTTAAAGACAAAGGACTTTATGACTCCATTACTCACAGCAATAATAGTAGCCTGAGTGTCAGCATTTGTGCCAGTTCTCCAAGCCCTAATTCTCACTGGCAACATGAAGAGGTTCATTAACACCTGCACACATCAAGTACCATGGAAGAAGAGGAACCCCAAGCTTAGATAACCCAAATCTTATTTATAATAAAATGCAAACAAAACTGCCCTTTGCTCCGGAGGGAGATATCTTTAATATACTGGGCAGAAAGCAAGTTTTCCCTAGGCTCTGAAGAAAGACACTGTCTCTACCTGTCAAGGCTGTTCACTAAACAAACATCCTTGAAAATATAGTGTAGAACAATAGGGCAGATAGTACCTTGCTCACAAGACAGGCAAAAGTGCAAGAAACCCATGGAGAATTATCTCCCCACATTGCCTTTCTCTAGTCTGGACTCAAATATGAGGGGAGGCCTTCCCTCACCATTCCATTTAAGACTGTAACCCCTATAACCCCCCTCTGGAAATTCCCTGTATCCTCTCTCTCTACTGTACTTATACCATCTAGCAACATATATATTTACTTACTTATTTTGTTTATTGTAAACTCGATGGAGGCAATGATTTTGATGTGTTTTGTCAGCATATCCTCAGTGTCTGAAATAGTACCTGGCACATAGTAAGTATTCGAGAAATAGTTGTTGAATGAATGAATATAATATGGAATGCTCTAGAGAAGGAGCTTATGCATTGGGTACAACGAGAGGGGCAGTTAATCTAAGGTAGGTCAGAGAAAGTTCCCTAGAGAAGATGTCACCTGAGGAGGGTCACCAAGGACAGGCAGCTGTCACTCAGGCATAAAAAAAGCAGCCCTGGTAGAGAAAAGCATTAAAATGTGCAAAGACCAAAACAAAACAATGTGAAGAAAGGAGCTGTAAGTTTGGGATATCTACAGCATTAAGTGGGAAGGGGCAGTGGACGAGGCTGTTGGTGAAGACAGAGGCCTTGGTCCTTAGCCAAGGGACTTGGAGTTTCTTCCATGATAGATGGGGAACCACAGAGGGTTTTAAGCAGGAGAGTGACATTTTAGAAAGATCACACTATATATAGTTCTTTGGGGGATGGATTTAAGGCAGGGACTCTTGACTCAGACCTGTTGACTGAACTAAATAGCAACTCAAAATATCTAAATATTTCTAATTAGGATGTTGAAATTTCTAAGGAAAAAGTATGACATAGGATTTCAGTTTAAAAAGCCAAAACAAGACAAAAATTGAAAATACTCAGAGCTTTAGCAAGATTCCTCATGATTTTTAATAAACATAATAGTAATAACTTAAATATAACTTAGGGAGTCTTAGAAAGCAAAGAGTTAGAATTGACTCTCAGCTAGTTATACTGAAATCAGATGACACTTTCTTTCCATGGGCTTGATTGGACATAATAAGCAGTATAGTTCTTTCCATCTTACCAAATGTTTAAAATTTTTCTAAAAACTATTTAAGAGTACTAGAATTATCAATAAACCAAATCAAACCAACTATAGAATGAGCATTTGCTATGTGCAGGAAACTGTGCTGCTTGCTTTGAGTTTATACTTTGGCTAGGGAGGCAAGACTAGAAATATACAAAGTGAAATAGCAATGAGAGATTTAAACCACAGACCAAGGCTGTAATAGGAGAGATGGACAAAACAAATGAAGTACACAAACAGTGGTTTGCATAGTGAAAATATGACTATATATGGAAAAAATATTGATAGCCAACACTTTCTGAGTGCTTACTAGGTTCTAGGCATGATGCTATGGGTTTTATATCAAGTTATCTCCTTTAATCCCTAGAATTCTATGAGTCGCAATCCTAATAATACCTAACATTTATTTAGCTCTCACTAGGTTCCAGACAGTATGCTAAGTGTTTTAAATGGATTATGGATTATTTTATTTTATCCTTGCAAAGACCCTATTTAGTAGGTATAGTCATCTCCATTTACAGATCAGGAAACTGAGGCTTAGTAGGATTGAGTTCTTTGCCCAAGTTTTCACAAGTAACATGCGATGGTGTCATTATTTAAATCCACTCTTAATTACAGTGCTCACATGCTTTATAATAACAAGCAGGTATTATTATCAGGTCTATTTTCCAATGGAGAAAAGTAATGCTCAGAAAAGTGGGGTCATGAACACATGTCTGAATGAAAGCCAAAACATAGGAACCTTACCACAAAACATCTTGATGCATCAGAAACATAAATGGCATAGAGTTTATATTTTATCAGTGTCATCCAGCTGACTTGAACTGAGTTCAAGTTGAATATGAGGAACTTAGTGGGGCAAACAGGATTCGGATTTTAAAATTTTCATCGTTTACTTACACCAGGGACTTTGCCATATGCTAGGGAACACTGTTGTGCAGGCATACTGCATAGGCTTAGACAGGGACAGATACTGATCTAGTAATTGCAAACACACGGAATCGGAAGTGAGGAATTTTACAAAAGGCAGACACTTTCAGATCAGTGCCCTTTTTGTTCTGATGACTCCATGATGCTAGAGAATTCTAGAATTCCTACTGCAGTGGATATGTGTGCTGAGCATTGTGATCTCACCCTACAGCTCCAGGGGTCAAGAGAAGGAAAAGGAAAGGAACATGCTTATTGTATTTCCTATTTGTACCTCCTACCCCCACCAACTCTTAAACGCCCAAGCAAACCTTGCTAGTGTTATACTAAAAACCTGCAACAAAGCCTCTAAAACAAATTAGAAGACCTCTTATTTCACCTGCCATTCATCACTCCAGATTTCCCTGGCCCATTAAGTTCATACTTAAACCCAGATTTTCACCTTCAGCGTCCCTGGGTTTGATGAGCCACATTGGACCCACTACTTCAGTATGTCACCTCGGACACACTTGGATTATTCACTCTCTGGCACTAGGCATCTTAATGTTGGGGGTCCTTGCCCTCAACTCACAGCACAGACTGGGCACACTTGCTTCCTGCCTGACCTCAGGGAAGGGCATCACACAAGTGCAACCTGAGGGCGTCAAGATTGAAATTAGAGAGTCATCCTTGAAGTCCCATTTTTTAAAAATCTGGTTAAATAATTTCATTTCCCCAACATTTATTTGTCAAGGATCCCACATAAGCGTCAGGATGAAGTGGAAATTCTTAGCACACAAGGACTTGCATGATCTGGACCCAAACACATCTCTCCATTCCCCGCACTCCCCTCCTTCCAGCACACACTTACATCACCAGCCAAAACCAGCCACTTGAATCTCTGACTACAATCCTTCATTGCTCTACCTCGTTCCTTCCCTGTCTTTGCTCTTTTGATTTCATCTGCTTGGAATGTCTTCCCTCACCTTTCCACCTGGCTAAGGCATTCTATTTTTGGAGATTCAGGTAGAATCACTTCCCTCTAGGAAACCTTTCCTGACCACTCTGCCCTCTCCTCCACATAGAGGTAGAAGCCTCTTCTCCATGTTCCCTCAGCCTGTCCCAGACATCACCTTTATCACTCTGCATAGCAACTGTTACCTCTTGACAGTTTTTCTCAGAAGGCAGTCACTTCCTTTAGGAGAAAAGCAACTTGTTTTTAGCCTTTAAATATCTTGCTTCTCAGCAGCAAATGACACATAGTGGAGACTTAATAAACATTCATTCAATTAATGAACCCTTGAATCTATCACTTCCTACTTAGCCTTCTTACTGATCTGGAGACTATTTGGTATTTGTAGAAATATCACATTCAAATGCTTACCGGGACCAGGCAGTAATGTAAAGGCATTAACTGGCCATGTGGGACATTAGTCCTGTCTAGAGTGGCCTCTGCTTTGGGCACATGATGTTCTTTGGAGATGGAGAAGGAACCTGGGAAAATCATCTACTTTGTCCTTCTGACAGTAGATGAAGACTTATCTTTTTTTCCCCATACATAAAGAGGTTTCCAACTTTCCCTGAAAGTACTATGCCAATAAGATTAATATTAAAACATCAAATTCCCTTTCATCCTTCTCACTGAGTTTTCTGCCAAGTTTCTCTGCCCGTCACCATGAGAGCAGAAACACTATTGCTCACATGTTCTGTTTACCACTTAGCACATGGTGGGTGTTTAACTCATGTTAAAAGAGTAACCATAATATGCAGAAGGTGAAAGAAAAAGTTAGGTATGTTTAATGAAAGTGTGACAATTATTTTCCTTTTGAAAATGTATTCAACCTAAACGTGATTTCTTGTTTATATGACCTTGTCTTTTGTTTATATGACCATGCTACATCAGCAACAGGAGAAAAAATTAGGTTTATATCATAGTCAACAAGCTAATTAGCTCACATCTTCTCTATTTTGGTCATTCACTCATTCAGTCATCCAACAAATAATCTAGGTCTACTATGTGCCAGGCACTGTGGTTATTACTCAGATTCTACTTGAACCCTGGGAGTTGCTTTCGGTTCACCCCTCATTTTTCTTCTGAGACGAATGAATGATAGCTGTCTGCCAGAATGTGGCTCTGAGTAAGGAGGACAAACTTGGACAGTTGCAGAAACACAAGATATCTGGATGAAGGGCTTCCCTAACCAGGTCTTGACGTCCTTCGTAGAGGATTCCAAGTATCAAAATTGGAGCCCCTTTTTGTAGGTAACAATCTGCTGCTGGTCAGTGACTAGCCCAAGGTCAAGTTCCAAGATCGTTCCGGATAGTTCTGATGTTCTCCACTGTTCCTCATTGCTGACTGATATCCCATTCCTGGCCCAAGTTCATCTGCTGCTATGAACCAAAGGTCATTTACCCTGAATTTAGCAACTGCTTCAGAATCGACGTTGGCTGGAAACAGTGTCCCACCACACTGGTGCCCTCCCACATACTCTGCCTCTGGGCTCCAATGCTGATGTCTACACCCAACATCCCTGAGCTCTTTGTAGGCACCATGTGCTCTACTAAACAATTGACTTTCATCCTTATTCAATCCTTCCAAAAACTTGATGAGAGAGACACATTATTTTCCTCATTTTATAGATGAAAAAACTAAATGACAAAGCAGAATTCACACCCAGACTGTGTGGGTTCTGGCACCAAATTGGTCATCACTGTTAAACTACCAAGAATCACCCTCGGAGTGAGACGGCTCTTTCAGTCAATAATAACATTCAACAGTAAAAAATAATAACGATGATTCTGTATGGGGTAGGGACTCCTAGTTGCCCTTGACTATTCTTTGTTTTATAGTAGTAAAATCCTTAGTTTAGCCAGGCAAATGGCTGCCTATAAAAAGAATACATTTCCCAACCCTTCTTGAAATTCTCTATAGCCATGTGACTAAGGTCTGTCCAGTGGGATGACAGAGAAGTGGAGCATTTCCAGGGACTTTATAACAATTGCTTTGAACTCTTTTGATAGCATCCTACATACAAAATGCATTTTATATTATGTTGCATATATTATAGGCCCATATATATTTCTGAAACAAAAGTTTTAAGTAGAAATACTTACCTTTACTGTGTGATAAACACTCTGATATTGTCTATTCTATTCTATTTCATTTTTAAAAGTTATCCATTATATTGATTTTAGGACCCACTAGCGAGTCATGACCCACAATTTAAAAAGCATTGCTCTACCAGAAACATTATATGTACTCTTCTTTTTTTCCTTTGTCCACGCTACCGTCTCGATGCCTGAAACAAATACTTTCACTTTGGACCATGAGATCAAGGCCACACACAAAGGAGTATCAGGATGGAAGCTACCTGGGTCTCTGATAATATAATACATCATAATAACTGTAAATTACCTACCTGGGCTTTTACATGAGAGAGATACAAGTTTCTATCTAATTTAAGCCGCTGTTATTTTGAGTTTTCTGTCCCTCATGGGCCAAACGAATACTAACTAATTGTGCTAATGAATTGTGTGTTTCTTTTCAGATCCATTTCTCTCTATTTTCCTGCTTTGCTTTTTATTGGGTTGGCCAAAAATTTCGTTGGGGTTTTTCCGTAACAGCTTATGGAAAACCTGAATGACCTTTTTGGCCAACCCTATTTTACAAAGGGGCTGAGACCTGTGTTCTGACAGTGGGGGGTAGTGGTAGGAGACAGGAGGGCAGAGGAAAAGGAAGCCAAGGTATTTCTCCTTGGCTCTCTGCCTTGGATGGTGGCTTCACCAACAGCAGCTGGGTCTCCTCCATGGCTCCAATCCCCGCTGGACATAGTTTCATCTTCCGCTGGGTGACCTCAGCTCTTGCTGTCTGGTAACACTAGCCTCTCCCTTGATCTCTTTAGCACAGGAATGGTCATAGCTTCCTGCTATAGCTGATCTCTGGATCTCCTCACCTTCCCTCTCTGGCTTTGAGTTCTTTGATCCCCCATTTAACCAAGTCCCCATATTACATTTCCTCTGTTCTAAATACTTAAAGTAGTTGCAGTTTTCCTGACCAGCCCCTGACTCACACTAAAATATCATAGAAAACACTTCAGGTAAAATTTCTTGTTTCCTCCTCATCCTATAAGATAGGCACTATTCTTTGCTGTCCCCCTCCCCTTACAAATGATGAAACTGAGGCCCAGAAACATTACATGACCAGCCCTGGTCACATGGTAAGTGTAGGGGTGTCCAAATCGAAAGCTACTACCAATAGCCTAACTTTCAGAGAGCTTGACCTTCTGTTGGATTTTTCTGACGTTCAAAAAGTAATCATTTTTTATCATTAACATTTTTATCATTAACAGTAAATAACAATCATTTATTGTTATTTTGCAAAGGTCTAGACACAAAAACTGTTGGTCTGACATCACTCCATGTAACCCAAGTAGGTGGTCTCCATCCTCCAAGTACCTCCCCAAAGCAGGCCAATGTCCTTTAACCTCTGCCTTAGAAAAAGTTTCCAGTCCCTTCCCACCCGGGGTGAGGAGGGTGCTTTCTGTCCCTTTACATCAAAGTCTTAATTATTCTTCCAGGACTGCATTTACTCATTCATAAAATGTTTATTGAGTGCTTAGTATGTGCCCAAGGGCTAGGGTCTGGGGCCGAGCAAACATGAATGTGACTCAGCTCCTGCACTTAAAGAGCCCATTGTCTGGGAGGGGAGATTGGTATATAAAATAATGAAAGCACACAGAGAAGGCATTCTTTGGTGAAATCCAGCACAATAACAGCATAGTGAAAGTGTGGATCTTGAGCTGGTTCTTGAAGAATAAGTAGGAGTTGGGAGGCAAAGGGGATTGGAGGAACATTTCAAACTGAAGGAACCAAGATATGCAAAGGTTCAAAGGCATAAACCATTTCATTTGCATCAAATGTGGGTATGTAGCTTACACACCAATATGAACCTCAGTACTTTTATATTTACCCAAGAGTATGTATATCTGTATGTATGTATATGTATATGTGTATTTATATGTATGTATACATAATGTTTATGTATATATATTTATTTTTACATGCGCTTCATACATATATACACACACACTTCTAACTACATACCTATATTTTATATAGACATTATATATACTATGCCTTTGCATATAAATATACACAGATATGTATACATATAAAATTATATTTATATTATATATATAAATATAGACATACATATCTTCTTTGGTTCTTTATTTTCCTTTTTGACATTATATTGATCTAACTTACTGAATAAAAGAATAAAGGTGAACAGAAGAATTAATGTATTATTAAAGTAAGAAAATCTAAATGTTGGGATCTGTGACTGTATTCACCACACTAACAAATACCCAGGGGAAAATTATTGAAACATAAGCCATAGACACATAGCTTTGTACAAGGACATTCCTTCATAGGGGAAAGCCTAAATGCTTCTTGCAGGCTCAAGTTCCTTTCTGGAAAACTATTAAAGAATGTGCCCCGTCCTTGTTATGTTTCAGCTGAAAGTAAAATGTGAATAACAAAGGATATTTTCCACTTGGCTGGAATTAGTTCACATTTATCAGTTTGCAAAATGATAGTCTGTCCAAAATTCCTTTTGCTCAGGACAGTATGACTCTGGGAGAAAAAAGGAATTAAAAGTTGCTGTCCAGAATTCTCTAAGGACCTTTTGCTAACCTACTGAATCCCCATCCAATGTTCTCCGCGTCATCCATTATGTCAGTATTTAGGGAGGAGGGGGCTTCCTAGGTTGCCCTCCACCTCAGCTCTACCAGCTGAACCCACCTCTGGATGGATTATAACATCTGCAACACCAGGGTAGCTTTTGCATTGCTTCACGTTTTACGTATTGTCTTACCTCTCCAATTAGCGTATAGAGTCCCTGAGGACAAGCAACCTCTCATATGCTCGGTTCTTAGGAACAATTACACTGTTTTCTAAAAAAAAAATCTCCCAATGGGTTTCCCTTCTTGGTTTTCCAGTTTTCTTTTGCCATTCTGCCCTCAGAAAAGGGAACATACAAGTCTCTTTGGGGAGGAGGAGAAAATGACGTAGAGGAAGAAAAAGAAAAGATAGTCCTTTTGACACCAAGAAGTAGGGCCTCGGAGGAAAGGAGAGAAGACTAAGGCAGGGAGGGAAGATGTACACCAGGCTGTCTTCTCTGGCCTGAAACCCCAGTGGGTGAGGGCGAAGGAGAAACTTGAAAACAAGCAGATACGTTTGATACAGGCGGCCCTGCAGTGATCTCGGTGCTACCACGCTGTGACTCAGAGATGGCAGAGAGGCATAGCAATGCAGAAGAAGACAGATCTCCCCTGCTTTCTCAAGGAGCCCGGGCTGGCAAGGAGAGGATTCCTGGGTTTGCTGTCTCCCTAGAGAAGGCTGTGGAGGACTCAGGAGCATGAGCCATGTCCATCAGTTCCCCAAGAGCTTGTGGTAGGGACCTGCCACCAGGAATCAGAGGGCCCAAGTTTCTGCCTCTGTAGCATCCCTAAAACCTACAAGTTGGGGAGGAAAGTCCCAAAAGGGCACTAGAAAATGGGCCACCTGATAGAGTTGGCAGCAAGATGCCATCAGAACTGGAGACATGAACATATGAGGATACCAGCAGCTGGAGCCATCACTGAATAGACCAGATGTTTCTCTGGCTAAACACTCTAGCAGTGGGTGCCAGCTAGGGATGAGAGCAGAGCAGCCACACTGCATCAGAGGATGACAAGGACCCAGAAGACAGGATGGGGAGCAGGAGCCCTTCTATCACTAGGAGAATAGGCACGTTATCCTCCAACTAAGACTAACCTCGAGAGAAGAGGGAAAGGAGGGCACCCTGAAAGGGGAGTTGTTACCCTAAAGAGAGCAAGTTTAAACTAAATAGACAAATGGAACTGAAAGAGATATTGTTGATGAATGCATTTAAGTATATTTTTCCTTTTACCAATGGGGTGGAGCCTATTGAGGAACTTTAAATACATCAGAAAAAAATTTTTAAAGTTACAAGTTTCTCCCATATTCTGAATTTTATGCTATGAAATATTTGACTGGTCTATATTTACTAGTAGGGATTGGCTCAGAGAACCTTACATGTAGTAGGCATGAAATAATATTTTAGGAAATAGGAATCCATAATTCCCTTTGCCCACTTAATTGCTAGATGGATTATCAAATTCCCTATCCACAGCTAATGGAAGATTCCATGGCTATATAATTAACCAAAATTTAATGTCTGAAGATAGTGATTATTGCTTAAGTTTATACTTGTACATATGTACAAATTCTGCATTTACTGATGCATCAGTTCCATTTCAAAGATCTGCCTTACTTGTGTTTACTGCACTTGTCAACCACTCTTAGCTACTTCCTAATAAGGCACAGAGACTTGGACCAGAGGGAGAAAAACAAATTGTTTTTGCAGCCTTAGTGTGTTCTTAAGATTTGCCTCCGTCACTGTCTGCCTGTCATCACCTAACTATCTTTATCTACCACCCATTCACTTATCTATACCAACAAGTCTTAAGAATTAAGGTTAAGTACTTTTTACCACAATGATAAGTTGTAACAAAATTCTCGTATGTATGCCACTTTACAGTTCACAGAATTTTTCTAACATTTCATCTCCTAACGACCCCAGATCTCTCTATAACCCATTCTAATCAAGCCTTTGTAGCTACTACTCCATTGATAGTGGCTCTTGTCAAGGTCGTCAGTGACCTCCATCTTGCAAAATCCAGTGGTGAACATTGAGTCATTATCTTACTGACCTCTCAACACCACTCAAAACACTTTCTGAAAACATTTTCTTCACTTTGTTTTCGGTCATCTATTGCTTATATTTTTAAAATTTAGGGTCTTCTCCTATTCTTTTTCCTCTGAAAAGAAATGTTGAAGGGACCCACGTTTCAGTCCCTGGCTTCTCTTTATTTTCACGTTCTAGGGGATCTTAGCATTACACCTTTTGGTACTTTGCTAAGTCCTAAATTCATTTCTCCAGTTCCAGCCTCTTTAGTCTTGAATATTCAAGTCCACGTGGCTTTTCTGCTTGTGTGTTCAAGAGGCATCGCAAACTTAATATGTCCACCTCAGCCAGCCTTCCCAAATGCATGTTTTTCTGGTCCCCACCTATCTTTCTAGTTTTTGGTCTAATGACTACCTTGACTCTAATTCTTTTATATGCCCTCATTGTGGCTTAACCACATGTTTGACTCTAACCTTAAATTGACCTCCACATATGGTCCTGTCCTCACTTCAACCTGCTCTAGACCTGTAGTTCTGCTTTCCCCATTGGCTTCCAGGTTCTGCCCCTATTTGCTCCTTTTTCATGGTAAGTAGCTCCAGCTTTCCTCAACAACAGCAGCTCTTTGTCCTATATCCCAGACTCTGGTTGCCTGTGACTCTGGTGTTAATATCTACCTAACAGCTTACTTTTAACGAAAACCTAGTGCCTTTTAATAACCAGTAAATCCTGGTTCCTTGATCCTTTCTTCTTTAACAAGGACTGTATAGACTACACATCATCAGAGCATCACCAGGCAAGGTTTATCAAGCATTCAATTGCATATTGCCTTGTTCTTGCCTTTTAGGTGATTATCATCAGCATTGGCTGAGAGGTTCATCTCCATTACCACTTCCAGTTGATTGGTATTAGCTGCCTGGAGTGCATTTGGGAAGGATTTGAAGTCAGTAAACTCAGCAGAAAAGAATGCTATGATCAAATGGTAATGCTTACCATCTACACTGCACAAGGGAAACATATTCTATGCATTTGCCATCCATATATAATCTAAGATATTCTTTCTCAAATTCTTTTTCTGTCATATACCAATAGAAAAATTCACTAACATGATTAATTCTTTATTAATAATTATAAATAAAACAAATACTATTATTTAGTAGTAGCAATAGCACTGCTAATAATAGATACCATTTCTAGCATATTTCACCCTTTGCCCAACAATATACCAAGAATTTTGCTCAACTGACTCATTTAATCCTTACAGTTATCCTGTGTGAACATTACTATGATCTCTTCTCACACATAAGGAAACCAAGACTTAGAGATATAAAGTAATGGCTACAAGTTCTGTTCACTAGTAAGTGGTAGAATTATTCAAACCAAAATTTGTCTGGCTTCAAAGTCATGCTCCTAAAGACTTTGTTAGTCTGTCAATAAGAAGTTTGTTTAAAAAATTTTAAGAATTTGATGAGTAGTATACATGAAGTGCCCAAATCTTTTTTCCCCTTTTTATTGAGATATAATTGACATACATCACTGTATAGGTTTAAGGTATACAGCATAATGATTTGACTTACATATACTGTGAAATGATTACCACAATCAGTTTATTTAACATCCATCATCCATCATCTCCATCATTTCATTTGGATACAAAGAGAAAAAATATTTTTTCCTTGTGATAAGAGCCCTTAGGATTTACTCTCCAAATAACTTTCATATAAATCATACAGCAGTGTTAACTATAATCATCATGTTGTACATTACATCCCTAGCACTTATTTATCTTATAACTGGAAGTTTGTACCTTTTGACCACCTTCAACCAATTTGCCTCTGGCAGCTGTAAATTTGATCTCTTTTTCTATGAGGTTTGGTTTGGTTTTGTTTTGGATTTCACATATAAGTGAGATCATACAGTATTTGTCTTTCTCTGTCTGATTTATTTCACTTAGCATAATGCCCTCAAGGTCTACCACGTTGTCACAAATGGCAGATTTCCTCCTTTATCATGGCTGAATAATATTCCACTGTGTAAACATACCACAACTTCTTTATTCATCTGTCGATGGACGCTTAGGTTGTTTCCATGTCTTAGCTATTGTAAATAATGTTGTTATGAACATGAGGGTGAGATATCTCTTTGACATAATCTTTTTGTTTCCTTTGGATATATTCCCAGAAGTGGAATTGCTGGATCATATGGTAATTCTATCTTTAATTTTTTGAGGAACATCCATACAAAGTGCCCAAATCTTAAGTGTATAACTCAGTGAATTTTTACAAACACTAACACTCATGCAGCCACCATTCAAGTCAAGATCTAAAACATTCCCAACACCCCAGAAGACTCCCTCATGTTCTTTCCCAGTTTCTACTCCTCCCTAGTAGTAGAAATTCTGACTTCTATCACATAACTTAGTTTTGCCTGCCTTTGAATTTCACATAAAGGGAATCATACTGTCTATGGTCTCTGTGGCTGTTTCGATTGCTAATCATTATGCCCGTGAGCGTCACCTGTGGTGCACAAATCCTAAGGTGACTCCCAGTAATTCTGACCTACATCCTGTGCCAAAGGGATTACTAAACGGCAGAGATCACTCCAGCTGGCACCGTCAGAGAAGTGACACTGAAGTTCAGTCTTGAATACCAAGAAAGGTTTGGAGGTGCAGATCAGAGCAGGACAACTGATTTGGGCAGGGCAGGCCAGCTGACCAAGCCACTAAACAGCCACAGTTCTGGCTGAGGTGCAGAAAGCAGCAGACAAATCTGGAGATGCATTCCCTCAGCCCTAGAGATGTGGCTAATGATATACTATAGGAAGCAGGACTACTTAGTATTCCATAAAGAGCCTCTTCTCCTCCAGCTACTTCAGTGATTCCAGTGTCTGGTTTTCAGAACCCAGCCTTTTTTTTATCATTAATTTTTATTTGTGAGATTTTTATGGTGATTTTGGTGAATGTCTTAATTGTATTTATTTTCTCCCTGTCCTTATACTCCAGAACACAATGTTTTCTTAGAAACTGTCATTATTCTAGTATCCACTAAAGAAGTATTCCAGTCACATCCAGCCAAGAAGGAAGCAAATGTTCTCATAAGCATAATCTCTGCCTGTATTGTTTCCCTGTACTCTCAGCCTCCTGCCTTCACAAGTTTCCTCCTGAATTCATTTATTTCTGATGGATATGCCCAGTTGTCAACAAATGTTGTATTAAAAACAGATTTCTGTATTTCCTAGGAGTGCCTTGGGACTAGAGAGGCAGCATCAAAGGTGTGTTTTCTACACAGTCTGCTACTGAGAGAACTATTATGCACACCAAGCTTTTCAGAAATCTGAAAAAAAAAAATTGTTTCCAATGGCAAAACTGACTTATAATAACAGAAATAATATAAAATGCTCTGAGTAGTAGTCTTGCATTCACCAACAGTTTAACCAACTATCTTCTGATTTATCCTAGCCCTGAGGTTATCAGAATGCTCAAATCAGGTCAAATGGAGAACTGGATTGAGTTTTGGGAGAAAGAAAATTTTAGAAAAAATAGCAACTAAGTTAGAAGGGGCTAGAACTAAGTTTTCTGGCCCAAATATGATGTATCAGACCCTGTTCTCAGCATTTCTGTACATGGTCTGTGGCCTGACCTTTCCGTGCATTGTAGATATCTGTTGCCTTACTTGTGTACATGTACCTGCAGTCATGTGCTAGCAAGTGGTTCACGTTTAGGCCTCTCCAGGCTATGGGTCCTTCCTGTTCTCCTGCCTACACCACTCCCTTCAGGCCAGCTCCTCTACCCGTGACAGTCTGTCCTTGGATCTTAAATCCCTCCTCCTACAACCTGCCTCATGCAGGCTGTGTTCACTAATCTCTCCTTCCTTCCCTGCTTCCCTCCTGGCTTCATTTAACCTAAACCAGGCTCCTAGAAGGAATTTACATATCTGTTAGCTTCAGTGTGCATTACCCGTTCTTGCTTCAGGCCAGAACTTATCTGGGTAGGGTAAGAGTTTAACTTGAAGGGGGAGTTTACTTCTCCTCTTTAAATGTAGACAGGCGGACTGACTTAAAGACCCATTTCCATCAGTTGTACTGACTATCAGTTAGAGAAAGTTAAAAGAAAAATAATTAGGAAGAAAATAAATCTTAAAAAACAGCTAAAGCATGTAGATGGCATTCATCTTTGGATATTATAGCCCTAGTTGAATTGTCAGCAATCCACTGTCTTTAGGTCACCCCATCCCAACTTCCCAGGCATCCTAGGATCAATATTGCATGGGCGGACTCTCAAGCTCTTTACCTCGCTTTTTATAATGGAACGAAAAATATTTCTATCTTGCCATCAGTCTTCTGCTACAGCCACTGTTTCCTGAATAGTCATGCATGTTCCAACTCTGTGTTTTTACTCACGGCTTCCTGGAATTCCCTTTCCCTCTTCTCCATCTCTCTAAATCCTTTCCATTTTAAAAAACTTGTTTGAATCCAAGTCCTCTACAAATTCTACCCTGACCACCCAGTGAAAATGAGCTCTTCCTCCACTCATACTGCTGGTGTAATTCGGCAATTAAAAATTTTCAGTGCAATAAATATTTATTGTTTACCATGTGCAAATTACCATCTAAGATACTCCAAGATAAATAAAACACTTTTAACCTAAGTAGAGTATAAAATAAGTACTCATAATTATAACCAAAAGCAAAACATGCTATGTACTAAGAGGCATGGTAGACAGAGCTGTAGGGGTTTGGAGAAGGAAGGGGAGAAAGGAGCTAACATTTATGGAATGGGTATTACAGGTTAGACTGAAAATGCTGGATACTTTATATTGTCATTTAACCCTCACAACAACTTATTTTATAAGGTTGGAAGTTAGGGTAAGAAAAATGTTTAGAAAAAAAGGAACCAAGATTGCATACCTGATTAAGTGGTAGCATAGAAATTAAATCTAGCTCTGTTTGACTTCAAAGTCCCATTCTTTCTGCTTCTCTTATCTAGTTATAAATTTCAAAAAGTTTTCATGAAGAAGGAGGCATTTGAGATGAGGCTTGAATCATGAGTAGGATGAAATACATTAGAGAGAGAGAATACAGGCATGCCTCACTTTATTGCGTTTCTCAGATAATTGTGTTCTTTACAAGCTGAAGATTTGTGGCAACCCTGAGTCAAGCAAGTCTATTGGCATCATTTTTTTCCAACAGCATTTGCTCACTTCATGTCTCTGTGTCACGTTTTGGTAATTCTTGCAATATTTTAAACTTTTTCATTATTATTATCTTTGCTATGGTGATCTGTGATTAGTGATCTTTGATGTTAATACTATGACTTGCTGAAGGCTCCAATGATGTTTGGCATTTTTAGCAATAAGGTATTTTTATTACTTTTAATTGATTTTTTTATTGAATAAAAGATTATTTAAATTCTATAGTGCTTTGCAATTTTCAAAAGTTTCACACACATGATTTCATATAATCCCATAATGACCCTTTTTTCCCCATCCCTATATTGGCCCTCCTCCTTCCCTATCCTCACTGGCAACAACTAGTTTGTTCTGTATATCTGCGAGTCTGCTTCTATTTTGTTTTATTATTTTTAAAAATATTTATTTATTTATTTGGCTGTGCCGGGTCTTAGTTGTGGCACGTGGGCTCTTCGTTGCCACGTGCGGGTTCTTTTTGTTTTCAGTTTCAGCATGTGAGATCTTTAGCTGCCGCATAAGGGATCTAGTTCCCTACCAGGGATGGAACCCGGCCTTCCTGCATTGGGAGTGCAGAGTCTTAACTTCTGGACCACCAGGGAAGTCCCTTTTTTTTGTTTTAGCAACAAAGTATTTTAAAATTTAGGTATGTACATTGTTTTTTTAGACGTAATGATATTGCACACCTAATAAACTACAGTATAGTGAAAACATAACTATTATATGTACTGGGAAACCAAAAAATTCATGTGACTCACTTTATTGTGATAGTCCCTTTATCGCAGTGGTCTAGAACCAAATCCACAATATCTGTGAAGTATGCCTGTACATTCCCCAGTGCTTAAAATTCATAAGTAAAGTACAGGGATAAGAAATAGGATGAGTTTAGGTAACAGTGGATAGTCAAGTTAGACTGGCCCATAGACTATGTGGAATGGGCCAATAATAGAGTAATAACTGTCTTTTATTTGTGTGAGACACCATTTCATGTGTAGAGTCTCATTCAACACTCCTAGCAACCCTATGAGATATCAGTTAACTTTTCTGCTTAACACACCACCCCAAAACACAGAGGTTTCAATTAGCTCACAATTCTGTGGGTTGGCATTTTGGACTGGGCTCAACTGGGTGGAGGGAGTGTGGGGTTCTTTGGCTAGTCTCGCCTAGACTCACTCCTGCAACTTATAGTCAGCTGGTGGATGAGCTGCAACTTGATGGTCCAAGATGGCCTCAATTACATGTCTAGTGGTTGGCAGTCAGTTGGCAGGCAAGCTGGGGAGCTGCAGTTCCCCTCCACATGCCTGCTCCAGAAGGCTACCTTGAGTTCATTCTCCAGAGAGTCTTTGGTTTTCAAGCACGAAGAGTGGACTCCGCAAGGCCTCTTGAGGCTAAAGCTCATAAATATAGCACAAGGTCTCTTCCACATATTTATTTAGGGAATGTCAATGCCAGAATTTGAACCCAAGCCTGCCTCAGTGTAGAGCCTAAGCTGAAAAGGTGTGTAGTAGCTATATAACACAGTCTAATGTGACTGACAAGGTGATGAGTTTTCATGTAATTTAAAAAGGTAATAAACCGCCATTGATAGGTTTTTAGTAGGAAAACGAAAAAAATAGTTATGCTTTAGGAGAGTTTCTTTGGAAAGGGATAGATTGATGAAGGAAAGTCTAGATGGGGGTGATGCCAGCACAGGAACTCATATAATGGTCAAAGTGAGACAAAAATGTGTGTCAGAACTAGAGTGGCTGCTACTCGAATGGTAAAGATGAGAATAAATGTGTCTCCTCCTGGTAAAGAAGGAATGAATTCAAGAGACACTGTGGAGTTAGAATTTACTGAATTTGGCAATTGTTATAATGGAGGAATAAGAGTGAAGAGAAAAAGTTGCCTCCAAAGTTACAATCCTAAATGTCAGGGGGGAAAGTGATGCTATTAATAGAGTCAAGGAAGTCGGAAGAAAGAACGGGGTTGGGGATTATTGAAGAGTCTGGTCTGGGACTCATTCAGGTAAAGTATCAGCAGAAAAGCCACATGAAAGTGCTTAACAGGAAACTGGTAGGGAGGATTAGAGCTGGGAAGAGAGACTATTTCTGCAGGGCAAGTTTAGAAGTCATCTTCAAAGAGGTGAGATTAGGAGCTGTAAAAGTAGATGAATTTGCCATAGGGAGAGATGGTCAAGGGAAAAGATAGAGTAAAAAGATTTTAACGTTAGCTGCTTTCAGAGACTATCCAGAGAAAACAAGACCAGATATAGAGATAGAAGAATGGTCAAAGAAGTAGATGGAGGACGAAAGTAAAGGAAAAAGAGAGTTTCAAGACGTCAAGGAAAGATAGAATGTCAAATGGAACAGGTGATTGGCATACAGATGCTACCAAAAACTCTGATTGATTACGTTTCTGGGGCAAAGAACCTGTATTATGAAGATCAGAGCTGAAGGAATGGTGGGTTAGAGAAGTGATGGGTTATTGAATCTAGGGTAGAAATTCTTAATATTTTTGGGTTGGAGATACCTTTGAGAATCTGATTGAAGCTATGTATCCTTCTCCCAAGGAAATATATTTCCAGAAAATACTGCACATTCAACTACAGGAGATTTATAAATTCACACACAATTTCAGGCAGTTTATAAAGTCAATGGGCTACAATGAGCAAGAAATGGATTTCAGATTTTGAATGCCTGTTCTAAGGGTAAACAGTGTTACTCATCAGAGGGAGTAGAATACTAATTGGTTGATGTGAGGAAATACTAGAGATAAATATAGTGCCTATCTTCTCTATACACACACATTTCCAAGTTTAAAAAGGGCATAAGTGAGGAGAGACGGAGAGACAGAGAAAGAGAAGGAGGGAGGAAGGGGATTAATCATAGTCAAATTAAGAATAATAATAATAACTACAATTTATTAATGCTCTGTATATCAGGTATTTTATATATAATGTGTTTAAAACTTACAAAAATCTTCTAAGGCGGGCATTATAATTCAGATGAAAAAATTGAGATTTAGATCAGTTAAATGGCAAACTCAATGGGGTCATTGGCTGAAATAGGATTCAGTGTGAGATCTTTCTGGCTTCAAACCCTTGCATTTCCTAATATGCCATACTACTTCTCAGGGACAGGAATTACAAACAAACAAATAACAAAAACTCCCAGCTAAAATGTTAGCAACAGAAAATAACTTATTTTAGGCATTATCTAATACAACCACATGGTGAAAGCAAGGTTAAAATACCAAAGGAAAGCACTAGCCAATGGAATGTTAACTGAAAATACCACAAGCATCAAATAAGAACTTCAACGTAGCTGAAAAGTCATCCAGTAAACTTTACTCTTTATTCTCAATGAAAACTTTTAAAAAGTTGGTTTAGAAAGTTAATTACAGAGGTTATGCAATCACTATGACGATCAACTCCCAAATGCACTGGCTTAACACAGCTTTATTGCTCGTTCACATCACACATGGCATAGTATGCATGTGGTGTGGTGGGAAGGGGAGTGGGCAGGGCTCTGTTCCACTTAGGCATTGGGGGGAGGGGGGAAACTTCTATCCAGTGGTACACTTTCCTTAGGGCCTCAGATTCCTCTGCTGGATCTTTTGTATTCAGCCAGCTGCCAAGCCAAGGGAGAGAACATGGAGAATCACACTAGACCTGCCCACATCCCATTGGCTGGAGTGAGTCACATGGGTCCACCCACAAGGAAGGGTACTGGGAAATGTAGTTTAGTCATGCACCAAGAAAAAGTAAACTGATTTAGAACATCTGTGCCATTGAGTTTCTTATTATATTTAATAAGATCTATGATATTTATATTTAAAACTTTATATATATATGTATATATATATATATACATACATATATATATATATATATATATATATATATATATTTAAAACTGAAGTAAACATTTATACTTAATGGAGACCTGACAGAATTATTTCCTCAAGAATGGCAACAAGAACAAATTCTATTCCTAGTCCTAATCAACCTACAATGAGACACTGATAATAGTTATTTGAGAAGAAAAAGAAATAAAACAGAAAAAAAACAAAAAACATTTACATCTATAGATGACATTTTTTAAATCCTTGGATATCAAACAAAATTATGGTAAATTAGAAATAATTCACAAATAATCTCAACATAATTTAGAGTATAAGCTACACATCTGTGTCAGATCAAATCTTGTGCACCTCCTCAGATGCCCTGGATGGTTTCTTTCTGATGATTATGCCACCTGCCTCCCAGCCTGTGTCAACTTTGCTGAACCCCCTAAGTTTACTAGAATCAAGTTGTAGCTCTGACTTGCCTGTGCCATACATCGGTACAATGTATTACTGCCTTTAGTCGCCACTTCCAGACTTGGATGTAATGCTCTGTAGTGTGCATTTTAACTTCCTGGGCTCCCATCACAGGGCTGGATGACACAGTTCAGAAGTGCAGGAGAGTTACTTTCCTGTGGAGTAAACCTTGACCAATAGGGAATGGGAGACTGAAGAGATCTGTGCAAGTAACTTTCTCTTGTTATCCTCCTGGGGACCATCCAGAGGTATGGTTCCTTCTTGCCTTTCTGGAAAGATCCTGAGTACTAAGCTACACCCTTTGTAGCCCATTGTGAAGTGGCTCATTGCATTGCATTACCTCTTTCTTTGCTTCATTTACCCTTTTCTTCCTTACTTTTTGGACTTGTGCCTCCCCAGATTTCAGCATTTTATCCTTACCTAAGGCTCTGCTTCCTAGTGGATGCTGTCAAAGTTTATGTTTGCTCACAAATAAATTACATTACTATATGCTACTGACCTAACTAAAAAATAGAATGAAAAATCAATTTCTTTCAAAATAATAATTAAATATTATTTTGGCTCAGGTAGATTTATTTAAAAGAAATTATGGGGATTTCCCTGGTGGTGCAGTGGTTAAGAATCTGCCTGCCAATGCAGGGGACATAGGTTCAATCCCTGGTCCAGGGAGATCCCACATGCCATGGAGCAACTAAGCCCGTGTACCACAACTACTGAGCCTGTGCTCTAGAGCCCATGTGCCACAACTACTGAGTACACGTGCCACAACTACTGAGTCCACGTGCCACAACTACTGAAACCCATGTGCCTAGAGCCCGTGCTCTTCAACAAGAGAGGCCACAGCAATGAGAAGCCCTCACACAGCAACGAAGACCCAATGCAGCCAAAAAAAAAAAAAAAAAAAATAGAAAAAAAATTATGAAAACATTCTGGGAGAAAGAAATGAAAAAATAATAAATAGATATATAAGCTATGGCTCTTATTTGGGACCCTGAGAAAATGAAATATTATTAAGATAAGAATTCTTTCTAAGGTAATGTACATTTAATGAAACACCACTTCACAGCTTCCTATGAAATACTTTATGTAGCAAGATTAACCGATTGTGAAAATTCCTTTGGAAAAATGAAAAGCCAAGAATACATGTTTATTTAACTGATGATAAAATCTATTAGATTAAAAGCCACCATATCAGTATGATGATAAAATAATTTTTGGTACGTTACAGTTTATAATGTACTTTCACATACATTTTCTCATTTATTCATCATCATAGCACTATTAGATTTATCAGAGATGAATTAGTGTTAACTGCACTTTAAAGACTATTTATTTACTTTTTGGATCTAGTTATAGATGGCCTCTTTCCAATAAAGGCTTGAGGTGCTTCATCTCACAGTTGAGAAGTCTGAAGTTTGGAGAGCTCACAATTAAAGGGTTAGTAAAGGTATACTGGGACTCCTATCCAAATATTTTACCTCCAGAGCCTATGTTTTTCCCACTGTACTTTACTGTCTTCTGTTATGAAATGACAATGGATCAAAATACATGGATTTAGTTTAAAGACAGAAGGTTTTTAATGGAATGGAGTAGATTCCAGAAAGAAACTGTTGTAAGAATTCAGAATAGTTATTTTCATGGTCCTATGTGTTCATGTCTTATAAAATTACTTCAAATTATTTTGAGAAGTGGGAAGGATATAAATAAAGAGTTTTAAAAATAAATGAATGAATGAAGTAAATTAATTAATATATTTCAAACTTGAAACAATATAATAATTAGGGGAAGAATACTTAGATACATTTTGTTGGGATAATCAACCATAGTACAGTATTGAAAGTTAACTCAGTCACCCACATTTCACACTCAATATTGCAAAATTTTTCCAGGAAAGTTAAAGTATTACCTTGATTCATAGTAGGCTCTTAAGAAATATTCATTAATTGAATGAAATCTAAAAATAATTTAGAGGCCCCAGATGGGTTCACAGGTGAATTCTACCAAACATTTAAGGAAGAAAGTAAACCGATTCTCTAAAATCTTTTTCAGAAGACAGAAGCAGAGGAAATACTTCCTAACTCATTCTGTGAAGCCAGTATTATCTTAATACTAAAACAGACAAAGACATTACAAGAAAAGAAAGCCACAAACCAATATCTATCATGAATATAGATGCAAAAATTCTCAACACAATATTAGCAAATCAAATCCAACAATATATAAAAAGACCAAATGAGATATATATAACCAAGTGAGATTTATCCCAGGGATGCAAGGCTGCTTCAACATTCAAAAATCAATTAATGTAATCCATCATATCAACAGGCTAAAGAAGAAAAACCATGTGATTATATCAATAGATACAGAAAAGACATTTGACAAAATCCAACATCCATTCATGATAAAAAAACTCTCAGTAAACTAGGAATAGAGGAGAATTTCCTCAATTTGATAACGAATAGCTACAAAAAACCTAATATCATACTTAACGGTGAGAAACCTGAAGCTTTCCCACTATGATCAGGAACAAGGAAAGGATGTTCCTTCTCACCATTACTTTTCAACATTGTACTAGCTAATGCAGTAAGACGAGAAAAGAAAATAAGAACTATACCGACTGGGAAGGAAGAAATAGAATTGTCTTTGCTCTCAAATAATATGATCACCTATGTAGAAAATCCAAAAGAATTGACAAAAACACCTCCTGGAACTAAAAAACAATTATAGCAAAGTTGCAGGATACAATGTTAACATATAAAAGTTAATTACTTTCCTATATCAGCAATGAATAAGTGGAATTTGAAATTAAAAACACAATACCATTTACATTAGCAAAAATGAAATATTTAGGTACAAATCTAACAAAGTATGTACAAGACAAATATGAGGAAAACCACAAAACTCTGATGAGAGATATCAAGGAAGAACTAAATAAATGGAGAGACAGTCCATGTTTATGGATAGGAAGAGGATTTTTAAGGCAATGAAACTACTCTGTAAGATTCTATAATGGTGGATACACATCATTATAAATTTGTCCAAACCCATAGAATGTGCAATACCAAGAGTCAATCCTAATATAAACTATGGACTTTGGGTGATAATAATGTGTTGATGTAGGTTCATCAACTATAACAAATATACCACTCTTTTAGGGGATATTGATAAAGGGGGAGGTTGTGGGTGTGAAGGCAGGGGGTATATAGGAAATCTATGTACATTTGCTCAATTTTGCTGTAAACCTAAAAGTGCTCTAAAACATTCAAATTAAAATTTAAAAAATAATAGTTTTAAAAATTACTAGAAGGGGGACTTCCATGGTGGCACAGTGGTTAAGAATCTGCCTGCCAATGCAGGGGACACGGGTTCAATCCCTGGTCTGGGAAGATCCCACATGTTGCGGAGCAACTAAGCCTGTGCACGACAACTACTGAGCCTGCACTCTAGAGCCTGAGAGCCACAACTACTAAGCCTGCATGCCACAACTGCTGAAGCCTGTGCACCTAGAGCCCGTGCTCCATGATGAGAGAAGCCACCACAATGAGAAGCCCGCACACTGCAACCAAGATTAGCCCCCACTCGCCGCAACCAGAGAAAGCCCATGTGCAGCAACAAAGACCCAAAGCAGCCAAAAATAAATAAATAAATTTATTATAAAAAAAATACTAGAAGGAAAGGAAGCTATACATCAGGGGTCCCCAACTTCCGGGCCATGGACCGGTAATGGTCCGTGGCCTGTTAGGAACCAGGCCGCACAGCAGGAGGTGAGCAGCAGGTGAGCGAGCGAAGCTTCATCTGTATTTACAGCCGCTCCCCATCGCTGGCATTACTGCCTGAGCTCTGCCTCCTGTCAGATCAGCGGTGGCATTAGATTCTCATAGGGGCACGAACCCTAATGTGAGCTGCGCATGCGAGGGATCTAGGTTGCGCGCTCCTTGTGAGAATCTAATGCCTGATGATCTGAGGTGGAGCTGAGGCAGTGATGCTAGTGCTGGGGAACAGCTGCAAATACAGATTATCATTAGCAGAGAGGTTTGACTGCACAGAAATCATAATACATCGATTGCTTGAAGACTCATATCAAAACCTTATCAGTGAGTGGCAAGTGAAAACAAGCTCAGGGCTCCCACTGATTCTGCATTATGGTGAGTTGTATAATTATTTCATTATATATTACAATGTAATAATAATAGAAATAAAGTGCACAATAAATGTAATGTGCTTGAATCATCCTCCCACACACATCGTTGGAAAAACCATCTTCCACGAAACTAGTCCCTGGTATCAAAAAGGTTGGGGACTGCTGCTGTACATAAATTCCAAATGTGGAAGAGAGATTCATGGATGCTAACAGAGACAAGATGGATTGAATATATGTGCATCTTAAACATTTGCACAACAAAAAGTCCTCAGACTTTACCACCACCACCACCATCTCCGCCCCTTACTACATCCTCTCCAATCGTGGAAGAGCTGCTACTCTGATTGGTTAGATTCCCGGACAGGCACTGGCCATGTTTACCATTACACGAGGTTACTGTGTACACCAGCAGTCATACTTCCAGCACTTGCTTCCAACCCTCTTTTCCTTATTTTCTTTTATATATTTTTTATGTTATAGGAGGGCCTATCTTTGCTGGACACACCAGGTACTTCTCCTCCAGCTTGCTGTATCTATATGCTAAGCTTTCACTCTCATACTGCTCCCTTGTTTGAAACACACTGTGGCAGAGCCTGGTCCTCAGTGAGAGGACTAGCCATTTCCTTCTGTCACTTCCTGCTTTGAAGACTGTATAAGGTGCATGGACTCTTTTTCCTTTTGTTGAGGAGCTGTGGCTACATCTCTTCTGCCTTCTCTTCTCCCAGGTGGAAGCTAAGGCTCGGCTCTGATTGTTACGCAGCTGTGCAGACACTTCTTCACAAATCGACGTAGGAAGACAGGTTCTCCTTGTAGAGACTGCCTCAGCAGCCTCATCTGTTCTACACAGGTACTCTGGCAACAGACCTTCTCCCTGGCCAATGGGGTGGGCACACAACTCATGCTTGAACAATTATATGTATGCACTGGGCACTGCTCTAGGTGCTTTACACAAATCAACTCATTCAATCGTCAAAATAACTCTATGAGATAACTACTCCTCTAAAGATAAATGTACTTTGATATACAGAGATTAAGTATTTCCCCCATGTGACACAACTAGTAAGTGAATAAATGTTTTAGGGTTCAAACTCAGGCAGCTTGGTTCTCAACTCCTCCTGGTCTCAATGTTTCAAGCTGGACCATTCAGAGTCCTTTCCTAGGATTTTTCCAAGTTGTGATGAGGCAGGTAATACTGTCACATCCCCAAGATGTTAAGATGTGAATCTAAGGGCATCAGCAACTGCATTCCTCACCATGTGTCTGCCATAGGGGAGAATGAATTTGACAGTTGGAGACAATCAGAATTGCTTGACTGGTTCCTAGAAACGTCAAGACACAACTTCAATTGCCTTCAGCCTTTCTCAGTTTCATGAGTACATGAAGTACAACAATTCACTTTTTTGCTTGTGTTTTTTCAAACTGTGTTTCTGTCTTTTGCAACCAAAAGAGTTCTGACTATGAGAGAAATTGGCACCCACATTGGCTAAGCTCATATGGCAAAGTAAGCATGGTCATTAAAATAGGGAATAATGTGGGCTCAGTAGTCCCTGTTAGAGAAACTGCTAAAGGAATATCTCAGATAAGCTTAATTAATCATAGGTTCACAGAAATAATTTTAACAAGTGACCCACCAAAGTCTTGATTTTTATAACACAAAACATATCAGGTCTGGTAAACAGAGACTTAATATGAGCCATTGTGCTATAGGGTCACGTCCTCTCATCCATTTGCAGACCTGAGTAATCTTCAAGACCTAGAACCCTTGAATGAAGAGAAGACAGAATAAGGTCAAGTAAGAGGAAACAGGTAAGGATCCTATTACAACACACCATATGCCTACTATGCATCTCCTTTCCCCAAAGGAACTTACAGTCTATGTGACTATTCACTCAGGGAGGAAATATCCAAATTGAGGAGTGGGAAGGAGCACTCTCGGATCTGGGCTTCAAACCCACACTTGTTCATGGCTACCTACAAATGCCACTGTGGGTGTTATGGGAACAGACGGTCTGAAGCTGAGTTCCAATCTGAATTCACCTCATAGAAGGTCCAGTGGAACCTGAATCCATTTCTATGGTTATTTCTTTAGTCTCTGATCTCAAATGAGTATCTCTGGCAATTCCCCCCCACATTGGATCCCTGTCCCGTGAAATGACCGCAATCACGGGAGGAAGAGCCAAGTGGAAGATATTGGAGGTCCTTCTCTTTATCAAAGTAGTTAATCAAAGCAGTGTGCTTCCCCTGGGGAGCTTCAAAGGATAGAGACACATTAAAAGAAAAAGTTCCCCCTTTGTCACTGCGCTGAAAGTTGATTACATGTTTTAGTTTCTCTACAGTCATTCACTCATTTTCTTACTTAGATCCTGGGTTTTGAAACCACACTAATTTCTCTTCACTTGTATTTTATGTTGTTTTAGTGTGTTACTTATGTCTGATATTTGTTTATGAGTTAAGGTTTTAAGATTTACTCCTCTTTTAAACTATATTTAAAAGACTAAACGTGCAAGATGAAATCTTCTTACTCCAGCATATAAAGAGAAGCTGGCCAAAGAGAAAATGTTACCATCTCTGACTAAGGGAAAATGATTTTGGTAAATGTTTACTAACACAAGTCTATAGAGATAATGAGAACTGGCTCATGGGACTGAAGCAGCACAGATTTCTTATTTCCTCAGTTGTATACTAGTGAACTCTGCCAGCTAGTCGTCTCCATTTTGAGGACTGTTTATAAATGAAGTTTAGAAATAAGTGCTTAATAGAGAATTTGAAGAAGGAGGAAACATTGTGTCAAAAGTTTCAGGTTTTGGAAAATCTTACTCATTTACTTAGATTTCTCTACTTGACAGATAAATTAAGCATTTCAGAGATGTCACTGTTTTTCCAAATGATCTTGTGGATTTTATAAAATTTTAACCAAAATGGTACTTCTTAAGAACTTATCCAAATAATTCTAGAAAATGTCTGGAAAAAGGAAGAGACAAGAATAATAACTAAGCAGTTACTGAGAAAGATCACTATTGGTGGAAAATTGTTCACTAACAATTAAAGTGAAATAAGTAGTACTGATTCAAAATAGATAGAAAATCAATTAAATAGCTTTAAAGCCCAGAAGCTGACACAGGTATATATAAAAACTTAATACATAAAGAGTAAGGAAACAAAGGTGTTATAGAAATTGGATACTCTGAAAAAACTAATTAACATTCTTACCACATGCTATTTATTAAAATAAATTAAACAAATTAAGTTTAATAATTTTAAAAACCATAGAGACAGAGAGAGTTCAAGATGGTGGTGTAGGAAGTTCCATCTTCCCTCCTCCCACAGATACAATAAGTCTACAGCTACATATGGAATAATTCCCTCAGAAAGTGACCTGAAAGCTGGAGGAACAGAGCCTCCACAGCAAAGGGTAAAAGGACAGCATCCAGACAGGTAGAAGAGGCAGAGACACAGTCTCAGCAAGGGAGAAACCACACTCCAGCCACAGCAATCCACAAACAGGAAGGATCACAAAAGGTAGGGATCTTTTCCCTAATGAGTGATGGATTTGAGCTCCACATCAGGCATCTCAGCCCCTTGATCCTGCATAGGAAAGATGAGCCCCCAAAACACTTGGCTTTGAAAACCAATGAGGAATACATCCAGTAAAGCTATAGAACTGCAGGAAATGAAAAACTCCTTCCTAAAGGGTTCATGCAGATTCACTTGACCTGAAAGCCAGTGCAAAAACACCAGATTGAAAAGTGCATGGACCATAGGTGAAGGGGACCCATTTATTAATCTTGAAGAATCTGGCAGAGAGGCAGAAACCAAGTGGGATGCTCCCCGGGGACTGATACACTGGCAGAAGACATTTTTGAGATCTCAGGCTACCATAATACTGGTGCTGGCGGGTGAATTTTGGAATTCTCCCTCTAACCTATTAGTGCCTGTAGGTATGCCCTACTGACAGCCCCACCCACTCCTGATCCTTGACCAAGTATCACAGCCTGGAGCAATAGGCCAGCCACAAGTACACTGCAGTAGTCACAGGCAGGTCTCGAAGCTTAGCTGGGAGCCAGCCCCATCCACCAATGCCACACAGCAGCCATAGCCAGGACCTGCAGTTGATTTAGGAAATGGCCCCACCCACCGTTGCACCACAGCAGCTGTGGCCAGGTCCCATAGCCAGTCCAGGGGCCAGCCCTGTCTACAAGTGAACTGCAGTAGTAGCTGCAGCCACCACAAAGGAAGGATGAATCCAGCCCACATAGGGGACACCTCTTGAGTGCCTGGCTCTAATGGCCAGGCATAATTGAACTTCTGAGCCCCACAAGACATCTCCTAAATAAGGCCACTCCTTTAAGACTGGGAGAGATGGCTGATTTACTCAATACCTAGAAATAAACACAGAGAATTAGGTAAAATGAGGAAACAGAGAATATGTTCCAATCAAAAGAATAAGACACAACCTCAGAAAAAGAACTAAACAAAATGGAAATGAAAAATCAACCTGATAAAGAGTTCAAAGTAATTGTCATAAACGTGTTCATAGAATTCCGGGGAACTTCAACAAAGAGATAGAAAATGTAAGAAAGTACCAAACAGAAGTTACAACTCAACTGAAAAATACACTAGAGGGATTCAACAGCAGACTGGATGAGGTAGAAGAATGAGTAAGTGAGCTGAAAGACAAAATAATGAACTACCCTGGACAGAGAAGCAAAGTGAAAAAAGAATTAAAAAAAAAGAAGATACCTTATGAGACATTCGGGGCAACATCAAGCAGAATAACATTCACATTATAGGAGTCCCAGAAGGAGAAGAGAGAGAGAAAAGGCCAGAAAAATTATTTGGCCAAATAGTGGCTGAAAACTTTCCTATTCTGGGGAAGAAAACAGGCATCCAGGGGCAGGAAGCCCAGAGAGTTCCATATAAGATGAACCCAAAAGGACACACAGCAAGACATATTATAGTTAGAATAGTAAAAGTTAAGGAAAAAGAGAGAATCCTAAAAGCAGTAAGAGAAAAACAACTTGTTATATACAAGGGAAACCCCATAAGGCTATCAGCAGATTTTTCAGCAGAAACTTTACAGGCCAGAAGGGAGTAGCATGACACATTCAAACTGCTGAAAGGAAAAAACTTCCAACTAAGAATTCTCTACCCAGGAAGGTTATCATTCAGAATTAAAGAAGAGATCAAGAGTTTCCCAGGTAAGCAAGAGCTAAAGGAGTTCATCACCACTAAACTATCCCTACAAGAAATATTAAAGGCACTTCTTTAGAGATGAAAAGAAATGGCACTAATTAATAATAAGAAAACATACAAAAGTAAAAAATTCACAGGAAAAGGTAAATACATAATAAAGGTAGTGTATCAATCACTTATAAAACAAGCATGAAGGTTAAGAGACAAAAGTAGTAAAATTACAATTACAATAATTAGCTAAGATATGCATAAAACAAAAAGATGTGAAATGTATCATCTAAAGATAAAACATGGGGGCGTTAAAAAAAAAGATAAAACTTTGGAAAGTGTTCAAATTTAAGTTGCTACCAACTTAAAACAGGCTACTATTTACATAGAATGTTATATGTGAACCTCACAGTAGCCACAAAGAAAAAACTTATAGTAAATACACAAAAGAAAATAATAAATATAAACATAACACTAAAGAAAACCACTAAAACTCAGGAAAGAGGAAAAGAGAAGAAGAACAGAAACTGCCAGAAAATTATTAACAGAATGGCAATAAGAACATACCTGTCAATAATTACTTTAAGCAAAAATGGGCTAAATTTGACAATCAAAAAACATAGAGGGCTTCCCTGGTGGTGCAGTGGTTGAGAATCTGCCTGCCAATGCAGGAGACATGGGTTCGAGCCCTGGTCTGGGAAGATCCCACATGCTGTGGAGCAGCTGGGCCCATGAGCCACAACTACTGAGCCTGCGCGTCTGGAGCCTGTGCTCTGCAACAAGAGAGGCCACGATAGTGAGAGGCCCATGCACCACGATGAAGAGTGGCCCCCGCTTGCCACAACTAGAGAAAGCCCTCGCACAGAAATGAAGACCCAACACAGCCAAAAATAAATAAATAAATAAGTAAATAAATATTATTTAAAAAAAAAAAAACATAGAATGGTGGAATGAATTTTTTTTTTTTTTTAAAAAAGACCTATCTATATGCTGCCTACAAGAGGCTCACTACAGAAAGGAAACACACAGACTGAAAGTTAAGGATTGGAAAAAGATATTCCATGCAATGGAAATGAAAAGAAAGATGGAGTAGCTATATTCATATCAGATAAAATACACTTTAAAGCAAAGACTGTAATAAAAGACAAAGAAGGGCATTACATAATGATAAAGGGGTCAATCCAACAAGAAGATATAACATTTGTAAATGTATATGCACTCAACAAAGGAGCACCAAGATACATAAAGTGTATATTAACAGACTTAAAGAAGTTGAAAGCAGTACACTATAGTAGAGGGCTTTAACACCTCCTCTCACATCAATGGAAAAAATTATCCATACAGAAAATCCATAAGAAAATATTGCAGTTAAATGACATGTTAGACCAAATGGATTAATAGATAAATATAGAACATTCCATCCAAAAGTATCAGATTACACATTCTTCTCAAGTGCACATGGAACATCCTCCAGGAAAGACTACATGTTAGGTCAAAAACAAGTCCTAATACATTCAAGAAGACTGAAATTATATCAAGCATTTTCTTGGACCACAGTGATATGAAACCAGAAATCAATCACAAGAAATAAATAGGAAAACCCACAAACATGTGGAGATTAAACAACAGGCTACTGAACAATCAGTGGGTCATCAAAGAAATCAAAGGAGAAATTAAAAAATACCTAGGGACAAATGAAAACAGAAATACAACATACTAAAATCTATGGGATGCAGCAAAAGCAGTTCTAAGAAGGAAGTTCAGAGCAATATAGGCCAACCTCAAGAAGTAAGAGAAATCCCAAATAAACGATCTAAATTTACACCTAAAGGAACTAGAAAAAGACACACAAATGAAGTCCAAAATTAGTAGAAGGAAGGAAATAATAAAGATCAGAGTGGAAATAAATGAAATACAGACTAAAAATGATTGTAAATATCAATGAAACTAAGAGCTGATTCTTTATAAAGTTAAACAAAATTGACAAACTTTAAACTAGACAGATCAGAAGAATAAAGAGAGAGGACTCCAATAAATGAAATTAGAAATGAAAAAAAAAAAATACAAGTGATACCACAGAAATACAAAGGATTGTAAGAGACTACTACAAACACTCATATGTCAACAAATTGGACAACCTAGAAAGAAAGGATAAATTCCTAGGAACATACAATTTTCCAAAACTGAATTATGAAAAATAAAAAAATTTTGAACAGACTGAAACAGTATTGAAAAATCTCCCAGCAAAGAAAAGCCCAGGCCTAGATGACTTTGATGGTAAATTCTACAAAATATTTAAGGAAGATTTAATACCTATCCTTGTGAAACTCTTTCAAAAAATTGAAGAGGATGTAAATCTTAAAAACATACTGTATGAAGCCAGAATTATCCTGATACCAAAGCCAGACAAGGACACCACACACACACACACAAAATTACAAGCCAATATCCTTGATGAACATAGATTCAAAAATCCTCAACAAAATATTAGCAAACCAAATCCAACAATACATTAAAAGGATCATACATCATGATCAAGCAGAATTTATTCCAGGGATAAAAGGATAGTTCATCTGCAAATCAATCAACATGATACATCACATTAACCAAATGAAGAATAAAAATCATATGATCAACTCAATAGATGCAGAAAAAGCATTTGACAAAATTCAATATCCATTTATGATAAAAACTCTCAACAGAGGCTGTAGAGAGAATGTAACTCAACATCAGAAAGCCCATATATGACAAGCCCACAGCTAATATCATAGTCAAAGATGAAAAGCTGAAAGCATTTCCTCTAAGATCAGGAACAAGACAAGGATGCCCACTCCAGCCACTTTTATTCAATATAATATTGGAAGTCCTAGCCACAGCAATTAGGCAGGAAAAAAATTAAAGGCATCCAAATCGAAAAGGAAGAAGTAAAAGTGCCATGATTTGCAGATGATATGATACTGTATATAGAGAATCCTAAAGACTCTACCAAGAAAGTGTTAGAACTAATAAATGAGTTCAGTAATGTTGAAGCATATAAAATCAATACACAAAACTCCATGGCATGCTATACACTAATAACCAACTATCTAAATGAGAAATTAACAAAACAATCTCATTTACAATTGCATCAAAAAGAATATAATACCTAGGCATAAATTTAACCAAGAAATTTAAAGACCTGAACACTGAAATCTACAAGAAATGATGAAAGAAATTGAAGAAGACACAAATAAATGAAAAGATATTTCATGTTCATTGATTGGAAGAATTAATATTATTAAAATGTCCATATTACCCAAAGCAACTGAAAGATTTAATGTAATCCCTATCAAACTTCCAATGCCATATTTCACAAAAGTAAAAGAATTCTAAAATTTGTATGGGACCACAAAAGATACTGAATAACCAAAACAATCCTGAGCAAAAAGAACAAAGCTGGATGTATCACACTCCCTGATTTCAAACTATACTACAAAACAATAGTAATCAAACAGTATGGCACTGGCACAAAAACAGACATATAGATTAATGAAACAGAATTGAAAGCCCAGAAATGTACCCACACATATATGAACAATTAGTTTACTGCAAATGAGTAAAGAACATACAATGCAGAAACAACAGTTTCCTCAATGAATGTTGGGAAAACTGGAGATCCATATGAAAAAAATGAAACTATACCACTATTTTATACTACACACAAAAATTAACTCAAAATGGATTAAAGACTTGAAAGTAGGACCTGAAATCATAAAACTCCTAAAAGAAAACATCAGTGATAACCTTACTGACATTGGTTTTTGTGGTATTTTTGTACATCTGAATCCAAGGGGAACGGAAACAAAAGCAAAATTAAACCAATGGGACTACATCAAACTGAGAAGCCTCTGCACAGCAGAGGAAGCCACCTACAAAATTAAAAGGCCATCTACTGAATGAGTGAAGATATTTGCAAATCGTATCTCCAATAAAGGGTTAATATCCAAAATATATAAAGAACTCATGCAACTCAACAACAACAAAAAAAAACAACCTGATTAAAAAATAGGCAAAGGTTCTGAACAGACATTTTTTTTAAAGAAAGCATATGATTGACCAACAAGCCCCTGAAAAGATGTTCAACATCACTAATTACTAGGGGAACGCAAATCAAAAGCACAACGAGATATCTCTCACACCTGTTAGAATGGCTATTACTGAAAAGACAAGAAATAAATGTTGGAGAGTTTGTGGAGAAAAGGGAACCCTTGTACACTCTTGGTGGGACTGTAAATTGGTGCAGTCACTATGGAAAATACTATGGAGATTCCTCAACATACTAAGAATAGAACTACCATATGACACAGGTATTCCACTTCTGGGTTTTTATTCAAAGAACACGAAAACACTAATTCAAAAAGTCATATTCATCCCTGTGTTCACTGCAGCATTATTTATGATAGCCAAGACATGGAAGCAACCTAAGTATCCACTGATGGATGAATGGATAAAAAAAGGTATATACAAAATGGAATATTATTCAGCCATAAAAAGGAAAAAAATCCTGTCATCGTGACAACATGGATGTATCTAGAAGGTATTACTCTAAGCGAAATAAATCAGTTGGAGAAAGACAAATACAGTATGAGTTCACTCATATGCAGAACCTTAAAGAAAACAAAAGAAATTTTAAAATAAAATAAAACAAAAACAAACGCATAGATACATCAGGTTAGTGTTTACCAGAGGGGAAGGGGGTTGGGAGGAGGTGAAATGGGTGAAGGGGTCAACTTTATGGTGATGGATGATAACTAGATATATGGTGCTGATCACTTTGTAGTGTATACAGATATCAAATTATAATTTTGAACACTAGAAACTTATAAAAACCTACAAATAAAAATCCGTAGGCACATTTTAATGTACAGCTTTTTGATCTCTAAGAAAAAGCAGAATATACTCAACTTATAAACAAGCAAGAATAAAAATTGCAAAGCAAAAGATTTGATATGATGTTTATATTGTAAACCAAAAACAATCATAAAATTTAATTAAGAAACTAATAAACTGGGGAGCAAATTTTCAAAAACATGACAGGTAAAAATCAATGTACATTGATATAGAGAGCTCATAGATGCTAATGAGAAAATGCATGAGCTCCCAGTCGAAAGATGGGCCAGGAACTTCAATGGTAAGTTCATATACCTTTATACATATACACAAGGAAAAGAAAAAAGAAAAGACAATGGTTTACAGTATTAAAATATTTAATGTTATGAATTATGGCAGAGATGGCTAACAGACTTCCAAAATTTATGGTCCTTCTTTATAGCAGCTTTTTATTTTATTTTATAAATTTTATTTGTTTTATTTATTTACTTTTGGCTGCATTGGTTCTTTGTGGCTGTGAGCAGGCTTTCTCTAGTTGCGGTGAGCGGGGGCTACTCTTCCTTGTGGTGTGTGTGCTTCTCACTGCGGTGGCTTCTCTTGTTGCGGAGCATGGGCTCTAGGTGCACGGGCTCAGTAGTTGTGACATGCAGGATCTAGAGCACAGGCTCAGTAGTTGTGGCACATGGACTTAGTTGCTCCGTGGTATGTGGGATCTTCCCAGACCAGGGCTCAAACCTGTGTCCCCTGCATTAACAGGTAGATTCTTAACCACCACACCACCAGGGAAGTCCCTATAGCAGCTTTTTAGTTAGAAACTGCCTTTCTCAACCACCCTTTCTCTAGGTGGTTCATATGACTGGTCTCTATCAATGGAACATGAGTAAAAAGTGATGTCTATCTCTTTTAGAGCAAGGCTTTTAAGAAGTGGGTTGTGCCTTTTTTCACATTCTCTGTTCTTCCACCTTCTGTATGCAATTAACTATGATGTTCTAGCAAACGTTTATGACTTAGCTGCAATTATCTGGCATTTTCAGCTCTTATAAAATGAAGTGGTCTCTTTTCTCCTATGAAGATTAGTAAAGTAGGAAATTCTCTAAACATAGAAAGGTTTAGAAAGTGGCTATAAAACAAATAATCGATGCTACAACAAGATAGTGTAGGACTATACTCAGAAAAGCAAGGAAGAAGAAGACATAGGATAGTGGAAACTGTGAATCCATATCAGATAGAATTAGGTTTGCTGCATGTAACAGACAAAATAAATGAGTAATTTAAACACGATAGAGTTGTATTACTTTCTCACATAAAAGAAAGGCAATGTAGAACTGATGTGATATCTACCCATTATCATTTTGGATCTAGGGACTTATCTTTCTGTTCCACCACCTAAGCATTTTGCTCCCACATTCAGCATCATATAATGTTGCAAGATGGATAGTGGAATGCCAGCTGTCATAGTTATAGGCTTGAGCAAGGAGAAAATGCAGAAGGCAAAAAAACTGCAGAGTCAGGTTCCTTTAAAAGTATTGTGAGGAGTCCTACACTACACTTCTGTGTCCACCTCATTGGCCAGAACTGCCATACGGTCATACCAAGCTGAGGAAGGTTGGGAAATGTGTTTTACATCAGGTAGCAATATGCCCAGTTAAAATTTGGGGGTTTTTCCAAAGAGAAATGATGAAGATGATAGGCAACTGGACCATAGGACTCCTCCTACATAGTGGTGAAGAGAAGTTCTAGGATGAGCATTGCCAGCAGCTGCAGGAAAAGCCAGGCCACATTAAAGGAGGAAGGAGGTCTTTGGGACAAATTTCCCTGGGGGAAAAATTGGGACTCCATGCTCTAGATGATATGATTGAGAGGGCAGGACAACTTGAAAATCTGATAAGGACTTTTTTTTTTAAATGAAAGAGAAAATAATAGCAATTAAAACTCCAGGAAAAACAAAAGCTGTACAATAAAATCATGTTTGAAATATGTAACAAAATAAAATAATGGTGTAAGAAAATAGAGTTCATTAAATATTTTTAATAAGTATGTTCTCTTTTAAGTGGCCAAGAGATCAGATAGTGACCATGTAAAGAAAGATGTAGGGCTTCCCTGGTGGCGCAGTGGTTGAGAATCTGCCTGCCAATGCAGGGGACATGGGTTCGAGCCCTGGTCTGGGAAGATCCCACATGCCGCGGAGCAACTAGGCCCGTGAGCCACAATTGCTGAGCCTGCGCGTCTGGAGCCTGTGATCCACAACAAGAGAGGCCACGACAGTGAGAGGCCCGCGCACTGCAATGAAGAGTGGCCCCCACTTGCTGCAACTAGAGAAAGCCCTTGCACAGAAACGAAGACCCAACACAGCCATAAATAAATAAATAAATAAAAAGATGCTAGCATTAAAAAAAAAAAAAAAGAAAGAAAGATGTAATCCTAGCACACTTCTTGAACCAATGGGAGAAAAATATTTACATAGGTATAAATATGAAAATAGTATGTACTACTTTTTACTGTTTAGAGTCAGCCTTCAGACAAGATATGGATTTGTTGTTGCTGAGAAACAACTAATGTGAAAGGGTAACTGACAGAAGATGGAAAGTGGGAGGCAGGGGAGGAACATAAAGAAAAGTGTAGAACTCATTTTTCATCTTACAGAGTTGAGTCAGGATACTGACTAATACTGATAGAAAGAGAATTTTAAATATTATTTAAAGCTATAAAGATAATCAGTAAAAGAAGTAAAAATAATATATTGGAGGCTTGGCCAAGATGGTGTAGTAGGAAGACCCTGAGCTCGCCTCCTCTCTTGGGCATACCAAAATTACAACTATTTACAGAGCAACTATTGATGAGAAAGACTGGAATCTACTAGAATAGATCATCTACAACTAAAGATATAAAGAAGGAACCACAGCAAGACAGGTGGGGGGGGTGGAATCATGGTATAGTAAAGACTTATACCCCCAGGTGGGCAACACATAATCGGGAGAATAATTACAATTGCAGAGGTTCTCCCCAAGGCACGAGGGGCCTAAGCTTCACATTGGGTTCCCCAGCATAGGGGTCCTGCACCAGGAAGACAAGCCTCCAGAATGTTTAGCTTTGAAGTCCAGTGGGGCTTACTTTTGGTAGACACAGAGGACTGTGGGAAATAGAGACTCCACATTTAAAGAGCACACACAAAATCTCATATGTTCTGGGACTCAGGGCAGAAGCAATAATTCGAAAGGAGCCTGGGTCAGAGCCACCTGCTGATCTTGGAGGGTCTCCCAGAGAGGCAAGAGGCAACTAGAGGTCATCCTGGGGACACAGACACCAGCAGCAGACATTTTGGAGCACTCATTCTACCATGTGGACACTGGTGCTGACAAGCACCAATGTGGAATCCTTCCTTGAACTCATCAGTCTTTGGACCCAGCCCAGTCCCTGCCCACCAGCCTGTAGGTTCCAGGAGTTGGATGTCTCAGGCCAAGCAACTAGCTGGGAAGCGACACAGGCCCACCCAGCAGCAGGCAGGCTGCCTTAAGGCTCTGTGAGCCTAGAGCTGTCCCTGGACATGGCCCTGTCCACCAGAGGGCTCAGGACATGTGTGTGCAGGCACTAGAATTGAGACTCCTTCAGGGCCCTGCAGCCAGAGACATTGGGACCCAGCTCCACTCCCAATGGGAGGTATCAGCACCAGGACAACCTGGGCCCTGGCCCCACTGAGCAGCACGTGGACACCAGCCCCAGGACTACTGCAGGCCCTCAGCCTGCCGTGGCAGGAAACAGCTCACCCACCAGCAGGCTGGTACCAGCCCTGGGACATGACGGGCCCCAGCCCTGCCCACCAGCAGGCCAAAACCAGCTCTGAAAAACCTTGGTCCCCTCCAGCCACCATGGGGTCAGGCCCCACTCAGCAGGGGGACAACACAAGCTTCTGGACACCCTGGGCCCCTCAGCCAGCTGTGTCAGGAACTGACCCCACTCACCAGTGGTCTGATAACAGCTCTGGGTACCCTGGGCCCTGCCGACAGAGACCTCAGGACTTGGCTCTGCCTGCCAGTGGGCTGGCACTAGCCCCAGGATATGGCTACAACTAGAAGCATGAAAATTACAAAAGGAAAAAACACACTGGTAAAGGCAAATATTCAGTCAAAGTAGTAAATCATCTATATCTACAATAAGCAGTTAAGGGATACACAAAACAGTTACATGTAAAGTATGATGTCAAAACAGTAATTGTGAGGGAAGGAGAGTAAAAGTGCAGTGTTGTTAAAATGTGTTTGAAATTAAGAAATCAGCAACTTAAATAATCATATATATATGATTATATATAATCATATATATAATATAATATACATATAAAATCTATAATAGATACATACCCAAAACCCAGAAAGGAATCCAAATATAACACTAATTACAATCATCAAATCACAAGAGAAGAGAACAAAAGACAAAGAAAGGAACAAAAAAGAACTACAAAAACAACCCAGAATAATTAACAAAGTGGCAATAAGTACATGCCTATCAATAATTACTTTATATGTAAATGGTCTAAATGCTCCAATCAAAAGACAGAGAATGTCTAAGTGGATACTAAAACAAGATATATATATATATGCTGCCACAAGACCTATATATATGCTGCCTATAAGAGACTGACTTCAGATCTAAAGACACACACAGACTAAAAGTGAGGGAGTGGAAAAAGATATTCCATGCAAATGGAAATTAAAAGGAAGCCAGGTAGAAGTACTTATATCAGCCAAAATAGACTTTAAAATCAAGACTGTAACAAGAAACAAAGAAGGACATTACATAAAGATCAAGGGAATCAATCAAAGAAGAAGATATAACAATTGTAAATATATATGGGCCCAACATGGGAGTGCCTAAATACATAAAGCACATATTAACAGACATAAAGGGAGAAATTGACAGTAACCCAATAACAGTAGGGAATGTGGATAGAAAATCAATACAGAAACACAACCCTTATTGATACAGCCACTATGGAGAACAGTATGGAGGTTCCTTAAAAAACTAAAAATAGAACTACCATATGACCCAGCAATCCCACTACTGGGCATATACCCTGAGAAAACCATAGTTCAAAAAGAGTCATGTACCAAAATCTTCATTGCAGCTCTATTTACAATAGCCAGGACATGGAAGCAACCTAAATGTCCATTGACAGATGAATGGATAAAGAAGATGTGGCACATATATACAATGGAATATTACTCAGCCATAAAAAGAAATGAAATGGAGGTATTTGTAATGAGGTGGATGGAGTTAGAGTCTGTCATACAGAGTGAAGTAAGTCAGAAAGAGAAAAACAAATACAGTATGCTAACACATATATACGGAATCTAAGAAAAAAAAAAAAAAAGGCCATGAAGAACCTAGTGGCAAGACGGGAATAAAGACACAGACCTACTAGAGAATGGACTTGAGGATATGGGGAGGGGGTGGGGTGAGATGTGACAGGGTAAGAGAGTGTCATGGACATATATACACTACCAAATGTAAAATAGATAGCTAGTGGGAAGCAGCTGCATAGCACAGGGAGATCAGCTCGGTGCTTTATGATCACCTAGAGGGGTGGGATGGGGAGGGTGAGAGGGAGGGAGATGCAAGAGGGAAGAGATATGGGAACATATTGTATATGTATAACTGATTCACTTTGTTATAAAGCAGAAGCTAACACACCATTGTAAGGCAATTATACTTCAATAAAGATGTTTAAAAAAAAAAAAAGAAACACAACCCTTAAACAACACGTTAGACCAGATGGTATATATATATGTGTGTATGTGCACGTGTTTGTGTGTATATACATATATACATACATACATACACACACATATATACGTATATACATATAATATTCCACTGAAAAGCAGCAGAATATGCATTCTTTTCAAATGCACATGGAACATGTGCACATGGATGCACATGGAACATACTAGGCTACAAAGCAGGTCTCAGTAAATTTAAGAAAACTGAAATCATATCAACCATCATTTCTGACCACAGTGCTATGAGACTAGAAATCAACTATAGAAAAAAAGACTGCAAAAAACACAAACACATGGAGGCTAATCAATATGCTACTAAACAACCAATGGATCACTGAAGAAATAAAACATATCTGGAAACAAATGAACATGAAAGCACAATAATTCAAAATCTATGGGGGTTGGGGGTGCCCACTCCTCCCCCGTGGGTGGCTGGGCTGGCAGTGCTGAGCTCCCTGTGTGTGGCACATGGGGCACCTGATGGATGTGGTGGCAGCGGGCGGTGGTGCTTCAGCGGTGTGCTCGGCTGGGCCCCCTCCCACTCCCCTGCTCTTCTCATCCACGTCCTCCGGCTGTGCGGCCACCATGGCGTCTGGTGAGGAGGATAGCACCAATGGCAGCACCTCGGAGGCCGTGGGCAAGAGGAGGTGCCTGGGCTTGTTGGCCACCGCCTGGCTCACCTTCTACAGCATCACCATGACTGCAGGGTGGCTGGTACTGGCTACTACATGTACTGTAGTAAAAATGTACCGGCTGGTACATTTTTATGTGGAAAAAGGAATACACAAAGGTTTATATAAAAGTATTCAGAAGACACTTAAATTTTTCCAGACATTTGCTTTGCTTGCGGAATTGTACCTATTTCTGTGTTTGTGGCTGGGGTCCAAGGGAGTTCAAGAATCTTTATGGTGTGGCTCGTTACTCACAGTATAAAACCAACATAATTTTTTTATCATCTTATATCCTGTCGGAGTTGCTGGTGAACTTCTTACGATATATGCTGCCTTACCATATGTGAAGAAAAAAGGAATGTTCTCAATAAGACTTCTGAATAAATACAATGCTTCTTTTGACTACTATTATTTTCTTCTTATAACCATGGCCTCATATATACCATTGTTTCCACAACTCTACTTTCATATGTTATGTCAGAAAAGAAAGGTTCTTCATGGAGAGGTGATTGTTGAAAGGGATGATGAAATGATCCCTACAACAAGGTGTTTTTTCTAGAATAACCAGGATTACTTGAGTCTAAGGTTTAATAACAGGAATAAACAGCTTCATGAAAAAAAAATCTATGGGATGTAGCAAAATCAGTTCTAAGAGGGAAGTTTAGAGTGATAAAGTCTACCTCTGGAAACAAGAAAAATCTCAAAATTTCAAACCTTACACCTAAAGGAAAAAGAAGAACAAACAAAACCCCAGAAGAAGAAGCAGAAGAAAAGAGATCATAAAGATCAGAGCAAAAATAAATGAAAAGAGATCATAAAGATCAGAGGTAGTAGTAGAAGAAATGAGATCATAAAGACCAGAGCAAAAATAAATGAAATAGAGACTAAAAAAAAAAAAAAAAAGAAAAGATCAATGTAACTAAGAGCTTGTTCTTTGAAAAGATAAATAAAATTGATAAGGCTTTAACCAGACTCACCAAGAAAAATAGTGTTGGCTCAAATCAATAAAATCAGAAATGAAAAAGGAGACTTTGCAATTGACATCACAGAAATACAAAGACTCATGAGAGTACTACAAACAACTACATGCCACCAAAATGGACAATTCAGAAAAAATGGGCAAATTCTGAGAAATCTACAGTCCCCCATGACTGAACCAGGTTTAAATAGAAAATATGAACAGACCAATTACCAGTAATGAAATTGAATCAGTAATTTAAAAAACTCCACAAAAACCAATGTCCAGCACCAGATGGCTTCACAGGTGAATTCTACCAAACATTTAAAGAAGAGTTAACACCTATCCTTTTCAAACTATTTCAAAAAATTGCAGAGTAAGGAGCACTTCCAAACTCATTCTACAAGGCCAGCATCACCCTCACACCAAAACTAAACAAAAATATCATCACAAAAAAGAAAAGTATAGACCAGGGTCACTGACAAACATATATGCAAAAATCCTCAAAAAATATTAGCAAACTGAATCTAACAATACATTAAAAGGATCATACACCATGATCAAGTGGGATTTACCCCAGGGATGCAAGGCTGGTTCAATATCTGCAAACCAATCAGTGTGATACATTACATTAACAATTTGAATAATAAAAATCATATGATCTCCATAGTGGCTGTATCAATTTACATTCCCATCAACAGTGCAAGCGGTTTCCCTTTTCTCCACACCCTCTCCAGCATTTATTGTTTGTAGATTTTTTGATGATGGCCATTCTGACTGGTGTGAGGTGATACCTCACTGTAGTTTTGATTTGCATTTCTCTAATGATTAGTGATATTGAGCATCTTTTCATGTGTTTGTTGGATATCTGTATATCTTCTTTGGAGAAATGTCTGTTTAGGTCTTCTGCCCATTTTTGGATTGGGTTGTTTGTTTTTTTGATATTGAGCTGCATGAGCTGCTTGTATATTTTGGAGATTAATCCTCTGTCAGCTGCTTCATTTGCAAATATTTTCTCCCATTCTGAGGGTTGTCTTTTCATCTTTTTTATGGTTTCCTTTGCTATGCAAAAGCTTTTAAATTTCATTAGGTCCCATTTGTTTATTTTTGTTTTTATTTCCATTACTCTAGGAGGTGGGTCAAAAAGGATCTTGCTGTGATGTATGTCATAGAGTGTTCTGCCTATATTTTCCTCTAAGAGTTTGATAGTGTCTGGCCTTACACTTAGGTCTTTAATCCATTTTTGAGTTTATTTTTGTGTATGGTGTTAGGGAGTGTTCTAATTTCATTCTTTTACATGTAGCTGTCCAGTTTTCCCAGCACCACTTATTGAAGAGGCTGTCTTTTCTCCATTGTATACTCTTGCCTCCTTTATCAAAGATAAGGTGACCATATGTGCATGGGTCTATCTCTGGGCTTTCTATCCTGTTCCATTGATCTATATTTCTGTTTTTGTGCCAGTACCATACTGTCTTGATTACTGTAGCTTTGTAGTATAGTCTGAAGTCAGGGAGCCTGATTCCTCCACCTCCGTTTTTCTTTCTCAAGTTTGCTTTGGTTATATGGGGTTTTTTGTGTTTCCATACAAATTGTGAAATTTTTT
Source organism: Balaenoptera musculus (assembly GCF_009873245.2). Lineage (NCBI taxonomy): Eukaryota > Metazoa > Chordata > Mammalia > Artiodactyla > Balaenopteridae > Balaenoptera > Balaenoptera musculus. The sequence continues at coordinate 55,284,771 of NC_045785.1, read as the reverse complement.
GTTCTAGTTCTGTGAAAAACGCCAGTGGTAGTTTGATAGGGATTGCATTGAATCTGTAGATTGCTTTGGGTAGTACAGTCATTTTCACAATGTTGATTTTTCCAATCCAAGAACATGGTATATCTCTCCATCTGTTTATATCATCTTTAATTTCTGTTAACAGTGTCTTACAGTTTTCTGCATAAAGGTCTTTTGTCTCCTTAGGTAGGTTTATTCCTAGGTACTTTATTCTTTTTGTTGCAATGGTAAATGAGAGTGTTTCCTTAATTTCTCCTTCAGATTTTTCATCATTAGAGTATAGGAATGCAAGAGATTTCTGTGCATTAATTTTGTATCCTGCTACTTTACCAAATTCATTGATTAGCTCTAGTAGTTTTCTCGTAGCACCTTTAGAATTCTCTGTGTATAGTATCATGTCATCTGCAAACAGTGACAGCTTTACTTCTTCTTTTCCAATTTGGATTCCTTTCATTTCTTTTTCTTCTCTGATTGCTGTGGCTAAAACTTCCAAAACTATGTTGAGTAATAGTGGTGAGAGTGGGCAACCTTGTTTTGTTCCTGATCTTAGAGGAAATAGTTTCAGTTTTTCACCATTGAGAACGATGTTGGCTGTGGGTTTGTCATATATGGCCTTTATTATGTTGAGATAAGTTCCCTCTATGCCTACTTTCTGGAGAGTTTTTATCATAAACAGGTGTTGAATTTTGTCAAAATCTTTTTCTGCATCAGTTGAGATTATCATATGGTTTTTATCCTTCAGTTTGTTAATATGGTGTATCACATTGATTGATTTGTGTATATTGAAGAATCCTTGCATTCCTGTGATAAACCCTACTTGATCATGGTGTATGATCCTTTTAATGTGCTGCTGGATTCTGTTTGCTACTATTTTGTTTAGGATTTTTGCATCTATGTTCATCAGAGATATTGGCCTGTATGGATGTTCATTAACAAACTAAAAATAGAACTACCATATGACACAGCAATCCCACTACTGGGCACATACCCTGAGAAAACCATAATTCAAAAAGAGTCATGTACCACAGTGTTCATTGCAGCACTATTTACAATAGCCAGGACATGGAAGCAACTTAAGTGTCCATCGACAGATGAATGGATAAAGAAGATATGCCACATATATACAATGGAATATTACTCAGCCATAAAAAGAAATGAAATTGAGTTATTTGTAATGAGGTGGATGGACCTAGAGTCTGTCATACAGAATGAAGTAAGTCAGAAAGAGAAAAACAAGTATGCTAACACATATGTATGGAATCTAAAAAAAATGCTTCTGAAGAACCTAGGGGCAGGACAGGAATAAAGACACAGATGTAGAGAATGGACTTGAGGAGAGGGGGAAGGATAAGCTGGGATGAAGTGAGAGAGTAAAACTGACATATATACACTACCAAATGTAAAATAGATAGCTAGTGGGAAGCAGCTGCATGGCACAGGGAGATCAGCTCGGTGCTTTGCGACCACCTAGAGTGGTGGGAGGGAAATGCAAGAGGGAGGGGATATGGGGATATATGTATACATATAGCTGATTCACTTTTTTATACAGCAGAAACTAACACAACACTGTAAAGCAATTATACTCCAATAAAGATGTTTTAAAAATCATATGATCTTCTCAATAGAGCAGAAAAAGCTTTTGGCAAAATTCAACATTAATTTATGTTGATAAACATACTTATAAAGTATGACATACTTTATAAAAAGTCTTCAGAAAGTGGGTATAGAAGGAACATACTTCAACATAATAAAGGCATGTGAGCCTTTAGGCACACAGCTAACATCATACTCAATGGTGAAAAGCTGAAAGCATTTCCTCTAAGTTCAGGAATAAGACAAAGATACCTACTCTTGCCACTTTTATTCAACATATTATTAGAAGTCCTAGCCACTGCAATTTGGCAAGAAAAAGAAGTAAAAAGAATCCAAATTGGAAAGGAAGAAGTTAAACTGTCACTGTTTGCTGATAACAATACTATACACAGAAAATATAAAGATGCCACCAAAAAACTACTAGAGCTCATCAGTCAATTTAGTGAAGTTGCAGGATACAAAATTAATACAGAAATCTGTTGCACTTCTATAACAACAAAGTATCAGAAAGAGAAATTGAGGAAACAATCCCATTTGCAATCATATCAAAAAGAATAAAATACCTAGGAATGAATCTAACATAGGTGGTTAAAGATCTGTACTTGGAAAACTATAAGACACAGATGAAAGACATTGAAGACAACACAAACAGATGGAAAGATATACCATGTTCATGGTTTGGAAGAACTGATATTGTTAAAATGACCATACCACTGAACACAATCTAAAGGTTCAATGCTATGCCTATCAAAATACTAATGGCATTTTCCACAGAACTAGAACAAATAATTTTAAAATTTGTATCAAAACACAGAAGACCCTGAATAGCTAAAACAATCTTGAGAAAGAATAACAGAGCTGGAGGTATCATGTTCCATGACTTCATACTATACTACAAAGCTGCAGTAATCAAAACAGTATGGTACTGGCACAAAAAGAGATATATAGATCAATGGAATAGAGAGTCCAGAAACGAACTCACACTTATGTGGTCAATTTATTACAAAGGAGGCAAGAATATACAAAGGAAAAAAGCCTCTTCGACAAATGGTGTTGCAAAAACTGGACAGCTACATGCAAAAGAATCAAACTGTACTGCTATCTCACACCATTACAAAAATAAACTCAAAATGGATTAATGGCTTACCATTAATAAACTCACACCATTACAAAAATAAACTCAAAATGGATTAATGGCTTAAATGTAAGTCATGAAGCCATAAAAATTCTAGGAGAAAACATAGGCAGAGCACTCTTTAACATAAATTGTAGCAATATTTTTTGCATCTGTCTCCTATGGCAAAGGGAACAAAAGTAAAAATAAACAAATGGGACCTAAGTAAACTTAAAAGATTTTGCATAGCAAAGGAAACCATTGGCAAAACAAAAAAACAACCTACTGAATGGGAGAAAATATTCGCAAATGATATGATGAATAAGGGGTTAATATCCAAAATCTATAAACACCTCATACAACTCAGTATCAAAAAAACATATAACCTGATTAAGAAATCGGCAAGAGACCTGAATAGACATTTTTTTGAAGAAGACATACAGATGGCCAACAGGTCCATGAAAATATATTCAACATTGCTAATCATCAAAGAAATGTAAATCAAAACCACAATGAGATATCACCTCACACCTGTCAGAATGTCTATCGTCAAAATGACCACAGATAACAAATGCCAGTGAGGATGTGGAGAAAAGGGAACACTTGCACACTGTTGGTGGGAATGTAAATTTTTGCAGCCACTATGGAAAACAGTATGAAGGTTCCTCAAAAAACTAAAAATAGAACTATCTGCAATTCCACTCCTGGGTATGTATTTGAAAAAAACTGAAAATACTAATTCAAAAAATATACAAGCACCCCAATATTTATAGCAGCATTATTTACAATAGCCAAGATATGGAAGTGTCCATCAGAAGATGAATGGATAAAGAAGAAGTGATATATATATACAGTGGAATACTACCCAGCCATAGAAAAGAATGAAATTTTGCTATTTGCAGCAATGTGGATGAACCTGGAGGGTATTATGCTTAGTGAAATAAGTCAGACAGAGAAAGACAACTACTATATGTTATCACTTATATGTGAAATCTAAAAAATAAAGCAAACGAATATAAAAAAACAGAAGCAGATTCACAGATATAGAGAACAATCTAGTGGTTACCAGTGGGGAGAAGGAAGGTGGGGGCAAGATGGAGGTAGGAGATTAAGAGGTACAAACTACTATGTATAAAATAAATAAGCTACAAGGGTATATTGTACAGCAGAAGAAACATAGCCAACATTTTATAATAACTTTAAGTGGAGTATAATCTATGAAATTGTAAATCACTATGTTGTACACCTGAAATTAATATAATATTGTAGCTATCTAGGAAAAGAGAGACCTTAAATAAAAAGTCATACAATTAATGTACAGTTATGAAATCGGCTTAGAGAGTTTTAGGTGAGAATTAAAGGGAGTTCATCTCATGTCCGCAGGTTTGGAATTCTGGATCTAATCTTTCTAGTTTAGAAAATCCAGTTTCAAAAAAGGAGGATCAGGGACTTCCCTGGTGGGGCAGTGGTTAAGAATCCGCCTGCCAATGCAAGGGACATGGGTTCGAGCCCTGGTCCAGGAAGATCCCACATGCCGCGGAGCAACTAATCCTGTGTGCCACAAGTACTGAGCCTGTGCTCTAGAGCTAACAAGCCACAACTACTGAGCCCATGGGCCACAGCTACTGAAGCCCACGTGCCTAGACCCCGTGCTCCGCAACAAGAGAAGCCACCACAATGAGAAGCCTGCGCACTGCAAAGAAGAGTAGACCCTGCTCGCCACAACTAGAGAAAGCCCGTGCACAGCAACAAAGATCCAATGCAGCCAAAAATTAAATAAATAAATAAACAAACAAACAAACAAATAAATAAAAAACAGGTACACAGACTGGCTTTTTAAAATAAAAAAGCATGATAGTGTTCAGGAGGTAACAGATACCGATTATCCACATGGGTTTTTCATCTTTTCTATATTAATTCTTCTATTTATACCCACTCAATATGTAAAACGCAGCTGCCTGTGCAGTTCTCCTAGTTGTAAACGACACAACAAAGTCTTAGCTTAATTAAAAGACTATAAATGGGGGTGGAGGTGGAAATCTCAGCTTCTTTCCCTTTTCTTCTGCTATCAATGGGATTAGGATAGTTCTTCATCCAACTTTTCCTTCAGATGCCTATCACAGGCATTCTCAGAACCACCAGATAATGAGAGGTATTACCAAGTCAGGGGGAGGGAGAAAAAGGCTTATTTTCCAATTATGAATGTACTGATTCATTAACACTGACTTGAGCATTCATTTTAGATTCAGGTTGTCATGGACTTGCATTTAAACAATAGTGGAATGTTGGTCTCTGCCATCTTTCAACAATCTTGCACGGGATGCCATTTAAGAAACAGCAGAAAGAGGAGCTGAAAAGGAGTAAAATATTCATGGCCAAAGTCAAAATTATATAAGTTGGCTGAGGAACCCTAATTCTTTTTACTCATCTTTGGCAAATCTCAAAATGTAGTACAATAATGGCTTATTGTACAAACTTTAAACTAGACACTAAGAAATCCACAGTAGAGAGCTCATTACCTCATCCAAAATCTACCTAGAGTCATGGAAAAGTTAATGGTAGTATTAGTTAAAGCATCAAGTTACAAGAGTTTAAATATTTACTGTTATATATATTTTTCAATATTTATGAATGTACCCAATATTTCTATAAGACTATACCTCCTTAGTGATGCAGCACCAAAAATATAGTCAATTTCCATAGAAAGCATCATATTACTTTAATTAATATTTATTGTTCAAGTAACCATCTCAAACTATTTTTCTTAATCTAAATTTGCTTTGGATTTAGGAGAATATTTTATACCTTTATTTGTCATACATCAGTGGCTTAGATACCACTTTCAAAATTTTTGTCCATCTCCAGGCATCAACTTTATTTTCTTCATATTTTTGTTTAAATTGACTAATTTTATTTTAATTAACTTGACTTAAGTAATATTATGATTAAAATCAAGGGATTGTTGTGATAGCTGTAATTTTTCAAATAACCATTAAAATAAAACCCAGAGTGTAGAGTCCATAATTGTTATTACCTGGAGTGTTAGTTCAAGGCAAGCTATAACTCTTGTTGCTTTTAAGCTGCTGAAAACTGAGATTTTCTGCTTTTTATTACAGAATAACTTAGCCTATCCTGAATGATGAGGTACAAAACTTTTATATTAATGGTTGTGTACCACCCCTCAAATTTTGCATTCAAAATTTCCTAAAATCCTTTAGTGGCTGCAAAAGTAAAAACTCACAAAGTGAAAACACAAGAAGGCCAGCAAAAAGTGGCTAGGAGGAAGAAATTTTAGTAGCTGCATGGAGCTGGGGAGAAAGAGTTCAAAGTTCAAATTCTGTCAAGTTAGAAGGGTTTGGTGAACATCTCAGACTTTTCACTAAAACCTCAGAAAAGCCATACCTTATAAGTAAGCCCAGGACTAAGGGCTCTAGTCTAGAATTAAATGCAAAATGAAAATAAATCCGTTATAGCAGAACTTAAAACAAGCTTCCACGTATAATTAATGTGATTCATATGTGTGGTTACTAGAGGCTGAGAGTGGGAGGAGGGAGAATTGGAGCAAGGTCGTCAAAAGGTACAAATTTCCACTAACAAGACAAATAAGTACTAGAGGCATAATGTAGAACATGATGACTATATTTAACACTGCTTGATACACAGGAAAGTTGTTAAGAGTAAATCCTAAGAGTTCTCCACAAGGAGAATTTCCCCCCTCCTTTTCCCCTTTCTTCTTTTCTTTATATTATATCTATATGAGATAATGGATTCTACCTTAACCTATTGTGATAATCATTTCACAATATATGTAAATCAAACTATCATGCTGTATGCCTTAAACTTATCTGGTGATGTATGCCAATTGTTTCTCAATAAAACTGAAAAAAAAAAAAAGATTAATGTGATCCACCAATAGCTTAACTCTCTGTTAGTACAAATTCAACTTTCTTTTAAAACTACAGTATCTCTATAATGTATCATCCATACTGTCCAGGATAAAATAGGTATTACTAGAAATTTGGAGAAACAGGAACATATAAGCAATCAATCAAAGAGAAAACATAGCCAAGAGAAGTAAATCCATAGATGACTTTTATGTTAGCATTGAGACAGGAATTTAAAAACAGCTTTTATAAATATGTTAATGGATTAAAAAGAAAAGATGAGCTGGACTTCCCTGGTGGCACAGTGGTTAAGAATCTGCCTGCCAATACAGGGGACATGGGTTCGATCCCTGGTCCAGGAAGATCCCACATGCTGTGGAGCAACTAAACCTGTGTACCACAACTACTGAGCTCACGTGCTGCAACTAGTGAAGCCCATGCACTCTAGGGCCCGTGTGCTGCAACTACTGAAGCCCGTGAGCCTAGAGCCTGTACTCCACAAGAGAAGCCACCACAATGAGAAGCCCACAGGCTGCAACGAAGAGTAGCCCCCCGCTTGCCTCAAATAGAGAAAGCCTGTGTGCAGCAATGAAGAACCAATGCAGCCAAAAAAAAAAAAAAAAAAAAGATGAGCAAAATGGGTGAAAGAAAGGGAATCCCAAAAACGAAATGAAAATTATAAAAGAACCAACTTGAAATTCTAGAGCTGAAAAAAATACAATATCAAAAAAGAAAACATTGGGACTTCCCTGGTGGTGCAGTGGTTAAGAATCCATCTGCCAATGCAGGGGACACTGGTTAGATTCCTGGTCTGGGAAGATCCCACATTCCGTGGAGCAACTAAGCCCATGTGCCACAACTACTGAGCCTGCACGTCACAACTACTGAAGCCCGTGTGCTCTAGGGCCTGCATGCTGCAACTAAGGAGCCTGCATGCTGCAACTACAGAAGTCTGCACGCCTATAACCTGTCCTCCGCAACAAGAGAAGCCACTGTAACGAGAAGCCTGCAAACTGCAATGAAAAGTAGCCCCCACTTGCTGCAACTAGAGAAAGCCCATGTGCAGCAATGAAGACCCAACACAGCCATAAACAAGAAAAAGAAAAAGAAAAACTTAATCGATAGAATTTAAAAGATTGGATACTGCAGAAAAAAGGACCAATCAATTTAAAGACAAGAGAACAGAAATTATACAAACTGAAGAATAGAGAGAAAATAATTGAAAAAATTAGCCAAACTGCAGTGACTTGTGGGACAACAAACTGATTGACACATGGGTAATTTGAGTGCCAGAAAAAAAGGAGAGAGTATGGGGTAGAAATTTTCTTCTTAAGAAATAAGATAAAACATTTCCTTAACTTAGTGGAAATACATCAACCCACAAATCCAAATAGCTCAGAGACCTCCTAAAAGGATAAATACAAAGAACACCACATCTAAGCAAATGATAGTCCAACTGCTAAGACCCAAAGACAAAAAGAAAAATTTTAAAACAGAGAAAATATATATTATAAGAATGATATCTTATTTTTTATCAGAAAACAATGGAGTTAAACAAAATAGAATGACATCTTTAAAGTGTTGTCAACTTAGCATTCTATATCCAGTAAAAATATCTTTCAACAATGAAGAAGAATAGAGATTTTTCAGATAAAAGAATGGTGAGATGATTTATTTTCTGCAGAAATTCATGAAAAGAAATATTAAAAGAAATTCTTGTGTCTGAAAGGAAATGATACCAGGTGGAAATCTGGATCTAGAGGAAGGATTCTGGAACAGCACAAATGGTAAATATGTGGCTACGTATAGATTACTATTTTTTCTTCACTTAATTTCTCTTAAGATGATTACACTTTTAAAGCAAAAATAATAGTGTATTATGGACATTATAATATGTAAAAGCAAAACATATAACAATAATTGCACAAGCAATAATTGCACAAGAGAGGAAGTGAATGAGTTCATACTGCTGTAAGGTACATTATACATAAAAAGGTCACAGGAAGAGTTATAGCTAAAAAACTAATAAATAAGATAAAATAAAATAAAGATATTCAACCCAAGAGAAGATAGAAAAGGAGGAAAAATAAAAACAGACAGGATGAATAGAAAACAAATAGCAAAATATGTCAGAATATAAAGAAAAATAGATAAAAATCATAATCATAGCTGAAGATTTTAATACCCCCTTCTCAGTAATTGATAAAACAAGTAGTAGAAAAAATCAATAAGACTATGGTAAGACAACCAACATGACTTACCTGACCACTATACAGAGCATCTGCAGTGTATACATTCTTTTCAAGTGCACATTTACCAGGACAGACTGTATTTTAACCTGTAAAAAAAAAAAAAAAAAAAAAACTCAATAAATTTCAAAAGTTAAATATCATAAAGAGTATGTTGTTTGACCACAATAAAATTAAATCAGAATTTAATAATGAAAAATATCTAGAATACTCTAAATATTTAGAAATTGGGTAAAACATTTCTAAATAAATTATGGGTCAAGAAAAAGTCACAAAGAAAATAGAAATTATTTGGAGCTAAATGATAATGAGAACACACTTTAAAAATTTGTGGGATACAGCTAAAGAAGTGATTAGAGAAACATTTATAGCTTTAAATGAATATATTGAAAAAGAAGACAGTTTTAAAAGCAATGATCTAAGATTTTCACATAAATGTTAGAAAAAGAACATCAAATTAAACACAAAGTACAAAGAAGAAGGAAATAGAAGAGTGAAAATAAAAGAGAAAAAAGACAAGCAATAAAAAAATTAACAGAGCCAATGGTTAATATTTTGAAAAGATTAACAAAATAAATAAATCCTACCAATACTAGTCAAAAGAAAAAAGAATAAAAACACAAATTATTAGTATCAAGAATGAAAAAGATGGAATCACTTGAGATCCTACAGACATTAAAAGGAAATAAGAGAATACTATTAAGAATTTTATGCTAATAAATTCAACAACTGTTAAGAAATGGGCAAATTTCTAAAAAATCACCACTTACCAAAACTTACAAAAGAAGAAATAGAAAATCTGAAGGGTCCTACATCTATTTAGAAAATGAGTATGTAATAAAAACTTCCCTACAGAGAAAACTTTGGCCCACGTGGCTGTACTCATGAACTCAGTCGTGCATTTAAGGAATAAATAATATCAGTTTCACACAAATTTCTTCTGAAAATAGAGAGTGGTAGAACTTTTTCCAACTTTTTTTATGGGGCCAGTAAATCCTAATCCCAAAACTTGACAAAGAGAGTACTAAAATATACAATAAAATTAATATCCTTCATGCAGAGTAGATGTAAAAATCCTTCACAAGATATTAACAAATGAACTCTTGCAATATATAAAAAAGGTAATATATTATGAGCAAGGGTGTTGATCCCAAGGAATGCAAGGTTGGTTTCACACTTAAAAACCAGTTATTTTGATTTACCACATTACTTAAATAAAAGATAAAAATAATATAACCATCTTTCTGGATGCAGAAAAAACATTCGAAAAAATACGACATCTTTATCTTTTTAACAACTTTATTGGAGTACAATTGCTTTACAATGTTGTGTTACTTTCTGCTGTAAAACAAAGTGAATCAGCTATATGTATACATATATCCCCATATCCCCTCCCCCTTGCATCTCCCTCCCACCCTCCCTATCCCACCCCTCTTGGTGGACATAAAGCACTGAGCTGATCTCCCTGTGCTATGCAGCTGTTTCCCACTAGCTATCTATATATCTCTCCATCTGTTTCTATCATCTTTAATTTCTTTCATCAGTGTCTTATAGTTTTCTGCATACAGGTCTTTTGGCTCCTAGGTAGGTTTATTCCTAGGTATTTTATTCTTTTTGTTGCAATGGTAAATGGGTGTGTTTCCTTAATTTCTCTTTCAGAATTTTCATCATTAGTGTAGAGGAATGCAAGAGATTTCTGTGCATTAATTTTGTGTCCTGCTACTCTACCAAATTCATTGATTAGCTCTAATAGTTTTCTGGTAGCATCTTTAGGATTCTCTGTGTATAGTATCATGTCATCTACAAATAGTGACAGTTTTACTTCTTCTTTTCCAGTTTGGATTCCTTTTATTTCTTTTTCTTCTCTGATTGCTGTGACTTAAACTTCCAAAACTATGTTGAATAATAGTGGTGAGAGTGGGCAACCTTGTCTGGTTCCTGATCTTGGAGGAAATGGTTTCAGTTTTTCACCATTGAGAATGATGTTGGCTGTGGGTTTGTCATATATGGCCTTTATTATGTTGAGGTAGGTTCCCTCTATGCCTACTTTCTGGAGAGTTTTTATCATAAATGGGTGTTGAATTTTGTCAAAATCTTTTTCTGCATCAATTGAGATTATCATATGGTTTTTATCCTTCAGTTTATTAATATGGTGTATCACATTGATTGATTTGCATATATTGAAGAATCCTTGCATTCTTGGGATAAACCCCACTTGATCATGGTGTATGATCCTTTTAATGTGCTGTTGGATTCTGTTTGCTAGTATTTTGTTGAGGATTTTTACATCTATGTTCATCAGTGATACTGGCCTGTAGTTTTCTTGTTTTGTGGTACCTTTGTCTGGTTTTGGTATCAGGCTGATGGTGGCCTCGTAGAATGAGTTTGGGAGTATTCCTCCCTCTGCTATACTTTGGAAGAGTTTGAAAAGGATAGGTATTAGCTCTTCTCTGAATGCTTGATAGAATTCTCCTGTGAAGCCATCTGGTCCTGGGCTTTTGTTTGTTGGAAGATTTTTAATCACAGTTCCAATTTCAGTGCTTGTGAGTGGTCTGTTTATATTTTCTATTTCTTCCTGGTTCAGTTTCAGAAGGTTGTGCTTTTCTAAGAATTTGTCCATTTCTTTCAGGTTGTCCATTTTATTGGCATATAGTTGCTTGTAGTAATCTCTCATGATCCTTTGTATTTCTGCAGTGTCAGTTGTTACTTCTCCTTTTTCATTTCTAATTATGTTGATTTGAGTCTTTTCCCTTTTTTTCTTGATGAGTCTGGCTAATGGTTTATCAATTTTGTTCATCTTCTCAAAGAAGCAGCTTTTAGTTTTATTGATCTTTGCTACTGTTTCCTTCATTTCTTTTTCATTTATTTCTGATCTGATTTTTATGATTTCTTTCCTTCTGCTAACTGGGCTTTTTTTGTTCTTCTCTCTCTAATTGCTTTAGGTGTAAGGTTAGATTGTTTATGTGAGATTTTTCTTGTTTCCTGAGGTAGGCTTGTATAGCTATCAACTTCCCTCTTAGAACTGCTTTTGCTGCATCTCATAGGTTTTGGGTCATCATGTTTTCATTGTCATTTGTTTCTATGTATTTTTTGATTTCCTCTTTGATTTCTTCAGTGATCTCTTGGTTATTTAGTAGTGCATTGTTTAGCCTCCATGTGTTTGTATTTTTTACAGTTTATTTTTAAAATTTATTTTATTTTATTTATTTATTTTTGGCTGCATTGGGTCTTCGTTGCTGTGCATGGGCTTTTCTCTAGTTGCGGCGAGCAGGGGCTACTCTTCGTTGTGGTGTGCGGGCTTCTCATTGCAGTGGCCTCTCGTTGTGGTGCACGGGCTCTAGGTACATGGGCTTCAGTAGTTGTGGCATGCGGGCTCAGTAGTTGTGGCGCATGGGCTTAGTTCCTCCACGGCATGTGGGATCTTCCCAGACCAGGGCTTGAACCCGTGTGCCCTGCATTGGCAGGTGGATTCCCAACCACTGCGCCACCAGGGAAGCCCCTACAGTTTTTTTCCTGTAATTGATATCTAGTTTCATAGCGTTGTGGTCAGAAAAGATACTTGATACAGTTTCAATTTTCTTAAATTCACCAAGGCTTGATTTGTGACCCAAGGTATGGTCTATCCTGGAGAACGTTCCATGAGCACTTGAGAAGAAAGTGTATTGTTTTTTTTTTGGATGGAATGTCCTATAAATATCAATTAAGTCCATCTTGTTTAATGTGTCATTTAAAGCTTGTGTTTCCTTATTCATTTTCATTTTGGATGATTTGTCCATTAGTGAAAGTGGGGTGTTATAGTTCCCTACTATGATTGTGTTACTGTCGATTTCCCCTTTTATGGCTGTTAGAATTTGCCTTATGTATTGAGGTGCTCCTATGTTGGGTGCATAAATATTTACAATTGTTATATCTTCTTCTTGGATTGATCCCTTGATCATTATGTAGTGTCCTTCTTTGTCTCTTGTAATAGTCTTTATTTTAAAGTCTATTTTGCCTGATATAAGAATTGCTACTCCAGCTTTCTTTTCATTTCCATTTGCATGGAATAACTTTTTCCATCCCCTCACTTTCAGTCTGTATGTGTCCCTAGGTCTGAAGTGGGTCTCCTGTACACAGCATATATATGGGTCTTGTTTTTGTATCCATTCAGCCAGCCTATGTCTTTTGGCTGGAGCATTTAATCCATTTACATTTAAGGTAATTATTGATATGTATGTTCCTGTTACCATTTTCTTAATTGTTTTGGGTTTGTTATTGTACGTCTTTCCCTTATCTCATGTTTCCTGCCTAGAGAAGCTCCTTTAGCATTTGTTGTAAAGCTGGTTTGGTGATGCTGAATTCTCTTAGCTTTTGCTTGTCTGTAAAGGTTTTAATTTCTCCATCAAATCTGAATGAGATCCTTGCTGGGTACAGTAATCTTGGTTGTAGGTTTTTCCCTTTCATCACTTTAAATATGTCCTGCCACTCCCTTCTGGCTTGCAGAGTTTCTGCTGAAAGATCAGCTCTTAATCTTATGGGGATTCCCTTGTATGTTATTTGTTGCTTTACCTTTGCTGCTTTTAATATTTTTTCTTTGCATTTAATTTTTGATAGTTGGATTATTATGTGTCTTGGCGTGTTTCTCCTTGGATTTATCCTGTATGGGACTCTCTGCACTTCCTGGACTTGATTGACTATTTCCTTTTCCATATTAGGGAAGTTTTCAACTATAATCTCTTCAAATATTTTCTCAGTCCCTTTCTTTTTCTCTTCTTCTTCTGGGACCCCTATAATTTGAATGTTGGTGCACTTAATGTTGTCCCAGAGGTCTCTGAGACTGTCCTCAATTCTTGTCATTCTTTTTTCTTTATTCTGCTCTGTGGTAGTTATTTCCACTATTTTATCTTCCAGGTCACGTATTCGTTCTTCTTCCTCAGTTATTCTGCCTTTGATTCCTTCTAGACAATTTTTAATTTCATTTATTGTGTTCTTCATCATTGTTCGTTTGCTCTTTAGTTTTTCTAGTTCCTTATTAAATGTTTCTTGTATTTTCTCCATTCTATTTCCAAGATTTTGGATCATCTTTACTATCATTACTCTGAATTCTTTTTCTGGTAGACTGCCTATTTCCTCTTCATTTGTTTCATCTGGTGGGTTTTTACTTTGTTCCTTCATCTGCTGCATATCTCTCTGTCTTCTCATTTTGCTTACCTTACTGTGTTTGGGGTCTCCTTTTCGCAGGCTGCAGGTTCGTAATTCCCATTGTTTTTGGTGTCTGCCCCCAGTGGGTGAGGTGGGTTGTGTAGGCTTCCTGGTGGTGGGGACTGGTGCCTGTGTTCTGGTGGATGAGGCTGGATCTTGTCTTTCTGGTGGGCAGGGCTGCATCCGGTGGTGAGTTTTAGGGTGCCTGTGAACTTATTATGATTTTAGGCAGCCTCTCTGCTAATGGGTGGGGTTTTATTCCTGTCTTGCTAGTTTTTTGGCATGGGGTGTCCAGCACTGGAGCTTGCTGGTTGTTGAGTGGAGCTGGGTCTTAGCATTGAGACGAAGATCTCTGGGAGAGTTCTCACCAATTGATATTACGTGGGGCTGGGAGGTCTCTGGTGGTCCATGTCCTGAACTTGGCTCTCCCACCTCAGAGGCTCAGGCCTGACACCCAGCCAGAGCACCAAGACCCTGTCAGCCACATGGCTGCTATGTTGGAAGGTCTCCTGAAGAGGTGGGGGGGTGGCTGTGGCTCACCATGGGGACAAAGACACTGGTGGCAGAAGTTCTGGGAAGTACCTCACCATATTTTCTTGATAAGAGTCTCAGCAAAGTAGGACTATAAGGGAACTTCCTCAATCTAATAAAGTACGTCTCTAAAAGAGTTCAGAATTTCTAAGGAAGTCTTGAAAAACAATTCCATTACCAGATATCACTATCTATTAGAAAACTATAGTAAATAATTAAAGCAGTATGATATTGATGCAAGCATAGATAACTGACCAATAGAACAGAACAGATAGAGTCCACATATGTGGTACTTAGTTTATATAACAAATGCAATACTGCAGGGGAAACGTAGCTTTCTGCATAAACAGTGTTGAGTGAATTGGAGATATACATGAAAATTTTTTTTCCCTGATCTGTACCCAACACTATACATTGGGCTATGTTAAAATTAATAACATCTGTTCATCAAAATATCTTAAAAGAGTAAAAATGCAACCCAGATTGGGAGAAGATATTCACAATACATATATCTGACAAAGGACTCATACCAAACCTCTATAATGAACTCCTACAAAGTAATAAAAAAAGAGAAATAATCCATTTAGGGAAAAAAGGACAAAAACTTGAACAGTCACCTCATAAAGGAGGGTAGAAAAATGGTCAATAAACATATGAAAAAGTGCTCAATTTTATTAGTCTATAGGAAAAAGCAAACTAAAACCACCATGAAATACCACTGCTCCCATCTGAATGGATAAAGTAAAAAGGTAGGAAAATTCCAAGTGTTGCTGTGATTGTGGAGTAATAGAACTCATATGCGCTGGTGGTGTGAGTGGAAATTGATACAACCATTTTTTTCAACATCTACTCAAGCTAAATATATGCATAGTCTATGGACCAGCAATTCCACTTCTGGGTGTATAACCAGAAATAAAGACATACTAGAACATTTATAACAATGCTATTTAAATGCCCATTTGCAGAAGTATGGATAAATAAAGTTTGTTATAGCCACACAAGGGGATACTACACAGCAATGAAAATAAAAGATCTATGACAACAGAGAACAATGTGGATGAATCCCACAGACAGAATGTTGACAAAAGAAGCCACAAAAGAGCACACAGCACCCTTACAGTGCATGATTCTATTTACCTAAAGTACAAAAAAGCCAAAACCCATCTAGGCTGTTAGAAATCAGGACTGTGGTTACCTTGGGGGAGGAGTAGTGATTGAAAGGGAGCCCAGGGCGGTTTTCTGGGGTATTAGAGCTTGAGCTGGGTCCTGGGTACATGGATGTGCTCAACTTGTGAAAGTATATCAAGCCATACACTTATGAGAGGTGCACTTTCTGTAAGTATATTTTAATAAAAAGTTAAAAAATAATCTTCTCCTTCCCTCATGTCCTTAGCTAGAAGAACTATAACTGCTTTTATTGAATGAACTGTCACTAGATAGATGCAACCAGACAGCAACGTTTTACTTTTCCTACTGTTGCTTGGTTTAAACCCTCCCTAGATGAAATATTGGGCAGGTCTCAATACTGGGATATATTGGGCAATATCCCAATATGGCTTTTCCAGTCACACTTAGGTAATGAATACATAGTCCCTTTGTTTTGGCATTAAAAAGGTCACTCTTGCCTCATAATCACGTAACTTCAGCCTGGTCCAGGGTAACCTTCAAAACTTCAAACTTTTATCCAATATAAAGCTTTTCCCTTCCAGCGGGGTCCTGACCTGGGCCTGGAAGCCCACAGAGGAGGCAGAATGTTCCCGTTTGTCTTCTTCATTTGTTCCCAGCCCATCCTTCTGTTCACTCACTGCCGGCTTGTCTAAGCCCTTAGAGTTGGGCCAAGGCAGAGGGGATTAGGGGAAATGGCATCAGTTCATATGGCCGGAACAGCTGTGGTGATCTATCGGTTCCCCCTGGATGTTGGCTTTCATGAAGTGCTTTTGTGGGTTTTCTGGAGAGCCTCCCAGTGAGACCTCAGATGGCAGTCTCCCCAGTGTACGCAATGCTTGTCTCTGGCAGCTGTTGATGAGCTGATTCCAGGCCTGGGCTTTCAAACACCCTGCACAGACCCTTGCTGTTGGGATCCTTTCACCCTGTTGGGGAATCTTCTCGAGTATGTTCTGTTTTGAGAAGACTCCAGATCAGCTCCTTCTCATGGAATCTACATCTTTCCTTCCAGGAACAGGTGAACCTTTGTCCTGCTGTTTGTGGAGCTGCAGCTTGCTCCCAATACATTCTCCTCTCTTCAGCTGATGGTGGTTGTTCACCTTTAAGCCACCAGATTAGGTTAAGATACAAGTCCTCACATTCCCCAAGCTTCTGACATGCCCTTAGAAGCTCCTCACTTGGCTTGAGATGAAGGACAGCAACTCCTTTGTTCCCCAACTCCTTTTCTTCCACCCAGAGGACCAGTGAGAGGGGAATGCACAGCACACTGATCGTTCTCTCCAAAGAAATCCCCCGGTCTGGCCTCTGGTACATCACCTTTTCCATGCCTTGAGGTGGGTCTCCCAGCATTCCATGGATAAACGGTCTGGCCCTTTGCTCTAGGGCAGTGGAGTCACTGTGAGGCACTTGGCACCTATCTGGTTCTCAAAGTGAGACAGCAAAGTCTCATTGTAACATCCTCCTACATAATTAATCTCCTTCCTCTTCTCATCTATCAGAGTTTTTCTCTATTGGCTTTTGTCACTTTCAACCTTGTGTTCCAGTTATTGACGTGCATATCAAATTCCCCCTTCCAGACTACAGGTTTCTGGAGAATAGGAGTCTAGTCTGATTTATCTTTATCTCCCACAGAACCTAGCAGAGTGCTGGTACAGAGTTGGGGCTTAACACATAACAAGGGAATGAACAGGTGAATAATTAGAGCCGCCCTCTGCAGGAGTGGTCACTCAGGGCAGGCATCAACCTGACCTTTCGTTAAATACCCGAGGATTTCCTGATTCTGTAGCCCATGTTTAAAACTCAATCATTTGCTATTCACTCAAAAAATATTTTTTGAGAATTTATTATATGCCAGGAACTGGGTAAGTGATTAGAAAGAAAGCAGACATAGCCTCTACCCTTTTGGAGTTTAGAATTGAACTGTTGTGAGTTTGACATTGAGAGATGAGTAAGCTTTGGCTAAGTGTATAGGAAGAAGAAGAGCCAATCCCTGCAGGGAAATGACTGCCAAGTACTCTTGACTCAGAAGTGAGAATGTGTGGATATATCCAGAGAGAGAGGGTAGATGAGCCAAGCTGTAACAGAGCAGCCTGGAACAAGCACATGGTCCAGGCTTGAAGCTTAGTGTTCTTGTGGAGGGTGAAGTGATTCTAAGGAACAGATACAGACAGGCTTGGGCAGACAAGAACAAGTGTCCTTGAGGGCGGCTCTGGAATCTGGTTTACTTCAGCATCTGAAGTCATATTATTTAAAAATATGATTTACAACATCCTCTAAATCTTTTGTAAACATACTCACCCCACTTAATGAAAATAAGCACTGAGGTACCTTTTTGAAGTTTGTGATGGTACCTGTCTCTCAATTAATAATCTTGTCAATTTTCTAAGACATTTAAATGTTCTTGCCCCATGATGTCACCACAAGAGGGACTTGTAATCTCCTCTCAACTCTCCCCACCACATTCACACACACACACACTCATGTACATGCTCACATACACTTGCCCCAAGAAACTGACTCTGTTTGGCTACTCTGAAGTCAGGTACTTATTTACCTTTCATTAAACTGATTGACAAGGAATTTGAAAAGTGACCTTGGGGAAAGAATATGGGTTATCCCAACTGAACCTTTATAACAAAACCATGCCAAGTTTGCCTGAGGGAACAAAAGAGTTCTGCAAAATAGGCTGAGTTGGGCACATTTTCTCACCATGAGAATATCATGCACAATCATCTCAGCAGCAAAACTCAAAGCCACATGAAGAACCAAGTGTGTGTGGTCTGGAATATTAACAATGCATTTTAATTTGAAGGCACTTCTGCCTGTAGGGCTTTGGGAGCTTAAACGGAAAAAATAACTAAAAACAAAAGAAGATGAAGTAAAATGACAGGCCAATGATAATCTCTGGTCTATAAGCAGAGAGCTGCCATAACTCCTAATAACATGTGAAGAAGCAAAGTTTAAGGAGTGTTGTATAACAGATAAAAGATATTAAAAATATAGAAGGATCAAGTTGTCATAATGCCATTGCTTATTGGTACAAAATGACTGTGAGATACCCACTGACTAATGTTATATAACCTGCAAATCACAGGGGACTCAAAAGGACCCACACACTAATATTGAGCCTTAGCACTCAAGGTATACTCCTTCTGTAGCTGGGTTGATCTTTTATGTGGCAAGAGAAATCCTTCCAATATTTTGTGGTCCTGGTAAGCGTCAGTAGTCAATGTTACCTCCTAGCTGTGGGCAATGCTACAGGTGAGGGTCAAGGACACGGCTAGAATAAGCTTCTACAGGGAAGCTGGAAGGGATGCATAGGGAAGTAGAAGCAAGAGGCCACTAGTAGCTGAGTGTAGGTGGATAAGAATAGGAGCATATTATTAGGGGGAGGAAGTGGAGTTCTCCCAAAACACAGTGCAGGATCCAAGTCTAACAGCCAGAAAGAGAATGGATTTTGGGAAATAACAGCAGCACCAAAGGCCAAAGCACAGAGTGCAATGGACATAGCAAATCATAAAGGTTGAAAGCCAAGGGAGGCAAGTGAAGACATGAAGGCTAAAGGCCAGGAACAGGGCTGGGTTGGAGTTATCTTGGGAGAAAAAGGAGGGAAGAAGGCAGGGAGGTCTGTGATTGCTCAGAGTGGTCAGACAAAAAACTTTGTGGCAAGGAACATCTCCTTCAGATGTGACAGAGCTATTCCAACTGACTCATAAAAAATCAACACCAGATGGCTCCAAAAGAGATGCTTCTCTTGGATTTGCTGTTCTTTTTCTACCTCAGGAGGAAGAAAGTTGAGCAATAAAGCAATGTGTACTCTCCAACATGATTTTCAAGTCTGTTTCATGGAACACTTCTTGTAAGATGCTTAACAAAAAGTACTCCGTGGTCAAATATATTTGAAAAAATGCTACATATTATCTTCTCTTTATGACTTACATGTACATTAGTATAGTGAAGGTTCTGAAAAGTCCTGCAGTAAAGAGGCCTGTTTAACTTTATTATCCTCATTTAATGCAGTGTTACTCAAAATTGCTGGACTATGGAACACTTATCTTACAGTACACCTCTTAATTTCCTGAGGTGCTTTTGTTCTGAGCAGTGTGCTTTGAGAAATGCTTTTCTAGAACTTTTGTTACATTTTTCCTGTGGACTCAGTTATAAAGACAAAATCCACCTCAACTCAATGCTAAGGAGATCATAGAAAAAACTTGCTTTCATAGTATAAATGAATTAACACCAGGTGTGGACACAATATTACCCAGAAAAAGCCTTTGTTGTTTATTTATTTTAAGTATCTATTTCTAAAAAGGACTTGAAATGGTGTGTGTGTACTTGTGTGTGTGTTGTTGTTGTTTATTGTCATCGGAGCCTGGAGAGAGATGGCCAGGACAATTATTCAGTTACACTGACTTCTGTTTTTGAAGTGGGAATGACAAGAGCAGTCATGATAAACCAGGCAATGGGTACCAAGTACTTTAAGGATAAGCTGTGTCATTCTTCAAGTCTGCCCATTAGAAGTAGGGTAATGAAGCAACACGGTGGCTGCTCAAACAAAAGTAGGTAGATTTTCTGATGGCAAATCTATCAAATTCAGCATCTGAAAATGGAAATCATAATTTTGGTGTTCAGCCATCTCTGTATTGCAAACAATTCATTTGGAGCTTGATTGTTGTGACAGAAGCTAGGTATGGAACCAGCAGTTCTTAAAGCCTTTTGGAGATGGAATTGACCTCAACACACAATGTTTAAGTAAATCAGAGGAGTCAGTATGGGATCTTGGCTAGGCTTTGGGTAGCCTGGCATGTATTACATTCTTCTACAACTTTTCAATAATAACATTCTCTGCTTGAAGCAGGTAATTCAGGCTGATATGGAGGACCACATGTCCCCTCTATCTCCCACCTCTGCAGAGAGAAGCTCTAATTGGTGAACAAAGAACAAGAACAATATGCTATTTTTGACTGACCTACCTCTTCCTCAAGATCAGGATCATATCCTTTGTGTGGAGGACTAAGGGACTTTGTGTGGGTGTGCCTTTTCCAGAGAGGTGCCAGAGTGGCCCTGAGGGCAAGACAGCTAATAAGCTTGCTCAGGTCTGACTGAAGATTGAGCTTTTGCCCTGTGATAGAACAAGGTTTTGTTACTTCCAACTCCCTTTCTGGAGCTTTGTATTTCCACTTATATTTAGCTAGAAGTGGATTTTTTTAATGCTACTGCAGGTTGTAAAGGATACATTTTGTAGCATAAAAATAAGGGGAGAAAGGGATTAAGACATAGGGAGGAGAGAGAAGTTCTAACAGTTAGAAGTTCTAACTTCTCTACCATATGGAAAAGTTCTCTAATTGGAGTTTCAGGAGGATATAATAAAGAGAATGTGGAAGAAACAATCATTTAGGAGATAATGGCCAAAAGTTTCTAGAACTTAAAAAAAACCCACAACTGATCCTCAGATTTGGAACTCCAAAAACTCCTAGGCAAAGATAAATGAAAGGAAATTCTCATTTAGATGTAAATCACATCAAACTACAAAGCATCAAAGGCAAGGAGAAGACTTGGAAAGCAACTAGAGAGTCAAGACTTTCTACAAGGCATTGCAAATAGCCTGATGGAGTAATTTTTGTACAATAATGAAAACTAGAAGATGATGAGTGGTATTCTTAAAGTGCTGAGTGAAAATAATTGTCAACCAACAATGAAATACGTGGTGAAATGATCGTTCAAGATAGGAAGGAAAGAATAACATATCCACGCTAGAAGAAAACAAGATAACAGAATTTACTACCAGCAGATTCAGGTAAAAGTACTACCAAATGGAAAGTCTCAGATACAGAAAGGAATTACCAGCAAAGATTTCTATATGTATGTAGGTAAATCTAAACAAATACTGACTGTATAAAGTAATAATGTCTATTTTGTCAAATTAAAAAAATACAAACCAAATACTGGACAACAATAGCATATAATTTGAGAAGTTTGATTAGATATGAAGCACTAGTGTCTTTGTTTTGGGAAAGAAATAGAAAGATATTGATTAACATTTGACTTTTTAAAGTATGCATGTTAAAGTACCTGGAGTAACTACTAAAAGAATGGATATGGAAAATATAAACTTAAGACTCATAGAAGACAAAAGACAAAAGAAAAAAGAAAAAAGGTGGGGAGGGGGAAATAAGCTAGCAAGAGGTTAATCTCAGTATAAGAGGCATTTACATTTTTTAAAAAGATATTTCAAATAAAGCCCAGGTCATTATGAGGAATTCTCTGCTGTCATTTCTTCAGATCTCCATTTCTTCGTCTTCCTATATTCATCAGCAGCATCTGAAAGAGAAGATGACTCAGAGGCAGGACACCAGAGGAGGCAGGATTCTGGTGCAAAGGAGTAGGCATTAAAAGGACCAATCATAAAAAAGAATGAAGTAATGCCATTTGCAGCAACATGGATGGACCTAGAGACTCATAATGAGTGAAGTAAGTTAGACCGAGAAAGACAAATACCATATGATATCGCTTACATGTGGAATCTAAAAAAATGGTACAAATGAACTTATTTACAAAACAGAAATAGAGTCACAGATGTAGAAAACAAACTTATGGTTACCAGGGGGAAAAGGAGAGGGGAGGGATAAATTGGGAGATTGGGATTGACATATACACACTACTATACATAAAACAGGTAACTAATAAGGACCTATTGTATAGCACAGGGAACTCTACTCAATACTCTGTAATGACCTATAGGGGAAAAGAATCTTAAAAAGAGTGGATGTATGTATATGTATAACTGATTCACTGTGCTGTAGCAGAAACTAACACAGCATTGTAAATCAACTGTAGTCCAATAAAAATTAATAAAAATACAAAAAGGACCAAGGAACTATGGAAGGTCTAAGGGAGGGAGGCTGAGGGAAGGGATGCAGGGAGAAGGTCTATTCTGACTGATGGGTTGGCCACGTGCTGTGGTCTAAGAACAAATAGGTGTGATCAGCAGTTCAAAGACATGGGACAAAGAGGTTTCCTGATATTGAGACTGCCTGAGAAAAAGTGTTTTAAGGGAGTCTGGGATCTATATCAGTGAAAGAATCAAGTCAATGCCAAAAATAGCTACCTAAGCCATTGAACAAAATAAACCTTAAGCATTGAGGAGAATCCAGGTCTGCAGGGAGGTGGCATGGGGTAGGTAGTTTTCCCTTTTATGTTTCCATTTAACACTTCTTTGCCAAGAGAGAGCCTAGTCTGTGTACAACCCCACACTAAACACGACATCCCCATGATCATTTGACAGCCTCTGCTCTCTTGAGGTGAGAAGATTCAAGTACATAAAAGATAGAAGACAAGATAGTGAAGAAAAGAGTGTTTACAGAAAAGGAAGTGGAGTTGGAAGAATTTGTGGGATGGGTACTTGGGATGGACACAAGCATTGAGTGTGAGTTGCAGGTGGAACGGATCGGCTACGAGTGTGCAAAGCTGACCACTGATGTTAGCATCATAATGGATATTTTTTTAGTTGTGCTCTAGCAAGTTTAGTGTCGACAATTGTAAAGATGCATTAAATACACACACACACACACATTACAAAGACACAGTTCTTTGTGGGGTCATGGAACTTCTTACTTCTGCGATAACAATGCAGAGGACATTTGTCATTCTTTTTGGCCTCCTAGTGTCTGAACCTCCTTCCGATGTTTGGGAATTTTTTACATTATAAGTTATAGCCCATATGTCCCACAGACATTAAGATAGCAGACATTTTTTCCGCAGCCTAAATTGTAGCTAGGGCCTTGGTCACATGGCCTAGGCTCCGCCAAACAGATTATTGAATTGAAGGCTGATAATGTGAATCAGTGGTGTCTGCGCAGGATCCATTCAGGCAGCAGCAGTGGCTGCGGTGCAGTGGGAGTGGCCACGGCAGTGAGGACAGGGTCTAGGCATGCTAACTGGGCAGTGGAGTCTCTGGGGGGGGAGTAGTGATGATGTGGTGGAGGCAGTCATGCGGCAGGTGCAGCTTTCTGGAGGCAGCAGGGACACTGGTTCTAGTAGCCCTAGTGCCTAGTGTCTAGTGATGCTGGTAGTGTCAGCTGTGGCATTGGGTGCCCAGAGGCAGCAGCAGTTTTGCACTGTGATATGGGCATTGTACTTGGCATTGTAACCTCCAAACCTGGTTCTCTGGTTTTCTGGAAGACACTGCAAGCTATTCAATATCTTTTTCTGCTTAAATTAGCTTAAATAAGTTTCTGCTGTTTACAAGTTATAATCCTGCCTGATACATAGAGCAAGTTCTGTGTTTTAAAAAAATGTGAGTGTGGGGCTTCCCTGGTGGCGCAGTGGTTAAGAATCCTCCTGCCAATGCAGGGATCACGGGTTCGAGTCCTGGTCTGGGAAGATCCCACATGCCGCGGAGCAACTAAGCCCATGCGCCACAACTACTGAGCCTGTGCTCCAGAGCCCGCGAGCCACAACTCCTGAAGCCTGGGTGCCTAGAGTCCATGCTCTGCAACAAGAGAAGCCACCGCAATGAGAAGCCCACGCACCGCAGTGAAGAGTAGTCCCCACTCACCGCAACTGGAGAAAGCCCGCGCGCAGCAACAAAGACCCAATGCAGCCAAAAATAAATAAATAAATAAATTAAAAAAAAGAAAAAAGTGAGTGTAATTCCACAAGATACTACTCCTGTGTACCAAGCCAATAATGCCTCTGAGTTAGTTTTTTACTCATTCACTGAATATTTATTGGCCTCTACTTTGTGCCAGACATTGTGGCAGACATTCTGGATACAGCAGTGACCAACACAGATACTGTCCTTGTCATTATGGAGCTTACAGCCTAGCAGAAAATGCAGATATTACATAAATAATGAAAAGTTAGTGACGGAGTTCTATAAAATGGTAACTTACAGTTATGTGCTATGGGAAGCTTGACAAATAGGGAAGCTTAACCTAGTTTCGGGTCCCAGGAAAAGCAGACAGTGAGACGTGAATGATTTGTAGGAGTTAGCAATGTAAAGGAAAGTAGAGTGAGAGAAGGCATTTCAGATCTGGGAACAAAGTTTTTGAAGACCCAGAGGTGAGAAACGCAGTGAGGATTCTGAGAATCTAAAAGAACTCTTACATAACTAGAGGAGAGAAAGTGAAGTATGGGGAAAACTGAAAGAAGACATAGAAGAAATTAGTGAAAGTTTATGAAGGGCTTTATAAGCCATGAAAATTAGATTTCTGAGATCCTTCATCCATTGCATAATTGCCATAATTTGTATTCATTTGCCCCAGAGAAAAGAGGACAAAAATGAGCCCAAAGAAAACTTAGAAGTCAACTGAGTTTCTAAATAGATTATTTTGTATTGTGGGTTGAACTTTGTCTCTCTCCCCCACCAAGTCCCTCCTCCGCCAAGTTCATATATTAACGTCCTAACCCTCAGTACATCAGAATGTGACTGCATTTGGAGATAGCACCTTTAAAGAGAATTCGGGTAAAATGAGGTCATATGGGTGGGCCTTAATCCAATATGACTAGTGTTTTTATAAGGAGAGGAGATTGGGACATAGATAACACACAGACAAAGAGAGACCATGAGAGGACACAGCAAGAAGGTGGCTGTGTGCAAACCAAGGAGAGAGGCCTCAGGAAAAGCCAACCTTGCCAACACCTTGATCTTGGACTTCTAGCATTCAGAACTGTGAGAAAATAAACTTTTGTTATTTAAGTCACCCAGTCTGTGGTATTTGTTAGGGCAGCCCTAACTAAAATTAACACATTTTGAAACCTAAACAGAGATAATAGTCTTGAAAATCAGAGCTTTTTTAAAAAATTAATTAATTTATTTATTTTTGGCTGTGTTGGGTCTTCGTTTCTGTGCGAGGGCTTTCTCTAGTTGCGGCAAGCGGGGGCCACTCTTCATCGCGGTGCGCGGGCCTCTCACTATCGTGACCTGTCTTGCTGCGGAGCACAGGCTCCAGATGCACAGGCTCAGTAGTTGTGGCTCACGGGCCTAGTTGCTCCACGGCATGTGGGATCCTCCCAGACCAGGGCTTGAACCCGTGTCCCCTGCATTGGCAGGCAGATTCTCAACCACTGCGCCACCAGGGAAGCCCGAAAATCAGAGCTTTTGATTTGTAAGATCTGGGATTCTTTAAAGAGAAAAGATTTTCCACATGCTCAGAGCCTGATTTTAAAAATCCAGAGACAAATGGTCTAAGAGTTGGTACATAAATTTAATACCATAAATAAAGATGTTGGATTTTTAAAGATAATAATAATTATCTCTAAGACGAAATAAATGGGTAGGAGGCAGTATAGAATAAACAGGAAATAGACATCAGAAACTGTCTCACAGAAGGGATCCTGTGCTCCTATTCTGCTCTGGGCCAGTGGAAACACCAGAGATATTTGAGAGTAGCTCAAAAAACAGGGAACCTAGTCTTCATCTCCTAGCATGTGGTTCGGAAGAGTCAGGCTAAGCACTAGAGCAGCAGTGGCCGATTGAAGCAACTCTGCAGATGGGTCTAAGGGCAGTTTCACAAGCACACAGTGTGAAACATGGAACCAGCTCTGTGCTGTTGAAAGGGGTGTGGATCTTTCTAAAAGGGGCCAGTAGACTCAAAGGAGCCTTGAGATTGGGATAAGGAGTACAAGGACCTGTCAGGTGGAGGCCATGGTAAGACAAGGGTAATCTTACCAGATGCAGGTGGACATAAAGGACCAAAAAATGCTGGGGAAGAGATGCACCTTATCAGACACCAGCAGAAGACAAAGGATGACTATGGACCAGAAGCTTCCTCATATTAGAACAACCAGACAAATGTAAGGCCTTCCAAACAGACAGAAAAAAGAGGGATAAAACAGAAAAACAACACTGAATTTGACTGAGAAAAAAAAATAATTTGATTCAGAGTAATAAATTATATTGAGATATGTAAAATAAAGGAAGGGGACTTCCCTGGTGGTCCAGTGGTAAAGAATCCACCTTACAATGCAGGGGACGCGGGTTCGATCCCTGGTCAGGGAACTAAGATCCCACGTGCCTTGGGGCAACTGAGCCTGCGAGCCACAACTACTGAGTTCGTGGGCCTCAGCTAGAGCCCACGTACTGCAAACTACAGAGCCCACGTGCCCTGGAGCCTGCGTGCCACAACTAGAGAAGAGAAAACCCACACGTCACAACTAGAGAGAAGCCGGCACACCACAACGAAGAGCCCATGTGCCGCAACCAAGACCCAATGCAGCCAAAAATAAAATAATAAATAAATCTTTTTTTAAAAAAATAAAATGAAATAAAATAAAATAAAGGAAGTTTGCACAGACTACAACCACTTATTCTAAGGACCTGTCTTAAGGGGGTGACTTCAACTCCACATAGTTCTTCTTCCATAGAGCCAATTAAATGACTCAGCAATAGCTCTTTGCCATGCAAGAAGAACATGGTATATATTAAGTAGCCCTAGAAAGGTTTGAGAAACTGATTTGGTTGGATTAAACCATTATGTGTTACAAATACCTTGTGTTTAGAAGGACAGATACTAAAAATATTGATGCAGTAGCCTTGAAAGGTCTCAGTAGCCCTGAATTCACATTTCAAGATTTTTCCACGTGGATATCTGATTGCAAAACAATCTGATTGTAGGAAGTTTTTCTGTGAGTTTACCTCTTATTGATTCCTAGAACACAATATCCCAGAAACATAGAACTACACTGGGGAGTCCAGAAACAAGAATCTCCTCAAAACATTGAAAAATTCCAGTGTGATACAAACTAAGAACTAAAAGGTGAGGAGGTATTTAGACATTGTGATGACTTGTTAAGATTGGAATTTGCCAAATTTTACAAAGCAAGTTCAGTAAGCTGCTGATTTGTAGCAAATACTAGAAATAAATTCCATATTAATAGTTTTTCAGTATTTTCTCAGAAGTCTCATTTTGGGATTACAGAACTGGCATGATTTTGTTTAAAATATTATGAAGGTTTAAGCTCTACTTCTGTTGTTTTCTTTAGCACCAAAGGTATATTTCAGGCTTTCAAGTAAATTTGAATCCAGAAAAAGACACCCCTTTCTTCGGACAGACATAACCCTGCATTAGGGTGCAGGGCTCGGATCTCTCTACTGGGTTTACCGGTATGTCCAACAACTTGTACAACTTTCCATCGTGACTCTGTTTGGGGGAATTTTGTTGAATTTTTGTGTGTGTGTGTGGTTTTGTAAACTAATGAGATGAAGACCTCAGACACTGATTCCTAATGGTGTGAATCACTTTCATCCTAGGAGGCTTGTGATAGACAGTCCCCAATGATTCCCAGTTCCTGGTATTCATGTGTTTATGTAGTCCCTCCTTGCACTGAATAGGGCTGACTTTGTAACCAACAGAATATCACAGGACTAACAGACTTCTAAGCCTAGGCCATAAAAGACATTGCAACATCTTTTTTGCTCTCCTGGATCACTTGTTCACTCTGAGGGAAATGAGTTGTCATGTCATGAAGCCTTTCAAGAAGCCCCAAAAAGGGCTCCTACCAAGAGCCGTGTGAGTCATCTGAAAGCAGATCCTCTAACCCCAGTCAGGTCTCCAGATGGTTTCAGCCATGACCAACATTTTGATACACCCTCATGAGAGTTCCTAAGCCAGAGCCACCCACTTAAGCCACTTCCCAAAGGCCTGACCCACAGAAGCTATGTGATTGATATATGTTTATTGTAAGCTGCTAAGTTTTGGAGTAATTTATTGCACAGTAATAGATAAATAATACCGTGTTTGTACTATCTTATCTTTTACCTTTAGTAAAAGTCTGAGACATACACAAGATTTGTGCTTGTGGTACTTTGGAGCAGCTGAGGAATTACAGTCATTTACAGTGTGGGTTGAAGTGGGCTTGTGAGAGAATGACAAAGGCAGTAATGGGGAATGTCAGGAGTGGTTAATAGTGGGAAAGGGTGCTGTAGTACATATTGACAGGGAAATCATAAGCCCCTTGAAAAATTCAGGTTAAGGAGAACTTCGCTTATTATATAGAATGGGGACTTTTGCATCTTATTTAGATTTTTAAGAGTACTGAAATTAATCTTTTTGTAAAAGAGAATAAATTGGTTATTTTTGGTATGTAAGTATTAACTCCAAAACTTAGTAGCTTAAAACAAAAACGACTTATTGTGTCTCATAAGTCTGTGATTGACTAGGATGATCTATTATTTCTGCTTGGGCTCACTCATGCAGCTGTAGTCATCTGGCAATTCAGTTGGGATGAATTGGTCTAACATGGCCTCACTCACATGCCAAGGGCCTCATCTAGGGTGGTTGGAACAGCTGGGATTGCTGGGACTGTATCTTCATGTGGTCTTACATCTTGGGCTTCTTTGCAGCATGCTTGTCTCAGGGTTCCAAGAGGGTAAGCATGGAAATCTCAATATATGGCTTCTGTTGAGTCCCACAGGTCAATGCCAGCCACAAGTCAAGCTCAGGTACCAGGGGTGGGAGATAGACTCCATTTCCTGATGAGAAGACCAGCAAAGAATTTTAATCCATTCCAGTGATGATCACTTCTTGAAAATTCAAGCAATACAGAGGAGTAAAAGAAGAAAGCTATATATCACCTAAAATTTCACCATCCATACATAAGTAATGTTAACAGTTGTTGAACACCATTAAAAATATGTCTATATGTAAGATGATGGATGGCTGGATGGAATGATGGATGGCTGAATGGTGGATAGCCAGAGAGAAAGAATCTCTAAGAGGTGAGAATCATTTATTTTTATACCTACATGTTAACTTTAGACAAGATAGATTGACTACTTGTTAAGAAAGATGAGGAAATCAGCTTTCTTATAATTCTTCCCACCTCTCCTCCTTTACTTACAGACTTATTTTGATTTGGTCAGTGTCTATAAATTTATTTATTTATTTTGTAGTCATAATCCTTTTGTTTGTTTAAATACAGTTCTACATTTAAATGGATGCAATGATCACAGGTGTTCCTTTTACTGTGGCTCCTTAATTTTGGCAGGTTGTTGAATAGTGTGCTATATTCCCTGAGGACTTCCATGTCTTAGAATGTCTGTCATTTGCATTTGTCTTTGAATCATCATTTGAATGAGTGTAATATTTTTCTTTCCCTCAGAACATTAGAGACACTGTTCCATTGCCTTCTGGCATTCAATGTTTTTAACAGTGAATGAGGATGATAATAGCCTGATTTTTTTCCCTCACTTTTTTTTTTGTCAAGAATCCCAGAGAATTCTAGAATTTTAATGATTTCACTAGAAAATATTTTTACATAACTTGTTTTTTATCAGTTTCTTGGAATTCAGTCTGTAAATTTAGTTCTTCCTTTAGATCAAGAAACATTTCTTGCACTATATTCCTGCATATTTTAATGGCTTATTTGATTGGTTCTATCATCATGATCCTAGTTATTCTTATGTTGGATCTTCTTTATCTTCCACACCTATCATCTTCTTCTAGTTACCTTAATCTCTTTGCCTTTTTCTTTTGCATGCATGTTGATTATCTGAAGCTTTTTACTATTACATTCATTTTCTTTTTACTGTTTCTACTGTTGGGTCTATAATGGTTGCCTTGATTTCCTAATCTGTTTACTTATCTTTGCATTCTCTCCATTCATTTTTTCTTATTATATATTATATTGCCATTGATCTCTTCCTTTACTGAATTAAGAGCTTTATTAAATCCTTTACTGGCCTAAAGTGCTCATAGGACATATATATATTGTTTGTGTTATGTGTTTTTATGAATGCTACATTATTTTTTCTTTCGCATGATATATTCTTTTCTGCTTACTTTAATCTTTTTTTTTTTTTTGGTAACATCCTATGTTGACATATTTAGCATGCCCTTTCTTTCCATCTGTCATGTGTCACCCTTTCCATCTTCTCTGATGTCAGTTTGCTTTCATTTCTCTGAGCTATAGTTTGAGAACTAAGTGTTGCTTTCCATCCACTTTGCTAAGGCCTAAGGACTCAGGAGAGCAGGAGTACTAGATTTTAGTGGAGACTAAAGCCTCTCTGTGGGATCTAAGCTCTCCTTTTTTCTGGAATCTCATTAATTATTCTGTAATAGGGCTCCCTTTTCTCTGCCAGAGATGTATCTCACTTCAGCGTCCTTTGGCTCAATTCCCCAAAGATAGCACAGTCTCTAAAAGATAAGATCCTGATGGAGTTGCCTAACCCATTAAAGACCCAATGTCATGTTAAGATGGTGAAAATAGAATAATATAAACCCTTGTTTTGGGAAGGAAAATGTTAAATCAAAAATAAAATGTCTCTCTTCAAGAATAAAATCAGCTTTAATTGAAGGAAAGCTCTGTAGCTAATCTCTTATATGAAAAATACTTGTCAAAGTACTATGCTATGAAATGTCTTTGCTGCACTGATAAGAAAGCTCAAAAATATAGAATATTTAATATCCAAATTGCTAAACAAAACAACTCAAATGCTGACTAGTCAGATCAAGGTAAAGCTCTAAGTAAGATTAAAATTGACTGTGTCTCTACTTTCATCACAATTAAAAAAGACTCTCCATTGATTTTCTTGATATTCAATATAAAGTGATAAGGACTTTTTGTTGACAAGTTATTTTTCCATTGATTTTCTCATTACTCATCTGACATGTAACCCTTTAGTCTCAATGTTTGAATAGACTTTAATATTTTGAGAATGTTTTAATAACTGCATGAAGTCATAAAATATGGCTGGTGAAAAAGGTAATGATTGTTCACAAAATAAACATATTATTAATAACTTCAGATGTAAATAAACTTGTAATGAATTCACTATACTTTGCTCCCCTTTCTCTTTTTTCGGTAGCTCTCATGGTCTTTGTTTTCAAACACTATAATAATCATAGAATATTTTCTTTTGTTGAGACACAATTTACTCAGCTGATTCTCTTGGAGTAGTGGTTTATAACAAGCTTGTTAAAAGTGTTTTTGACAATTTCTAAACCTAACCCTAACGTGAAGCCTACGTGGATTCAAACAGATGTAGTGTTTGAAAAGAGAAAGAATGTCACATAAAAGATAACTATGGGGACTTCCCTGGCGGTCCAGTGGTTAAGACTTCGCCTTCCAATGCAGGGGGTGTGGGTTCAATCCCTGGTCAGGGAGCTAAGATCCCACATGCCTCGGGGCCAAAAAACCAAAACATAAAGCAGAAGCAATATTGTAACAAATTCAATAAAGACTTTAAAAATGGTCCACATCAAAAAAAAAAATTAAAAATAAAAAGATAACTTTGATTCTTCTACAATTAAATGGTGCTATGGGTTGGGCTAAACACACACTATCCTACCAGGAGTTAAACTCTAGGCTGAAACTGATCTGATCTCTTGTGCTGCAAAATCAGTCAGAACCTATTATTTGAAAAAAAGAAATACATAGATGGTATTGGTTAAGGAATAGCTAATCTTGTGTCAACAAATAAGCTCACCTATGCTTGAAATAATTGAGCCATGTAAAATTTGTTCTCTCATAAAATGTGTGGGTATTCTCACAGAAATGGATTCTTAATCAGATTAAATTGTGTCTGAACAGGTACAGTCAGTGTGTGAATTCCCTACCCCCACCCCTTTTTCTTCCGATAATGAAGATTTGGTGTCAGTCACCCAGGGTCTGTGTTCCTCCTAGGCAGTTATGAATGGTATGATCTTGGACAAGCTACTTACCTCTTTTGAGTGTTGGTGTCTCTATTGTAAAATGGGAT
The DNA here is from genome assembly GCF_009873245.2 of Balaenoptera musculus. Lineage (NCBI taxonomy): Eukaryota > Metazoa > Chordata > Mammalia > Artiodactyla > Balaenopteridae > Balaenoptera > Balaenoptera musculus. The sequence goes on along the minus strand of NC_045785.1, from coordinate 55,252,335 downwards.
GCAGTGTGAAATAAAAGGGAAAAATATATAATAAAAATGCTAGAAATAATTTGTAATATGTGATTATTAATACTACCAAGTTTTTTATTTCTAGCATACTTTGAAGATATGGGTAATGATTAGAATTTGTCAAGGCTGGGGCCTGCACAAATAAATAAGACATGGGCCCTGCTTCAGTAAGCATACCATCTGATAGGAGAGGGAACAGTGATGACTAACAGGTAAGAGAACATATGACTGTCAACTCTAAATATGTCAAACTTGTCTACTTGAATCAATGGCCTTCTATCTTTGATTAAAATGTCTGCCTAAATAATAAGGATTCTGGGCTTCCCTGGTGGCACAGTGGTTGAGAATCTGCCTGCCAATGCAGGGGACACGGGTTTGAGCCCTGGTCTGGGAAGATCCCACATGCCACGGAGCAACTGGGCCCGTGAGCCACAACTACTGAGCCTGCGCGTCTGGAGCCTGTGCTCCGCAGCAAGAGAGGCCGCGATAGTTAGAGGCCCGCGCACCACGATGAAGAGTGGCCCCCGCTTGCCGCAACTAGAGAAAGCCCTCGCACAGAAACGAAGACCCAACACAGCCAAAAATAAATAAATTAATTAATTTTAAAAAAATAATAATAAGGATTCTCTTTTCTATGAATAATTTACATGATGATAAAAGATTGCTAGAGGTGAGAGAATGGTAATAGAAGAGGGTGAGTACAAAGAACAAACATGGAGGGCCTACTGTGTGGTAGAAAAAGCCAAATTATTGACATCAACTGAATGAATCTTGACTTCAGTCTTTGCAGAGCGTATTTGTGAGACTTTGGGCAAATGAAATTCTCTTTGGCCCTCAGCTTTCTAAAATAAAAAGCACTCAAGCTTTTATTAATGCTTATTACGTGCCAAGCACAGTGATAAGGGTTTTCCATACATTAAAAAAAAAAAAATCCTCACAGCTGCTCTATTTGGAAAGTATTGTTATTTTCTTTATTTTACAATTGAGAAAACTGAGGCTCAGGAAGTTTAAGTAACCTGCCTGAGATCACATAACCAGTAAATAGTTTCACTGTGATTTTCATGGAAGCGACATGACTCCAGAATCTGTGTTCCTAATCCAAATAATGTAAACTTAAAAATTTCTTTCCCTCTAAATTTCATGTTTATGAATAAGCTTAAAATGTAAGAATTTTAAAAGCAAAACTATTGGGAAAGTTTTGTTGACTAAATTTGGGTCAACAACAGTTGGATCTGAACAGTGGAATGTTCCAATCAGAGCTCCCTCTCCTGGTTTCTGTCCTCTCTAAACTTGAAACCACATTATTAGTATTTTTTTATTGAGTATTTATTTTGCCAGCCAGATACTGCATTAACAGATTTACAGGTTTATGTTTTCTCATTTAATTCTAACAAAAGTTTTATAAAGGAGATCTTATGCCCCCCACCCCCCGCAACAGTATGGCAGGAAAACAGGATGTCTAGAGATGAAAGTGTTTCACCTAAAGTTCCAGTGGTAAGAAGTGAATACAACTCATCCTCATTTCTGTGTGCTTGCACAGCATGTGCTCTTAACCACGACTGCATTTCATTCAGATCTGTTACCAATGTAGTCCACACACTATATATCGGTTACATTTATGCATAAACACAGGTAGGACATATTGAAAGAGAGATCTGTGTAAATTTTGAAATCATTCCCATTATTTTATAGTGGTGACTCATATATTAGTGATAGATACATACTGAATCTCTAAATTTCTTTCTATTATTGGGGATATTTTCAAAGAGTTCAGGGAATAATTACAACAGCAAGATACATGCAATATGGAGCAAAAATTTAGATACTTGATGACTAGGAAATAAATCTCCCAAGAATATGCCATCCCTTTTCTTATAAGCAACAATTCACAGTGTAGCAAAATTATGAAAAAAGTGCTCATAATGTTTAAAGTGAAGAGATTCCTGGAGAAACAAGGCATGTATTTAGAATATCTATTCTAAAACATATTTAAGTTTTGTTTTGTCCTGCATATATTACTTTTTTTGGGAAAAAGAAAAGAAGCCATAGAGGATCACAGGGAAGGGAGAACAATGGGTGTGTGAGGGAAGCATATGGGTGAGCAAGGGGAAAGTGGAAAAATACATTCTACATTCAAAGTCTCTGTTGAAACCACATTATTGCCAGGATGGGATCTCAGCATGGGGAACTTTGCCCTCAGGTACTTTAAACAATGAGATGTGGTAATTATGCTCATCTGTATTCTCCTAGGCACTAAATTACTCCCATAAGAAAAATGTACTTTCTTTTTAAGTTTATTAAATAACTCGCTAGTTCCCTGGCACAAAAACTTACTGACTGATACCCAGGTGACTTTCTAGTCACATCTGATTATTTTGCTCACCATTAATAAAATGTTTCTTCCTAGACAGTATTTTGATAATCTTCAGAAGAGTCCCATTGAGGAAGTATTGTTAATATTGTCCTTATTTTCAAATGAGGGGACTGAGGCCCAGGGAAGCTGAGTAGCAGAGATGACTAAAGACAGCTCAACCCCAAGGAAATTTACATTTCACGAAAATATTTAAGTATTGTCACTAGACTTTCAGTCAAGGTAACTGCTTTATCTCGCTCCTTCTACCATGAGCCCTCACTACTGCTGGCTGTATTCAATGGTATTAGAAGTATAGTTATATCTGTGACATCCTATCTGATAGCTTTTCCATAAACGTGAAGGGAGTGTGTAAATGATGCAAACTCCCACATACATCTACACACAAAACAACAACAACAACAACAAAAAGGACACTTAGGTAAGGAAGTAGGGAAACTGAGTTAAGAATTTAATGAGGGAAAAAAATTCCAACTATTCAACTCCCTGTAGGCCAAATAGAATAGGCAATGGGTTAAACAATTTTCACTTTCAATTGGTTGTTTGGACTTTTTATAGACAGCTAAAGTCTCATGAAAACATAAAATGAGTTTATTGCACTTTTTTTTAGTCTATCAGACTTCCTTCAGGCTCTAGGCACATGCTAATGATTGGGATAAAACTGATTTTGAATGGAGTTCCTGCTAAACGAATGAATGGTGGAGACTGGAATGTTACATGAAAGACAGCCAACTCTTCTGGAAAACCGCACAGCAATACACAAAGCCACAATGGTAAAAATTGCATGCATCTGGGAGGAAGGTATAAACTAGTATGTTGTAGGGAAATCAACGGGGCTGAAGAAAGGGAGGAGGGTCAGAGATTAAAAGAACTCAAAGGATGGAGACAGAACGCTTAAAGAAACCAAAGAAAAAATAAAAGCAAATTCTAAACAGCTCCCCTTACAAATGACTTTCATATGCATGGTAAGAAGTGAACTGAAAGAAAACAAATACCAAGAGATATAATAGACACATTATGTAACAAGGATTACTAAGGAGAGGCTAAAACCAGAAACAGATTCGGAATAATTTGGAGATGGAAAGTTTATATAAGAGATAGACACAACAGGCGAGGGGGAATTATGCCAACATGGGTCAAGGAGGATATTGTGTCTGAAGGGGGAAAGAATGTCACATAATAAATAAGTTGGCAGTGGGACGAAATATATTTGAATGGAAATAAAAGATAAAAGGAATATAGAACTAATCATAGGCAATTATGGTAGACCATCTGGGTCAGATAAAAAGGCAGCTCAGAATGTTTATGCAGATAAGGATGCCCAAGGAAAACAGAATACGGTCTGGGATGGCTGTACTAGAATTGTATTACAGCAGAGTGATGTTCTGGTTACATCCCTGGAGAAGACAGTGGATTCGATTAGAGCCCAGTTTTTGCATGTCATTTGGAAGCCAGAAACCTAGAAAATAGCTAATAGACAAGGATCCAGAACAATTTGGGTCAAGCTATCACCTGACGGACATCTATCCCTTCATTTGTAATGTTCGTGGTGTCTGTGAAGACTTGGTGATCTCACCCCTCCTGTCACCCCACCACCCTGGTGACCTGCTATAATTTGACACTGTCTTTGTGAACCCCCTGCCCCCCTGAATCTCCTCACAGACCTCCTGCTGTGGCTACACTTGCCCCTAAGCCATTAAATTCCAGCTCCTAAATTCATGCAGCTGGGTGCCCTGATAAAAACGTAACTGGCCTATCCCAGTAGCCCCTGACAATTTACCTGGTCAGAGGGCTTTGCCCTGGGGGTTGTAGCCAGGCAGCCTTGGAGAACGGGAACAGGAAAAAAGAGCCAACGGCTGGGATTCTGGCCCACTTACGCTTGAACCCTCTAATTGCAGTAACAACAACATCAAAGAAACTGTGTTGCTTTGTGTGCAGTGATAACCCTGTTGACTTCCTGATAACATGGCTAGAATTTTGAGGACTTTAACAGCAGGGCTGAGAGATTTTCACTTCTTCATTTAACCTTCTCTTCTGGGTTCCAAGGCCTCTTCTCTGACAGCACATATCATGCTGTATTATAAGTGAATAGAGCTGCTTCCCACAATAGACTTGAATTCCCCAAGGTCAGAGACTGAACCTCTCATCTCCCACTTGCCAGAGATTAGCAACCTGTCTAGTAATTCTGGATGCTCAGTTATCATGCAGAATGAATGGAATGATAAGGAGTGACTCAAAGGAACTAATTCGTAAGTAAAAGATTTTAGGCAGTTACAGCAGTAGGCAGTAGGGAGGTAATTTGCCAAAGGGCTGGTTGGGTGGGAGAGGATAAGAAGGGATGGTACCTACCTGATGTCCTTAAGATTGTTCCTCAACCTGGAATTCTCTCCTCTGCTCACATGAAGGCCAGACTTGGGCATCCCTTTCTGATCTAAGAATTAAAAGTTCAGTTTTGAAAAGCTCAGTGATCCCACCGTAGATGCTCCTTTGTATTTTTCTCATCACTTCCACATGAATGTCAAGTTACTTATAAATCACCTCCTTAGGGTCTCCAGCAACACCCAATGGTCTTGCCTAGAATTCTGTAGAATATTTATGTCTTGTAGAAAATGAGTGTATATTTGCAATGATCTCAGCCTTGTTAACAACATGTTTTAGCCTAGTAGCTCCCAAAAGGTTGTATCAGGGGCACCAAGGGAATTAAAAAAACCAAAAAGAAAAACACCCCAGATTCCTGGTTCCAGGCCTGGCCTTACAGAGTCATACTCCCTGTATAAGGGTATAAAAGAATCTGCAATTTCAATCCCCAAGTGTTTATAAAGCACAGTTTGATTTAGGAATTATTGCTTTGACTAAATGCATTTATTAAACAAATAAAAAGCCACTTATTTGGTTTAAAAATATCCCTAGTTAACTTCTGTACCATTTTTAGAAACACCAAAAAAATCACCAATGATAGGTAGAATTAGTTTTAGTTTAGACCAAGGTGTAATAACCTCTGCTCAGTGGAACCCCTGAAGGAGTAATGAGCCTAATTAGTAACTACAGTTCTTTTAAATGATAATTTTGTCTCTTATGTGGGCAATTACTGAATAAAATTCATTAATATTTAGCTGCATCTTCAGTCATCCTATGACCCATTAGTTCATTTTTCAATAGTGCCTATGGGTAGGGAGGAAGTGCGTAGGACAGTACGCCGAACAAATTACTCTCAATAGTAGTTGTCAATTCTTTATGCTGTCTGCTTAAGGGATCTCTGGATGTGACTGGGTTGTGACCGAGGAAAGCGAGAAATAAAGGGGACAGAGGAGCTGCATCAAGGTTCCAGGATATTCAGAGAGGAGAAGAATATGGCCAGTTTTGGAGGTGGCTCTGACTGAGACCAATTGCCTGCCATTGAGTGACCTTCACTAAACTTTATGAGTAAATAATTGTAGTACAGAAAGGGGGGAATAAAAAAAAGATTTAAAAACATCCAACTTTAAGGAGCTTTCTGTTTCTTCAGGGGGATAGTTATGTAGCCATAATTTAAGGTAAAATATGGTTGGTGCTATAGCAGAGGTTAAAACCAAACGTATTCCAGAAAGGTGAAATTAGTTTAGAGCCATACAAAAAAGACTAATGACATAGACTTGCTCCACCAGATATTAAAACACATTATGAACTTATAGCAAATCAGTATATGTGGTACAGATGCAAAAATTAGACAGACAGAATAGGAAGAGAAAGCCCAGAAAAAGACTATCATATATCATCATTTAACAATGAAGGAGCTAAAGTAAATCAGTGGTAAAGGGAAAGTTTATTCAACAAATAGTTCTTAAAACATTGCAAAGCAGATTTGGATCAAAAGGCATTAGATCCTTCTTTCATATCACCACTAAGGTCAAATTATTAAAAATTCTAGCAAGGCTGTGGTAAGATGGATACTGTTTTACACAGCTAGTAGCGGTACAAACTAGACCAACCTTTTTGGAAAGCATTTTGTAATATGAATTAACAGATTTTAAAATGTTCATAGTATTCTGATTCATTAATTCTACTTCTAGATAAACATATACATACACAGAGATATAGAAATATTATATATACACTCATCTTTAAGAATAAAACTTCAGTTGAAATTTATTTATAATGCCGGAGAGGGTGTGGAGAAAACGGAGCCCTTGTGCACTGTTGGTGGGAATGTAACTTGATACAGCCACTATGGAGAACAGTATGGAGGTTCCTTAAAAAACTAAAACTAGAACTACCATATGACGCAGCAATCCCACTACTGGGCATATACCCTGAGAAAACCATAATTCAAAAAGATACATGTACCACAATGTTCATTGCAGTACTATTTACAATAGCCAGGACATGGAAGCAACTTAAGTGTCCATCGACAGATGAATGGATAAAGAAGATGTGGTACATATATACAATGGAATATTACTCAGCCATAAAGGGAAACAAAATTGAGTTATTTGTAGTGAGGTGGATGGACCTAGAGTCTGTCATACAGGGTGAAGTAAGTCAAAAAGAGAAAAACAAATACTGTATGCTAACACATATATATGGAATCAAAAAAAAAAATGCTTCTGATGAACCTAGGGGCAGGACAGGAATAAAGACGCAGACATAGAGAATGGACTTGAGGGCACAGGGAGGTGGAAGGGTAAGCTGGGACGAAGTGAGGGAGTAGCATTGACATCTACACTACCAAATGTAAAATAGATAGATAGTGGGAAGCAGCTACATAGCACAAGGAGATCAGCTTGGTGCTTTGTGACCACCTAGAGGGTTGGGGTAGGGAGGGTAAGAGGGAGACACAAGAGGGAGGGGATATGGGGATATATGTATACATATAGCTGATTCACTTTGTTGCACAGTAGAAACTAACAGAACCTTGTAAAGCAATTATACTCCAATAAAGATGTTAAAAAATTTATTTATAAAATGTTCATGACAGTGTTTTTATAATAATAATGAAACTGGAAAAATAATGGATAATTAGGAGATTATTAAGTAAATTATGTTACAAAATTATGTTACTCTAATGTAATGGAATAGAATGCATTTGTTAAAATACATTTATTGGAAGTTTTTTTAATTGGTATGGGAACTTACTTTTCAAATGTTAGAGGAAAAAGTAGGGCGCTATTCATTTCAATTAGATTTAAAACACAGGAAAAGGACTGGAAATATATATTCTGAAATGTTAATTTTGTTATTTGGGGCTAATAAAAGTATGGGTATGCTCCTCCCTGTTAGTGTATTTCCTTTTCAAATTTTCTACAATTGGTATAATTTAGAGTAGATTCTTGACATGCACAGGGGACATATCCTAAAACAGTTACTAATCTTTAAAATGCAAAGACCTTCACTTTCTTAGACTTCTTTAGTTTCTCTTTATTGCCATCATTAGCACTATCAGTTGGATTTCTTCTCACAAAGAACGTTTCTGTTATGTCCCCAGAGTTACTATATACTTGATAATGAGAAGAGAACAAAAAAGCCACATTGAGCTCTGGATTCTGGGTGGTCTGCTAGCAGTAATAGCAGCAAGGAGTAAACTCTCCCCTCTGCTTTCTAAAAATCCCCCTTCCAAGACACCTAATTAATAACAGTAAGAATAATAGGGTTCTTTGATATGGACAATTGACATTCTCTGATTCTCATATAAAGAGTGAATAAATGCATCTTTAGAAAGTGTTGTTATTTTTCTTGATCAAAGTTAAGGTCACGTTGGCCAAGCAAGCTCTCCAAATAGATTGCAGCCCCTAATCTCCTCCTAGAGTAAAATTTGGTTGCTACCACTTTGCTAAGCTTACTCACTAAGCCATTTTGATCTCACACCATCTTCAAAGCACTCATGATTAAAATTCACATCAGAGAAAAATGACCAACTACCAGGTTACAGAACTTGGGTATTTTTCTTGAGTGAATAAACCCAGGAACAATGAATTATCAAATGCCAAGAATATGTTAAAAATGGAGGGTGGGGAAAAGCCATAGAAACAAAGAGAAGGAAGAGATTAATTTGATGTGGAGTGGGGAAGTATGATTTTCTTAGAGTATTCACAGGTGCCAAATGTAATAGTCTTTATTTCTCTGTGACTGAAAATAACTATGTCCCCAGTCTCCCTCACCTCTGGCCCTACAAATTCCTTCATCTGATGATAAAATTCTCAATGTTACCAGCTGAAAGTGTATGTTTTCTATAACCATGTAAAATATCACCACAAATTTATCAGCTTAAAACACCACACCTTTAGTAGCTCACAGTCTCTGCGGGTCAGGAGCCTGGGCATGGTTTAGCTAAGTCCTTAGTCGGGCTGCAGTCCAGGTGTTAGCCAGGGCTTGGTTCTCATCTGGAGGCTCAACTGGTGATGCATCTACCTCCTAGTTTACTCTGGTTGTTGGCAGAATTAATTTTCTTGCAGTTGTAAGGCTGAGAACCCCAGCTTCCTGCTGGCTATCACTCTCAGCTTGCAGAGGTCACCCACAGCCATGTGGCCCTCTCCATAAGCTTTCTTACAACTTAGATGCTTACTTCTTCAAAGCCAGCAAGAGAGAAAGAGTGAGTCTACCAGGAAGATGGAGTCTTATATAAATAACATAATCACAGAAGTGACATGCCATTGCCTTTGCTATATTCTGCTGGTTACAAGAAAGTCACAGGTGATTCTCACACTCAAAGGGCAGACATTATACAAAGGCATGAATACCAGGATGTAGGGACCATGGGGGCCATGGTAAAACTTGTTTGACACATAAGGTAACTCAATTGCACCAGTTTTAACTCAGTCTCTTGGTTAACTTTTCAGTCAAATTCAGATTCTTTCTTCTATCCACCCAAGGGTATATATACATGGTATTATGGCTTGAATTGTGTCTCCCTCTTCCAAATCATATGTTGAAGTCCTACCATCCAATACCTCAAAAGGTAATTTGGTTCTTTACAGAGGTAATCAAGTTAAAATGGTCATTAGGGTGGGCCCTAATCCAATGTGAATGGTGTCCTTATAAAAATTGGAAATTTGGAGATAGACATGTATGCAGAGAGAATACCGTGTGAAGGTGAACACAGAGGTATGGGGTGATGCTTCCAAAAGCCAAGGAATGCCAAAGATTGCCAATAAATCACCAGAAGGCAGGGAGGGAACACAGCTCTTGGAAGGAACCAACCCTGCCAACATCGTGATCTAAGATATCTAGCTTCCCAAACTGTGAGACAAGAAATTTCTCTTGTTTAAGCCATTCAATTTATGATACTTTGTTTTCAGCCCTAGCAAACTAATATATAGAGCATTGGGAGAGGGGCATCTGGGGTCATATGACATTGCTGGACCCCTCTGAGATCTAGGTTTCTTGTCTGGTCTTTGAATGTTGTCCTCCCTTGCATGTCCACTCTTACTGGTCTATGAGGTCCTGCCAGGTTCCTTCAATCTGGATGATCCACATATAACCTATTGACTGGGTCACCAGTGGTGTCTAGGAAGACTCTTTCTTCCTCTAGTCCTCTCTGCCTCTTAGGACATGGGACAATTTGGCTGCACATTGTACCACTCAAGAGTACCCTGGAATCTCTGAGAATGTCTACATCCATCCTATAGCCATTGCATGCTGGCTCAGGAACTTCTCCAAGAGGCTTGAGGCCTTTTTAGGGAGGTGAGGTACAAGCCCCCTGCTCTGATATCTCCCCAGACTTATCTGTGGTTGGTGACACAGACACTGCAAGATTGATCCTCCAAAGGATAAGGAACCAGAGCCCTCTCTCACCACTAAGCTCACTTCTTTCCCCCTACTTCTGCTTCCCAGCAGCACCCCCAATCCCTAGCCCAGAAAGCATTCTTATATCCTGTCTATGATCTTATGTCACCACACAATCTGTCCATCTCTCGATTTATAATATAAACTATATCATATGAATTCTTCAGGTTTACTTTTGATATTTTGGAACTCAAAGTCAAGATTTTAACTCTTTGTTCTTGCTCAGACAATAAATTTAGTCTAAAGTTAGAGTTTTAATAGTGGAAGTTCTGGAGGATGAAAAAAAATTACTGAGAGGACAAAAACCTGAGTCAATATGTCAAAATATCATCTCAATATATGTAGTGGTTGACAATGGCTTATTGAAGAATTACTAATTTTGTTGGTGTGAAAAAGATGGGCATGATTTCAACACATTATTTAAAACCCATCACAGTCACATTTTCTCTGCTTACTCTAACTTATTTTTCTTCAGAGAATTTATTGCTGCCTGAAACTGTATTGTTTCTTGATTGTCTCTCTCTCCTAATAAAGTGTAATATATTATAGGAACCATCCTCCAGTGCCTATAATAATGCCTGCCTTATAAGTCCTCAATAAATGGATATTTAATGGATGAATAAGTGTGCAATGAAAGATAAAATATATTCAAAGGGCAAGAAACATTAAAAATAAAGACAGATAAATAAAACCACAGGAAGACTGGTTTAGTTAGAACTTAAATAAGTGTAATTTCTCTCTCTGTGTTAAACAAAACATGAACCATGTACACTTCCTAGCCCCTATGATAGACAATGCTAAGATCAATCAAAATAACTTAGCTACCTGCTCTGGAAAATACTTGCCTCTGGAAGATAACACTGTGAACTAACTAACGTAGTCACTTTAAGGCCCTCATCTCAGTGTGGGTTGGTATTCAAAGCTTTTATATTAAAAACTCTGCCCAATCCCAACTAGTTTCCGATATTAAAAGACTTTTTAAAATCACCTCATCCAGCTCTAAAAGCTTATATTGCTCCTTCTCTGACTTCCCCTCTGAGATGTTACTAGGACTCTAGCAAGTGTTCTCTCTTCTTGCAGTAAGTCTAATAAACTTAGATGTGCTTGGTCAAAGTTGCCCACTGATGGTCTTTTTCAAGAGGTAGCATATGACTTAGGTGAGGAGGGAGCAAATAGAGTGTGACTAGAGCATATGACATGTGAGTCAGGGTGAGAGGTAGTGTCTGATTCTAGTGGTAAGAAGGAGATAATACTGGAAAGGTTTGTTGGGGTCTGTATTAATCAGAGTCCAAGCCAAGAAAACAGAAACCTCTGTAGCTATTTCAAATAGGAGGAATTTAACACAGGGAATTGGTTACATGAGTCTGGAATGTCAGAGGAAGATAGAGAGAGAGAATGAAAAGGGGATGGCTACAGTTTAAGTAACTACATGAAGCAACTATAATCACTATGGCTGGTGACAAAAGGATGAAGATGATGTTACCAGAGCCCAGATGTGCAGAGTAGAAGGGCTCTGTGGTTATGCTGGAACCATGGCTAAGAGGCCTCCTGGCTGATGCTGTCACTATGGAGAAGGTAGGGATTGCAAGAGGGATGCAGCCACTTCCAAGATGGTGCTAGAAGCAGCGAGGGAGGAGGGAGAATAACTTCTCCATTTTCTTACTTTCTATGTCCTGTCAGTGACCCCTACTAGAAGAAAAATAACAGGAAGCCAGTTGTCAAGGAGTCCTGGGAAAAGTAGTATGCAGACCCTCAGGTTCAGAATTATAGAGCCAAATAGAGAAAAACAGATGTGGGCTGAAAGATGACAGGTAAACTGAGCACAGGACCAAACTGAGAAATGTAGACAAGGAACTTGGAATTTTAGAGAGGTTATAAGGACCTGTAATAAGTGGAATTATATGAACAAGGTCTAGGGAAAGAAGTAGGCTACCTTTCTCAGTTCTACATGAAACTACTCCACCCCATCCCACCCAACCCACCAAGCTATGAGCTTTCCTATTTCTCCACACACCTTTACTGGGGAGAACTTAGCTTTCTCCTACCTACCCCCATAACTCTCTCCATGGTTAGAGAAGAAATCTAGGGACTAGCAATAAGAAATTTTTATCATGGCACTATTCATTGTCAGTGAATGTTAGAAAGATTTGTAATGGAATCCAGGACAGGGGTGGGAGTGGGGGGGAAATGCATTATTTTTAGCATAATAATGGCCAGGATTATTATTTCACAAGAAATAAGATCAGTATCCTTAATATTAGTAATATGAATTTCCCATGGTGGTTAGATTGTGTCATCAAAAAATAAAGAATATTTGTGGTTGGGTATTTCACTGGTTTTAGCTCTTTTTTTTTTTTTTTGGAGAAAATCAATTGCAGCCTAATGAAAGCCTCATTGTTTTGCCATTCTTCCTATGGGTGGCATTTGGGATGTACTTCCTAACTCTGCCTTGAGTGTTATTGCCAAAGTTCTGGGATTAATTGAATCTCTTTCCCTTTGTCCCTGAAAGGTCAGGAAGTTATTACAATGAATCACCTTGTTGACCCTTCTTGTTGCTACCTATGCTTTTTTTCCCAGAGAAATTACCTATTGTTTTTAAAATATGTATATATATTCCAGGTGTATAACATTATAACTTGACCTTTTTATACCTACAAAGTGATCATCACCACTAGTCTAGTTACCAGCCATCACCATACAGTTGACCCTCTTCACCCATTTTGCCCATCCCTTATTGGATATATGATTTACAAATACCTTCTCCTATTCAGTAGGCTGCCTTTAATTTTGATAATGGTTTCCTTCACTGTGCAGAAGCTTTTCAGCTTGATGTAGTACCGTTTCTTTATTTTTGCTTTTGTTTCCCTTGCCTTTTGATTCAAATCCAAAAAATATCACCAAGACTGATGTCAGTGAGGTTACTGCCTATGTTTTCTTCTAGGAATTTAATGGTGTCAGGTCTTACATTCAACTCTTTAATCCATTTTTAGATAATCTTTTTGTATGATATAAGATAATGGTCTAGTTTCATCCTTTTGTATGAGGCTGTCCAGTTTTCCCAACACCATCTATTGAAGAGACTATCCTTTCTCATAAACAAAATTGACAAACCTCTGGCCAGGCTCACCAAGAAGAAAAGAGAGAGAACCCAAATAAATAAATAAGAAATGAAAAAGGAGACATAACAACTGATACCACAGAAATACAAAAAAACATAAGAGAATACTGTGATCAATTATATGCCAACAAATTTGACAACCTAGAAGAAATGGACAAGTTTCTAGAAACATACAGCCCACCAAAATCGAATCAAGAAGAAATAGATAATTTGAACAGACAAATCACTATAAGTGAAATAGAATCTGTAATTTAAAAACTCCCTATAAACAAAAGTTCAGGACCAGATGGCTTCATAGGTGAAACCTACCAAACATACAAAGAAGAACTTATACCAGTCCTTCTCAAACTCTTCCAAAAAATTGAAGAGGAGGAAACATTCCCAAAGACATTTCATGAAGCCACTATCACGCTGATACCAAAACCATACAAATACACCACCAAAACCCAAAATTACAGGCCAATATCGTTGATGAATACAGATGCAAAAATTCTCAACAAAATATTAACAAAATGAATCCAACAACACATAAGAAGATCATACACCATGAGCAAGTGGGATTCATCCCAATTCACAAGGATGGTTCAACATATGCAAATCAATCAATGTGATACACCACATCAACAACAAAAGAAGACAAAAACCATATGATCATCTCAACAGATGCAGAAAAAGCATATGAAAAAATTCAACATCCATTCATGACAGAAACTTTTACGAAAGTGGGTATAGAAGGAACATGTCTCAAGATATTAAAAGCTATTTATGACAAACCCACAGCTAATATAATACTCAATGGTGAAAAGCTGAAAGCCTTCCTGCTAAAATCTGGAACAAGACAAGGACGCCCACTATCACCTCTTCTATTCAACGCAGTATTGGAAGTCCTAGCCACAGCTATTAGACAAGAAAAAGAAATAAAATGTATCCAGATTGGAAGAGAAGAAGTAAAATTGTCCTATATGCCGATGATATGATACTATATATAGAAAACCCTAAAGACTCCATACGAAAACTACTAGAACTGATAAATGAATTCAGCAAGGTAGCAGGCTACAAGATTAACATACAGAAATCAGTTGTATTTCTTTACACCAACAATTAAATATCAGAAAGGGAATGTAAAAAAAATCCCTTTTAAAATCGCACCCCAAAAATAAAATACTTAGGAATAAACCTGATCAAGGAGGTACAGCAATCCCACTCCTGGGCATATATTTGGACAAAACTATTATTCAAAAAGATACACACACCCCTATGTTCCTAGCAGCACTATTCACAATAGCCAAGACATGGAAATAAACTAAATGTTCATCAACAGATGAATGGATAAAGAAGATATAGTATATATATATACTGTATATATATATATATATATATATATATATACTACATATACTGTATATATACTACATCTTCATATATATTTATATGAATACTACTCATCCATAAAAAAGGAGAAAATAATACCATTTGCAGCAACAAGGATGCAACTAGAGATTATCATACTCAGTAAGAAAGAGAACAAGAAATACCATATAATATTACTTATATGTGGAATCTAAAATATGACACAGATGAACCTATCTATGAAACAGAAACAGAATCATGGACATAGAGAACAGACTGGTGGTTGTCAAGGGGGAGGGGGTTGGGGGAAGTATGAAGTGGGAGTTTAGGTTTAGCAGATGTGAGCTTTCATATATAGAATGGATAAACAACAAGGTCTTACTGTATAGCACAGAGAACTATATTCAGTATCCTATGATAAACCATAATGGAAAAGTATATATCAAAAAAAAGAATGTATATATATGTATAACTGAATTACTTTGCTGTACAGCTGAAATTAACACAACATTGTAAATCAATTATACTTCAATTAAAAAAAAAGTGAAGGGACTATCCTTTCGCCATTGTATGTTCTTTGT
Organism: Balaenoptera musculus; assembly: GCF_009873245.2. Classification (NCBI taxonomy): domain Eukaryota; kingdom Metazoa; phylum Chordata; class Mammalia; order Artiodactyla; family Balaenopteridae; genus Balaenoptera; species Balaenoptera musculus. Next base: position 55,237,148 of record NC_045785.1, on the reverse strand, counting down.
TCTTTTTTCATAAATTGTCACTTTGCTGTACAGCAGAAATTAACAGACCATAGTAAATCAACTATACTTCAATTTAAAAAGGTGAAGGGTCTATCGTTTCTCCATTGTATGTTCTTTGCTCTTTTTTCATAAATTAATAATCCATATATGTATGGGATTATTTTTGGGCTCTCAGTTCTGTTTCACTGATCTGTGTGTCTGTTATAGTACAGTACATAATATTTCAACTAGGTTTGATGTTTGAAATAAGGAAGTGTAATACCTCCAGTTTGCCTTCTTTCTTGAGATTATTTTAGCTATTCAAGGTTTCTGTGTTTCCATACAAATTGTAGAATTATTTCTTCTGGTTCTGTGAAATATGTCATTGGAATTTTGATAGGGATTGCATTAAATCTGTCAATTGCTGTGAGTCGTATGGACATTTTAACAATATTAATTCTTCCAATTCATGAACACAGAATATCTTTCCACTTATTTAAATCTTCTTCAATTTCTTTCAACAGAGTCATAATTTTCAGTGTACAGGTCTTTACCTCCTTGGTTAAATTCATTCCAAGGTATTTTATTCTGTTTGTTTCTAAATGGTATTGTTTTCTTAATTTCTCTTTCTGTTAATTCATTATTAGTGTATAGAAATGACAGATTTCTGTGTGTTGATTTTGTAACCTCCAAATATACTGAACTTACTTATTAGTTCTAAGAGTTTTTTGATGGAGTCTTTAAATTTCTCTCTATATAGTATCATGTTACCTACAAATAGTGGTGGTTTTACTTTTTTCTTTCTGATTTGGGTACTTTATTTTTCCTGTCTGATTGCTGTGGCTAGGACTTCTGAGACTATGTTGAAAAAAAGTGGCAAGAGTGGACATCCTTGTCTTGTTCCTGATCTTAGAGAAAAAGCCTTCATCTTTTCACCATTGACTATGATGTAAGCTGTGAGTTTGTCATACATAGCCTTTATTATGTTGAGTTACATTCCCTCTAGAGCCACTCTGTTGAACGTTTTTTGTTTTTTTGTTTTTGGTTTGTTTTTGGTTCTTGTTTCATTTTGTTGTTTTTTAAATTATTTATTTATTTATTTATGGCTGTGTTGGGTCTTCGTTTCTGTGCAAGGGCTTTCTCTATTTGTGGCAAGCGGGGGCCACTCTTCATCGCGGTGCATGGGCCTCTCACTATCGCGGCCTCTCTTGTTGCGGAGCACAGGCTCCAGACGTGCAGGCTCAGTAATTGTGGCTCACGGGCCCAGTTGCTCTGCGGCATGTGGGATCTTCCCAGACCAGGGCTTGAACCCGTGTCCTCTGCATTGGCAGGCAGATTCTCAACCACTGTGCCACCAGGGAAGCCCCTTCATTTTGTTTTTTTGCTTTTTTTGGGCAATGCTGTGCTGCATACAGGATCTTAGTTCCACAACCAGGGATTGAACCTGCACCCACTGCAGTGGAAGCATGGAGTCAACCACTGGACTACCAGGGAAGTCCCTACTGGGTGTTTTTTTTTTTTTGGGGGGGGTTTTTTTTTTTTTTTGGGTGTTTTTTTTAATCATAAATGGATGTTGAATTTTGTCAGATGCTTTTTCTGCATCTATTGAGATGATAATATGATTTTTATCCTTCATTTGGTTAATGTGATATATCATGTTGATTTCTTTGCAGATAAACCATTCTTTTATCCTTGGAATAAATCCCACTTGATCATGATGTATGATCCTTTAATGTATTGTTGGATTTGGTTTGCTAACATTTTGTTGAGGATTTTTGCATCTATGTTCATCAAGGATATTGGTCTTTAATTTTCTTTTTTTGTGGTGTCCTTGTCTGGTTTTGGTATCAGGATAACATTGGTTTTGTAAAATGTGTTTGGAAGGTTTCCCTCCTCTTCAACTTTTTTGAAAAAAAATTGACAAGAATACGTATTAAGTCCTCTTTGAATGTTTTGTAGAATTTGCTAGTGAAGTCATCTGGTCTTGGGCTTTTGTTTGTTGGTAGATTTTGGATTACTGTTTCAATCTCCTTACTAGTAATCGTCTATGAAGTCTCTTATGATCTTTTGTATTTCTATGGCATCAGTTGTAACTTCTCCTCTTTCATTTCTGATTTTATTTATTTGAACCCTCTCTTTTTTTCTTGGTTAGTCTAGCTAAAGGTTTGTCAATTTTGTTTATCTTTGACAGAGATACACTTTTAGTTTCATTGATCTTCCTTTTCTTTTTTTTGTCTCTACTTCATTTATTTCTACTCTGATCTTTACTATTTCCTTCCATCTACTAATTTGGGGCTTCATTTTGCTCTTCTTTTTCTAGTTCCTTTAGGTGTAAAGTTAGATTGTTTATTTGGGATTTTTCTTGTTTCTTGAGGTAGGCCTATATTGCTATGCACTTTCCTCTTAGAAATGCTTTTGCAGTGTCCCATAAATTTTGGTATGTTGTATTTGTTTTCATTTGTCTCTTCATACTTTTTGATTTCTTCTTCAATTTCTTTGATGACCCATTGGTTGTTCAATAGCATGTTATTTAATCTCTACATTTTTGTGTTCTTTTTCTTTTTTTATTTTGTGATTGATTTCTAGTTTCATATCACTGTGGTCAGAGATGCTTAATATGATTTCAATCTTCTTAAATTTATTGAGGCTTGTTTTGTGCCCTAGCGTGTGATTTATCCTAGAGAATGTTCCATGTGCACTTGAGATGAATATGTATTCTGCTGCTGTCAATGAAATGTTCTGCATATACCTATTAAGTCTATGTGATCTAATGTGTCATTTAAGTCAAATGTTTCCTTATTGATTTTCTGTCTAGATGATCTATCCATTGTTGTAAGTGGGGTGTTAAAGTCCCCTACTATTATTGTATTGTTTTCACTTTCTCCCTTTAAATCCATTAATATTTGCTTTATCTTGGTGCTCCTTTTTTGGATGTGTATACATTTATAAATGTTATATTTTCTTGCTGGATTGATCCCTTTATCATTATGTAATGCCCTTCTTTGTCTTTTCCTAACGTCTTTGATTAAAATATATTTTAAAGTTATTTTTATTGAAATATAGTTGATGTACAATATTATGTTTGTTGCAGCTGTACAACATAGTGATTCAAAATTTATATACATTATGAAATGTTCACCATGATAAGTCTAGTAAACACTTGTCCCCATAGAATGCTATTAGAGTACCACTGACACTATTTCCCATACTATACAACATCCCTGTAACTTTAAAATTTTATATTTGCAAGTTTTAACCTCTTAATACCTTTCACCTATTTTGCCATTGCTCCCCTCTGGCAACTACCCATTTGTTCTCTCTATGAGTCTGTTTTTGTTTTGTTTTGTTTGCTTCATTTTTTAGATTCCACATATAAGTGAGATTATATGATATTTGTGTTTCTCTTTCTGACTTATTTCACTTAGCATAATACCCTCTAAGTCCATCCATGTTGTTGCAAATGGCAAGATTTCATTCTTTTTTATGGCTGAATAACATTCTCTTTTATATATATTTATATGCACACACACACACACACACACACACACACACACACACAGTTCCTAAAAAAAAAACACAGGGGAAAAGCTTAACAACATTGGACTTGGCAATGATTTCCTGACTATTACACCAAAAACACAAGTAATAAAACAAAAATAGACATATGAGACTCCATCAAACTTAAAAACTTTTGTGCATCAAAGGACACAATCAACAGAGTGAAAAGGCAATCTACAGAATGGGAGAAAATATTTCAAATCATACATCTGATAAAAGGTTAATATCCAGAATATATAAAGAGCTCCTACAACTCAACAACAAAAATATCAAATAACCTCCAATTAAAAAGTGGGGAAATGGCTTGAATAGACATTTCTCCAAAAATGGTATACAAATGGCCAATAAACATATGAAAAGCTCAACATCACTAATCATCAGAGAAATACAACTCAAAACCACAATGAGATATCACCTCACATCCCTTAGGATGGCTACTATTTAAAAAAAGAAAAACAGAAAATAACAAGTGTTGCTGAGGATGCAGAGAAATTGAAACACTTATACACCATTGGTGGGATTGCAAAGTGGTGTGACTCCTATGGAAACAGTATGGCAGTTTCTCAAAAAACAAAAAAATAGAACTATCATATGATCCAGCAATCCTACTCCTGTATATACCCAAAATAATTGAAAGCAGGATATTGAAGAAATATTTTCACATCCATGTTCATAGCAGCACTATTCACAACAGCCAAGAAGGGGAAGCAACTTAAATGCCCATCAATGGATGAATGGATAAAGAAAATATGGTATATACATAGAGTGGAATATTATTCAGCCTTAAAAAAGAAAGAGGTCCTCTCACATACTACATCATGCAGAAATCTTTGGGACATTATGCTAAGTGAAATAAACTTGACACAAAAAGACAAATACTGTATGATTCCACTTATATGAGGTATCTAAAGTAGTCACATTCATGGTAACAGGAAGTAGAATGGTGGTTGCCAGATAGGGGGAGGGGAAAAGGGGAATTGTTGAATGGGTATAGTTTCAGATTTGCAAGATGAAAAAATTCTAGAGATCTGTTTCACAACAATGTGAATATACTTAACACTTCTGAACTGTACACTCAAAATGATTAAGATGGTAAATTTTATGTATGTATTTTTTACCAAAATAATTTTTTTTTAAAAGTGCTTTTTCCTCCTCCCACACATTCAGAATAGACTGTTTTTCAAATCACATTATAGCTAGAAATATTGTCAACTATGGGACTTCATACTAAAATCTTCCTTCTCCACCTCAGGGGCCATCAAATACAGCCTACAGAAAAATCCCTTTTTATTACTATGGGTTAAATAGGGACTACACATATACAAAGGCTGCTCCTTCAGGGCTGGCATCTGTGGCTCCCATTTAAAAGCCTAAACTTCCAAACACATTTATAGTAACTTTCTTTCAGGAGATAGATAGGGTTATATGGAGATTGAACCGGAAAAAAGTGTTAGACCTCATCTAGCCCATTCCCATCATTTTACAGACAATGAAATTTAAGAGGATGAATTATTGAGTTAAGGCCACATAACTAGAGACAAAGCTGGTCTGGTGTTTAGGCATCCTGAGATAATATACTAGCCTGTGAAGGAAGACAACTGAATTCTAGTCCTTGGTTTGATATGTAGGGAAGTTTACTTCTCTCTCTCAGCCTTGGTTTTCTCATCTGTTAACTGGGCAGTGAGGTGTTAACTGGGCAGTGAGGTGGGTAGACTAGATGATTGCTGTTCTTTCCAGGACTAAAAGTGGCTGGCACATAGTAGGTGCCTGAGTATTTGTTGAATGAATGAGACATAGACTCTGTGGTTCTATGGCATCTATCAATTTATTATTCATTTAGTATAAGCACTCTGTTCATTCATTTAGTATAAGCTCATTCTACCTCATTGTGAGATTTGTCCTGTCTGAATACTCATTTATCTGTTAATGGTTAAACCTGGAGGCAGTTAGTTATGAAATTACTTATTTGATTTACTAACCAAGTAACACCAAATATGCCTTTTAACAATCTGAAGATTTAGGAAAGGGAATGCAAACAAATTCAACTTGATATTGATGACCATTGAGGGCCACGTGACCTGGCACATATCTGTCCTCAAAAATGTATCTTCCTTCATCGTCTCCCCATTAAGGAGTAGTTTTGATTACCCAGAGATTTCCTTCTAAGTCCAATCAATCAATCTGTCAGCAAGTGTTTATCAAACACCTACCCCATGTCTCTCTAGGTGGTCTAGGAGTGACAGAAAAGTTAACACAAGGTCCAGCTAGGACTGCTGGGCTTATGAAACCAGGGAATGATCTATGTGGTCTTTCTTCTTCAAGGAGGCTAGATTCAGTTTCTTCATATGGCGGTGGCAGAATTTCAAGAGGGCAAGTCCCACTGTTTTCTCAATCTCTGCTCATGTCCCATTGGTCAAAGCAATACTCATGGTCAAGCCCAGAGTCTATACAAGGGCACAGATACTGGAGGCTTGATTCCTTGGATGAAGGGGAGTGATTAAAGTAAGGGTCTAAGCTATTTAGAGAGACAGAAGAGTCTGACAACATTAATTAAGCTCTTGAATTTAGTCATAACTAAGGCCAAATCTACCCCTGGGCTTCCTAGTTATGTAAATCAATAAATTCTCCATCCCTCAGTCTGTTTATTTATTTTTTAAAATAAGGTAGTTACAGTCCTAACTCACACGAAAGTCTTACCTACTGCAAAAAGTTATAGAGAAACTAAAGTAGGACCTAGGGGTCCTAATATCTGTGTAAATGAAATATTAGGTTGACTCCAACTTTTCATGCCTCTACTTTGAAACTAATTTGATACCTGACAAAAATCATTGCTCATTAGTGTATATCCTCTGCCAGCAGCCACCTAAGGATAGATTAATTGGTACAAGCCAGTTACAATATAAAGAGAATGGTTTCCTAAGCTGAATTGTATACCCCCAGATTTTCTTGCACATAAACAGTTTCACTGCAGTCTAGGTACACTTCTAGATATCTACAAATAATGTGACAATCATAAGATGCTGCCATGCAGATAAGTGGAAGGTGGCTGTCTTTCCTTGAGCTCTGCATAAGCAGACCGAGACTCAAAGATTTGTGTTTATTTTGGAGGTAATCTGAGGAAGTTTCATTAGAGGCACAAGAAAGTGAGACAGGGAAAAAAGGAAGCTAATACAGGGCACATTATAAAACCATTAACCACTGGGGGCAAATACCTTTGGAGAACCCTGGGAGGCAATGCAGAACATGCTTCAGAGTTACCCGTCTATTGATTTATTACTGCAGTAACCTAGTATGTTCTGACTCACACAGTTACAAAGAACAATATTTGCTGCTTTTAAAATGCAAGTTAACATGGCAAGAGTTCCACATGGGCTATTAAATATTTCTGAGATTCTAATTTTAACTGGCAACAGGTCTCCATAGGCCTGCTTTAGATCAGCTGTTCCAAAATCCATTCTGTTTTCAAAGTTAAGTTGGGAACTATGGAAGGGGGTGGGTGGACAGCTATCTTCTACAAGTTCAAGGTCATCCCCTAGCATGTGGTTTCAAGCAGTTTGGCACTAGTGAATTCATCTGAAGGAAAATCTTGCCCTATAGGCAATATTTTGGGCCCGTCTAAACCTATATGCTGGGTAATAGGCTCTTGGCTGCAAATCACAAAACATTTCCAAAAGGCTTTTTCCCCCTGAGACTATTTCCATTCCTATAACTTTTATTCTTTTGTTACTAATCTCAAACTTTCAAAGGAGGGAGATATACTAGACCAGAGACAAAAAGAAAAAAAAATATTGTCCTATGGATCCCATCTGGATTAGTTGGCAACATTTAATTACTTATCAATATTTGATTAGTTGCCCATGACTCCCCCCTGAATTAGCTGTCAACATTTGAAAAGCATTTTTACCACCAAAAAAGAAAGAAAGAAATTCAACGTCTGCATTTTCTGCGTTTCTTGAAACACTGGATCTTGTAGGGCAAAGACTGACCAGAAGTAAACGGCAGCCACCTACCTCCTTTGGCAATTCCCGCCCTCCCCCAGTCAGCAACACTCCCCACCTGGCCATTACACTTATCTCTGTGACCAGAAAAGTCTCTGAAAAAATAAGAACACATTTCCGGGAGGCCATGTAGAGCATCAACATTGTGGAGTCTACTTAAAGAGAAGTTTGCACACAGTCTAGCCGTGATGGATTTAAAAGCCAGAGTTCCGGGACAAACATGGAGCAGATATAAACTTATTTTTCTATGCCAGGATTTGAACTGACAAGCAATATACCACCAATTCACTGGGAAATAGACTATGAAGATCAAGACCAGCTATAACTTTGGGGGAAGAAAATTATGCCAGTCACTCTCTGAGATTTGTTATTTAAAAAGAAACAAATGCACAAAAACTTACAGCCTGAAAAGTCAGCAGGGACAAGGAAATAGCTTCAACAAGCTCAAGGAAGATTTTTTTTAGGTAAACAGCAATACCATATAACATTTATTGAGCATTTACCATGTACTAGGCATCATTCTAAGTGATTCATGTGAATTTTCACATTTAACACACACAGCACTTAATGAGGTAGACAAAATTATTGTTCCCAGTTTATACATGAAGAAACTGAAGCTCAGAGGGGTTATGTAACTTGCCCAACCAAGGTCACCCAAATACTACGTGTGGAGTCAAGGTTTGAATCTAGACTGGTTGGGCTGCAGACGCCACTACCACCCTGTAAACGCTCTACAGTCTTATAATCGGTTTTGCAGCCTTACCCAGCTTGGTATAGTTTCTGAACTTACCTGGTGTTCTTAAATTCCCCAGTACACTGATGAGATTAGCTCTTAGAATGAAGACAACTTGAATGTGGATAAAATGCGACTGGTGTTCAATTTGGGGCTCACTGAACGTTAAGATGTAGTGATCAGAGCCAACCCCTGAGACAAAACATGTTACATGGCAGCATTGTGGGTGGGAGCCCAGGTCTGCCCTCACTAGCCACATGTCCTCAGGCAAGTCAGGCTCAGTTCCCTCGTTTGCAAAACAGGCATAATGATATTTGTCTTCCGAGGTCATTTTGAGGAATAAATGAGTGAACATTTGTGGGCACCTGGTAGGCAATGGACAGTCCAAAAATACTAACCCATTGCACTGCCCTGACCTATTAAAAATTGTAATTTTGTTACTAAAAAATGTATTTGGTGGTATATATGCATTTTTCTCTTGGACAAACTGCCTGATGGGTTCTGGAAGCAATTGTCACCAAGTCTCAACCTGTTTGACATGAATATTTAAGGATGCCTTATTTGGCTTCTACTAACCTCCCCTGGTACATTTCCAGTGGGTGGTGAAGATGGCAAATAATACTCCTTAATGCCTCTATTTGAGGGGCAACGCCTTGTCATGGCACATTGGACTTGACATGTGGGTACTTGGAGAGAGATTAGAGTGATTGAACTCGCTCTAAAAGTGTAACATCATTTCACTCCCTAAGGAATAGGGTCTTGTCTGATTTGGGGTTGAATTCTGTTTTGTTCACCTGTGTTAAGAGAACAGAGTGATACACATCCATCAGTCTTCTCAGGCCCCAGGCTGCCTAAAGATTAAACATGGGGTTTTTCTCAGTGATACCAATTTGCCTGTAATTTTTTTTTTTAATTTTTCTGCAGGCCCAGCTCTGTAATTTCCTATGGTTTTTTTTTTTCCCCTCTTGCAAAGATCAAGCTTAAAATGAACAGTAACCTAACTGTTCACTTGTCCTAAATCCACCTTCTACAGACAGTCTCATTAAATTGTAATTTTAGACTTAGGGAGGACTAAGTCTGAGACCCAGCGGTTAACTGCTTTGCCTCTTATCTCTCCACTAACCTGGTCTCCTGGCTTCTGTCTAGTACTCTTTGCACTTCACCCACTACAAACAAAAAGTGTTTTGAGGAAGCTCTGCTGATGAAGAGACTGATGCACCAGCGTTTTGCTTCTGAAAGTCAAAGAGGTTGACTTCTCATTACCGCCACTGGCAACCACCAGCACCCTCAACCCCATCATCTCTTAACTGGCCCTCCTGCACCCAACCTTGCCTTTCCTACTAATCTTTTCTTCACACAGAAGCCAGAGGAACATATTAAAATATCAGTTACATCATGGCACTGCTGAGTTCAAAACCCTGTTATGAATCTCCACTTCAGAGTAAAAGCCCAAATTCCTGAAATGGCTGATGAACCCTACATCTTCTCCTCCCCATCCTCCACCTACGTTTTGTTCCACATAGGATGGTGCCCTTGCTGTTCCTTGAACAGCATGCTCCCAGTACACTGAAGCTCTTTCCCATATTTGCCGCCTCACTCCTGTACCTCCTGCAAGCTTTACTCAGCTGTCACCTCTGTGAGGCCTACACTGACCACCCAGTTTAAAGCTGCAAACCCATTCCCAGCACTGCCCTGTTTTCTTTCCCTCCATGGCACTTATCACTATATATAAGTCATCTCAGCCCTGCCATAACAAAATACCACAGACTGGGCAGCTTAAACAACAGAAAAGTATTTTCTCACGGTTCTGGAGGCTAGAAGTCATGATCAAGGTGCCAACAAATTCTGTTTCTGTTTCTAGTGAGGTCTCTCTTCCTGGCTGTAGACAGCTGCCTCTCTCTCTGTCCTCACATGGCTTTTCCTGGGTGCTTATACACAGAGGGGGAGGGAGGACAGAGAGTACAAGACTAATCCTATTGGATCAGGGCCCCACCATTTTAACCTCATTTAACCTTATTCCTTCTTAGAGGCCCCATCTCCAAATTCAGCAACACTGGTGGTTAAGGATTCAATATGTGAATTTGGAGTGGGGCAGAACACCAGAACGAGGGCAGGAATTTTTGTCTGTTCTGTTTACTGCCTATAACAGTTCTTGGCATATAGTAGGTGCTCAGTAAATAATTGTTAGATGAATGAATGAAATACCTAGCCCACGTGTGGTAGGCAGCCTCTAAAATGATTCCTGATTCCTGGTGTTCACACTGTTGTGTAATCCCCTCCCCTTGAGTATGGGTTATACCTAGCAACTTCCTTCTAGTGTATAACAATAGTGCAAAAAAAGTGAAAGAATGTCACTTCCAAGATCAGGTTATGAAAGGACTCTGGCTTCAGGCTTTGCCCTCTCTTGCTCTCTCACTTGCTGACTCTGCTGGAAGACAACTACCATGTTGTGAGCTGTCCCATGGAGAGGCCCACATGTCAAGGAACTGAGGGAGGCCTGTAAAAAACTCAATCTTGCTGACAACCATGTGGTGAGCTTGGAAGAAGATCTTCCCTTGGTCAAACTTTCAGATGAGACCACAGCCCCAGGTGATATTTAGATTGCAGCCTTGTGAGAGACCTTGAAGCTGAGTCACTCAAAGCCAGGCCCAGATTCCTCACCCATAGAAACTATGAAATAACATTTGCCATTTTAAGCTATAAGTTATGGGGTAAATTTTTTATGTAGCATTGCATAACGAATACACCTAATAACATAGGGATGATGACCATGTCTTAAGAAACAGAAATCTGAACACTTTATCTGGGAATGATCATTTGAACGTGGGGCTGTCCTTTGGGATCATTCAAGTACTATAGGCCTAGACTATGGCAATTCAGGTACTTTCTTTATTCAGTGTTCTAAAGCGGGCATCAGCAAACTACAGCTCACAGGCCAGCTCTCTGTTTTTTGCGAATAAAATTTTATGGAACACAGACACACTCATTTACTTAATACATTGTATATGGCTACTTTTGCAGAATTGAGTAGTGGTGATAGGGACCACGTGGCCAGCAAGCCTCAAGTTTTTACTATCTAGCCCTTTAAGAAAAAGTTTGTTACAACCCAATCCAAAAATGCGCGGAAGACCTAAATAGACATTTCTCCAGAGAAGACATACAGATGGCCAACAAACACATGAAAAGATGCTCAACATCACTAATTATTAGAGAAATGCAAATCAAAAGCACAATGAGGTTTCACCTCACACCTGTCAGAATGGCCATCATCAAAAAGTCTACAAACAGTAAATGCTGGAGAGGGTGTGGAGAAAAGGGTACCCTCTCGCACTGTTGGTGGGAATGTAAATTGATACAGCCACTATGGAGAACAGTATGGAGGTTCCTTAAAAAACTAACAATAGAACTACCATATGACCCAGCAATCCCACTACTGGGCATATACCCTGAGAAAACCATAATTCAAAAAGAGTCATGTACCACAACGTTCATTGCAGCACTATTTACAATAGCCAGGACATGGAAGCAACCTAAATGTCCATCGAGAGATGAATGGATAAAGAAGATGTGGCACATGTATACAATGGAATATTACTCAGCCATAAAAGGGAATGAAATTGAGTTATTTTTAGTGAGGTGGATGGACCTAGAATCTGTCAGACAGAGTGAAGTAAGTCAGAATGAGAAAAACAAATACCATATGCTAATGCATATATATGGAATTTTAAAAAGCTGTACTGATGAACTTAGGGGCAGGACAGGAATAAAGACGCAGACATAGAGAATGGACTTGAGGGTATGGGAGGGAAGGGGAAGCTGGGATGAAGTGAGAGAGTAACATTGACATATATACACTACCATATGTAAAATGGATGGCTAGTGGGAAGCAGCAGCATAGCACAGGGAGATCAGCTCGGTGCTTTGTGATGACCTAGAGGGGTGGGATAGGGAGGATGGGAGGAGGTTCAAGGGGGAGGGGATATATGTGTACATATAGCTGACTCACTTTGTTGTACAGTAGAAACTAACACAACATTGTAAAGCAGTTATACTCCAATAAAGATGTGGAAAGAAAGTAAATAAAGCTAGTGGCCCACAAGAAAATAAAAAGAAAAAGTTTGTTGACTCAAGAGGCAAAAACGAATAAAGAGCTCTTGATATCTCTATATTTAGTGCTGTCTAAGAGGTCCACCCTTTGCTCTTTCTCCACAAATCTTTAAAAGCCCAGTAAGAAGGTCGAACACCTCCCAACTACACATGGAGGCAGGATTACTGACTGGTTTAGAGCAGTGGTCTTTAAACTTTTCTGATTGTAATCCATAGTAAGGAATCAATTTTAGGGACTTCCCTGGTGGTCCAGTGGTTAAGACTTCGCCTTCCAATGCAGGGGACACAGGTTCAATCCCTGGTCGGGGAACTAAGATTCCCACATGCTGTGGGGCAACTAAGTCCGTGTGCTGCAACTACTGAGCCCGGGCACCACAACTAGAGAGCCCACGTGCTGCAACTACAGAGCCCATGCACCACAGTTAGAGAGAAGCCTGCACGCTGCAATGAAAGATCCTGAGAGCCGCAACTAAGAACCAACACAGACAAAAATAAATAAAATAAATAATAAAATTTTTAAAAGAGAAATCAATTTTATATCACTACCAAGGACACCATGTACATATATGTAGAATTAAAACAAATGTATCACAAACCAATCCTTATCCTTTATATAAGATGTCCTCCATTGTTTTCTATTTTATTTCATGTTACTACAAGGTGCTGGTTTCTCCCACTAAACTGATCTTTCTAATGGGACTGCTGAATGGATGTGACCTGCTGGGTGACCATCCCTGGTCAGGGGCTGGGTGTGGTGTCAGGCTGACCTGCCTTCTAATCTCGACTCTGACTCTCACCAGCTGTGGGATCTTGGGCAGGGGACCTGGTCCTCTGAGCCTCACTCTTCTCACTGGCAAATGGGAGGGTTACCTATCTTGGGGGTTGCTGTGTGGGTGAACATGAGAAGGTCCATGTAAAGCACTATGCACTTGGCACATGGTAATATTTTCATAAAAATAACAACAAATCAGCAAATGCCCTTGTCCTGGTTGCATATTAAATTAGTTTCTGGTCTTTCCAAACTTGTTGAGTGAAAGAGACAACCCCCAAAGGGACTCGTAACAGAGGACTGACAAAGTCTATGGAATCATTGTTCCTTTTCTGAGATTCAGATGAGTTATGTTGGCAAACCAAAAGGCTGTGTATCAACTGGCATGAAATGCCCACAAGCCTGTAAACAACCATCTTTCCCAGTTGGATTTAAGGAAACTCCCTTCCTTTTATTCAATCTCACAGCCATTATATTTGCCAATCATTGAATTCCGAGGGAAGGTGAGTACCGCAGGTAGACTATCCCAGCTAGAAACACTGTTTCTTCTTACCCACCCCCTTTTAGGAAGGAAAATCTGATCTTACTGTTCAAAGTCTTTCACATCTTTCTCCCCAGTTGCTTCTAATTCTCTCTCAGAGCCTCGGACTGCTGCTTTGTTTACATCTTAAAGCTTATTTCTGTCAAGAGAGGTTCATAGGCACTTTTTAGGAGGCAGGTAAGCCTGAATAAAAAAGAATTACGTTCAGTCTGCCTTTGCCCCATTGCTGCCTTTCTCCCCAGTCCTTTAAATGCACCCAAGGCCCCTGGGAGAGCTTCGTTGCACTAATTTTCATTCTGAATCACAGGGACCACAAACCCCACGCGGAGCTCAAATAGAAAGGCCAGAGAAACTCAATCAGCTGTAGTTCATTTGCTGCCAAACCCACTTCACACCCTCTCTTCACGATCAATCCTCCCACTTTAGGATCTCCGGAGCTGGTACCACAACAGCCTGGCACCTCTGCTTTCTCAAAAACAACCTAACAGCCAGCCTGACCCCTCATCCTGGTGACTTCTTATCCAATTCCCCAAGTCCGATCCAAGTCCCTTCCCAACAAATCATTTCATTACCACCCACTCCAGTCTAGAGAGGGGAAAGGTTTTTTTAGATAGTGAATCCTTTCTGAAGAACTTCCAAAGTCTGGCTGTGGGAACCCGAATGAGTAGGAAGGGAGATGGGTGCCCCTCTGGGGACTGCTGCTTGTACTGGGACACCTTCCTTCTTTGCCCACTACCTAGTGGGACAGTTTCAAGAATCCCACAATTTGAAAGGCTTGTGGAAGGATCTTAGTTTTCTTATTCTTTATCCCCTGCCCTCTCGCTGGAATAGAAGGAGAACAGTAATATTCCGCTGCCTGTCCCTAGCTGTTCCCTTGGATGTCTGTCTTCCCAGGTAGAAGTGATTCATCCTATATAGATTCTTCTGTGTCCTTGCTGGATTCCGGGACATTGTTATTAATTCAAATCTTACATGATACAGAATAGAGCTTCTCTGTCAGCCACTGAGCGACCTTGGGCCGGTCACCTTACCGTTGTGGGTCTCAGTGTTCTCATAAAGTAAGATGATTAGATTAGCTTAGGTAGGGACTCATTGGCAACTCCAGTTACTTGGTAATGGCTGCTGGGGGACTTGTGTAGAAAACAACTGTTGGGCCACATTTAGGCTTGATAATTAATTAATGATGTTTGCTACAGATGGGAGGTGAGGGGAGGGGCAGCTGTATCACCAATCATATCTGCCATCTTTAAGCTAAATGCTCTAATTATTCCCAATTTTAGATTTCTTTGATTCTAGAATCTTATATAACTGCTATCAAGATCTATCTCAATTTAATCTACGTGTTTCAAGTATTTGCCTTTGTGCCAATGGGAATGAAGAGAAGGAACAGAAAAAAATTAGTCCTCCAAAAGATTGGTCCTCCTGCTCTTTGAGTAATGAAAACCCAGAAATCTGGACTACTGCTTCTCCTTGAACCAAAACATTTTAATTAGCTGCAGAAACTGGAGAAGATGGATTCTTTTGTTAGACATAGCCCTTGTTTTCCTTGCCCTAAAATGTAGAAAATAATGCTTAGCTCCATTTCACGCACCAGGCCGTTATGGACAAAATTCTGACTTAAAGAATGACCTTCAGGGCTTCCCTGGTGGCGCAGTGGTTGAGAGTCTGCCTGCCAGTGCGGGGGACACGGGTTCGAGCCCTGGTCTGGGAAGATCCCACATGCCGTGGAGCGGCTGGGCCCGTGAGCCACAATTGCTGAGCCTGCGCGTCTGGAGCCTGTGCTCCGCAACAAGAGACACTGCAATAGTGAGAGGCCCGCACACCGCGATGAAGAGTGGCCCCCGCTTGCCGCAATTGGAGAAAGCCCTCGTACAGAAACGAAGACCCAACGCAGCCAAAAATAAATTAATTAATTAATTTAAACTGCACCTGAAATTCAATACTGTGAAAATATAGCTTATTTCTGTGACAGTTTCATTTAAAAAAAAAAATGACCTTCAAATGTTAATTTAATAAAAATGAAACTAAAAAACAATCTAAAGATTCTCATTTTGAAATGAATACAATGGAGAAACTAAAACTATGGAAACTTTTCAGGTCCTGTGCCTGAGGAGAGTGGTTGAGAGGGATGAACACCTAAATAGAAATAAAATAAACACCCACCTACCAAGAGTGGTAGAAAAAAGGGTAAATAGTTTAACTGATAGTTTACATGTCATGCATGAATTACTAATTTTCAAAAATTTGGAATATGAGAGTATAATTGACATGAAAACTATTCAGAATAAAATTTAATCTTGCTCTGGTGGTTTGAATACACTCCAAGATTTTACAGTGCCTCTGGGCCATTAAGTCAAACACCAGCAATCCCTACCCTCTAACAGAAGGTGTAGGTGGTCGGCCTGAATCTTTCCTGACTCCATATCTCGATATACAATCGGAGAAATAAGGGACATTTTATTTGTCAGTTTTCAAAAAAGTAGCATGCAGGAAATAGAGGAAAAATTGTTACTGATTTGAAGTTTTTTAGATTCCTTATAACAAGTTTACTGTACCTTTTATTAACAGAATGCCCACATTTTCAATTCAATTTTTTCAGGGACTGTCCTTTATAAAAAATCTCCTATCATAGCAATTTAGAGATGCATCACATCCAAACAATGAGTGCACATTACTTTGCCATCATGTGAACGAGATGTTTGTCCCATTTTGCCTCTCTGAATAATGACCCACAAAGGCATGAATGTTCTCTAGCTGTGTAATATAGGCTCAGAGACTGGAGCAGAATTAGCTTTTCAGGGCCTGGAAGATGGGAACTTTCCCTGAGGGACGCTTTGTCACATAATTCATTGCCTGCCTGTATTGACATCTTTAGCCTGGACCCTTCTCTGAGCTCTAGAACTTCCCATCTACTACGTGATGATTTAACATAATTTTATATTATTCATATTTATGAGCCTGGCATATGTCAGAAATGAGGGGTGCCAAAATAAATAAGATAGTGGATGAGATGGACATGTAATTAGACAATTAAACTAGTTGGTTAGAGAGAGGTAAACACACAGTATGGTAGGGAGCACAGAGGAGAGGTAGCCAATCTGTGTAGACTTCAAGGACTGTAATTATGTCTCAACTTGAACTCATTAACTCTGTCCCCACCCAAAGTCATACTTCAAGAAACTAAAAGCCGTTGACATGCAAACTATGAGGACCTGACAAGATCTGTGAGAACCTAAGTTCCTTCAAGGCAATCCTATATTATATAGTCCCTGCAGGTCCCTCAGAAGGCCAGGTGAAGTGGGAAAGCTATGGAGAAGTTGAGAAAAACTATAATTTTAATTTTGACTCTGCCTCTAATTGTATAACCTTAGGCAAGTCACTTCACCTGTTTTTCTGTAAAATGAGAACTTGGAAGGAAAAAAATGGGGGGTGGTCACCTAGGAAATAAAAGTAGAGTCTCTGAGGCAGATATTGGCAGTACTCAACCACTATTCAGAGAGGGGACCTTCACCAAAGGGCATCTGCAAGATAGTCTCTAGACTTGTGATACATCAGCTTACACTACCTCAGTGGTTCACAGCCTGGGTTGTACATCAAAATCACCTGAGCAGTTTTTGAAGCTACACCTATGTCCAGGGTGAAACCAGAACAATTAAACTCTCCCGGGCTTGGGAAACACTGAGGTAGCCTGAATGCCTGACTTCTGATTTCATGTTCACCAAGCAGTCTTCTCTGATTAATATTTGGCTACCTACAAATATTTAACAGGGAAGAAAATGTGCTGGTCAAAATGATTGGATATTTTTGGTCCTGTGGCATTTATAAATCTCACAGTGAATTCATGAATTGGCCTTCTCTTTTCCCTATATCCATCCTGTGAATAGAGTTAATGTGAGTCAGCTCCTGAGAGCTGGCCTGCTGTCAGTGTGGGAACACATCACATGTCTAAGCTGGTAAGGCTGGGGCCAGAGGCTGGCTCTTGGAGATCACACGAAGCTGACGAATGCCAAACAGTCAGGCCCCTTGGGATGCTACCTGTTCCCACGAGAAAAGTGCGTGTGTCCATGAATTGCTTCATGTGTGGGCAAAGCTAGTGAATGTGCGCTGCCCTTCCCATACCTTCAGACAGGATTTCTCTTTGTATCCTTCTTCTTATATAAATAATCTTTTCTTTCAAAAAAGGAGGACTTGGACTATTTAATCAATTAGATTCCCCTCTGGCCATCATAATCTATGATTTGTTTTAGTATTTCTAAAGAGTATTCTCACCCACTCCTATAAAGAATCTGATTTTCTGCAGAATTTCCCTGTCACTTTACGATCTTGTTTAGTAAACACTATCTTTTTAAAAAGAAAATAAATATTCTACCTTGTTCTCAACCTGGGCACCCACTATCCTACTTAGTCACAATAGAACTCATTAAATGCAGTTAAATTAATTTTGCAAAGGCATAATTCACATAATTCTCAGGAACAGATATATCTGGGAAAATTGTGTCCCAAGATAACACTCAAATTTCTCATTATAATCAGAATTTGTCCTTGTCCAGGAGTTGCGATAGCCTGAGCAGGTTTTCCTTTCCAGATGATAATGTTATCTTTCTAGAAAAAAACTGAGGTAAAATAGACATACCATAAAATTTACCATTTAAATTATTTTTAAATGTTCTGTTCAGTGACATTAAGTACATTCACATTGTTGTGCAACCATCGCCACCATCCATCTCCAAATTTTTTCACCTTCCTAAACTGAAACTTTGTACCAAATAAATAATAACTGTCCATTCCCATCTCCCCACAGCCCATGGCAGTCACCATTCTACTTTCTGTCTTTATGAATTTTACTAATCTAGGTACCTCATATAAGAGAAATCATACACTATTTGCCCTTTTGTGACTGGCTTATTTCACTTCACGTAATGTCCTCAAGGTTCATCCATGCTGTATCATTTGTCAGAATTTCCCTCCTTTTTAGAGCCAAATGATAGTCCATTGTGTGCGTGTGTGTGTGTGTGTGTGTGTGTGTGTGTGTGCGTATAAACACACCCCACATTCTCTTTATCCATTCATCCACTGATGGACATTTGGGTTGTTTCCACCCAATTTGGTTACTGTGAGTAATGCTGTATGAACATGGGTGTACAAATAGCTGTTCAAGTTCCTGCTATCAATAATTTTGGATATATACCCAGAAGTGGAATTACTGGACCATATAGTAATTATATGTTTAGTTTTTTCAGGAATTCTCATACTGTTTTCCACAGTGGCTGCACCATTTTACATTCCCACAAGCAATGCACAGGGCTCCAATTTCTCCACATGCTTGGCAACAATTGTTATTTTCTGTTTTCTGGTCATAGCCATTCTAAAAGGTGTGAAGTACTATCTATTATGGTTTTGATTTGCATTTTCCTTCCTGGTTATTGATGTTGAGCATCTTTTCATATGCTTATTGGCCAGTTGTATGTCTTCTTCGGAGAAATGTCTGTTCAAGTCCTTTGCCAAATAAATCAATTTATTTGGTTTTCTTGCTGTTAAGTTGTAGAAGTTCTTTGTATACTTTGGATATTAATCCCTTACCAGATACATGATTTGCAAATGTGTTTTCCCATTCTTGTGAGTAGCCTTTTCACTCTGTTGATAGTGTTCTTTGATGCACAATAATTTTTAATTTTGATGAGAGCCAATTTATCTATTTTTTCTTTTGCTGCCTGTTCTTGGCATCATATTTAAGAAATCATTGCCAAATCCAATGTTATGAAGATTTTCCCTTCTATCTTCTTCTTAGAATTTTATAGTTTTAGCTTTTACGTTTAGATCCTTAATCCATTTTGAGCTAATGTTTGTATATGGCATAGGTATGGATGCAACTTCATTTTTTTGCATGTGGATATTCAGTTTTCCCAACACAATTTGTTGAAAAGACTGTCCTTTCCCCACTGAATGATCTTGGCACCCTTGTTAAAAATCATTTGATTATATATGCAAGGGTGTATTTCTGGACTCTCCATTCTATTCAATTGGTCTATATGTCTGTCTTTATGCCAGTACACACTGTTTTGATTACTGTAGCTTTGCAATTAGTATTGAAATCAGGGGTGTGAGACCACCAATATTCTTCTTTTTCAAGATTATTTTGGCTATTTGGAGTCACTTGAGAATCCATATGAATTTTAGGATGGATTTTCTATTTCTGTAAAAAAATGTCATTGGGATTTTGATAGGGCTTGCACTGAACCTTTACATCCCTTTGGGTAGTATGGACATCTTAAGAATATTAAGTCTTCCAGTCTATGAACACGGATGTCTTCATTTATTCGTGTCTCTTTCATTTCTTTTGGTAATATTTTGTTGTTTTCAGTGTACAAGTCTTTCTCCTCCTTCGCTAAGTTTATTCCTAAGTATTTTATTCTTAAAATATCTGCCTGGGTTAGGCCAAGAGAGCAGTCTCAGAGTTGGAGTGGAAGAGGGCAGCTACCATGATGCAAACCAGGGAAATAGGGAAGCGTAATACTGTAAGCAGTAAAAAGGTGGAAGGTCTTATATCAAATGGAAATGGCTTGTTCCCAGAAAAGTCACTGGCTTCAGACTAAAATGCTCTTGATACAAAACATGATAGCAGCTGGGAGGCAAATGTGTTACTATTTGGCATCCCTAGTGATGAAGAAATAGATAGATATTGATCTTGGCCAGGTTTCTAGATGGTTCTTTAACTGCAAGCTTTTATTTGATATTCGTAACAATTGGTGTCCATGACTGTTAGGTGGGGTCCATCCTGGAATCCCGACTTTACTCTTACTAGATAGGAGATTACACAAGTTTTTCATGTCTGGATACCTTAGTGGTTTTGGTTTTAGTTTTGAATTTTTTTGCTATTACAATGCCAAGCCTTTCAAAGATGCCTGATTAGTTTTGCAGAGGGAAAAATCCACTGTTATTACCTTTTCATGTCCTGTATTTAATATGCTCCCTATAGCTCAAGCTTTCCTGTCACATATCACAGATCATAATGTGAGTTATGAGTCCCCAGTTGAAAATTGGAGTGTGTAACTGCATCATGGTCCATTTCCAACCTGTAGACCCAATCTCTAAGGAGGCAGCTGAAAAATGTCCTTATGGATTTCAATATAATATAGTGTTGATATTTTTCCTCTTAGAGCTGACAGCAATTAAAGATTACATTGAAACTTTAAAGGAAAAGAGCAGTAAAAAGTGGGCAGACAGTTCCCCAGCAGGCTTCTGACAGCACTTGGAACTTCTGATTTATTTTCATAGTGACGGTGATTTAATGGGAGGAGGGGAGAGAGAAATCATTAAGTACAGACTCAAAGAAGACCTTGGGAAAGATACTGCATGTAGGTAGCTTTAAACCTGACTTATGTCTATCACTGCATTCTTTGGCAACATTGTTACCCATATTATAAATAATACCAAAGAAATGTTAATAAATACTGGAGGGCCAGCTCACCTGGCAAAAAGGTGTTAGTTTAGTTTGGACTCATCTGCATAATGAAAACTGTAAAACGATTAACTCACCTGATGTCTTTTCTGTTCTTGCTGATAAAAAATGGTTTTATTAAGACACTGACTATATTTTAAGGAGTAAGGAATGATGGATGGACTGATTAATACTGAATACTGGATTCTGTGACATAGCATCTACTGTTCCAAAATGACAACTACTTTGCATACGTATATGTGTCTTGTATATGTGTCTTCCTTGGTAGGTTGTGAATTTCTTGAGTTTTGAACCCTTTTTCATTCATCTTTATATGGCAAGGACTTGCACTTAGTAAGCACAAAATAAATTTATTTATTCAACAGGCTTTTTTTTTTTTTTTTTTTTTTGAGGCCTGCTATATACCGGATGCTAATACAGAGCTCTTTATCCTGGAGAAGCTCTGAGTTAGTAGGGGAGACAAGCATCTATTATAAACTATAAACCAACAATAAAAATACAGTTTCAGTCATAAATGCTAATAAAATAGAGAGCTGGTGTTGATGAATATAAGTAGAATGCATGGTGGCTAATGCAGCTTAGTTTACAATTCTTTGTGTTTGGAGGTGAGGGTGCTGGGTAGAGGTCAGACCTGTGTCTTCCCACTGGCAAACCTATTTAGAAACCTCACCGGACCCTCACTCTCCTTGAAAGAGTTCCAGGAGGAAAGAAAGGCCCATGAAATAGTTCAGTTTTTTGCTGTCTATGTGAAAGCCCTACAAGCTGTGGGAAACATTCAGGAAAGTCTCATCTTGACCTCTCAGATCTCCCCACACTGTGCTGGAGGACTGTTCCCAGGTCCCTGGCTCTAGGAGCTTGCTCTGAAAAGTTTTGCTCTCCACTCTCCTGCCAGCTTGCAAGGTAGAGATGTCTCCTGCTAAAAATAGAAGGAGGAGAAAGAGGTTGGAAAGCAGCAGGCAGAAAGGGGCTAATGGAGCCAAGGGGGAAAGGAAGGGAGGGACGGAGCAGGGAGGTTGGGAGGGAGGAAAGCAACTCCCTTCTGTATATGATGTCCTTTCTGTGCTAGGAGTTTCCACGTCCTGTTACTTCGCTTAATCACCTCGACAACAGTGAGAGATATGCACTATTATTTCCTGTTTTACATAGCCAATAACTCATTCATTCAATAAATATTCCTCCTCCTCTCTGTGAGGCCCTGTGGGAGACCAGGAGACATTGCTGAGGTTCTGATGGGGAAACCGAGGCCCAGGGAGGCAGGCATTGGGCTCAAGGTTACTGCTTCCCAGTGGGTTTTCCACATCCAGCCTGGGCTGCCACTGGCGCGCTGGTGGTGTCGGACCCCATCCTCCCCCGGTTCAGGCTAGGGGACCCCATCCCTCCCCCGGTTCAGATGGGGAAAGTGTCAGTGTAACGACGAGAATGCGTTTACTTGCGTCTCCCAGGTGGCTGGCCAAGGTGGGGAGGGCCAGGCTCCCTGGAAGGAAGAATTTCTCTCCCACTTGTGAAATTGCTCTGATTGCAGCCAGAGGAGATTTACAACCTACTGAGGTCTGACACTTGAATATCCATGGAGAGGCATATGAAAAGGAACGGAAGTCGAACAGATTCTGTGAGATTTTATGATTTCATTAGCATTTCAAAGCTCTGTGAAGGGTTGGATGGGGGAGAGGGCAGCAGTCCCCAGGAAGCCCCCTCCCCCTAGTCCACAGCGGGAAGTGAATGCCTCAGTGGGGGGCGAGAGGGGGAGTTGGAGGGGGCGAGGAGCTGGACCCAGAGAGAGCTCGTGGCGGGTGGAGGTGGGGGGTGACTTCAGGGTTTTCTTTTGGAAACTGAGTTGGAAAGACAAAACAAAAGTAAGCTAAACCCAACAAATCTCTCCATTGCATTGGGTATTAAAAATGAGTAGGTACAAGCATAGAAAGGGTGGTAAAAATGTGGTAAAAAGGAACTGATAAGAGTTTAGAGCTGTTGGTGAATATGCCTGTCTGGGCTCAAATATGAGACAGATCTGGCTCTGAGTTCCAGTTATGACACTTCTAGAAAAGTTTGGGTGACTCAATTCACTTCTCTGAGCCTGTTTCCTATGGCAACGAGAATAATAATACCTATCACAGAGGATGTTATATATATTTAAATGTCTCTCTTTTGCTTGCCATTCTTTAAAACTTAAATTAGATCATGACACCCATGCTTAAAGCTCTCAAGTGTTCCTTCATCACACTTGGGATAAAAAAAATGTTAAAAAGTTTAATAAGACCCTGACCCTTCCAACACCAATACAGACCACCCCCATGCTCAATACTCTGCACACCACACCCTGCTCTATCTCTTCATAGAATTATCATTATTTGTGATTATGCAGGTGTTTATTTGTTCTCTTAGGTATTGTTTGCCTCTCCTGTAAAAGTGCGGTCTCTCGGAGAGTAGGGATTGCTACTAATTTTGTTCTTGATCCACTGTATACTCACATAATGCCTGGAACTTAGGTTCAAGCAATATTTTTCAAACGAATTAATGAATAAATGATGGATGAATGAAACGTATCTGGTACAGAGTAAGCTGTCAATAAATGGCACCTTTTCTTATTCCTATTATCAGTAGCAATGAGGAGTGTTTATAATTTGGTGGGGAGGCGGACCCCCTATACATGAAACAGCTGGAGTGCTGACCAGCTTTACTGTTCAAAAAGTGCTTTTGCTAGTGGTGTCTCATTGTCATCCTCACACCAGTCTTAAGAGGGAGGCAGGACAGGTGTCCTAACCCACATTTTACCAACGAGGAAACTGAACTAGAATAAAGGAAAACGCTCAGCTTCCAAGTCCCACAGCCAGCTAAGCAGGATCAAAGTGCAGATGCTCGAATGTTCCTGTTTGTGTGGTGGAGAGGAACAGCAGAGCTGTCTTCTGCACAATGCCAGGTGGAATAATCTCCCCGCCTTCCTTCTGATTTGGGGGAAAGGAGAGGTGTGGTCTTCAAGGTGACAAGGGATACTTAGGACTTAAGGAAGTATCTCTCTAACCACCTTCTCTGTTAAAACGTAAAAATCAAAAATTCAAAAACACTAAAGCAGGAACTGCCAAATGCTGTCCCACATTGTTCAAGCTCCAGAGCCTCTGCCTAGAGACGGCCCAGAAGCACACACAGACACATGTTGTCAGTGTAGGCAGCAGGTCAGCAGAGGTGGGTGAAGACTTCCTGAGACGCGATTGGAGTCGTGAAGCGAAGCCCTCTGCCCTGCACCCTCAAACCTCCTCAGTCCAGCGGCTCTGACCCTTCAGAGCCCCCCTCCTTTTGAAAGCAGCATCCTTTGGTGGTTCTATTACTGTCCTATGGCTGCTGTACCAAATGAACACAAGCTTGGTGACTTAAAACAACACATTTGTTCTTACACAGTTCTGGAGGGAAGGAGTCCAAAGTCAGTTGAGGTCAAGGTGTCGGCAGGTGTCGGCTTCCTCTGCAGGCTCTAGGAGAGAAACCTCTTCCTTGCCTCTTCCAGCTTCTGGAGGCTGCCTGCATTCCTTGGCTTTTGGCCACCCCACTCCAGTCTCTGCCTCTGTGATCACATTACCTTCTCCTTTTCTGCAGTCAAATCTCCCTTTGACTCTCCCTTATAAAGACACTTGACTCCATTTAGAGCCCACCTAGATAATCCAGGATAATCGTCACATCTCAAGATCCTTAAGTTAATTACAGCGGCAAAGTCCCTTTTGCCATACAGGGTTGCATTCACAGGTTCTAGGAATTAGGGCTTTTTGATCTTTGGGGGGCATTATTCAGCCTTCCACAGTGATTAAGAACCTGGAGTCTGATGATCTGAGTCAAATCCTGGCTTTGCTCATGTCAGCCAGGGACAAGTCACTTTACATTCAATGACTCAGTTTCCTCATCTGTGAAATGGAAATATGGATGATAAAGTCACTATCTCATGGGATTTTTGAGTGGGTTAAAAATTACTGCGTGTAGAACACTTGACCTACCTTAATAGTCAATAAATATTAACTATTATTACTTGAACTGAATAAATATCTAGCTTCCTTCTTCTTCTTTTCTTTTTTTCCCTTCCCTTTGCAGGAGAAGTCCTTCTTCAACAAGCTTTAACACAAAACCCAATATATAAAGCAGATCAAGGTTGAGTGGCCCTGGCTGAAGAAATGAGAAGAGAGGGGCTGGTCCTGTCACCCCAGGGCCTTGGCCACTGCTGAGGCACCGTTGAGAATCTTGGGGTTCTTAGGATACAGACCAAGTTAGACAATCTGTCTAAATCAATTCATTCAATTGAAATCTGTTTACTGCTCTGTATCAGGCCTGGGGTATAGACGTTAAGAGCATGAGTGCCATCGGATTGCCTGAGAAAAAGCCTGGCTCTGTTCCTGCTTGTGTGGCTTTGCACAGGTTATTCTGTGCCTGGGACTTTCCCATCTGTAAAATGGTAATGAAAATAAGACCTGACTCCTGGAATTGCTGCAAGGAATAAATGAGTTTCTTCCTGCAAAGTCCTTAGGATAAGGTCTGGCATGTGGCACGTGGTAGCTATTTTTGTTATGTGCTGGGGACACTGAGAGCAGTGTCCTAGGGGACCTAATAGGGTGCCGGGGATGGCAGGAGAGGGACCCTGATCCAAGGCAAGGCTTGTGTGTGAATGTAGGCGTGAGGGGCAGTGGTCAAGGGAAGGGAAGTATGGATCAATGTTGAGGAAGAGAGGCGAAGCTGCAGAAGCCTGTTGGCTTTGATGGGGTGGGTGACTCTGGGGTGAGGGAAGTGCTCTCGGGAGCTGGAATCGAATTGGAGAAAGGCTTGCAGATGAGTATGGCCGGTGGGCAGCTGTGGCTGAATGTAGGATTCGGGGGTGGGGGTGGGGGCGCGTGCATGGCATGAGCCAGAGGAGGCAGGGACCAAGGGTCTTAGGTGATCCAGGGAAGAGTTTCCCCTTATACTGGAAGTCATACAGGGTTGAGAGAGAGGAGGTGCAAGTGAAGGGAAGATCACTTCCTTTTCCCATCTCCCTTTTTCTTGAAGACCAAGGTTCTTGGGATTCCCCGGAGGGCTAAGAGCTCTTGCTGTCTCTGGGGTGGTTTCCGCTGAAAACAGGCTCAGTGGGGGCCATTGGGAGGGATTGAGTCTTGTCCTCTTTTTTTTTTCCCCCTCCTTTTGTTAAATTATGGTAGCTTTATTGACCTTTCACTGCTCGAATCTGGGGCAATATGAGCATGAAAACAGAAAATGATTGTGTTGACTGAAAAAAGCATACAGCATGAGGGCTGTGAGTTCAGTTTTATATGGGGACTCACTGAGGACTATAGCCTGGGAGACAGCCTCTCAGGCAGCTCTGAGGAACTGCTGCAAAGGGCGGCAGGGGGCGGGGGCGGTCAGTATATATATGATTTTGGTGAAGGGGGTACAGACCATCAGGCATACGTCTCGGTAGAAGGTTGCTCCTAGTCACAAGGCATAGATGTCTCTGTTAATGATTTTAGTGTTTTTCTAGGTATAAGATGCAAGAAATTGGGTTCATAAAATTTTCTTCTGAAAATATCTAACTATCTGAAGGCCTGTTCTGCCAGTTTTTCCCAGAGCACAGAGTGCCTCATTCCTGATCTCCACCCTGAACTCCTTTCAGGGTGTGTTAAAGGTCGGCGACTGCAGTGGCTAATGACCTAATCTTTGTAGAGCCGGGTGGCAAGTGACATTCTTTAGATGGCAACTGTATCAGAACGCATCCCATTGAACCATATAGGAATTTAGAAGAATATCTGTTTTGTTTTTTTGAGTCCTATCCTCTTGGGGCTTACCTGGGAAGTAAGACACAGGGATTCTGGGGCTGATCTTGCAGTTGCTGGGCCATCCCATGCAGGCCAAACTGACCTTGAGGTGCTCATGAGCTATGGGGACAAAGGTGGTAGAATTCTAGCTGTATGCAACTGTTGGATGAAAAGTGTGACCCTAACACAAAGAAATGTAATAATCTTTGGTTCATCAAACACAACCCAGCAGCTCATAGCTTATACGAGACCTAGAACCTTAGAGCTGGAAAAGCCCAAAGTTAGGTGGTTTTCAAACTGGTTCCCCAGGGTTTCAGGATTCCACACAGACAGCTTTGGAACTGTTTTTGGCCTAAGAGGAAGGCTAGGCAAGTGGGGCCTATGTCCCTCGTGGCTCTTTAACCAGTGCTTTATTTTATTTACTGAAGTTCTGTGCGAGATTTTGATAGGAATAAGAGTTTTAGGTTAAAACAAAACATTGGAAATCACTTTCTTAGCCAGCCTCCTTGTTTAACAGATGAAAAAACAGTCCCAGAGAGGAGAAAGTCAAAAGTCATAGGACAGGTGCAGAAAATGCTGCATTTAAGAAGTTGGGCTTTGATATCTGTCTAGCTAGCTAGCTCTCTCTATCTATACAATAGAATATTACTCAGCCATAAAAAAGAATGAAATATTGCCATTTGCAGCAACATGGATGGAACTAGATAAGATCATACTAAGTGAAGTAAGTCAGACAGAGAAAGACAAATATTGTATGATATCACTTATATGTGGAATCTAAAAAACAATACAAATGAATCTATATACAAAACAGAAACAGACTCCCATAGAAAACAAACTTATGGTTACCAAAGGGGAAAAGGGGTGGCAGAGGGTTAAATTAGAAGTATGGGATTAACAGATACAAACTACTATAAATAAAATAGATAAGCAACAAGGATTTTCTGTACAATACAGGAAACAGTGTTCAATATTTTATAACAACCTATAATGGAAAATAATCAGAAAAAATATATATATATACACATAACTGAATCACTTTGCTGTACACCTGAAACTAACACAATATTGTAAATCAGCTATACTATAATTTTCTTAAAAATTAAATAAAAAGTAAGCTGGGTTTTTCACTACACCATACAATTGTGATTCTAGAAAAGTCATTAAAAAGGGGAGGGCTGGGAGTAGCCTGATATATACAACACGTTATCCGTTCATTTGGAAATCTGTTTTATTTCTGAAGAGAGGTGGGGCAATCAACTACTTCCCCAGAATGTTCTCTGGAACTTTCCAAAGACAGGAATATGTATTAACCTATTTTTTTTTTTTCCCCATGGTGGGTAATTAGTTTGGGCTCTTGAAATCCTATACAGTGGCCTACTTTGGAGAAGCAGCTAAAAGCAGCTCTACCTCAAACCTATTCCCTGACATTCACATAGGTACATGCACACACACACACAGACACACACACACACACAGTCACACCACCATATGCCTGGGGACTGCCCTATGTTCCCTATAGTTTCCCGTCCTGTGAGCAGGAAGGTGAGGGCCTCACACCCGTTGGTCTGGGGGCTGCTGCAAAGCAGAGGGGAGGCCTGGCCATGGACTATTTCCGCTGTCTCTCATCTCAGGACCCAGAATGCTTTGGTTTAGAGCCAGGAACAGAAGCCTTCCCATTTCATGTTTCTCTCCCTGTAACTGCGATCCCACATCTCCCCCTTTCCGTTATTTTTTTATTTATAATTTTTACTGGAGTATAGTTGATTTACAGTGTTGTCTTAGTTTCTGCTGTATAGTGAAGTGAATCAGTTATACATATATCCACTCTCTTTTAGATTCTTTTCCATATAGGTCATTCCCTTTTTATTTATTACAGCTTTCTCTGACAAGTAGTTGGAGCACTGAACCCTTCAAAGTCCCTATCCGTCTCCAGGGACTCACTTTCTTGCTGCCTGAGGAAATGACTGAGTCACATAGAAAGGTGCTGCCGTGCGTGCAGACAGAGCCCACAGGGAGGTGGTCTACTTTCCCTCCCTCGCAGGAGGCAGCCAGGAGGGAGGGTAAGTGGACCACCTGCACACCCCCCACTCCCAATACAACCACAGCCGCACGCATGTGCACAGCCCACAAACCATGCCAGAAGCACATTCCATACACGCAGGCTTGGTGGGAACTCCCAGTTCTAGAATTCAGTGGAAGAAAACGCACTGCAGTGTCTGTCCTGTCTCTATCGATGTCCATGTCACTGCACCCCTCCCTGTCCTAGACTTTGACCCCCCTCCCCGCAGAGCTGTAGAGCCGGCCAGGTGAGCAGCCCCTGTCCCGGGCATTTTGCCCAAGACCACCTCCTCCTTTATTTACCCAGCCTGTCATCCTCATTTTCTTAATTTTGTATTTGGACTCTTGATACCCAATTTTGGTCCTCCTTAGCTTATGTCTTTTCTTTTGTTTTTTTGAGACATAATATATCACGTCGAAGTGTAATAATGTAAACATGATACAAGGTATATAGTATATGTAATACACAAAACATAATAAAATAAATGTATCCTACGCTACATTGTGGGCAAAAAGGCATAATCCATATTCAATATTTGAAATTCTTGTAATAGCATCCTTTTGCTGTTTCATTTTGCAGATTGCATTTATCTCATTCCTGGGGCGGGGGGGAGATGAGCACTCCCCGTGTTTGTCTAACAGATCATTTCCTTCGGCAGCTCTGCTTCTCTTCGTCAGTGAGGCTCTGGGAGCCCTCGGTTTCTTTTCGTCATTTTAAGGTATTCAATGAATGACTGCATTAACACTTTGTCTTCTACAGTTGTTTTAAAAATTGTTTCGTTGGCTTTGTAAAGTTGGAGGTGTTTGTGTTCACAGATTGAAGATTTGAATTGTTGCACACGTAAATACAGGTACACGCGCACACACGTGTGTACACGCGCACACATGTGTGTGCACTCGCACACACGGACATACGTTGATGGTAATCCTCTAGACTTGGCTTATGTCTCAGTTTGAGTTTTTCCAGAAGCAGAGCCTGAGCTAGTAGTTATGTGGGAGATGCAGGACCTTGGTAGGAAAGAAAGACAGACAGCAAAGTGTGCCTTATGATGTTCCTCCAGAAGGCAACTGGATCATTGTCCTGTGGGGAAGCTCTGGGAAATAGTGCAAACCACATATCTCAGAATTAACCTCCCCAAGGAGCAAGGGCGCTGGAGATTTATACACCAATTCCAGATAGTCTTTGGTTGAGGACTATTTCTGGGGACTGAGAATACCCCAGTGCTTCTGGCCTGCCACTCATGGACACAGAGCAGCTTTACATGGTACTGGGAGATGAAGCCCTCGGGCCCAGGGATGCAGATGCTGGCAGTTGGAAGGTGAAGGGTTTGAGAGATCTGGGTGGGCACTGATGGTGTCTGCCATAGGTTGCCACGTCTGGCTCCTTCCTCAGCTTTCCACACCTGACTCAAAGCAAGCCAGTCACACGCCTTCCTTGATATTTTAGAACTTGGAAATGAAGAGGCAGAGTGAGTGTCAGTTCTTCTCTGGTTATGAGGTGCACTGTCCCTCACTGTTTGAATAAATCCAGGCTGCTATGGGAGAAAATGAGGCCGACACACCAAGAGAAGTGAACATGATTGGAGGAGAACATTCTATTGGGTTCTAATCCACGATTCCAGTTGCCTTGAGATCCAGCTAACCCCCCACTCTGAGCCTTTAAGGAATTCTCTCCCCTTCTGCTTAAGCTATTTGAGCTGCGTTTTATTCACCTGAACTCAAACGAGTTCTGACTAATGTACTCCTGTATGGTCTTGGGTTGCCTGTCCCCTGCCACTATCCATAAATAATAATAAAAATAGTGATAGTAATAAATATTGCACTGCTACAATGGGTCAGATATTTTCTAGACGCTTGTGGGTAAAGGGGAGAGTGATTATCTTATGAACAGAATCTGCCTGCCCATGATCCTAGATATTCCTTCTTGGTTTTCTCTACCTTCTCTAATGGCCCTTATTTGAGCCCCAGTACTCCCCACTGGACAATGTGTTTCACATGCCCAGTTCCTACTCAGCCCTTGGGTCTTGCTTAATGCTATTTCTTTAAGATAGATTTCTTCTCTCAGCCAGTGTGAAATACCTGGTGCCCTCCCACTATATATCTCCATTTAAAAAATAACTTCTATAGTCCCCCTAAAATTTAAATTTCTTTTGGCAAAGAGAATAGACCTCCATTAGAAAAAAGTTGAAAAAAATTTCATGTATGGTAGTCAGGAAGCTTTCAGTTGCAAAAGGAGGATTTATTGGTTCATACAGTGAAAATCTCAAGAGTAATCAGCTTCAGGTACAGCTGGATCTAGGAGCTCAAGTAATGCCATTATTACTTAGTGCTGGTATATCTCTCAGATCAGTTTTCCTTGGTGCTGGCTTCATTCTTCAAGTTAGCTTTAGCCACAGGGTAACTACTCTCTTCATGCCCAGCAGCTTTAGGATGACATCCTATAAGCGAAAGTCCTAATGCTAATGTTCATTAGCTCTCATTGGCCAGGTTGGGTCTTGTACCAGCCCCTTGACTTATCACTGTGGCCAAAGGCATGTGGTACTCTTAATGGTCATGTCTGAGTAATGTGTCCACATTTGAATTCAGGGGGGAAAGTGAGGTTTCCCTGACCCATGTGGCCTGGGGTTGAGGAGAAGTGGGTCTCTAATGGAAAACATGGAAATTCTTCCCAGAGAAGTGGAATTGGATGCAGGGCCCACAGAAACCCTAAGCCCCTATACCATCCAAACACCCAGCTGAGAGAACACCTTCATGCGTGTGAGTTTCAGGCACATTTTCTGCCAGTCAATAACATACTGTAATGTTTAATTGCAAATCCTTCTCTGTTCTTCTGGAGAAAGAGGATGCAGACAGCAAGAAGATAGAAGGACCTGAAGTGTGGTGAGGGTTTCCTGGTGTCATGGAGAAAGAAGGATTTAAAAAAAGGAGGCAAAAGATACTCAGATGTACTTCAAAGACAGAAGGATTCTGTCTAAGCTGGTTGTATTTTCCTTCAACTAGGTGGCTGATATGAGTGGTACTCAAGATGTGTGTGTGTGTGTGTGTGTGTGTGTGTGCATGTCTCCTGACTTTGTATAAAGAAGCTTTTCCTTTGGGACCTTTTAACTGGAAGACTGCTCTGCAAACACATTTGGCAAGATCCCATGGGATGAACAAGCTAAGTGACGGGGAGTGGAGGAGCTCGGAGAGGTACTGCATTAACCCACTCTGACCATCAGGAGACTTGAGGGGCATTGGACAGCCATTATCATCCTGCATTTTCCAGAGCTCGGAACTTTCAGTATAGATTCTTGTTACTTGCCCAGAAGCACTGATACTATTGTATTCACTTTCTCTTTAATAATTCAATTTAATCAAAGTGTGGATTATTTGTGGGAGGGAGACTAGCTGAGACTTCAAGCAAGTCATGATGCATTGAATCCTGGAGCAGGTCACTATGCAGATGTCAGATGACACTGTCTGCCTGAGACCAGAAGAGTCACTGTCTGCAAAATAATGACTACTATTTACTGAGGACTTACTAAGAGCTTACTAAATGAGTATTAACTCATTTAGTCATTATGACAATTCTGCATGCTGGATTCTATCACTATCACAAACAAGGAAACTAAGGCTCCACAAGTAAACCATTTTCCTAGGATTACAGAGCTAGTAAAGTGACAGAGTTGGGATTAGAGCCCAACCTGCCTGCCTCCAAAGCCCATGATCTAATTGTTACCCTGTCCTCCAAAATCAACCTTGGCAGACTTTACCTTTGGAAGGCATATGAAGCATACCTAGTCCCACCTTTCATGAGTGCAGAAATTTCTGATGGAGAAACTGCCATCCAACCTTACTAGTTGAATCCCTCCAGTGATGGGGGGCTCACTATCTACCAAGGGAGCCATTTAGATAGTTGGTGAGCTACAATGATTATGGTTTTTTTTTTTCCCCTTTACTGCGCTCCAACTACCCTCCTTGTAGCTCCCTGATATGAGTGATGGTGGCCCTGTACTGAACAAGTATTATGTGCCTGACTCTGTGCTAAGCATTTCCTTATTACCTTGTTTCATCTTCAAACTCTTATCTAGAATTTCAGGGGAAGAGACTCAGAGAGATTGGGTAATTTGCCCAGTATCACACAGAAGAGATCAGGATTAGAATTCTAGTCTGTCTGACTCCAAAATTATCCCAATAAGCAACAAATGTCTCCCAGAAGCAGAATCTTTGCCTTTGAAGTATTTCATTTCATTACAATTTGGCTTTGCTTACTAAGCCACTGCCATGGTTTTGGGGGTGGGGTGGGGGGAAGCTAGGCTTTGGGGACTCATGCAAAGATGTATATAAGACAGAGCGAGTACTTCTCAGGAGGTCCCTATCTAAAAAAACACATAGAAGAATATGTCCATGGTCCGAGGCCCAGCCAGGATCTAACTTCACAGGGAGGAAGCCTTAGGCTGGGGGTCAGACGGAACAGCTGAGAGAACACAGTCTACTGACCACCTCTTCTGTGGGTCTCATGGACTGATCATGGATATCTCCAGCATGTTTCCTTCCACTTCCTCCAAAGTCTTCTTTTCAGAATGCTGGCACTTTGGGAGAAGGAGCTCTCCACCTAGACCTGCTTCTGGCCTCCGTGCTGAACGAGGAGAAAGAACTGAATGCACAAGCTGAAGCGAGCACTGGGAAGGGCAGGAGATAACATTTGAAGATAGTTATCACTACTTTTCTAAAATACAATACTGTGTTCTCAAACTGAAAGCCAGTGAAATCTTCCCTAGTGCCCTTGAACAGTTAGTCACTTAGCATCCTATACACCCCCGTCTCTCCGACTCATTTAAGCACATTGTATTATAATTGTGTTTACATTCCGTTTTCCTTCACTAGAATGCCAGCTCCCAGGACTACTGCGTCCTACCTTACAAATCTCTCCACTCACCCCTTGGAACACCACCTAGAAAGTGCTTTGCCAGGCACTGATCACAAGCTACTATACCATACACTTCACTTATTTATTTTGTCCGTTGTCTTTCTCTCCTCCAACTGAAATGCAGGCTCCTGAGTGCAGGTACTTTTACTGTTTTGTATAGAAATGTGTCCTCAGCACCTAGGACAGTGCCCAGCACGGTGTGGGCTCTTGGTAAGTATTTGTTAGACGAATGACCATCCCGGAGACTGGAGAGTGGGAGGAGGACCAGCAAGGCGCTTGGTGCCAGATGCTGGCTAGGAACTAGCAAGTGTCCTCTATCACAGTGGGTTAGAATGTGAGTCATCTTCATTCTTACTGCCATTTTTAACGTATCTGTTTAACAGTGATCTCTCTTTGAAACAATAACCTACTATTTTGATGAAGCAATGAATTACAAAATAGACCATAAACGCAATGTTGAAAAAAATTAAATACCACTTATTAAAAAAAAAAAAACCACTTCATTGTATATGTTAACAGGATGTCAAATGAGACTGCTCCTGCCTTCTTGGGAGTTAGAGAACCAAAAGGTCAGGAACACCCACACATCCTAAAGAAGTGCTAGAAAGCTGTGCCTGACTTGCTAAGAGGTTCTCCTAGCACTAGCTCATAACCGAGATCATAGGAAGGACCATTTTGGAGAAAACTGTAGGTATACTAATTTTCTTCTTTCCCTTTACCTTGAACCATGTGAAGAGAGGGTTTTGAGAGAATCATTCAGAGAGACTGACATGTGTTCCCTGGAATTTTGAGGACACAGCGACTCTCAAGGGAGAAGTCTAAAGGCTGCTGCATGTGGCAGAGCAAAATGCAGAAAGCGCTGTCCCAACTGCTGTACCACCACCCATGGCAAGCCAAGTGGGGTGTTTCTTGTGGACTAGATAAAGGCCTCATGGAAGGGCCAGTCTGGGGTCATCTTAAAAGGGAGCCTTCCCAAGAAAACTACCTGAAGTGGTGATGTGACTCGACAGGGGGATGGACCACCCTATAGCCAGCTGGAAGAGGTGATGCCTGTCCCAGGAGAACTTTAGAAAGGAGGTCTAGCAGGGAATCGCCAAGGGACCCGTTAAAATGCTCACAGGAGAAAGAGCCAGCAATCGTGCCTCTGCCGTATAAAGAAAGCCCAAAGCCAGAGCACAACAGTAGTAGTAAAGTAAGACTATTCGTATCCCTAAATTCTTTCTTCCTTCTTTCTGAGCCTTCAGGGCCCCAAAGCAGCCACCAACGAGAGGGGAAAGAAGTAGAGTGAGGAGAGAGGGAAGCAGCAGTCATGACTCTGTCTCCTGTACAGGCCTCCACGTCCAGGGCAGGGGAGAAGTTTACAGTGGATGTGTCTGGAGTTTTGATTATATATTGGACTAGATTGGGCTGGACTTTGTGTCACCTCAGAAAGAGCTGAAAAGCCATCAGATATGATGGTGGTTTATTCCCCTTGAATCACAGCCCCACTGGACTAGTTGTCTTTGCACATGCTGTTCCTGAAGCCGGGAGTACTCTGCACCCCATCTGAGTGACTGTGTCCTACTCATCCTTCAAGATACAGCTGGAGAGACACTTCTTCAGAGACTCCTTCCCTGGCACTCTCACACTGCGGAAGGCACCTTTCATCTGTGTTCCAGTGATATCCTCACTTATCTGGTGGAGACGGTTAGTTGCTCACAGCATCTCTTTTCTCCTTCTTCTGTGACAGTAGAGTGGTATCTGGACACGTGGTACCTGACACCAGAAACTGCATGGCCCAGCCTCGCAGCAGTTAGGTGTGTTTATATGACTAAGTATATGTTAAGGTCATGTCATTGATATGTCCATGTCATTCTTGGGCCTTAAAATGTGTCACTCATGCTCCTTCCTAATCATTTCCTCCCTGCTAGTGGGAGTACAGATGTGCTGCCACCCAGCTTCAGCCATTCAAATGAGGACAATACCACAGGGGGCTGTAGAATGATAGAATGGAAGGAACCTAGATCCTGAATGACAGTGTAGGGCAGAAAATGCCTTCCTTCCTGGGACTATTACATAAGAGAGAAACACATTTCTTTCTTCCTTAAGCCACTGTTTTGTTGGCTCTTTGTTTGAGATATTTAGACTTTCGCCATAACTAATCCAATATATGGTTCTAAACTATACTGTAACTTCCTGTTTACTTGTCCATCTTTCTCAGAAGACTCAGAGCTTCCTTGGGGAGTGGAACCAGGACCTATTGAACTTTGTTTCCCCAGAACCTAGGACAGGGTCTGTGCCTGGTAGATGTTCAATACATACGTACAAAATGAAAGAGAGCCAGTGAACTAAAAAAAAAAAATCACAGTGTCCTGTGAAATACCGAAGGCATGGAACAGCTCTCAAATGGATTGCTTTTGACTACTGAAGCAAAATATTCTCCTACTGTCTCTGCTACCACTTCACCCTGATAGAGCCCTGATGGATGGGCATGTTTCAGTCACTGAGTGATTTTTCATAGACGTGTGTAAGCATGAAGGCTGAGGTTTCCATTTCTCTATTCTTAACGGTAGAGACATAGAGTGTTGAGTGGTCTGTGGATGGGTGATAAATGGTTTTCACTTGCGAAAATTATTCCCAGTTCTTCTTCTCCAAAAGCAAGTGCTTTGGCTCTCTGGGTGGCAAGGATGAGGATGAGGGAGATCTTCCAACAATAAAGTTCACAGTTAATTCTGCCTGCCTAGTAGAATCTCCCCATTTAGGAATATAAAAATTCCCACTTCCTACTGGAATTAACCATTTCTTTTCACCCAGAGTTGAAAAGCATAAAGAGCACCTGCTGGATGCTTGTATAACTCTAAACCGTTATAGTCAAATAACTAAGAACATGCAAGTATTCTGCACAGGCCAAAGTTCATTTGTAGATCATAGAAAGTTCTGGTAGAATACAATGTTTCTCTCTTCCATTCATTCATTCACTTATTCATTGACAAGTATTTATTGAGCAGCTACTATGTTTCTTGTGCTCTATTGAGCATTAGGGATTCAGTAATGAGGAATGTTATTCACACGTCCAAATTATCCCCTATTTTTCTCAGTTGCTTAGAGTCTAACAGGGAAGATCAGCAGACATCCAACAGTAATTTGAATGTGAGGAGGGTGTTATGGACTAAATGTTTGTGTCCCCCCCAAACTTCATACATTAAAGCCCTAATCCCTAATAATAATACCAATGTGATGGTTTTGGAGGTGGGGCCTTCGGAAGGTGATTAGGTTGAGATGAGGTCATGAGGGTGGGGCCCCCATGATGGGATTAGGGTCCTCTAAGAATTAAAAGAGAGACTAGAGCTTGCTTGCTTTCTCCCTCTCTCTCTGTCTCCTTCTTCCTCTCTCCCCGTCTCCTTCTTCCTCTCTCCCTCTTCCTCTCCCTCTCTCTCTGTTTTGCCTCCTACTCCATGCCATGTGAGGACATAATAAGAAAGTGGCTGTCTGCAAGCCAGGAAGAGGACTTTCACCAGGAACTGGATGAGCCAGGACCTTGATCTTGCACTTCTCAGCCTCCGGAACTGTGAGAAATAATATCTGTTACTTAAGGCACCAGTGTACGGTATTTTTATTATGGCAGCCCAAGCAGACTAATACAGTCTGTTAAGAAAGGGATGTCAGGAGCTCTGGGGACATATAAAAGGGAGCCTGAATCTAGCCTTAGTCATGAACGCCCTCCCTGAGAAAATGACACTTCCGTTGACACAAGTGGCTCTGGTCCGGAAAAGAGTCCCTTTAAGCACTACAGGAATACGGGGTTTAATGTAGGAGTTAGAGTTCTGTGAGTGTGGGAGAAGCTGGGGGAGTGAAGGTCTGGAAGAGGACTCAGAGCATTGGAGGAGCAGGTACTAATCACTTCAGCCTGAAGCGATGGCGTGGGCGAAGAAGCGGCAGTTGGCAGGGAAATCTGAGTTGCGTCCATCTGGCTGCCAAAGTCAAACTGTGAGGCGGGAGATGCGACGAGGTCCGAGAAGCCTGTCCATCCACTGCCCCTGACCTAGCTCTCTGTCTGACCATCGTTAAACTGCCATTATTTTGGCTGCCATGACTTGGGGCGAATAAAGGAATGTTTCATCTCCACTTTCCCAATCTCACGTGAATTCCCCTCATTGCCAGTGGGAAAGGGAACTCTACGAGTGTAGTTCCTAATCTTAGCCAGACACGGCTGTACCAAGTTGACCACAGATAACCTCACTCAACAGTTGATGGGGGAGAAGGTTCTAGGCTGATGACGCAGCATGCGCAGAGATGGGGAGGTAAGAGGGGGCATGGTGTGACTAAGGAAGTGAAAGGTAGCTAAGAAACTCTCAGGGTGAGGTAGGAGTTCAGGTTGCAGAAAGCCTTGGGAGATTTTTATGGATATTCAACATTTTTTTAAGAGCAATGGGAAGCCAGGAAAGGATTTCAATCATGGAGCATTCAAACTTATTTCCATCTTGGAGAGGTCACTTCTCTCTTCTCATGGAGAGTGGATTGGAGGGGACAGGAGTGGTGACAGGGGATGCTTTAGGAGTTCATAGACACCATCCAGGTAGGAGATGGCATTGATATAGGCTAAGATGATGGTAATAAGGATGAAGAAAAGTGGAATGGTAGGAAACACATTTTGGAGGTAGAGCCAAGCTCCCTAGCTGTAGCTTTTAAAAAGCAGCTGCTTGTTGCTAATTGGTTGACTACATGAAATTACCATTTCACAGGTCAAAAATGAGCAAATATTGGCAATTTCATATGATACAAGCTAATAATTTCTCGAACGTTCTATGCCAATTATGCTGCTGTGATTTTCCTTAATGGCCAGAATTGGGAACCAGAAGGAACCTTCCACCTATATAAATGCTTGCAAAGCAATATTCAACCTAGGACGCCTTCAATTACAAGCAAGAGGAAATCTAATTCAAACCAATTTAACATTAAATGGTATTTATAGGCACACATAATTGAAAGATGTGGTGTGGAAGACTTTAGGTATGGTTTGTTCAGGGATTTGGTTTCATTTTGCTGTATCATTTCTCAACTCTGGACTACTCTTCATCTTCAAGCTTCCCTTAAGGTATGAAGATGGCTGACAGCATCTCCTAGAGCTGCATGTTTCCTTGCCCACAGTCGGGGGAGAAACACTCTTATAAATATTCAAAGAAAAACCCAAGCTTCTCTGTTTGGGCCAAGTTAGATCACATGTCCACTCCGGAACCACAGTAGCAAGGGCCATGAGATGACTCTGGTGGCTTGGACCCCCAGAGCTGGATGGGGTTAAGTCCATCCAAATAGCATGGCTGCAACATCATGGGTGTGTGTTTGTGTGGAATGGATACTGTGGAGGCAATACCTGTTCAGTATAGTAGGGGATTGAATCCAATCCTTCCCAGAGGCAGGTCCCTTCTGATCCAGTAATATCAAGGGAAAATCCCCAGGGTCAAGTTTTGTAATCCCTTGTCAAGCTGGAGGTACCTGTTGAGAAAGACCAAGTATACTTCCCAGTGGTGTGCCCCTAAGGACATACAACCTCACGGGTTCATAAGAAAGACTATTTCCTCCCAGACTACACAAGGAGTCAGGCAGCTTTTCCCCTAAAGCTTGCAGGTTTAAAAAAGAAGAGCCTCACTGAGGTCTAAAGAATCACATCTGGTCATCACATCATCTAAAGGATTTCTTATGGCTAAAGTGAGCCTGGTACTGCTGACCACAGGGCATGTGCTCCTGGGTCCTGGGACTCTGTCACCCCAATGCTGAGGTGGCAGCAGGGAAGATTCCAGCTTGAACTCATTTCCTGAAATTTCTTTTGGCACACAATAAATAAAGAAAAAGAGAGTTATCTTTTCAACTTGGGGCAATAATCCGTCTCATATTAATTACATTAAGATGGTTCCTCAAATGCTCTGTCTCCACCATCTCTTTGAAATGCATTACAGGTATGGGACTAGAAGAAAGCTGAGTGCTGTCGTCAAAGAGCTTCTTAAAAGTTTCCGTTGGGGCTTCCCTGGTGGCGCAGTGGTTAAGAATCTGCCTGCCAATACAGGGGACACGGGCTCAAGCCCTGGTCCGGGAAGATCCCACATGCTGTGGAGCAACGAAGCCCATGTGCCACAACTGCTGAGCCTGTGCTCTAGAGCCGCAAGCCACAACTACTGAGCCCGTGTGCCACAACTACTGAAGCCCGCATGCCTAGAGCCCGTGCTCCGCAACAAGAGAAGCCACTGCAATGAGAAGCCCATGCACCACAACGAAGAGAAAGCCCACACACAGCAACGAAAGCCCAACGTAGCCAAAAATAAATAAATAAAATAAATTTATTTTAAAAAAAAGTTTCCGTTGTCATACATGCAGAAAGGGAATAAGCTAGACATTAGCTTTATGTGGCAGTCCAGCTCTTCTAAGAATGGTCGTCTTGTAAAGAACTCTCATTCATCATGGACCACACTTTTAAACTTTTTGATTCTCTGAGAAGTTGCAACTGAACTCAATAATCGTATCTTAGGGTGATGACTTTCGCTGGAAAACATTGCTGTCCAAGATCCATTCTTGATATTCCTAAAGTGACCATGCATCCAGATTTCCCCAGGACAGGTCATCCCTGTTCTAGTTTAGCATTTATCTCAGACAAAACATCCTGATTCTGATAACAAATTATATGGTCATCCTAGTGGTTATCCACTTGTCTTATACTGCAAAGCATACTGGGAGATGGAGAAAAAGATGGAAACAGATGGGGCTGACCTTAATATAGCACTGCAATTTCTAGTATTTACTATATATCAGGCCCTGTACTAACTGCTTCATGTTCTGTATCTCATTTATTCCTCATAACAATCCTTCAAGGGCAACAGTACTATGTTTACTTTACAGACAAGGAAACAGAAATAAAATTAAGCAAATTGCTCAAGCAACTTTGCCTAGCTATTAAATGGAAGAGATGGAATCCAAACTCAGACTCCAGAACTAGAGATTTTAATTACTATATTATATTGATGCTGAGGTTACCAAGCAGAAAACATAGTGGCCCTTATGCTAGACACAGTCTAGAGGCCAAATGACAGTGCACAACAACACT
Organism: Balaenoptera musculus; assembly: GCF_009873245.2. Classification (NCBI taxonomy): domain Eukaryota; kingdom Metazoa; phylum Chordata; class Mammalia; order Artiodactyla; family Balaenopteridae; genus Balaenoptera; species Balaenoptera musculus. The sequence goes on along the minus strand of NC_045785.1, from coordinate 55,196,203 downwards.
GGTATTAGTATCTGTATCACTGAAGATGCTTTTATCTTTGGGCAGCAGAAAATCCAACTCAAAATGGCTTAAGCAGTATTAGCTGACAGGGGAGGAGCCCTGAGGCAGGGAGGCTTCGGGTTGGGTGAGCAAGAGGTTCAGTGGCCTTGGCGAGGACCCAGTGCATGCTCTTAGGTCCACAGTGTTGGCTTCATCCCAAGGATGGGGTCCCTCTTCCTTGTAGGGTTGCCGTCACTAGCAATCAAGAGTACATGCTTCCTTATTTTCACTCAGTATGAAAGAGAGAGGTTGGCTTCCTGTGATTTTCTCTTAAGACTGAAGACATGTTTTTCCCAAAAACTCCCAGTGAATTTCTCCTCCTGTATCATTGGCTCAAAATGGCTTAGACCTGTCCCTCCTTGGACCAGTCACTGGCAATGTGGTTACTCTTGCATACTTGGAATGGAGTGGAATGGCCTCTGGGACCTCAACTAGAGTCCACTCACACAACCAAGGCAGAACTGGGAATCTAGTGACAGGAGATTCTGGGCAGTATTAACATTTGGAGCCTTGGTTCTGGAGTTAGAGTGACATGGTCTTAACATTCTATTTTGTCACTTCCCAGCAAGGAACTTGGGTAAGTTTCTTAACCTGCCTAAACCTTGATTTTCTCCACTATAAAAAGAGGATTAATAATAGTATCTGCTACACTGGATTGCTCTGAGGATTACTTTAAACTATTTAAAATAGGTGAGAGTAGGAAGCTCAATGCCTAATCCATAGTAGGCTCCTAAGAAACATAAATTCCATCCTCCTTCATGTCAGACTAGTATAAAGGACCATCTCAACCCCTACCACAATGCAAACTCTATAGTGTATATGTGTAGTACAGCTTTTGTATAGCACTGATATTTCTGCATTTTATTTAGATGGGGTTTTTCTGTTAAGGACCTAGGTAACACTACCCCCTGTGGGTGTATGAGGAGGCATACCCTATATAATTTTGGGGTAGAGACAGAGCATGGTACAGGAAATCAGAACTGAGAAGGCAGGCCTTTAAGCAGTTAGGAAGATAAGAAATGAGAATGGTTGATTCTCTTTGGTTCTTATTCTCAAAGATCTGGATGTCAAAGAGTTTAGAAGTGCTGAGGGAGAGGGTTTCTGCTCCAAGGAGCATGCTGAGAGCCAGGCAGAGGTGTGCTGTAGGGGTTCTTAACTGTGAAGAATGGACCACGTGTTGTAAGCCAGGCTATAAAGCTATATGCCAGTCTCTGTTTTGATTTCTCTTTTGTTCTTACCAGTCATAAGGAAAAGTGTCCTTGAATGTGCCAGCCTTGGCTAGTGAGACTTACGGGACAACTCCTGCCGGGGCCCACATTGGAGATGCAGTATCAAAGCGGCAGCAATACCCGGTGTGGTCAATGTGGTTATGGCAGTGGTATTTAATAGAAAAATCTCCAAATGGAAGAAGATCAGTCAACAGTGGTTAGCCTCCTTATTTGTGATTAACAGTCACTTAGTTGGAGCATGGCCCATGGCTGGAGAGTTCAGTATCCAACAGGAGGTGAGCTAGAGAGCAGAGCTTTAGCAAATGGTCTAAAGGTCAGCATAGGACTCTAGTTCTAGGAAGCAGATGGTACACAAACCACAAATCAGAGGGGAGAGGCACAGATCTTTGGAAGTGGCAGAAAGGATGGGGGCAAGGTTTCAACTCAACAGCTTCATGCAGAACATTCTAGAAAATCATTTGCCAATTCCAGACTCTACTTTCTAGTGAGAACAAAGCTGACAGCTCCTCTTCACAGTCAGTGGAAGCTGCATAAGTTTCCTCCCTCCAACTCTTAGTGTTCTGAGAAGTTACATTCCAAAGGTGATGTGGGGCAGTAGTTTTCTGAGACATAGAGCCCCTGGGAATTATGAAGATATCTCAGGGATCAAGAACAGGTGGGGATGAAGATGGGAAGACAAATAAATAGGCAGGTTTCAGGGATTCATCACCTTGACTCCAAGAAGTTCCACTGTTTTGATCAGTGCCTTGAAGAGAGTCTGGCAGAAATAAGCACTCAGTAAATAAATGAGTTCATGTTTTAGATATTGCAGTTCTCCATAAGTTTTAATTTGATTGACAGATTCCACCGATAAAATTGTAAGTATGAAAGTTACTGCTTTAGAATATTCTTAGAAGAAGACATCAATCCCATATAGATAGATGGGCTAGAGCTAAGACTTGTTTGGGGGGGGGGTTTCCTCCACTTAGGCTCAAAAGCCAACTTGGTTTCGAGGTTTAAAAAAAGTCATCAGAGATACAGATGGCCAATAGGCACATGAAAAGTTGCTCAACATCACTAATTATTAGAGAAATACAAGTCAAAGCTACAATCAGGTACCACCTCACACCAGTTAGAATGGCCATCATTAAAATGTCTACAGATAACAAATGCTGGAGAGGATGTGGAGAGAAGGAAACCCTCCTATTCTGTTGGTAGGAATGTAAACTGGTGCAGTCACTATGGAAAACAGTATGGGTGTTCCTCAAAAAACTAAAAATAGAGTTGCCATATCATCCAGCAATCTCACTCCTGGGCATATATCCAGAGAAAACTCTAATTCAAAAGATACGTTCACCTCAATGTTCATAGTAGCACTATTTACAATAGCCAAGACATGGAAGCAACCTAAATGTCCATCAACAGATGAATGGATAAAGAAGATGTGGTATATATATACAATGGACTACTACTCAGCCATAAAAAAGAATAAAATAATGCCATTTGCAACAACATGGATGGATGTAGAGATTATCATACTAAGTGAAGTAAGTCAGAAAGAGAAAGACAAATACTGTATATCACTTATATGTGGAATTTAAAATATGACACAAATGAACCTATCTACAAAACAGAAACAGACTCAAAGACATAGAGAACAGATTTGTGCTTGCCAAGGGGGAGAGGGGTGGGGGAGGGATGGATTGGGAGTTTGGGATTCGCAGATGCAAACTATTATACATAGAATGGATAAGCAATAAGGTCCTGCTGTATAGCACAGGGAACTATATTCAATATCCCACAATAAACCATAATGGAAAAGAATATGAAAAAGAATATATATATATATATAAAATAATTGGATCACTTTGCTATAACCAGAAACTAACAAAACATTGTAAATCAACCATATTTCAAAAAAAAATTTTTTTTAAGTCATCAGAGGTGGCTACGTATTTTAACTCTCCCCTGTTGCCCTTTCCAGACTGTGATGACAGCCAGAGAAGAACATGTTATCAGAGAGATTGATTGGCATTCTTGGTGTATTTTTTTATTTTTTGGAGAAACAAAAGCCTCTGATTCCTCCATGATAGTTCTATACTTCCACAAAGGACAAGAATAAAAATAAGAACCTCCATGACTACACTGGAAGTGGCTGCTATGAGCCAGGTACTTTCACACATTATGCCATGCAATCATACTAGAACCTTCAGAGGTGGCTATTATTATTCTCTTTGTTTTTTAAGTGAGGCACAGAAAGATAAAATACCTTACCAATGATCACACAAGGAGGTAAACACAGGACTTGCACTCGCATCTGTTTGACTCTAGCAGCCATGATCTTTTATATTGGATTTCATTGCAGCAAGAGTGATTTTGGATACATATAAGAGTAAAATCATTTTGTAGGACTGCAGAGAACTGAGATCTATTACTAAAGTAGGTTACATAATCCCCTCCCCTAATAATCTTTCATTAAATAAGTGGGACACTTAACTGCTTATAGTGCTTAAAGGTGAAGCAGGCCTGGAGATACAAGTGGGAATTGCTCATCTCTTGCCCCACCTATTCATTGGTAATTTTGTGGCAGCACACCTGGGTCCACACCCATGAGAAAACATCAGGTAAGATTCCAACGGCATTTTTTGCAGAAGTAGAAAAAACACTCCTAAAATTTATATGGAACCACAAAAGACCCTGAATAACAAAAGAAATCCTGAGAAAGGAGAACAAAGAAGGAGGCATCACACTTGCTAGTTTCAAGCTATACTATAAAGCTGTATTCATCAACACAGTATGGTACTGGCATAAAAACAAACAAGTAGAACAACGGAACAGAATCAAGAGTCCAGAAATAAATTCAAGCACAGATGGTCAATTAATATTTGACAGGAGAGCCAAGAATACTCAATGAAGAAATGACAATCTCTTCAATAAATAGTGCTGGGATAATTGGATATTCACATTTAAAAGAATGAAACTGGGCCCCTATCATACACCACTCACAAAAATTAAGTTGAAATTGACTAAAGACTTAAATGTAAGATCTGAAGCCATAAAATTCCTAGAAGAAAACATAGGAATAAATTTCTTTGACGTGGGTCTTCATAACAAATTTTTTGAAAATCACACCTAAAGCTAAAGCAGCAAAGCAAAAAATAAACAAGTGGAACATCAAACTTAAAAGCTTTTGTACTGCAAAACAAACCATTAACAAGGCCAGATACTGTAAAACTCTTAGAGGAAAACATAAGCAGAACACTCTTTGACATAAATCGCAGCAAGATCTTTTTTGACCCATTGCCTAGAGTAATGAAAATAAAACCAAAAATAAACAAATGGGACCTAATGAAACTTAAAGCATTTGCACAGCAAAGGAAACCATAAACAAAATGAAAAGACAACCCTCAGAAGGGGAGAAAATATTTGCAAAGGAAGCAACTGACAAGGGATTAGTCTCCAAAATATATGAACAGCTCATGCAGCTCAATATCAGTAAAACAAACAACCCAATTAAAAAATGGACAGAAGATCTAAATAGACATTTCTCCAAAGGAGACATACAGATGGCCAAAAAAACACATGAAAAGATGCTCAACATCACTAATTATTAGAGAAATGCAAATCAAAACTACAATGAGGTATCACCTCATACCAGTCAGAATGGCCATAATCAAAAAATCTACAAAGAATAAATGCTGGAGAGGGTGCAGAGAAAAGGGAACCCTCCTATACCGTTGGTGGGAATGTAAATTGGTATAACCACTATGGAGAACAGTATGGAGGTTCCTTAAAAAACTAAAAATAGAGCTACCATATGATCTGGCAACCCCACACCTGGGCATATATACAGAGAAAACCGTAATTCGAAAGGGTGCATGCACCCCAATGTTCATTGCAGCACTATTTACAATAGCCAGGACATGGAAGTAACCTAAGTGTCCATCAGCAGAGGAATGGATAAGGAAGATGTGGTACATATATACAATGGAATATTACTCAGCCATAAAAAGGAATGAAATAATGCCGTTTGCAGTGACATGGATGGACCTAGAGATTGTCATACAGAGTGAAGTAAGTCAGAAAGAGAAAGACAAATATAGTATAATATGGCTTATATGTGGAACTAGAAAAATGGTACAGATGAACTTATTTGCAAAGCAGAAATAGAGTTACAGATAGAAAAGAAACTTATGGTTACCAAGCGGGGATGGGGGGAGGGATGAACTGAGAGATTGGGATTGACATATATACACTACTTTATATAAAATGGATAACTAATGAGAACCTACTGTATAGCACAGGGAACTCTACTCACTGTTCTTTGGTGACCTAAATGGGAAGGGAATCTAAAGAAAGAGTAGATATATGTATATGTATAACTGATCACTTTGCTATACAGCAGAAAATAACACAACATTGTAAAGCAACTATAGTCCAATAAAAATTAATAATAAAAAAAGAAACCATTAACAAAGTGAAGATATACGCAAGCCATACATCTGATAAGGGGTTAATATCCAAATATATAAAGAACTCATATAACTCAATAGCAAAGAGCCAAATAACCCAATTAAAAAATGGCAAGGAACAGAATAGATATTTTTCCAAAGAAGATATACAAAAGGCTAACAGGTACATGAAAAGATGCTCAACATCACTAGTCATTAGGAAAATGCAAATTAAAACCACAATAAGATATCACCTCAGCCTGTTAGAATGGCCACCAACAAAAAGACAAGAGACAACAAATGCTGGAGTAGATGTAGAGAAAAGGGAATCCTTGTGCATTGTTGGTGAAATTGTAAATTGGTGCAGCCACTACGGAAAACAGTACAGAGGTTTCTCAAAAAGTTGAAAATAGAACTATCATATGATCCAGAAATTTCCCTTCTGGGAATATATCTGAAGGAAATGAAAACACTATGTTGAAGAGATACTGAACCCCCATGTACATAGTAGCATTATTTATAATAGCCAAGACATGGAAACAACCTAAGTGTCCATCAATGGATGAATGGATAAAGAATTTATATTATATATACAATGGAATATAATTCAGTCATAAAAAGGTGAGGAAATCCTACCATTTGCACCAACATGGATAGACCTTGAAGGCATTATGCTAAGTGTAGTAAGTCAGACAGAGAAAGACAAATACTGTATGAGCTCACTTATATGTGGAAACAGGAAAAAAGTAAACTCATAAAAAAGAGATCAGACATGTGGTTACCAGAGGTGGAGAGTGGGGGAAGAAGGAATTGGAGGAAGGCGGTCAAAAGGTACAAACTTCCAGCTATAAGACAAATAAGTCCTAGTGGTGTCGTGTACAACACGATAAAGATAATGAACATGGCTGTACATTATGCATGAAAGTTGTTAAGAGAGGAAATCCTACGAGTCCTCATCACAAGGAGAACATTTTTTTTCCTTTTTTTTTATTGTACCTGTGTAAGATGATGGATGTCAGCTGAACCTATTTTGATAATCATTTCACAGTATATGTAAATCAAACCACTATGCTGTACACCTTAAACTTATACAGTGATGTATGTCAACTATTTCTCAATAAAACTGGAATAAAAAACTACCCAGTTAGAGGAAACAGGATATTCTTGGCTACTCTGTTAAAAAAGTTTTCAATGAGAATTCCAGAGCAGCCATGATGTTAAACAGATGTATTATTTTCCAGACTTAACGTAAGAAGGAACAGTCATGTTACATATATACAAAATCCTTTGTCTTAATATTGTCTTCCCCAGCAACATGGATGGACCTAGAGATTGTCATACTGAGTGAAGTAAGTCAGACAGAGAAAGACAAATATCATATGATATCACTTACATGTGGAATCTAAAAGATGGTACAAATGAACTTACATACAAAACAAACTTATGGTTACCAGGGAGGAAAGAGGGGGAGGGATAAATTGGGAGATTGGGATTGACACACTACCATATATAAAAGAGATAACTAATAAGGACCTACCATACAGCACAGGGAATTCTGCTCAATACTCTGTAATGACCTATATGGGAAAAGAATCTAAAAAAGAGTTGATATATGTGTATGTATAACTGATTCACTTTGCTGTACACCTGAAACTGATTATAAATCAACTATACTCTAATACAAATTTAAAAAAAAGAATATATCACAAAATATTTATCCATTCTCTTAATAATTGACATTTGGGTTAGCTCAAGTGTGGGGTATTATGAATAAATATTTTTGAATATTTTTAAAAATATTGTTTTCCCAATAAAAATATAAATTTTTAAAAAAGAGTAGGGAGATAGGGAAGCCCATGGAACAGAAGGGCGAGAGCAAAGAGAATGGGGCACTGACTCTCTTCCTTTGTCAGGCAGGACCAGCCAGCAGGGGAAATGCTGGCTTTGAGGGACAGGAAGAGAATCTTCTGCCTTCAGAGACTCTTGGTTTCCCACTGTTGAGTCAACTCCAGGGCGAGTAGAGTGGAGAGGACTGAGTTAAAATCCTAGCTCCCTTCAACCACGGATGTCCTCAGGAAAATTAGTTAATCTGTCCAAGCATCAGTTTTATCTCCTATAAAATGGGAGCAACTTCTAATATAGTTATTATGATTATTGTGAGGTTTACATAACATAATAAATTAACATATATGGCATAAAATAGGTATTCTGTGAGTAGTTTTCTTTCTCTTTCCTTCCTTACTTTGTCCCCCTAAGTACCCCTCCCCACCACAATCCCCCACCTCAAATACTGGCTATAAGGCTGCTTCTAGCTCTATAATTTCAGGGTTTTAATTTCTAGAAAGCTATCTGCGAGGGACCTTCCTGCTTGCCCTCAGGAGTGTTCAACTATATACATAGGAAGTGGTGATGGAAATTTGAGTCAGCACAAACCCAGCAAAAGTGGCAGAGAATCAAACTTAGAATTCCTTTATATCAAAAAAGGAATTGTGATAGGGATGGTGCTGGGGAAGGGCTATCATAAATGACTGGTGGAAGAACTGAACAAATGACAGTAAGAATAGAGATTCATCTGGATCTCAATCAAATGCTGTCAGGACTCTTGTCCTCCGTATTTTATTTCCATTTTTCTGCATATTGAGTCGTTACCTTTCCCCACAGATGGGTTTTCTTTGCTTGGTGGAGATCCTGGCTATAGTTTCCAAGTTTCATAGCTTGTGGCTTCTTTTCACCACCCAAGAAAGACTGATCCACCCTCTCTCACTGGTGCCAAGAGTAAAAACAGGGGACTCAGCTTGAGTGACTTGCTTGCCCTTGGTCTATTCACCTGTGACTTGAAATGGGGTTTGCAAGAACATGGTGATGTCCACTCAGAATAAGTGGATGGAGTTGGGATAAGAGGATTTCCCAGAAAAAAGGGCATTCTGTTTCTAGAATAAAACAGAAGGGTGCCAGACAGGTAAAGCAATAGATGTCTTCTATAGGAAGTATAAATTCCACCAACAGTATGCTAGACTGATCACACTCAAGCTAGAATTTCTCAGACCAGTCTACACTCTGCAGGTAAGATGTCCTATCTGAATATTCGTGGACTATCCTATAGGTAAATCTAAATTCCTGGGGTGCAATGTTCTAGGGATGTGTGTCATTTCCCTGGAGAGTGCTAGTCTAATCTAAGTGATGACTGAAGTAGATAGATGTGAGACAGCCTGCCCTGTGAGCCACATGGTTTTTCCTCACCCAAGCTGAATGGACCAGGGGCGGTGAGCTGACCTGAGACTGGGCAACCTGTTATCTCATCAGTGGTCTGTGAATTCATTCATTCATCGATCCATCAATTCAACAAATACTTATCAAGTGACAGGCACTGTTCTAGGCACCAGGGATATAGTGCCCCTGCCTTCATGGACCTGACATTCAAATGGGAAGACAGATAATAAATAAGTAGATGTTATGTCATAAGGAATGTAAAGCAAGGTAAGAGACGAAAGAGTGATTTGCATAGCCAGACTCTGGAAGAAAAGATGAGTGATCAGATTTTTGGAATTGTGCAGTGGGATGCTGAGTCAGTAAGCTGTGAACCCTTTGGTGGCCTTAAGATCTGAAGCCTCCAGCCTGGGCCACGTGTGGCAGAAGTAAACAGAAGAACTCTCTAGGGAAAGGATGTGGAGAAAAGCAGAAGTGAGAGGGACAAGCAGCTCCCCAGACATGGGAGGAGAAGCTTCAGTTCCTGATTTCTCTGCCTCCAGCTTGGTTCCCGGGAAGCTGGCTGGTTGTCCGCCAGAAGCGCCTCTGTGCTGGCACTGGTTTGTGAGAGCTCTCGTGTGTATCTCTTCCCAACTCCGCATTCAGGGACGTGACGGTGTAGCTTGGAATTTACCACAGTGGGAATATTTACACCATGGAAATTGGCAAATGCTACAGAAGTGACCTTCGTAGCTGTGCTCCCATCACCCAGCACAGACCCTGGCGCACAACAGCCTTGCCAAGTATTCATATTTAGAATGTGTATATTTAATCATTGAATGATTCAGTTGTTATCTGTAGATGACTCATAGCTAACACCCCAGGCTGCATGCTTATGTGCCAGACATTGTGCTAAGCACAATGAAAATACATCTTCTCATTTAATCATATAACAACCCTGTGAGGTACAACTACTATCCTTATTGTATAGATAAGGAAGCAGAGGCACAGAGAGGTCAAATAAGTTCCTGAAGGCCATCAGCTAGGACGTGGCAGGACAGGGATGAATGAGTACAGAGAACAGTACCTTGTAGGCAGTCAACAACCTGGCCCAGCAGTGAACGGTGAAGAAGGGGGTCACGGGACATTGTGTGGCTCCGGTTCTCTGCGTGTGTATGATTCTAGCTGGGTCTGAGTTTTCCTAAATTGGCAGCCCCAGGGGAGCCTGGCTACCGGCACCTCAGGCTGAACCTTGGGCTACCGGGTTTCGGAGGGTTCTGGATCTCCTCTCACCCCTGGAGCCCCGTGTCGTGGATGCCACTCATCAAAGAGTTGTTTTTATTTGGATGCAGCTACAACTGCCAGAGGCATTTGCCGGGGCTGGTCCGAGGTCTGGCAAGGGATTGTATGTGGCCAGACTTGAAAGCTGAGCAAACCTCAAAAACCCAGAGGTTGGTAAACCCCTGGAACTGGCAGCAGGAAACCATCAGGCCTGGTCTGGCATGGGGCTCTAGCCCAGCAGAAGTCAGGAATGGAAGCTTTCACCTCCTTAACGTAGTGAGTTCTCCCTCAGCAACCTGAGGTGCCCACAGTCCTGACAAGCACCCACACACCTGTCTTGTTTTCCTAGCTCAGCAAGAAGGCAGGCTGAGCCCGACAAGACTGGCAATGCCCCCATAGGCCCAGACTGCTATGTGTGGACCCAGCCCATGCAGGGCCATATGGGGGGTGGTGGTGGGCAGGATGGAATTGTTCTGAGCTAGGGCAAGGGCTATGGCATCAGTCAGGCCTGAGTACAAATCTTGCTAGCTGCGGGGTTACAGCGCCGAACGTCAAGTCTCCACGTCTCAGTCCTACTTGCCCCCAGCCCTCGCAAAATGGGGAGAATCATGCTTATCTCCCAGAGCGACTCTGAGACCATGTGAGATAATACTCATATCAGAACCACACAAGTGTTATTATCATAACAGATCAGTTTCTGTCACAGATTAAGGCGTGGACTCTAGGAAATCACAGACTCCTGGAGAGTTAGTATATGGTGGCATCTTAGAAATGGCTCAGCCCAGCTTTCACATTTTATGGAGAAGGAAATGGGGGCCCAGAAAGGGTACACAGCTTATAAGACCAGCGCTGCAGCTGAAATCTAGCATCCCCGGGCTTTTTCACTCATCCAGGCATCATTCTCAGTTGGTGATAAGGCCTTAGCCGGGACTGAGCATTTGCACACTGTGGAGAGGGTGCTGGTTCTGTGTTGGGGCAGGGGGTGGGTGGGGGGGTCTAGTGACCAGAACATCACCAGAGATGGAGCTCCCCATCCCTCCACATTCCTGGTGACAGCAGGGGCTCAATTATATGTTGGTTTAATTGAATCAATAACTTTGTATGCCCCTAAGAAAAAGCACGGGTTTCAGCACTAAACACAGCAATGCTTCAAACTCAGCCTTCCCTCTTTCTTTTTCTTGGGCATGCCCCATGACTGAAGAATATATGCTCAGGCAGGCACTTAGGGTACAAAAGTACTTCTGCTGAAGGCAGCATGGAAAATTAGAAATGGCACTGGACTAGGCCCAGATGATCCAGGTTCAAACAGTGGCTTTGCTACTGTCTAGCTGGTTGAAATTAACCAAGTCACTCACTTTCTCTGAGCACCAGTTTTCTAATCTGCAAAGTGAACAATAATCCCTGCCTTGCCTACTTTACAGGGAAGGTCTCAAGATTCCATGAGACTCCTTCCTTCCCTCCAACATAACCAGCACGATTGGCAACCAGTGTGTAGTGGAGACAAGCCTGGACTAGAGCCAGACCCCCTGGGTTCAAATCTAGTTCAAATGCTTACCTACTAGCTTCATGACCTCGGGTGTTACTTAGTCTCTCTTGCCTCACTTTCCTCATCTGTAAAATGGGGATGATATTATTACCCCATAAGATGATGACTTAAGACTACGAGAATTCATGTGGTATGTTTAGAACAGTGCCCAAGAGTAAGTGCTCAATCCAATGCCAGCCAGCTAGCTTAGAGAGTAAGTTTTTTCCCAACTTAAATTCTCACATACACTTATTTGTTGTTTCCCTCATGGGTCCTTCCTAACCTGTGCTCTCCCACCTGACTCTCAGTCCATTGCCCAGGGAGCTCAGAATGTCCCCAGACCAGCTGCTTCCAAATGCCCAGCAGAGACAGTAAGCAAGAGAATCCGATCAGGCCTTAGTTGCTCATACTTCTGACCCTCACCTTGCTGCCTGGTCTTGCACTGTCACGCAGATGCTCATCCGCCCCAGGGATACCTTTGCCACTGGGACCCTTGCCAACACCAGTAGTGCCCCTTTCTTTTGGCTCCAAAATTTTACTCTCTTAGTTCACACTCGTTAACTTCTCAAATCAGAACCCCCTGTTGGGAGGCTGGGTCTAAAGTCCTCCAGCATCAGGTCCAGGGGATGCAAGGCTGAGCCCTCCTGGTGAGAACCCTCGCTGTGCCCTTCTGCTGTGGTAACCTTGGTCAGGCTCTAACTTCCATCCTCCACACCCTGGGACACTCAGGGATACAGGTTTGGGTTCAGAGCAGCTTCCTTCCCCTCAACCCAGCAGCCAAAGTCTGGCAGGGAGGGGTGGCCTTGCTGTGCATTTCCCCATGGCAAGCAGTGCCGGCTCCCCTTACTTCTCGACTCCAAGAGGACCCAGTGGCTCCTGCCAGAGCAGAGTTAGCCTCCTCTGAGGCCATGCTTGGCATGGTGGGTGGAATGGTGGCCCACCCAACAAATATGCCCACCCAACATATATGTCTACCTGGGACCTGTGAATGTGTCCTTATTTGGAAAAAGGGTCTTTGTTTGTAGCCATAATTAATTTAAGAATCTTGAAACAACATCGCCCTAGATTACCCAAGTGGACCCTAAATCCACTGACAAGTGTTTTATAGGAGACAGACAAGAAGAAGATGCAGACACACAGAGGCAGTGGTCATGTGAAGATGGATGCAGAGACTGAAGTGGTGCTGCCACAGCCAAGAAACCCCTGGACCCCCAGAAGGTGGAAGAGGTGAGGAGGAGTCTCCTTTAGAGCCTCTGGAGAAATGGCGGCTGTGTGGACAGCTTGATTTCAGACTTCTAGCCTCCAGACTCTGAGAGAATAATTTTTGTGGTTTTAAGCTATCCAGTTGGCAGTAATATTACAGCCAGCCTAGGACACTAATACCTGGTATCCACCCATACCAAGAACAGGCCAGCAGGTTCCTGCATCCTGTTGTGCGGACATTTATTAAATGTCTGCTCCCTGGTGCTGGACTAGGGATGCTGGAAAAGGACAAAGCATGCCTTGTGAGACACAGGGTGTTCCACGTACAAATGTACAACATTCGCTGTTCTGACGATTGATTTGACAGAATCTGACTCTTAAAGTTGGGTTGGGATTTTAGAAGTTGTTGGAGCTTAACCCTGAATTTCCCAAGTTCAGGCAGTGATAATACTTAGCTTTAAATTGAGCCTTTTGTGCCAGGCCCTGGTGTCTCTGTTTTACAAGGGTTATTTCATGTAACCCTCATAACAACCAGAGGTACCTACCACTAAGATCCTCATGTAGGTGATGAGGAGTTCAAGTGCAGAGAAATCAGATAACTTGCCCCAAACTCCACAGTGAGTAAGTGCAGGAACCAGGCATCAAACCGGGGCCCCCTTGCCTAACCATCTGGCCATCTGAACACAATACCTCACCAGTCATTCAGCAAGAGCTTAGATACCAATAGCGGAGCTAGGTGCTGGGGCCACAGCGATGAATACAATATAGTCCCTGCCCAGAAAACAGTGGGAGAGAGAAAAATGTAAACAAAGTTTAATAATAGGATTGTCCAAGTTCTACATGGATTAAAGGTAAGAAATGAGTCTAGAAATTGGGAGAGACTGATGTGGGCAAGCATTAAAGAGTTAAGAAGTTTATTCTGTAGGCAGGGCAGGGCCAGAGAAGGCTTTAGGTAGGGCTATAAGGTACCAGGGAGAGGTGCCTTCAAGGAGAGCTGGGAGGAAGGAGTCCAGAGAGAATCTTCTTTGGCTCCGCCTGACTTGGCTCAACAGGATGGTCAGGGGTTAATAGTTCTTGGCTCAGGACATGGAAGCAAACTAAATGTCCATCAGCAGAGGAATAAAGAAGATGTGATACATATATACAATGGAATATTACTCAACCATAAAAAAGGACAAAATAATGCCATTTGCAGCAACATGGATGGACCTAGAGATTGTCATACTGAATGAAGTAAGTCAGAGAGAAAAAGACAAATATCATATTATATCACTTATATGTGGAATCTAAATAAAGGCTACAAATGAACTTATCTACAGAACAGAAATAGAGTTACAGATGTAGAAAATAAACTTATGGTCACGGGGGTGGGATAAGGGGGAGAAGGGATAAATTGGGAGATTGGTATATATACATACTACTGTATATAAAAGAGATAAATAAGGACCTACTGTATAGCACAGGGAACTCTACTCAATACTCTGTAGTGGCCTATATGGGAAAAGAATCTAAAATAGAGTGGATATAGGTATATGTATAACTGATTCACTTTGCTGTACACCTGAAACTAACACAACATTGTAAATCAACTATACCCCAATAAAAATTAAAAAAAAAAAAAGTTCTTGGCTCTTCCTCCATGACCTGATCGCTCACACTTCCTTCACTCTGGGCCTAGGGAACCCACTGGGCTTTCTCTCTAGGCTCCTCCCAGTGTCCCAGCAAGTCCATAACTCGTCAGCTTTTCTTTCAACCATCCCCTTAATTCAACTCTTTTCTAATTGACCTGGTCTGTCAAATGGCATTCTCTTTTATGACTCGCTTTACAGTTCCTTCAACCTGGACCAAATGAGCATTCTTTCCAGTCTCCCATTTCCTACTCTCTTCTTTTTCTTGGTAACCAACTCTCAGCTGCTGTGCAGCTGCACTTAAGAAGTCATGAAATAGTTCACGAATTTTTATTGCCCACTCTTGATGTGCAGGGCTCTGAGCTAGATACCATAGAGGAAGAGCAGATGTGGCTGTCTCCTCCATCTGACAAGGACCTTATCTTCTTCTTGTGTTAGCGCAGCGCCTGACTTTTGGAAGATGCTCAATATTTGTCCAATGAATGAGTAAATAGTTTCTGCCTTTAAAGAGCTTGTCATCTAGTCAGGCAGAGAGGTACAGCAATGTCTTTCTCATCTGACAACACTGGGGAATAAAAAATCCTAGATAAATAAATTTCCAGATAAATGAAGCACAGCCTTTGAATACAAAATTATACTTAGCTTAAACATGTTAGATGAGAACATTTAACTTCTTCTGTTCTTTTCTTCTTCTTTTTTTAAATTAATTAATTAATTTATTTATTTATTTTTGGCTGCGTTGGGTCTTCGTTGCTGCACACAGGCTTTCTCTAGTTGCGGTGAGCGGGGGTTACTCTTCGTTGCGGTGTGCGGGTTTCTCATTGTGGTGGCTTCTCTTGCTGTGGAGCAGGGGCTCTAGGCACGTGGGTTTCAGTAGTGCGGCACGCAGTCTCAGTAGTTGTGGCTCGCGGGCTCTAGAGCGCATGTTCAGTAGTTGTGGCACACTGGCTTAGTTGCTCCGCGGCATGTGGGATCTTCCCGGACCAGGGCTTGAACCCGTGTCCCCTGCATTGGCAGGTGGATTCTTAACCACTGTGCCACCCTGGAAGTCCTTGTCCTTTTCTTCTTGTAGCAGGTAGGACTCTTTATGTTGCCAGTATTATAATTTAAATTGGCTTTAATAATAAAAAGTATTTTCCTATCTGAATACCAGGGGCTACACTTTTAGGTGTGGCTTGATCCAGGGTGCAGACAATGCGATCAAGATGTAGGGTTTTTTCTTTTTTTTACTCTCTCCATTTCTGGTCTCTGTCTCCTAAACATTTGTTTCATTCTCAGACAGATTTTCCCTTTGAAGTAAAAGAGGGTGCCAGCAGCCCCCAGGGGTACACTCTTCCTTATTCATTCATTCCTTATTCCTTATTCATATCAATCAGGAAGAGAAAAGTGTCTCTGGTACCTCTTATAGAAGGAGGCTTGTCTTTCCCTGAAGACTCAGAAAATGTCTCTGACTGGGTTATATACCCATATCTGAACCCATCTGTAACCAGAGACTTGGAATACTGTGATTTCTTTGGGTCATTCAGGCCCACTCTTCAGGGTAGGGTCAATCACACCTTGACACCAGGACTGAGAACAGGGGAAGGTTATTCCCTCACAGGAAGTCAGAGAAGTGGGAAATGGATGCTGAGGACCAACCAATCAACGTCTACTACCTCCTTCCCTTCTTTCCCTTCTCTTTCTTTCTCACCTTCTTTCCTTCTCTCTTCTATGGTTACAAACATGAGAACACATTCCCTGCCCCTGAGGCCCTTCAGGGTGGGAAGGGAGTGACATGAGAGCAATAATTATAGCAATGGATGGATGCCAAAAAGAGGTTGAAGGGTGCAGAGAGGAAGAAAGTAGTTGCCCCAGGGAGGACACAGAAGGCTTTCCAGAACAGTTACAACTTGAGCTGATTTTGTAGATTGAGTAAAAGGTCACCAAATAATTCAGAAGAGACATGGCATTCCTATCAGAGGGAACATAAAATGCTAATGCAAATAGAAGTGAAGGATTGAGTTGAACCCCAAGAGGATCTGTGTGGCTGGAAGAGAGGTGAAGTGGGGCATGAAGAGAAAGGAGGGAACTAAGATAGACTGGATGGTCATTTGTCATCCACTGAACTAGGCATTGTCACGTATCACCTTATTTAATTCATAACCCAATGCATTATGTGATGGGATAAACTTATTTACGGCCATCCCTTCTCTTTTGCCCACTTGGCATCTTTCTCCATTCCTCCTTCTCCTCATCTCTGAGAATAGAAAAGATAAACATGGCAGAGACAGATTTTTTAGGAGAAAAGGCAATGAGAACAGGAGAAAGATGACTCCTGAGAGGCTGTTCTCTGTGGCTGTGGTGAGGAGAAAGGGGTGTAGGTATAACTTGATGGAATAGGGAAAGCTAGTGAGAAGTTTCTGTTAAAGTAGAGGGTAAGAGACTCCCAGGAGTCTGGAGTGCTAGAGGAGAGGAGAGGAGAGGGCAAGGGATTTGATGCACTTCTGTGAGTGAATTTTTGAGCCCTGCATCAGTTATTGACTGCTGTGTAACTTAACAAACTTCCTCAAAACTTAGTGGCCTAAAACAACAATAAACATTTATCTCACAGAATTTCAGTAAGTCAGGAATTTGGGAGTGGCTTAGCAGGGTGGCTCTGGCTCCGGGTCCATCATGAGGTGGCAGTCAAGGTGTTGGCTGGGCTGCATCCTCTGAAAGCATGATGAGGCCCAGAAGAGTCACTTTCACGATGATGCATTCACATGGCTATGGGCAGGAGCCCTCTGTTCCTCACCACATGGACCTTTCCACTGAGTATGACATGGTAACTGGCTTCCCCGAGTGAGTGACCCCACAGACAGAAGATGGACACTGCAGTGTCAGAAGTCAGAGTCCTTTCAGCAGTATCCAATCAGTTACACAGGTCAGCCCTATTTGGTGTGGGGAGAACGTATGCAAGAACATGAACACCAGGAAATGAGAATCACTGGGGCCATCTTGGAGGCCAGCTACCAAGAGACACCCTTAAATGTTGGAGGAAGACAGGAAGAAAGATTTTTTTAAAAGCCCACTCTGGGCTACATTCACTAAATGCTTTGCTTCTCAGGAAGGGACTGAAGAATTTTGAGTCCTGGTTTATGTGCTCGTTTTGGTACTTTAAAACTCATTTTATGGATGGAAAATATTACCCTAGGTCAATAGCCATGAAGGATGGGCTACTCTTGGGAACCCTCCTATACTGTTGGTGGGAATGTAAATTAGTGCAGCCACTAAGGAGAACCGTATGGATGTTCCTTGAAAAACTAAAAATAGGCTACCATATGATCCTGCAATCTCACTCCTGGACATATATCTGGAGAAAAACATGGTTCGAAAGGATACATGCGCCCCAATGTTCATAGCAGCACTATTTACAATAGCCAAGACATGGGAGCAACCTAAATGTCCATCAACAGATGAATGGATAAAGAAGATGTGGTACAAATATACAATGGAATATTACTCAGCCAAAAAGATATGAAATAATGCCATTTTGGGCAACATGGATGGACCTGGAGATTATCATACTAAGTGAATTAAGTCAGACAGAGAAAGACAAATATCATATGATATCACTTATATGATACAAATGAACTTATTTATAAAACAGAAACAGACTCACAGACTTAGAGAAGGAACTTATGGTTACTGGGGGGAAGAGTCGGGGGGAGGGATAGATTTGGAGTTCGGGATTGACATGTATACACTGCCATATTTAAAATAGATAACCAACAAGGACCTACTGTATAGCACAGGGAACACTGCTCAATACTCTGTAATAACCTAAATGGGAAAATAATTTGAAAAAGAATAGATACATGTACATGTATAACTGAAACACTTTGCTGTACACCTGAAACTAACATAACATTTTTAATCAACTATACTCCAGTATAAAATAAAAATTAAAAAAATTTTTTAAAAAGGATTGGCTGCTCTTGGTCTACTCAAATCCCAAACCCACGTGGCTTCCACAGGGTGAAACTAAAATTAGGAAAATGTATCAAGAGGCTCTGCAATGATGGCTAACAATTAAACAGTAAGTGGATTGCAGAACCCAAGTGTATCTTGCCCTCAAGTCCAAACTCATTCTATTGTTCTGTCTGTACTATTGTTTCTAAATTCTATTTTTCTTGTTGTTTGTATTCATTTATTCAATGAATATTTACAAAATATAATAGCATAAATTTTTCAAGGGAAAGAATTATTTCTTATTTATGCTGTCCCAACATCAAAAAACAATGTCTTGAACATAGTAGGTAATCAATATGTTATTTGTTTATTAATTGCTTTAATTTTATTAGTAACAGTTCATTAACTATTAACGGTTACGAACAGGTAATGGTTAGTGGGAGGTATATCCTCAGTGTTCTGTCAGGAAAACAGAAGCTACTCTAGGTATTTCAGGGTGGAAAAGAATTTAATCTAGGGAGATAGAGGCTACACAGCCATTGGAAGGGCTGGGGGCAAGGATAGGGGAGGCTGGTGCTCCCTGTCAAGGAATCTGTAAGTAAGTGTAGGAATCCCAGTCAGTCAACACTTTCATGATCATGGCTGATCTTCAGGGAACCTGCATTTGCTTATTATCATGCAATATTCTTTGGAGGGCTAACAACTCAAGCGATAGATAGCTGAAGTCTGAAAAAGAATTATTAGTCTTATCTTCAAAAACATTAACTATTTTTAGCAGTCATTGTTATTCATAATGATAGTAACAGCAGAGTCATTCTGATTTTGGGTTTCAGAATTCTAAAAACCTAGGTGTGAATACCTGGTCCGTGACCTCAAGGAAGCTATTTAATTTCTCTACTTCTCAATTTCTCATCTGTAGGATGGGGCTCATAGACTGTCCCTCATAGGCTTCTTGTGAAGATTAAATGAAGTCAAACATATAAACTACTCAGCACAAGGCTGGGAACTCAATAAATACTTAAGAAGTGGAAACTATTGGTATCCAATATTGTGTTTGTGTGTGTGTGTGTGTGAAGTTGTGTATTTTATTCATCACCTGGGCAATTTGAAATTGCCATTTCCCTCACTACCCCCAACATTCATTTCAAGGTGACATGAAAACTGGTGATAAGTCTAAACTGTTTTACCTCTTAATTGCCACATTATAGACTACAGTTGCCAAATAGAAAATACCAAACCATTTGATGAAGAAAACGGAGGTCACACGATTTCGGATCACTTCTTCACCAGATAGTTGGTTCGTTGCCCTCATCATGGCAGGGGAGCCATATGGCAGGTGATTAAGTCATCCCATTTTAGACTCTTTTCTCAGGAATGCTCTCAGCCAGTACGGTCTGCATTTTGATCGCCCCTTCTAGGTGCTCATGCCATTATCAGCTGTCAGATACTTTGAGTATCAACCTCTAATTCCTTCAAACCATGGCAGTACCAACCCAGTGCCTGTAACAATACAGTCCCCTCTGGTTATGGTTCATGGCATCATTTCTTTAAAAACTGCCCTTTCAGAGATAATTGTCTTAAATGATGGGGTTCTCAAAAGTACAGCACTCTTGCACAGCAAGGTTATAATCAGCATCCTTCCCATCTTAATAGGTACTGGCCACTATCGTCAACCAGCCTCACTTGCTCCGTGGTTCACCCCATGAATTCTGGATAAGCCAGTATTCAGTCTCATTGCTGACACCCCACCCAGCCATGGAAATAATGTGGTTTATGTAGGGCTGTCACACTACTGCCATTTACAAACACCTCAGCACACATGACCTCATATGACACGTCCAGTTAGGAAGGGACATGGGATAAAGAAGAGAAGGGGGAAGAGTGGGAGACATGAGTTTGGGAGAGGGTCCAAAAGGCAATAGGAAAACCCCAGAGGCAGGAACCACAATCAAGGACTGGGGTGGGAGGTGGCTGGCTGGCTCCTGGGTGAACGCCCAGCTGGAGCTGGCACACCTACCATCTTGTCAACAGTCTCCCTTTGGTGATTGTTTAAACCAGAGAATAGGAAACACAAACAAGCACTAAACATCTACAAAGGCTCTGAATGCTCACACCTGAATGATGAGCGTGGATTTAGATACTCTTTTTTGCCAAATATTAAAACAGAAAATGTAAACACTGAAACTTTTCTTCGGCCTCAGCTCTAGCTGCAGAGGGTTCTGGGGTGCCATTTTTTATAACTAATAGATGAAGAGCAGAGACTGTGGGCTTTGCTGGGCCCCTTAACTTAGTGTAATTATTTGGGGAATTTTTTTAATATTCCCATATATTCATCACAGATTAACTATTTCAACTGATTTTATGATGTTTCCCTTTGCTTATTCCACAAGAAACAGGCTCAGACCTTCACTGTTCCTGTCTTTCCCTTTGGGGACAGCAGCTCCATCAGGCACGTGTCAGGTAGGCTTGGGACACTGTGCTGCCCCAAGGAGAGCAGGGATTCATGGCCACACTCCTGAAAGGGCTATATCTAGGTCATCAGCACCCCAAAGCCACCACCTTGCATGTCCTTAGTGTTTGATATGGGCACTTGATCTTTTCTCAATCTTCTATAAAAATTATGCATTTGTAGATTTTTTTTTGCTATTTCTATTAATATGTAAAACATTCTAACTTAAAGTAATGTGTTTGTTATGCAAACTTAAATTTAAATCAAGTTCACAAGCACACTTTCATAGTCAGGCTGCAACCCCTAACCCTGAATAGAAGTTGTGGAGCTGGTACTATTAACCACAGCTCTGTCTCTTGTTAACTGTGTACTTGCGTTCTCTTCAACACTCTGTCAAGCTCAGATTCTTCTTCTGTAGGCATAGAATAACCACCCCTATTTCCTGGAGTTGTTGTGACTATTGAATAGATCACATATAAAGCACATAATATGGTATTGGGTACATCATGAATGCTCAGTAAATAATTATCATTATCATTAACTAAAGGCAGAGTCAAGATTTGACCCCAGATAAACTTAAAAAGCCCTCTGCTTTTTTCACTCTAGAACTTTGCCTCCCAGCTGAGTATGAGATTCAGGATGTGGTTTTTCCCTGACAGGACAGGTAGGGAGATAAATGAAGCATCAAAGAGCAATGAAAGGAAGTATGGGCTAAGTGCCCAAATAAGAGTAGAAGAAAGAAGTACTAGAGGTGCATAGAGATGAGGGGAGGTGTCAGTTGGGCTTAAATTGAGATTTGACAAGCAGAGGAGGGAGAAGGGGCCTACCTTCTTGTTTGCATTTATCTTCTTGGTTGACTGACAGCCTGGAGTCAGGTCTTCCTCTCAAATGAGGAGTTCAGATTCGGTTGAAGTCCTGGCTCTACACCCATCAGCTGTGTGAGCTCAGGGACATCACCGTGACCTGGGTCTCAGTCTCCAGTTCTGTGAAACGAGGACATGAGACTGTAAGTCTCCTCTCAATGCCACCTTGTCCTGGGAGAATGCTCTGTTCTCAGGTGCCCAGGACAGTACGTGCAGTGACCTTGTTTTACTTTGGCTTGTTGATTTTAAGTAAGAGAAACCCAATCAAAATTAATTTAGAAGGGAGAAGGGAAGGTAGGGAGGGGTATAATACAAGAATATTGTATTTTACCCAAGAGGGTATCACTTTTACCCATGAGTGGAGTGTATTCGGGCCTCATACCTGGAGAGACCCAAAGAGGATTCTCTCAATCTTTCTTTCACCTGCTCTTTTGTCTCTTTTTCTTGCTATACATCTGCTCCTGTCTCTTATTTCTCTTTGCAGACAAGTTCTCTGCTTGCTCTTCAGCATACAAAGCCCCCCAGTATGCAGCCCTCACCAAAATGCCTACCTTGGCTCCCAAGTTTACGGATTTCACAGCACAGTTCCTACAGCCCAGTAACTCAATTCGTGCCCAATTCCAAAATCTTGGGAAGGAAATGTGATTGGCCCAGCTATGGTCACATGTCCTCCTTGGTCTTAGCAGCTGTGAGTAATGATCCTACAATGGAGGCCAGTCCCTTTCCTAGGCAGGGGTGTGGTAAGGGCAGGATGGGAAAGCCACTCTGGTACTCATCCTTTCTGGCATTTTGTCAAATTAGTTACATGTCCTCCACACCAGACTGGGAGTTCCTTGTCCATCTTTGCATCTCCTGTGCTGAACAAAGTATCTTAAGGATTCACAGTATTTGTGGAACTGAGATGATACACAATAAAAACAACATCTAATGTCCATCTAGATCTTTATAGTTTACATTGTAGTTTTCCCACATGTGTGATCTCATTTGACCCTCAGGACAACTGTAAGCAAGAAGTATTATTATTACCTCCATTTTATGGTTGAGGAAAATGAGACTAGCCCAAGGTCACCTTGCCATTAAGTGGTGGAATCAGGATTCAAATTTAAATACCCTGGCTTGAAATTCCAGCATCCAACTGACTGATTGCTAAGGATCCTTCTGGTCCTAATATTAACCAGTCCAAGGAGATTAATATCTCTATGTTTTCAAAAACTCCCATATCCCTGTGCTTCTTGGTAATTATTTCCATCTCCTTCCCAATTTTAGCTGTGTATCACGATACGGCAAATAAGATGTTGCATTTTAAAAAGCCAGAACGCATAGAGTCTCATTTTATTCATTGAAAATACACTTCATTTGAAAGCAGGAAGAGTGGAGAGGAGTTAGGAATTTCACAATGAAAAGAGGAAGGCTCATAAAGTGCCAACTGGCTGTGTTTTTAATGAGAAGCATTAGACGCCGCTCTTGAGGCCATCTGGGATGGGGTCTGAGAATCTGGCTGAGGTTTCCAGTATAATTCTAGTCACAGGCTGCCACAGGCACCTGCATGAGCCGCCCTCTGTTGCTGAAATGTCAGGAATGCCTTTTATTTCTTTTATTGGCATAGGACATTCTTTTGGTGGACTTGCTAGTGTTTGTGTACATCCCGACCTGGGCATTCAGCTTTCATCCCTGGGGAGTCAACTCCTGGGGAACTGACATCTTTAGAGATGCCTTCTTGGAAGAACAATGATAAACATATTATCACTTATGGATTATGCTACCATGCATCAGGCAGGTAGTAAGCAGTTTACATAATAAGATTCATTTAATTCTCCCAGGAATCCTGTGAGATAAGTAATATAATCTCCATTTTATAGATATGGCTACTGAGACTCAGAAAAGTCAAGAAAGATCCCACAGTTAATAAATAGCAGAACTGGCTTTTACCCCAGAGCTGGGCGGCTGCAAAGTGCCTGCCCTTCACCACTGGGCTCAGGGTCTTCTAAGCCTGGGTTGGATGCTGAGCGACAATATGCTAGACATGAACCCAATTTTGCCTTATTCCAAAGCCTGTGCTTCAAAGAGAACACTGATTTTACATACTTCGTATATTTGGGTTCTAAGTAATATAGTATTTTCGAAAAATCTCCAGTACTAAAAATATAATAACAATCATGATAACTTTGATACTCTCTCAACTCCATTGTCATTCAGAACTTCCTCCAATTGCCTCTCACCTCCACACCCGCCCATTTCCCCTTCCTCCTGGGCACCCAGCTAGTTCACCTCCCCAGCCCCTCCTTGCATGGCCTTGTGACTGAGTTCCAGCCAACATATATATTTTCTATTATTTCACACTTGGCATCACCTTAAATTAAATATTTTGGAAGTCTCAGCAAAGAGTCTTATAGCCACATCCAGATTTGTTCCTCACTCTGAGCCATTTCTTACTTTGAAACTCTTTGGCCCTCTGGAGAGACTAAAAATGGGAAACTTTTATTTTCCAACCTAGCAAGTCCTGGTTTCTCTAAATTTCCTTTGAATTCTGCTTGTGAACAGAACAGGTCTTTCTTCAGCTCATCTCTTTGTTACAGCTGAAAGCACCCAACTTAACACTTTCACCATCTAGTTGGAGGTCTCTTTAGCCAGATCTGCTGATTAGTAATTTTCTATCTTTCAGGTTACCGTAGGCAACAGTTTGTCAATGGTTCTGTTACGGCATAACATGGGTCATCATTTTTCCAGCCTGCTCTACTAGTTCCCTCGATGGTTTTCCTGTCTCCGCTAATGATGTGTTCATCATTTTCCCGGTTTTTGCTAACAGCTTCCTCACCCCATTTGCAGCTTCTCACTAGCCTGTCCCATTACCAATGTCTTTGTTTTAGGTTTCTGTTATAGCTACATCCCACTTCCGGTAGGCATTAGTTATCTATTATTGTGTAACAAACCAGAAAATTTACTGGCTTAAAAAATAATAATGCTTTTAAAAAAATTTCTTAAGATGCTATGGCTGGGCTGAGTGATTTTTCTGATCTGGGCTGGCAGGACTGGGGCTGGAGGATCCCTGATGCAATGTCACATATCTGGTGATAAGCTAGAACGACAGGACATCTGCAGCATCCAGCATGCTAGCCCAGGCTTCTAAACATGTAGGCTGGGATCCAAAAGCAGCAACATCAATGTCATTAATTATCAGAGAAATGCAAATCAAAACTACAGTGAGGTATCACCTCACACCAGTCAGAATGGCCATCATCAAAAAGTCTACACACAATAAATGCTGGAGAGGGTGTGGAGAAAACGGAACCCTCTTACACTGTTGGTGGGAATGTAAATTGGTACAACCGCTATGGAGAACAGTATGGGGTTCCTTAAAAAAACTAAAAATAGAGCTACCATATGATCCAGCAATCCCAATCCTGGGCATATATCCGGAGAAAAACCATGCTTAGAAAAGATACATGCACCCTAGTGTTCATTAAAGTACTATTTACAATAGCCAAGACATGGAAGCAACCTAAATGTCCACCAAAAGAAGAATGGATAAGGAAGATGAGGTACATGTATACAGTGGAATATTACTCAGCCATAAAAAAGAATGAAATAATGCCATTCGCAGCAACACGGATGAACCTAGAGATTATCACACTAAGTGAAGTAAGTCAGACAGAGAAAGACAAATATCATATGATATCACTGATATGTGGAATCTAATTTTTTTAAAAATGATGTAAATGAACTTATTTACGAAACAGAAACAGACTTACAGATATCAAAAACAAACTTATGTTTACCAAAGGGAAAACCTGGGGGGAAGGGATAAATCAGGAGCTTAGGATTAACATACACACACTATTATATATAAGGTAGATAACCAACAAGGACCTACATTTAGCACAGGGAACTCTACTTAATATTCTGTGATAACCTATATGAGAAAAGAATCTGAAAAAGAATGAATATATGTATATGTATAACTGAATCTCTTTGCTATACACCTAAAACTAACACAACATTGTAAATCAACTATACTCCAATAAAATTAAAAAAAAAAAAGCAGCAACAGAGGGCAAGCACTTTTCCATTATCTGTTTGCAGTTCATTTGTTAATTCCCAAATGGCCAAAGCAAGTCATGTAACCAAACCCAGATTCAAGCAGTGGAGAAATGAACTTGATGGTAAGGTCTGCAAAATATGTGGCCATTCTAAAAATGTATAATATAAGGTAAGCATTGTTTTGTGGAACTTTTATTTCTTGCGTGTTTGAGGGAATGCTGGTTGTCTACTATGACAGATAATTTTATGTGTGAGCTTGACTGGGCCACAGAGTGGCCAGGTATTTGGTCAAACATTATTCTGGACATGTCTTCGAGGTTGTATCTGGATGAGATTAACATTTGAATGGTAAACTGAGTAAAGCAGATTGCCTTCCATGATGGGCCTCATCCAATCAACTGAAGATCTAAATAGAAAAAAAAGGCTAAGAGGCCTTCTGCCTGATTACCTTGAGACTAGAACTTACACCATTGGCTCTCCTGGTTCTCAGGCCTTCGGATTCGGACTGGAACTACACTACCAGCTCTCCTTGGTCTCAAGCGTGCCAACGGTAGATTTGGGGACTTCTTAGCCTTCATAATTGCATAAGCCAATTCCTTATAATTAATAAATCTCCTTATAAATATAAATGTATATATGTATCCTATTGGTTCAGTTCCTCTGGAGTACCCTGGCTAATGCATCTAGTATTCCTGGAGTAGTGGGCTGGGTAGAGGGAATCATCGCAACACGGATCAAGTTATTGTTATATCCCAGGCACTGTTCTAAGTGCTTCACTTCTACTAACTCACTTAATTAACATACCATTCCTATGAAGTAGGCATTTTAAATTATATCTGTTTATAAAAAATGAATTGGAGGGGTTTCCCTGGTGGCGCAGTGGTTGAGAGTCTGCCTGCCAATGCAGGGGACATGGGTTCGAGCCCTGGTCTGGGAGGATCCCACATGCCGTGGAGCAAATGGGCCCGTGAACCACAACTGCTGAGCCTGCACGTCTGGAGCCTGTGCTCCGCAACAAGAGAGGCCGCGACGGTGAGAGGCCCACTCACCGCGATGAAGAGTGGCCCCCGCTTGCCACAACTAGAGAAAGCCCTCGTACAGAAACGAAGACCCAACACAGCCATAAATAAATAAATAAATAAATAAATTTATATTTAAAAAAAATGAATTGGAGATACAGGTAAGGTAAGTAACTTACCCAAGGACACACAGCCAACAATGACAGAACAGGATTTGCACCCAGGGAGTCTGGCTATAGAACTGGTAATCTAATGACTACACTTTACTGACTTTCTAAGAAAAGGAGGAAGTGGTGGAGGAAGAAGCAAGAGACGGAGAAGTGGCAAAAGGAAAGGAGTTAAGGGATGATGTAAGAGAGGTCAACAGGGCCCAGATCATAATGACTCTTGTGTGCTGAAGTGGGCACTTTTGGGGGTGTCTGTACAGGGCACATAACCTCTTTAAGTGCTTCCTCCAACTATACGCTCTCAGGAGCTATGTATACACACTTTACCCCTTTCCCCTGATCCCCTTGGTTGAACTGGATCCAATCTGGGCCACTAATGGTCTTTCAGTAGTTTGGAATTGGGAGCGAGAGATTCCAGATTGGTCTGGACTGGAAGAAATAAACTCAGGAGCTGTGAAGGGCCAAGCCCTGCCCACTGTGTGGCCTTGAGAGACTGAGAAAAAGGAGCATAGTGGCAAAGGAGAGCAGAGAAGATGGAAGGCAGGTCTCCAAGATGCCCTCTGTTCTCGGTCCCAGCAGCTCCCCAGATTCCTGCTCTTTGAGTCGACGAGGTTCTCCCGTTTCCACCATTTCCTGCTTATGTTGGGGCCCGTCAACCTGTGGTTCTTCTAACCCAAAGTCTGAGGAATTCTGTACACCCAGAAAAAGAGTTTAAACTTGATATGAAGGTGATGGAAGCCCTCAGAACAATGAAAACACAGGGAAAGTGAGTGGGGGGGGGGTAGTTAAAACTGTTTTGTCTGGACCAAAGTGTGGAGGTTAGAGGGAGGCCGATTTGAGCTCAGACGAATGATGAACTTCCCAACATTATCTAAAAACAGAACCATTGGAACCCTAAATTGGGGATCCCCTGGCCTGTGGGTGGCACACGCCCAGAATAATCAACCACATGACAGAGGGACTTCAAACTTCAGGAGGAGCAGGAGTTGGACGAGGTGATGACTTTCTGGGGATGGTTCCACCCTGCGGTTGTGGGATTCCGTGACTCCGCATTGGGACCCCGGACATTTTTCAGGCAGGACTTTGTTTCTGGTGAGGAAACAAAGTACCATCCGCCTAAGGGAACGCTGGTTTCAGTGGGAGAGGCTCTGCGGGGAGACAGCTGGCTTCCTAGGCCCCTGCACCGGGAGGGCTGACGCAGGAGCCAGACCTTTCTTGTCTCAGTAAACAAGATTTCTTCCCCCCCTCCCCCCAACCCCGACCTGGCGTGAGGGGCCAGCCAGTTCCTTGGACATGTTAATGAGCTTCTTGCCAGGCGTGAGCCCCTCAAGGGCAACTAGGCCTCTGAAAGTCTGGTGACTAGATGCTGCTCCGCATACCTTTGTCTGCACCACCTCCCTCTCCCCACCCCCTCCAGGAATAGAACTGGTGTTTCAGGTTCTGAAAAGAGTAATTACTTATTAATAGTAATATTAATTATAATTAATTATTACGTTAATATAATAGTAATTATATTACTATTATATCATTAATTATATCAATATTATATTAATTAATAAAATAGTAATTATACTATTAATATTATCAAGCTAATATTAATATCATATTAACTTATTATTAATAGTAAAGAAATCCAGAAAGCCTAAAGAACCTAGAAATTATTTAAAATCCTACCACTCAGAAATAAACCCCACTCACTTTTTGGGTGAATGCCTGTCACATCTCTCTCTCTCACACACACATGCTATAATTTAATAATCTCACCCTTGGAGCTGTTCTGTAAGCTGCTTTTTCACTTAATCACCTCTCCTGGACATGTTTTCATGTCGATCAACACAGACAGACCTGACTCGGCCCCCTCTTCTCCCTTCCTGATGGTTTTCCTGCTTCACTTGGATGGTGTCAGCCCTCCTGGCCCAGCCAGCCCACCGCTTCCCTCCCCGGACATCAATAATTGAACAAAAGCTCCTGCAGACTCGGGGCTGGGCGCCACAGCGGCTGCCCGTGGCCCAGAGGCTGCTCTGCCCTCCTCATCCACAACCTCCCTGCTGAGGCTTTGGAAGGAGAAGCTGCTGGAGAAATCACAGTGAAGGAAAAAGCGACAACAGAATTTTCTTTTGGCTCCTTGGCTGGCTTGTCTCTTTCCTTCTTTACGGAATTCTTGGTTTGTCCCTAATTATCTAGCACCCAGAGCTTCAGAGCAAAGCTCTGGCTGAGAGGATGCTATGCTTCACACAATCTGTCAAGGATGTTTAGGATCTTTGGCACAAAAGACACTATAGAAAAAGGAATGAATGCGGCTTTGGACACACAGACTATTGCCAAATGAGACTTGTGGCTTCTCAGGCAACAGGGATAATGCCTGATGGGTGGGCCTGCCATCGGCGTCCCCACCGGAATGTTTGTCCTGATGGGGGCCTGACCCCCTCCTCGGTGGGTTACCCTAAAACAACAGTCAACGCTTCCAAACCCATGCTTCATTTGGGGATTTTTGTTTTTCCACTAGTTGGAGACAATAAATATGGAACATGGCTTCTCAACCTCTGCACTATTGACATTTGGGCTGGATAATGCTTTGTCGTGAGGGGCAGTTGCGCGCATGATAGGATACTTAGAAGCATACCAGGTGTCTACACACTAGATTCTGGTAGCATTTCCCTCAGTTGTGACAACCAAAAATATTTCCACATATTATCAGATGCTCCTGGAGGCAAAACTGCCCCAGATTGAGAACGACAGGTGCAGAGGTTAAAAGGGTGAGCATTGCAGCCCGGCCAACCGGGATTCAAGTCCTGGCATTGAGCCCCACTTGTCACCTTATGAAAGTTATTATTAACATTTTTGGTCCTCGGTTTTCTCATCTTTAGAATGCAGAAAACAAAAGTACTTACTACTAGGGGTTAGTGAGATGATTATCTAATATGAAGGAAATATACCGGTTAGCAAAGGGCTCAGTGAATTTTTTTTTTTTTTCCACAGTTATACTTCAGGGTAGTTAATAACAGTAAACCCATTCTTCAGAAAAAATTGAGACTGAGGGACGTTGGGCAACTTCCTTGTTTAGTAAGTGTCCTAGGCTGTTAATTCCTAGAGCAAAGGAACTTCTCAGCCATGCCTGGAATAGGTTACTGATATGCTGAGATCCCAGTTCCCTTAAACCAGGGCAGCAAGCAGAGTCTGGGGTGCCCAAACTCATGAACAAGTTGTCTTGGTTTACCTCAGTGTGCTTCAGAGATGCCATCATTTTCTCTGTGTGCCAGGTTGCACGTGAAGGCCCTTTTGTAACTCCAAGCCATTATTCCAAGGAAAGTAGTTATTATTATACAGAACGTGTCCCGGTGAGGATATAAATGTCCAAGGGAGAAGTTTATTTACTCTGTAGGAGTTGGACATTACTGACCTATAAAATCCCTTTCACTGCTGAAGATTTTATGGAACCCACATCTTATGAATACAGACGCTGAGAACTAGTGTTGCTGCTGAGAAAAATAAGGAAGAATGTCTGAGAGCAGCTAGAACTGAGGAGCTGGGGAGGGAATAAGACCCCACACAAACAAGTAATTGGGGTAGATTGCATTGCATAGCGAGACTAGAGGCTGCTTCCTCTCTGAGGCTAGTCCTCTCCTCTGCTCCTTCCTGAACTTCCAGAATCAAGACTCAATCATGAGTGAATAGAAGGATGAATAGATCACTGATAAGCAAGTACAGCAAAATGTTAATGATAAAATCTAGGTGGTGGGTGTATGAGAGTTCATTGTGAAATTATTTCACTTTGCTGCATGTTTGAAATTTTTCATAATAAAAAGCATTTCATCTCTGAAAGAACGAATGATGGAGTAAACAAGAGATACATCCTAAGGCCAGAGATTCTGGCTGCAGGTACGGACTGGCTCAAGGCCTCCTCTTCTCATTCTGACCCATTGGAAGCCTCAGTTGGGCAGATGCTACTGGGCTGTGGCCATCCCCACTTCAGCACAGTGTCTGTGGAC
This sequence comes from Balaenoptera musculus, assembly GCF_009873245.2. Lineage (NCBI taxonomy): Eukaryota > Metazoa > Chordata > Mammalia > Artiodactyla > Balaenopteridae > Balaenoptera > Balaenoptera musculus. The sequence goes on along the minus strand of NC_045785.1, from coordinate 55,165,227 downwards.
CTGGGGCATGGGGGTGTTCTGGATAGGGGTAAGGGAAGGACAGAGGCAAGGCTCACTGGGTCACACTCCCAAAGGCTGCAATTTGATTTCTGTGCTGTCCCATTTCTCCTTCCCCTGTCTCATACATGCAGAAGTCCCCTGGAAGAAGCACCCGCCCTCGCCATGGTCCCCTGCTCTGGGGACCTTTCTTCACCTTTCTCTGGCCTCTTTCTTCTCCTAATTCAGCTGTGGCCTCATGGTGCTCCAGGCCTTCCGCAGCCCCACCCCAGCTGCTGATGCTGATAGTGAGTTACCAGAATAGCCAGATGGTGGTAGTCTATTACAGTTCCTGCTGAGTGTACCTATTACCCATTTCCCAAATGTATTTACAGTTTTACCGGGAACACGGTAGAATAGATTTCTTTCCTTCTGAATTTTAAACTTAAAAATATCTTAAAATTTTAAAAAAGTTTTCCTAAAAAGCAAAGTATTTCCCATAATTCCTTCACTCTACCTGTTATTTTGTCAGAAGTAGTTACTGGTTGAGATCACAGTCTCAGGATAGCCACGAGCTTGAGTCCCAGCTCTGCCAGCTACATGACCATGGCCAGTTTCACAGCCTCTCTAAGCCTCATTTTCCTCGCGTAAAAGGTAACAATTCTGCTTGATGTTATTTTGAAGGTGAGAATATAATATGTGTAAAGGTCTTCGTGTGATGCCTGGCACAGGGTACGTTTTCAGTTAATGGTAGCTATTAATATCTTTGTTATTATTATATTCCCCTATTATCTTTTAGCTCTTGTTTATAGGCATCCAAATTTTTATATAGTTGAAGGAATAGTTTACTTACATATAGAATTTTTGACCAAATTTTTGATACCAGGAGGCACTGGCTGTCTGGCTGCCAAGTACCAGGTTTGCATTATCAACCTCTCAGGAATTTATTCATATTAATCAAATTCATAGAAGGCTGAAATATAAATCCAAATATCAATCTGTTGATTTCTTGAGAGAAATGTGACTGCCTCAATTGTTAAAATTTTAAAAATTTTTAAAAAAAGGAGAAAATTTAGACCAAGGGTCTAAGGTCTTTGTTAATGACTGGAAGAGCTTACCTGATTTATATACTGATGGGTTGGTTTAACAAAAGACTGGACGGTAGATTTGCAATTTAAGAGAACAAATTCTCTTTCCTACAACAAACATGCTAGAGGCTAAATGAACAATAAGATATTTATAAGCTTTTGTGGTCAATCCATGTTCTACAGTTGGAGGTTACATTCCTGTGAGATTAAAGAGAAAGCCTGAATTGAACGGTCCTGGAGGAATTTTTTAAAACCTTGACTATCACAAGAAGCTTCTTGCTACTTCTCAATAACATAATAAGATTTTTAAAAATCTGTATTTATTTAAATGTATTATTTTTTATCTCTCTATTATTTATTATGTAGGTAGCAGAGGCAGATGGTTAAAAACTCAAAAAGCATAATGGTGTAATAGTGAAGAGCCTTCCCACCCACATCTCACAATCTCCCACTTCCCTTCCTTAGGGAAAACCATTATTGTTAGTTTCTTATCCCATTCTTTCAGAGGTATTTTATGCATATGTGAGCAAATAGGATATGTTACAGTTCAATTGCCCTTTTCCCCACCTGTCTAGACTCTTTGGTCCTTGTGCTTCTGAGGGCACAGAAATGTAAATGTTTCCAACTTCCTTTCCTTATCTCATGAGGAAGGTAATGAGTAGCCCAGTGCTTTGAAATGTCAAAGGACTTATGTCAACAAGATTATTTCCTCTCAAAGACTTCTGATTAAATACCATTGTGCTTTAAGGTTTACATTTTAATTTAATTGTAATGAAGGCTGAAATAAAGTTTTTAGTTCATAATTTCTGTTTCCACACACTGAACAATAACAACAAAAGCATATCAGTATGGTACTAACCATTGGAGATAAAATGCTGGAGAGTATGGATCAGAATACTTCCAATGGACATGATGAGGTAATTTCTCTCTGTAGATAAACCAGTTAGGAATTCAAACATATTCTAAAAGTTCTCAGTAAGAAAGCACAAAGAAATAATAAATAACTATGACTAGAGAAAGATATAAATTTCTCTATGTAAAAAACTAAAACCCAAAACAAAAAATCAGTAAGATCAAAAGGGAAAAGACAAACTTAGGAAAAGTCTTTGAAAAATATAAGGCAGAAAAATGATTAAGATCTTTATACTATATGATCCAGCAATTCCACTCCTAGATATATACCCAAGAGAAATGAAATCTTATGTTCACACAAGTCGTTGTACATGAATGTTCATGTCAGCATTATTCATAATAGCCCAAAAGTGGAAACAACAAATATGTCTACCAGATAATGAGTAAATAAACGAAATGTGGTATATCCATACAGTGGAATATTATTTGGTCACTAAAAGGAATGAAGTACTGATACATGCTACAACATGGATGAATATTGAAAACATTATGCTAAAGGAAAGAAGCCAGTTACAAAAGATCCATATTATAAGATTCTATTTATATGAAATGTTCAGAATAGGCAAATCCATTGAGACAGAAAGTAGATCAGTGGTTGTCAGGGGCTGAGGGGAAGGAAAAATGGGAAGTGACGGGGCTTCTTTGGGGGTGATTAAAATGTTCCAAAACTAGATAGATGGCTACACAACTCAGGGTATATACTAAAAATCACTGAATTGTACACTTTAAGAGGGTGAATTTTATGGTGTGTGAATTACATCTCAATAAAAATGCTGTTTAGAAGGAAAAAAAGATCTTAACTCTATACAATGAACATTTGCATTCACAGTCATGGGTGCCATCATATTCTGAATAACTTTTTTACAATTCAGAAATTCCTAAGTTATGAGTCCAGCCTCCCCAGTGTTGAAGTCAAAGCTCAAATTCCCAGGTTTCCTTGTATTCAACAGCTAGACATCACATACAACAACATGATACTCTGGTCCTGAAGAGAGCGAAGAAAAAAATCAGGCTTTTGCAGAGCTTCCATTATACTGGTGCTAGGTCAAATTCCTGATAGAGAAGGGGCAGTGATGAAGATGTGCTGCCCTTACAGTCTAATTCTTAGAGGATTTTTTTTTTTTTTAAGAGTATGGCTTAGTTAATTCCAAGTACTTCCTGTATGATTTTTTATTTTATATATATATATATATATATATATATATATATATATATATATATATATAATGGTTAATGTTTTAATCTTCTAACTTTTGAAATAGTTTATTTCACACCAATAGTAACTTGGACAAGGAGCTTTGGGGAACATTACAATTTAACAAAATATTCAACTAATACCGTGTCTTCCATGGGTGAGGCACTGTATAAAGTTCTGGGATTATAGCAAAGAGTCCACAAGATTCCTATTTTCAAGAAGTTTATAGATCACTTAATGGAAGCCAACTTGCAAATAAATATAAATACTATCACGTGATTTGGGTACTGTGATAGCAGTAGGTGTGGAATAATGTTGGAAGCATAAAATAGGGATGGAAAATGGTTATGTCACTCATGATTCTAGAGATATTGCCACCTGCTCTTTCTTCTAACCCTTTGCCTTTGACCTGGTAATGTTGACTAAATAGGAATAGCAGACATCCATGATTCATTCTTAATCTCACAGTAAAAGCCTTAAATATTGTAGGGGGTAGTTTTCTCTTTGTTTTGCAAATACTACAGCAGATTAAGGCAATTCCCTTCTATTCCTCTCTCTCTCTCTCTCTCTCTCTCTCTCTCTCTATATATATATATATATACACTTAATCTTGAATGGATATGAAATTTTGTCAAATGCTTTTTCTTTATTTATGGATACAATATGATTTTCCTCCTTTACTCTGTTAATATAGTGAATTACATTGAATGATTTTCTATACTAAACTACCTTTGCAATCCTGGAATAAATCCAATTTGGTAATGATATATTATCTTTTAAATATATTGCTAGATTTGATTTGCTAACACTTTTAAGATTTTTTGTATTTATGTTAATGGGAGAGATTGGCCTGAATTTTCATATCTTATAGTGCAATGTTCTTGTCAGTTTTTTATTTCAAAGCTATGCTAGCATTAAAAATATATATACTGATCTATATGGGAGAGTTTGTGCAAGATTGGTGTATTTCTTCCTAAAATGATTAGAGAATTTATCAGTGAAACCATGTGGGCCTGGAGATTTCCTTGTAGGAAGGTTTCTAATAACAAAATTAACTCCTTTATTAGGAAAAAGACTATTTGGATTTTTTATTTCCTCTTGTATCAGTTTGTTAAGCTGTGTGTTTCAAAGACTTTTGTCGTTTTACTTACAATTTCAAATTTATTGGCATCACATTACTTATAGTGTCTGTTCCTCAAGTCCTAGCATCTGAGTTGGGGTTGTTTTTCCACTCAGTAAAATTTTACCATGCCATATTTCTCCTAAGTTCTTTTCTGCATTTCCCACACTTTTTGCTCTCCATGCTTCAGTTTGAATATTTTCTATTGACCTATATTCCAAGTCATTTAGCTTTCTTTAGCTCTGTCTAATCTGTTGTTAAATCCATCCACTGAGTTTTTAATTTCACTTATTGTATTTACCTGAACTAGAAAAGCCATTTTATTTTTAAAATCGAACATATTCTTTAAATGAAATTATCTATCTTGACATCAATTTCTTGGACCAAAATAATTAGCAATGTAAATGTCTTTGTCTGTGAAGAAATTATGGCTGAAAACTTTCCAAACCTAAAGAAGGAAACATATCCAGATACAGGAAGCACAGAAGTTTCCAAACAAGATGAACCCAAACAGACCTACACCAAGACATATTTTAATTAAAATGGCAAAAGTTAAAGATAAAGAGAGGATTCTAAAGGCATCAAGAAAAAAAACAAAGAGTTAATTACAAGGGAACCCCCATAAGGCTGTATCAGCTGGTTTCTCTACAGAAGTGTTGCAGGCCAGAAGGGAGTGGCAAGATATATTTAAAGTCCTGAAAGGGAAAAACCTGCAACCTAGGATACTCTACCCAGCAAGATTATCATTTAGAATAGAAGGAGAGAGGAAGAATTTCTCAGACAAGCAAAAACTAAAAGAATACAGCAATACTAAACCTATCCTAAAATAAATATTGAAAGGTCTTCTCTAAAAGAAGCAAGAATCTATAGGAAAGAGAAAATCATAATTGGAAAGTAAATCACTTAAGTAAGCCAGTACACAGATTTAAAAAAAATTTTTTTTTAATTTTGTGAGAGTGATGATAACTATAAAGAACAGCAAAAAGATGAACATGAAGATAGAAAAGAGGACATCAAAATCATAAAATGTTGGGGAAAAGAGTAAGAAAATGTAGATTTTTTTTTCAGAATGTGTTTGACCAGTCTAAAGCAAATAGATATAGTAATGGGTTAACATACTTGAAAAGCAGGGTAACCATAAAGCAAAAATATGCAATAGATTCACAAAAACCAAAAAGAAGAGAACACATGCATAATACAAAAGAAAACCATCAAGTCACAAAAGGAAAAACAGAAACAAAAAGAAAGAAAGAAGAAATACAAAATCAAGTGAAAAACAAGGTTTAAAATGACAATAAATACATATCTATCAGTAATTACCTTAAATGTCAATGGACTAAATGCTCCAATCAAAAGACATAGAGTGGCAGATTTGACCAAAAAGCAAGAGCCTACAATATGCTGCCTACAAGAGACTCACTTTAGGGCAAAGGACACACATAGATTGAAAGTGAGGGGATGGAAAAAGATGACAAGAAAGCAGGGTAGCAATACTCATATCAGACAAAATAGACTTTAAAACAAAGGCCATAATGAAAGATAAAGAAGGACACTACATAATGATAAAAGGATTGATACAAGAAGAGGACATAACACTCACTAACATATATGCACCCAATATAGGAACACCTAAATACATAAAACAAATACTAACAGACATAAAGGGAGAAATTGATGAGAACAAAATAATAGTATGAGACTTTAATACCCCACTCACATCAATGGACAGATCTTCCAGATGGAAAATCAGTGAGGCAACAGAGATCCTAAATGACACAACAGAAGAGTTAGATTTGATTGACATTTTCAGGAAAACACATTCCCAAAAAACCAGAATAAACATTCTTTTTTTAAAAAATAAATTTATTTATTTTATTTTTGGCTGTATTGGGTCTATGTTGCTGTGTGCAGGCTTTTTCTAGTTGCAGCGAGCAGGTGCTACTCTTTGTTGAGGTGCGCGGGCTTCTCATTGCAGTGACTTCTCTTGTTGTGGAGCATGGGCTCTAGGCACATGGCTTCAGTAGTTGTGGCACGCAGGCTTCAGTAGTTGTGACTTGTGGGCTCTAGAGCACAGGCTCAGTAGTTGTGGTGCATGGGCTTAGTTGCTCTGTGGCATGTGGGATCTTCCCAGAGCAGGGCTCAAACCCATGTCCGCTGCATTGGCAGGCAGATTCTTAAACACTGCACCACCAGGGGAGTCCCCAGAATACACATTCTTTTCAAGCACACATGGAACATTCTCTAGGATTGACCACATACTAGGACACAAAAGAAGCCTCAACAAATTCAAGAGGATAGAAATCATTTCAAGCATCTTTTCTGACTACAATGGCATGAAATTAGAAATCAACCACAGAAAGAGAAATGAGAAAAAAATGATTACATGGAGACTAAACAACAGGCTACTAAAAACCAATGGGTCAATGATGAAATCAAAGAGGAAATTTAAAAATATATTGAGACAAATGACAATGAAAACACAACCACACAAAATCTATGGGATATAGCAAAGGCAGTTCTTAGAGGGAAGTTCATAGTGATACAAGCCTTCCTCAAAAAAAAACAAGAAAAATCTCAAATAAACAACCTAACTTACCACCTAAAAGAATTAGAAAAAGAAGAATGAACAAAACCTAGAGTCAGCAGAAGGAAGGAAATAATAAAGATCAGAGAGGAAGTAAATAAAATTGAGATTAAACAAACAATAGAAAAAAATAAATAAAACCAAGAGCTGTTTGTTGCATCCAGCAATAAACCAACTTTGTTCAAAAAAACAGAAAAAAACAAAACACCAAGATCTAATTCTTTGAAAGGGTAAACAAAATAGACAAACCTCTGGCCAGGCTCACCAAGAAGAAAAGAGAGTGTACCCAAATAAACAAAATAAGAAAGACGAGAAATCAAAACTGATACTGCCTGAAGAGATTATAGGCAAAACATTCTCTGACATAAATCATACCAATGTTTTTAGGTCAGTCTGCCATGGCAATAGAAATAAAAACAAAAATAAACAAATGGGACCTAATCAAAGTTATAAACTTTTGCACAGCAAAGGAAACCATAAACAAAAATGAAAAGACAACTTATGGACTGGGAGAAAATATTTGCAAACAATGTGATTGAAAAGGGATTAATTTCTAAAAGATGCAATCAGCTCATACAACTCAATAACAAAAAGCCAAACAACCCAATCAAAAAATGGGCAGGAGACCTAAATAGACATTTCTCCAAAGAAGAAATACAGATGGCCAATAGGCACATGAAAAGTTACTCAACATCACTAATTATTAGAGAAATGCAAGTCAAAGCTACAATCAGGTACCACCTCACACCAGTTAGAATGGCCATTATTAAAATGTTTACAGATAGCAAATGCTGGAGAGGGTGTGGAAAGAAGGAAACCCTCCCATACTGTTGGTGGGAATATAAATTGGTGCAGCCACTGTGGAAAACAGTATGGAGGTTCCTTAAAAAACTAAAAATAGAGTTGCCATATGATCCAGCAAATCCCACTCCTGGGCATATATCCAGAGAGAACTCTAATTTAAAAAGATACATGCACCCCAATGTTCATAGGAGCACTATTTACAATAGCCAAGATGTGGAAGAAACCTAAATGTCCATCGACAGATGAATTGATAAATAAGATGTGGTATATATATACAGTGGAATATTAGCCATGAAATGAATGAATTAATGCCATTTGCAGCAACACAGATGGACCTAGAGATTATCATACTAAGCAAAGTGAGTCAGAAAGAGAAAGACAAATATCATATGATATCACTTATATGTGGAATCTAAAATATGACACAAATGAACTTATTCACGAAACAGTTATGTTTCCTTCTCTCTAGAATCTTGATCCCTCACATCTTAGCTGCCTCTGTATCTCTATAGCTTCCTGCAGATTTTTTTTTGCTTGTTTTTGTTTTTGTTTTTAATCTAGATTTCCTACTTATCTGGTTGGGTTTTTTTTGTTTTTTTTATCTAGCTTTTCTACTTATTTGTTTGTTCTGCTACAAGTTACTCCATCATAGCCACTGTTAATTTAATTTTAAAAATAGAAAAGATTCCACATACAGGAATCATACATTTTCTCATAAAGTCATATATTAGTTCTGCTTTACAATAAAACCTCAGTTATACATATAAAAAAATCTTAAATTCTTAGGTTATTATAATGAACTTGGACATAACCACAGAGGCTCAAAGAACTAAGTCCCATAAATGGAAACTAAGATGGGAAGTCTATTGATGTTATAGTACCAAAAATGGCTCTGTTTTAGTACAAATCCTTTAAAAATTCATAAGGAGTAAATTTTTACCCATATAAATTAAATTTCTCAGTTTGCAGAACAATAAGTGAAAGAAAGAGAATTAACTCATTGCCTGACACATGTGCACCAGAAAATATTTATAAAATAAAAAAAGGAAAATGGGTTGAAACTGACTAGGTTGTAAAGAGGATTCTGATATAGAAAAAAAGCATAATGCTTGAGCTCTGCCAAAATAAAAAAATAAATTGATAAAAACTGTGAAGATGATGATTCTTTTGACTGAAGGGACAAGCTACTTTGATCTTTCATACAATGAATAAATTCATAGAAAGATGGTCATATTACTTTTTTTAGGAGGTCACGCAACTGAAATTGTTTCTATTTTCATGAGAAAAAAGAAAAATAACAAGGTAGCAACCAGATGGTAAGGAAAACAGGTTTAAAAATTTCAGGTTAGCACTTAAATAACTTAGAATATAGGTTCAGTTGTTCTGACAGACCTAAAATAGCATGCTTTCAATTATATAAATCAGGAGTCAGAAAACCATGGCCTTGGGGCCAGATCTGGCCCACCACCTGTTTTTGTAAATAAAGTTTTATTAGAACATACCCACACCCAGTTATTTATGAATCATCTATGGCTGCTTTTGTGCTATGACAACAGAGTTAGTAGTTGCAACACCAATCATATGGCTTGCAAAGCTGAAAATATTTACCGCATGATCCTTTACAGAAAAAATTTGCCAACCCCTGGTACAGTCATTTTTCTTTTCTGTAAACATATAAGCACTTATGGTAACTCTGCTCTGTGAAGTCTTCTAGGGCTCAGAATCTTTCTATCTTTTCACTTGACCTTCCTTAAGATGTTGATCCTGTCCGTATGGTACAAAATGGCCCACCGTGGGGTCTGCATCACAGCCATGGGAAAGGGGTCATGTAAGTTGCAGTCAACCTACACCTACAGCATAATAAGTGAATTATTATATAATAGTCCTTTATTTTTAAAAAAGGGTTAATCTACATTCAGCATATCCTGATTTTTAAGGTAGCAAAACAACATATCCTAGAAACATTTCCATTTAAGATTTTCTGTGCCTAAGGGAAAAACTTTAGTTATCTTGTATACCTCTCCTCCCAAGCAAGAGGGATAAAAGAGCTATTTCGGTATAAAAGCTGTACGGTGAAGTGGATGTTCTTTGAAGGCAGACTGAGGTCAGACAGACTCTGTCCCTAACTAACTGGAGCAAGTTCTTTACCCCTCTGAGCCTCAGTTTCTTCATCTCAAAAACAGGTTGCTGAGCAAGTAGTTGTGAAGAGTGGGTTAGATGTAAATGCTGTGCTGACAACTCGTAGGTGCTCCATAGCTGTTGGCTTGTTTTTCTTTCCGTGGATTTTCCAGTTCTGTCAATAGGAACTTGATTCTTAGAGGTTGGAACTGGAACCTCATTGTTTCCCTTCCATAGAAATGTACCAGGCCCTACACACATTATTTATCTCATAACAACTTTGTGTAGTTAAGTCTGACTTATGTTTAAATAATTTGTGAAGAGCCTAGTAGGAACCACATCTTCTTTCTGCAGATACTGACATTCAGGAGGCCTATGACCATTCTTGCGTAGTGGGGGCATTTGGTTTGAAGAGCATCTTTATATATTCTGCCTCTGAGGCCTGTAATTGATGCCTTAAACTACAGTTTATAATTTAGTGTAACAGACTTCTTTTGTATTAATAAGAAGTTACTCAATAATTCATTTTCTAGTTTTCACACTGTAAATTATGATAAACTAATGTGGTTTTAACGAGGTTGTAATATGTTTTTCCAAGGGAATTCTGCAGTGCTGTAACAACGTACCATGATTTTAAGGCACCATTGCCTCAAGAGTGAGTACAGCTCAATACCAAAGAGATGCCAATTCCAAGGGCCAGTGACAGGAAGTTCACCAAGACACTTTCCACACAGTTGTGGTGGAATATGGAGGTTAAATTGATCAGCACTTGGAACAAAACAAATCTGAGGTGCTGGCATGTGAGATGAAACAACGGCTTTCTTCCCCTCCCTGAAAACTACTATCCACTATGGAAAAAAGACGTAGACATAGAGAGTGGACTTGAAGACACAGGGGTGAGGGGGAAGCTGGAGCGAAGTGAGAGTAGCATCGACACATATACACTACCAAATGTAAAACGGATGGCTAGTGGGAAGAAGCAGCATAGCATAGGGAGATCAGCTCGGTGTTTTGCGACGACCTACAGGGGTGGGATAGGGAGGGTGGGATAGGGAGGGTGGGAGGGAGGCTCAAGAGGGAGGGGATATGGAGATATATGTATGCACATGGATGATTCGCTTTGTTGTACAGCAGAAACTAACACAACATTGTTAAGCAATTATACTCCAATAAAGATCTATTAAAAAAAAAAAAGAAAACAGAAACACTGATGCTTTCAGTACTAATGGTCTTAAATGCAGTAACTAACCCATTCCATGTGCTTGATAATATTCCTCTACTCTTTGAATTCCTTTGTTCATTTTAATGCGATTAATTTTGTTTTTGATGTTCATCATCCCTTAACATTTTGTTTAATTGTGCAAGATGCCTCATACGTTTTTGATAGGAGGGAGAGAATTAATTCTAAACAGAAAGCCAAATGAACAAATGCATGAGACTTGTTTTCCCTGGAAACATCTGAGAACTGTTGTATATACTACTTAGACTTACGCTTCTATGCTCTAGGTGTTATATTATAAAATTTAGCAACAAGGAAGATAAGTGACCGCCAACATCAATTCAATTCAATAAACATTGTTTAAGCACCTACACAGTCAATATCAAACAAGATGCAACACATTATAAGGGCATAAGGATGAATAAATGCTTCTAGGCTCTCGTAGTATAATAAAGACAAATAGCATACACAAATAACATTGATATACGGGATTGCACGAAAACTGCTATTATAGAGTACTGTGTATTAAGGAACTATAATAACTTTTCATTTGAATTGTACTTTTACCACTTACAAAAGGACTTTATGTGCATTATTGTTCATTTGGATCTCACAAAAATTCCATGAAGTATATGAAGATTATTATCCCAGTTTTACAGATGAGGGAATTGTGGTTCAGAGTTGTTGACTAGCCCAAGTTCATATGGCAAATAGGAGGAGGAGTTAGGCTCCAAGTCCTTCACTTGATTTGCAGTATTATTCTGCTTTTCTTATATAGTATGAAAGGGCAGGGCATTAGTGAGTTCTCTTTAAATAATGTTAAGTCCAATAATATTATATGTGCATTTGCCCTGTCGGGGGAAGGCTGACCTGCCCATGTCACTTAGGAGACAACTAAATAAAGACAGCCTGAAATGTTGAAAAAAGTGAATTATGCTTTTATTAAAAGAGAATAGTAATGTTATAAAAAGTTTCACTCAAAGATGCTTTATTCCTAGAAGCAGATAATTAGAGGTAGACGGAACCCAAAAGATTGTCTAGGCCAGTCTTAAAGTATGATGATCTCACACATACTCACACTCACACACACACACACACATACACACAGAGCTGAACTTCGCTACTAATGCAAATGATGCATATGACGAAGAGAGAAATCCCACTACTACATTTCTCTTCTCCAGTTACTCTTCCAGTCTCCCAGATGGCCAGTTAGTACCGTCTCCTTTTATTGTTCCCTGCTTCCTTAAGAAAGCGGTGTTGTCCTGATAGCATCTGGAACCCTGACCTTCCTGATGGGGGCACTGGGAGCCACCCGTCCCAGCTAGCTCATCACCAGGCAACTCAGAGGGAACCTCTGGGGGTCATCAGGCTGGCCATCTTGTTTGTCTCTTCACAGACTCACCATGACCAAAACTAAACTCTTGATTTCTCCCCCAACCCCAAACCTGCTCTTCCCGCAATTGCCCCTATCTCAGGAAATGGCAGTTATATTTTTTTAGTTGCTCAGGCCAAAAACCCAGGGGGCATTCCTGATGTACCTATTTTTCTCACACCCTACATCCAAACCATCAGCAAATCCTGTAAACTCTACATTAAAAATTATGTGACCTTACCTTCTCCTTGCCCTCCCTGTTACTACCGTGGGCTAAGCCACCACCACACTTCCCTGAGATTTTTGCATCATGTCCTCACTCATCTCATAGCCACCCCCTTTGCCTGGATGGTCTATTCACCACCCAGGAGCCAAGGCAATCCTTTAAAATGCGCCTTGCCTTGGCTCAAAACACTCCAAAAGTTTTCTTTTCATTTGGAGTTAAAACCAAAGACTTTTACATGACCCTTACCCTCACTCGGCCTGCTCACTTGACCCTAGCCATACTCCCTTTTCACCGTTCTCAAAGAAACCAAGTGGGCTCTTGCCCCAGGGGCTTTGGAAGCGCTTTCTCTGCTCTGAGCCAGGAAGTTTCTTCCCTTCAGCAAAGGCTTGGCTCAGTCCCTTACTTCATTCAGGTGTCTGCTCAAGTGTCTCTGATGAGAGAGGGCTTCCCTGTGCACACTCTACTAAATTCTAACCCTCTCTCCCTCACTCCCTATCATCCTTACACAGTTGTATTTTTCTCCACAACACTTAATACCCCCTGACCTATTATGTACCCAGTATATATTTGTTATTACGTTTATTACCCCTTTCACGTCTAAAACAGAGTTAATCTTTGTGTGGACAGAGACACTGTGTTTTAAACTAAAGTATCTCCAGGAACTAGAATGGTACCTGGCACATGGTAGGCGCTCAGTACATTTGTGTTGATCGAATGAATGAATGGAAGAGTCAGTGAATGAACACCTTACTTATCACACTGGAAAACTTAAAAAGATTAGTAATACTTAGTGGTGGTGAGGGTATGGGGCAATAGCATCGTACTCTGTTGGTGGAAGGATAAATTGAGATAAACACTTTAGAGAGCTATTTGGCACTTGGAAATATCCATCAAAATAAAAGGTAAGTATTCCTTTTGCTCCAGCAACTCAATTTCTAGGAATTTCCCCCATAACAGTGCTAGTTCACAAAGATATATGGCCAAAAATAGTTAAGGAAGTATTTTTTTTAAAGAATAAAATAAATCACAACACAGAGTACTAACCACTAATCTAAAAATTAAAATATACAAATGAACTTATTTACAAAACAGAAATAGACTCACAGACATAGAAAACAAACTGATGGTTACCAGCGAGGAAGGGGGGTAGACAAATTAGGAGTTTGGGATGAACAGATACACACTACTATATATAAAATAGATAATCAACAAGGACCTACTGTATAGCACAGAGAATTATACTCAATATTTTGTAATAACCTATAAGGGAAAAGAATCTGAAAAAGAATATATATATGTGTATGTATAATTGAATCACTGTGCTGTACACCTGAAACTGACATGATATTGTAAATCAACTATACTTCAATTTAAAAAAGGGTAAAAGAAATCAAAACAAGCTTCATGCTCATTAGTAAGGAATTGGTTAAATAGGTTTCAGTGCTTTGGAACATAGCTTTGAAGGTCAGCAAGGCTGATCTGTATGTTAAAGCTACCTGGGATGTGTTGTTGAGGGGAAAAATAGTAGGTTACAGAATTGAATGAATAGAATGAGCCTTCTTACTTTTTCAGAGAAGACATGATGCAGACTTACATGTGCAGATTTACATGTGTGCATGCTTACGTGCATCAGATGGTACCTGGTAGGATGTCATCAAACTGGAGCAGTGATTATCCCTGAGGGAGAGTGGGGAGGTGACTTTGCTTCCTGATTCAAGCACTTCTGTGCTATTTGAATTTTTCCATCAACACCTGCTGTATTTGAAAATTATTTTCAAGTGCCATATTTCCCAGAAAAGCCTAAAAGAGCAATGAAGATAGATACGAAGACTTGTCTGAACATTGGCTCTGCAACTTACTAGCTTGTGACCTTCAGCAGTCAATGTAACCTCTCCAGAAATCAAATCCGTTCCTTGACAAGGAAGCAGAGAGCATATGACTCCCACCTGGCTGTACGAAGGGGGACCTTCTTGGACACTGAACCACACTAAGGAGCACTAGATAACGGACTAGATGGGATTTGGGGAGAGGGTTAGCATAATGCTGTTTCATGTCATTGGATATTGACGTTAATAGGCTCCATAAAGCTCTTCCCCTTTTTACCCAGGATGTGAACCAGACGTCTTTAAGATTGCAGCAGTTAATTTTATCCATCCAGGCTTCCCAATCGATGCTTTTACTTGGAAGATATTTATGTTTAGGATGCTGAAAATCTTCCCCCTCCACAGTCAGGTCCCCAGGGCATTCTAATACCACTTTCTAGAGTTAAGTGCTGAGACCTGGGACCCTTGATGTGAGAAACAATAAATAATAATGACTGCAGCACTTGGCAAATATAAAGCTTTGTGCAAAGTTGTAGAAAGAATGCTCAAGCACGCAGAATGAACACGAGAAACAGAATCTAATGCTCCCAGCTCTTGATCCTAGCAATTAGAAGTGAAAACAGCCTCTATAATTTTTGAACGTTGGACCGTCCCCTTCCAAGCATTTTGTATATCAATTGTCACTGCTTATTAGGGTGTGTTTTCTTTTCTTTTCAGTCCCTGTCCCCCTATTCTTCCTTTCCTCACCAACCTCATTATGCTTAAGGTTCAGTTTACTCCTAAAATACTGCAGATGACTCAGCTTTCTCTCTCTCAGGGCCCCCAATTTCCCATCTCATCCAGAATATTCAACTTTTCATAACATATTTTCAACATGTCCATCTTCTGCTTAAATGCTTCCTACTACGTGCAGGATTCAGTCTAACTTTCTTAAAACTGGCACTCAAGGACTCCTCTGTAACCTGAATACCTCAGTTTGCCGTAAGAGAAAGAGTAGATTATGCCGTGTTAAGAGACTTGGGTTCAAGTTAAAGCCGATTAGCTTGTTTGGATTTCTTGACCTCTTTTAGCTTCAATTTTCTCATTTGTAAAGGGGGATTAATAATAATATCTACCTCTCAAGATTATTGTGAGGAGCAAATGAATTCATGCTGGTGAAAGCACTCTGTAAGCAGCAAACATTGTAAAATATAATAATAGCAGTACTATTTATTGAGCACTTGAATGAAATGCTAGGAGGTGTACTTGCTTACTAAATCCCACAGCAACCTAGGACGCCTATTACTATTTCCACTTTGCCAGTAAGATAACCAGGTCCACATGGGTTCTAATGCATCCTACGGACACAGCGACAGTGGCTGAGCTGAGGGTCCAGCGCAGGCTCTAACCCTCGAGCCCACGCTTTTGCCACTCTGCGGCTGTCACAAAGAGACAGTCATTCAGGCAGCGCTCCCTTCTCAGAGTTTCAGAACTTTGCCGCACTCATCCCTACCTCCCGTCCGTCTGACCTCTTCTTCCTTCCTTTCCACGGAGCCAAATCCTTCACAGCCCAGTTCAACTCTCACCCTTTTCAACAAATCTCCCTTGACCACAGCCCTATGAAAACCTCCATTCGTCCCTAGCCCAGCACTTCATTGCACTTACCTTGTATTTGCCTTCTCTGTGGGCTCCTGCAGGCCAGAAGGATTGAATTCCTCTGTTTTCCCAGCATTCAGCACAACAGAAGGTGCTCAATGAGCAGTTCTTGAATAAATAAGTACTAACTAATTTGGTATTCTTCAAATTTACACATTTATATAAATTAATTGGAGCAATTGTTAGAAACAACATTTCTGTGCCCCGTGCCAGGCCTGCTGAGTCAGCAACTCTGGAGGTGGGTGGAGCCAGGGAATCTATGCTCAACGAGCAAAGCAGGTGATTCTCATGATCAGGTAAGACTGAGAAGGGCTGGTCTAATTCAGTGGCTGTTAACCAGGGTACACAGCTGAATGTCTTGGGAAGCTTTTCACACCAGGCAAGCCCATTTTCAACTCCACACTTCTCAGAGATTCTGATTCATGAAATCTAGAATATGTCTTGAAAAAGCTTCTTAGATGATTCCTATGCTTTCCTTTCCAACTCCTGCCTCAGTTAAGAACCCATTTCTAATTGGGTTATGCACTATGATGTGCAACCCTTCACCCCCCCACCCCAAAAGAGACTAAAATATTGATGATAAGTATCATGACCTATAATTTTGAATCCAACACAATGCCAAGGACATAATGGTGTTCCATAGGAAATTGTTTAGTTGAATTAAAAGTTCTATTCCATTCCCTTATCCATACTCCGTTTCCCACCTAACTAGCTTTTGACCCTACCATGTATCCAAACCTATTCCTGGTTTAATTTACTTGTGTCTTTTCATTTGCCTGCTTAGCTATCTCTCTACACTGGAATCCATGGTAAGTGACTTCAAAACCTACCCTCATTAGAATCCTACATCCTTTCCATCAGTACATTCTGATCTATTCAGACTATTGAGGTAAGCCCTGCATCACATCTGAAGTATGCCCTGGCTGCCAGCAAACCTCTGCCCTGCCCTTGGTAATGATATATACCCAACAATTTCAATTCTACTGTAAATGAATCCTGGGTCTCCCTGTGATAGGACTGATTGGACATAGGAGGAGGACTGCTCACCAAGAAAAATTCTCCCCAGTAGACCTGCCCGGGTGCCTAGAATTTCTAATAGAACAACTGTACATTTTCTTACCTTCAGAACAATGTAAACATAACATGGAGCATATTAACATCCACAAACACTCACTAGTTTCTCCAGTAATTTCAGAAGTAGGTCACGAGGACAGAACATGGGTCCAGTCAGCTTTGTTAGATGGCAGAAGAGAAGGCTGGTCTGTCTAGCACTGGAGGGCAGGGACTCAGACAAGACACCCTGAAATACTTGTATTTGTGACCACCCAAGACGGGTGTAGAAAAGGGCAGAGATACCTGATGAAGCTGGGAAAGGGAGGCCCAAAACATAGCTCACGTGCAACACTTTTTCTGAGAACATAGGAATGAAACAGGACACTTTCTGACCACTCAGTTTATATAATTTCTAACTTCATGTTCTCCCTCAACCCAATAATTTCAATATGCTGATACTTGTTATGCATTTGTTTTTTTCATCCTCTCCTTGGCCCTCTCAGACCCACTATCCTTTCACTGCCTTGTCTCGAAGATCCTTTAAACATGCTATTGCCTCTCAGGCCTTGATTTTCACTCCTTCAACTCTCCTTGGATGTGAGATGTGTTGGTCAAGAAGAAAAAGACAGGAAAAAAGGCATCAACTTAGAATCCATCATTCGTCTGTTCTATAGGTGATGTGTGTGTGTATGTGCGTGTGTGTGTGTGTGTGTGTGTGTGTGTGTGTGTGTGTGAGTGAGAGAGAGAGAGAGACAGGCTAATTGATTCTGTATTTTCCCTAAAGAGAATTGGGACCTCACTGTATTATGAAATTATAAAAGAGGTTTGGATATTTTTCTTTTCTTTCACTTTTTTCTTTCTTTGCTTTCCCTCCCTCCCTTTTCCTTACGTTGCTCTGGATTATAATAAAGGCTAAACAATGCACCATTGTGTACAGTGTGCCCACGAGCTGCCGAGCTGGCTGCCGGTTTTAGTCCTGATGTGATCAAGAATGGTTGAGTTACAAAGCCACTGAAAAAACCGGTTTTCTACAGGAAATAGACATTTATTAAAATCAGGCCTCCTCAAATGCCCTGGCTGTTAGGCTGGCCGCCTGCCAGATAAGCCTGGCTGGGAGAGGAGGAGGAGACCAGCAGATGTGATCCTCCTGCCAGGCTGGGGGGCACTGCAGGGGCTGGAGAGGCAGCTGTCATCGCACAGACAAAAGAATCTCCCTGCAGCTTCTCCTAGGACACCAGAAGTACTCTTCTTAATTCCCAGGTTTTCTAGGGAGTGTCATTTGTGGACTGTGGCTATTGGTGGGCTCCCAACCTATATTTTAACTTATCTGTGATCTACTTGTAGCTTTTCCCCAACAGAATGTTACTAAGACCTTCATGGAGTCTTGGGTTCTAGTCCCAATAGAGTTCTTGAACTTCCAATACCCACCCCCCATGAATTGTGAACGGAAATGAAATAACACCTAATAACTGACAAGTATTGCTGTTGTTATCATCCCAGCAGCGGGGTACCCAGGACAACTGGCCTCTCTTATTACCCATGGGTTTGGACACTGCTTTGTTCAGGACCTAAGGGCCTGAGGAGGCACCGGCCCGGATCGCTAGTCTTTCTGCTGGCCCTGTAATGATGGCTAACATTTTCTGAAGGTGTACTTGGACCAGCAATTGTTCTACCCACTTTGAGTCCTCACAGATCCCCTCTGAGATGGGTACTACTCTCGTCTTTACCTTACAGGTTAGGAAGCCATGGCACAGCGGGGTTAAGTCACTTGACCAAAGCCAGTGTTGGGTGGTAATCAGAAGGGGGTCCGCGTTGGGTTTCAGGGCCAGATGCATAAGGGCAGTGCCACAGGACCTGTGCTCTTTCTTGTCGAAGGAAATTTTTAATATGTAATTTCAGAATATTAGCATCTAATGCGGGTGCTGGGAATTTGGGAAACAGATGAAAGACGACTACTGAGGAACAATAAGGGGCAGAAAGAAGCAGGTCGAAATGTGTTTCTGGGGCAGGGAGCAAAGGCATCTATGGTCAGCCTCTCACTGGGATGAAGTGTGTCAGCCGAGATTAAGACAGTGGTCTAGGCCTGTGTCCACTACATTTCCTCAGACCCTGTGTTTCCCTCTCCTCCAGGCTCCTGCCTGGCTGACTCCTCCGGATTTTCTGAAGAGCCTCTGGGTCTAGATTTCTTCCTTTCTCTTTCCACCATTTCCAACACAAGAATTGTCGTTAGCGTTTACGGAACTCAACACTGTGTGAAGCACTGTGTATACGATTTATTATTTGACCCCAACAGCAACTCTATGAAATATGCACTATTATTTTCTCCAGTATATGATGAGCGAGATGCGGCTCAAAGAGGTTAAGAGATTTGCCCAAGGTCACATCTCTAGCCCGCAGGCAGGGGAGCACAGGTTTGAGTCGAGTCTGGCTTCCTCCAGAACCCAGTTTTATCCATTTGAGATCAGATTAAAATGGATATTAAGTTTGACCTTGGAAGGAAAAAAAAAGTGAGAAAACCTGTGGGGATTATTAGCAACATCCCAGCCCAGATTTCTTAATCCCCCATCTCAGTAAATGACCCCACTATGCCTCAGGCCATCCAGAAACCCTGACCCCTCTATCCTCAAGTGTAATTCATCATCCACTCTTGTCAATTCAGCCTCCTATGTAACCCTTGAATTCACCCACTTCTTTTGCCTGCTCTCTGCTCTGGTCAGGTCATCATCACTTCTCACCTGGCCTGCTGCTTCCTGCATGATCTGGCCTCTGCCTCTTTCTCTTGCCTCTTTTCTTACCTCTTGCCCATCTACTCTATGAAACAGTTATACTGAACCACTTCTCCAGATCTGATTATTCTGATTGATTTTTAAAAAAATCAATCTATTTACATTATAGCATGGTAGTGCTTACCTTTTACCAAAGAAACTGCTCTTGGCATAAAAACTTGGGGCAAACATCTTCCACTTATCTAGCTCAGGCCTATCCTTCCATACTTCACATGGCATAGTATAACTACTAGAGTAACTCCTGCAAAATCTCTATTACACAGCACGATGCCTGGCATGTGAATGAACAAATGAAGACTTCTTTTTCTAGTAGTAGAAAGGCTTGTATTGACTTATCTACCCTTTCTGTAGTAGATTGCACAAATGACCACAATTCTTCACTCCTCCCTGTATTCACATCCTGTTCAATGTGGCTTCGCAGCCTTTCCCATTAAGAGGTGGAGTCAATTTGTCCTCCCCGCAAATCTGGGCTGAACTTGTGACCTGTTTTGGCTAATAAAACTCAGTGGAAGTAATGGTGTGCCAGTTCTGAACCCAGGTGACAAGAGACCTTGAACATTTCCACTCTCTCTGGAAACCTGTCCAGCTGCTGTGTAAACAAGACTGTGCTAGTTAACTAAGGATGAAAGACCAAAAAGAACAAGACAAGCTATCACAGCTGGGGTCCTGTAGATTAGACAGACCTCAGCTAAGCTGGATGCTGACTGCAGATACACATGAGTGAGCCCCAATGCTATGAGAAGAACTGAGAAGCTAAGCCCAACCCAAACTGCTATGAAGAATTGTGAGCTAAATAAATGGCTGTTGGTTTGAGTCACAGAGTTTTAAGGTAGTTTGTTACACAGCAGAAGCTAACTGATACACTATTTGGTTCCTCCTCTTGTGAGCAACAAATCAACTACCACACTCTTACAGATGTTAGGATAGCTACAATGGGGATACCATCTGTATGCAAAAATAGATAACCCTGGTCCATAGAAAGACTGTACTGATAACTTGATTTTAGAACAAATGCAACTAACAGATTTTGGCAAAATCATGAGCTGCCGTTTTAAAGTACAGAAATTCATATTTTTTTTAAAGTTTACATATCTCTTTTTAAATTGGAAGACAAATTGAATTTGGAAGACTGTATCTATTTGGATCTACATTTCCCAAGCTTCTTGATGAAATTCAGCCTTTATTTTCTCATTCCTAAATCCTTTACTTTAATAGTAATTGTGTTTATTTACTTATTTATTTTTGCCAGAGATAGGATATCTTTTAAGTGCTCTGACCAAAACAAGATAGCACATTCCTTAAGTTTACTTCTTTGTAAGTTAAGTAAAAGTTCACTTCCATTTAGCTATCTTGAGAGTCTGAACATTCTTTAGATTTTCTTTGATAAGGTTCTCTTTTAATTTTTGGCCAAATTATATTCAATTCCAAGTTAAAGATAAAGAAGAATTCTTGAGCTCTTCTAGTTCTCTCTTTGTACAAATCAGACTTTTTTAAAAATATGGAACAATGGCAGTGGACTTATTTGATCACCAAAGTAATCAACTGAAGGCCCAAAGCTGGAGGGGTTGGATATCTAAGTGTCAGAATGCTTTTATTTATAGAGTGAAATCAGTTCTGCATGTCAATGTCTTGAATGCTGAATCCTACTCTTCTCCACTCCTCCATCAATTCCCCAGCTCCAGGACACTGTAGTTTACTGCTCTTAGATAACTATCTAAATTGCTCTTGATCACCAGTACGTTGTTCTCCCTGGGCCCTGTCTAGGTCTCTTGAATTCTAGACTGCAGTTTATAGTGGATGCTGATATAGTCACCTCTTTCTGGGACCACCCTGGACCTGACCATCCCTAACTGCTGTTACATGTGTTGCAGTGTGCCAAGTTCTAAGCACACCCTAGTTTGTGAGATGTCAATGGACTGTCTACATCATCGAAGCCTACAAATTCTGAAATACAGAATGGGCCTAATCATCCCACAATCCCTTCATTCCAAGCTATTTTACGACTGAGAAGAAATTACTTCAAGGAGGACCCTGTATTAGGACTCTTTTCATATCTGCTGGTTTCACAGAAAATGTTAAAAGCTCCTGTCCTAGGCCACGCAGGATATTTGGTTACCCAACCAAGATATAAACGCCTAGATTTTCTGCAGTCTCAATTGCCAGTCTCTCATCTGCTTCAAAGTGAGAAGGACATTTTTGCAAGTACAAAAATATAAAAATAAAAAATACAAATTGATATATAGAATCAACCATTCCCTTCCTTATCAATTTATGCATTTTAAAATGTGGCAAAAGATACTGTAAACTACCTATTGAATCAAACATGAATGAAAAAGGGAAGGTATAGATAAATTGTATTAACAGAACTGACTGTAAATTTGCCAGCAGTTTTATTTTCTAGCATTGAAGACACTGAGTCATCTTGAGGTAGCCCTTTGCTCTGGAACAGAGGTAGCAACCAGCATCACTCCCCTTTCTTTTCCTCCCCTTCTTTCTCTCTTAAACACAGAGATGCAGTCTGGAGCTTCAGCAGCCATCTTGTAATCATGAAACAAAAAGTATGAAGACAAATGCCAACACTAAAAATGGCAGGGAGGAAATATAGAAAAAGCGTGGTCTTGGATGGCACCATTGCGCAACTAACTGGACCACTGCCAGTAACTTCCCACCTCAGGATTCCTTGTTTTGTGAGAAAAATGAACTCTATTTCTTTAATCCTCTGTTAGGTCTTCTGTTATTTGCAGCTGAACATAGGGAAATTTTTACTTCTAGTGGTCACACAATGTTAGGAATCAGTTATAATTTGAACATTTTTGAACATTAAAGTGGTATTTTATTAATAGCCCTCACTGGTGACATAGACTGAGGTTTATTTTAGACATATTATAAATTAATTATTATACATACACTTAACCAGAACAATACCTTAATTATGTAGTTTGACCTCAACATGTATAACAACTTTTGAACACATCTATTATATATGATTTTCTCCTCTACAGGAAACATTTTTCTCTATCAGTAATGCACTATTAACATGATCTAGTTGTTGAGACATGCAAAAAAACCTCAAGAGATCAGATTGGATGTTGTCATTGTTTTTGTTGAAATGGAATTCAACTTGCAAATATAATTATCCTTGGTTGTTAGAGCGATCACTTTTCATTTGAATTCTAGTCGTGTCTCTAGAACTTAAATGGGAAGTGAAGAGTCTGAGGCAGGGTTTGGACATTCAGGTCATGACAAAAAGCAAAAAGGGCTGGGGTTGGTTAGTACAGATAGTAGATGAGTGTGGAACGCTTAAAATTAGCCTTCAGATCTATTAAGGGATATTGTTCAGAAAATGAGAGTCAGCTGTTCTCTGTCTTTTATGATGAAAACCCCCTATCAAGTGGGCTTATGTTTTTGCATCTGGAATTCAGAGTAGCCAAAAAGTACTCCCTCTTGGAAGGTGAATATTGAATATTCCTCCTGGAATTGAATATTTAGATAAGATTTGGATCTTACTCTCTGGAGATAGTGGCTTAAATTTAATTGATTCTCAAAAAAAAAAAAAAAAAAACACCAATTAAATTCTGGGTCTTCTTATACCTTTTGTTAATAAACAAATAAACAGAGATGCACAGGATAGGGTCTCCCATGACCCCCGTCACATGCAAAGATGCTGAGCATTTATTCTTTAGGGACACCCAGGGTCTGTAAGTAAGAAGCAAGGAGGCAAAGGCCATCTAGGTGGGAGACAGGCCTTGAAGCCTTTTGGCTTTCTGCCAGCCCCTAGAGAACTGCCCCTTTCCTCAGGTAGGAGGTAAAGCAGCTCTCAGTGGATGCACTGGTGTCTGAAGTCATTAAACAAAACCCTGAGCTTCTCTAGTTCTCTCTGCACTCACTCTCATCTCTGAGAGGGTGGTGTCTGTGTGGTCCTGCCTGAAGGCATTGGTCAATTGGTCAGAACTGACTGATTTCTCCAGGATGGTTCCATGATTTTATCAACATGCATAATTTGTAAGCTCTGGGTTACTTTCCTCTTAGTAAACCTTTCCTAGTACTGAGTAAACATCTTCCTGGGGAGGGAAAGCAAAATATTCCCACTCTCAAATTATGTTCATGTGCTATGCAAACCTTTAAAGTCTGAAGGAAGGCTGGGTGCCTGACTTCCAGGGAAAATGTCAGTGCACCTTGACTTGAGTACATAAAATAACAGTTAACTGGCGCCATCTGGAGGGAAAGAGGAGTCTAAACAATGAAGAAAATTTGAAAAACTTAACTAAAAATGTGACATAGAGACATACCTCGGAGATATTGCAGGTTCCAGACCACCACAATAAAGCGAGTGATGCAATACAGCGAGTCACATGAATTTTTTGGTTTCTCAGTGCATATAAAAGTTATGTTTATACTGTAGCCTATTAAGTGTGCAATAGCATTATGTCTGAGAAAGCAATGCACATAATTAATTAAAAATACTTTATTATGGTAACTAGACTTATCATGATGATTATTTTGAAATGTATAGAAATACTGAATCACTATATTGTGTACTAGGAACTAACATAGTGTTGTAGGTCAATTATACCACAAAAACAAACAAACACACTCATAAGAGATCAGATTTGTGGTTACCAGAGGCGGGGAGTCGGGGGAGGAGGAACTGGATGAAGGTGCTCAAATGGTACAAACTTCTAGTTATAAGATAAATAAATACTAGGGATATAATGTACAACACAATAAAGATAATTAACACTGCTGTACGTTATATCTGAAAGCTAAGAGAGTAAATATTGAGTTCTCATCACAAGGAAAAATTGTTTTCTACTTCTTTAATTTTGTATCTGTATGATATGATGGATGTTCACTAAACTTATTATGGTGATCATTTCATGATGTATGTAAATTAAATCATTATGTTGTACACCTGAAACTTATACAGTGCTCTGTGTCAACTATATCTCAATCAAACTAGAAGAAAAAAATTTTTAATAAAGAAAGAACTGCCAGAGATTTAAAAAAAACTTTGTTGCTAAAATGTACTAACCATCATCTGACAATGCAGGGTTGCCACAAACCTTCAATTTGTTAAAAAAAAAAAATTATCTGTGAAGTGTAATAAAGCAAAGCACAATAAAATGACGCATGCCTGTAAGTCCAAACATTATAGGAAAAAAATTCTCTTCTTTTTAGGAAAAAAAATTTTAAGAGAATTTCCTGCTTTTCTCCTTCCTTCTCTGAATGCACCTGTGCCAGTCACAAGGTGGCTAGGGGACCT
Source organism: Balaenoptera musculus (assembly GCF_009873245.2). Taxonomy (NCBI): domain Eukaryota; kingdom Metazoa; phylum Chordata; class Mammalia; order Artiodactyla; family Balaenopteridae; genus Balaenoptera; species Balaenoptera musculus. The sequence continues at coordinate 55,140,050 of NC_045785.1, read as the reverse complement.
CAACATTAAACTAGATATCTTTCTCCAAATCAGGCTCTGCACTCAGTTATGGGGCTTCATCACACACTGTGACACTCCCATTACCAACTGGTACCACTTGTTGTGTCCTGTTAGTCATATTTGAAATAAATCTTGGAATTATATTGTGTCTCAGAGTGTCATCCACTGATAATTTCCATCAGAATCACCTGGAGTATTTAATTTAACTTAACAGTTAATTTAATTTAACTGCAGATTCATGGGCTTCAGTTTAGGCCTTCTGAATATGAATTTCTTTCATACTTTATTAGAATGATCAGTGGAAGGAAGTAAAGTTTGTTTTCTTATTTTATCAAACATTTATATAGAGAGCACTTGTTATGGGTTTTGCACTGTTCTGAGCACTTTACAAATATTAATGTATCAATGCATGAGGTCTTCTCAACAACTGTAGGAATCTAGGTGCTATTATTATCCATCCCTGACTTATGGGAAAACCAAGATGCAGGAAGGTTAAGTAACTTCCCCAAGGTCACATGGCTAGTAAGCACATAGGGGATCCATTCAGGCATTCTGGCTGCAGAATATGAGCTCTGAACTACCATCCCAGGCTGCCTCACTTAGGTTAAATAGTAGGAAATATTCTCATTTGGATTTTTTTAAACACTTCTATTTTGGCCTTCACATATTTTTAGTATATTTTTTCTATTTGCATCTAAAAATAGAAAATATAAATACAACTGTAGACAAGTAATGAACACATACTGATATGTTAGGGACTGTTCTCATTGCCTTGAATATAGTGATGAGAAATAGCAATTGGTTATAGTAATTAACATACACTGAATATTCACCATGTTTTATGTTCTGTTGTAAGTAATTTATTTTTAAAAATTTTTATCCCCTCGCCTTGAGTGTGGGCTGGATCTAGTGACTTACTTCTAACCAACAGAATATGGAGAAGGGAAAGGACATCTGTAAGTAATTTATTTAATTTTTTTGAGTGTACTATTGTAACAGATAGGTTAAAAGTAATAGAATAGAAAAAGATATACCATGTTAATACTAATCACAAGAAAACTGGAGTGGCTATATGATTATCAGACAAAATAGATTTCAAAGCAAAGGTCACTTCATAATGATAAATGGGCCCACTCATCAAGAAGACACAATAATCCTAAATGTTTACAAACCTAATAACAAAGCTGCAAAATACATGAAGCAACAACTGAGAGAACTGATGGAAGAACTAGATTAACCCACAGTTATAGACAGAGAGTTCAACATGTCTCTCAATAAATGATAAAACAAGCAGACAGAAAATCAGTGAAGATATAGAAAACTTGAACAACACAATCAACCAACTTGACCTAATTGACATTTATAGAACTATCTACTCAACAGTAGCAGAATATACATGTTTTTCAAATGTACAGGGAACATTTGCCAAGATAGATCATACTATGAGCCATTAAACAAGTATCAATAAATTTAAAGGGATTCATATCATACACAAGCATGTTCTCTTTCCACATGGAATTACAGTAGAAGTCAACAGGAGAAAGATCTCTGGAAAATCTCCAAATATATGGAAAGTAAATAAAATACTTTTAAATAATATAAGGATCAAAGAAAAATCAAAAAGGAAATTAGAAGTATTTTCAATTGAATGAAAATGAAAATGTAACACATAAAAACTAATGGGAAGCTGCCAAAGCAGTACTTAGAGGGAAACGCATGGTATGAAATTTCTATATTAGAAAAGAAGATCTCAAATCAATGACCTCCATTTCCATCTTAACAAATTAAAGGGGAAAAAAAAAGAGTAAACTAAACCCAAAGTAAGCAGAAGACAGGAAATAATAAATATTATAATGGAAATCAGTAAAATAGAAAACAGAAAACAATAGAGTACATAAATTAGATCAAAAGCTAGTTCTTTGAGATCAATAAAACTGATAACTCTCTAGCGAGACCGATAGGGAAAAAAGAGAGACGATATAAGTGACATAATTACAGAGTTTACAGATATTAAAAGGACAATAAGGGAATATTATTAATTACTTTATGCTAAAAAAATTAGACCCCTTTGATGAAATGGATAAATTACATGAAAGATGCAAACTACCAAAGGTCACTCAAGAAGAAATGGATAACCTAAAGAGCCATAAAGCCACTAAAAAAATTAATTGTAATTAAATGACATCCCACAAAGAAAACTCCAGGCCCAAATGGCTACACTGGTGAATTATACCAAACATATAAGGAAGAAATAATACCAATTCTTCAAAAACGCTTCCAGAAAATTAAAAAGAAGGGAATTCTCCCCAGTTCATTCTATGAGGCAAGCATTACTCTGATACCAAATCTAGACAAAGATATTTGAAGAAAACTACAGTTGATTTTCCTCATGAACATAGATATAAAAATTCTAAATGAAATGTTAACAAATCAAATTAACAACATACAAAAGGATAACATACCATGACCAAGTGGAGTTTACCCTAGGAATGCAAAGTTGGTGCAATATTTTAAAAAATAAATCAATGTAATTTACCATACTAATAAACTAAAAAAGAAAAATCATATGCTTATCTCAATAGACACAGGAAAATCATCTGACAAAATCTAACTTCCATATTCAACACATTGACCCATAGATTCACTGCAATCCCAATAAAAATCTTCACATGATTTTTTTGGTAGAAATTGATGGGCTTATTCTAAAAATAAGAATATTTTTATTCTTATTGAACATTAACTTATTTTAAGACAAGAAATTAAAACTATATTATAATCAAGACAATATGGTATTGATGTAAAGATACACAGATCAGTGGATCACAGAGTCCAGAAATAGACCCACACATATATGATTAACTGATTTCTGACAAAGGTACCAAAATAATTCAGTGGAGAAAGGATAGTGTTTTGAACAAATGGTGAAAGAAAGAAAGAAAGAAAGAAAGAAAGAAAGAAAGAAAGAAAGAAAGAAAGAGGAAGAAAGAAAGAAAGGGAAAGAAAGAGGTAGAAGGGAAGGAGGAAAGGAAGGAAGGAAGGGAGGGAGGGAGGGAGGGAGGAAGGAAGGAAGGAAGGAAGGAAGGAAGGAAGGAAGGAAGGAAGGAAGGAAGGAGGTAGGGAGGAAGGAGGAAGGAACACACACACAACTTTGATCCATTCCTTGTACCATATACAAAAGTTAACTCAAAATGCATCATAGACCTAAATGTAAAACCTAAAACTGTAAAATTTCTACAAGAAATAATAAGAGAAAATCTTTGTGACCTTGGGTTAGGCAAGAGTTTTTTAGACACAACACCAAAAGCACAATCTATAAAAGAAAAAAAAATATATGTTGGACTTTATCAAAATTAAAAATGTCTGCTGTTTGAAGACCCTGTTAAGATAATGAAAAAACAAGTGGCAGACTAGTTACTAGTTTGTTAATGATAAATCTGTAATTTATCTGATAAAGAATTTGTATCCAGAATACATAAAGAACTCTCAAAACTTAATAACAGGGGAAAAAAAAAACAATAAAAAATGGGTAAAAGATTTGAACAGATACTTCATCAGAGAAGATATAAGGATGGCAAATAAGCACACGAAAAGATGCTTATCCTCATAGTCTTTAGGGAAATGCAAATTAAAACAACAATGAGATACCAATACACACCTTTTGGAATGACTAACATTCGAAAGACGGGGCATACCAAGAGTTGACCAGGATGTAGAGGAACTAGAACTCTCATACACTGCTGGTGGGAATGTAAAATAGTAAAATCCTTTTGAAAAATAGTTGCTCATTTCTTAAAAACTTATACACCATATGACCCAGCCATTTCAATTTGAGGTATTTACCCAAGAGAAAATAAAGCATGTGTCCCTACAAGGATACATAAGTGTTTCTATAGGCTATATTAATCTTCTATTGCTGCATGACAAATGCCCACTAATTTTAGCAGCTTAAAAACAACATACACTTATCTCAGTTTCCATGAGTCAGGAGTCCAGTCATGGCTTAGCTGGATGCTCAGGATCTCACAAAGCTGCAACCAAGGTGTTGGTCATGCTGCAGTCCTTTCTGGAACTCAGGCATTTTTCCTAACTCACATGGTTGTTGACAGATTCAATTTCTTGTGGTTATAAGGCCAAGGTCACTATTTTGTTGCTGGCTGTCACCCAGAGGCTACTCTCAGCTCCTAGAAGCAGTGAGCAGTTCCTGGCCATGCAGCCTTCTTATTCTTACAACATGGCAGCTTACTTCCTCAAAGCCAGCAGGAGAATCTCTCTCCAGTCTGCTAAAATGGAGTCCTATATAATGTAACATAATTGACAAAGGTGACTATCCAATCACCTTTGTCATATTCTATTGGCTAGAAAAAAGTCACAGGTTCTGTTCACACTCAAGGAGAAGGGATTATACAAGAGTATGACTCACTGTGTCATCTTAGGGTGAAATTCCACAGCAGTTTTTATATTTGTAACAGTCTCCAGTTGGAAACAACTCAAATGTCCATTAACAGGTGAATGGATAAACAAACTGTGGTATATCTATATAGTAGAATACTACTCAACAATAAAGAAGAATGATATACACAAAACATGAATCAATCTCAAAATAATTGTGCTGAGTAAAAGAAGCTAGAAAAAAACCAAGTATTTACAGTGTGATTCCATTTATATAAAAATCTGAAAAACACACACTAATCTATAATGACAGAAAGCAGATCAGGGATCATCCAGGAATGAGAATCAAGGGCAGGAAGTGCCCAGACAGGAGAGAGACATTACAAAGAGGAAGGAGGAAACTTTTGGGGGTGACAGATATATTCACAATCTGAATAGTAGTGATGATTACATGGCTGTATCATATATCAAAACTTATCAAACTGTATACTTGATCCCGCATGCAGCAACTAAAAAAAAAAAAAAAGATCCCGCACACTGCTACTAAGGATCCCGCAAGCGGCAGTGAAGATCCCACGTGCCTCAGCTAAGACTCAGCTAGCCAAATAAATAAATATTAAATAAATAGTTCAATTAATTGTATGTCAACCATACCTTACTGAAGCTGTTTAAAAAACAAAACAAAAAAACTCTAACATCTTCTTCCAGAATCAATTCTCTCAAGATATTCCTGCTTGTTAATAAAAGCTTCCCTTTTTGTCACTTTAAAATTACCAATTTGCTAAGTTTTCCAAATTTATTTTTTACAGCAGATTCTAAGACAGTGAAACAGGAGCTTTTGTTTGAGGTGGAAAAATTGTGGCAACTGTTGCTATGTGGGTCTTATGAGATATCCGAAAATGGAGTCTATCTGGTTGGCTTATACTTTGAAGGTTTAGTGGGAGAGTCAGATGCGCAAATGGACAATTTCAATATAATATAACTGCACACACCTACACACACTCTATGGAGAGCCTGGGGTGGGTATATGGTGTGCAGAGAAGACTTTGTGGAGACAGCGCCTGAATTAAGTTTCAGGGGATGAATGGGAGTTGGCCAAGTGAAGAAGGGAAAAGGCATTCCAGGTAGAGAAAATGGCATAAGCAACAGCAAGGAAGCAGGAAGGAACATGTTACACGTGGGAAAGCAGAAGGAGTTTAGGCACAAGGTGGGGAGTTGTGGTGGATGCGGTTGGAGAGGGTGGGTGATGGCTGACATGACGGACATTATGATTTGGACATTACCTTTCAGGCAGAAAATTTCAGCACTCTGAAGAATTTTAGGCAGGTAAATGATATCACCAAAGAAAAGAATAATCTCATCTGTGGACGAAAAGGACTTCGTAATACACAGTGATGGTAAGGACGGGAATGAGAAGATGGATTTAAGACATCTAAAGGACTTACAATATTTTGTAAGTCCTCGTGATCAACTGGGCATAAGTGAAAGAGAGAAGTCTATAGTGATCCCCAAGGTTTTATCTTGGGGTCCTTCCATTAGCTGAAAAGAGGAGCACAAGAGGCACAAGGAGGTCTGCTGGGGTGGGATGAAGAGAAAGAAATGAGTTTAAGCTGGGCTTATTGAGTTTCAGATGCATCAGGAAGTTGAAGCAAAGATGCCTTTTAAGGCAGGTACAAAAATGTCAGAGAATGAGAATACGCGTGGGTGGTACAACTCTCATGGTGGCGGGACTGTCCCAGAAAAATGTGTATAGAAGAGCATTGGACTAGAGCCCAAAAAACCTTCCACCAAGGGCTAGGGGTAGAAGGGAAATCCCTACTGAAGACCCCCAATGAACGGCCAGAGATACAGTGAAGGTAACTAAATTAACTATCCTGTTCTGTTAACTAATGTCTCCATTCCAAAGACTTGTTCTCTCCCTACCTCCCCCCACCACGCACTTTTGCTCCCAGTCTTCTGGTTGCAGGAAAAGTCAGCAACAAATGTAACTTCTTTGTCCTGAATGAAAAGATTAAATAGACAAGACAAAATACAATATGAGGCAGCTGATACCACGGAAATATTTTTCGTTGACTGTTCTGGTCTCTTCGGGTTTGATGCCTCAGTGATTGCTATTTATCTGTTGACACTCCGCATGCTTGTCCTCCTAGAAAACCACCAGACGAGTCAGAGGCCCAGCCTCTCTTGTTGTGACCATCAGCAAGATGCATCTTTGAGCTACAGTCTATAGTTTCACTGAGGTACGAGACAGGCCATTCACAGTGGCTCTTTTATTGGATGTAGGAAGAACTGTAACTGTTACCGAGCTGGGTGGGGGTTGTGAAATTGGCTCTTGACTGTACTTTGACTCTGATAAAAGGAGGGGGAGATCCAAGATGGCTGCCGGAGTTCTGACACTGATAAAAGGAGGGGGAGATCCAAGATGGCTGCCAGAGTTTTGTGGTCCTGGTTGGGGAGGATAACATCTGTCCGGCAATACAACCTGTTGAGGCCTTATTTTCTGAACTAACACAGGCAGACTTGGAAATATCTACCAGCCAGGGAAGTGCCCAGACATCACAGTACGTATAACAGAGCTTCTGTCTTTTTTTTCATAAATACTAAAATCAGTTTCTCGGGAGAGACCTATTTAATACCTAGATCCAAGGTTGGATGGATGGATAGATAGATAAATTTGTGGTGTTTGTAGGGAGAACTGCGTGTGTAGGTAGGTAAGCCTCAAAATAAGTCTCTCTTAAGGCAAGGCCATAAACATTAAAAAAGAGAGAGAAAAGTGATCAATAATATCCAATATAGCCTAGAGGCCCAGTAAGATAAGGTATCTGTTGAACTGGGGCAATATGGAAGTTTTTGGTGATCATAGTGAATTTTAACCTAATAGTATAAGCAGAAGATAGATTTTATTGTGCATTGGGTACAAACATGAAGTGAACTACAGAAATAGAGAGAGCAAATGATAGATTACTATTAATCTGAGAAATTATGAATGATACAGTGTTGAAGGAAGTAGAAATGCAGGGTCAAAGGTAGAGACACAGTTTAGAATAGGAGAGAACCGAGTATATTTGCAGATTGGGGTAACACAGCAAAAAGAGAGGGAGAAAATAAAGATATGAGAATCGGAGTGGATGGTTAGCTAAGGTCGAAGAGAAAATAGAGCATGGACTCTGGGAGAAAACAGAAGAGGAACAATGGTGGACTGGACAGGTGACATCTCGTCCCTTGAATACAGAGGAAACAAGACACTAAACCAGGTACATGGAGATAAATGCATAGATCCCCTACTTGGGTAAATGTCCAGGCTCTGAAGCTCCTGAGTGCTCCCCTCCAATACCAGTCTCTTCCTCACCCAAGTTCTGCCTGCAAAAATGTGTGTCCAGTAGCCTAACAATGCTGGGTATAACACCACTGATTGGAAAACCACAATGAACACTGCTGCTTGGCTAACTTAGGGTCAAACAATGAAGGAGAGCTCAAAAAATCCAAAACAACATATTCGCTGATTTGCACTTATATTTCTAATTTGTTCTTGCAGTGATAGGATGAGACCAACTTGAAAAAAAATATGGAATCCAAGTTGCGAGAGCCTTCCAAAGTTGCTCCATGAAGCTGAGCTGTGGTTGAGGCTGTTAATTTTTTAAATCCTGGAGCATCAGGCTTAGTCTTCCAAAGCATCTGTATCAAGAGTGTTGGTCCAGGCAACCAGATCTTCCACTTCTTCTTCCCATGGCTCATTTGTGCTAACATCATCTGGTAAAACTTTTCTCTTCCACCGCTCCTTTGTTTCATCCGTCTTTGTGACGATATCTGTTTCAGTTTGTGAATCAGGAAAAGTATGAACTATAATGGGAAATACAAAAAACAGCAATTTAATAGACATGGCAGGAAAAACAGTAAAAAGAAAGTGTCCCTGCATTTGTAGCATAATGCCTAAGATCATCTAAATGAATGCAAGTAACCTTTTTAAAGTTTCTAAATTTCACATTTTGCAATGAACTTATTTGTCATGAATCATTCTTTCCCTTTTGGTCAATCTTTCTATGCTCATACATTTACTGAGCCCCTGCTAAGTGCCAGTAGATGTGTAAGGGAAAAGGTGTCCGTGAGTGATACGGCAGTACAAGGAGGGAATCACCATGTCTAAGTGAAAACAGACTTGGACTTTGACAGGGAAGGAGAAATTTGCTAAACAGAGAGGGGCAGAGAAGGGAGACGGGAGCGCTTTAGATCAAGGACATAGCACAGACCAAGGCACAAAGGCATGAGAGAACCTGACAGCTTTGTAGGTAATCAGAGTTGACGCTTCAGTATTTATGCTCTGCCAGGTGCTGTGCTAAGCATGTGCTACGTGTAAAATATAACTTAGACACAATGCTTATGATGGGCAGGTATTATTACCTTTATTTTAAAGATGAGGAAATTGAGACTGAGTAGCCTGCAGTAACTTGCCCAAGGACGTCCAGCTAATAACAGTTAATCCTAGGTCCATCAGATCCAAAATCACTGTGTTATAGTGCGTGGACAGTTCAGTGGAGCTGGCTAGTCAGGCTGAGCCCAGGTTAGGAAAGCCTCATATGTCACACAAAGAAGTTTCATCTTTCTTGCATAGGTCTTGTAAACAGGGAAATAAATCGATTATCTTTTAAAAGAAGAATATAGATATAGTATCAATATTTCTCAATACTTCCACTCAGCGAGGAAAACTTGCTTTCTAGGGATGAACCCTAGTTGGTGCTATTTATGTTCTGCTACCCCTAAAACCCCACTGTACTCTCCTCTCCCTGCATAATTATTGCCACCTAATTCATTGCCCAGCACGCGGTCCAGGACAAATTCTGTTGGTTTCATATGTTTATTTCCCCAATTATGTACCAAATGAACTTTGTAATATCCATTGTCTTCCAGTTGTGCTATAGACAAGGGTTATGAATGAATTGTTCTCTCCGTCTCTTTGGTTTATGGAAAGATTTATGGAGGGATTTGAGTTTAGACAGCTGCCATCATCCTATAAGAGGCCTGAGGTCTCTAAAGATTGAGTTTTTATTTTTGTATTTTAATATTAATCTCTAGCTATTATTAATTTAAAATTAACTTCTGTCTTTCCCTTGAGAAAATCTTCTCTATGAACATATCATTGATGGACTAATGATACTTCTTTCTAACCATGTTTGAGCTGTTCTGAATTCATATGCTTTTGGTCACAAGAAATACAGAGCCCAATTCAAACCAGTTTAAACAACAGAGAAATGTCTTATCTCACAGAAGAAGGAGATCAGAGGTAGGGCAGGACTGAATGATACAGTGACTCAAACATGTCATTCAGGACAAGTTCTTTCCACTACTCTGCTTTACCATCTCTGGCATTGTCTTCATCTTCAGAGTCACAGCAAGAGAGATGTGGCCATTCTAGTACTCATATCAGACACAGCAACATCCAGAGGAATAAAGGGGTCTTTTCTCCAGGGTCTCATTTTAAGAGTAGGAAAACTACCCCTGGAAGGACCTAGTATATTTCCTCTCAGGCTGGGTTGTGTCACACCATACTCCTAAACTAGTCACTGGCAAGGGAAATGGGATTACCATGATTGGGTAGTCAGTTGTTGGGGTGGAATGAATGTTGGGAGTCAATGACCTTGACCATTTGCCCTCTTAGTTCCTGTGCTGTTAAAACAAAACAAAACAAAACAAAAAACACTCCAGGAAGCATAAAAGAAATCTTAGCTAGATTAGCAGAGCATAATGCAAAACAACATAAAAATATTTCCTCATGACATAGAAAAAGTAAACATTATTTTGAACCTTCTTCCTCCAGAAAATCTTAAGCATTATAAATTGTTCTGAGAAACCTTGGACTTACTGATTGGAATCAATAACAATAACTTTGTTACTATGTTAAAATAAGTTACAGAAGCACAAAATTTCTATTGCCTTATGGTTTGTATGCCTTTCTTGGGATGGATCCTCAAAACCCTGCTTCTTAAAATTTTTTCTAATCCTAAAATAATTTAGTTAGTGAAGATACCATGTTCTGTTCTGATTGGTGGCTCTGATTATTGCCCAGTGGTTTATTTCCATTCACTTCTGTATCAGTTTGAGGTCAGTTAGAAAAACAAAGCCCTGGAGGGCACAGTCAAGATGGTGGACTAGGAGGATGTGGAATTCGTGCCTCTGCACAACTAGGGCACCTACCAGGCACTGGTGGGGGACCACAGACACCTAAGGGGACAGGAGGAACACCCAACAAACAGTTGTTTCAATTATATTTTTATTTTTCCTAATATATTTTTTTATCTTTCTAATTTTATTTGTTTTTTATTCTTTGTTATTGTACTGCTCCTTTTTTGCTTTTTTTTTTTTTTTTTTTTGCCTCACCACACGGCTTGCAGGATCTTGGTTCCCAGGCTGGAGGTAGGGCCTGAGCTCCTGTGGTGGGAGCTCCAAGCCCAAACCACTGGACTAACAGAGAACCTCAGACCCCAGGGAATATTAATTAGAGTGAGGCCTCCCAGAGGTTCTCACCTCGGCACCAAGACCTCGCTCTATCCAACTGTCTGCAAACTCCACTGCTGGACACCTCAGGCCAAACAACCAGGTAAGACAGCAATACAGCCCTACCAATCAAAAAAAAAAAAAAAGAAATGACAAAAAATACGTTACAGATGAAGGAGCAAGGTAAAGACCCACAAGACCAAATAATTGAAAAGGAAATAGGCAAATTACCTTAAAAAGAATTCAGGGTAATGATAGTAAAGATGATCCAAAATCTTGGAAATAGAATATACAAAATACAAGAAAAGTTTAAAAAGGATCTAGAAGAACTAAAGAGCAAACAAACAGTAATAAACAACACAATAACTGAAATTAAAAATACTCTAGAAAGAATAAATAACAGAATAACTGAGGCAGAAGAACAGATAAGTGACCTGGAAGATAAATGGTGGAAATAACTGCCAGGGAGCAAAATAAAGAAAAAAGAATGGAAAGAACTGAGGACAGTCTCAGAGACCTTGGGGACAACATTAAACACACCAACATTCGAATTATAGGGGTCCCAGAAGAAGAAGAGAAAAGAAAAGGTGTAAGAAAATATTTGAAGAGATTATAGTCAGAAACTTCCTAACATGGGAGAGGAAATAGTCAATCAAGTCTAGGAAGCGCAGAGAGGCCCATACAGGATAAACCCAAAGAGAACACGTCGAGACACATATTAATCAAACTATCAAAAATTAAATACAAAGAAAAAAATATTAAAAGCAGCAAGGGAAAAGCAACAAATAACATACAAGGGAATCCCATGAGGTTAACAGCTGATCTTTCAGCAGAAACTCTGGCAAGCCAGAAGGGAGTGGCAGGACATATTTAAAGTGATGAAAGGGAAAAATCTAGAACCAAGATTACTCTCCCCGCAAGGATCTCATTCAGATTCGATGGAGAAATCAAAAGCTTTACAGACAAGCAAAAGTTATGAGAATTCAGCACCACCAAACCAGCTTTACAACAAATGCTAAAGGAACTTCTCTAAGTGGGAAACATAAGAGAAGAAAAAGGCCCACAAAAACAAACCCAAATCAATTAAGAAAATGGTAATAGGAACATACATATCGATAATCACCTTGAACATAAATGGATTAAATGCTCCAACCAAAAGACACAGACTGGCTGAATGGATACAAAAAACAAGGCCTTTATATATGCTGTCTACAAGAAACCCCCCTTCAGACCTAGGCACACATACAGACTGAAAGTGAGGGATGGAAAAAGCCATTCCATTCAAATGGAAATCACAAGAAAGCTGGAGTAGCAATACTCATATCAGATAAAATAGACTTTAAAATAAAGACTGTTACAAGAGATAAGGAAGGACACTACATAATGATCAAGGGATCAATCCAAGAAGAAAACATAACAATTATAATATTTATGCACCCAACATAGAAGCACCATCGACACATAAGGCAAATGCTAACAGCCATAAAAGGAGAAATCGACAGTAACACAGTAATAGTGGGGGACTTTAAACACCCCACTTATACCAACAGACAGATAATCAGACAGAAATAAATGAGGAAACACAGCTTTAAATGACACAATAGATCTGATAGACTTAATTGATATTTTTATGACAATCCACCCGAAAGCGGAAAAATACACTTTCTTCTCAAGTGCACAAGGAACTTTCTCCAGAATAGAGCACATCTTGGGTCACAGATCCAACCTTGGAAAATTTAAGAAAACGGAAATCGTATCAAGCATCCTTTCCAACCACAACGCTATGAGATTAGAAATCAATTACAGGAAAAAAACAGTAAAAAACACAAATACATAGAGGCTAAACAGTGCTCTGCTAAATAACAAAGAGATCACTGAGGAACTCAAAGGGGAAATAAAAAATAACCTAGAAACAAATGACAACAAAACACGATGATCCAAACCTACGGGATGCAGCAAAAGCAGTTCTAAGAGGGAAGTTCATAGCAATTCAAGCTCACCTCAAGAAACAAGAAAATCTCAAATAAACAAACTAACCTTACACCTAAAGCAATTAGAAAAAGAACAAGGAAACCCAAAATTAGTAGAAGGAAAGAAATAAAAAAGATCAGAGCAGAAATAAATGAAATAGAAACAAAGAAAACAATAGCAAAGATCAATAAAACTAAAAGCTGGTTCTTTGAGAAGATAAACAAAATTGATAAACCTTTAGCCAGACTCATCAAGAAAAAAAGGGAGAGGACTCATATCAATAAAATTAGCAATGAAAAAGGAGAGAATACAACTGACACCACAGAAATACAAAAGGCCATAAGAGACTACTACAAGCAACTATATGCAATAAATGGACAACCTGGAAGAAATGGACAAATTCTTGGAAAAGTACAAGCTTCCAAGAGTAAACCAGGAAGAATTAGAAATATAAACAAACAAATCACAGGTAATGAAATTGGAAAACTGTGATTTAAAATCTTCCAACAAACAAAGTCCAGGACTAGTTGGCCTCACAGGCAAATTCTATCAAACGTTAGAGAAAGAGTTAACACCTACCCGTCTCAAACCTCTTCCAAAAAACTGTGGAGGAGGAACACTCTCAAACTCATTCTACGAGGCCACCATCACCCTGATACCAAAACCAGGCAAAGATATCACAAAAAAAGAAAATATAGACCAGTATCACTGATGACATAGACACAAAAATCCTTTAACAAAATACGAGCAAACAGAATCCACAACACATTAAAAGGATCATACATCATGATCAAGTGGGATTTATCCCAGGGATGCAAGGATTCTTCAAATATACACAAATCATCAATGTGATTAATCATATTAACAAATTAACAAATTTGTTATACAATTATTATACAATTAACACAGTGAAGAATAAAAACCATATGATCATCTCACTAGATGCAGAAAAAGCTTTTGACAAAATTCAGCACCCATTTATGATAAGAACCCTCCAGAAAGTGGGCAGAGAGGGAACCTACCTCAACATAATAAAGCCATATGCGACAAACCACAGCAAACATCATTCTCAATGGTGAAAAACTGAAAGCATTTCCTCTAAGATCAGGAACAACACAAGGATGTCCACTCTCGCCACTATTATTCAACATATAGTATTGGAAGTCTTAGCCACAGCAATCAGAGAAGAAAAAGAAAGGGAATACAAACTGGAAAAGAAGAAGTAAAACTGTCACTGTTTGCAGATGACATGATACTATACATAGAAAATCCCAAGATGCCACCAGAAAGCTACTAGAACTAATCAATGAATTTGGTAAGGTTGCAGGATACAAAATTAAGCACAGAAATCTCTTGCATTTCCTATACACTAACAACGAAGAATCAAAAGAGAAATTAAGGAAACACTCCCATTTACCATCACAACAAAAAGAATAAAATACCTAGGAATAAACCTACCTAAGGAGGCAAAAGACCTGTATTCAGAAAACTATAAAACACTGATGAAAGAAATCAAAGGTAACATAAACAGATGAAGAGATATACCATGCTCCTGGATTGGAAGAATCAATATTGTAAAAATGGCTATACTACCCAAAGCAATCTACAGGTTCAGTGCAATCCCTATCAAATTACCAATGGCATTTTTCACAGAACTAGACCAAGAAATTTTACAATTTGTATGGAAACACAAAAGACCCCCGAATAGCCAAAGCAATCTTGAGAAGGAAAATCGGAGCTGGAGGAATCAGACTCCCTGACTTCCGACTGTACTACAAAGCTACAGTATGGTACTGGCACAAAAACAGAAATATAGATCAATGGAACAGGATATAAAGCCCAGAGGTAAACCCATGCACCTATGGTCAACTAATGTATGACAAAGGAGGCAAGGATATACAATGGAGAAAGACAGTCTCTTCAATAAGTGGTGTGGGGAAAACTGGACAGCTACATGTAAAAGAATGAAATTAGAACACACCCTAACACCATACCCAAAAATAAACTCAAAATGGATTAAAGGCCTAAATGTAAGGCCAGACACTATAAAACTCTTAGAGGAAATCATAGTCAGAACACTCTATGACATAAATCACAGCAAGATCCTTTTTGACCCACCTCTGAGAGTAAGGGAAATAAAAACAAAAATAAACAAATGGGACCTAATGAAACTTAAAAGCTTTTGCACACCAAAGGAAACCATAAACAAGACGAAAAGAATGGGAGAAAATATTTGCAAATGAAGCAATGGACAAAGGATTAATCTCCAAAATATACAAGCAGCTCATGCAGCTCAATATCACAAAAACAAACAACCCTAACCAAAAATGGGCAGAAGACCTAAATAGACATTTCTCCAAAGAAGATATACAGATGGTCAATAAATGCATGAAAAGATGCTCAACATCACTAATCATTAGAGAAATGCAAATCAAAACTACAATGAGGTATCACCTCACACGGGTCAGAATGGCCATCATCAAAAAATCTACCAACAATAAATGCTGAAGAAGGTGTGGAGAAAAGGGAACCCTCCTGCACTGTTGGTGGGAATGTAAACTGATACAGCCACTATGGAGAACAGTATGGAGGTTCCTTAAAAAACTAACAATAGAACTACCATACGACCAAGCAATCCCACTACTGGGCATATACCCTGAGAAAACCATAATTCAAAAAGAGTCATGTACCACAGTATTCACTGCAGCACTATTTACAATAGCCAGGACATGGAAGCAACTTAAATGTCCATCGACAGATGAATGGATAAAGAAGATGTGGCACATGTATACAATGGAATATTACTCAGCCATAAAAAGGAACAAAATTGAGTTATTTGTAGTGAGGTGGATGGACCTAGAATCTGTCACACAGAGTGAAGTAAGTCAGAAAGAGAAAAACAAATACCATATGCTAACGCATATATATGGAATTTTTAAAAGCGGTACTGATGAACCTGGTGGCGGGGCAGGAATAAAGACGCAGACGTAGAGAACGGACTTGAGGGCATGGAGGGGAAGGGGAAGCTGGGATGAAGTGAGAGAGTAGCACTGACATCTATACACTACCAAATGTAAAATGGATGGCTAGTGGGAAGCTGCTACACAGCACAGGGAGATCAGCTTGGTGCTTTGTGATGACCTAGAGGGGTGGGATAGGGAGGGTGGGAGGGAGGCTCAAGAAGGAGGGGATATGGGGATATATGTATGCATATAGCTGATTCACTTTGTTGTACAGTAGAAACTAACACAGCATGGTAAGGCATTTATACTCCAATAAGATGTGAAA